>NC_080674.1:37609682-38859682 GCF_030445035.2 Dasypus novemcinctus | reverse complement strand
CATGATATTTGTTTGGACATCCCTAATTAGTTGTTCCACGTTCTGCAACTCCTCCTGTTTTTCAGTTTGTTCATTAGACTGGGCCATGTCTTCCTGTTTCTTAGAATGGCTTTTAATTTTTTGTTGGTGTCTAGGTATCTATTTATCTTGATGGGTTTATTTGGTTGGTTAGCTTCTCCTTTTATTCTAGGATTTTATTTTGTTGTTTGTGTGTGTGATTGTGGTAAGGTTCCTTTTTGACACTTAACTCCTCTTATTCTATTTCCTTATAGTTGTCTCTGTTCCCTTGAAAAAAAATATTAGGAGCAGAGAAAAGGAAAGTAATAAGAATAGAAAAAGACTAATAGTAGTAATAATAATAAAAGGTAGAAGAGAAACTGTACAAGAGTGAGGGAAAAAAGTAATACAAGTAAAAAATAAAAAAAAGTACAAAGGAATAAGAATAAAAAAGGTGGAATAGAAAAAATGAAAAAAGAAACAAAATAGAGAAAAAAATTAGAGTGAATTAAAAGGCCAGAATGATGAGAAGAGAGGAAAGAGAAAAATAAAAAAATAAAATGGAGAAATTTTAAAAAGAGACCAAACAAAAATACGTGGAATAAAAAAGTAACAGAGAACAGAAGATAGAAAAATGAAGGAAAGAAAAGAAATAAAGTAGGTAGAAAAAATAAGGAAAATAAAAAGAAAGGAATCAAAGAAAGGGGAAAGACGACAAACAAGTAACAAAGCAACAACAACAACAATAACAAACACAGAAACAACCCAGGGAAAATAGCCTTCCCTCTTCAGCCCCTAAGGAGCTTTTTAGGCTGCTGGTACTCATCAAACTCATCAATGAATCACCTATCACCCTGTACTCTCTAGGTGATGTACTGGGTTTTAGCAATAAAATAAAGGAAAAAGGAAAAAGGGGGGAAAAAAAAAAGACACTGATAAAAAAAATAATAGATGGAAGAAAACCTATAACAAGAGTCTCTCTGCATGTTCCCTGTATGAGGTACAGGTTGGGTGTCTGATATCCACGCGGGCCACTCTCTGGATCACTTCTCTAAGGACACCCAGGAAGGGAACAGGGACCTTGTATATTCAAGGAAGGAATTCCTCCACTAAGCTACACTGGTTCCACAGCTTATGCAGCCTCTTGAAAGCTTATCTGAGTCTTCCTGCCTCCTTTCTCTCAGATAAGGTAGACTTCGAACAGTTTGCCAAGCCAGGCTGTTTCGGTGCCTGTCTCCACCCCCGTTCTACCTTAGTTCTTCCCTCTCCCAGATGGGCTGGGTGTGATAGCCTGCCTGATCAGATCCACCTGCCCTTCTTGCCAGGGCTGCCTCAGTCCCCTCTGAAGTTCAAAGGGGGCTCAGCTGGCCGAACTCACTGAAAAGAAACCACTCCCCACCCTCTGCCAGACCCCTCTTCTTTCCAGGGAATGCTCCCTCTCACTCAGTTGATTGTAGTGAGTCAGGGACTTTACTGAAGCTATTCGCCTTGCTGGTGGGGTTTATGTGCTGTTTCCTGCCACAGGGGCCCATAACTCAAGATTTTCCTTTGGCTTCTTTATCTGTCTCGTTTTCTCCTGGATGATGAGTAGCACTTTCCCCCTCTATAAATCTCCAAAGCAGCCCCCTCGCACAGGTTTTTGCCTTTTCTCTGTTCTTTTTTGTGCGATACCTAGGCCCTGTCTACCTACTTTGATGCCATTTTCTCAGAAGTAACTTACAGTACTTTTTGACTGAACATAAGATCTCTTTGCATGTATCACTTAAAAAATATGAGAACTAAATTTTTTTTTTCTGAAAGAGAAAGGGTAGTAGCTTCAGAATCAAAGAGGCTTGTATTTGAATACAAACTATCATTTACTACATGTGCAAGACAAATAACCTTGGATTTCTCACCTGTGCAATGGGACAAATAGCTACATATTTGAATATAAACTTTAAATGAAAAGTTTTATAACTCTAAATTGAAAATATGAGCCTGAATTTTGGGCGGTACTCTATAAAAGTTATCAGTTTTTACAATCAAATGAATGAGAAAGCAAAACAAAACCAGACAAAATATACAAAGAAAAATTACTTTAATAAAATAAAACGAAAATTATTGGAATAAGCACATTTAGATGTCAGTATGCTAATGCTTATCCAGGCACTGTAATATATTAAAATTTTACCCAATTTGTTGTTTCTTTATATATTATAGTGGAGGAAAAAACATACCAACTGATCAATTGGGATCCACCAGAAGATAGCAAACAAGAATTTGAGAAAACCTTTGGTTTCTTAATTGAAGATACTTTGCATGACAGGTAATTTTATTTACCTTTGAATCAAAGAGTCACTATTTTAATGATACAAATGAATGACTGCATGCCTGGGTGAGGCATAAGAGAAAGGGTGAGGATAAGAGAAAGGACTGAATGGTTCGATAGACAAATGGATGGATGGAAGGATGAACAATTACAGGGGTAGATGATTTTAGGTCAGTGGATGGAGTGGATGAGTTTTTGTAATTCCGAACATCTGGTCCAGTAACTGGCAATTCTGTAGTATTCTGTTTACTGTCCTTTTCCCATTATAAGTATGAATGAATTTCTGTATAATTAGGACTTCCTTGCAACATTTCACCAGGAGTCTTTATTTGTATTAACTCTAGCACAGAAGCTGACTGTTCTAGTCTGCTGGGCTGCCAAAATCAGCATACCAGAAATGGGTTGGCTTTTGACAGTAGTAATGTATTAGCTTACAGTTGTGATACTGTGAAAATGTCCAAATCAAGGTATCATCAGGTGAGACTTTCTCCCCAAAGACCAGCTGCTGACTTCTTTTGTTCTTGCCTGGAATGCAGTGTAACTTCTTTATCTTAAACTTAAGGAGAAAAGACACAACTCCATGTCTCTCCTGGTTAATTACAGTGATCCCTCCCTGTTTTTCTTCCCTCAAAAATTCTACTCGGGAGTCAAGATCCTATTCAAATGTGGCATTTTCCATAAAGCCTTTTTCCTGATCCAAGCTGAAAAGACCACCTTCCCTCCCCCATATTTCTGTACTAAACCACTTATTTGACACTTAGTCTAGGCAACTTCTATTGTTAACTATACATCTTTTTAAGTATATACCTTGTGTTTTCTCTCCCAGCTTGATTTTTTTTGAGGACTCTTTGAACAAACGTGGTAAATATCTTCTGATGTACTGAGAATAATGCTTAATTGTATACTTTTTCATTCGATTAACTTAATTTCAATTGTTATTAATACTCTACTTTCTAGAAATTTGTACTTCATACCTTGAATTTACCCCAAATATTTGACAATTATTTATGTGAACTTATAATAGGAAATTAGGGACAATTTCAGCCCTGTTTGGTGACTTGAAATTGATCTTGAAAGTTCACGTGGAGATCACGTGCTTGTCACTAATGAGGCCTCAGCACTGTGGTGCAGTCGTGTACAGGTGTGCCTGGGTGTGGGTACTGATTCTCGCAGTCCCCCATGAAGTTGAGGGCCCCAGTTAACCTCTGGTCAGGCACCCTCATCTAGTAACCCCTTCTGCTGTACAAATAGAGGCAAAGATGGGAAAGCACTGCAAGAGGAAAGGTCCCTGGAATAGCGCCATAGACAAGAGTCTGAATTAGGGTCAGTAAAATTTGGCCTCATTCCCTCTGATTACCCCTGGCTGCATTGATCATAATGCACTTCAAAACCAGTTTATTCTTTAAATTGCTTAGTCCCTGGGCATAAGGAGGTGGGATTCTCATTTTTTAGCTGAGGTTTTAATAGCAGCACCACTAAAAGATCCTTTGAGTGAGGCATTCTGTCATATGCAGAATGTACTGTGGGGAAACAAAGGGCTGTACCATCACTTTTTATGGGACTTGTCATAAAGTTACCTACACAGATTGGCTGGAGGAAAAAGACAGTCACTCATACCATGTCAGAATTTAAACAGAGGGAAAAAATGCTTAATCATATTCCTATCTCACAAAACCAAACTCTTTTTCTTTTTTTCCCTCTTCTTAATTTTTTTCATTAATAAGGAGACCTTGACATGTCATTTAACTAATCTGCATTCATCTATATATCTTTCTGAACACTAGAGGGACAACTGAGTTAGCAATTGGAATTCGAGGAGATAAAAGTACCTGAAAAAGAACTATTTGGGAGTCATGTTTCCATAACTTGTTGAGTTGCCTTTTTCTGTTCTTTCATTTTTGTGAATTTTAAATAAAGTTAAAAAAAAGAAGTTGAACAGAGTATCACAGAATTTATCAAATAGAGAGAGATCTTTGAGGTCTGCTAGAGCCAGAGGAAGCTCTTAGGGCAGAAGGTCCTTATCTGCTAGAGCCAGAGGAAGCTCTTAGGGCAGAAGGTCCTTATCTGACATTGAAGGATGGGTGGGATTTGGATCAGGGGAGGAAAACGGCAGAGAAAAAGCCAGAACATTCCAGGTAGCAGAACTACCTGGGGCAGAATGCCCAGAGCTAAGGGCGTTTATGGGACAGGGGTTGAATAGGTGGGCTGCTGCCTGATGTGCTCTCACTTACCTGGGATGTTTTCTTGGGGTCCCAAGTCTTTTCAATGTATTATAAAGTTAATGAATATTTATAATTTATTTTCTTTCTTACAGAATAACATTTGAAAGCTATTTAAAGGTAATGAAACAACTTGGGATTCAGTGTACCCATTTCCTGAGGAGGAAGGATATCTTGGAATCTCTAAAGAATGAGAACTTTGACCTGGTGATAGTTGAAACTTTGAACTACTGTTCTTTCCTGGTTGCTGAGAAGCTTGGGAAACCATTTGTGTCTGTCCTTCCCTCCTCATTTGGCCCGGTAGACTTTGGGCTACCTCGCCCTGTGTCTTATGTTCCAGTCTTCAATTCCTTATTAACTGACCGCATGGACTTCTGGGGCCGAGTGAAGAACTTCCTGATGTCCTTTGACTTTTCTGTGAAAGAATGGCAACTCTACTCTCAGTATGAGGAAGCCATCAGGGAACATTTCCCAGAAGGCTCAAGGCCAGTGTTGTCTCATCTTCTACTGAAAGCAGAGTTGTGGTTTATTAACTCTGACTTTGCCTTTGAATTTTCTCAGCCTCTGCTTCCAAACACTGTTTGTATTGGAGGCATAATGGCCACATCTATTAAACCAGTACCACAAGTAAGTAAAACCTTAGCTCTTAGTAGGATTTTATGTGAGGCCCTCAGGGTGGAGATGGTGCTTGACCTGTGCTGGGATCCGGGGTCTGACAGAAGGAGAGGCAGAGAGCCTTTGGAGCCTTTTGTTTAGAGACCCTCACTCTTGGAGTGAAGAGAAATGGGAGGAATAACAGATCATGCATCCCAAGTAGGGAGGAAGGGGCTGAAAAGTGATAAAGTGAGCTGTTTTACAGATTTCTGTTCCCCATTATAGATTATAAATGTCCAGGCTTTACTTGAATGGGTATAATGGCGAAGGAAAAGTGGTGAGAGCAGGACAGAGGTCAGGAACAGGCACACATACTGGCACTGGGACTGGCACAGGTGCATGGTGACGGCAAAAACCGAGGTCCAAAGGTAAGAGAGCTCAGGCCTTGTGCCTGCTTTTTGAACCATTAATTATTCCACCCCTTTGCTAATGGCAGGGGAGGAGTTCTGGTTGTTTGCTATTTTGGTTGATTACCCCACCTATCAATCCCCCATGATGCCCCAAAGATAAAGTCCTTGAGGAATATCCAGAGCTTCTCCTGGCTTCCAGAGGAATTTTTTTTTGAATGGCAGAATCTTGGGGAGGGTTGTCCAGCAGGGGTTATTTTTTTTAAATTTATTTTTATTGTTTTATTTTTTAAAATTTATTTCTCTCCCCTTCCCTCCCCCCAACCCCAGTTGTCTGTTCTCTGTGTCTATTTGCTGTGTCTTTTTTGTTCACTTCTGTTGTTGTCAGTGGCATGGGAATCTGTGTTTCTTTTTGTTGCATCATCTTGTTGTGTCAGCTCTCCATGTGTGTGGCACCATTCCTGGGCAGGCTGCACTTTCTTTTGCACTGGGAAGCTCTCCTTATGGGGTGCACTCCTTGTGTGTGGGGCTCCCCTACGTGGGGACACCCCTGCATGGCACGGCACTCCTTGCACGCATCAGCACTGAGCATGAGCCAGCTCCACATGGGTCAAGGAGGCCCGGGGTTTGAACTGCGGACCTCCCATGTGGTAGACGGACACCCTAATCACTGGGCCAAGTCTGCCACCACAGCAAGGGTTATTGATGTAATGCGGACTCTCTGCCAGGTTTCAGATCCATCTGTTGATTCCCTATCTTACTAGACTGCTTCACATCTATCTCCTTCAATAGGGTTGGGAAGTTTTCAGCCTTTATTTCCTTCTGTCCCCTTTCCCTTGTCTTTTCCCTCTGGGATGCCTATAAGGTGTATTTTGGTGCATTTCATGTTATCGTTCCAGTCCCTGAGTCCCTGCTGGATTTTTTCTATCTTTTTTATCTATCTGTTTTACTATCTGTTCGATTTTAGATATACCGTCTTCCACATTGCTAATTCTTTCCTCTGCCTGTTCAGATCTGCTGTTGTGTTCTTCCATTGTATTTTTGATTTCTTGGATTGTGCCATTCATCATTATCATATCCTTTATCTTTTTATGTATGTTTATAATTTCTTCAGTATGTTCTCCTATTGTCTTTTTAATATCCTTATACTCTTCCTTTACTTCATTAAGTTGATTCATGATATATGTTTGGACAGCTCTGATTAGTTATTCCTTGTTCTGCATCTCCTCTTGGTTTTTTGTTTGTTCATTGGACTGAGCCATGTCTTCCTGTTTCTTAGTACAGCTTGTATTTTTTAGTAGGTATCTAGTCATCTGTTTATCTTGGTGTGTTTATTCAGTTAATTGGTTTCTCTTTCTGCCTTTTGGTTTTATTTTGTTGTTTTTGAGTGTGAAAAAATTTCTCTTTGACACTTCATTCCTCTTATTCTATTTCCTTGCCACTGTCAATGTTCCCTTGAAAAAATATTAATACTAAAGAAATAAGAGATAAGAAGAGAAAGTGAGTAATAGTAGTTGAAATAGTAAAAGGTAGGAGAGGGACCATACAAGACTTGGGCAATTGAATAATTAACCTGAGTAAGAAGTTCAGAAGCATAAGATTAGAAAAATGGAATAGAAAAAATGAAACATGAATCAGAATGGAGAAAAATATAGAATGAATTGAAAATCCAGGATGATGAGAAGAGGGAAAAAGAAAAAGTAGAAGAGAGAAGAGAAGAAAAAAAGACTAAAAAAAGAGAAAATAAACATGGAGAAAGTAGAGGAGAGAAAGAAATGAGTACAAGAAAAATTGAAGATCATGACCAATGAGGTGGAATGAAAGAAAACCAGAAAACAGAAAATATAAGGATGTAGGAGGGAAAAAAGTATAGTGTAGGTAGAGAAAATTGGGAAACAAAGGAAAGAGAGAAAAAACTAACAGATGAACAGTGAAACAAAGGGGGAATACAACAATGAGAAATCAAGACAGCAGCTACTCATTTCTTCTTTGTTTTTATTTTTATTTTTATTTTTATTTTTAAAGATTTATTTTTATTTATTTAATTCCCCTCCCCTCCCCCGGTTGTCTGTTTTCTGTGTCTTTTTGCTGCATCTTGTTTCTTTGTCCGCTTCTGTTGTCGTCAGCGGCACGGGAAGTGTGGGCGGCGCCATTCCTCGGCAGGCTGCTCCCTCTTTCGCGCTGGGCGGCTCTCCTTATGGGTGCACTCCTTGCGCGTGGGGCTCCCCTACGCGGGGGACACCCCTGTGTGGCATGGCACTCCTTGCGCGCATCAGCACTGCTCATGGGCCAGCTGCACACGGGTCAAGGAGGCCCGGGGCTTGAACCGCGGACCTCCCATGTGGTAGACGGACGCCCTAACCACTGGGCCAAAGTCCGTTTCCCTCTTCTTTGTTTTTAAAGAAAAAGAGGAAGAAGGCAGGAAAAGGATAAAGCCAAGATAAACACAGAAAAGCAAACTTTTCTCATGGACCCCTTGTGATTTTCTCAGACTGTTGTTATTTAACAGTCAATCACCCTGCAACCTGTCCTCTGTAGGTTTTAAGTCAGGTTTTAGTCAGTAAAATAAGGTAAGTTAAAAAAAGAAACTTTTAAAAAATAAATAAGAGATCCAATAAAAGCTAATACAAAGAAGATGCCAATATATTCACTGTCATAACACTTCACTGGATGCTTGATAACCTAGCATTGCTTCTTAGAGAGGAGCCTGTGATCAAACCAGGGATGTTGTATATGCTTGGCAGGAGCGTTTCTAGTGAGCTAATATGCCTTCTTAGTTTAGTAAGGCTTTTCGGAAACCTATCAGATCCTGTTCCCTCCCTATTATCTCTGCCTCCTTTCTAATGTAAGTTTTCTTTGTACCCAGGCTGCTAGTTGTGGCAACCTTCCTGAGGAGATCCCTGTCTCCTTTCTGACATAACTCCTCTCTTTACCTAGGCTTCCGAGCATGGCAGCCTGCCTAAGGAGTTCCCCCTCCCCTATCTCTGTGGCATCAGGGTCCCTTCTGATGCCCAAAGGGGGCTTCGCTGGTTTAAATAACTGCAAAGAGACCACTCCTCACCCTCTCAGCCCCTCCTCCTCACAGGGGGATTGCCACCACACTCCTTTTGGAGGAGGAAGCCATCAGCTCCTCCACTTAGGCTGTTTGTTCTGATGGCAGGAATAAAAGTGCCACTTCCAGCCACAGGTGGGAGAAACTCAAGATTTTTCACTGGCTTCCTTTTCTATCTATCACCCTCCGAGATGATCCAGAGCCCCCCCCACCCCTACTCCTCTTAGTCAGATACCTTTTGCCAGGTGTTTTACCCATGCTTCATATCTCAGGGATGAGGAGGGGAGCCCTTTTCAGCGGCCAGAAGGATGAATAACTCACAGCTTGCTGTTTTGCCTTCCTCCTCTCTGTCCCGGACTGTCCTGTTAGTTATGAAGCAGTGTCCTGGTCTGTTGTACACCTAAGCAGTTCACCAAGGCAGCCCTGGACTTCCTATTAGTTATTTTAGTAAGAGCTAAGCTTTGTCTCTCTAACCCATCAGCCATGAACCTATATCTTTTTATTTCACATTCAATGATATTACTGTAAATGCACTATTTACTTCCACCATCTTTTCCTTTGGTTTTCATATGTCATATCATATTTTTGTCCATCTTTTTACTCTTTTTGTTATCCTTTCTGCTATTCTTTCTTCTATACTGTCCTCCAAGCCTGTCTCTCCTGTCTTTTTCTTTCAGGTTCTAAGACTTCCTTTAATATTTCCTGCAAGTTGGGTTCTTTTTTGCAAATTCTCTTAGTTTGTTTGTTTGTGAATATTTTAAACTCACCTTCATATTTGAAGGACAAATTTGCTGGATAAAAAATTCTTGGCTGGCAGTTTTTCCCTTTCAGTATCCTAATTGTGTCATACTACTGTCTTCTCATCTCCATGGTTTCTGAAACGATATCTCTGCTAAGTCTTACTGGACATCACTTGTATGTGTTTGCTTTTCCTTTGCTGCTCTGAGAATGTTCTCTTTATCTTTGACATTTGACATTCTGAGTAGTATGTGTCTTGGTGTAGGTCTATTCGGATTTATTCTGATTTGGGTATGGTCTGCTTCTTGGACATGTAAGTTCTTTTCTTTCATGAGAGTTGGGAAATTTTTAGCTATTATTTCCTCAAATACTCTTTCTGACCCTTTTCCCTTTCTTCTTCTGGAACTCCCATGACATGTAGGGTGTTGTGTTTTGTGTTGTCATTCAACTCTCTGAGCCCTTGCTCAATTTTTTCCATTCTTTTCTCTCTTCAATTTTAGCTACTTTGCCTTCAGTACCACTTATTCTTTCTTCTGTCATTTTGAGTCTGCTGTTGTATACCTCTAGTATGGATTTTGATCTCACCTATTGTGTCCTTCATTCCCATGAGCTCTTACTTTTATGTTCAGGATTTGAAATTCCACTTTGCACTCGCTCATTGTCTTCTTGATATCACATATTTCTTTAACCATATTGTCTTTCAACTCATTAATTTGATTTCATAAATTTGTGTCCATCTCGCTGATTAGTTCTCTTAAATTCTGCATCTCTTCTGGGGCTTTGATATATTAATTTTCTTGGGCCATGACTTCTATTTTCTTAGTATGGCTCCTAATTTTTTGCTGATGTCTAGGCATCTGATTAGGATGTAGTTTACTCAGATGCTCAATTTCTTTCTTTTGTAGGGATTTAGTAGCAGGAAGCTGTGTGTTACTACCGCTCTTGTATTCTAAACTTGACCTGGATTGTTAGGATTGTTCTGCAGGTTGCCCAAAACTGGGTACTGGACCCAGGAATTGCTTATAGACTCACTTCCTGGGGTCTTGAGAGGCTACAGAGGCCCAGGAAAACCTCTCCTACTTATTTTTAGTTTTCTTGCTTGCACTTCCATGGTCTCCCAGCAGATGGTGATCTTTGGCAGCTTTCAGTTCAATACCTGGTCAGAGTGTCTTTGTTGCAACATAGACTGAACCAGTGTGATACAGCTTCCTGTCTGGAGGTTAGGAGCCTTGTAATTCAAACTTTCTCTGAGACAGTTCTCAAGCATTCTCTGGCAGACCCCTCCCTTTTCCTGGTTAGGAAATATTTTCACTCCCCTCTGTGTCCTCAACAATCAGTCCTGGTTAGTAGAAAAGTAGATTGGGAGGTTGTATGTCTTTAGCCTCTTGCCAGCTCCCAAGGCAAACAATGGTGTGGCCCCACCCAGCCTGGAAAGCTCCTGGGACACAGCAGATGAAATTTGTTAGTCAAAAGCTGAGTCAGCCTTAGGCTGTGTCCCTCTCTCTCCTGATTCCTGGGATGGTAGACCCCTGGAGCCCCCTTTATCTGTAATGGCAGACCCAGAGGCCTGGAATTCTGAAGTGTCTTTAGTGGGGGGAGATGGTGCTAGCAGCAGCATCTGCTGGTTTCAACTCACAGCTCTGTCTTTGTGATTTCCCTCCTTTGTCCCTCTCTCCACTGGGTGGTGGCCAGCTTTCACCTTGTATTCTGAACCCTAGAAGATATTTTTCTAGGCTGTTTCAACCTGTCCTCTAGCTATTTTTCTGGAAGAAAAAAGAGTCCTATGTCTTTCTAGTCCACCATCTTCATGGAATTCCTAGAATATACTTTGAATTGAATGAAAATGGAAACACAAAATTAAAAAAAACTCATAGGAGGCAGCAAATGCAGTTCTTGGAGGGAAATTTGTAGCTGTAAATACTTACATTGAAAAAGAAGAAAGATGGACAGCCAGCAAGACAGCAGCAGAAGAAGGAGCTCCTAGAGTCAATTCATGTGACAGGGCAGTTAGTAATCACCCAGGACTATCTAAAGCACCTGTTTGGGGCTTCAGGAGACCAGAAGAGCCTCCTTCAACATCCTTGAAAGAATGGAAGGAAGAGACTGCTCATCTGTAGAGACAATTCATAAGTAGAGCCCTCCATATGTCAGATACCAGTGCCCATCCTTGACTGGCATTACAAGCCACCTTGGGAGCTATTCTGTGACTGGAATTGGAAACTCCACTTCCCAAAAATGGGGAAGAAAGAGACGGTTGGACACCAACTTCAGCTACTGATTAGCTAATTCAGTGGCTAAAGTATAATGCTAAGAACAACTAAAGTTTGAACTTGTCCAAATCAGAAAAAGGCCAGTAGCTGCCATTTTACCTCCACCCCTGGCATGAGGAGAGGTAGGGCCAACTGAAATTTACAGGTTTCTTTCTGTCCATATCAGATTGTAGCTCTAGGCTAAGCCCTAGCCCCACCTCTGGTGGGGAGAAAGCTGGAATGACCTGCACCAGCCTCTCTGGGAAAATATAGTCCATGCCATGGAGGCCAGTGATCATCCTACTCTGGTGGCATGGCACAAGCCACCTCAGGAGCTATTCTATGGCTGGAATTGGAAGCTCCATTTCCTAAAAACAGGGGAGAAAGAGAAGGTGGGCCACTGATTTCAGCTACTGATTAGAAAATTCAGCTTGCTAAAGTATAACCTTAAGAACAGCTGAAGTTAGAACATGTCCATGTTGGAAAGAGCCTGGCAGCCACCAATTTTGTCTCCATTCCTTATATGAGGGGAAGCCAGGCTGTCTGAAAAGTACAGTGATGTCAAGGACCAGCTTCTTTCACCCAGATTGGCCTGTAGCCCTAGCCTAGCCTTCAGCCCCAACTCTGGCAGGGAAGAAGCTGGCAGGTCCTGCACCATCCTCTTCAGGTAACTGCAGGTACATTCAGCTGGCACAAACTGAATAGTTGAAAGTCTCCTGGGGCATCTGTGGTCATTTTGGGCCTACATGGCATAGATTCCTGCCCACAGCTGCAGCTCCATCCCCACTCCAGGCTGGGGAGAAAGGGGCATGAAGCCTCATCAGTCTCTCTGGACAACTATAGTCTGGGCCTGCACGACTTAGATTATTACACATAGCTGTGGCTCTGTCCCTCCCCCTGGCAAAGGAGAAAGTTGGAAGAAGCTTCATCAGTCCCTGGGGCCATGAAGACAGTGTGAGCCTCCACAGCCTACAGCATCAACTACATCCTTGGCTCTTACTATACAATAAGCAAGGGAGAAAGGGCAAGAAAGCCCAAAATAAAGAGAGAAACTACACCGAGAATAAATACTCTAGTAAGTCAAATGCAAGACACCAACAAAAGATTACATTCCACACCAAGAAGCAGAAAGATATGGCCCTGTAAAGGAACAAGAGAAGCCTCCAGATGGCATAAAAATGTTCAGACAACTAATCATAGATGTTCAAACAAATCTCCTTAATAAATCCAATGAAATGGCTAAAGATTAATGATATTCATAAGACATTAGATGAGCACAAAGAAGAATTTGAAAGCATACATAGAAAAATAGCAGATCTTAAGGGAATGAAAGTGCAATAAATGAAATAAAAAATACACTGGAATCAAATAATAGCAGATTTGAGGAGGCAGAAGACAGGATTGGTGAGCTTGATGAAATGGCCTCTGAAAGCTAACACACAAAAGAAAGTTGAAGTAAAGAATGGAAAGAATTGAACAAGTTCTCAGGGAAATAAATGACAGCAAAAGATGTGAAAACATACATGTTATGGTGTTGCAGAAGGAGAAGAGAGTGGAAAAGAAGCGGAAGGAATATTTGAAGAAATAATTGTAGAAAATTTCCCAGCCCTATTGAAGGACATAGTAATCAATGGTCAAGAAGCACAATGAACTCCCACCTGAATAAATCTGAATAGATTTACTCTGAGATCCATACTAATCAGAATGTCAAATGCCAGAGACAAAGAGAGAATTCTGAAAGCAGTGAGAAAAAAGCAATGCATAAAATATAAGGGATACCAATAAGATTAAGTGCCAACTTCTCATCAGAAACCATGGAGACAAGAAGACAGTGGTGTGATGTATTTAAGCTACTGCAAGAGAAAAAGTTCCAGTCAAGAATCTTATATCCAGCAAGATTTTCTTTCAAAAATGAGAGCAAGTTTAGAGCATTCACAGATAAACAGAAACTGAGAGAGTTTGTAACTAAGAGACCAGTTTTGCAGGAAATACTAAAGTGTGTGCTACAACCTGAAAAGTAAAGACAGGAGAGAGAGGCCTGGAAGAGAGTCTCAAAATGAAGATTATATCAATAAAAAGCAACTAAGTGTCAAAATAATGGTGAAAAAACATGACAGATAAAACCCAAATATTCAGAAATAAACTTCACCAATAATGTAAAGCACTTGTATTCAGAAAACTACAACTCACTGTTAAAAGAAATTTTAAAAAGACATAAATAATTGGAAGAACATTCCATGCTTACATATTGGAAGACTAAAATATCATTAAGATGTCAATTCTACTCAAATTGATATACAGATTCAATGTAATCCCAATAAAAAGTCCACCAGCATTTTTTAAATAAGTGGAAAACATGATTATCAAATTTATTTGGAAGGGTAAGAGGTCCTGAATAGCCAGAAACCTCTTAAAAAGGAAAAGCAAAGTTGGAGGACTCTCATTTCCAGATTTTAAATCATATTACATAGTTACAGTGGTAAAAACAGTATGGTACTGGCATAAAGACAGACACATGGGCCAATGGAACCAAACTGATGGTTCAGAAACAGACACTCCCATGTATGGTCAAGTGATTTTTTAAAAAAGATTTATTTTATTATTTATTTCTCTTCCCCTTCTTCCCCACCCCCGTTATCTGCTCTCTGTGTCCATTCGCTATGTGTTCTTCTGTGTCCACTTGCATTCTGTGTGGACTGTGCATTTTTCACGTAGAGCGGCTCAGTGTGGGGCACACTCCTTGTGCATGGGGCTCCTCTACATGGGGGACACCCCTGTGTGGAATGGCATTCCTTGTGTGTGGCAGCACCATGCATGGGCCAGCTCATGATATGGGCCAGGAGGCCCTGGGTTTGAGCCCTGGACTTCATCTATGGTAGGCAGATGCTCTATCAGTTGAGACATGTCTGCTTCCCTCAAGTGATTTTTCACAAGCCTGTCAAACTTACCTGTCAAACTCTTGGGCAGAACAGTCCATTCAACAAATGGTGCTGAGAGAAATGGATATCCATAGCCACAAGAAGGAAAGAGGACCCCTATCTCACACCTTATACAAAAATTAACTTAAAATGGATCAAAAACCTAAATATAAAGGCAAGAACCGTAAAGCTTCCAGAATAATATGTATGAAAATATCTTCAAGACCTGGTGGTAGATAGTGGATTCTTTTAGGAGATAAGAGGAAGACTGAGATGGACTACTAATGTTTAATGTATGTAGAAGTTTTCATTAGCTTTATCATAAAAGTGTGGAAATATACAGATATAATGGTAACATGTTACAGTGAGTCACACCTAGTTTATAAATTGGAATGTGGCTGAAAACGGTAGTTTAGGGATTTAAAAGCCAAATGACAGAATGCTAGAGAATAACCTAGGTACCGAATAGCACAGTAAACCCAGAGAGATGTGAATTGTGGTTGATGGTACGGATGCAAGAGTGACCTGGTGAGGTAGAGCAAATGGACATCACTATTTCAGGGTGGTGGGAATGTGGAGGAGAATGGGAAAAATACAACTGCAGTGACCTATGGACTGTGATTAACAGTAGTAATGTAATATTCATGCATCTATGCCAAAGATGTACTGTGTTGATAATGGAGGGGGGGGGGGAGGGAAGTGTGCCAAATGTATGCTATGGACCTGGTAATAAATTGATATTATCTCATAATCTGTAACAAATGTTCCACCATAGTGTGGTGTGTTGATTGAAGGGTGTTATTTGGGAATTCTGCACATGTTCATGATTGTTTGGTAAGTTTACAACTTCGGTCATAAAAATATATTTAAAAAATTATAATAGGGTGGGTTGGGGGAAAATACACCAAATATAAGATAAGGACTATAGTTAGTAGTAAGATTTTGACAATATTCTTTCTTAATATGTAACTAATGTCTTACAACAATGCAAGGTGTTGGTGGTGGGTTGCTATATGGGATGCCTGTATAGCTGTTTGATATAGTTTATGAATTCCAAAAATAGATATTGGATTATGTTTTTAAACTTATCTGTACCTGGACATGATTAAATTATGATTAGGTCTTTGATTGGGCCATATCAGATAAAACTAAACAGCAGAGCATAGGAGTTAGTTGGAGTATTGATGTGGGAGTTTTGAGCTGGAGCCTGGGGAGTGAACCCATGGGAGAACACAGAAGAATAGAGATGGAAGAAGCCCCAGGGAGAGAGACAGAGCCATTTGTCTGAGAGTCTACAGCTGGCCTTGTGGAGATAGTACAACAGCTGAGCCAAGAGAGAAATGGAGTCCTGGAAAGAGAGGAAGCCAAGAAACCTGAACTCCTGGCAGAAGTTGGCAGCCATCTTGCCCCAACACATGACAATAGACTTTGATGAGGGAAGTAACTTATGCTTTATGGTCTGGTAACTGTAAGTTTCTACCCCAAATAAATGCCCTTTAAAAGCCAACAGATTTCTGATATTTTGCATCAGCACCCCTTTTGTCTGATTAATACACCTGTATGATGTTATGCATGTTTGCTTTGTGAGTTCATAACTTTTACTATACACTTATTATTTGTGTGTGTTCATGCATAAATGATATAAAATAATAATTATTATAATAGGACAAAGGATAAGCATTTTCATTACAATGAGAAATTGGAAAGGAAACATGAGTCATGGGTCCTCTACAGTTCAGTAAACCTGAAGGGCATACTCCATTTGATTTCAGTCTGAGAGACATTCTTAAGATGATGGTTTCTTCTCCTTGGTGTCTTATGGGAACCCTCCCTTTCCACATACTTACCCAAGGGTCATTTTCTTGGTTCCACTCTCATCAAGCATCTGGGTGTCGACCAAGCTCCAAACCTAACCCTCCAAGAGTGTTGGGGTGATTGTCACACTTTGCCCAATCTTTAGGTTAAAGTCTTAACCTCCCTAGTACAGTGATGTGAAGAAAACATTCCCCCTAACTTTTGGCAAACAGGCCCAACCCGCTCAGGCAAAGAGTTAACCACCTGGCCTTCCCCAATCCTTGGGGGACAGGTCCACCCCTCTCAGACCTTTGGGGTACTGTCCTTAACCACCATAATCCTTGTGGAATGTGCTCTACCCTGTCTGTTCCCTGGGGTAGCAAAACTCTCCCAGAACATTGGGTGGGAACATTCACCTTCTTCAACTGCTGGTGCAAACTCACCCTCTCTGTACACATGGGTGGTGTTCCTTTCTTCATCCAAGATGATGTTTTAATTCTAGATCTCAGCTTCCATGATTTTCCTCTTAAAGCTGTTTTCCTTCAATCTCTCCTTTCCATGTCCCTTTTAGTCCGAGCTGACAGTGGTTTTATTCATATAGTTCTCTCAAAAGCCTTGTGGGTTTAGCATGCAAGAAGCAGTGGTCTAAGCCTTCAAACAGTAAGACTTTCCACAAGTCTTTCTGAGATAGCGGCATCTTCCACCCTGATTTACAAGTTCCAAGTTTTGTTCAGTCCTCCAATGGGGCACTTTCATCTGGGAGCTTGATTTCCAGAGGCTAGGAATATCTGTTTTCTTTGTGCCTGACAGTTCAGTCCTCAGATATTTCTCTCATTTAGCATTTTGCTATAAGATGCAAGCAGAAGCCAAGCCACATTCTCTGGATTTACTTTGGAAATTTCTCCAGCTAAATGCCCAGGCTCACCATTTTCAAATTCTGCCTTCCATAAAACACCAAGAGTTAATCTTGTTAAGTTCTCTGCAACTTTAAAACATGGATTGCCTTTCCTCCAGTTTCCAATAATAGTTTCATCATTTACTTCTAAGGCATCATAGAAAGTCTCTTTAGCATCCATATTGCTATCAACAGTCTGTTCAAAGCACTGTGGGGCTTTTCTTCCAAGTATCTCACAATTCCTCCAAAAAATAACCCTTACTCATTGACAAAACCATGCCAGCATTTCGGTAATTGCAAAAGCACTTCCCCGCTCTTTGGTACCAAATTCTGTATTAGTCAGCCAAAGGGGTACTGATGCAAAATACCAGAAATTGGTTGGTTTTTATAAAGGGTATTTATTTGGGGTAGGAGCGTACAGATACCATAAAGCATAAGTTACTTCCCTCACCAAAGTCTATTTTCATGTGTTGGAGCAAGATGGCTGCTGACGGCTGCATGGGTTCAGGCTTCCTGGGTTCCTCCCTTCCAGGGCCTTGCTTCTCTCCGGGTTCAGGGTTCTTCTCTTCCCAGGGCTTGTTTCTTCCTGGGCTCAGTGTTCCTCTCTTCCTGGGGCTTGCTTCTATTTCCTCTTTGTACTTACTGCCTGGGGCTCCAGCTTACGGCTTCAGCATCAAACTCCAACTTCAAAAACCCTCAGCTCTGTCCTTTGCCAATGTCCTAAGACGTGTCCCAATCACAGCCCTAATTATAACTTAATCATGCCCAGGTACAGACCAGTTTACAAACATAATCCAATATCTATTTTTGGAATTCCTAATCATATCAAACTGCTACAGGTGGGTTGGGGGAAAATACTTTGGTTAGTAGTAATATTTTGAGGCTACTCTTTAACCATTAGTTAAATTGTTTCACAACAATGCAAAGTATTGAAAGTATGATGAGGTATGAGAGTCCTGTATGATATTATGCATGTTTGTTTTGTAAGTTCACAACTATTACTATACACTTGTTTATGTATGATTATGTATGAATGATATACTGCAATAAATTTTTTAAAAATTGGGAAAAAAGATCTCAAATCAATACCCTGAGTTTACACCTCAAGGAACTAGAAAAAGAACAAGGTAAGTCCAGTGCTAGAAGAGAAAATGAAGACCACACATAAATGAAATAGAAAAAAGTAAAACATTAGAGAGAATCAATCATACCAATAGTTGGTTCATTGAAAAGATCAATAAAATGGGCCAATCGAAAGATCAACAATTTAGCTAGACTTAATAAGAAAAAAGGAGAGAATACACTTATAACTAAAATCTGGAAAGAAAATGGGGGCATTTCTACTGATCTTACACAAATAAACAGGATTATAAAGACTATTACAAACTGTATACCAACAAATTAGATAGACTATATGAAATGGATAAATTCCTAGAAACACATATTGCCAGAACTGACTCATGAATAAATAAAGAATCTGAACAGCCCTCTAACAAATAAAAAGATTGACCCAGGAATCAAAAACCTTCAATAAAGAAGTCTAGGACCTGATGTCTCCACGTTTGGTGAGTGCTAGCAAATATTTCAAGAAGAATTGACACCATCCTTTTGAAATCCTTCCAAGAAATAGAAAAGGACTGATCACTTTTTGTGGGGCCAGTATTCCCTGCACTCAGGAAGTCATGGACACATTCAGTGGCAGTCTCCCAGCCTTGCCTACCCTCCCTCCTTTCCCCCTCTTGCTTGTTTATGTGCAGTGCTGTGTTTTCACTCTTCTTTGTGTGCCGGTGTTTGATATGTTTCAATTTTGCAAGAGACTTCAAGTAGCCAGGGTAGACATTAAATCTTAAGTAGCCATAACTACTCACCAGGGCACAAAGTTTATACACCCTCTGGAGTGTATAAATGCTCATTACTCATGCAGTGAAGGTGTCCCTCATCTCCAACACAAAGAGAGACATGCAGAGCTGTTAAGCTGTAGATTTCCTGGGGACCAGTCTTAATTGATCCCTCATTTTTGATGTGAAGCAGGATATGCATTTCTCCTAAGATAAGGAAAAAGACAATGATGCCAGCTTTCATCATTGCTATTCAACATGGTAGGCATTCTAGTCAGAACAATTAGGGAAGAAAAAGAAGTAGAAAGTGTCCACATATTAAAGGAAGAAGTGAAACTATCTCTATTCACAGATGGCATGATCCCAAATATAGAGAAACTGTAGTCAACAAAAAACTGTTCAAGTGTGTGACATTTTAATATATATTTTTTGACATGAACAAGTATTTCATTTTATTTAAAAATTTTTGATATATATATATTTTTCTTACTTCCCCCCCTCCCTCACCCCACCCCCATTGTCTGCTCACTGTGTCCATTTTCTGTGTGTTCTTGTATATCTGTTGTATTCTCATCCTGGGACCCATCCTGGGACCCTCCAGAGTGGGAGAGAGGTGATCATTCTCTTGTTCCCCTTCAGTTCCCTAGTTTGTTGTGTCTCATATTGTCTCTTCTCTGTGTCTCTTTTTTTTTGCATCATCTTGCTGTGTCAGCTCTCCATGTAGGCAGCACCACTCCTGGGCAGTCTGTTCTATGTGGGGCTGCACTCCTTGCGCCAGGGCCACTCCTTGCATGGGGAGCACCCCTGTGCAGGGCGATACTCCTTGCATGCGGCAGCACTCCATGTGGGGCAGCTAGCCACATGGGCCAGGAGGCCCTGGGTATTAAACCCTGGGCCTCCTATGTGGTAGTCAGAAGCTCTATCCATTGAACCATATCTGCTTCCCATTAATATTATTGATGAATTCCAAAAAGAAGTACTGATTATGTTTGTAAATTGGTCTGTTCCTCTGGGCTAGTGATACCCTTAGAATGTATTGAATTCAGAGGTTTCACTTTTACTTGATTAAATTATGATTAAGGCTTAGATTGGGCCACATCAGTAGGACATTGAGTTCCTACCCCCTTGGTGGGTGGGTACTCACAGAGAAAATGACATGGCAGAAGAGACAGTGAAATTTTAGTGCTGAAGTCCCAGGAAATAAAAACACAGAGAAGCAGATATGTGAGGAAAGAGAGACTAGACTCCATTAGACAAGGCAGAGGCCCCAGGAAGAGAGACAAGCCATTTGCCTGATAGTCTACAGCTGACCCTGTGAAGAGACCAGAGCAGCTGAGTCCAGAGAAGAATGAGCCCTGGAGAAAGATGAGACTTATCCCAGCCTACAGCTGATATTGGAAGAAGCTGGAACCACAGAGCCTTAAGAGGAAGAGGTAGGCTGAACCCTTGCAGATGTTGGCAGCCATCTTGCTCCAACATAATGCAGCAGACATAAAACTTAGGCTTTATGCTAAATATAGAACTGCCATATGATCCAGCAATTCCTCTACTAGGAATATATCCAGAAGAACTAAAAACTATGACATGAAGAGACATCTGCACATCGATGTTCATAGCGGTGTTGTTCACAATTTCCAAAGATGGAAACAACCCAAGTGTACATCCACCAATGAATGGATAAACAAAATGTGGTATATATGTACAATGGAATACTATGCTGCAATAAGGAGAAATGAAATTGGGACATATGTGATAACATGGATTAGTTTTGAAGACATTATACTAAGCGAAGTAAGCCAGACACAAAAGGATAAATATTGCATGGTCTCATTAATATGAACTAAATACAAATAATAAATGCATGGAATTAAAACCTAGAGTATAGGTTATAAGGAGATAAGAGAAGGGTTGAGAAGAACTATGGATGCTTAATGTACATAGAAGTTTTAATTAACTTGACTTTAAAAGTGTGGAGATGGATAGAGTTGATAGTAACACATTATAGTGAGTAACAGCTGGTTTATAAATGGGATTGTGACTGAAAAAGGTAATTTGGGGAGTAAATGTCAATAGAAAGAAAGCTGAAGAATAACCTAGGGATTGAATAACACAGTGAACCCATTGAGATTGAGAATTGTGGTTAAGGGTACAAATGCAAGAGAGTCCTTCTGTGAGTTAGAGCAGATGTACATCTCTATTGCTGGGTGATGGGAATATGGAGAAGCATGGAAAACTACAATTGCTGTGACCTATAGACTGTGGTTAACAGCAATACTAAAATATTCTTGCATTAATGCCAAGCTATACTGTGTTGACAGTGGAGGTGTATGGAAAAAGTGTGCCAAATGTATGCTATGGACCATGATTGGTGGTAATAATCTGAGGATATTATCTCATAATCTATAACAAATATTCCACCAGGGTGTGGAGTTGTATGGGAAATCTACACATCTGTAAGATTGTTTTGCAAGTTCACAATATCTGTAACAAAAATACATTAAAAAAATAGTATGGGTTGGAGGAAAAATACACCAAATGTAAGATAAGGACTATAGTTGGTAGAAATATTTTGATGATGCTCTTGCATAGTTTGTAACAAATGTTTCATATCAATGCAAAGAGTTGGTAGAGCGGTGATGTTTGAGACTCTTGTGTGATGTTATGTATGTTTATTCTGTAAATTTGCAATCTTTACTACACACTTATTGTTTATGTGTGTTCCTCATGTATGAATGATATACTTCAATTTAAAAAAAAAGGATGAGAATTAAATTTCATCTCCTGGAGAAAGGAATAACAGATAATTTGTGGATATATGTTAAAACCACAATAGTAATTAATAAATATTTTGAAGGAGGAAAAAAACAAAAAAACTTAGGCTTTATGACCTTGTGACTGAAGGCTTCAATGCCAAATAAAGACCCTTTGCAAATGCCAACAGTTTTCTGGTACTTTGTATCTTCACCCTTTGGCTAATTAATAGAGAGTAGATTAACAAATTCAACAAATTCCTGTGCCTAACAATTCAGCAGGGTACAAGACTAGCATAAAAAGCCAATTGTGTTTCTACATACCAGCAATGGAAAGCCAGAAACACCAAAAAAACCCAATCCCTTTTATAAGAACATCAAAAAGAGTAAAATATCTACAAATAAATTTATACGAGGTATAAGACTTGTACACTGAAAACTGGAAAACACTGTGGAAAGAAACCAAAGAAGACAAACAAATGGAAAGATATCCTGTGTTCATGGATGGGAGACTTAAATTGTTAAGATAGCAATATCATACAAGTTATCTGCAGATTCTGTATCAAAATTTCAATGGCAATTTTCCAGAAATGAAAAAGCAGATCCTCAACTTCATAAGGAATTCAAAGGGACTCTGCATAGCCAAAACAGTATGGAAAAAGAAGAGCAAAGGCTGAGGACTCATACTTCCCAACTTATAAACCTACTAAAAAACAACAGCAATCAAAAGCATGGTCCTGGCATAACAATAGATATATAGACCAATGGAATTGAATTGAATGTCTAGAAAAGAACCAATATGCAGATGGCCAATTGATTTTTGACAAGGGTGACAAAACCACCTAATGGGGAAAAATGGAGCTGGGACAACTGGATGTTCACATGCAAAAGAATGAAGATGGATCTCAGTCTCACACCGTATAAAAATCAACTCAAACGGATCAATAACCTAATTTTACAGCTAAAACTATAAAGCTCTTAAAAGAATACATAGGGTTACATCTTCACGACCTTGGATTTAGCAATGGATTCGCAGATATGACATCAAAATAATGAGAAATAAAAGATAAAATAATTGGACTTCAACAAAATTAATAACTTTAATGCACCAAATGACATTATCAAGAAAGTGAAAAGACAAGTTTTTAGTTTGCCACAGTGCTATGACAAATACCACACAATAGTTTGGCTTAAACAAATTTTGTTTATTGTCTCACAATTTTGAAGGGTAGAGGTTCAAAATCAAGATGTCTACAAGTCTTTGCTTTCTCCCCAAAGTCTGCAGCATTCTGGTGCTGGCTTGCCATCCTTTAATCTCTCTCTCCTTGTGTCGTCTTTTCTAGTTTTGTCTCACTTCTGTCTTCTTTCTGCTGCTTTTTCTGATTGGCTGCATCAGAATTTCCTCTCTTTATAAAACCTCCAGTCATACAGATTAAGACTCAGTCTGATTCAATTTAGTCACCTTAATTAATAATAACATCTTCAAAATGTCGTATTTACAAAGAGGTTAGATCCCACAGGAACATGTATTAATATTTGAACATGTCTTTTATGGAGGACATGATTCAATCACCAACACTAGCCTAAAGAATGGCAAAAAAATTTGTAAATCATGTCTGATAAGGTATAGTGTCCAGAACACATAAAGAATTACAGCTCAACATCAAAAAGACAACCCAATTTTTAAAAAGTGAGCAAAGAACTGAGAAGACATTTCTCCAAATAAGATACGTACATGGTCAACAAGTACATGAAAAGATGTTCAATATCATTAGTCATTAGGAATATACAGAGCAAAACCACAATGAGCTATCACTTTACATTCAGTTGGATGGATATAATAAAAAGGGAAAAGAAGTGTTGGTGAGGATATGGAGTATTCAGAACCCATGTACATTGCTGGTGGGAATGATCCAGCAATTCCAATCCCAGGTGTATACCCAGAATAATTGAAAACACTTACTCAAACAAATACCTTTGCATGCATGTCCATAGCAGCATTATTCACAGTAACAAAGAAGACATTCCAATTATCCATTAGTGGATGAATGGATAAAGAAATGGAGGTACATACATGAAATGGAGTATTATTCATCTGTAAAAAGAATGAAGTATTGATATATGCTCTAATGTGTGTGAACCTCAAAAACATTGTAAGTTCAAGAAGCCATGCACAAAAGGTCACATATTATATGACTCAAGTTTTATGAAATGTCAAAAATAGATAAATCCATAGGTAATCACAGAAACGAGATTGGTGGTTATCAAGAAAAAGGGGAGTGGGAATGGGGAGTAACTGATTTAAGGATTCAACGTTCCTTGTTGAAGTGATGAAAATGTTTTGGAACTAGATAGAAGTGAATGACATTGTGAATGTACTAAACGCTGCTGTATTATTCATTTAAAAATGGTTAATTTTATGTAATGTGAACTTCACCTAAAAAAAAGAAATCATGCGGTGGACTTAAAAAAACATCATGTTCAGTCTTGGGTAGGGCCCCAGACATCGGTGATTTTTAAAAAGCTTCCAGGTGGTTGTAATTTGCAGTCATTCTAGTGAACTACTGACAGGGTATGATGGATGAAGACCAGTGACTGAGAAAATCATGAAATATTGGGGCAAAACATTCTGAGTGGCACATTGGTTGTATGTGTGTATGGGGGATTAGCCTTACCTCATTCTACTTCCACTTCTTATGTCAGAGAGCTTCTCCCACCTTCTCCATCTTAGCCTCCAGAAAGCCCATCTCCCCTTTTGGGCCCCTGATTTCCAACTTCATACTGCCAGGTACTACCACCTCTGGCCTGGCCTTGAGTAACTCCGGATTGACAACCCTCCTTGGATCTAGAACAGGTAGAGGGTGATTGGATCCCTGATACTGGGGTCATGGTTTCAAGGAAGAAAAATGGTCGGTCCCACTATCCCAGGTGCACTCTTTCAAAACATTGTTGTATCTGGGGGTTATGGGTCCAGAACTGTTAGGGCTAATTGTGCTATGAGCACCTCAGATGAAATGTAGACTGTTTTGGTATCTGATAAGTGGAAAGGCCTCTCTACTACCATGTCTGGTTAATTAATATTATTTATATGGGAAAATGTGTCCTGAAGTATCAGTCAATTCACTTCTGGCCATTCAGCCACCATGGGCATGAATACAATGTAGGGGCACTGAGCTCTACCAGAGGCTGAGAACAGATTCAGGAGGGCAAGGTCAAGGCACTGAGGAAAGAGTTTGTTTAGTAAGTAACCTGACATTCATTAGGTGGCCTTCTTGGTTTTCATGAGAAACTCCATTCACCTTTCTTTTGTTACTTTGGTTCAGGACTTTGAGAACTTTATCACCAAGTATGGAGACTCTGGTTTTGTGCTTGTATCCCTGGGCTCCATAATGAGCATCTATCAGACCCAGGAGATTATCAGGGAGATGAACAGTGCTTTTGCTCGTCTCCCTCAAGGGGTGATATGGAAGTGTGAGACTTCTCATTGGCCGAAAGATATGAAATTGGCAGCAAATGTGAAAATCATGGACTGGCTTCCTCAGAACGACCTGCTGGGTAAGGGCTTCCCAGTTTCTATGTCATTAGGGCTCATCAGTGCTCTGACATCTAGTTAGTCAATCCCGCTAGTTCAAGAATTAGGCACTTGAGGCAAGGCTCCTGAGGGTAGGAAAGGAGCAGCCAGCTGGAGTTCTTAGGAATCAGGTTTGCTTCCATTGAGATCAGATGCCCATACAGCCACTTTTCTTTCATTCCTTTCTGTCCCAGGATTCATGTCTGCAAGAAGAAATGATATTCACAATCAGCTCACTGGATTTGGCACTGAGCAGGGTCACCTGAACACAATCCAAAGCAACTCATAGAACATAAACCAGGAGGGAAGTGCCATTGTTTTCATGTCTTCCTGAATATCAGCTCAACCACTGGTCCTACACATCACTCCCATACTTATTCACACATTTTTCTTACATGCTAAGAGTGTGAACTACTCATATCTTTATTTTTTTTAAAGATTTATTTATTTCTCTCCTCTTCCTCCCCATCCCAGTCGTCTGTTCTCTTTGTCTATTTGCTGTGTCGTTGTCTTTGTCCGCTTCTGTTGTTGTCAGTGGCACGGGAATCTGTGTTTCTTTTTGTTGCGTCATCTTGTTGTGTCAGCTCTCCATGTGGGCGGCGCCATTCTTAGGCAGGCTGCACTTTCTTTTGCGCTGGTCGGCTCTCCTTATGGGGCAGACTCCTTGCACGTGGGGCTCCCCTACACGAGGGACACCCCTGCGTGGCAGGGCACTCCTTGCGCGCATCAGCACTGTGCATGGGCCAGCTCCACATGGGTCAAGGAGGCCCGGGGTTTGAACTGCAGACCTCCCGTGTGGTAGATGGACGCCCTAACCACTGGGCCAAGTCTGCTTCCCACTCATATCTTTAGAACATTGTTGTGAACAGGGTCTTCAGCATGTGCCCAAATATCTGAGTTCAAACTGAGAAACTTCACAGTTGGTTACTGAGTTCATTGAGTTCTCTGGTTCTCTGGTACCACCCAAGAGGTTTCCTCTATGCCTGTGCTGGTCTTGGAAACCTCTCTCTGTTATAGCCACTATCATTATCTGAGGCTGATAACCAAGACCATGCCTCAGAATGACCTGGAGAATTTCGGGAACATGTCCCTGGTCCCACTCCTGCAAATATTTTTGCAGGGTTGGGCCCATGATTCCCTTATTCAAAGACTTCAGAAGGCATGGATGCTGCATTATCAACGTACTTTTATATAAGGGTGGGATGAAAAGACAGGAACTGGCCACTCTTAGTCATAGAGACAGTCCCTGAATTCAAGGGATTTCTCATAAATTTGAGTGGCAATATGTGCCATGTAAGTTTTATGAATGCCACATGAATTATCTCACTGAATGTGTCAGGAATCCAGAGAAGTAGGAAATTAGTGGGTAGTGGAAGACAGAGAGAGAGAGAGAATAGGAATGAGAAAAGTAAAGTGAGAGTTAGGGAGGAAAGAGAGGAGGGTGGGTGGTTAGATTAATAGATGGTTTTGCCTTTAAGAACACTTTTCAACAGCTTTCTCTGGATTCTTAGTCTTAGCTGGGTTCTGGCTGAGCAAGAAGTCTCCATGTAGAGGCAAGACTTGAATCCTGCCTCTTGGAACATGCACGCTCATGTTCCAAGCAAAATCAGTAATTACTTTGGCACTAATACACTCTGAGATTCCCTTGTTATTTTCTTCTGCCTTGATGCTCCATATGGTGTTTCAGAAACTCTTCATCTGGAAATGTTCTGCTCTCTTTCTTCTTGCAACAGCTCACCCACGTATCCGTCTTTTTGTCACTCACGGTGGTCAGAATAGCATAATGGAGGCCATCCAACATGGCGTGCCCATGCTGGGGATTCCCTGCTTTGCAGACCAGCCTGACAACATTGTCCGAGTAGAAGCCAAAAACCTTGGTGTCTCTATCCAGTTAAAGGATCTGAAGGCAGAGACTTTGGCTCTTAAGATGAAACAAGTCATGGAAGACAAGAGGTATGTGGTGCTATTGGTATGTGGTCACTTATGCTGAAAGGATTGCTTAAAATACTAAGGGCACTGATGGGATCTCCTTTGCCATAGAAACTGAACCTTCCAGAACATGGAATAGTAAGATGTGTGTGAGGCTAATGAATGACCTACTTCCCCTGAGAGCAGGACTTCCGTAAGGGATCCAAACTACTTACACATAAGTCTTTGACAGGTCTTATGTGTTTAGGATCCTTATAATAGAATTCCACCAGAGGTAGAAAGTTGCCTTTTAATCCCAAAATACACCCAGCTTTTCCCCATGTCTAGGCCTTTGCCCTCATTCTTCCCTAGAACACTCCTTCCCTTCTCTTCCCCTGAGTGGCTCTTTCATGACATTTGGGCCTTATTTCCGGTGTGACCTCAGCAAGGCCTTTCTGGCTGTCCAATTAACTTTCTTACCCACCCCAATAATATTATTTCCTTCTTGACAGTTATTAGGTTCTGTAAGTACCCCATTTGTTTATGTTTTTCTTTATTATCTATCTCCCTGCACTGTGTATCCCACGTTTTCCACTGTTCCCAGTGCCTGTCAAGCACGATGATCTTACAACTAAGAAGGACTAAGTATTAGACTTTCAAGGGCACCAACCCTAAATCAGAGCTCAATGTTTAATATTTTCAATAGAAGGCACTTCAAAGTTTTTGTTGGATAACTGAAAAACAGCCATATATTGTGGTTTCCTTAGCTTGGGAGATAAGGCTAAGCTTCCAGCATTAAACTGGCATTTGTATATATTTGCTATATCAAGGACTGGCAACGTTCATTTTTTGAAGAATGGGTTTGTCACTTTCATCAGATCCTCAAAGAGTCTGAGACACTAGGAGGCCAAGACTGCTGCTCCTCATGAAGGAGTAATTCTGGTCTGGAGTGGTCCCAGACATAGATCACTTCCAGTACTGACTGCATAGTTGGTGGGACCTTGGGGAAAACGAAAATGTCATAACCCTTATTCAAACATTATTAAGTGTTTCAAGATATTACAGAAGAGGATTATACCAAGCACTAGGCCCTTCCAAGTGCAGGTCTCAGCTCATGAGGCTGGCTGTGGTCAGTAAAGTAGAAGCTCTCATGGGTCCGGGAGTGCAGGTCCCCTCTTGAGGGCCTGGGAATCCCCAGAATCACTTTGTCTCTACCCAGCACCTGGCACAAAGAAGGTGTAAAATATATAATTAAACAGGAAGTGTATCATATGCAACGTTTCTAAGTGTGTCATAGCCATCTGGGCTTACTTGTTTATAGATTACCATTTTAGCATTGAGTCTGGGTCTTTGAATGTAGGTTGCTTTATTGAACTTCTCAAAGGCACCCAGCTAGACAGTGGCAAAATCAATCTGGTCACTCTGACTTGAACCTCAGTCTTTTGTGCATTTGGTAGGAAAGGCTCACCCACTCTGAAACTTCTGAGTCCACAACAATAACGTCCCCGCCCTTCTGTCTCCGCCAACAGGTTCCGATCTGCAGCGGTGGCCGCCAGCATCATCAGGCGCTCCCACCCACTGAGCCCGGCCCAGCGGCTGGTGGGCTGGATCGACCACATCCTGATGACAGGGGGTTCAGCACACCTCAAGCCCTACGCCTTCCAGCAGCCATGGCACGAGCAGTACCTGCTTGACGTCTTTGCCTTCCTGCTGCTGGTCACTCTGGGCTCCATGTGGCTTTGTGGGAAGCTGCTGGGCATGGTGGCCAGGTGGCTGTGCGGGGCCAGGAAGCTGAAGCAGGTGTGACACGGATGCACCTGAGGGCGGGTGTGTGAGGAGCCACTGGCTCTGGGCGACTCTCTGCCAGCAAAGACCGCGCCTGGTTTTCTCCCCATCACCTCCACTTGCTGATTTTCCTGCAAATTCGTCTTGACTGTTTTCTGCTTCTGTTTAGAAATCCTTGTGCTGCACTCTCGAAGATTCTTGATTTGCCCGTGTGGGAACTGGGCCACCTCTCCTTATATAAAGCCTTCACCAGCCAGCCCTGCTTCCTCCTCAAACCCATTTTCTAGGTCCTGTTCTATGACCACTTTATCCTCTCTGTGCTTGTGACTTCTCAGACTCTCTCGTCCATTTCTCCCACCCTCACTCTTAATAAATATGTAAGATAGTTGGCAATTTCTCTGTTTTTGGCCCACCTCTTGCCTTTCATTTTAAGCTCTGTCAAAGCTCAGGAAGCCTGTTCTCCTGTGAGCATTTGGGGCAAGGACAGCTCCTTCTAGGACTGCACCTTTGGTTCCTATCCTGAGTCCCCTCCTGCAGAGATCGCCTTCTTCACTGGCCAGGTGTGGAGCCTGCAGGTTGGTCAACGGCTGATGCTCCTTTTGCTTCCCACTTTTCACAGTTCTCTTCTCAAGATTCCCACTTTTATAAATGAAGGGATGAAAACATCATGTGGAGAACTGGGAAAGAAACTACAGGGCTTTGGGGGCTTCAGTTATCAGTGGCCATGGCCGTTTCCAAGACTTTCTTGATTTAGGAGAAATTTCATCTCCCATAGTCTACCTACAAGAGAGTATCCAAATATTTGGTAACCCTTAGGAGTTTGCATTCAGCTGTTAGTATCAGAAACCCCAAAACGTGTGGCTTAAACACTTCAGGATTTTGTTTGGATTGTTTGTTTGATGTTTTTCTTTCTCACATGGAAAAGTCTTGCAGCAGGCCATCTTGGGCTGATTTGCTGATTCTATCATGTCATCAATAACTCATATTTTTCTATATCTTGGCTTATTTATAGCAATTATTTGTTAACATGTCCTTATATTTGGAGACCACAAGATCCTAAAGGTCAGGGAAGACCTGACTTAACTTGATTTTACAGCACTTGGCATGGTGCCTTGAACAAAGGAGGGGCTTTATAAATGTTAGCAGAGTGGACAAATAAATATAAAAATATTCTGCAATATTAGTTACTATATTCAAAATTCACAAAAAGTAAATAAATATGTAATTGTAAGGTGGGGGACAAAAAGCAGCCAGAAATACTACTGTCTGTTTAATACAGTTTGCTCGTGTCCCTAGTTGAAGGGAGAGTTGTATGGTTAATTTCATGTGTCACCTTAGCTAGATTTTGGTGTCTAGTTGTTTGGCCAAATAAGCACTGGCAGATTGTTACTGTGAGTGTATTTAGCAGATGGATTTGTATCTATAGTCAATTGATTACATCTATGGCTAGTTGCATCTGCAATTAGTAAAGGAGATTGCTCTCATCATGGAGGTCTTAGAGCAGAACTGAAATGGAAGGTCCTGGGTTTGGTTCCTGGTGCCTCCTAAAGAAGAGTAGCAGACACAATGAACTGATGCAATGAGCTGATGAATGAGCAGATACAATGAGCAGTTGTGGATGTGGCTCAAGTGGTTGGGCACCCACCTCCCACTCAGGAGGTCCCAGGTTTGGTTCCTGGTATCTCCTAAAGAAGATTAGCAGACAACAAGCAGACACAATGAGTGGACACAATGCGCAGACACAACGAACAGACAGAGCGAGCAGACAATAGGCAGACAGTTAAGGGAACCATCTTGGGGTAGAGAGTAAAATAAAAATTATTAAAATTATTTTTTAAAAAAGCAGAACAGAGAATTTCAGCAGTTCAAGAAAAGAACTTCTCTTCTTCAACCATTCAGCTTCTTCAGGCAAATACAACTTCACCTTTATCAGATTCTAGCTTGCAGCCTGCCTTACAGTGTTTCAATATGCCAGATTTCAGGGTAACCTTTTCTGAAGTTTCTAGCTTGTGGCCTGCCCTACAGAATTTGGTCTTGCCCATCTCCATGTAAACCAATTCAAGTGTCGTGTATATAAATAGGCTCTCTGGAGAACCTTGAGTAATGCAGATGGATAGGATAATGAGACCTCAAGGTCCCTCCAATTTGATGATTATTTGATGGATCAAGATAAACAGTCAGTGTAATTTTTTTTCAACAAGTGTCATGATTCAGATTCAAGGACTTTAATTCTGGTATCATGGTGTAGAAGAAAGACCACCAAATTTGATTGCCGAACAGATCAAACTTTGAATCTTGGTCCTAAATTGTTCTTGCTGTGTCATCTTGGACAGAATGCTTAGTCTCTCTGAGACTCAGTTACATCACTTGTTGATCAGAGGATTTGATTTGATACATAAGACATAAGTTGATGGTGGGAATTAAACTATACATGTACCATCAAAGTATCAACACCTAGTAGGTCCACAGCATATGTTTATTTTCTTCCCCTTCACTAAACAAAATTTAGTTTTCATCAATTAATATTGAAATACAAAATGAAAAAAGCCCTGGAACATTAACATCATAGATCTCTTTGTAAAGGCTGCAAAATGTCATGTACTACCAAGCTACTTTTCTTCTGTGTTTGACATTCCAGTGATGATTGAAACCAAGAACACTCACCAAGTTTGAGATTTTCTTTTTATAGGGAAATGGTAACACCTTCTTTATTTTTCAGTTATTAAGAAAAAAATTACTTGATCAAATCACATGAGTTAGAATATCAATTTATGTAAATAAGATAACTCACAAAACCCCAAGTATACTTCTAAATAATCAGTCAAAGAGAAATCACAAAGGAAATTAGAAAATACTTTGAATTTTGAACTGAATGATAATGGAAATAAAGCATACCTAAATTTTGGGGAGTCAGCTAAAACAGTGTTTAGAAGGAAATTTATAGCTTTAATTAAACCAACAAAATACAATGTAGAAAGACAAAAGTGAAAAATTAGTAAAACCTAAAGTTGTTTCTTTGAAAAGTTCAATAAGATTAATCAAGTTCTAACTGAACTAGGGTTTGTGATCAAGAAAAAATAGAACACAAACCATCAATATCTGGAATAAAAGAAGGTTTATCACTATAGATTCCACAGACATTAAAAAGATAATGAGACATTTTTGAACAACTTTATATCAACAAAGTTGACAACTTAGTTAAAATGGACAACTCCTTGAAAAATTGAAACTTTACTAAAATTGTCATAAGAAGAAACAGAAAATCTGACTAGCTCTTTATTTATTAAAGAATTTGAATTTATTAAAAACCTTCCCACAAATAATACTCTAAGCACTGATGGTTTCACATGTTAGAGCTATCAAAATTCAAGAAGTAACAACAATCTTACACAAACTTTCAGAAAAATAGAGGAAGCATTTCCTAGCTCATTTTATAAGGTCATCATAACACTAATACCAAAATTGGGTAAAATCTTTACATACAAATAAAATTTACATATTCTTTTCCTTCACAGATATAGATACAAACAATCCTCAACAAAATACCAGTAAATAAAATCCACAACTATATAAAAAATACAACACGATGAAATAGAGTAATAGAATTTATCCCAGGAAAGCAAAATAGGATTAACATTTAAAATATCAATCAATGTAATTCATCATACTAACAGAATAAAGAAAAGAAATTTATCTCAAAATGTAGAAAAGGCATTTGACAAAATTCAATGCTCATTCATGATAAAAACTATCAACAAACTTGGAATAGATGAAACTTCCTTAATCTGATGAAGCATGTGTGGGAAGTCTTCATTTAGTATCAAAATTTATAAGAAAATATTGAGGTCTTTCTCCCTAAAATTGAGAGCAAAACAAGAATTTCCGCTTTAACCACTTCTGTTACACTTTGTACTGGTGGTCCCAGCGGTGCAATAGAAAAAATAAGAAATAAAGGTATAAAGATTGTAAATGAAAAAGTCAAACTATCTCCAGTTATAGTTGACATGATTGTTTAGAAGCAAAATCCTAAGTAATACAACTACTAGAAATAATGTGTTAATTTAACAAGTTTGCAGGATTCAAGGCTAATACAGAAAGGTCAATTGTAATTTTATTAACTAGTAGCCATTAGAAAAATTAAAAAAAACAAAGGCTTAAAATTATTTACAAAAGATATACAGGACTCTATTGAAAACTGTAGACTGTGGTAAGAAAAATAAAACCTAAGTGAATGGAGAGCTATATCATTTTCAACGATTGAAAAGCTCAATATTGGTAAGAGGCTGCCTCTATTCATCTAATGCAATCCCATCTTAAAAATCCAGAAATTTTTATAGAAATTGACAAGCTGATTGCAAAATTTATGTGGAAATTCAAATAACCTAAAATAATTGAAGCAAGTTTTAAAAAAGAACAAAGTTGGAGGTTTTATGCAACATAATTTTAAGATTTACTCTAAAGCTATAGTAATCTAGATATTATAGTATTGGTGAAGAATAGCTATATGTTGATCAAAATAACAACTGAGAATTCTGAAATGCACCCACACATATATGTTCCACTGATTTTTGACAAAGGTGCCAAGATAATTCAACCAGAAAAGGAGAGTGTTTCTGCAGATTGTGCTGAAACAACTGGATATCTGAACAGAACAAATGGACATTTACACCTACTTTACACTATACACAAAATTTTAAAAAGTATATCATAGACCTAAAGTAAAAGTTGAGACTAGAAAAGTTCTGAACAAAAACCATGCCATAGGAGAAAACCTTTGCATCCTTGAGGTTTGCAAACAAAAACATATGATGAAAAAAACACATTTTACTTTTAACTTTTGTCAAAACATTTTTAGAAAAGAAAAACAGTTGATAAATTGGATTTTATCAAAATTTAAAATGTTCACTCTTCTAAAGAGAGCAGTAAGAAAACATAAAGGAAAGCCTCAAACTGGGAGTAAATATCTGTAACACATATGTCAGATAAAGAAATTGTATCTAGAATAACTCTTATAACTTATAAGAAGAAAAATAAACCAACAATTTGCCAATATAGAACTTGGCCAAGAGGTTTCAATAGACAATTCACCAAAAAAAAAAAAGAAATACAAATGGCCAATAAGCACATGGGAAGATACTCAACAACATTAGCTATCAGAGAAATTAAAAATAAAACCACAATTAGTTACCAAAACGTATCTGACATTTCAAATGACTGACTTTACCAATAGTTGGAAAGAATAAAGAACCACTCGAACTTATGCATTCCACTGCTGATGGGAATGAAAAAATAGTTCAATCACTTTGGAAAATTGCCTGCAAGTTCTTAACAAGTTAAGTATACACTGACTGTATGACCCTGCCATTCCACCTCTAGATATTTACCAAAGTGAAATGAAAGTGTGTTCAGAGCAGCTCCATTTATATTAGCACCAGACTGGGAAACAAAAAGAAAAAGAAATATCCAGCAACAGGTGAATGAATAAACAAGTTGTGGTATATCCAAGAAATAAACTACTCTTCTGCAATAAAAAGGAATAAACTACTGACACCCACAACTATATAGAAGAATCTCAAAATTATCATGCTAAGTAAAAGAAGCCAGACACAAAAGAGTACAACTTAGATAATTCCACTGATACAAAATTCAAGAAAATGTAAACTTTTCTACTGTGATCAAAAGCAGACCAAAGGTTGCAGGGTGCCGAGCTGAGGGAGTGTGGACTGCAGATGGGGCTAATGGAGCTGTGTTGTGCATCTTGCAGATGAGGGCAATGGAAATGTCTACACATCCATCAAAACTTATGAATTGGATACTTTAAATGGATGCAGTTTATTGGTTGCTAATTATTCCTTAATAAAGTAGATTGAAACATTTCTATGAATGAGATGTGTTCTTAAGTGTCTTTCTCTTTGGGTGCCTGAAAAGTTAGTATTTATGAATTATTATTGCAATTAAATATGCTTGAAAATGTGAATACAGTTTAATAATTTCCAAAATAGTAGAGCTAGTGCAGTTTGGAAGAAGGTGGAGATATATGTGTGTACATGAATTAGAACCATTTCCTCGGGAATCAGAGGGCTAATAAAAACAGACTAGGGGGAAACGGACTTTGGCCCAGTGGTTAGGGCGTCCGTCTACCATATGGGAGGTCCGCGGTTCAAACCCCGGGCCTCCTTGACCCGTGTGGAGCTGGCCATGCGCAGTGCTGATGCGCGCAAGGAGTGCCCTGCCACGCAAGGGTGTCCCCCGCGTGAGAGCCCCACGCGCAAGGAGTGCACCCCGTAAGGAGAGCCGCCCAGCATGAAAAGAAAGAGCAGCCTGCCCAGGAATGGCACCGCCCACACTTCCCGTGCCACTGACGACAACAGAAGCGGACAAAGAAACAAGACGCAGCAAATAGACACCAAGAACAGACAACCAGGGGAGGGGGGGGGGGGGGGAAATTAAATAAAATAATAAATCTTTAAAAAAAAAACAAAAAAACAGACTAGGATTAGGGGTCAAGCTCCCTTACTTAGACCTAATTCCAGTTTATTTTGTGAGTGGGACCTGGGGTCTTTCTATAACTTATGGAATTTCACATTTGACTGAAAAATTACAAGAACAGGCAAGATATTTAATTTGTGGATCTTTAATAGGCATGGAACACAATGTACACTAAGGATTTACCTATGGACATATATTTGAAGCACATTTTAAGATTTTAAAATGAAGTTCAGTATGTTGTTTATGCTTCTTTTCATTAAATAGCTATTCTTCTGCTTATCTGTTTCTCCATTACAACTGCCCACAACCTATATACCGAAATGCTCTATAGATGTGATTTTCCACATCTAATTTTTCTGTTGTTTCACCTGTCACATCATAATTTTGGGGTTAATGAGAAATGGTTACATTTATTTAAGTGCCAACCAATTATCTACAAAAAAGGAAGTAAAAGGGGTATGTGTGCTCTTAGATAAACTTCTACTTAGTACAAAGAAGTTACTATTTCTGATAAACAGATTTCATATTTTAAATGTCCTTAATAAGAATGCACTTTACCCAGTTCAACAATCTAATTCAACTAACATGGATTGATTTCACATCTGTACAAGGCAGATTTATTTGTGGCCACTGATGCATCTTGTCCAAGTGGTTGTTCCTTAATAGTTAATTAGCTTAGTAATTTATGATTTAGTAACTTAATGAAAGTGAAATGACACAGATTAAAACCATTGGGCCAATGTAGCAAAGAAGGATGTTTTGGATGAAAAAGCCTCCTGGAGTTTGGAGAAGACACTCCCCATTCTCCTGGGGAGAAGTTTGGGAGCATATCCAGCATATGTCAGCACTTTCTTGTTTAGTAGGTGTTGTGCACCATAGGCAGGGGCATTCTGGAGATATTACCTAATCCCAAAAGAAAGCCAAGAAGATATTTTCAAACAAGTGGCCTGATTTTTGCTCCTCAAATCACACCTAGTGGGAAATCTCCTCAGCCAAGTCCAGTCTTCATTAAAATCCACAAAGAATATCACCCCATTGACCTCTAGGGCAAGGCTAAGAATTTGGCAAGGCAGATGTAAGGCCCACTTTAGTGGTCTTAGAGAGTGATTATTACTGAGAATATTACCTATAATGTAAGATCCTGAATAGAAAGTGGAAGCCAGTTCTTCATGGTCTGAGTCTTGGGTTCTTGGTACCACTTCACGGTAGGAGAGAGTGGGATTGTCAGGGGTGGGATTGTCAGGGGCAGGGTGGATATCACAGGCACCCTGCCCCTGATTTTCACCCAGCGTGAAAGGGAACATGGGCTTGGCGTTTCCTCTGAACAGGGCCACTAGACTGTGTCTTACCTGCCAAACCTACTGCCAAGGAAGGAGGGTAAAACAGGGTAAAAAGAAGGGAAGTGAAAAGAGAAGAAAAAAGAAAAGAAACCTAGGATGTGAACAGTGGGAAATGACATCCTATCAGTATGTGGATGCTGAGGAGGGAGAACTTTATATCATCTGTAATTACACCTGCCTGCTCAGGTGTGTTGTCATTTTAAACCTTACCTGGTAATAAGACACCCTTTCCAGAAAGCCACCTGTAGACAACAGAGGGACAGGAAGGGGCTGCTGAAAGAAGTAAGATAATTTGATGAATATTTCCTTATAAAACATGGGAGGCAAGTTTTGATAATATTTTAGAAACCAAACAAATGCCAGCAAAACTTCCGGCTGATTCCTCTGCAAGGGCAAGCAACTTGGGCTTACACAGTTACCAGAGTATCCTAGGCAACAAGAGTGTAAACTTGAGAAAAGGCAGGTTCAGGATCGGAAGTGACAGTGAGCTGAGCCAATCAGGCTGTGAGTCTGCAGCAATGATCCCAAACCATCCAATTGGTGCTAAGAAAGTGAGACCAGGAGACTCGAAGAAAGGTAAGAGGGAGGAGGCAAAAGGGTTTGGGAGGGGACCAGGTTTTCCAGATGCAGGAGAGAGCGTCCATAGTTTCAATTTGAAGCAATTGCTGGCGACATTTAAGGTTAGCATTTAAGGTAAATCGATGCTTTGTTTATGATAAATAACAGTATTTGATGACGTTTTGCTTTGTATTAACTATAAAAAGACATAGTAGATCTTATACTCTGAAAAAGAAACCCTAAAAGTTGATGAGAGTTCTTGGACTGAGAGAGCCATCACTAGGTTGTCAGTGTTGGAAGGAAATAGCTTGGCCATGAGAAAAGCTTTTGTAATCATTGCAAAGAGATGCTCAGCTAAAAATGGACAAAAATAAGTTTCATTCAGTAAGAGGGAAAGAAATAACAGCACTGAGCAGTCATGCTGTACTGGGTCCTTGAATGTGAAGTGTTTGGGTGAATTCTTATAATTATCCTGTGAAGTAGCTATCATTTGTTTGGCCATTGATGAAAGTGAGCATCAGAGAGGTTAAATATCCCCAAGTCACACAGCAATTTAAAGACTGAGCTGGTATTCAGATCTTGGTTAGTCTGATATTCAAAGCTTGTGCTATGTCTGCCATACCCTGCTGAACTGACCACTTGGAATCAGAATAAAAATCACAATTCTTATTAGAGGGCACTGACACAGCTTGCTAAAAATCGTATCAGAGTTGATTTGATTAACCACAGAGATAGGAAGAACTTTAATAAATGGTGACACCATTTATCCAGCTGTCCACCCCTTGCCTTCAGTACGGGACAGAGTTCAGCCATACTAAGCAAAGGAAATGCTTTCCTTTCCTGTTTTTAGAGGTCTTACTTTTTCCTCCGAATCATACAACTACAGATATCCATTTATTTTGTTATTGTGAACTTTAAATACTGTGATTTAATTTGTAGGCATTCATTTCCATTTATGTTTATATTAATAGCAAGTATCAAGCCTTTACTTGGTGGTAAGTATCATGCTATGTACTGATGATAGGAGACACAAAAGATACAACCTTTGTCCTTAAGGACCTTATTGTCTGGTAGGGGAGGCAGTTCTGAAAACAAAGGGTTATATTATAGTGTAATATGGATGCAATTTGGGCCATATCTTATGGGAGACCTCACCACTGAGAAGAGGCAAGGATGAGCAGGCTTTCTCCAGGCCAGCGAGGGAGGGAGGGTGTTCCTGAAAGCAGGACCTGCATATGCAAAGGCACAGAGGTTTGGGACACCATAGTGTGTCCGGGACAGCTGTGAATAGGTGTAGGGGATGAATAGATTTTGAAGGGGTCAGGGAGTTATTAGTGACAAAGCTGGACCAAAGCATACTCTCAATGCTAAGAGGTTTAGCCGTTACCTGTCCACAATGGTTTTTAGCCAAAGGGTTTTAAGTTAGTGTGTAAAGTTCCTATTTCCATTTTATAAAGATGGTTCTGGTAGACATCTGGAGGATGGATTGGAGGGCATAATGCTGGAGGAAGGGAACCACATTGGAGACAATTGCAATAGCTGGGATGAGAGGTGACCAGGTCCTGGACGAAGGTAGCATCCATGGTGACAGAGGTGACAGAGGCCAGGCAACGGGGATGCAGAAAGTGCAAGGTGATAACCGTTGATGGGGTGGGGAGGGGGAGGACTGAGAATACTGACCATTTAATGACTTGGATAAAACCGTTGCCATTTCCTGAGGCAAGGAATAATGAGGAAAGGATAATGAGTTTGTTTCTGGAATGTTAGACTTGAAGTGTCTGTAGGTCATCCATGTGCAAATGTTTGGTGGGAAATTAGAAGCATGGCTCTGGAGCTCAGCAGAGTGCCTGGGTGGGAATAAAGACTTGGGAGTTGTCGGTGCATCAGTGAATATGGTTGAGATTGCTATGGGATGGTGTGAGAGGGAGAAGAGGATTAATAATTGGAACCTGGCAAACGTAGTATTTAAGAAGCAGGCAGAAATATTCTTCCAGTTTGAGTTGACCTCTTTGTTCATGATCTTTTTGTAGTCTGCTGGGGAACTATTGTGATTAGTAAGGGAAGAAATTGCAGTAGTGAGGTGGAGAGGGTGGACATGGTGGCTGCTGATGGTCGGGAGAGGGAAGAAGAGATATGGTGTGGGGGCATTTTTAGGAGTTGGAGTTGTCCTAGGTGGTGCTGCAGGGACGGATGCTGGATGTTGTGTGTCCTGTCGTGGCCCACTGGGTGGACTGGGGGAGAGTGTGGACTACAATGTGGACCACTGTCCATGTGCTGCAGCAGTGCTCCAGAATGTATTCGCCAGGTGCAGTGGATGTGCTGCAATGATGGAAGAGGTTGTTGATGTGGGAGGGGTGGGGTGGGTGGGGTGGGAGATATATGGGGACTTCATATTTTTTGAATGTAACATTTTAAAGAAAATAAAGAAAAAAGAAAAAAAAAAAAAAGAAGCAGGCAGAAGACAAGGAGGAGACACAATAGAAAAGACCTGAGAGGAAGCAGGAGAAACAGGAAGTGAAGGTCAAAGGTATTAAAGAGGAAAGAGCTTCAAGAAGGAGAATGACTAATAGAGTCAAGTGTTGGAAGAAGTGAAATAGAGACAAAGAATGATGTTGAACTTGGCAATCAGTTTACCAATGACTTATCAAGGCTATGTTATTGGAGTCACAGGGTGGAGGCCAGACTGAAGAATGAATGGGTTATGACAAAATGTACAATGGTCCATATCCCTATAAAATTGGGTAGGGTAGAGTGTAAACTGTAATGTAAACTATAGTCCACAGTTAGTGGCAATGCTTTAATATGTGTTCATCCATCTTAACAAATGTACCACACTAATGAAAGATGTTGTTAATGTGAGAAGCATGGGAGGGGGAAGAGGTGGGGAATATGGGAATCTCCTCTGTATTTTTAATGTAACATTTATATAATCTAAATCTTCTTTAAAAATAAAAATTTAAAAGCAAAAACAAAAAAATGAATGGCGTATGAGGAAGTGGAGAAGCAAGATTCTTACAAGCAGCTTGACTTTGAAGATTTGAGAGAGAAAGTCTAGGACCAGAGTGTATCCATGAACTAAAGGGAAGGAGCTGGGAGAAAGGAGAAAAAGGACGTAACTTGTGGCTAAGAGTCCAAAAAGGGCTGGGATCTATGTCTTGAGTGGGGAGATTATCCTTGGCTGGGAGGAAGTCCCACTCTCCCTCTCAGGAGGAGGAGGTGAAGTCAGAATGATTGCAGAGATAAATACCTGTATAGATTTGGAGCCCTGTGGGAGGGAGTTCCCATTTGGAGGCTCAGTTTTGTTCTGTGACTTAAAAGGCAAGGTGCGGAGGACAGTGGCAAAGCCTTGAACTAGCCTCTCGGAAGACTGGAAGAAGAATCTGACCAAGATAATATAAAGGTGTAGTTGACCATTTCTGAAGGCCCATCATGGCCAATGACCAGCACCTGCCAACCTTAGTGTATGAGTTTGTTCAGCTGCACTTCACAGCCTGCCTTTAAAGAGGGGGCGCGTGAAAGAACTGTGCTAAGTTAGGCACTCATAAATGAGAGGAGAGAAGATTGACAAGTAAGACTAGAGAATGAAGGCGCTGGTAGGGAGTGGTCAGAATGATGTACTGAGTGTCTAGAATGGAGAGGGAATGGCTCCAGAAGGGAGTGAGGTAGGTAATGGCTGTGTTGACAATGTAGGATTAAGGCCCTAGAGATGTTATAAGGGCAAAAGCATCTACAGTTGAATAATGGAATGGGAAAGTAGAGGGAAAGTAAATGTTGAAGTGTGAACTTTCAAAGGAAACTAGCTTTGGTCATGAGGACAAAATTCAAGACAGAGTCTTGGGAAGGGGATACAGAAAGGGCAAGCAGATGAAGTTGACAGAAATCAAGGAGCTCCAGGAAGTTCATGGCCTCAGGATGGGTGGATTGTCTGGATGAGCTCTGAAGTTGCCCAGATTGATGGGACACTTGGGATAGAGAGGAAGTCTCTGAGGCAGAAGCCAGAATGTCAGTGATTTAGAAAATTACAGAACCAAAGAGGAACTCTGGGAGTATGTCCAAATGGGCTTTGTTCAAAGAAGGATGTGAAGGGGACATGATGTGTAGGTGGCAGGCTATAACTTAGAAACTGTGGAGTTCCTTAGAATTTGGGAGTAAGAAGCAGCCTTCATCTGAGAAGAGGACCAGAGTAGGAATGCTCCTGACACAAAATCGGAGGTCAGGTAGGATAAGGACATCAGATCAATCAGCATCTTGGCAGAAAATGGATGACATATTCAAAAGTAAAGTTTAATGAGCAACTATTTCCAAAGACGTGGGCAGGGTTAAGGGATATAGACAAGGGGTGATGAATCACCACAGGGCTGTGTGTGTATGGCGGGGGTGGGGGGTGCAGGGGAATTACCTTTAGGCCTGAAGGGGCAAGATTGGGGAGCAGTTACCAGACCTCAAAAAGAATGTAGCTGCAGGAGAGGGCTGCCTTTGGGAAAGGACTGTGGTTGGCAGAGACTGAGCTAGAGAAGTCAATGCTCCAATCTCTTTCTCCTCCTGCCTCTGATCTCCTGGGAGTGCCTCCCACTTTCTGACTCCAGCTGGCAAGCAGAGGAGCCAGGTTGACACAGCTCACAGAGATCCACCTCCTGAGCCGGGATGCGGGTGGAGAATGGATGTGCGGAGGGGTCTGGGCAAACCTATTCAGGTCAGCAGTGGAGGGAGTCAGTTGTTTGAAGAGGCTGCGGATTAGGAGATTATACTGGAATAAGGGAATCCAGTATTGCGTCCTGCTGAACCAGCAGCAAGACTCATCCAGGAAGAAGAAGTAGAGGCCTGTGGAGATTCAGAAGAAAGCAGCACTAAACGTCCTTAAGCATTTATTAGGGGAGCTTACTTACAGAGAGCCACAGCTACCTCCCAACAGCAAGATGACAGGAAATTCAGTAGAGTATGTCCTCACCTATTGCAACCACTCTTTAGGTTTACTTGGGGCTGGGGACAAAGGTGGCTGAGCACCAGAGTCTTGCGTGCAAGTTTTGGGAAAGCACCTGGGTTTGTGCTCTTTTGTTAAGCTAAGATGTGCTGGGTGGACAGCAGTCAAGGTAATAGCAGCTGAAGCTCTGGGTGATTCCAGGGAGTTCCAGGGAGCGACATCTGGGGAGCAGGGCAAAGGCAAGGTCAGTCCTCAGCCAGGTAGGAGATGCTCTGTGCATCATACACTAGGAAAATCTGCATCTCTGCATGGACATTGCTCTCAGTCTCAAGAGGGCTGAGCCTCTGCCAGTAATTGTTCATGGTGGTGGTGGTGGTGGTGGTGGAAGTGGAGGTGGTGGTGGAGGTGGAGGTGGAGGGGTGCTTGGGGGCTGGCAGGGGTGGGAGGATATTTAGGCTGTGGAATGACTTTTTTGGTTTCACCTGTTGCTTTAATCTTGGGGAATCAATGGATTTATTTATGAACAAGGCTTTACACTATTGAAAAAAATTTAGGGGGAGGGAATTATGTAAAATACTTTGTGAAATTTTGTTCTTCATTCTGATCTCAGACGGCTGTGTATAAAGAAAAAATAACAAGGCTCATAAGAGCAGTTTTCTGTATTTCATAAACAAGTTGGCATCTGGGAGAAGATAATGATAGGCCACATGCTGCCTTCTTTTGGCACCCCTCGCCTCCATGAAAATTTGCTTTTCCTACATCGCTAGTCATAATTTTTTGCTATCAGTATCTTGTTTTTCTTTCTCCAGTTTGGGAAAACCTTTTTTTTTTTTGAAACAAAACAATTTCTCATAATATGAGGCGAAATAAAATTGGTGACTGGGGCTCAGAATTTTGGTCCTGCTACATGTGCAGGAACTGGGGACATGCCTCAAATCTCTCTGTACCTCACTGTCCTTATTTTATAAAAAGGGAACAACTACGTTCCCTCTAATGTATGTAGAAGAATGTTCTCACCCATAAGCAGTTCTGCACATAAATCCAACGAAACCTTTGCTGTTCCTAACAGAGTTCGCCTCCTCTTTGGTTGCTCTGTGTCTATAAAAGCCTCAGGCCCCAGAGGGTGTGGTGGAAAAAGCTGATCTGGAAGTGCTCATTCCCTTACCTTCTGGAAGGGCTCTCCACTCTACCAACTGCAGCAGAAACTCCCGTTGCCCATTCAATAGCAGTTTCCTTTATAACCAGAACCTGGGTGCTGACAAAGTAGCCAACCGAAAATGAGTTTTCCCTGCCTCCTTTGTAGGAGTGGCCAGGGTCAAGTGGAAGGAGTTGGGTGAAGTCTTCTGGGAATCACTGGAAAGGGTGCTCACAGCTGGGAAATGCATCTGTATTCTCCTTGCCCCTTTCTCCTTTCTGCTGCTTGGAGTGTGGATGTAATGGCTGGAGTTGCTATGATTATTTTGTAACTTGAGTTAAGTTTGAGAATAAACCTAGGTAGAGAGATAGTGGGAGCTCGATGTCTACCTGAAGGCCTACTTCCAGGCTTGATTTAATGAGAGGAAAGTAAACTTCTTTCATTTCCAGAGACATTACCACAAACCTAAAAAAAAAAAAAGAGAGCACTTAGGATGCTGAGAATTGGCTGAAATTTTAGGTGGTTATAAAATAAACATTGCATTGACAAACGACTCCAAAAGATGCATTCTAAGTCACTATACAGTATACTAAGCAAGTGATTTTGGCAACTAATGGCTGTGAAAGGGCAGCTGGTAGTTAGAGCTGTGACTTTACCTGAATCTAAAAGGATGAGGGAAGATATATGGCAATGATATATCTTCTGTCTGAGGACAAGGCTTCAAGGTGCCCAAGAAGTGGAATATTTGGACATTATCTGGTTGGTTCTAAGAGCATTATCATTCAAACCAGGGAGCTTGAAACAAAAGTTCTATTTTTCTTCTGTTTCTCTTTGTGTGTGTGTGTGTACTGCACACACATCCAACCAAACTTTTGTTTACCTTCTGTAGTTTAGATTTCTTCCTGCTGTTTCTTTAAGATCTTTCACCTGGCAGGCTGCCTGACTCAGAATAGACTGCAAGTAATTTCCTGGTAAAAGCCCCAGAGACTCAAGGCAGAGCAGGATGGAGGAGCAGACAGCGAGGGTAGTGTTACGAAGACAGCTCGTGTCTCCTGAGATTCCCAGAGGATGCTCAGGGTGACAAGGACCCCGCGTGCCTGTACCTGGGGCCTCTGTGCCTTATTAAACCTGGCCTAGCACCACCCTGTGTTCATTATACAGATCCTTGACAATCACGCTAAGCAGTTTTCCTCACTCTCTTTCACAGCCAAAAACGTTGGAGAGGCTGCCAAGTATTGATGAAATTCTACTGAAAGAAGAGGTTACGGTGGAGTTCCTTTCTCTTCCAGTTCTCAGGGCGAGCTGAGTCTCTCCTCACCCTGGGTCTCTGGTTACTTTACTCAGGTAGTGGTCAGTATCTAGGGGCAACCCAAACACTGCAGGAATAAGCAGTTGCCAATTGTCTCACTTAGGAATACCTTTGCTGCAAGTACCAGACAAGCTCATAAATCATGGCTTAAACAAATAGGGGCATGTCTCTCACGTGCACGAGTGTGGAGTTGGGCAGTTGCTGTCGTTGTTTCAGCAGCTCAGTGATGTTAGGGCTGCAAGTTGGTATCTCTGTGACTCCCTTGGCCTTTATCTCGTGATTGCATGTCAGCTGCCACAGCTCCAGACATTACATTCTTGGTCAAGGCAGGAGGAATGTGAAAGAATTGGGAGAGCTCTCCCAGAAGCCCTCTGCAGAACTGCTGGTTCAGGCACCCAGCTGAGGAAAGGGACATTGGAATGACTTAGGATCAGCTGGAAAATCAGCTGTAATTCAAACTACTTCAGGATGTAAGCTCCTTGAGGGTAGGGACTTTTATTGTTATTGTGTGGCCCATAAAATAGGTGCTCAATAAACTTATGTTGCAGGCAGGGCCCTGACTGGGGAAAGGCAAAGTAGAGTCCTACTATTTAAGGAGGCACTTATTTGCATGGCTGGGAAAAGGCAGGATCTACATTTGCATGATCCTGAGGGTGAGTGCCTCCTTAAACGCTGTGCCCTAGGCATCTACCTTGCCTCACCCTAGTCAAGGCCCAGGTTGAATAACTAAAATGATGATGTCAAGATTAATGAAGAAAAAAAGAAGAAAATGAAAAAAGAAGATTTACGGAGCAAACGCTTTACAACAATATTTATGAAACATTTTAAAATTTTGTCATTAGGTTAATTTATACCCCAAGGAGCGGTAGAAAGGGGAAAAAATGCTTTGATTTAGCATTTTGATGGGCGCTAGGGAAACCCGGCCATTGACAATAGCTGAAACATGAATTATAAACATTTTGAGAAAATGCCTTTCAACGCAGAGAAAATTTGGTAAGGTGCCAGACTTCAATAACATTATGCACCTTATTTCCTTGTATAATTATGTTACCTGAGTACAAATTAAACACTCCTATACTTTTAGGAGGTACCGGGAATTGAACCCAGGACCACATACATGGGAAGCAGCTGCTCAGCCACTGAGCTACACCCACTCCCCTACTCTTATACTTTTTTTTCTGTATTTAGGGTTTTTTTCATATTTTTATATTTTATTTTTATTCCCTTTATTGTTTTTTTAAGATACATAGATTACCAAAAAGTGTTACAATAAAAAATATGAGGTTCCCATATACCCCACACCCTGCCCCCCCCAACTCCTCCCACATCAACAACCTCTTTCATCAGCGTGGCACATTCATTGCATTTGGTAAACAGATTTTGGAGCACTGCTGTACCGCATGGATTATAGTTTACATTGTAGTTTACACTCTCCCCCAGTCCATTCAGTGGGTTATGGCAGGATATATAATGTCCAGCATCTGTCCCTGCAATATCATTTAGGACAACTCCAAGTCCCGAAAATGCCCCCACATCACATCTCTTCTTCCCTCTCACACTCAGCAACTACCATGGCCACTGTCTCCACATAATGCTATCATTACTTCCATTGCTAGAGTCACAATAGTTCTATAGTAGAATACCAGTAAGTTCACTCCAATCCATTTTTTATTCCTCCATCCTGTGGACCCTGGGATGGTGATGTCCACTCCACCTCTAGATTGAGAGGGGGCTTAGATCCCACATGGTTGATGGATGCGTTTCCCCTGCTTGCAATTGTAGACACTCTTGGTTCGCTGGTGTGGTGGTTGACCATCTTCACCTCCCTGTTAGCTGACCTGGGCAAGTCCAATGAACCAGAGAGTAGGAGTTGCAACTCTGCTGAGGCTCAGGGCCCAGCTGGCACATGACCAGTCCAGAGATTCAAGTCTGTTGCGTTTATACTAACCCCAGAGCTAACCACAGGTTCAGTAAAAGTGACAGAAGAGGCATGTGTAGAAAGATCATATCTGAGTTCAACTCCATCGCACTCAGGAGCACAAATTCCAAAGTAGGGCCCACTGGCAAGACACTGAACTCCAGAGCCATCTGCCACGACCGTAGGACCCTGTGTGTCTCCGCAGTCTCAGGAGCACCAGTACCTGGGGTTGTATCTACTCTTTTATATATATATATATATATAAAATATATATATATATATATTTTTTAAGATTTTAAATTTTATTTATTATTTATTTATTTCCCCCCTTTGCAGCTTGCTTTCTGTTTGCTCTCTGTCCATTTGCTGTGCATTGTCTTGTGTCCGCTTGTCTCCCTTTTGTTGTGTCATCTTGCTGCATCAGCTCTCCGTGGGTACAGGCTGTCAGCTCTTTGCAGGTGCCGGCCAGCTTGCCTTCACAAGGAGGCCCTGGGATGTGAACCCAGGGCCTCCCATATGGTAGATGGGAGCCCAATCAATTGAGCCACAGCTTCTCTCCCTACTCTTATACTTCTAATGCTACATGGAAGTTGGCAATCCAAACAAAAAACCAGATGTTTTCATATATTCATAAACTGTGCAAATAATTAAAAATTGACCTGTGGAAAAATAGTAAATGTGATGGAAGATAATCAGTACAGAAACTTAGTGTTCAGGTTTAAAAAAATCCACACAGCAAAACCCTCAAAGAAAACAACAGTAACTTCTGTAGTGATGGGAAGAGATTAAGTGGTTAAGTGGGGTTGTACATTTCAACCAGAAGGAGTTCACACCAAACCTTAAGTTATTTTTTTTTTTAGGGGGTATAGTACCTGGATTTGGATCCAGGACCTCATATGTGGGAAGCAGGTGCTCAGTTACTGAGTTACATCCGCTCCCTGATGAGAGTTGCTCTTGTTGTTTGTGTGTTTGTGTTATAACCAATTATGTTATCTCTGCTCTCCAAGCCTTAAAGTTTTGAAAACCTGAGCAAGGACCCTGAGGTGGGAGAGTGCGGTCATGCTTGATGAGCAGTGGGCAGCCTGGCTTTGCCCTGCACTACTGGGTGGTGAAATCCCATCAGCACTCCAATGCAATCGCTTCCTTGAAGTTTTTCCTTCCCTTCATCTTATTTCATGGACATTCTCTGAATTCATCCCCAGCAATTTGCCAGCACCTTAGCATAGTGGTTGAAGAGGTTGATTAAGTCAGGCAGAACCGACTTAGGCCCTGGTTCTGCCACTTTCCAGTGGTGCATTCTGAGGCAAAGCTCCCCGTTCTCTGGGTTTCTGTTGTGTCTCTGTCATTGGGTGGTAATAATCGAGAGGGCCCATGCCACGAAGTGCTGTGCTAATGCGGTAAACATTAGGCTTGGCCCCTGGAGTGGCAACAAATACTATTACCACCACTTCTCTCCATGACTTGATCTTATCCCATGTCTTGCCATGGTCTTTCCCATAACCTTTCCCACCAGGTCTTACTCCTTTTTACTAGAGCATGTCTTTATATTTCCTATAGCATAGCTTCTCAATCTTAGATGTGCATTAAAACTACATGAAAGCATTAGAATGCAGATCCCTGCCACCCATACCTGGAGAGTTCAATTTACTGTGTTTGATGTGGGGCGTGGGACTCTTCATCTATCAACTGCATCCCGATGGTTTTCTCAACCTCAGAACTACTGACATTTGGGACAGGCTAATTTTTTTTTTTCTAGCGGGGATTGTCCTGTGCCTTGTAGGATGATTAGTAATATCCTTTGCCTCCACTCACTACACGACAGATGTACCCCTTGCTTCCACTTGTGATAAATATCCCATGGGGGCCCAAACTGTCCCTTTATGGTAATCAGTGCTCTCTAGAATCAGCTGGAGAATTAGCACAGTGCTTGCGTTGCCAGAGGTGCATAAGGGTCTATATAGTTGAGTTTCATTGGGATACATGAAGTAACGTCAACATCACTACACATAATTTTCTTTAAATTTTTTCAGGGGTCTCCCAGTATGCTACTGCAGAAACCAAGTCTGCGTAATTCTCTCTTCAAAACTTCTGAGTCTTTAAAGTTATTCCTGGAGGGTGGAGAGGGCACTGCTATGTATTCCCTTCCTAAGCCCCTATTAGGCTATTCTCAGCACTTGGGATCCAATATTTATTCCAGAGGGGCTTTTTCTAAGGGGACTCTTGAGGAAGCACAGGTTTTTTGCCATGTACTATGTAGGAGGAACCCTTGTTGAATGGACTGGGTTAGGGGGGATACAAAGAGGAGATGGTTTAATTTTTTCCCAATCATTGCTTTAAAACATTTTCTGTCTCCATCTTGAGATGACATGTCAAATAATAAAGGGTTCAGGGAGTCTAAATCAAAATTTCAATCTTACATCCAATTTCCAAGTAGAGAGGCAAAGAGTGGCCTATCACTTCATATCGCCCATTCCCACTGCAGGGTTTGATGCTCACAGTCAATCCTGAGCTGCCAGGGAATAGAATAGCTTTGCCTTGAATGTGAACTTGAGAGAAGGCAAGTAGGTTTCCACCTCTCTGGAACTAGCATAAACTGCTACAGTTTAATCAATAGCTTTCCACTTTCTACACTGCATTCTTCTTTCTTCCCTTCTACACAGCAGGATGCTTTAAAATTGCAGGGAACTGTCACTGCAACTTCAGGTCCCTTGCTATTGAAAATCGCTAATGTAATGGTGGAGGTATTTAACAATCACAGAAATGCCTAAAAACATCCTTGAGGCAAAATTATTACATGATCTGGCTGTGGGGAAAATGGGTTTGATGGCACAGAGAGGCGGGAGAAGTGTTTGGAAAAATTGGATGACTCTGCAGGTAGTCGCTGTTCTCACAGGGCTAGGTTTAAATGACTTCCTCACTAGGAGAGTTTCCAGTCATAGTAGACGCTGTCCCCTTGCCTCAGCACCCTAAACAAGGGGTTACAAAAAAGGATTCCAGCAAATCCAGGCCTGTCCATTTTAGAGCACGCCCCTGCCCAGCCAGGCAGTCTGCTTCCTTCCACACTGCAGGGCCACTGACCTACCTCACCTCCACCTTCCTGTATGCCCTATGCAGTGCCTTCCCTACTATCATGTACCTAGTTCAGTTCCTTCTTCATTAGCTGCCCTCTTGTCTAAAGTTCATCTGAGCTCACTACACTTTTTTCAACACCCTTTGCTCCTTCAAGCACCCACTCTTTCTCAGAAGGAAGAAAACCAGGAGTGTGGTGTCATAGAAACCAAGGGAAGGGGTTGTAAACAGTGGGGAGAGACATTTCCTTAGGATTCTGCAACAAAGAGGATGCAAAAGACCTTGATGCTTTCTGTATGGGGCAGTCCCTGCAGCTCTGAATGTCACTTTTGTATTGAAAGGGTGTTTTAAAAATGATAGGTATGTAAGTCAGTCTACTGCCACGAGGGGGAACCAAAGATAACCTAATAAAGTTCAGACTGGAGCTTTCGAGTGTCTCTTTTCTAAAAGGTTAGCGTAAATCTGTCTCTGAACTCAGCAAGCGGATTCCCACGAACCCTACTAAGAACACTGATGAGGTAACCCTCCAGTCATCATCGCCTTTCCATACCTTGTCCCACAATTATTCTTGAAACCCAGGGGGACAGAGACCTTTGGCAGCAGCAGTCGTTGTGCTTGGGAGGGAGCCTTCCCTGGGCCCGTGGGAGAAGACGTGGTGAGTGTCGCTGGAAGGTCCGCTTTGGTTTTGTTGCTGGCAGCTCCGCACAGCCAGTGCCCCAGATCTTCAGTCAGCTGTGAGTCGTCACTCCAGGAAAGTCCCTTCCCACCAGCCACTGGGGGTTGGGAAACAGGGACAAGCAAAGAGTTCTGGAGGTCATTGGTGAGTCCTCCTTCTCCCTCAGACTGTACAATTAGTTGATCACCATCTTGACTCTCTCCCTCTCTGCTCCCAGCACCAATACCTCTTCCCAGGCAGCACTGCCTCTCACCTGGTTGGCTACACGGATCTGCCACTGGCCAGCCTCACCTTCCAGCCCACTCTCCACACTAAAGCTAGAGGGTTTATTTAACATGCCAACTGTCTTTCCCTTATTTAGAACCTTTTGCAGCCTCTTATTGTCCCCAGTTCAAAATCCTGCCCACTTTCATGTTTTTCCAAATTTCCCTTTTCCATATTTCCTCCCACCCTCCACAACTCTCTTGTCTTATACACACACTCCTCTTCTCCAAGAATACTAAAATGCGTGTGTTTCTCTAATTGTGTTTTCTTTTTCACGTTGGCCTTAGAACTTGGCACACATGCTGCCTGAGCTATACAATGCCTTTCCTTCTTCTGCCCCCACAACGGCTGCCTCCAGAGCTGCCACCTTCCTTTAGGATTAAGGCTCCTCTGAAAAGTTTTAAGAAAGCCCCACCCCAAGGCTCGGTTAGCTGCCCGTCTTCGTCTTCCGATTTGCTCTGGGTGGGTAGTGTGGTTGCTTCCCCCCCCCCCCGCCCAGGCTGTAAGTGCTGTCTTCTTCCCCCTTTCCCGCCACACCTAGCTATATGTCAGCCCCCAGTGGAACTGGCTTTTGTTGGAAGAACTCGGGGAATGAGCCCGTGGGTCCGCGCAGACGCTGTTCCAACACACGGTGGCGCTGCAGCCACTTGCATTCGGGGGGCTGCAGCTCGTCCGTGCGCAGGCCTTCCGTCCTTCTGCCCAGCCTGGCTGGACGAGCTGTTTCCCCACGCCGGCTCCCTGATGTTAACAGAGGTTTTTCTGGAGTCAGGGGCTCTTGATGCAACACTGTGATGTCGGTGACATTAGTTCAGGGGAACAGACACTTGCCTCGGTGCTGGTGCCTTCATGCAAGCTTCTGAAGGCAGGTGTATGGCCTTTCTTCACCCAAGACTCTACTCAGTCCTGTCTTCTTCAAACCCCCCAGTTTGTAGCAAACTTTTTTTCCTCTCCCCTCCCCCCCACCCAGCCCCTCCTTCCTGCCCCCTTCCCAGTTGTCTGTTCTCTGTGTCTATTTCCTGCGTCTTCTTTGTCTGCTTCTGTTGTTGTCAATGACAGGGGAATCTGTGTTTCTTTTTGTTGCGTCATCTTGTTCTGTCATCTCTCCGTGTGGGCGGCGCCATTCCTGGGCAGGCTGCACTTCCTTTCGTGCTGAGCGGCTCTCCTTACGGGGCGCACTCCTTGCGCATGGGGCTCCCCAACGTGGGGACACCCCTGCGTGGCAGGGCACTCCTTGCGCGCATCAGCACTGCACATGGGCCAGCTCCACATGGGTCAAGGAGGCTCGGGGTTTGAACTGCGGACCTCCCATGTGGTAGACGGCGCCCTAGCCACTGGGCCAAGTCCGCCGCCTGTAGCAAACTTTATCTGCTTCCTGTCCTGCTTAAATACAGAATTTCAGTACTCAAATTTAAGATTTTAAGTTATTCGAGGGCTTGCTTCTCTAATTACTCTCTACCCCTTTGAATAGTACACAGTAGATATGGGCTATATGTTGATAAACTAGGTAGCTCAATGATGAGAAAGAATGACTAACAGGATGGAGGAATAAAATATGGATTAGAGTGGACTCACTGGTGTTCTACTATAGAATGATTGTGACTCTAGCAATGGTAGAAACTGTATCATCGATGTGGAGACAGTGGCCATGGGAGTTGCTGAGGGCAGGGAGAGGGAGGAAGAGATGAGATGTGGGGATGTTTTCAGGACTTGGAGTTGTCCTAAATGATATTGCAGGAACAGATACTGGACATTATATATCCTGCCATAACCCACTGAATGTACTGGGGGAGAGTGTAAACTACAATGTAAACTATAATCCATGCGGTGCAGCAGTGCTCCAAAATGTATTTACCAGGTGCAATGAATATGCCACAATGATGAAAGAGTTTGTTGATGTGGGAGGAGTGGGGGTGGGGTGGGGTATATTGGAACCTCTTATATTTTTAAATGTAACATTATTTGTGATTTATGTATCTTAAAAAAAAAGACAATTAAAAATAATTTTTAAAATGGGGAAAAAAAAAAAAGACAATGACCCTGCGGTGTCATTCGGGACAGCTCCAGGTCCCAAGGTTGCCCCCACATCGCATCTCATTTTCCCTCTCCGGACAGATGCAGGGCATTATATATCCTGCCATAACCCACTGAATGGACTGGGAGAGAGTGTAAACTACAACATAAACTATAAGCCATGCAGTGCAGCAGTGCTCCAAAATGTATTCACCAAATGCAATGAGTGTACCACACTAATGAAAGAAGTTGTTGATGTTGGATGAGTGGGTGTTGTGGAAAGTGGGGTATATGGGAACCTCTTATATTTTTTAATATAACATTTTGTGTGATTTATGTACCTTAAAAAAAGATAATTAAAAAACAAAGAGAAAAAAAGAAAATGGCTAATATGGGAATTTCAAGTACCAGGGTGGTCAGCAGGAGAGAATGGAATTATTTCCATAAAAATATCAAAGTAGACTCCAGAGGTCATTATCTGTGTCATCCCTGGGCACAGTCAGCCTCAGAAGGGAGAGCAGGTTGGTAACTTGGCTCCATCACACTGTGCTTTTAGGCTCTTTTATATTATATTGTATTCCATGAAGACAGCGGAGTAGAAAGAGCCCTGCTTGGGAGCCAGAGGCCCTATATTCTGATGTTGGACAGGACTTTTGGGCAAGCCACATCACCGACCCAAGCCTCAGTTTCCATGTCTGCAAAATGGGAGTGTGCAGTGCTCGACCTTTAGTTCTCCCCACTATTGGATTTTTTTCTGTGCCTCCCTGCGCTCCCCACCTGCTTCCATGGATGGTCTTAGAAAATAAAGCAAGACACATCAGAGCAAAAAAAGAGCAAAGAAAGTAGGGTGGAAAAGACAAGGCGAGAAGAAGTGGGAAATAAGGCCTGGGAGGTGGGGGACAGGGGTCAGGTGGAAAGGAAAGAAGGAAAGCAAGCATGCCGGGAAGGAAGAAGTTCCTGAAGTAGATCTCCGGGCTGGAGAGGGCACCTCTCCAGGGGAGGTGTGGCTGGAGGAATAGCGTCAGGGCAAGCAAGTGCCTCAGGAATGGCCAAGAGAGGGCGGGGGGCTGGCTGCCTGCTGGCCTGGTGGCCGTGTGTGTGAGCCGGTGAGGGCTCCCGTGCGGGTGCTGCTGGGGCTGGGAACCTGGGAGCAGCGCTGGGCAGTGTCAGGTCCAGGTCGGGCAGAGCCTGGTGATGAATAGTCCTGCCCATGTCGGCTTAAGGAAGACCACGCTCCAAGAAGAGGTTGGATCTGGGCAGCAGGTGTCCTTGCTGGGTGGGAATTTGGAAGGCGCTCTTGGACATGCCCGACGCAACTAGAGACGGAGGTTTCACAGAGGGGTGTGGCCACCTGGAATTCGGAGCAACTTCAGGAGGGTCCCCGGTTGGGTTAGAGTGATTTCTTCCTAAAGTGGAGTAAAGGACCTACACGGGCGGGGGCGTCCTCCTTGGCTCAGGGTTCAAGTGGGGGGAGGTGCTGCCATCTTCCCTGCGGAGGGAATCAGGAGGAAGAGTGGCTGGTAGGAGGTGCTGCAGGACACGGGCTGAGCTCAGCCTAGCACCCATGAGTGCGCCCGTCTCCTCTCTTTTTGTAGCTGATAGGCCCTCTTCCTAAAGTTAAGCTTTGCAGGGGAGTTTGTGGGTTGTGTTGGAGTAGGACTTCCTTAGCATAGGAGAGGGCACAGACCCGAGGGTTGCCTTCGAAAGTTGCCTCCTTTAGGGAAAAGAACTCCCTCCTGCTGGGGTTTCTCGGGGAAGGGTCCCCAACCTCGGAGTTCGGGAGTGGGGCTTGGTCGGGGGCAGAACCATCTGAACCCACCACGTTTTCTGCCCCGAGAGCCCGATTTGGGCATCGTCAATCCCTCTCGCCCCTTTGATTTACAACCTGCCTTGGGGTGTCTCTGGGATGCCCCGGTTACTGTGTCCCTGATGGTCTCATATGAGGACTAGAGCTGGGATGGAATTTAAAGGTTGTCTTATCCCAGTCCCTAAGGCTGCAGACACTTCTCCATCCAGCAGGGGCAGCTCAGGAGGCGGTGCTTCAGCTGCCTCCACCCCCTCTCCTATTTCTGAATATTTAAAACCGCGAAGCCAAATTGTAGAAAAAAAAGTATTTTTTTCAGGTGACAGATAGTGTCTATTTCCCATTTTTCTCCTGTAAGGTGTTAATGGAGACTAACCCAAGGAGAACATAATAATCACTGGTGTGAATCTCAGTTAAGAAAGAAGCAACCAAAGTAAACCAAATAATAACAAAACGATGTATAACTGAAGAAAAGAATATTAAACACAGGGTCAAAGAGAATTCTTAATAAAGATTAAAACACATAAGTTTAGTTCAAAAAGGAGAATACAGAGAGATGGGACTTCTTTTTTATTTAGAAAGCATTGCGGAAAACGGCTGTATATTTAAAACTATTGTCCAGCCTTGAGAAACCAGATGTCCTCAGGGCTACTTAGATAAGTAGGTTATAAACACGGCAGGCACAGCAGACAGTTGGTACAGTTAAAAATTGGAAATTCTTGGAGGTTGGAGCCTGTTCCCGGGAAGTGGACGGCAGAGCTAGCTGTAAATTTCTCTCCCAGCAAGGCTGCTGTCGGCCCTGCCAGGCAGAGGCAGACGCCGGTGCCTGAGCTCCGCTAACACGGCTGTGGCTTTTCCGTAGATGGCAGGGACGGCACGGCATGACCGAGAGATGGCGATCCAGGCCAAGAAAAAGCTCCCCACGGTCACGGACCCCATTGAGAGACTGCGTCTCCAGTGCCTGGCCAGGGGCTCTGCGGGCATCAAAGGACTGGGCAGGTATGACAAGGTGTGGGGGCTGGTGGGGGGAGGGGGGCAAGTCACCCCCCCTTACCATCTCAGGTTCTCTTTTGCCAAGTGCAGAATTTGGAAGAGTTGATCTCTGAAGTCCCCTGTGACTATTTTGGGTCCTTGGTCACAGATCCAGCAAAACCCATGCCTGCTACAGGAGAGGGAGATGCACACCCAGTGGACAGCTGGCAGATCTGTGAGGGGGACACTCCCTGAAGCTGGACTCCCTCACCTCAGGGGGCACCGGACTTGCTTGTTGGGTTATTGAGCAAACCCCTGCCAGTTGGGTTCTCTCCGAGGTCCTGGTGTCTGAGCCTCTAATAGTGAGAATGCCCTGAGAAACCCAAGGGCAAGGGAGATTGTAAGACTCCTGTGGGCAAGTCGTAGACAGTATAGCTCTTCAACAAACTGCATCAGTGCCCTCATGTGTGCCGGGCATGGCGAACATCTTGGAAGAGTGAGTGCTGATGAAGACTTCTCCAAGTGCCCTGGAGTACTTAAAACAAGGCGAGGAAGAGCCATGCAACGGGCCATCTCAGTGGTGTGAGACGTTGGAGGACAGGAGAACAGTGTGCTAATGGGCGGGGAACACAACCCTGAATTCAGAGGCGAGGGAAGGCTTCAATTACAGTGAGGTGATGAATGCCTGGGGTGCGACTATCACTAGTCCCAAGTTCCAGACTAAGCTAGCTCTGTCAGAAGCCCTGCTGTGGCCACAAGGGCCCTGGTGGCCAGGCGGCCCCAGTTCTACTCCCTTCCAATTCTGTCACTCCCACCTACCCCTCTTACATCTTCCGTCCACATTGTTGTCCTCTGTGCAAACTCTCAGGACCACTGCCCTCTCTTTTACACCCTGGCCCGTCCCATGGACACCCTCCTGCTACCTGCCATCTCTGCCCCACACCCCTACCAGCACTTCCACTGTGAACCAGTCTATTGTGAACAGACACCTCGTCGCCCTAGACTTTTGCGTGGACAGGACCCCTATCTCACACCTTAGCTTTCTCCAAGTCTCTCTTCAATTTGGGTGGAGGCTACCCCTTCTCCTCCACCTGTGCCGTAGTGTCCAGCACTCTCAGTTTTATCCCCCATCTTGGGTAATAGTCCCCTCTTTTTGCTCATTTATCCCTTCTCAGTAAACCTCTTTGATAGCCATCTCTTCGGGTGAGATGCCACCATCTCCCACCCTCCAGGGCACTCGATGTTCTGTGATGTATTGGTTCCTGGCCTCAATTTTTCCACTTCCACTCTGTTTTGAGCTTTTATCCTGGTTAACACTGGATGATGCTATCAACACCCTGACCCCTTCATTTTTTTTTTCTTGACACCAAAATCAGCTGGCTTCTCAACAACACTGCATTTCCCCCTCATTGTACATTTTTTTCTCAGTCATTTCCAACTGCCTCTTAAATGTAGATGTTTCCTGAGATTCTGTTGCCAGTACCTTTTTACTTCCCTCTACCACTTGCCCACTTCTGAATTAGCTCTTCTTTACCCTGGTGGCTTAATGATATGTTACTTATTTCAAGTTTACAGGGAAACTGGTCAATTGCTGTAGCATTGCTGTTCATTCGTTCATTCATTTGTCCAGCCAATCCAATGACTATTGATAGAGAAACCCTATGCAATAAGACAATCGTAAGCAGAAGTCAAGGGCTGTGCCATCATGGAGTTTTTACTCTAGACTGTGTGATCTCTGTCTTTGGGTGTTCTTTCTTGTTTTTAGAACAAAATATGAAATGCAAAGGAGTAAGAATCTATTATTTTTACACAAACTTAAGCTAGAGAAAATGACTTGGAACCTATAGTTTACTTTAGCACTAACAGGAAACTTAAGATCAACTGGTTTATTTCATTCATTCATTCATTCATTCATTCATTCAAAAATTGAGGCCCAGAGAGGTTGCAGGATTTATCCAAGGTGACTTAACTAAGTTGTAGTGGTAGAACTGAAGCATCAACCCAGGTTTTCTCAATCCTGAGTCAGCACTCTATCTACAATGCAAGGCTAGCAGCAAAATAGAACATTCTCCAGGCTGTGCTGAAGGTAGTGGTAGGTGAAGGAGATAGTATAAGAAAAGGGCCAGAGTGGGGTGTGATGAGATGGATGGAAGGACTCTAAGAGTTACAATCAAACAAAATTGAAAGATGTATGATTTCTTTCGTGGAAAAGGATGTGGGTGCCACGTGCTTGGAGGTATCAGACGTAGCTGGAGATAATGGGACATGTTCCCAAATGAAGGCTTCTCGTAGCTAGCACTGTGTGGTGTCTACACATCTTGAGCAGTTAGTAGATGTATATTGAAAAGATAAGAAATCCTGTTTACTTTCTATAGTAGGTTCTGTAAATCTTTTCAAGAAAAATAAAGCACCATATGATTTTTGAAGGATTTATGCTTTCCTTTAATTGGGAGATGGAATTTTGAAAACTGCTACCTTTGTGTATATTTTAATAGACTTTATTTTTTATTCCAGTCTTTATCTTTACAGAAAAATTGAGAAATAGTACAGAGATTTCTATATACCCCCTCGCTCAGTTTCCCCAATTATTTGTATCTTACATTAGTAGGGTACAATTATTTCCATTAGTGAACCAATATTGATGTACTGTTATTGATAAGGCCCATAGTTTATTCATATTTTCCTTGTTTTTTACCTAATGTCTTTTCTATTCTAGGACTCTGTTCAGAATTCCACATTGTATTTACTTGCCATGTTTCCTTAATAAGTCTTAATCTCCTCTTGGCTGTGACAGTTTCTCACACTTTCCTTTTTTTTGATGACTTAAACAGTTTTAAGGAAGACCGGTCAAGTATTTTGTACGATGCTCTTCTATTGGAATTTATCCAATGTTTTTCTTATGATTAGACTGGGGTTATTGGTTTTTGGGAGGAAGAGCAGAGATAAAGTTCCATTTTCATCACATCCTCTCACGGATACAATCTATCAATATAATGTTGATGTTGATCTTGGTTCCCTGGCTGAGGTAGTGCTTCTCAGGTTTCTCCACTATGAAGTTATTCTTTCCCCTCCCTTTCCATAGTTTATTTTTTGGAAGGAAGTCACTATGTGCAGCCCACACTTAAGGAGTGGGAATTATGTTCCTCCTTCTTGAAGGAATTCTTCTGCACGGGAAATTTTCTTCATTTATGTGTTTATTTGACCTTTTATTTATACCAATATGGACTCATGGATGTTTATTTTATTCTTTGGATTATAACCCAATACTTTATTTTGTTGATGAATTTGTTTGATTGAGCTTTGTCCATTAAAAGTTTTTTTCAGATGGCTGCTGTGTCCCTTTGGCATACCCTCATCCATGTAGGGTTTTTTTTCTTTTAGTTTTTGAACACTTACTTACTTATTGTCACTGTACAATGCTCCAGGATCATCTTGAATATTTCCTGCCCTGGTCCTAGAATTGCCCATTTCTCCAAGGTGTCCTGGTTCCTTTTTTTTGAGAACTTGTTTTAGAAACTAAGATCTGGATGCTAAATATGTCATTGCTACTGGGATGTGGTTGCTTCTAGGACTCTCAGCTGACAGAGCAAAGAACTATAAGTATATATACATATATACAAATATTTCTATATATAACCATCTGTGTCTGTATAAAGCTAAACATGAATAATGCTGATGTCTCCAACTCAAATCCAATACTTCATGGATAATTCTAGCCTCCTTCTCCTGCTTATGTCAGTCACTCCAACAGTGAGAAACCTGACTCCCACCTTCCTTCAGCCATTCACTTGATTGTTGGGTTCCAGTATAGATGCATAGCAGTGTCAGTGTGGGAAACAACTTTATTAATTAGAGTACAGCTTTATTTACATTATATTAAATTTCAGTCTTTGTGGTGTAAAGTTCTATGAATTTTGACAAATGCATAATGTCACATATCCACCGTTATAATATCATGCAGAATAGTTTCAATACCCTAAAAATTCCCCATGCTTTGCTTATTCAGCTCCCCTCCCTGTGCCTGGAAACCACTGATCTTTAGCATTGCCTTTTTCAGAATGTCATGTAATTGGATCATACAATATGTATATATTTTTTAAGGGTTTCTTTTTTTGAGAAGCTAGCAACTGGCCCTCCATATTGCAACAAAGGTATGGAACAGAATCTGGTCTTCTGTATTTTACTTTGAAAAACCTTGAGAGTGATTTTCATTTTAAGTCTTTAGACTTACACCTTCTTACTGGGTTTTCCTTGTGTGTTTATTTTCTTTAGAGTGTTTCGAATTATGGATGATAACAACAACCGAACCCTTGATTTCAAAGAATTTGTGAAGGGGTTAAATGATTATGCCGTGGTCATGGAAAAGGAGGAGGCAGAAGAGCTTTTCAGGAGATTTGATAAAGATGGCAATGGAACAATAGACTTCAATGAATTTCTTCTCACATTAAGAGTAAGTGGCTGTGTGAATCGGCACATGTGTGCCGAGCTTGACTTTCATGTGGTTTGGTTTGGCTATTTTGAGGTTTCCCTTTTAGCAGTTGTTAGCACACTGTGGAGGGGATGGGCAGGGCACCTGAGGTCTGGTTTAAGGCCTTTAAGGAGTGATCATAAGGTGTACCTTTAACAGCACATAACTGATTTCACAGCACTGAAGGGAGTCAATAATTCACACAGGATACAAAAAAAGAGGCTCCATTGCTTCTGTGTCTGTGTGTTTTTTCTTTTTCTTTAGCCTCCAATGTCCAGAGCCAGAAAAGAGGTAATTATGCAAGCTTTTAGAAAGTTAGACAAGACTGGAGATGGCGTTATAACAATTGAGGACCTTCGTGAGGTGTATAATGCAAAACACCATCCAAAGTACCAAAATGGAGAATGGTCAGAGGAACAAGTATTCAGGAAATTTCTGGATAACTTTGATTCACCCTATGACAAAGATGGATTGGTAAGTAAAAAGAGCTTAATCTATGTGGAATTTCTTCTATACAAGTTGAAATGGGAAATAGGTCCAGTGCCTTAAAAACCTCAACATACATACCATATTTGTTGTAAAAACAAGAGAAATAAAGTATTTCCTTAAGGACCATCTAGGAGGTTGAGAACTAAATAATAAAATATGTGTGTATGTGCCCAGAAACACTCTCCTAGACACATATATCAGTAGGGGGTCCACATGCAGCTAACCACCTGTCAGCTGGAGAATGTGGTATTTTGGTTAAACACTCCAGTTCACGGTTGCCATATTTACCACACACAGTTAGTCACATTCCAGTGAACTAGACTATAATAAAACATATTTAACTTCAAAATGAGTATTCAATTTTTAAAAAGCACAATTCACCAGGCATTTTCAGATACTGGAGTACATTTACATTTGCCCTTATGAGCATGATTTATCATCATGCTTTACTATATAGAAATACCATTGAAGGGAGGCTTTCAGTCAGGGGAATGCCAAATAACAGAATTTACTCTGATTTATTTTTCAGTAAGCTTTGAGATTAAAATGCATTTCTAAACTACAGGGAACCTAAAAGCAAAAGCAGACACCCTGTCTTCATCAACCGTTACCTTCAAGTTACAAATAAATGACTAGGTAGAGTAAGGAAACGTGTCCTCAAGACTGTGTAGGGTGAGATGAAAGTGAGATGAAATAACGTCATCTGTCTTTTATCAACAGTCATAAATGGGTGTTTTACTTTTCTTCTTAAAAACCCAGAGCCAGTTTAGCTCTCAGGTGTCCTGAAGAGATGGTGATGGGAGATGAGGGATTCTCTCTGTCACACTCATCACCTGTGGAACCCTGGGGCGGACTCCTTTGTACCTTTGCCACATGGGATGGAACAGTGGACAGGAAGAGGAGATGGGGTGATGGGGAGGGGAAATGAGACTTCTCCTTCTGAAGGGAATTCCCCACCCCCCACCTTTTACCATGAAATGTTGTGATGAGCCCCATTAGCAAGGAGTGAGGAAGAGGAAGGGCTTTTAAGCAGAATACCTTTCTTTTCTTCCTGCTGGCATTTCTTCAGTCAAGGACAGAAAAAATACCCTCCTTTTGACTGAAGGGATTGCAGAGGCAGACAGGCACCTAGAGAGTGTAGGGCAGCTACATGCTTAGGGACAGAAAAGGTGGAGATGGTCATATTTCCCCTGCAATACTGCCGGCCTTTGATCTCCAAGATGTCAGTGGAAAAATAGTCAACTGCCATTTCCCCAAATTAGCCTGACTCGACATGGGATCCCAGAGTGATTTGCCTTCCTTTCTGCAGGTGGTTCCTCCTCGTCGCCAGGGGAAACCTCAGCTGCTCTTTTCTCCAACTCCCGTCAGCGTTGCTGGTCGTTATGTTGGCAGATGATTTAAAGTCCCTACCCCTGCACCTTTTGACATTTTTCTTAATAAGCTGCATTAAGCTCTCAAGTACTCATACAAGTTATTGGGATTTTTAGTAGTCACAGAATCTGATGTTACCTGAATATCATAGACCTTGTATGAACACCCAAATCTGGCTGTAAGTTAATACCCCAAACCTGGGGGATATATTTTAATAATGTGGCTTGCTGGGCTGCACTGCAGAACCACAGATGCAGACTTTTTTTTTTCTTTTTTGAATGGTGCCCAAGAATTTGTAGTGCAAATAAGTGCCTTAGATGATTCTTTTTTTTAATTTTTTTATTTTTTATTTTTTATTGACTTTGTAATAATATTACATTAAAAATATATATGTGAGGTCCCATTCAACCCCACCCCCCCATCCCCCCTCTCCCCCCCCAACAACACTCGTTCCCATCATCATGACACATCCATTGGATTTGGTAAGTACATCTTTGGGCACCTCTGCACCTCATAGACAATGGTCCACATCATGGCCCATACTCTCCTCCATTCCATCCAGTGGGCCCTGTGAGGATTTACAATGTCCGGTGATTACCTCTGAAGCACCATCCAGGGCAGCTCCATGTCCCAAAGACGCCTCCACCTCTCATCTCTTCCTGCCTTTCCCCATACCCATCGTCCACCATGTCCACTTTTCCCAATCCAATGCCACCTCTTCTATGTGGACATTGGATTGGTTGTGTCCATTGCACCTCTAAGTCAAGAGGAGGCTCAGATTCCACATGGATGCTGGATGCAATCCTCCCATTTTCAGTTGTAATCACTCTAGGCTCCATGGTGTGGTGGTTGTCCTTCTTCAACTCCATCTTAGCTGAGTGTGGTAAGTCCAATAAATCAGATTGTAGGTGCTGGAGTCTGTTGAGGCTCAGAACCTGGCTATCACATTGTCAGTCCAGAGATTCAAATCCCCTAAATATATCTTAAACCCCAACGTTAACTGCACCTCCAGCACATTAGCATGAAAGTCTTATGAAGGGAGATCCCATCTGAGTCCAGATTCATCACACATAAACACCATTTCCAAAGAGGGGCCATCTGCCCTGGTAGTTAACCCCATCGGCCATGACCATAACTCTCATGGGTCTCTTTAGCCTTCAAAGGAACCAATATCTGGGGGTTGTATCTGCTTTATCTGTCTCTCTGACTCTGCTCAGTTGTGCATGAGGGCAATCCTTCTGCCAGCCTCCAGACTCTTTTTTAGAAACTCGTAGCCATATAAACTCATTTTAGATGATTCTTATACACATTCATATTTGAATCTCTAGCTCTAAAATGTTCAGAAATTCCTATTTTTAATAGCTAAAGAAAATATGCACATGGACCTCATTTAGCATAATAGTGGCTCTGGGTAACATTTATTGAGCACTTATTATTTACTGAACACTGTGCTAAGGGTTTTACTGGGGTTATCTTATTTAATAGATGCATTGAAAACGTTTCTAAAAAGTAGTGTGTGATTAAAACTTTTGTACATTGAATTATATTTTAAATGCCCAAGGAACTGTTGATGTAAGGGAACTCTGGCAAATTCTCTGACAAAACAAATAATTAGCCCCTAATTTACCTTTTGCAAATTGAGTTTTTAAAATTGAGTTGTTTTATACATGTAAAACCACAATTTTCTAATAAAAACAGGCAGAAAAACCAAACAAAAAACAAAAACAAAAATAAAACAAATTAAAAAAACCAAAAAGATTTCTGGCGATGAAGCACAGCTATAAGAGCCAGTACTCTCATTTATGGTTAAAAATATAGTTGATATTCAAATATAAGGGAATTTAGAATAATGTAGGACAGTTAGCATAGTCCCTATTCAAGGATGATATTTAAATATGTGACATTTTAATAATCGAGCCTAAGCTCTCACGTGCTTATAAATGCTCATATTGGGGTTTGCAGCAGTCCTGGAATTTGGTGTTCTAGATGCTGGACTATTGCCCCACACTCTGGCCTCATAGCAGGCTGTGTCTCAGAAGCCATTTTGATGGAGTTATGAAAACAATGAAATGTGTGAAACAGACTTCCTTTCCCCTTGTTCTGTCCCTAAACTCCACTCTAACTGGTGAGGCTTTCACTTCTTTTTTTTTTTTTTTTAACTTTGTTTTGAATTTTTCATTAGTATATAGTAGTTTATGACCACAGATTTTAAAAAAAGTCATTTAGAAATGGTTAGCTTTTCTTTTCTTTTTTTAAATTATTTATTTCTCTCCCCTTCCCCACCCACCCCCTCCAGTTGTCTGCTCTCTGTGTCCATTTCCTCTGTGTTCTTCTGTGTCTGCTTGTATTCTTGTCAGCGGCACCAGGAATCTGTTGTCTCTTTTTGTTACATCATCTTGCTGTGTCAGCTCTCCGTGTGTGTGATGCCATTCCTGGGAAGATAGCACTTTTTTCACATTGGGTGGCTCGCCTTATGGGGCTCACTCCTTGTGCGTGGGGCTCCCTTATGCAGGGGACACCCCTGCATGGCACGGTACTCCTTGTACACATCAGCACTGCACGTGGGCCAGCTCACCACATGGGTCAGGAGGCCCGGGGTTTGAACCCTGGACCTCCCATGTGGTAGGTAGACACTCTATCTGTTGAGCCAAATCTGCTTTCCATGGTTAGCCTCTTTTTTTTTTAGATTTATTTCTCTCCCCTTCCCCTCTCCCCTGCCCCCACCCCTGCCCCCACCCCTGTCCCACTTGTGTGTTCTCTGTGTCCATTTGCTGCGTGTTCTTCTTTTTGTCCGCTTCTGTTGTTGTCAGCATAACAGGAATCTGTGTTTCTTTTTGTTGCGTCATCTTGCTGTGTTAACTCTCCGTGTGTGTGGCACCATTCCTGGGCAGGCTGCACTTTCTTTTGCACTGGGCGGCTCTCCTTACAGGGCGCACTCCTTGCGCGTGGGGCTCCCCTACGCGGGGGCACCCCTGCATGGCACATTCCTTGCGCACATCAGCACTGTGCATGGGCCAGCTCCACATGGGTCAAGGAGGCCCGGGGTTTGAACCATGGATCTCCTATGTGGCAGGTGGATGCCATATCCACTGGGCCAAGTCCGCTTCCCCCCATGGTTAGCTTTTGAGGCAATATGAGTCTCATCTCCTCATCTACCTCAAGGAAGAATTAAAAAATAATTAAATGTATTTCATATATACTGCTGAATGTATGTAGATAACCTAAACTTATTTTAGAATTTTCTAATCAGTCTTGAGTGGAGGACAAGGGACTGTATTCTTACCATGACTCATATTTTCATTGCCCCCATCTGGGACCTTCCACAGTGTATAGTATATACTCTCTCAAATAAGATTTAACCTAGTCAAGAGGGCCACCAAAAGCGGAGGTGTTCACGTCCTTGATTTTTCTAATGTAAACAAAATAAAGTAAAAATTTTGGCACTTAGCTAAGGCTAGCTTTTTCTGAAATGAGCAAATATATTAGCTCTGACTTCAGGTTTAATGTAGTCTCACCTTCAGATGGGGCTTAAAGTTGACCTTATTCTTTGCTCCATCTCTCATTCTTTCCTTCTTCTCCATGCACAGGTAACTCATCTCTGGGTCACTCCACCCATTGGGAGACCTTAGGCTGAGGGATGGGTATGATAGCCTTCTCAAACATGCTTTCATACACCAGGATTTGCTTTCAATTGCAAGTAATGGGAACTTTCATTAAACAGGAGTAAACAAATGAGCCTTCTTTTTTTTTCACCTACAAAACCTGCTAAGTTGAGTGGTTCAGGGCTGGCAGGGTTGAGGGCTCTGTGATTCTCCTGGCCGTTACCTCCTGATCTCAAGATGTCTTTAATTTTAGTGAGCACATCTGAGTTCTAGGCAGCAAGAGGAAGGAAGAGGGGAGGAGGGGCTGAGGGAGGGGCAGAGCCTGTAACAGGAAAGGAAAGGCTTCCTTAGAAATCTGTATAAGATTTCTGTTTGTATCTTATTGGTGAGAATTCTGTCACTGGGTTATTCCCAGCTGCGGCTGCAAGGGAGTCTGGGAAAGTGAGTTTTCAGGTTTTCAATTTTTGTAATAGAGAAAAGCCAGAAAAGGGGGTATTAGCATGGGTATAAAGTGAGTCGTATTCAACACCTGCCGCCCTGGTGAGGCAGCAATAACAACAGCAAAAACTACAACAGAACTAAAAAAGTGAAGAGTTTAATACCTTTTCTCTTTGAGCTGTGAAATATGTTCCTCAGTCAAACCACCAAGTTAACGTGCACAGTCAAAACCCCTCAGAGTCCTGTGCATATTTCTTTCTTACTATTTGTTGCTGAATGATCTGCTTACTTATCTAATTCCCCTACCAGCTTTGATGGCTGAGACTTTATCTTTATCATCTTTAACATTCTCAAATTTTGATGTGCCCAATAATTAACTGGGATGCTTGATGTAAAAAAGCAAATTCCACAACCACTTCTTCCTACCAATTATCACTCTTTATTTTGGGGGCAGGGAAAAGGAAAGGGAGAAAACTGGGATGGACTAGACAGGGGTCTTGAATTATATATGGATTTCACTTTTCATGATATTTTTACTTCTTTGTGAGCACTGAAACTTGGGGGCTAACTAGAGAACATGGATTTCCAAGATAACCATTATCCTATACAAGCAGATCCATGCTGGAGTGGACTAAATGATGACCCCCCTTCCCCTCAATGGTATATCCATGTCCTAATCCCTAGAACCTATGAATATTGCCTTACGTGACCAAGAGTGAATGTTACCGTATAAGGTGAAACATGTGACTAAGATAAGGATCTTGAGAGGAAGAGCTTCTCCTGGTTTATTGAGGGGAGGGCTCTAAATGCGAACGCATGCAGCCTGTAAGAGAGAAGCAGAGGGAATTTGCAGACTGGCTCACGAAGAGGAGAAGAAAGATGTGACCTGAAGCCAAGGAACAGGCAAAGCAGGTTCTCTCCTAGAGCCCTGTCAACACCTTGATCTTGGACTTCTGGCCTCTAGAACTGAGAGCATACATTTCTGTGTTTTTTTTTTTTAAGCCACCAAGATGATGGTAATTTGTATGGCAGCCACAGGAAGCTAGTACACACACTTTTGGCTTAATTGACAGGTCATATCGGTTACAGAGATCAAAGGGTAGGGTTCACCAAATCCTCTGGACAATGTTTCACTGAATCAGGTAATCACAACAGCCCCAGCATGGTTGAACTGGAGTAGACATATCACCTTAACTATTAAGAAATAAATGGATAACTAATGTTATTTTTCTTCTTTCAAAAATCAAGGAATAAAAATCCAAACATGTAAATGCGTTAGTCACTTTTCCAAAGACGTTGTCACAGGGGTAAGAATGAGACAGAACCAGGGGTGGGGTGGAGAGACGCGGTATGTCTGTTATTCACTCTGTGCCTTGAATGAGTAATTTGCATCTTTGAAACACATGCAACAGAGGAGCATTTAACTAGAAATCTGTTTCTTAGTCCTCAGGACAGAACGCCATTATTTCAAGGTACAATATCACTCATCCTGCTACAAGGACACGAAGTGTAGTTTCTGACTTGTCCCTGAAAGACAGTATTAACTGCGGTTAATGAACTCTTTTTTCCTGTTCTGAGTTGCATTCTCACTTATCTGAAGTGATGAACTCCTGCTCTTCTCTTACGCCCCTCTCCCTCCCTCCTCAGCTCCACAGTTTCTCTTGTCTTAGATCTATTCCTTGGCTGGAATCACCAAACGTGCGCATGCGCGCACACACACACACATACACACCTGTACGGCTTCCTTGACTGAATTTCTCTTCCTTTTGCAGGTACTGGAGATGGGCCTCCATTGAGCAGTGAGAAGCGAAGTTTCTTTTTTTGTTTCTAACTTTTCCACTGCAGGTGACGCCTGAGGAGTTTATGAACTACTACGCAGGAGTGAGTGCGTCCATTGACACGGATGTGTATTTCATCGTCATGATGAGGACAGCCTGGAAGCTCTAAATGTATGACCTGGGAAATTGGGGACTCAGGTGCAGCCATGTGGCTCCAATTGATTAAACATCAGCTCAAAAACAGGATCGTATTTGATTTGATATTCAGCCCAGTATTCCTTCCAAGTCAAAACACACTGCATTTTCTATAGCTAGAGAATAAGGCAGAATTAAAAAGAGACCAAGTAATTACCTCTGACCCTAACTTCTCTGAGGCTTTTCCTTAGTTCCAAAATGGGAATGAAATAAAATTACATTTGTGAAATTCTCAGCATCATGGCTGATGCATATAGGTGGCTAATAAACAGTAGGTTTCTTCCTTGATCATTCACACATTTTGAATATATTCACTTTAACCCCTTACCATTTACCCACAGCTTGTCTCCATCTCCTAGAAAGTCCATTTCTAGATAGTGATTGTAAATCTTTAAGTATTTCAGGTCTGGTTTGGGGATGAGAGGGAAACCAGGCATTAGCCTCAATTTTGGGAGCCTTGGTTTGGCAAACATATTTAAAATGAAAAGAATTTTTGACAACGGCCTCCTACATCAACAAGACTGGTGTGATTGTGGAAACCATTTCCTTGAGTGGTAGAGCCAGGGCTGCTCAGAGCGTTCCTGTGGTTAAAGTTTCGAGGCTGGCCTGTGTGCTCCGAGGTTATGTGGGACAACTCATCCTGTGAGGGGCAGACCATGTCAGCAAGCAGTTCCACCCAGTGGGATGTTTACCTCTCCCCTCAATGCTGTCAGCCAATGGTGCTCGAGTTCCCACCAGTGCCAGGAGATTGGGTGGGATAGAGACTAAAATCATGGCCCCCTCCAGTGCAGATCTTCTAACTTGACACATTTTAACTCAAAATCATCTCCTCCCTGCACTCATCTTTGGCTTCAAATTGTTGGTGGGTAAGAATCTTCCGTATAAAAGGCTGACTACTAGAAGCAAAGTAAGCTCCAGATACTGGAAAATAGATGTGAAAACTACAGCCCTGGCTCTGTGTGCTCTGCATCTGGGACCAGAAATAAAATCACCATGGTAGCCCACTGGTTACTGTGCTGGATGCAACAGATTGGCAGAGCTGGTGGGAAGAGGAGGGCAGTGTGACTCCCTGGCCTGCTATTTGGGGATGGTCTCTTTTTTTGCCACCCCTGTCCCTCTGTCCCTGGTTGCACTCATCCTGTGGTTTGGGCCCATGGTGTAGGTAGTAGTCTCTTGTAAGATATTATGTATTTAAGTGACTCTGGGTTCAAGATTTGAACACACTTGCAAATTTTGTACCAATTCACTTATTTCCACTTTGTTTCACAGACTTGGAAGTTGAGAAGAGAATCTACATTGATTTAAATATTGTGAAAACAGGTGTTGCCAGATGAGAATTATAGCAATCATGAAAGAAGGCACCTTGCTTTGTTTCTACTTAGGAAACTAAACTCTCATCTACCTGGTGACAGGCTGGAAAAGGGATCTTTTGCCATTAAGGATGGAAGCTAGCTTTTAAAAAAAAATGGCAAAAATCTGGTTTTCATTGGATTTATTATCTAGGCTTACATAGAGGTTGGCAGGCTAAAAGATGCCAAATGTTTTGAAGAAATAGGTGAAAGTTATGTAGAAAACACAAAGAAATTATCAAGAAATATGTAGAAAAAATATCCATGTTTTCTATAACCTGTGCTTTACAGATAGCAGCTAAGAAGCGGTCCTTGGTTTCCTGGGCATAGTAGGTTTCAAGCCTTGCCTATCTAGATAGATTCATGTCTTTGATTCTGGGTATGACTCATGCCCTTCTTTAACTGGGGCCACCATGGTAGCATGTGCTTCTGAGCAAGGACTAGATTGTAGCTATTGGCTTTGTCTTCCCCAGTTGTACATTGCCTTCTATGGCATGAGGGCACAGGGTACTGCTATCAGATTCCAGATAACCTGTACTTCATGTATTTGGTCAGATTCAGTTACCTCCATTCTAGCAGCTTGGGTTCTGGTCCCCAAGCAAAGGTTCTACCAAGACCCTCTAACCCTTGGTAAATAAATTCTTTTAAGAACCTGATGGTCAAGGACCACTCTGCACTGAGTCTTATCTATGACTTCTGGCATAGTCAGGAACTGCTCATTATTTAACTGTACTCCTTCTAGCACCAGTGGGAGGAACAGAAAGGGTCATTTAAAAAAATCATCTGATAACACTTTTCTGGATATTTTTAATTATTCTATTTGCAATTTGCAAAAGTAAATATTTGGGTCAAAAGATGCAATAAAACTATCCAAAACAACCCTTGGGTGCATTTTGCCTATTGGACTTAGAACCCAGATAGGAAATTAAACAAACAAGCCAAAATAAAGAGGATGAAATTACCAGTTTTTTAATGAAAAAGGAATGCTCTGATATGGTTGTAAAAATTCTGAGAAGCAGGATTTGTCAGAACAAACACATAATAATACTGAATCTCAGCTTCTAAATCCCTCAAAAACAGACTTAATACAACAACGGCAGGAGACCCTGACTCCATTCCCATTGTACCGAAACTCCATTCAGAAAAGCCAAGATGCTTGAACTGAATGGTGAGTAAGGCAGAATTCTTCCAGCCAGTCAGTTGGGCTTTTTTTCAGTCACAGTCATTTAACCTTGATAGGATTTCTCCTCAGGTCCAGGTGGTACTCTGATGGACAGTGTACTTATTCTTTGTGGTTTGGTGGCAGGCATGGAATCCATTTCATACCCTCATAGCTGCTTGCAAGACAGAGAAGGGTGCCCCACCTGTAGGCTAGAGGTTGGCTTTGCACACATTGTAGATTTAGGGCAAAAGTTCATTCCATCAACAAATATTTATTGATCCACTGCCGTGTACCACACAGGGTCCTAGGCTTCGGGGTCAAGCAATGAACTACAATAAATGCAAACCAAACCACTGGCTAACAGGGGTTTCAAACCAAACTAAATGCACACAGTTGCTAAGAGATCAGACAGGGCAGAGAGATGTAAGGGAAGTGTGGATATGTAAAATTCTCCTCTCTGATCTTATCCCAGTCCTTGAAAGTAGAACAGTTGGGAACTTTCAGCTGGCAGTGTGTCAAGGAGTTTCATAGTCAAATTGGTGAATGTAAATGAACTATCATGATGATACAAGAAAAAAAAACCCCTTTATTCTTAGAGGCAAATAATTGTAATAGCTCTTCATTTCTCTTGGCTCCTGTAGCTTGTCTCAATGAGCCATGAGCGTAAAAGTAGGTAAGGAGTCCACCCTCACCAAACCTCTTAAAGATGTGATCTGTTATGTTGATGTTTGATTAAGTGGCGATTATGAAACTAACCATATTTGTTTTTGGATGGTATAGGAGTACCCTTCTACTCTTTCATGAAATTCTGCTAAATACCTTCTGAGTATACCTTTTTGGATTTATACAGATCTATTTTGGGCATAAAAATGAGAAACCTCACAACTTATAATTTTTCAGTTCTTTCTTAGACATTATAGGCAGTATTTTTTTTTTTTTTAATTAAGAGCTGGGTGAATGAAACAGCCACATTTGAAATGTTAGAAGAGTTTATGACTGAAAGGAAAAACGAAGTGTCAAGGATCTGATAGACTGTCAAATAATGTTATTGATTTTCCTGTAATTGGTCCTATTGAAAGCCAAATGTTCCTTAGCATGGTTTTACTCCTCTAAGTTGCTGCTAGTTCTTTTATTTAATAATAATAATAAACTAATAAATTAATCTCTTAAAGTTATTTGTACTATGACAGATGATGGGTGAAAACTGTTGAAAGAAACATAAACAAATGATTGATGGGGTTCTGAGAACACTGCTTGTGTGAGAAGAGTTCTTTTTGCTGTCTCAGTTGGTGTGGTGAAAGGTTGTGGTGAAACAGCTCTTCCTCTCTGAGAATAGCATGACCTTCTTGCTTGATTCTCACACCTGTTTTGCCATAGCCAGTTTTTTCCCTCTCAGCAATATATAGTGGAAGGTGCTCCACTTGTATGAGCAACCAAGTAGAAGCTGAGGTTTTGATATAGACCTTGCAAACTAAAAATGTATATTGTCTCAGGGGGAAAAACCACAAAATGTGATGGTCTTTTTTCTTCGGTTCTAGATTTCTTCTCCCTGTTCTATTTATTTATTATTTCCCTGGAGTATTATAAAAATACTGTCAGCCATTGAACACTGCTGATAAAATTCTATTTCACCAATGTCCTTGTGATCACTGTGGGTGTCTAGCTCCCATTCTTACTTCCAGATGAGCACCTCAAACATGCAAAGGGTCTGCCCGAGCTATACATCATGCTGCCCATATATAACTATCTCTAATCTCCAGTTCTGCTCTAGATTCACTAATGAATTTACAGGGTACCCTGTGACTCAGAGCTCAAGCACCTGAAATTTGAAGGAAGATAGGAGAATGTAATTGGTAATCTTGTCAAAAATTTGAGTAACTTTTTCTTTACTGACCTTAACACTAGGCATTTAGAAACTGGTATTGATTCTGGGAACATGTTCTTAAGTTTGAAAGGTTTGAGTTGCTGGTTGCCTAGAAACACTCAGGCCACATGCAGAATTGATGACAATCAGAGCTTCAAGAGAGCCTTAGAACAGAATGGAGACTGACATTGAGAGAAAATGACAGCTGCTAGAGTTGCTTGCCACTTCCAGGGTTATTGTAAGTCTTAGAGTGCTTCTACATTGATGGAATAAACTACTACCCAAAAGTAGGGCATTATCAAATGTTAGGCAATACTGTAGGAAACCCAGATCATTCCTTTACTTTCCAAGGGTACTGGGAAATTAAGTCCTATTCCATAAATTTCATACTTGGTCATGTCTAAAATTTCATTTAGCACTATCGTTATTATCTTTGAAGGTTGCAAAGTACATGTAGTAAATCACCAGTGGTCTAGGCTTCACTAACTGTACTAATTGAAGGAGGGTTTGAGTGAAAATTTACTTTTGTTTCATCTATACTAAAAAAAAAGGGGGGGCTTGTTAAGCAAGTCAGTAATGTAAGGAAAATTAGAAAGGCTAACTCCCTATATTAATAGAATATATGCTTTATAGGTACTTGGTCATATCTATTTGCATATAAGTACAATTAGTATGTGAGTTATAAACAGTTCCCCCATGTCCTCTAAAAAAGTCCTAGGCCAATTGTCAGTTGACAATATATTATTTGCATAACTAACTCATACTACTTACTAGATAGTGAAGTGTTCCTATATATCAATCTTATCTTGAAAGTATTTTTAATAGAAATTGAAGCTTAAAAGCAATATTTTATAAAGCAAAAATTTAATGAGACTTATGATATAAATTTTTAAATGTTTTTATTTAAAGAATTGTACATGCCTCCAGTGGTAAGCTATTTGTTCATTGAAAGTAAGAATTAATGAATATAGTTGGGATATTGCTTTTCATGAACAGAAATTCAGAAGTTTTTAAACAACAAAGTTAGCCCGTGGTTTCATTTATTACGTTGACCTTGTCATTTTGTCACGTTTTCAGATTATGCCTTGCCATCAGCATGGTTCTGATTTAATAGAATTTCTTCCATTAAAATGTGAAACATTAGCAACTATTGCAATAAAATAATTCATCTTACTTTTATAATTTCAGTTTTAAAGTGTTTCCAAAATGTGTTTCTTTTTCTTAACTGTCTTACCTGTTATGGTTCTTTGAAAGTTTTCTTCTCATATGGTGCTTTTGGGTCACTTAAAAATGCTACTTGTGTGATATTTGAGTTTCAGATGATTAGAGTTTTTCTTTGCAAATGACAAGGTCCTGTTCAAATTGTACTCTTTTGTGCTTTCAAAAGAACAAAACTCCATTATCCATAAAAACCATTAGTTTGACATCCAGGAGCAAGAGTTTGAAAATTTGATGCTAATATTCCTTTTCCTGCAGGGTTGGACTACTCCCATCTAGAAGGCCAAGCAAGTTCCCAGAATGCCCTGGCCTCTGAATGGCACTTCTAGGACTGAGGGGGAATATTGCTCTGTGAGCTGGTATTAGGAGTGGGGGAAGTTAAGAGGGAGGAGAGAGAGAGATGGAACCTTGGGGCTGATTTCTGCTCCTTGTGTCTTTGCTCTTACTTCATTGCCAATTATAGGAAGCTCAAGCCCTACCATCAAACCCTAACATGTATCCAGTCCCCATCTGGGCATCAAGAAGTACAAGCCCAACCATGAAACACTAACACGTATCCAGGCCCAATCCTACCATATGGCTGGTTGCCGTGCACTCCACCATTGAATGCCAGGTGTCATATTCTCCAGGATGTCCAACGATCCTGGGCAGTGCTCATTTTCTAGTTATTTTCCTACCCATCACTCTTCAAAATGTGCTTGGTGTAGTCTCCCTTTCCTAAAGAGCTTTTCTCCCCCCTCTGTTGGTTTGTGCTGTAAATTTCTATACCCTGAAGCATCAGTAATGGTCACAAGTATGATGATACAAAGGACACTTTAGAGCAGTGTCCCATGAAACTTTCAGTGATGATGGAAATGTTCTGTATCTGTACTGTCTAATATGGAATCTGTTAGCCACATATGGCTACAGAGCACCTAATATGTAGCTAGTGAGATTGAGGACCTGATTTTTAAATTATTTTTAATTTTAATTAATTTAAATTTAAATAGCCACCTAAGGTTAAGTGGCTATGGAATTGGATGGTGCAGTTCTAGAGACCTTATCTTAATTCAAAGAAATCACAGCATGTGGCTGGCCAGTGGGCACTGGGCCTAGGTAAGCCAGGCTTTCTCTGACTAACCTGACCCTGTTTGATCTCCAGTGGCAAATCAAATTTGATAGACGCTATTTCAGGGTAAACATAAAATGCTCTGTGATGACACACGTATTTGATACCTCTCCTTCTTTCTTCCCTTGTCTTTCTTTCCTCCAGGTTTCAAAAGAAGACTTTTTGAACTATTATGCTGGTGTTAGTGCTTCTATTGACACTGATGCCTATTTCATTTTAATGATGACAAAATCCTGGAGATTATGATTTTTTTGTCTATTAATTCTTTTGGGAATCAGGGACTCTCAGAGAACAGAGTGAGATTGAAAGAAGTTTGATGCTGTTCATCATTAAAAGGTGTAAACAACTTTTTGAAAGATACAGATTTTTAAAAGCAATAGGTCTTCTGTCATCTTAATTACATGGAACATGTTCATTTCTACCAATGGCTGAGGATACATTTGAAATCAGCAAGAAAGATAAAAAGAAGGAAAGGAAGAAAGGAAGGAGAAAGAAAGGAAGAAAAAAAAGAAGAAAACCATAAGTAAAAATCAGAAGCAGTTCCCAGATGAAATAATGTACTCCTTGTTTTAGATATTCCTATTGTAGGTGTAAATGTAAATCTTGTCCGCATTTTCATTTTATTTGACTGTCTTGGGAGTCTGTGTCAGAAGGTGATAATAAAAACATTGGAGGTAATGAAATTTCTAAGCTCACTTATTTTAATATTTCTCTTAGCTAGTACTCCATAAATAAAAGAAACTTAATTTTATCCTGAAATTTAATGTTTTTTTTTTTCATTGTTGTTATGTTCAGATTGTAGTACAGGGATTTAAACTCAGCAAATTCACATACTCGCATGAAAAGGGGATGTCAGTGCCCCTGCCGAGAAAAGAAAGGGGGAAGGCTGGCCCACTTGGTTGAGTGCTGGGCTTTTGCGAAGGGGCTCACACACTGTATCTGCTTGTTAGGATCAAAGGGAGTGCACAGGCAAAAGGAAGCATCTATTTGCAGCCTTGGAGGCTTTCTGGAGCTCAAGGTAAACTGGAGAGGAGGACTTGAACCTGCTCTTTGTAATTCATCTTTATGAAGCCATTTCTAACTCCTCCACAAGGCAGCTAGATGTCAGATTTTCTGACTGATTTCTCCTCCTCTATTCACGGCTTTTCAGGTAACAAGACTCTCAGTTGACTGCAAATGTACCCACAAACACACTCTCTTGCAAAAGGGTGAAAGTGAAAGTGGGAGAGGAGATGGAAGGCTAATGCTGTGCTTGTCATACTTTAATGAGCACACGAGTCACTGGGCTTGCTTGCTAAAATCCTGGTTTTGATTCAGGAGGTCTGGAATGGGGACTAAGATTCTGCATTGCTAACAAGCTGCTAGTGATGTTGGGCTCAGATCACATTTTGAATAGCAAGGAGTAAAACCACATCAACCTTTATACTTCCAGTGCGTTTGCTTTATTATTTGTTTACCTGTGGCTGACCCTCAACTACTTTGTGGTTTTTGACTTCTGGGCCATCCTTCCCTTGTCTTTGAAGTCATGAAAATATGACAGAAGTATCAAATAAAATGAATGTGCCTCTCAGACGTGTGTGGTGCTGACACACATTACTTCTGTTCCCATTCCCATTTGATGACAACTAGTCACATGGTTGCATCTAAAATTGCAAGAGGACCTGGGAAATATAGTTCCTGGAAGAAATCTTGACATAGAAAATCTATACAACAGGAGGACAGTACATATTCTTCTGGACAACTGGCTGTCTCCGTCCCTTGAGTAGTAGTGGATGAAGTAGATCCCCACTGTGTTTACTTTCTTATGGGAGGCATGCTTGTTGGTCTTCATAGCCCATGTGGAGTGAAATTCTTGGCAGGCTGCCGGAGTGTAAAACTGAGGTCTCTCTATCTTTGGCCATATTGGAGATCAGGAACAATGTATACAAGCATGTAATGCAATAGTTCTCCAACCAACAGGCCCTGTCACGTGGGTATTGATGGCTTGATTCTGGACTTGGAAATTCTTGCTGTCACAGCAACTGATCCAGGCCTAGGAATTTAGCATCTATTTCCATTTAGGGGCTTTTCTTGGGAGTCTTGGCTATAGCCTATCAAATATACTGGACTAAATGATACATGCTAACAAATGTGCAAATTTTTACCCAACGGGCAGATCTCTTTGTAGAAAGCCTAATTATAATTATGAGGCTATTCAGTTATTAAAATCAATGATCCCTTTGGTGGGGGACTGAAATGGCCTCTCAGAACTTTTGCTTTTCCAATGCTTCTTGGCTGGCTAACCTCAGGAGGGAGCCTCCTCATTTCAGATATGTTGAGTAGATATTTTCCATGCAATCACTCAGGATCTGGAACATCTTGTCTGCCAGGGAGTGATTTATCTCTCTCTCTTTTATATAGTCATTTAAATACCTCTGCTCTAATTTATAGTCTGTAGTATTTATAGTAATTTTAGTGTTGCTCAGAGGGCTATCTTATTTTCATGCTATTTGGTGTGTACCTCATTGTGTGGTGACCGACCACAAAAATCAGATGCTTTCATATTGTCACATTAAAGGAACACATCAAATCAGAAGAGAATGATTTTACTCCATCAGGATAACTGGTCAACATGATTTAATTAAAAAAAATCCCTCTTTGGGAAGGATACTTCAGAGGCTACAAATGTAGCAAACTAATAATTAAAGCTGGAAATGATTACAGAAGAAATTGTGGAGAAAAAAATAGAATCAGGTAGAATTAAAAGTCAGATTATTATTAAGATATATACTATCTTATAATGTTAGTTCCTCTCCCCCCACCAAAAACAAAACAAAACAAAACAAAGACAAAAAAGGAAGGGAGATCTTGCTTTCTTTGGTTGTGAGAAGATAGAAAGGTAGACACTTGCACATGTTGCTCACTTTCACATCAATATAAGCAAATCCAAAATAAAATTCTTCATTCTTTTCCTGCCTTTCACTAAACGCATCCCATCTTCCACTTTTACCAAACTTGTCTCTAGGCCTTAGTACCTCAGCACTATCCTTCTAACTACCTAGGCTAGAAACCCAAGGGCCTTTGTTCTCTCTTGCCAAGAGGTAGCATAACAGTGTTCAAAAGCAGACTCTGGGGCCTATCTGCCTGATTTAAAATCTGGCTCTGTGGCTTATTAGCTGTGTGGCCTTGGGCAAGTTATTTCACTTCTATAACCGTGCTTTCCTTATTTGTTAAGGATGATGACAGTGACTACATCACAGGAAAAGGATTAAATGAGTTAATTTATGCAAAGCACTTAGAGTTATACCTGGCACAAAGTAAGCACTATCAAAGCATTTGTTCTTATTTTAATTACCTCCTTTTGAATTCCTTTTTAGAGTCTGCTGATTAGATTCCTGTGTGTTCCTTCTTCGCCTTTCCCACTGCATATACTTGGTTCTTCAGCATCCCTTATAGATATTTTCCTTGCCTATAGTTTTCTACCTTTCAAGCCTTCCCTCTCATTAATATGAGAATAATTCTACCTGAGCCTCAGTTTGATTAATGTCACTTAATTTCTTAAAGACAGTGAATTGCTCCCTAACTCCAACTTAAAAGTCCAGATATCTGGGCATGGCATTGAAAGCCCCCACAATTTGCCTTGGCCTTTATCTCCAAACACATTTACCACCACATCCTTCCCATTTCCCCATGCTTCAATTATATACAATACTCACTATTCACTAAACTGCCTCAGTATCTCAAGGCCCAAATTCAAAATGTATAGTCTTTACAAAGATTTCCTCAACCTTACAGTTAGGTTGACTCGCTATTTTTCTTCTCCCCCTTGCCTCTTTCGTTGAGTGTATATCTTTCATTATATCGCATTCCAGTACTCAGACATTTAAGAAACATTACTTTATTTTCTCTATTGGATGCTCTGATTTGGAGACCTCTCCGTATTCAAGCCGGCTGGCAGAAATTTAGTTTTACATCTTCCCTGGGACTCTCCCTTAAGGCTGTTTTACGGTTCTCATTCTGAAGCAGTGCCAAGGCACGCAGGTTCCCCTTGAGAAACAAAAAACTGTTGTTTTGTTTCAGATGCTTTTGGTGTCTTCTTTTCCACACTTGGGAAATAGCAACTTTGCCAAGCCTCCAATGGATTAGATGGAGAGCTCAGTTTTGAGAGATCTTTGCAAAATCCGAATGAGGAATCCAGCAAGCAGTTGGACTCTCGCTGCATGCTTGTTAGTCTTTTCCTGCAGCTTTTATTGAGCCCGTATCTAATTAAACACTCTGTTCCTTAGGCTATAAATGTAATGTTTTAGACTCTCAGTGGTTCATAGTGTCTTTAGTGTCATCTTAACATGTTTTCTGATTATTCTGCAATTTTGACCTGTAGAGTTAACACTTTGCAGAAACTAATTTGATATAAAAATATAGCAAAGGTACTTTCAGCCTCTGTAAGTTTTCCTCTTCTTCTTGATGAGAGGTCTTTACCTAGAGCACAGGGGAACTGGTCCTTCTAGTTTACAGTTGAAGGGTCCTCCAGATTAACTCAAGTGTTTCTGCAGAATTGAACATTTAAACTTTATTTTTCAAGCCTTTAGGGTATTTGCATGTAGTATGCTTCACAATTAGTTTTTATCAGTCTTGAGGAGTGTTAACATGTTTCTTGGAATCCAACAGCTTTTATGTATTACATTTTCTTTGAACAGCTGCATCTTTGTAAACCATATGCAAATGTCCACACAAATGCCACAAACCATTAAAATTCAGAAGTTGGTTCAGACTTCAATGCAGATCTCAATAAAGAATAAAAAAATTAAATACAGATATTCATCATAGAAATGAAACTTTGGAAAATTCTTCCCCTACCCCACCCCACTCTATTGTTTCCCCACTTCTGTGGTTAGAGTGGTTAAGAGTGCAGCTGGGGAGGTAACCGTGGATGGAGAAGGCAACTGAATCATTACACGTGGCTGCCCAGATGTGAAAGTCTCTCAGGGATCTGTCTCAACAGCCTAGCATGGCATTCTTCTATTCTGAATGGTGATGAGGAAACAAATGAACTGTAACAGTATCACTCACTAATATGTTCGTTCGTTCATTCATTCATTCATTCATTCATTCCATGTTTATAATTGAGTGTCTACTTTGTTTAGCAAAGAGTCATAAACTCCAGTATGTTATAGTCCTCTACGTAGAGTCCTTGAAAGCTCACAGGGTTTTCAGACAAATCAGGTAATCACAATTCAGTGTTCAATGTCAGGGAGGGAGGAAAGAGGAGGAGAGGAAATGGGAGTGAAAGAACATAATCCATTTTCTTCCTTTCCCTCCTAGTTCCTCTTGCCATCTGTGTGTGTTTTTACTTTGAACATGAAACTTATTTTAAACCAGATTGAATTATGTTTTGGTCAGTGAAGGTGACAGAAGAGTTTTGAAATCTGAAGATGTTGTTAAGGAAAGGAGGATTGAACAGAGTACCACATTCCTGATTAAAATCTCACCAAGTAGGGGCAACCAGCAAAATGGTGTCAGAATAAGGAGCTCCTAGAGTCAGCTTGCGTTACAGGGCAGTTAGTAATTGCCCAGCTCTACCTAAAGCATCTGTTTGGGGGTTCCAGGAGACCAGAAGAGCATCCGATAAAATGCTTGAAAGAATGGAAGGAGGAGACTGTCCATCTGCAGAGAATATTCATAAGTAGAGCACTCCACACCCCAGAGGCTGGTGCCCATCCTCCACTGGTGGCACGAGTCACCTCGGGAGATATTCCGCTGCTGGAATTGGAAACTCTGCTTCCCAAAAATGGGAGAGGAAGAGATAGTTGGGCACCCAACTTCAGCTACTGATGAGTAAATTCAGCAGGCTACAGTATAATCCTAAGAACAGCTAAAGTTTGAACCTGTCCAAGTCACAAGAAGGGTAGTAGCTCTGTTTTAACTCTGCCCCTGGCATGAGGGTTAGCAGGTTAGACTGAAAATCACAGTGCTGGTAGGGACCAGCTTCTTTCTATCCAGATCAGACTGCACCTCTAGCTTAAGCCCCAGCCCACCATTGGCAGGAAGGAAGCTCGGGGGATCTGCACCAGCCTCTCTGGGAAAATACAGGCAATGCCACAGAGGCTGGTTATCATCCTACTTTGGCAGCTGTAGCTGGAATTGAAAGCTCCATTTCCCAAAAACAGGAGAGGAAGAGATGGTTGGCCACCAATTTTAGCTACCAATTAGTAAATTCAGCTGGCCCTAAGAACAGCTAAAGTTTGAACCTGTCCAGGTTGGAAAGAGGCTGGTAGCCACCATTTTGCCTCCTCCCCAGCATGAGGGAAGCTGGGCTGACTGAAAATCACAGTGATGGTAGGGACTGGTTTCTTTCACTCACGCCAACCTGCAGCCCTAGTTTAGTCTTCAACCCTACCTCTAGCAGGGAGGAAGTTGGAGGTACCTGTACCAGCCTCTCCAGGTAACTGCAGGTACATTTGGCTGGCACAGTCTGAAAAGTTGGAAGTCTACCAGGGCAACTGCAGTCATTTTGTGTTGTTGTTGTTGTTGTTTTAATTTCTTTGTCTTTATATATATTTTTAATGCTACATTAAAAAAATATGAGGTTCCTGTATACTCCCCCACCCTCCTCACCCCACTCCTCCCCCCATAACAACAACCTCCTCCATCATCATGGGACATTCATTGCATTTGGTGAATACATCTCTGAGCACTGTTGCACCACATGGTCAATGGTTTACATTATAGTTTACACTCTCCCCCAGTCCACCCAGTAGGCCATAGGAGGACATACAATGTCCAGCAACTCTCCCTGCAGTAATACCCAGGACAACTCCAAGTCCTGAAAATGCCTCCACATCACATCTCTTCTTCCCACTCCCTACCCTGAGCAGCTACCATGGCCACTTTCTCCATCTCAATGCTACATTTACTTCCTTTACTAATCACAAGAGTTCTAGAATAGAATATCAGTAAATCCACTCTAATTCATACTTATTCCTCCATTCTGTGGACCGTGGGATGGTTATGTCCACTTCACCTCTATATCGAGATGGTGCTTAGATTTCACTTGGATGATGGATGCAATTCTCATGTTTGCACTTGTAGGCACTCTTGGCTCCCTGGTGTGGTGGTTGACCTTCTTCAACTCCCTGTTAGCTGGCTGGGGTAAGTCCAATAAACCAGAAGGTAGGAGTTGCAAGTCTGTTGAGGCTCAGGGCCTGGCTATCACATGGACAGTCCAGAGATTCAGGTCCCCTGAGTATACACTAAACCCCAGCACCAACCACAGGCCCAGTAAAAGTAACAGGAGAGGCTTGTGAACAAAGATCACATCTGAGTCCAACTCCATCAAACTCAGGAACACAAACTCCAAATTATGGCCAACTGACATGGCACTGAACTCCATCTGCCATGACCATAGACCCTGTGGGTCTCTGTAGCCCTCAGAAGAACCAATACCTGGGGTTGTATCGACTTTAGTTGTCTCTGGGACTCTGCTGAGGGGTGCATAAGGGCAACCCCTCTGATGACCTCTCAGCTCTTTTTTTGGAGACTCATAGCCATATAAATTCATTTGTCCTTTCCATTTCCCCCTTTTATTCAAGGTCAAAAAGCATTTTTAGCTCCTGATATTACATGTAGGCCAAGATATTCTTCTGGTCTGAGTTGACCCTTTTATTCAAGGTCATTCTCCAGCCACATCATCAGCTGGTACTTGGTAGTAATCCCTCGGTGCCAGGGAGGCTCATACCCAGGAGTTAAGTCCCATGCTGGGGGGAAGGCAATGCATTTACATGCTGAGTTTGGCTTTGAGACTGGCCACATTTCAGCAACATGGAGGCTCCCAGGAGGTAACTCTTAGGCTCCCTGCAACTCTAGGACTAGTTCTTATTTCAAGCACACAGGCTCACAAGCATAGTCATTAGCATCAAGGGCTCATTTTTGGACCATCCTTCCTTACTGGTCTTAGCCATTATACTCGGGGAATTGTTGCTGTTCCATTAGGGAATGCAACAGAGCTCCCCTGGCCAGGAACTCAGCACTTCCCCAGTCATCGTTCCCAACTGTAACCACTATGAAGATATCCAAACATTTTTATTCACCCCACACATATACCCTGGAGAACTCCCTCCCAACCATGCACCTCCCACCAATAACACCCACACCAGTATTCCTCCCCTGCCACCATCGAACCCCTGTGTGGTCTAAAACCTCCCCAAAAATGAAGCCCAATATATAGCCAGGTTCCATTAATAGTAAAATGGAATATAGTGATGGGTTTAAAGGTTAGATATAGAATACATATTAATTTAGAAAAATTAAGGTAAAAATAAATTGGGCTATGAAAAAATTAAAAAATGAAAACGTTTTGTTTTTGAAGTTTTGCTTTCCATCACTGCCCCGTGCCAGATGCTCCCCCATAAGCACCTTAAAAAGGTAATCCTTCCTTATTATATTTTCTAAGGAGTTTTCTTAACATTTTAGTTTCAACCACATACCCGACAATGTCCCATGTTCAACTATTCCCCTTAACCCCCCCCCCCAATTCCTTGGGCCATCTGACTCATCTTCCCAACCCTAGCCCCCCTGAAGCCTTCAAAGCCCCATCCAATTGTAACACTATACCCCCATCTTATCCCTTCCCTGTAAGAATACTTGCCGTCACTTGAACTATTGTGACAAGTAATGGAAGAAACTGTAGCACTGATCTGGAGAAAGTGGCCACAGTAATTGCTGAGGGCAGGGAGAGGGAAGAAGAGATGTGATGTGGGGGCATTTTTGGAACTTGGAGCTGTCCTAAATGATTTTGCAGGGACTGATGCTGGACATTATATATCTTGCCATAACCCACTGAATGTACTGGGGTAGATTGTAAACTACAATGTAAACTATAATCCATGTGGTGCAGCAGTACTTCAAAATGTATTCACCAAATGCAATGAATGTGCCACAATGATGAAAGAGGTTGTTGATGTGGGAGGACTGGAAGAGGAGGTGGGGTGTGGGGTATGTTGGAAACTTTTATATTTTTTAATGTAACATTTTTCATGTTCTATGTATCTTCAAAAATACGATAAAAATATGATTAGGAGAAAAAGAAAAAAAGAAGACATAAGGGAAGAGGATGTGGCTCAAGTGATAGAGCTTCTACCTACTATATGGGAGGAACTGGGTTCAATCCCTGGGGTCTCCTGGTGAAAAAGGAGAGAAAGTGTGCCCACATGGTGAGCCAGTGCCCATGTAAGTGCCCATGTGGTGAATGCAAGTGCCCATGTGGTGACCCAGTGCCCACACAAGCGCCTGTGTGGTGAGCCAGTGCCCACGCAATTGAGTCATACAGCAAAATGATGATACAACAAAAGGGAAACAAGAGGAGAGTCAAGGTGAAGCACAGCAGAAACCAGGAACTGAGGTGGTGCAATTGACAGGGAACCTCTTTCCACATCAGGAGTGTCCAGAATTGAATCCCGGTAAATCCTAGAGGAGAGAAAGTGAGAAGAGAAGACAACACAGACAGCAAAAACAGCATGGTAGGAGGAGGCGAAGGGGGGAAAGTAAATAAATAAATAAATAAATAAATAAATAAATAATAAATATTTTAAAAAAAGACGACATTGGATGAGCACAAAGAATTTGGAAGCATGCATAGAAAAACAGTAGAACTTATGGGAATGAAAGGAGCAATAAATGAAATTAAAGTACAGTGGAATCATATAATAGCAGATTTTAGGAGCCATACAAAATGATTGCTGAGGTTGAAGAAGTGGCCTCTGAAAACAAACATACAAAATAACAGATGGAGAAAAGAATGGAAAAAATTGAGCAAGCTCTCAGGGAACTAAATGACAGCAAGATATGTGCAAGCAAATATGTTATGGGTGTCCCAGAAGGATAAGAGAAGGGAAAAGGGGCAGAAAGAATATTTGAAGAAATAATGCTAGAAAATTTCCCAACCCTTTTGAAGGACATAGATTTCCATGCCTAAGAAGCACAACATACTCCCATCTGAATAAATCCAAATAGACCAACTCTGAGACACATACTAATCAGAATGTCAAATGCCACAGACAAAGAGAGAATTCTGAGAGCAGCAAGAGGAAAGCAATGTATAACATATAAGGGATGCCCAATAAGATTAAGTCCCAGTTTTTCATCAGAAAGCATGGAAGCAAGACAGTGGTATGATATATTTAAGGCACGGCAAAAGAAAAACTTCCGGCCATGAATCTTACATCCAGAAAGACTGTCTTTCAAAAATGAGTGTGAGTTTTGAATATTTGCAGATACACACAAACCGAGAAAGTCTGTCTGTAACCAAGAGACTGGCTTTGCAGGATATACTAAAGGGTGTGCTGCAACTTGAAAAGAAAAGATAGGAGAGAGAGGCCTGGAAGAAAGTCTAGAAATGAAGATTATATCAATAAAAGTAAATAAAAGTGTCAAAAGAGTGATGAAAATAAAATATGACAGATAAAATCTCAATATTCAGGAATAAATTTAACCAATGATGTAAAAAGCAATTGTATTCAGAAAACTACAACACCCTGTTAAAAGAAATAGAAAAAGATATAAGTATTTGGAAGAACATTCCATGATCATGGATTGGAAGATAAATATCATTAATATGTCAATTATATCCAAATTGATATGCAGATTCAATGTAATTCCAATAAAAATTCAACCAACATTTTAAAATTTAATGGAAAGCATGATTATCAAATTTATTTGGAAAGGTACAGGGTCATGAATAGCTGGAAACATCTTAAAAAGGAAAAGCAAAGTTGAAGGACTCTCATTTCCAGACTTTAAATCATATTACCTTGCTACAGTGGTAAAAAGAGCATCATACTGGCATAAAGAGAGACACATAGACCAATGGGACTGAATTGATGATTCGGAATCAGATCCTCACATTTATGGTCAAGTGACTTTTGACTAGCCTACCAAACCCACCCAGCTCAGGCATGCAGTCCATTCAATAAATGGTGCTGAGAGAACTGGATATCCATTGCCAAAAGAAAGAAAGAGGACCCCTATTTCAACCTTATACAAAAATTAATACAAAATGGATCAAAAACCTAAATATAAAAGCAAGAACCACAAAGCCACTAGAAGAAAATATAGGAAAATATCTTCAAGACCTGGTGGTAAGTGTTGGATTCTTAAAGGAGATAAAAGGAAGACTGAGATGGACTACTGATGTTAAATGTATTTAGAAGTTTTAATTAACTGTACCGTAAAAGTGTGGAAATGTACAAAGTTAGATGGTAACACATTATAGTGAATAACAGCTGATGTATAAATGGGAATGTGGCTAAAAATGGCAGTCTAGGGATGTAAATACCAATTGACAGAAAGCTAGAGAATAGGGGCTGAATAGCATAGTAAACCTAGGGGTAGATAAGAACTGTGGTTGATGGTATAAATGCAAGAGTGTCTTTTGTGAGCCAGAGCAGATGTACATCACTATTGCAGGGTAGTGGGAATTTGGAGATGCATGGGAAAAATACAACTGGACTGATCAACAGACTGTGGTTAACAGTAATAATGTAATATTCATGCATCTATGCCAAAGATGTACTGTGTTGAAAGTGGGTAAATATGGAAAAAATGTATGCTATGGACCTGGTAATAATCTGATGACATTATCTCATAATCTGTAACAAATATTCCACCACGGTGTCGTGTGTTGACAGAAGGGTGGTGTTTGGAAATTCTGCATATGTGCACAATTGTTTTGTAAATTTATAACTTCTGTCATAAAAATATCTTTAAAAAATAATAATAGAGGTGGGTTGGTAGAAAGTACACCAAATATAAGATAAGAACTATAGTTAGTAGTAAGATTTTGACAATATTCTTTCATAAATTATAACAAACATCTCACAACAATGCAAGGTGTTGGTGATGCATTGATGTATGGGACCCTTGTATGATGTTATACATGTTTGCTTTGTATGTTCACAACTGTCACTATACACTTATTGTTTATTTATATTCATATAAAAATGATATAAAAATAATAAAATTATTATTCCCCTATTATTATTTTGGGGAAATACTTTGGTTAGTAGTAATATTTTGACAATGCTCTTTAATCATTAGTTAAAAATGTTTCACAACAATGCAAGGTATTGGTGATAGGGTGAAGTGTGAGAGCCCTGTAGGAAGTTATGTATGTTTGTTTTGTAAGTTCACAACTATTACTACACTTTTATTATTTATGTGCGTTTGTGTATGAGTGATATACTTCAGTAAATTTTAAAAATGACAAAAAAAGCCCCACCAAATATTCCCATCACCTTCAGATTAAATCAGAACTTCTTAGGCTGGCTCATCAGATACTTAACCATCGGTGTCCACCAATACTGCCAAGTCCCATCTCTCACTGCTTCTCTACACATTCTGTAATATACTGCTAAATCAAGTAGATGCTCCCGTGGACAGCCTCCCTTGAACTTCCTGCTGCATGATGCAGCTCTCTCCACTCCCTCTGTAAAATACATGAACAATGCATTGAAATTTGGCTGCTAGCCACCTGTCTTTTAATGGGACCTTGGACTTTGTGCCCACCAAATGAGATGCAAACTCGCTCTGAGTCAGAGGTGTGTGTTTCCACACTTGTTCAGGTTAATCATACTTGTAATTGTAACTGTTATGCCAGCTGATGAAATATGAGTACTCCAAGAAAGAGTGTTATTTATCTGTGCAAACTAAACTGTCTTGAATGATTTGAAAACACCTGATAAAGGCATGTTGATGAAGAATACCGCTATTGAATTAGAGTGAGAAAGTGACTGCAAATGAGTGAGGGTGATTTTTTAAAAATCTAGACCTCTGTACTTAGATTTCTTTGCAAGTGTTTTAAAGCCTTTTTCCATTTTAGAGAAAGCAAAATGGAAAGCATAGGTGATGCATTATGGCATCTAAGAAAAGCAAAGTGTGTCTATAAACAGTGATGCCACACCCAAAGAAAAAGACTTGGCCTTGTAGCAAAAGAATGGTAAATGAATACACAGGCACATTTTAAATTAAAACAAATGTTTAATCTTTTCATGGAAGCACCCTTTAACTTACTTTCTGGAGTAACCACAAAGTAACCACTGTTCCCAGATGATACAGACAAGCAGCAGTGCCAATCTGTATTTGTTAGTTCCGAAATGTCCCCATGACTTTGAACGTGTATTTCTTCTGCCAGGAAATATCTTGCCTGCATTCCAAGCTTCTTTGCCAGGTACATCCCTATGTATCCTATAATATATTATCAAGTGTGACTTCCTTCCTTTTACCTCTTTTGGTGCTTCTTCATCTATGTGTCCTTCACCTTTTTTGGTCGTTCTTTTGCTCCCACCAGCATCTGTATTTCCCTCCTATATTTGGGCAACCTCTCACTGTAGAAGATGAAAACACCAACTATTTCCTTCTTGACCACTTGTTGCTAAGGCCTGCACATGAGCTCAGCTTAGGCATTATCCATCACAGATGATGGCCCTGACTTTGAACCAGCAGCCAGTGATGTGAAGAAGCTGGACACTGTGGAGGCTACTCTAGGCTGGTGACTGCCCTGGAGGCTGCAGTTTATAGTGTCTGAATATCCCAGTGGTAGAGACCTGGGGTGTCGCTGTGGCTTCTGAGACTGTCCTTTGACCTCCCTGATATTCTGGGGATCCTTTAATGATAGCCTTCAATACATTCATTTTCAGTTCAAATTAGCCAAAAGTGGTTTCTCTTGCTTGAAGTTAAGGATCCTGCCTGATACTCTGCCTTAAAGCAATGACATTGCACTGTAACTGTTCCTACTTATCACTGTCCCTGTGACTGTGAGCTGGGAGGATGCAATTTCATTTCCAAAGTCCCGTGCCCAGCTCCATGCAGAGCAGTACATGGGACAACCTTAGGAAAAAGTTTTCTCTGAAAATCCAAACCCATTGAGAGCAAATGATGCCAAAGCATTTCCAGTGGCTGAGGAATGTGGAGTATTCTGGGTATCCCTCCCTTCACAGTTGTCATAGAGGACCAGTACAATCACAAAGACTTCCATATCATTTAATTAAATATGAAATGGTAATACACATTGGATACTTATATACTTAGCAGCTCTGCAAAATGTTTGTAATGCATGTGGAAAGTACACAGTTTCATCAGAGACCTTCACTGTAGTGACTGACGAATAATTTGGGGAATAATCACCAAGAAAAACTACTGTTTTCCCATCATTTCCGGTTGCCATCCCACACATTTTCACCATGTTCCTGCCAGTTCCAAGTCTGGTAGCCCCTCCAGGAGTGCTAAGAAAACACGTACTTGACTTTTCAGATGCAGATTCTCATAGAAACCAGAATGAAGAGAGATGCAAAGTCTGGTAGAAAACCCGTCTGAATCCGACAGTGCACCTGAGACCTGGGCACTGTTGTTTGTTTGACCAAACTAGTTCCTTCTTTCTCAGTTTTCTTTTCATTTCATGCTGTCCAGTTCTGAAATTTTATATCTCCTTTCCCATATGTTGTCTCTGACCAGGAAACAATTTATTGTCTTACATTGTACATTGTCTCTGGGCAAGTAATCAAGCATTAGCAGCAGTTATGATTATGAGAGTATAATACATGGATTTTAAATGCCTCCAATAACAGGCAGACACTCATATGCTAAAGTTACATAATAACCTATGCTTTAAAAACACTGAAACAGGAGGTTTGAGATAGTCAATGCAAATTCATCCAAAGAAAGGCAAATGGACAAATGTAAAATGTTAGTATGTCTTTTCTCGATATCTTCTAAAACACGGCCACAGCCCATTCACTCACTGCATGCTTGTGAATCATTTCCCCCTGAAGTCTCCAGCAATATCCAAGACTGTTGAACTTGAGGCAAGTTTTGGATGAATTTGGTAGATGCAGTCAATACAGAAGGGGTTGGTTAGTCCCTGGCTCATTGCTGAAGTGTACCAGTAACCAGGGTCAGACACAGCTTTTCCTGAGATCTTCAGTGGATGTATAGTTGGGTGGTGGCAGCAAGCTGCATGTACTCTTGATAATAACAGTAGAAATTCTGGGTTTCTAATTTATTTTCCCTTAGTCACTGTTTTAGATAAACCAAATGAAGTGAATTTTGTGACTTTTTCTTGGCTTCTCACTTTCTAGAGACATAGCTGGCCATGCTATGTCACACGCTATTAAGAACATTTCTCCTCACTTCCTCATAACTGTGTTAGTTTGGGTGGCTGTTACTGATGTGCACAGCAGAGGCCACTACCATAATATTGGGATTTTGAGAAAAGGAAGAACTTTAATGCAAGGTTGACTAGCATGGAGACAGGAGTCACAGCTCAAATCTGTCTCCTTGATCTGAGAATTAAGGGAAATTTTATGGGAATGGGAGGTGAGCGGTGGGGACAGAAGTGGGGAGGTTTGACTTGGCATAGTACAGTTGGCTAATTATAGGGCTGTCTATAAGTGGGAGAGTGGATTTTAAGCTGGATATTCCTTATTGAAGGATCTTTTACATTTGATTTGCTTCTGATGTCTCTCTGTCCTCACAGTCTTGGTTCTGAGGAAGGTAACCTCTGTTCATTGTGTCTCAAAGGTCATCTAAAGGACAAGGATCAGTGTTTTCTGCATATGCTCAGGTTATATGCCCTGCAGTTAAGTTCAGAAGAAAAGATTTTTCCTGCCCATGGTTTCATGACCATATGTCCCCATTTTTCTGGGACAGTCCTGGTTTATGCTTGTTGTCCCGGAATGATCATTTATAGCTTCCCTTTCACTTCCAAAGTTTGGATCATATAACAACCTTATTATTAGTGGGAGTTGGTACCCAAGAATGGGGCAGTCCCTAGTTATAAGGCAGGCACTTGGCTTGGGGGAAACTGCAGACAGACTCAAGCATCATATCTTAGCTCCACCCCTTACTGAGTGACCAACTTGGACAAGTTACTTAACCCCATTGAGCCTCAGTCTCACCATCAATCGAAAAGAGAATAATAATATTTGCCCCCATTTCTGAGGATTGTTGTGAGATTGGAGTGAGCAAGATGTGTGGAGTACTTGGCAGAGAATCATGTACATGGTAAGCCCCACAATGGTAACAAGAATTCTTATTCTCCTTTCCTGTCTTCCATCTTCCTCTGTCATTTCCTCCATCTTTTCTTTCATTATTTCCTGCTTTTTTCCCCCTTGCTTAAATAATTGAATCATTTGGTTTCCCTGAAACTTTGTGACCAAATCAACAACCCAGGAGGATGTTGGGTTAATTTTGTCATCTCTTTGGGGGAGATTAGGAGCTCTAGGCTCCTCTTTTTTGGTCACTATGGTTCCAGTCTTGGGTTCTTACAATTCATTGGTTTTGGTAGAAGCTGGACATGGTGACATATGCTTCTTCTTGACTTGATCCCAGGGATGTGAGGAAGGGCTGTCCCTGGGCTGCAGGGCTCAATGTTAGGATTCCCGATTGGAGAGGAAAAGGAGGGGGCAGGATACTGTTCGTAGATCCGGGGCTATGTTGCAGATCCGGGTACATGTTCTTGCCATTAGCCCTGCAATCTGGGGATCTAGATGAGGGGAGAACAGGGAGATCACACACAATGAAATTCCCAGTCGGGCAATTGAAGGGTAAATTTCCTCTGAACCTTTCTGGGGCAATAACCGCAAGCTGGGAAGGCCAGTTGGGGACCTGCACGGCACCTACAAGCCTCTGTTTCTCAGACTCCTCTGGTTTTGGAGAAAAAGTGTCTTCTGCTTCCTCTCTAGCTTGAATGCCATCCACCGTATGAATCTGACAGTCCAGGAAACTTTCAGGATTGAAACTCACATTCCAATTCTGCAGCAAAAAAGAGTCAAGGCATTAGACTGCACCAGAGAGACAGGCTGCCAAAGGAAAGGGTATAAAAAACTTTTTGACAGGGCTTATTGGGGAATATCAGATGATAACCCATATGTTCCCAGTTGAATATTTCCTTCTAGAGTTGCTTAAAATTTTAGGACCTGAAGTGACCACTGGCCACGACTTTCAGCCCTGGGAAGATGGGGAAGTTCTAAGACTTATAAATCATTTTAGTCTTCTACCTCCAGGAGCTGTGCTAGAATCTTACAAGAGGCCCTAGTTATGGGATCTGTGGAAGATCCAAAGTTGAGGTTCATTGTTCCTTATCTTGGAATATCATTGTGGATTCCTGGGATGCCTCCAGCCTAGTAATAGAAGCATCAGAAGCACACACCTTTTTTGGCTTCTTACACAGTTGTTCCAGAGTCTTCTTATGATCAGGGAGGCTGGGCCATACAATAGGCTTAATTCTGAAATAAGAGGATATTTTTAGATGAATGACTGGCAGAGGGAGCAGTCATAATAGGCCTTCCCACTTACACTGAACCAGGAATCAGAAGATCAAATTTCTAGTCTTGGCTCTGCCACAACTAGGTGGGTGACCTTAGGCAAGTGACTTCCTTTTCTGGGCCTCAGTGACTTATCAATCCAAAAAAGAGCTGGATCAGAGATCATTGTCATTGATCTACACTGTGAATAGGACATAATAATATATAACTCTGAGAAAGAACCCTAGAGAGAAGGAGCAATTAAGCTTGGCAAAGAGGTAACTTTGGAGTAGGTATGGAAGTAAAATTTGACCTGGTTATACACTCCCAATATACGTGTCATCATTTTATTCTTTGTCTTTACTGGCAGAAACTCCTCTGAACTCATTTTTCTGGAGGCAATATTTACCAAGTTACTCAGGGATCTTGCATGGAGGAGGTGTTTTCCAAATTGGAGTCTTTGTAATCCTGATCTTACCTGACCCTGTATTGAGGCTACCCTCCTATTTCTTTGAACATTAAGTAATTTAACTTGTGGGGTTTAAAACATCATTTTTATGATGAAACAGACATCTTCCTATTACATGGTAGGATGTAAAAGATCCATGAATTTGTGTGCTAAATGTTAAGACTCAAATGCATTTTGTGTCTGCCATGGGTGCCTCCACTTCCCTTTTTATGAGAATTTAGAGGATGAATTTGGGAAATTGCCTTAAAGAATTCTACTCTGGGCTTGCCTTATATCCATCCAGTTTATATATTTTTTATTTATTTTTACCTCATGTGAAGTTGATTGTGTAACTCACTGGTATCTTAGGTTAAGAAAGAGTTTGGACAAAGTAATTCCTGAACTGTCTTATTCCACTTGGTGGTTTTCTTACCAATAAAAGGGGTTCAAGCTCGACTATTTGGGATTCTGCATCATCACCCTCTTGATTAATTAAAGAGACTCACCTTTTTTCCCACAGCACAAAGGCCAAGATAACCAACAGAGATACAAAGAAGAAACTAAGAATGCTGATTGTTAGTAAAACAGGATCCATCTGCCCTGGAATGCAAGGATAGATTTTGTTTAGTACTTAATAAACCTGCAATAGGTAGATTAAGTATGCAAAATGTTTTATTTCGTGACTTGACCCTGTTTATTATTTCTTGAAAGTTAGTAAACTATGATTTGTTAGCTTTATGGAGAATTTTGGAGATAGTAAGTGGCACTGACCTGGGGGACCAGGTCCAGAACACCTGCCACTTGAAATGTAAAAGTGATCTAGCATTAACAGCACCACAACTTCTCCCATATCTCACATTTACTGTGTCTATACCAAAGGAAAAAAGCCAGAGCAGAGGGTTGGTGAAATAAATATTTTACCCTGTAGTTTCAGCAATTCTAGGGTGAGGATGGGAAGTTTTTGTCATAGAACATTTTCCTCCCCCAACCAAAAGAAGATATAAGAGGGGTGCTTTGGGTCCCAAGGGACCTGCGCAAGCCATGTTCTTAGACTCTTTTGGCCATTCTCACTTCCTAGGTCCCAAAGGCATGTTTATTAATCTGGAAAAAAAAAGGCACAGAACAGCCCCATCAGTCTGCCCATCCACTTCAGGAACAACGGTGAGCCCTTCGAGAATCCAGCCAGTGGGATCCCAAACTAAATTGGTTAACTGGAGGTAGTGGGTGGGAATTTTGCCCAGAATTATTAGAAGCTCTCAGAAACACCCAGGGCAGTAGTGTCCAGAGAACTCCTTCCACTGCTTCCTTTTTCTTCACAAAAGGGGCAATGGTGGCAGGTCAATCTCCAATGAAAATATAAGAATGCCGTCTGGGAGAGTTATAATTTGCAGGTTAGTTTCATCTCTCTTGCTCACAACTGTCATATGCAAAGCAATATACAAAGACCGTACAGTCACTCCTCACCTGTGCTACTGGTCTCTGGAGTTCTAAAGTGATAACTTGGACTCCATCCACTCCAGAAACCTTCAAAATACTCTCCATTAGGGATGGATCGGACTTTAACCTCATACATTGCATCAGGTTGCAGCTTCCTCCGCAGGAGTGTCAGCCTTGTAGTGGATAAATTCACATGCTAAAGAGTAAAAAGTGCCATGTTCATATTTAGGATGGAAAAAGAGAAGTTGATTAGATCTCCCAAATTATTCCAGATTGAGCTCCTTTAGTCATGTGGGCATTTTCTTGAGGTCCTCCCACATTTGCTACAAGAATGAGCTCTGGCATGTGGCACGGTTGGCAGCAGAATTAAAAGCAGAGTCTGTTAGCACATAAATGAAGTTACAAGTGGCCAAGAAGGACTGTGGTATAATGGGTTTCTATAAGGTGAATTACACTCTCCCACATTGGGAAGGAGATAAATCTGTCCCAGGCTCCCATCTCCCTTTCAAACTTCAGTCTTTTCTTTTTCTTTCTTTCTTCCTTCATGCCCCAAGGGGAGATATGAAAAAATGATAAGAGTTAGTAAGCAAGAGCCATTTCCTTCCAGAAAGACACCATTTTACATTGCAAACAACAATGTAGGAAAAGTCAACTTCACAGCAGTTTCTCCAACACTGGGGCAAAAGCTCTATCAATTTGTTGGGTAAAAAGTAATATTCCACTGTTATTATATTGGTATTAAGTTGATTATTAGCAGTTTTCACCTATTTATTGCATTTTTATACTTCTTTTGTGAAAACCTTTTTCAAGTTCTTTGATTTTTCTACTATGATATTCATCTTTTTCTTAATGATATATGAGTTCTTTATATATTAAGGTTATTGATATAATATCCTCTATACTTTCTATAGAGTCATATGTATCAATCTTTTCCTTTCTTCCACTACTATGCTTATGATGTTCTTCACCTTAAGATTATCTAACCTTGTGCCTACAATTTTTCAAGCTCATTTAGAATTTCATTTTTTCACAATTTTCTTCAATCTTCTGCTATTATTTTTGTTATATGGGGGGAGGGGTGGACAGTTATTTAAATTTTTTTTCCAAATAACTTACTGATTGCCCTGGAACCATCCATTCAAAACCTTTCCTTTCTCTGTCCTAGTGGCTTTTCAAAGGAGAAGTTTTCAGATGCATGTTGGAAGTGGGCAGGACCAAGGTAATGCCAGTGCGGTGGGTGAGTAAGAAGAGGGAGCAGGTGCTTTGGGGCCGGCATTACATTTATGTTTGTAGCTAACCATACTGCAAACAAACAAGGCTGATTCTGGCCTGAGGAATAATGAAAGGAATAAGCAGGCACTCTTTCATTCCTGGAAAGGTAAAGCCACATGTTTCTCTCCATGTAGTACAAAAAACACTGAAGTTAGGCCAGTGGTTAAGTTGAGAAACTTGAAAACTTGGAACACTCTACTTTTCTCCCATCTCCTCCCCAAAAAAGATTTCAGGGACAGCCAGATCATTCCAATCTCAGCAAATCATGAAGAGAGAGCCTAAACAACCCTCTAGATTATGAAGGGGAAAATTAAGTTGCTACTTTGGGGATTGAGATTTTATGCTTCAAAAAATGTAAAGGAAGAAAAATTTTCCTCCTCTCCTTTTTACCTCTTGCCACTCCCTTAACTCCCATAAACCAAACTGTGGTTATAAAATGGTGATGCTATGTGGAGATGGTTTAGTTTTGGTCCAACTAGCCTACTAACAGCCATGCTAAATATGACACTCTTTTTCTTTATTTATTAATTTTTATTTTCAAACAATGTATACTTACCAACTAAAAAGACCACTCTATCTCTATCAAGCATTACACTTTTTGATGCCCCAAATAAAGAGGATCAATTTTATTTCAATCTATATTGTTAATCCAGTTACCTAATTTAGAAACATTTTAAAGATAAAAAAAAAAAGTAGAGCAAGAAAAATAAATCAGAGCTAGCACAGAAATGAGTCAAGGAAGATCCAGGTTTTGTGGGGTTTGAAGCTTTCAGTTTTGGGAACTTAAAATTTTTGAAACTTCTTTCAGTGAAAGGTCTATTTTGAAACCAAAATTGCTAGGGGCCTCCTGGGGAAAACGTATATTTGGTACAATAGAATATGCAACATTTAGAAGTTTTTATTTTATAAATGTGATTGATCTACATACCATCCAATCATTTTCATGTTTTTCCTGGCGATAGGCTACATTGTGTATTAATTGGTTTACATACATCTTTTGTAAAGGTGAGATATTAAATGTCAATAAAAAGTCATTTGCTTCCTCACGATAGATGACTTTTATGTCAAATGGATCCTTGGGCTTAACTGGAAAGGAAAAAGAAATGAAGTCAGTCTATAGGGCAGTCAAGGAAGTAATAATTTTTAAATTTCACCTACTCTGAAAATCATATTCTCTTTCTGTTGCAATCACTGGCAAGCTGTTCAGAAAACCATTTCTTCTTAGTAGGAGTAGGTGTGGTGTTTTGGGACTGTATGTATCCCAGAAAATCACATTCTTAATGTTAACCCATTCCTGAGAGTTTAAACCTACTGTAAACAGGACTTTTTTGATTAGGTTACTTCAGTTAAGGTATGACCCAGGGTGTCTTTTTTTTTTTAAATTTCTCTCCCCTTTCCTGATCCTCCCTGTTTTCTGCTCTCTGTGTCCATTCGCTGTGTGTTCTTTTGTGTCCGCTTGCCTTCTTGTCAGTGGCACCAGGAATCTGTGTCTCTTTTTGTTGTGTCATCTTGCTGCATCAGCTCTCTGTGTGTGCAGTGCCACTCCTGGGCGGGTTGCACTTTTTTTAGCTTGGGGTGGAGGACACACTCCTTGTGCGTGAGCTCCCCTACACAGAAGACACCCACCCCTGTGTGGCATGACACTCCTTGTGCGCATCAGCACTGGACCTCCCATATGGTAGGTGGACGCTCTATCAGTTGAGCCAAATCTGCTTCCCATGGCCCAGGTGTCTTAATTCTCATACTAGAGTCCTTACAAATGCGATGAATGTGGAAAGAAAGAGAAAGGAACAGAAGAAAGAAGATGAAAGCAATAAAACCCAGAAGAGAAGGGAGGGACCAGCAGATGTTAACATGCACTTTGTCTTGTGACAAAGGAATCCAGGCTTGCCAGCAGCTGGTCTTTTGGGAGAGAGCATTGCTTAATGATACCTTGAGTAGGAAATTTTTTTCAACCTCAAAGCTGTAAGCTTGTAAGCTAATAAATTCCCAGTTAATAGCCAACCCACTTTACGGTACCTGCTTTTGGCAGCCTAGCAAACTAAAACATTGGGTTCAGAGCCAAACTACATTTCCCAGCCCTCGTTGCAGTTGGATATGGCTTCCTGAGCAATGTAAGAGGATACTATGAACAGCATCTCTAGTGTTGACTCAGAGACCCACCAAGCTCATTTCCCTTCCACTACTTGGAGTCTTGTGTCGAAGACTGTAGAGCCACAGGGTGGAAGGAGCCGTGAATATTACTTGGAGGAACACTACCCACAGGTTAGGAACACCTTATGTGAGTAAGAAATAAACGTACGGTGTTTGAGATATCATACATTTTTGGGCTTGTTACAACTAATGTTACTTAAACTAAAGCACATTCTCTTTGCCTTTTGAATGCTACAGAATTTGTTAATAACTAACCCCAAGGTGGGAGCTTTGAGTCTTAGCTATTTCAATAATTTTAGGAATTATGTTGGGGGCACCTCATCTCAGCAACATGGAAGTTGAGCGTCTGCATCCTGGCCTTGGCTCCTAGCTTTCAGAATGACCTCATGCTGCCCCCTTCTTTCAGTCTTGTCTGAATTTATTCATAATTCTGCTCCAGCCTCTTCCTTCTGCCTGACTACCTCACAAAGTTAGGCTTAAATGTGCCATATATGAAATGCAATTGGAAGGAGAAAGGCATTATTTCAAGCAGAACAAATCCTGAGAAAGGTATTGAGCTCCTAGAGGAGCATCTGTGTTCAGATGGCCTGCCCACCATTGACCCAGGGCTTCTCTGCCCTGGCCTTTTAGTTGCCCTTTCAGCACCATTGTCTGGTAAATTAGTTGTCTTGAGATACAGTGGCTGCTTTTTTGCATGACTGGTTTCAGGCTGACTTGGAGGAACACAGGGTTTAAAATCGAATCCAACACTATCATTAAGGAGAGAGAGAGTATGTGTTCATCCAAGGTTCACTTGGAAAACTGAGCTGGATTCTAGGCTGTTTGAGCTGCCCTCAGATGGCTTTGCAGGCTTAGTCAAATGAAATCTGTGGTGGAGTTTCACCCATTATGGAAGTTATTTGCTCATCATGGCGGCCATCTAATCTTCTCCTTTGTGGCCCTAACACTACTGAAAAAGGAGAAGTGACTCCTTATTTACCCTTGGATGTCTTGTAAAAGGGGAAGTTTGTCCCTTTTAACCTTTAAATCCACTCTTAAAAGGAAGACGCCTGAGAGGGAAGCAGGAGAAAGTAGGTGAAAATAGAAAACAGATACAGAAAGAACCCTTTTATACGTGCCAAGCCAGTTCCTACCCTTCATTGAAGGAGATATTTAAGATTCATATTCTCAAAAGCACCTTTTCAGATAAATCCCCTGCCCTATCCTCATTCCCAAAGGACTCTTATGAATGGAGGAATTAAGGGAAGAGAACTAGTACTGATTACACACTCACTAGGTGCCAAATGCTATACCGATACCATCTTCAAACAACAGTGACTTATCTCCTTTACACTGATGAGGAAATGAAATCTCAGAAAAGTCAAATAACTGAGGCTCAAGTTTCTATAAAATGATTTCTTTAACAGGATTTAAATCCAATTCTGCCTGGTTCTGAGACTTGTTTTCCTTCATTTAACTTTTGTTTCTATGCTTTGTTACCTCACACTGGCTTATCCAAGTACCCTGAAGACAGATCTGCCTCTAGCCCTAATGGTGTGTTTGAGAAAACTAGAAAAAGCGCCCATTCCTCAAGCAACATTTTAAAAAAGTTAGTATATTATTGCAAAACCTGAAAAAGCATACAAATTGCCATCCCAGGAAAAGTGGGAAGGTAGGAAGCTTCCCCCTCCAGCTTACTAGGGAGCTTCACCTAAAAAAGGGAGCTGAGTCAGGGGTGAGATGGTTGCATGGGAGCTCTGGCTCAGGGGTTCAACCAGGGCCATCCAGATTAAATTCAGTGGAATGACGGTTCCTTATAACAATTGTCATATTAGGACTCAGGCGATGCTGCTGCTGTGAGATAGGCCACCACCACCCCTCATCCTGATTGCCCAGTGGAGATTTCTAGAGCCTGAGGGGCTCATGTCACTCCTCCCACAGTGTCTTGGGCTAAGGTTAAGCAGTGTCCCGACTCCCTAGATAGCACTCACCCTGGTGGTGTCAACGTGACCATTAGTTGACTAGTATCTCTTTCTCACTTTCTCTGCTCTCTTACTTCACACATGGAACTTCTGCTTTTACTCCTTATTTTTCCATCTCCATGAAACAAAGCTGAGACTAGAGTCTAGATTTCTCCCTTCTTTCTTATCTCTAATGAGCATGGCTCTTACACCTTTCATTTCTCTTTTTTTTAGGGGGTGAGGGGAAGTAGGGAAGAAGGAGAGAAGAGACCATAATATTTAAAACCAGTAAAAGAATGTATCTCATCAATCCCCGTGGATATTTTTTCTGCTACATATATTCTTTCACTTATAAATCTCCATAGGTAGAATAAACAAAACAGTTAGTATTCTGATGCAATGGTATGTTCTAATTACTTAGACATTCCACTATAATGGCATCTCTAAGGTTTTAAAACAGAACCTTAGTCACTGTAGGGTCATAAATGGGTAAGTAATGGCAAATTGGGGGTCTATATTCTCAATTTTTCTGATTATCTTGATTTACTTGCTATAAACCGAATGACCAATTGGCTATTAATATTGATTAATAACTATATAATTGCATGGATCTATTGATTCATATTGTTGTGTATATGGTTATTATATACAGCCAAAGGAAACATGCTGATGAATTTTAGCATTATTTGAAATGTAATTGTTATTATTTTGGAGGCAAATTTTAACATGTGGATTCTTGATCAAGTTAGATTTGCTCTATTCACCAATCCCCAGTAATTAATCTCTTAGTAAGGCATATTCACTTTTGAAAATAACTTGATAATTTAGGTAAATATACTCATAATTTAGAGAGTATATGAGGAGAGGACTGCAAGGAATTCAGGAGAAGGAAAAGAAGGACTTACATATGTGGCTGGATAGCAGGAGACCTAGCTCTAGTTAGATTACCTCTTGCTGTAAACTGTAAGTGGCAATCTGCCCTCTTCCATAGCAGAGTTTGAGGATACTCAGAATGCTCTCACAGTGTGAATTAGTAGCATAAGTTTCAAAAAATTCATTTCTTTTAAAAAATTATCTGCATTAGAAAATTTGCAATTATTTGTTGCAAATCTTCTCTATGAATTGTCTACTTTTAAAATACACAAAGTCCAGACACTTGCAGTGTCTTCAGCTATCCGAAAGAGGCAACCATACCCACATATAACTTCTTACCAATCTTGACTACGTTCGTTTTTTTGCAAATTATAGTCTTTCCTCCAAGTTTCACACATATTCTGCTGTTTCCAATCAGTACGAATTTATTTGTCTTGATGAAATAATTCTCTTGGGATTTATTCAAGCCTAGACAACTTTGCTCCACAATGGCCCCACTGTAGGGAAAAAAAAAGATGAATCTAGTTTAATTCAGGAAAGAGTTTCTGCATTAAAGGAAACAGCATCATAGGTACATTTCAGTTGTGTGAATTCATCCCTGTCCACAGGTATGGGTGGATGTCTGTGTGTGCAAGAGAGAAAGAGTTAAAATATGTGGCCTCCTGTTGCCATTATACTCAGTAATGATTTATAGACATTAGATGCAATCGAACCTGAAATAGTTAAACCATGTTCATTAAAATTATGGAAATATATGTGAATCATTTTAGGGGCTTATTGACATCATTTAAAAACAAGTGAATCCTTGGTTTAGGTGGGAAGGAAACTGTTTTTTTTTTTTTTTTTTTTTTGATGTCCTGCAGGAATCAGTTAAAGAAATAATGACTGTAAAGGAACATTGCCCAATAGAGAGTTAAAATAAATGATTAAGTAGTCAAAGGATTACACATAAAACCACATGTATTAGTGGATAACTTAAAGGATTTTTATAGGTAATTTTGACTGTGCTCAATTTTTGTCTCGTCATTAGACTTTAAAATCAACCCTTCTCCCCACACTCCCTAATTTAATATGCAATAGGGATGCCCCAGAAATTGGATCGTCACTTCCCTAGCCTCCTCTCCAGGGAACTGATGAAGGGAGAATGCTGCCTACTGTGCAACTAACACCAAAAACTATAGATTTTATTTAATTTTTTTTCCTATTTTAAAAAATTACTAGTTCCAGTTCCAGTAATAACAGAGTAATGCATGTCTGACTGACCCTACCATAGATATCTATTTTAAACTCTGGATAAGATATTAAAAAATATCCTATTTAAAGGCACTAGAGAGGAACCAAAAGCAAGCAGAAACTAGAGGGGATTTCACTCTTAAAAAAGGTAGAAAAGCAGGGCATTTGCACGTGCTCTTCTCTCTGTCTAGATGTCCTTCTTTCCCTATGCTTTCTTACATTATTGAGGAGAGTCCCACTAGTATCACATACTCTGTGATGTCTTCCTTGATGCTTTGGTAGAGTAACGTTCCCTTATTCTGTGCCCTCAAAGCAGCCTCTGCTTTTCTCTGCTATAATACATATTAATCATATTCTAATTGTCTATGTTTGCATCTAGCCCCCTCAACATCTTCAACTAGATATAAGCTCCTTAAAGAGCATTTTGTTTATTTTGCATCCGCAGCACTCAATATGGGGCTGGCACAAAATTGGCATAGATAAAATAAATTCCATTGAATAATTGTTGAATGCATTTATAATGTGTAAAGTAAACATATTTGCAAGATAGAAGAGGTTGACTTTAGAAACATCAATTTCACTAAGATTCTGGAAAAACAAATTGCAAGAAATGAGAAAAAAAGTGGGTAATATTAAAATAGAGTTTGGGCACACAAATTTCTAGATTAAAATGTCTCTTGCATGTATATACAAAAGAAATGAAAGCACATGTCCACACACAAACTTGTACACTAATGTTCAAGGCAATAGTATTTATAATCATCAAAAAATGGAAACAACCCGGTGGAAGGATAGATAAATTGTGGTATATCCATCCAATGGAATATTACTCAGTAATAAAGAATAATGAAGCATTGATATATGCTACAATATGGGTGAATCTTGAAATCATTAATGCTAACTGAAAGAAGCAAGTCATAAAAAAAAACATGTATTGCATGACTCCACTTACATAAAATGTCAGCATTGGAAGATCTCTAGATTAAAAAGTGGATTAGTGATTGCCTAGGGCTGGGGAGGAAGGGAAATTGGGATGACTGCTAATGGGCATGGGTTTATTTTTGGAAGTGATGAAAATGTTCCAAAATTTACCATGGTGATGCTTGCAAAACACTTGAAATAATAAAAATAACTGGGTTGTACAATATATATGTGTTAATTGTATAGTATTTTAATTGTATCTCAATAAAGATGCTAGTAAAAAAAAGGGGTGGATAAGAATCTTATATTTATGTTTATTTTGTTTTGTTTTGGTCTGAGGGCACTCCTCAGCTCACCTGTGAAAGGCATCTAGAGTTTAAGCAGAAAACCCCGTTATTAATGTCATGAGAAATTAGAGGGAAAAGTTTGGACTGCCTGAATACCTGGATATTAAGGGGTAAAGCTTAGAGATGAGAAAGCTATGGAGAAGGAAGATACCAAATATGCATATAAACTTCACTAAAATCCTTACATAGCCCCATAATTGTGCAGGTATGGGGGGAAATTCAAGAAACTTATGTGATAGCAATGGGTAGAAGGGTGAAAGAAGTAAGTAAAGATTTTAGACGTTGCCATTGAAAGAGAGAAATTGGGTATAATCCAGACAAGTTAATAGCACAACAGAAGTTGAGAGAGCCAGCATTTTAAAAAACCCTATCATCAACAGCATTCTTCCTACAATCACAAATTACTAGAAATGGCAAGAAAGAAGAAAATATGACCCATAGTCAAGACAAAAAAACAGTCAATGGAAATTGACCCTAAGATGACCCAGACATTGAAATAAGGAGAAAAAGGACATTAAAGCAGTTTTCGTAAATATGTTCAAAGACTTAAAGGAGAATGTGGTCATAATTACTGAACAGATGTACAATCTTAGCAGAGAAATTACAACTATGAAAGAGAACAAAACAACAATATCCTAGTTGAAGGGTCCAAAAACTAAAAATTTTAAAAATGTACTGACTGAATTGGATTAGCTTGATGGCAAACTGAAGATGCCAGAAAAAATATAGTGAATTTGAAGACAGATAATTAGACATTATTCAGTCTTAATAACAAAAAGGAAGCCTTAGTGACCTATGGGGCAATATCAAAGGGGAGATAAATATGTAATTAATGTTGCAGAATAAGAAGAGGGAAATAATGTGGATGAAAAAGTACTTAAAGAAAGAATGGCCCCAAATACCCCAAAATATTTGAAGAATATAAATTTATATATTCAAGAATTTCAGTGAACCCGAGAAGTATAAAATTGAAGAAGACATAACGGTTCAACTGCTAAAAACCAAAGGTAAAGAGAAATTCCTGAAAGTAGCCAGAAAAATAGTGCTTCTCATTAGAAACTATGGAAACCAGAAGACAATGGAAAATATCTTTAAAATACTGAAAAGAAAACCAATGCTGTCAATCCAGAATGCTTGTATTTTTAAAAAAAATCCTTCAAAAATGAAGGCAAAATGAAGACACTTTCAGAGAAATAAATACTGAAAGGGTTTGTTGAAGAAAGTTCTTTCAGATCAAAGGGAAATTATATTCATTGGAATTTCAGATCCACACAAAGGCATTAAGAGCAGAAAGGGTGTTTTTTAGTAGATGTAAAACACTGCATGTTTTTTCTTCTCTTAATTTTTAAAGATAATTGGCAGCTTAAAGTAAATATTATAATGTTATTGTTCTATGTATAATGTATAAAAATATACATTTTTAAAAAACAGTGCAAATGAAGGGAGGACTTAAATGAAACTATATCACAACAGGTTCTTATATTTTGCATGAAATGGTACAATACTAAATCTAAGGAGATACTGATAAAGTTGAATGCTGTAATACTTAAAGCAATCATTAAAAAACAGACGTAGCCCAAAAGTCAATATTGCATCACTAAAAATTATTTGATTAACTCATAAGAAAGCAGAAAAGGAGGAACAGAAGAGTAATGGAAAAATGGATAAATAGAAAACAAAAGCCAAAGTGATAAACCTAAACCCAAATACCTAATTACTTATATTAAATGAAAAATACTAAATACGCTAATCAAAAGGCATGTTTTCTTAGCCTGTGTATTAGTTAGCCAAAGAGGTTGGTTTTATAAAGGGTATTTATTCAGGGTGGGAGCTTACAGATACCAGGCCATAAAGTATAAGTCACTTCCCTCACAAAGTCTATTTTCGCATGTTGGAGCAAGATGGCTGCTGACATCTGTAAGGGTTCAGGCTTCCTGGGTTCCTCCCTTCCAGGGTCTTGTTTCTTTCTGGGTTCAGGGTTCCTTTCTTCTCAGGACTTGCCTCTTCCTGGGCTCAGGGTTCCTCTCTTCCTGGGGCTTGCTTCTTTTTCCTCTGTGGGCTTACTTCCTGGGGCTCCAGTTTGAGGCTTCAGCATCAAACCCCAACATCAAAAACCCTCAACTCTGTCCTTTGCCATGCCTTTTATCTGTGAGCCCCCACACCTTGGTGGGTGTGGACTAAACACCCTAATGACATGGCCCAATCAAAGCCCTAATCATAACTTAATCACGCTCAGGTACAGACCAGATTACAAACATAATCCAATATCTATTTTTAGAATTCATAACCATATCAAACTGCTACAGCTTGTATAAATAAAAGCAAAGCATACCTATATTTGATGTACAACAGATAAACTTTAAATATAAAGATACAGATAGCCTGAAAATGCAAGGATGGACAAAAGCACATCAGGAAATCAAGAGCATAGTGTAGTGAATTGAATAATAACTTCCCCAAAAGATACATCCAAGTCCTATTCCCTAGAACCTGTGAAGGCAAGCTTTTTTGGAATAACTTTCTTTGTATACATAATTCAGGTAGGGATTTCAGGATGAAATCATCCTGAATAAGTGTGAGTCCTAAATCCAATGATGGGTGTCCTTATAAGAAACAAAAGGGGAAGGCATATGCAGACACAGAGGAGAAACACAGTTAAGAAGGCCATTTAGAGATGGAGGAAGAAATTGGGGTTATACAACTACAAGCCAAAGAATTTAAGGATTACTGGCAGACAGCAGAAGCTAGAAGAGATGCACCAAAAACCTAGGAATAGAATCTGCCTTAGAGCCTCAAGTAGGAACTAACCCTGCCAACAGCTTGATTTTAAATTTCTTGCCTCTGTAAGTGTGGAAGAATTAATTTCTATTGTTTTAAGTCATTAAGTTTGTGCTAATTTATATGGAAATCCTAGGAAAATAGTACACATAGGAAAGCTTCAATAGCTATAACAATATTAAACAATGTGTTTTTTATTCTTATTTTAAAGAAGACTTAGATTACATAAATGTTGCATCAAAAGTACAGGGGATTCTCACATCCCTTACCCCCTCCCCCTCACACTTTTCCCCATTAACAAAATCTTTCATTAGTGTGGTACACTTGTTGCAATTGATGAACACATGTTGAAGTACTGCTACTAACTATGGTCTGTAGTTTACATTATGGTTTATACTTTGCACCACCCAATTTTATAGGTTTTGGGACAAACTGTATAATAGCCTGTATCCATCATTGCAAAGTAATTCATAACAATTCCAATGTCCCCAAAATGCCCCATGTTATACCCACTCTTCCCTCTTCCTTCCTTCAGACCCTCTGGTGACCACTGCCTTTATATCAATGTTAAAAGTTCTTCTATTACTAGAATAATAATATGCCTACTTTAGTCCATAGTTGCATTTCCCCCTTATATTTGTTCATTCCTCAATCTTGAGTATTTTGGGCTGGTGATGCCCACTCTGCTTCCAATTGAGATTTGAATAGTCACTTTTTTAAAGAAGAAATACAAATGGCTAAAAAGCACATGAAAAGATGCTTGACATCACTAGCTATTAGGGAAATGCAAATCAAAACTGCAATAAAAGATCATATTATACCTATTAGACTGGCAGCTATTAAAAAAACAGAGAACTACAAGTGTTGGAGTGGATGTGGAGGAAAGAAAACCCTCATCCACTGTTGGTGGGAATGTAGAATGGTGCAGCCATTGTGGAAAGTATTTTGGTGGTTGCTCAGGAAGCTAACTACAGAACTGCCGTATGATTCAGCAATCCCACTACTGGATATATACCCAGAAGAACTGAAAGCAGGGACACTAACAGATATATGCACACCAATGTTCATAACAGCATTACTCAGTATTGCCAGAAGTTGGAAGTAATCCAGGTGTCCATCAGCAGATACCTGGTAAGCGAATTGTAGTATATACATACAATGGAATATTACCCAGCGGTAAGAAGGTATGAAGTATTGTTACACAGGAAAACATGAATGAATCTTGAAGCCTTATGTTGAGTGGAGTAAGCCAGTCACTAAAGGACAAACATTACATGACCTCACTGATTTGACCAAACAAATTGAGCAAACTCATAGAGCTAGAGTTTGGAAGATAAGTTATCAGGAGACAGAAAGGGAGTAGAGTATGGTGAGCCAATGCTCAATCTGGGCAAAACCTCTGATAAGGTGGAAGGGGGTGATTTGGCAGTGGATGGGGGTGATAGTGTTGCAGGGATGTGAGTGGGGTCAATGGTGCTGGAATATGAGGGTTTGCAAGGTAGAGAGGGTTGGACTGGACTGTCCAGGGAACTGGGGGAGGGCTGGAGGAAGGGGTGAACTCTGGTGACTTGTAGGTCTATGGTTAAAACTACAATCGTGGGAATGTTCTTTGAGCAAATACATCAGAGGAGAGTTATTGGTGCAGGGTGTTGGGGTGGGGGATATGTGGGGACAGTGTGGTTTTCATGACAAGAAATATTACTAGAATAAAGACCAACAATGCATAATGTTAGCAGTTTCGATTCTTCAGGAAGGTTTATCAATCATAAACTCATGTGTGCCTAACAACAGAGTTTCAAAATACATGAAACAAAAACTGATAGAAATATAGGGGGAAATAGAAAACCCATGATCATTAATGGAGATCAACAATTCATTTCAATAATGGAGTTAATGAATAAACAAAATATCAGTAAGTTTTTGGAATATCTGAACAGCACTATAAATTCCCTTGGAAGTAATAGAAAATTATAAAATACTACACCCAACAACTACAGAGCATATGTTCTAATAAAATGTGCAGAGAACATTCACCAAAGTATAACATATGCTAGACCATATGTTCAAAATTTCATCATTTTGATAAGTAACTTCTACCACAGCAGAATTAACCTAGAAATTAGTAACAATAACATGGAGAAAATCCAAAATATTTATATATACACTGTAAACTGCATGCCAAAGAAGAAAAAAAAGGGAATTTAACCAAATGATGATGAAAATACAGCAAATCAATGGTAAAGAGCAAATGAGTTTTATGGCTAAGAGACTTCAAAGTGAATTGGGAGGTCATCAGAGAGGTAATGCTTATGCACATCTCAGCAGGATCTCATAGATAGCCAAAGTAGTAGATACTACTCCAAATAGTGGGCCTCCTGGGGGTCTGGAGACACCCAGGTTCTATGGCCATGGCAGATAGCTCTGGAATTTGGTGCCTTGCCAGTGGCCCTACTTTGGAGTCTGTCCTCTGAATGTGACAGACTTGGAGTCAGTTATGACTTCTCTACACACATCTCTTCTGTCCCTTCTATTTGAACCTATAGTTGGTTTTGGAGTTGGTTACAGCTAAGAGACTTGAATCTCTGGACAGTCCATGTGCCATCTGGACCCTGTGCGTCAGTGGAGTTGCAACACTTACTCTCCAGTTCATTGGACTAACCCAGCATAACTAACAAGGAGGTGAGGATGGACAGCCACCACACCAAGGAACCGAGGGAGCCTACAACTGTAAGCAAGAAAGTCCCATCCATCAGTCATATGGGATTGAAGCCCTCTTTCACTTAGAGGGGATTGGGCATCATCATCCCAGAATCCTCAGGATTGGGGAATAAAATATGGACTAGAGTGGACTTACTGATATTCTACTATAGACTTACTATGATTCTAGCAAAGGAAGAAATTATATCATTAACATGGAGACAGTGGCCACTGGAGTTGCTGAAGGCAGGGAGAGGGAAAAAGAGGTATAGTATGGGGGCATTTTCAGGACTTGGAATTGTTCTGAACGACATTGCAATGACAGATAAAGGCCATTATGTATCCTGCCATAACCTACAGAATGGAGTGGGGGAGAGTGCAAACTACAATGTAAACTATAATCCCTGCTTAGTGGCAATGCTCCAAAATGTGTTTATCAGTTGCACTGAATGTACCACACTAATGAAAGAAGTTGTTAATGTGCGAAAAAGTGGGAGGTGTGGGGAGTGGGGCATATGGGTATCCCTTATATTTTTTATGTAACATTTTATGTAATCTCTTTTAAAAATAAAAGAAAAATATATTTTAAAAAAGAAAAAAGTGCTGCAAATCAAAATGTGTGGACTATAGTTAAATCAGTGAATTAATTTCTCGTATTAAGAAAAGGAGAAAGACTTAAAATAAATGGATCAATTTCTATCTTAAGAACCCAGAAAAAGATGAACAAATTGCACCCAAAGTAAGTTGAGGGAAAGAAGTAACAGAGAAAAGAGCAGGGAACAATTAAATAGAAGTAGGAAAATAATAGAAAAAATTAACAAAGCTAAGAAGTGTCTCTTTGCAAAGATTAATAAAATTGCAAAACCATAACAATACTGGCCAAAAAAAGAAAGCAAAGGTATGAATTATCAATACCAGGAACATAAGATGAGATGTCACATATATGATCATGCAGCTCTGAAAAGTATAATAAGGAAATATTTTAAAAATCTTATTTCTATAAATTTAACAACTTAGATGTAATGGAAAAATTCTTACAATTAAAAAGTTAGTAAAACTGACCCAGGAGAAACTGAATATCTGACTATTTCAATGTCTTCCAAAGAAATTAAATTTACTATCAAAAAGCTACTCCCCAAAGAAAACTCTATGCTCAGATGGTAATATACTGGTGAATTTTATCACAGAATATAAAGATTCTCCAGTAAAACTACAAGAGCTAATACAGTGAATTCATTAACATCAATAGAAAAAAGTCAGTTGTATGTCTATAGACCAGCATCAAACAATTGGAAAATGAAATTTTAAAATAACAGTTCCATTATAATAGCAATAGAAACATAAAATGCTTAGAAGTAAAATTCATAAATGTGGTTTCAGGGTCTCTGCACTGAAACTATGAAACATTGCTGAGCAATATTAAAGAAGACCAAAATAAATGAAGAGCTATATTCATGGATTAGCAAATTCAGTAGTGATAAAAAGGTAACTTCCTCAAATTTGTCTATAGATTCAACAAAATATTAATCAAAATCTTGGCAGGTTTTTCTTAAGACTGAGAAGTTGATTATAAAATTTACATGGAAATACAAAGAACCCAGAATAGCCAACACACTATTAAGAAATTAGGACAAAAAGGAAGATTCAGAGCACTTTATTTAAAACTTACTATAGAGCTATGATAATTAGAACAATTTAGTGCAGTCTTAAGGATAGATAAATTGATCAATAGAAGGAACAATGAGTTAAAAAACAAACACACACATATAAGATATGGTGATTTGAAAACAAACACCCAATTAATTCAACACAGCCATAGAATTTTTTAAATCAAATTTTCCCGGAATAACTGAGTAAATGTGTGGACAAAACAAATCTTGATCCCACACAAAAATTATTTATTTATAGATGGATTATAGACCTACATACAAAGGCTAAGGCTATAAAACATTTAGAAGAAAAATATAGGAAAATACTTTTCTGACCATGGGTGAAGACCAAAGATATCTTAACAAGGGCACAAAAAACACTAATCATAAAAATAAAATGATATATTGGACTTCATCAAAATTAAAACCTTCTGCTTATTAAAAGACACTATTGGGAAGTAGATTTGGCTCAACAGAGAGAGTGTGTGCCTACCATATGGGAGGTCCAGGGTTCAAACCCAGGGCCTCCTGACCCGTGTGATGAGCTGGCCCCTGCGCAGTGCTGATGTGTGCAAGGAGTGCCATCCTACAAAGGGTATACCCACGTAGGGGAGTCCCATGGGCAAGGAGTGTGCCCCATAAGGGGCCCAGCGCGAAAAAAAGGCAGCCTGTCCAGGAGTGGTGCCACACACACGGAAAGCTTATGCAGCAAGATGACACAACAAAAAGAGACACAGATTCCTGGTGCCACTGACAAGAATATAAGCAGACACAGAAGAACATACATCAAATGGACGCAGAGAGCAGACAAGTGGGGGGGGGGAGTGCAGGGAAGGAGAGAGAAATAAATTTTAAAAAAATCTTAAAAAAAAATAAATTTTAAAAAACACTATTAAAAAAATGAAATGGCAAGCTATAGATTGGCATAAAAGGGTTTCAATATGTATATATAACAAAGGAATTCTATCCAGAATATATAAAGTGTCCATAACCATCAATAATAAAAGGATAAACAACTGATTGAAAAATAGGCAAAACATAAATGGAAAGTTGCTCAACATTATTTGTTATATGAGAAATGTAATTTAAAATCCCAATGAGATATTCCAAACCCACTCAAATGCCTAAAATTAAAAAAGACTAAAAGTACCAAATGTGAACATTAATGTGGAATTCTCCTGCACCACTGGAAGGAGTTTCATGCTGAGGATTTCACCCTAGAGAAATGAAAGTGGATATCTACAAAATTACTTGTACAAGTATGTTAATAGCAACTTGGAAAAATAATAGTCCCAAACCAAACTTGAAAATACCCAAATGGATATCAAGAAGAGAAAGGATGAAAACTTTCATGGAATGGAGTCACTGCTTTGTAATAAAAAAAAAGGGGCGGGGGGGAGCTATGAGACACACATTAACAGGGATAAATCTGTTTTAAAAAACACTATTTTGGTGAAGGAAGTCAGATAGGAAAGAGAAAACACCTTATTATTCCATTTGTGAGACATGAGGAGCTAGCAAAAGCAATCTTTGGTGATAGGATGCAGAACTGTGATGGCTCATGGATGATGATGATTTACTGGAAGGGGGCATGAGGCATCCTTATGAGGAAAAAGAAATGGTTTATATTTTGAATGAGGTGATAGCCACATGTTGTATATATTTTTCAACACTCACTAAGATTTGTGCATTTCGCCATATATAAATTTTATCCCTGAATGAAGTGCTATCGAAAAATGAAATAAAATTAAGTTAGTAAACAATATAAAATTATAGAACTAATACAAAGTATACTCACAGTATAATAATTAAATAATACAGAATAAAAAATGAAATTGCTGGGAAGTAGATGTGGCTCAAGCGATTGAGTTCCTGCCTACCACATGGGAGTTCCCGGGTTTGGTTCCTGATGCCACCTGGAGAAGACAAGCAAGACAGCAAGCTGGCGTGATGAGCAGGCACAGTGAACTGACACAACAAGGAGACACAAAGAAGAAAGACAATGAGAGATACAACAAAAGCAGAGAGCTGAGGTGACTCAAGTGATTCAGCGCTTCTCTCCCACATAGGAGGTTCCAGGTTTGGTTCCCAGTTCATCCTAAAGAGAAGACAAGCAGACACAGAAAGCACACAGTAAATGGACAGAGAGAGCAGATAGTGAGTGCAAACAATGAGTGTGTGTGTGTGGGAATAAATAAATAAAATAAAAATTAAAAAAAAAATTTAAAAAAAATTCCCTTCCTCACTTCAATTTACTTTCCCCCTCCTGTGATAACCTCAGTTACATTTGGTTTTTTCTGCATGCTCCTAAACCAGCCAAATACTTCCCAAAAGAGGTATAGCTGGGGATCTTGGCTGAAAAAACAAACAACTCTGTATAAGCTTGATTACATGAAAGGACTTCTTCCCATTGAATCAGGTATTTAAGAAACATCATAGGGAGGAGTGCTAGGAAGGCCCTCAATGGTTTACAATCCAGACATGTGTGTTGTTGGACGTGTGTACTGTTTTCTCTACGTATGATCAAGGGAGCACTTCCCGGGATGGTTCCTGGATGCAGTATAGGAAAAGGAACATGTTTGTGCTGTCTGAGGTGAGATGGATATGGGCTTAAAATCTGGGGAGAACAACTCAAATTTAGGCACAGAATCCTTCACCTTTGGGCTGCTGTGGTCTTTGAGTGACTGGTTAAGCTCCTGCAGGCATGGAGAAACTGGGGGCTGGTGAAGAAATTTAAAATTTATTAATTGTTAAATATATTTAGTTTTTGTGAAACATTTCTTAAAATTGTTCCCCCAAATACAATATTTTTATTAACTGGTATCTGAAGTGTTGGGTGTGTTTGCATGGATGTGAATTTCTAGAGAGTTGTGTTTCTTGCAGTAGATGTTTTTGCCTATTTGGAATAGAGGAAAAAATAACAATTAAATTTTAATAGACACCTAGGAAACAAACTTAGGAGGAGTATAAAATGGAAAAATCTGAAGATGGTAGCATTGTCATGATTTGATGGGTAAGGATAGAAGGGGAGAATTGGGGGCAGGGTCCCGTGTTCTCAATGACAGGACAACATATGATGTAGGGAAATTGGAAGGCTAATGACTTCTAATTCAATTTTTGAGTTTAGAATATGTTTATAAATGAAGCATGTACAAACTATTCCTTTATAGATCTTAAAAATATAGCATGTTTCTGATACTGTGGATATCTAAAAAGGTCTAAGAATGGCAGTTCATTCCCTATTGAATGAATGAGATTCATGAGCAATGCACAATAAAAGATCACCAGATGACTATTCTGTACACCTGGGCGTCCTTGAAAGAGCTTTGAACTCTAGGAACTGCCCTATGTGTGTGTGGGGGGGAGGGGAAGTCATGCCTAGAAATTAAGATAAACCCTGTGAACTAGAACAGGCTACCTTGTTTTGTGCCACTGGTTCTAGCTTCTTGTAGTTGGATGAAACTTAGAGTTCTCCTACGAATGGTCCAACTCCATTCAATCCAAACCAATCAATTCATTTAATTAAATTAAAACCATGTAGAGCCTTCTTAACTATGGTATTGCGAGGGCTAGGAATGTTCTAGAGTAGTTCTGACCAATACAATAGCCACTACCCCACGTGTGGCTATTGAACAGTTGGAATGGGACTAGTCTGAACTGAGATATGTTCTAAGTGTAAAATTCACACTGGATTTTGAAGATTTAGTATGAAAACAAAAGAATATAAAATATCCAAAATACTTTTGTTCATATTCATTATACATTCAAATGATAATATTTTGGGTATACTGGGTTAAATAAAAGATATTATTAATATTAATTTCCCCTGTTTCTTTTTCCTTCTTTCTAATGTGGCTACTACAAAATTACATTTGTGATTTGCTTTGTATTTCTATTGGATGGAGCTATATTGGGGGTGTGGTGGGGTGCAGGTAGGGGGAAGGAAAGAACACTGTTGCATCCAAGTAGTACTTTAGGTTAATGACCCTGTAGGTCCTACCTAGAGGACATCAACCCCAAGCCACTCACTTGGTCTCAAAATAAGGAGGGACTTCTAGGGACAATATAATAGGATTCTTATCCTGCTCTCTACCATCATCCTCCCCAACCTCTTCCAATCTTTTATGGTTTAGTATGACAAATACATTTCTCTTTTGGTATAAACAGATATTTTAAGTAGATATATTGGAAAACAGCTTTTACTCCTTGGTTGAACCTGAAAGAAAGCAACGAGCTCAAAAACATTGAAAAACTTTGAGGTTGGATGTTTACTGCAGAAACGTCTAAATTAACAATGCTAGACAAATATTGCCAGAAAAGCTTAGAATCTCAGGTACAGCCTGTGACATTGGTGGTAAGTGATGAAAACAAAAAATTGTGTATTTGAAGTGGTGTCTGTAGGTGGTATACAGGAGTGAGTGTGGTGCCCCCAAGAATGTAGAAAAGTTGTCTCCAAATACTATGCAAATACCTCAACAAAGGCCCGAATTCAAATGCCTGTGAGATCTAGGCAGGTAAGGACAGAAGTGGGCCCAGCTTCAGAACTGGAAATTTCACTGTTCATCTATAAGAAGCAGCCAGAATTCAGTCCCAGCTACTTTTTTTTCTAGCCATCAGGCTCAATGCTATCAGATCTGATTTATAAAGAGATATCTAGATTTGTAAATGTTGGACACTAGTTTAAAAATGTAACCATTTGAGATCTGAACCAAATATCATTGGTCTAAAACTCAACAAAAATTTTTCTTTGTGTTGCTTTTACATTTACTGAACAGCCTTTTGATTGTATTTTTAAGGAAGATCTGTCAATTCAAACTGAGGGAATTAACTACCATTTACATGTCACCATATGCTAGAGACTAGTCGTTTCTGTCTAAATACAAGACAGTTATTATGGCCAGAGAGTTTAAATAACTGCCTGTGTCACAGAGTCACAGAGCTAGTTAAGTTTAACTGTTCGGCTGTCAACCTAGGTGTCTCTAGCACCTCTGCTTTATCCATAGTACTGCAATGTGCTGGTCAGGCCACTCAAGGTGACTGAGAGCTGGTTAGAGTTCTAGGGAAAGAAAAATCCCACCTCTGGAGGGTGGATTTATATCGACATGTCTTTCCCTGAGACTCATACCAACCACCAACTCTTGTAGCTCCTGAGGCAAGTATCATAATTGCATCTGTCAGCGTCAAGTGGTTAGTTGGTATGCTGGATTAAATCATGCACTCCACAAAGACTTAAGTCCTAATCTTTATACCTGTGGGTGTGGACTGATTTGTAAATGGGATCTTTAAAGATCCTATTTGGATGAGGCTAAATTGAATCAGGGTGGGCCTTAATCTGGCTGGAATCCTTGTAAGCAGATGCTACAAGAGGAGACAGAAAGAGGCAGCTCAGGATGACGCTGATTGCCCTGTACGACCATCTGAATGCCATAGATGCCAGAGAAGGCATGGCCTACCAATACCTTGATTTTGGACGTTTAGTCTCTAAAACTGTGAGACAATACATTTCTGTTGTTTTATCCAACTAGTCTACAGTATTTGTCATAGCAACCCTGGTAAACTAATACAACTGGCATGCTAGTAATCTAACTCTATGCTTGATTAATCCAACTCTGTCTCTGAGAGACAGATCTAAGAAAAATGTACTCATCAAATACTAACTAAACCAGTTTCCAAGCCTGGGAGCAGCAGGATGGGGATCAGATCCCGATGGTAAATTCATCTAGGAAAGGGCTTCTTGGGAGACAGCCACCTGTTTTCTATCAACAACCCTTATGTATAATGACTTCAGTCAGATCGCGGAGTTTTCAGTGGCTTCTGATTTCCTTACTATGTATTTATCTTAACAGGAAAATAAGCCCAATACAGCTAGTTTCATTGTGGAAAAGAAATCCAACCTAACTATTAAGTATAGCACTCTGCTTCACTGAATTTAATTTGAGATAGATTGTCTGCTCTGAAACTCGGAGGTCCATGAATCTTTCTCTCAAGGTTTAGGTACCTTTTTTGAAAACGGTTTAGGTACCTTTTTTGAAAACGGTTGCTCTGTAGAAGAACCCTAAATATATTAACTGTTTCACACTGAAAACATGTCTTAAACCAATTCCTCTTTCAATTGAAATATCTGCATCCAGTTGAGAAACCCAAATGGAGGCTAAGAATGGATTAAAAAATATGACAGGAAAAACTAAAAGACTTGTTAAAGGAAGCAGACAAGTTTGTTCAAGTGTGGTCAAATTCTGTGTGAGTGAAAGTGACTAAAATGTCAGCCCTGGCCTTGCCCAGAGAAACTGTGGTGAACCCTCCAGCCCACCACCCAGCTGTTCAGAGAACCCAAAACCAAACTTCTGGATTGGAGAGTATTTTGCCCCCCAAAAATGAATGCATTTTTTGGCTATTTTAGCAGAGTCTAGTTGCAGTCTAGACCCTGGATATTGTAGGTTCTTGCTCTTTCAACCCATTTTATTTCTAGATACTATTATACAAGTGAACTGACAGAAGCAGACTGAGAACATTCAAGTCCAAGACCATATTTATTCAATGAAAGCATCAGGAAACTCTACGTGAACAGATGTAGGAAACTCCTAGAAGTTAATGTAAGGACTTGTCTGGACTATATATTGTGGGGGCATTAGCTGAGTGTCTATAGAACTTAAGATACCCTTTTTTACTACTGGTAGATCTTGACTCATTTTTCTCACTAGGAATCTAATTAAAAATTAGGTCATCTGATATGAATTTGGAGATAGCCACGAGTCAGAATTTCATGTTAGAGAATATTTTCAAGTGACCAAAGATAGTAACCCTTAGCAACAAGAGATGATTTGAGGATGAGGGAGAGGATAAAACTCCCTGAATTCCTTACCAAACTTTCAAACTTTCTCTTTTTCTTTGCCTTTTCTGTGCCGCTTCTTGAAACTAAGAGTCAATTTATTCCTGTGGATTTTTTGAAAACTTATCTAAAATCAAATTGCATCAAGAGAGCACTAGAGAACTAATACTATATTAAAATTTAAAAAAAATTCACTGCCTTTGCTTTGGTTTGGAATTTAGGTCTATAAGCAGAGAGTTCTGACTTATTACCTCTTTCCTGTTACTCAATACACACTGGAGGTTTCTTCTGAGTGGTTCACATATATTAAATTATTGAATCGTCATAAAACCTTCATATGAGATAGGTATGTCTTATTTTACAAGTGAGGAAACTTAGGCACAGAGAAGTTACATGACTTGCCTTCAGTCAAATATCTGGTAAGAGTTTGTATTGAGATTAGAAATCAGGTGACTATACTGTAGAGTGTAATTTATGACACGAGATTGGTTCACACTGGGCAAACAGAATTTTTGGGGGGTGGGGTAGAGGGGCAGTGTTCTAAGAGAACCAGAACTTAAATTCTGTTGAGAAGTTAGGAGACGTGGAATTTCCAAGATCCTACTATCAATGGCTGCAGCAGCGTGACCTGAAAGATGGACCATGAGAGTTTCTTTACTTCAGTCTTTTGGTGAAGGACAAAGAGTTACAGGACGCTTTAGGGAAGTCATTAGATTTTAACATTTGGTAATTACGTCATACCCTCTTTACTCTGTGGCTATTGTTATGCAGCACATAAAAGGAGAGACTGAGGACTCTTAAGTGCCCACTGAAACCACCATTCCTCACCATATTTCAAACTCCAGATTGGTGCTGTTGACATCCGGGTCCTCAAAAGCACAGACCAGTGAGTGCGGGGTTCCAATTTCTGACAACTGACTATAACAAGAGAATGAGTAGTCCACTTCTGCATCTTCATCGTCTCCTGGGGAGGAACAAACCTGCAGCTATTAATGAAGCAAAAAGTGTATCCTTTTGAAATCTGGAATGACATTAATAAAATGGCAGGCTTTCATGGCAGACATGAAAGTGTGCCTATATTTTATCTAAAAAGGAAGGCTAAAGGGTAGGGAGAGGAATGAGGTTTCAAAAAAATCAATGAGCAGAGAGTTTGCTAATAAAAAAAAAGTTCATCACAATTAATAAATAACATCCAGATAATCTTTCTAAGTATTTTTGCCATTAGATTAGTGCACTAGAGATGTAGAATGAGAACCTGAACATATTCTTTTCTTTTTTTTAAATTGGAATATCTTGTTAGTTTGTACATTTCAAATAGAGATACCTTATCTCCATCATTCCTAGGCTACCTAATTTAACCCTTGACATTGTTACTAAACTTTATCTATTCCCTCCCAAGTATTTTTTTTCTTCAAATGAAGGACAATGGTAAATACTTTACAGTCACAAGTTCATTTCTTAAAGGGATCTTTCCCTTGATTTAGGCATATAATAATTGATTAGGCATTTTAATTATTGATTTTCTCCATTGTGTGCATATTTGTTTAAGGCAACTTCCCTTAAGTTATGTCAATGCCAAATATGATTAGAGGAAATTGGGTCTGACAGGACTGGATCTGGTGGAACTTCTTATGACTCTTCTAGACACTACTTCTGTTTGGTGAGGCTGGAAAAATCCCTCAGCAAATAGATGCCGGCTAGGATCTGAGAAAATCCAGAGAAACCAAAGTCATTCTCCGAGAGGCTGAGCTTCCAGGAATTTATGCCCATCCATCCTGAGAATCAGAGGAACCTAGGGCTTTGGATTAGATACAGAATATACTAAAATCAACCCCCAACTGAGTGTTCTGAAGGCTAAACAGTACTCTTTTTGCTTATATCACCCCGTGAGTGTGGGGAAGTTAGTAAAGGGGATTTTGAGTGGACCAAGCAGCTGAATGACAGTTCAATCCGAGCAACAAACCTCAAATAGCCCTTGCTAGATGAAAGCTGTGGGCACTGCTCACCACCGCAGGCATCCATCTTTCTGACCATTCTCAGAATCCATCCAGCTCACAATTCTGCTGCCAGCAAAGGCTCCGTATGCAATATTGATAGGACATGACTCTCCTCCTGCTGATACTCTTAAGTAATAAGGGGCAGTACCTCATTTAGGGTTTGCATTTCAAAATATCTTCATTCCAAATTTTATGCACTTTGAGTTCATCTCTAAGAGCTGGTATCTTTCTATATGGAATGGTTTTGGGTAGTTTCAGTCTGTCCTTACATAGCAGTGCCCACAGTTTCTTGACCTTTCCACTTCTTTGGACCTTCTCTCCAATCCTATACAACAGAACTTGAATTATTATTATTTGGATTCAGATGTTAGTCTAGCAGTTACTGAGCACATAGCAAAGGACTTTAACTGACCTTAGTCATCCAATCTGGCAAAATGTGTTTGCTATATATCCTCAGACATAGCCTAGCAGCCAGTAAGTGCCCAGTTAAGTGTTAGCTATCAACATTCATCAAATCTTTGAGAAAAAAGTAATGAAAGGTAAAATAAGAATTTTAATCCTGTTAATAAACATGAGACCTTTGGGACTTTTCCGATAAAAAAATTTCCATGTCAATTGAAAGTCTTATTATTACCATGGTTTTGAAACTACATAGAACTTTGGAATAATGACCTATTCTGCTATTCTTTAAATGTTCATTATCTAAACAAATATACCCATATATATATATTAATATGTGTTGTAGGCAAGGCACTGAACTAAATGAGGTTTGGAAGTTTTTTTCCTACAGAATGGAATTAGTTGATTGAAATGTTTAAATGGTTTGGATTTTTAAAAAAGTATCCCTTTTGTGTCTTGACCACCATTCTTGCAGTTATCAGAAAACTATATTTTAACAAACAGCAGTTGATTAGTTTGTGAATTCCTTACACCCCAAACCTGCAAGTATTTTTATATGATCAAGTGGATGAGTGGTTAAACATAAAATGTCTCAGATCTTCAGAAAAAAGTCAGAAATTTGAAAAGTTGTAGTGAAAACACAGCTTTCAATTAGAATTCTTATCTCTTTTAAAAGTAGTTTGACCACCAGGAAGAAATAAAAAGAATATGTCATACCCAAATGAGTAAGATTTATATGACTATGCCGTGGTAGGGGCCACACTGAGTTCCAATCTATCTTTGTGCAAACATTTACCATGCCACAATGTGACTCATATATGGTCATACTCTGAAAAATGTCAACCCTCTGACAATTCCCTTAATGAGAAAATTCTAGGGATTTCCATCCTTAGCAATTACGGGCATTAAAATAGCAAAGCTGAGTCATTAGCTTGATGTGCCTGATATCATCTATAGGCAAATAGTTTTAGCTCTTAAAGTGAAAGGGCTTAATCTGTAGGAACAAGTTGGTGGCCCAAGATCCCGCTGGCTCCTACTGCTTCACTTTGCCTACTGTTTTGTCCTAATTACCATGCATTTACCAAACAGGCAGGATCTGCTTCTAGGTACTAAATGGCTTAAGGTTTCCCATAGAGAATTATTATAGGCTAGTGAATTTCTTGATATGAAGACTATTAAGCATAGTTCAATGAGATAACTCATTCACATATTTCTCTATTCATTTATCTTCTGAGGATCCCAAAGGAATCTACCAAGATTAAAGGATTTTGAAGGAATTTTCAAATATTTATTGAATGCCTATATGGTTCTGGACTCTCGTTTAGTCACTGGCCATATAGTACTGGTCAAAGCATATGAAACTGTTGTTTCTGGACATTATCTCATCATAAAAGTTGTGCTTTTGGAACCTCCTCAAAAGCTCAACAAAACAAGTCTGACTTGATTTTTATACAAGGTAAAATTGCCTTGGAGATTTTCCAACAAGCACAATCATCCATCATAGCTTCTATATGGGTATTCATTTTATAAGAGCAGAGGCATCAATCAACATTTAAGAGCTACATTTTTAGAGTCATTCAGATATGTTCTTTCTTGACAGTGCTATACTCATTTATAAACCACCCAGAATAATGTTCTGGTGGGGTATACAGAATGACCAAATGTCTAGTAAGCTCTCAAACTCTTTTCCAACCCAGTGTCCCAGCTCAAGTCGGCTAGGAAATTAAGCAGCCTGAAGCACATGCTAGAGATAATCCCAATCCTCAAAAAAAGTTAGAAATGACTCACCATTCTGTGCATAGCCACTTTCTCCAGAAACGGCATGGAGTAAATAGAAAACCATACCAAAAGCTGTACATAGAATTGTCATTCTGAGAGGAAGAGAGGAGAGAGCAGGCATGTGTACAAATGAATGTGAGAGACTGAGCAATACTTCGGTCTACAGCTTTATACTTATTTAGCCACAGACAGGGGGAGTATAAACACAGCGAAAAAGGAGGCAAGTGCCAGAAACAGGAAGTCTGGTTAAAAGTATTGCTCCTGTAAGCAGAGAGAGAAGAAATCAAAGGATAGACCATTTTAAATTATTATACCTCTGGGGTAGTCTTGTAGCCCCTAAACTGTATTCACATCTAGGTTCGTGCTATTTCAGGCTAGAGTGTGAAATGGGTCCACTTGAAAAAAATTGCAAGATAAAATCTAAACTTAAAAAGCTAATCAATTGTTTGGTTGGAGTGAGGTTTGCTTTAAAAAATATTCTGGGCTTTATGAAGTTATTTATTACAAGGTTATTTTAAATAGCTCCCCTTCAACCTCTGAACACACACACTAGGGACTTTGGCAAGAACAGTGATTTTTTGGTGGTTTGTTCCCTGTGTATCCCTAGAACTTACCCACACTCATTATAACAGCATTCAAGAATTATTTGTTTAATGCAGGGGTCTGCAAATTACAGTTCAGGGGCTAAATTTGGCATACTGCCTGTTTTTGTGAATAAAGACTTAACTGGAATGCAGCTTTGCCCATTTGTTTCATATTTTCTATCACTCTTTGGGGGTTATACCATCAGGGTTGAGTAACTGAGACAGAGACTATGTGGTCTGTAAAGTCTAAAATCTTTACTATCTATTCCTTAGAAAAAGGTCTGCTGACAAGCAGATAAAATAGTTTCTGTATTTAAAATAGGATTCTATTTGGAAAATCTGGTTGCCACACCACACGCTGGTACCCACATACACAGGACAGAAGACTGAGACAGTAATGCAGATGATTCGGACTTTCTCTAAACTTGTCTGCCACTCAAAATTGTTCCCAAAGTGGCCTTCTGGTTAAGGTGGACGTGTTTGTTAAGCTTAGGTGTCTTCTTGGGGATCTTGTTGGATGTTTTCTTTAAACTGTTATTAGTGTTCAGAGGCACTGGCTGATAGGGATTTTTGCAAGAACAGTTAATGTCAGACAATGCTTCTGTAAGACATAACTCTGCTCAGATCTTCAAATGAGTAATCCAATCTGGATTCAGCCCATAAAATGCCCCCTTCTTGATTCACAGTGTCTCTCTTTTGGAAAGAAAGCACAAGATTGTGATTATAAAATGATGACTGCAGAGAAGTTGAGTAGATGGTAAGTTATAGACTTCTATTTGATTCACTGTCATAGGGTAGAATTGGGCCTTTGGGCTTGTGGAAACTTCTAAGTTAAGAAAGATAAAAAATAACCCTGAGCATATAAAAAGAAACCAGAAAGTTCTTGAAAGCTGCATGAGTAAGGTAGTCGTGTCATTATGGTTATTGTGACCATCTAATAAAATGCGGAGAGAGGAGGTAGGGCCTTTGTGCCAGTCTCTGGAAATTCTTTAGTTCTGAGGCAAACTCAGTGGGAGCCAAGCTCTGGATGACAACTACAGGGAATATTTCAGAGCAAGGATCCAATTGAAGAGAACATATTCTATCTCTTCCATCTCCTGGGCATTTAAAACATCCTCCAAACCAAATACAGAGTGACAGTTTTGTGTGTCTTGTAATAATTTGTGTCCTTGTTTCTAATCTTGTTTTGAAAACTTAGTTAGAAAGTCATAAGCCTGTTTCACAAAATCACAATGCTTTGTGCATTGAATATACTTTCAAGAAAGCTGTAATGATAACTAAAAGTGCTGAAGGAGAAATCACAAATTAAATCTGTGCACCAACCCAGGTCTCATAAATTGCTTACAGATTGTCACTCAGTGGGCGTGTAATCGGGCCATGTCTCTTTAAATTCTCTTGTTTATCATTTAAGTGGACTATGATTTTGATTGTATCTCTTTCCTTTAGTTGTGAAGATGTAAAAGAACAAAGCAAAGGCACAATATTTTGGTACAGCATGTGCTAGCTTGCTCAGGGGATTTCCAGTGGTGTACTTATTCTCTTTTGGTGGGGGCAGAAGATCCTGAAGCACCTCAGAGAGAAACCTAAAAAAAACACGGGAGCTCAAAGAAACGAGGTCTCCTTAGTCCTGCTAAAGCAGGGGTTATTTACATTTTTCGTTCCATGGACCCTTTTGCCAGTCAGGTGAAAACCATGGACCCCTTACTAAGTCCACACTATTCTATGTATTATTTAATAAATATATCACACTTGCACCAACATGTCCCCATGAGAATGTTTTTTAAAAATTTCATTTCAAGCTCACAGACCCCTGATTAAGAACCCCTGCTCTAAAGTTATAAGGGAACAATGGTACAATCTTTATTTTTTTTATCCAGTTATTAGTCCTTTGGAAACCTAGAAAAGCCGAAGATGAGTCTTTTTGCTCCATATTTCCCCCCAAATAAGAAGCTTTTACTGTAATTCTTTGTCACTGTTGTCCATGAGAGAGACTGAGAGAGAAGAAAAGGGAATGGGGAGAGTCTTCAGGGGACCAAAACCTCCAGGTGTGAACTCACGAGCCTAGCATCAAAATCTGGTCAAGGGTGTTCATGAAATGGTTGCTTGCTTGGACCATACATGTTTTCCTTTTCTTTTTTCTCTTTTCATCATTTTCATTTATTGCCCTCTTTTCCCTTCTCTCTTTTCTACTTTGTTCTCCTTTAGTGTCATGAGTTTCTCTGATGTGGTAAATCATATAAGAGGAAAGGCATTTTATCGCCTCTCACATTCAAGCGATCATGGTACCCTTGTAAGACTTCCGACACCAGTTGGTCGTATCTCTCTTCTTTCTTCCTTTTTTGCAAACTTTCAAGCCGTTTATCAACTAGCCAATGTAGAAAAAAGATTTTTTAAATTCTCATACTGCAACCAGTTGTATGTCATTTACATTTAACTGGTAACATCGTAAAGAGTTCAAACAGCTGACCCTTTAACTAAACTTGCCATCTGGGAATGTTGGAATTAGAGGAGTGTTTACACTTTTTATTTAATTATTTGTTTACTTGATAAAAGTCCACCCCAGAAAACCCCATGTTTTCCATATTTTCCAAATCAGTAAGAATAGAAGCTTTCCTGGGCAGATTTAGGTTGTGCATCTTAGTTTATTAATAACTTCATTATTATGACATGTCTCATAGGAAAAGAAATTTTCATTTCCATTCTTAAGAGGAAGTATATGTGTAATGGGACAGATAGCAATGTAGTATTTCTTCCATTCTTCCATCATTCTTGAGAAGGGAACTATTTCAAGGCAAAAGTATTTCTTGGAGTCAGTTTTTAGATGCTTATAAAATAGTCCTTAAGTATTTAGTAATTTGTCCTAAATGAGAAAGCCGCTCACCTTGTGATTGAAGATTGAGGGATAATCAAATGAAGCAACAGCAGTAGTAATAATAATAATTATAAAAGGCAGTATATTTACTAAGGAATCTTTTGCAGAATCTGATGTTTACAGAATGCTTGAAAAATCCTCTAACATATTCTCTGAATTCTGTATTAATGACCCCCCTTCTATTATCACTTACCTTCCTTAATTAAGAGTTTGATTTTATCCTCAAGGTGGGAAACAATCTTGGGCACCTGCTTTCCTCTGAAAATAAAAATCCAGGGCTGCTCAGCGGGGTCACTAGGGACTCTAAGAACTATGAGAGAATAGACATGAAAACACCCAAGGGAGAAAAATAGGTGACAAGAGCTGGAGGGAAACCTAATTTTACTTCTAAATGAATTGACTTTAGCATTTTATCAGTATGTGCTGAGTCAGTCCCTAGGGTCATAAGGGGAGTCCCAACATCATGAAGTTTCATTTCCAGGAGCACAACATTTTCCTTTTTGTGGCTCTTCTTTCATTTCCCTTTCCTCCCTACCCCACATCTTCAGCCCCATGTCTTGCTGTCGTTTGTGCTCTTTAGGGGCAGTGTTTGAAAAGTCAAGGCTGTTTTGTCTTTGCAAGCTTTTAGTCTCAGTCATTGGATGCAACAAAAACAGAATCTTTGAGCGCCATTTTATTTCCTTTCCTTTCCTTTTTGACTCTTTGATGAAGACATTTCTGCCAGCAAGTGAGCATTTTGATTTCAGGACAGAACTGGATTTTGATAAATTGTGAACCTGGGTACTGACCCTTGGGAAAGTGGTATCATACTACTTCTGTGGCAGGTGGAGTGGGGTGTTGGCCTCTCTATAGCTCGCAGTCTCCTCTCAGACCTCTTTCAGTGACAGTTCACACTTGACTCTGCTGACCACTCTCATGTCAGACACAGACACAGTATCCCATTGTCTTTTAGCGGTAAGTCTGGATTAAGTAACCCTATCTTGGGCCTGGCCGATGCCCCTCCACGGATTCCCTTGCCTAAGGGTGAGTTCCTGTCCTCCCATAGAACCCTGTCTTACGGACTGCAGTGCTGTCACACCCTGCCAGTCATATCCAAACTCCAATAACTGGGAGAATAGGCAGGAACCTTTGATTCTACTTCATATGCTTCCCCTAACCTTTTGGAACCTAAACTTCTACACAAATTAAGTCCCAAGAACAGCTCTGGTATTCCATACTTTCTGAAGCTAAATATGCAAAGTCAATATTTAAAAGTGACCCCAAGTGATACAGTTCATGAAGCTGCCACAACAATCAGCAGCATTTCCTAAAACGAAAGGAGCAAGGGCTTGTCTGTTGGTTACCAGACCAGGTGACCTTGGGTTAAGTTTTTAAGATACAACTGCCACTTTCAGAAACTTCCCAAGGCAGTGGTAAAGTATCATCTGCTTTTGTTTTTCCCATGTGTAAATCTTGTGCTTCTACTTTACCGTTAGTCTCAGGATACTTTGTAATTTAATATAGGGTGTTTTTGTTGTATGTATTAGTTGAGTCATGCTGTTGAAACAAGGAGACCCTGAAAAATGGTAGCTCCAACAAAGACATAAATTTATTGGTCTTTCACAGGCGATGGTGCAGGATAGGTAGGCAGCTCCACGAGTTTATTCAATTAGGGACTTGTCTATTTTTTCATTTTCTAGGATGTTGCTCTTGTCTGCCTGTTTGAAGTTACCTTAATAGCACCTTGATCCCATTCCAGCTTTTGGGAAGTAGATAAAAAGAGCAAGTGGAGGTAAACCAGCTTCCTCCTAAAGCCCATGACATGGAAATTGCATATATCACTTCTGTGTGTACTCTATTATCCAGAGAGTCATCACAATGGCCACTTTAGTTGTTAGAGTTGAAGGGAAATGTAATCTATGGAGGGGTAATGTGTGCCCAGCTAAAACTGAAGGTACTTTTACTAAAAGGAAGGAGAGGAGAATGGGTGTTGGGGAAAATGGGCAGCTTCTGGAAGTACTGTGTGTTTAGTAGTCATGCAACAGTGAGTAGGCTCAAGAACATGGGCAGTAGTGACCTGTGAGAGGAGAAAATAGGCATTTAACTTAGATATTCAAGGATGGAGGGTAAATTAGCAGGTGACCAGAACTAAGACTGGACCTTGCATTTGGTCAGTGGGAAAGTAAGGCTTTTAATATTTACATTAGGGCTATTTTTCTCTGCTCTCAGATCTCTAATCTCAGGAGGCTTTAAAGATAATCAATTCTCAAAGCCAGGGTTCCAAATCTGGGTACTCCAAGAAATAGGAGGGTAAAATATCTGTTTCTTACATCAGACTCTCAAAAGGGTCTGCTTTAGTTTGCCAAAAGGCTGCCAATGCAAAGTACCAGAAATGGGTTGGCTTTTATAATGGGACATTGACTAAGGTAAAAGCTTAAATTTCCAAGGCAGTGAAATGTACAAATCAAAGCACCATCAGAGATGCTTTCTCATCAAAGTCAGCTACTGGTGATCCTGGTCCTGCCATGTGATGGAGCAAGATGATGGCCAAACTCTGTCATGGTCCCAGCCTTCCCCTCCAGAATCTACCATCTTCCAGAGCCCAGTTGTGGGTGACCAGGCATAGGGTTTGTCTCTTTCTGGTCCTCTTCTCTCAGGCTTGGCTGTTCTACTTTGTTCCTGAGTTCAGTTGTGAGGTATCAGGCATATGGCTTGTCTTTCCAGCCTTGAGCTGCTCTGTGGGCCCAGGCTTGTGGGGGTTTCATGCTTCAGCTTTGGCTGTTAGTATTTCTCAAGTCCACTCACATGGCCTGGTCGAAATGGCAGCTTCCTTTCTTTGTTGTGTGTCTCTGTGTATTTCCATTTATATAAAACTTCAGGAAGAAGGTGGAGACCCAACCTAAGTCATGCCTTTTTGACATAGTCTAATCAAAATGGCCCCACATCCACTAGAATGGATTACTTCAAGAACATAATCTTTTTCTTTTTGGGATTCATAAAATAACTTTGACCTGTCACAGGATCCACGATGCCAAATTAAAATTCCCGTACATTAACCCAGAGGTGACAGCCTACTGAAGCAGTTGAATTGTCACTGATTATAAAACACTGTGTAGCTATGTTTGAGGCTCTTGATTTGAGTTTCTTTGTTTTGAGATATTGTAAGGGACCTGGTCAGTTCTCTCTTCTCAGCCTTAACAGGTAAGAGGAAGAATGTTGAATACTACAACTCAAACTTTGTGTATTGGTGTTGTTTTCTACCTTCTTGACTCAGGAATGGATGGGAGAAGGCTGTTCTTTCTTGTTCCATCCCAAGTGACTGAGGGAGGTTGGCCTTTCTCCTGGGGTGACTTTTCTGCCATTTTCTTCTTTCTAATTTTCTTATTTATCCAGAGCAACTCTTGTCACTTGTACAAACAGCATGGTCTATCCCCTAGCCCTACCAAGTCTTATGCTTTCTTAGTCAAATCTCTTTCACTGCTGGAAGCAGAAAGGAGAAGCTTTACTTTTGCTGAATATGGAATAATAAAGGTGATAGTGAATAGGTAAGGGACCTTGGATTTGGAAGGACTCTAAGTTTTTCTAATTCTTATTAAGCTGAATTTTGTTTACTTTGCTCGATTTACAATGTCTTCCACAAAGGCAAAGCCTTATTTTGAATACTGGGCAGTGTTTGTTGGGCAGTGTTTTGGGATGGCAGTGTTTATGCTGGGCATTGATTTTGCCCAAGTTTTCAGAGGGTCCTTTCCAAAGACTTCTGGGTCCACCATATGATGCAAGAGGGAAGAAGAGGAGGCTGAAACAGTGGGGCTATGGGTTTACTCCCATTATGGTGATATTTTGGAAATATTAATCTTTGCCCTCCTCAATGGATCCTTCACCCATGGGTCTTAATTCTCCCCTTTTCTCTTTTCATTCCTGATTTTTCATATAAGAGCCAGACATTCTAAACATGTGAGTCAGGGAAGAAAGGTATCAGTTGAAAGCTCTGAAGTAAAGAGCTTCTTCCTGATATTTTAAGATCATATGGTAATTCTGTGAACATTTTCAGGAACTGCCAATCAGTTTCCACAGTGGTTGCATCATTTGGCATTCCCACCAGAATATTTGAGAATCCCAATATTTCCATGTACTTGTCAACACTTGTTATTGGCTATATTTTTGGTTATAGCCATCTTAGTGGGTATAAGGAGTATCTCATTGAGGTTTTTTTTTTTTTTTTTTTTTTTTTTTAAAGGGAGGAAATACAAGACTCACCTACTTTTCTGGTTTATTAACTTTGCCTCTCTAATCTTTTCATCCACATGAAACAAGTCTTAGTAAATACTAATTATCTTCCCCATTCTTTTGCATTCTGATTGTTTTGTTCTGCTGCCGTGTGTGCTTCTTTTTTTTTTTTTTTTATTTTTTTATTTTTTTTTTATTTTTTTATTTTTTATTTTTTTATTTTTTATTGACTTTGTAATAATATTACATTAAAAATATATATGTGATGTCCCATTCAACCCCACCCCCCACCCCCCCTCTCCCCCCCCCCAACAACACTCGTTCCCATCATCATCTCATTGAGGTTTTGATTAGCATTTTCCTAATGATGAATGAAGTTGAACATCTTTTCATGTGCTTATTCCCTCCATTTGTATATCTTCTTTAGAGGAATGGCTATTCAAATCCTTTGTTCATTTTTAAAAATGAATTCTTTGTATTGAATTGTAAGTGTTCTTTATATAGTTATATAAAACTTCCTTATTAGATATACAATTTGCAAAACATTTTTGTCATTCTGTGGGAGAAAGGGCGAAAATGTTCTTTCACTTTCTTGATGGTGTCCTTTGAAGTACAAAGAATTTTACCTTGATGAAGTCCAATTTATTTCCTTTTTCTTTTTTTGCTTCTGCTTTTGGCATGATATCTAAGAAGCCATTGCTTAATTCATAGTTATGAATTTTGCGAGTATGTTTTCTTCAAAGAATTCAATAGTTTTAAGGCTTACATTTAAGTCTATGAACCATTTTGAATTAATTTTTGTCCATGGTGTAAGTAGAAGTCCAACTTTTCTCTTTTGCATTTGCATTGGGCATCCAATTGTTGAGAAGTCTATCTGTTGAAAAGATTATCCTTTCTCCTTTGATCTATCTTAGCACCCTTGACTCAAATCAATTAATCATAATGTGCTTTGAACTCTCAATTCTATATCATTGATCTGTCTATTCTTATGCCATGACTACAACTGTCTTGATGGCTTTTCAGAAAGGTTTGAAATGTGACTTCTTCAATTTGTTCTTTTTTCATGATTGTTTTGGCAATCTTGGGTTCCCTGCATTTCCATATGAATTTTAGGATCAGCTCTTCAATTTCTGCAAAATTAAAAAAGTTAGGTGGAATTTCGATAGGCATTACATTGCCTTTATAGATCAATTTGGGGAATATTGTTATCCTAAAAATATTCTTCTGATTCATGGATATGGGGTGTTTTCCCATTGTTTAGGTCTTCTTAAATTTCTTTCAATAATATTTTGTAGTTTTTATTGCACAAGTCTTACACCTCCTTTGTTTAATTTATTCCTGAATATTTTATTCTTTTTTAATGTTATTTTAAATGGAATTGTTTTCTAAATTCATTTTCATATTGTTAATTGTGTATAAAATACAATTGATTTTTGTGTATTGATCTTATACCCCAAAACCTTCCTGAACTTGTTTATTAATTCTAACAGTTTTTTTGTTTATCCCTTAGGATTTCTATATCTAAGATCATGTCACCTGCACGTTTCTTTTTTCCCTTTTTTCTTTTACTTTCCTAATTGTCCTATTTAGACGCTCCAGTACAATCATTAAAGAAGTGGCAAGAGTGGACAGCATTGTCTTGTTATTGATCTTTGGGGAACAACTTTCAGTTATTGACCATATCAGTTCTATCAGGAATTTCCCTTTTAGTTTTACTTTGCTGACTGTTTTAATCATGTAAGGGTGTTGGAGTTTGTCAAAAACTTTTTCTGCATTTATTGAGATGATTATGTGATTTTTGTCATTTATTATGTTAATATAGTGTATTACATTGATAGATTTTTGAATGCTAACTTACCTTGCATTCTTGGGTTACATCTTGTGTAGTTATGGCTTTAATATGTTACTGGATTCAAGTTTGCTAGTATTTTGTTGGGGATTTTTGTGTTTATATTTTACAAGAGATATTGAACTGCAGTTTTCTTTACTTGTGATGTCTTTATCTGGTTTCGGTATCATGGTAGTATTAGGTATCATAGAATAATAAGTTGGGAAGTGTTCCTTCATCTATTTCTTGCAAGAATTTGTTAAGGATTGCTCCTAATTATTTTTTAAATGTGTGGCAGAAATGACCAATGAAAAAATCTGGTTGTGGTATTTTCTTTGTAGGAAGTATAACAATTACTATTTCAATCTCTGCTTGTTATAGGGTTATTCAGATTTTCTTTTTCGTCCTGAGTCAATTTTGGTAGTTTATGTCTTCCCAAGAATTTGTTCACTTATCTAAGGTTATCTAGTTTGTTGGCATTCAGTTGTTCATAGTATTCCCATATAATCCCTTTTCTGCCTTAAGGGCAGTAATGATGTATCCTTCTATTTTTTCTATTTTTAAAGTGAGCCAGTTTCTCTGCAGACTCCCAAGCATTTGGTGTAGTAACTATTTTTTTTAATTAATTAAATTTTTAATTTATTCCACCCACACATGTAGTTCCCTCATCTGTCTGATCATTGTTTTCTCTGCTCTATCTGCTTTTCCTTTCCAGGAGGCACTGGGAACTGAACCCAGGATCTCCCACATGGGAGGTGAGTGCCCAGTTGCCTGAGCCCCATCCCCTTCTTGCAGGCTGTGGCACTGCTGACTTGGAGCATTTAGCTTGTTGTGGCAGGTTGTGGATCTCCTTGTTGTAGTGCGTTGTGTGCTCCTTGTGGCAGGTTGTGACAGTTGTGACCTCTGCTTGTCTTCTTTAATAGGCACTGGTACCTGAAACTGGGAACTCCCATGTGGTAGGTGGGCATCCAGCTGGTTGAGCCACATCTGCTTCTCTCTTATTTTAACAAGTTATTTCTCCTTTTCTCTTGGTCAGTTCAGCTGGAGGTTTGTGTTAGTTTCATTTTCAATGACATCTCTATCTAATTTACCAGAGATATATATTTTTAAGAAAATCATAGAAAGAAGAAAAGCAGGGAGGTTAATACCTTGCTGAGAATATCCCTTAAATTCTTATTCTGATATCTGGTTAGAGAAATACTTAATACTACTAACAAAGGTGTTGTAATTTAGTGTTTTAGTATTAATAGCCAGAATCATGGCACAAATACAAGAAGGAATGAAACACAGTTCAGATGATGTGATGTGAGGAATTACACCTTTTTCATGGGACTCCAGTGAGATGGATAGAAATTTTCTTATTTATCATGAAATGATAAGCCCGGGGATATAGTTCACTCTTCTTTGAAACTACATTTATTTTAGGGTAGCTACACACATGGTGGAAAGCATATTTGACCAACAGGTCACTGAGGTGTTATCTTTGGTTCTGAGGGGTTGGCCAAAATCAGTCTGTGACTGAATGAACAGTTGCTCTTCAAAGGCTTGTTTAGAGGCAAATGGTGGTCATGTGAGGTTAAAAATCAGGTTTTGGTATGGTAGACAATTGGTTTGCTTCATTTTATGTAAGAAAAGAACTGGCCAATGTATGCATATGTGTGTGTAAGGGGTTGGGAATATGGACATGGGTGCAAAAAGACGGGGTATAACTGTGAGGAGTGGGTGGAAAAAAAAAGATATGGCAGTTGCCATATGGCACAGACTTTGGGATAAATGGAGATTTAAAGAGAGATTGCAGTCTTAGACTATGTTCCTTTGTGTTGTATGATATATAGTTCTGCTCCAAATGCCCAAGAAATGTCAAGGAAATCTATACAGTATTAGTTGTCAGGGCTGAAAGAAAGAGAGCGAGTGTATGTGTGTGCCTGTTTAAGTGATTAGTTCTAGACTGGCTGTACAGCAGGAATAAGATTATGAAAGGTATTTGCTGATTTTCATAGAGTTTTAGGCCTTGTGAAAGCCCCAGGGGAAACTAGGAGGCATGGGAATGGTAAAAGACCCTGCTTCCTCTGCAATTATTACAGGTCTCTTGTTGATTTCTAAATATGTGGCAACTCCTTTAAAAATTTCACTTTGGAAAGCAAATTTCACTCAAGAGCTTTTGTCAGAAAAACATGGAGCTAGATGATCTCTAAGGTCATTCTTGTAGGATTATGGAATAAATGCCAATAGACTAAATAAACTAGTCAAAAGATATGTCTATGTCTGTCTTTTAAAAATTTCTAGAGTGTTTTATTATCAGTAATAGGTAGGGAACAAACAGATGGGGGCAGTGCAAACTCAAGAAGTGACAATTCAGAGTAGTCAAGAGGCAAAGTTTACTTATGAAGCTTATCAAATCCTGTCCAGCAATTCCCTGGACTGCCATTCTTCTTTTTGGCCAACAAAGTTGGGCACTTCCTTTCTCTTCCTATTTGCCTTCCTTTGCATTTTCTCTTGTTCTGCCTCCTGACACTCAGGAGGAACAGAGCATTGGGAAGGCACTAAGCTAATCCAAGAAAATAAAGCTCAGCTGTCCTACCATCTTTTGGCTGTGCTGCTTGAGACATTCTGTCCTAGACCATGCTTTAAGGGAAAGAAGGAACAATAAAAACAATCATGTCTTCTAGAAGCTCCTTATCTGATCTTCACATAACTAACTCTTTAGATTAACCAATGTTCTTTGTTTCCTCTGGAAACACACTGATACTCCAGGCAGGCTGACCTCCCAAAGCCAACTTCTGCTCTGACCAGTGGAGTTATTTATTTACCAGACATAAATTATGTTTGTTTGCAAATTATTTTTATGCGGGATGTATTGGTTATTTTTAGTTAAATAAAGTAGTTAAATAATAGATGAACTGGTGAGCTATCAATATAAAATAAAATAAGAGACACATTGAATATTTTGAATGATAAAGTTGATTTATTCATTGCACTGAAATGTTGCAATCAAATAATGTATAAGACCATTATTAAAAATTGTTAATAAATAAAAGAAAAAACATGTAAATACACATTTTACTCAGTTTCACAAATGTCACTGATTTATTAGGCCACTTAAAAGAAATAGAAACTAGAAATTGTTGGAAGAAGCCTTACAAGTCTACATAGAAAACAAGGTCAAACTCTAATAAGAGGGCATTTGTTCAAAGAAAAGTCCTTGGTCTTATATCAAATATCGGTGCATGAATAGACAGTAATATGTTTTATGTTAAAATTTTTAGGTTGTGATTTTAAAGTATTCTAATCTTTATTCCATTGTTTTTGGTTAATTGACTAACTCCACACTTGGTATGATAGGAGACCTGCAGCAGTAGTTTTGTCGATGCTTACTTTATATAGGTATTTATTGTTTATTTATGCTTCACCTCAGTTCTTTAAAATGGTGGTATTATCTCGATTTTATAGATGAAGTGTCTGAAGTTTTGAAGGATTAAGTGACCTACTCAAAGTTATATAACTAGGATATTCATGACAAGAAATAAAACAAATGAAGAGATTGAAGGGAAAAACAACTCTCTTCCAGATAAAATTCCTTTTCTTTTATTTTTCTTAATTCATTGAGCAACATTTAAGGACTAGTTCTCAAGGACATGAAAAAAGTTTAAAAACATATCTTCTCTCAACATGGAAGAATAAGACAATTAAACAAATAACCAAAATGCAACATGGAAAGGGCTAAGTGCCATAGAGTTACAGCCACATCTGAGAGAAGGTATACAGTTGTGGAGAGAAACTTGCTGTGCAAACCACTCCTCTGAGTCTCAGTTTTCTAATTTTAAAAACACATACAATAATGTGTTTTGCAAAAGACAGTTATGGACCTTAAAGCATAGATATTTAGCAAATGGTGGCTAGTATTGCTGGACCTGTTTTCTTTGTTACTCTCTGCATCAAAGGTTGGTTCTACTACTTGTCTGCCTTTGATTCCTTGCAAAGTTGGGCTCTTTTTACTCTCTCCCCAAAGTCATTCACTTCAGTGGTGAAATAAAAGCAGTCAAATTAATCATTGGAGGTCATGTAGTCATCCACTGGAACTTTCCCCTTTTAGTCCTTGTACTGTTCTATATTGAAGCAGCCCCTGAACACTGTCTCCTAAGTTACCGAGTCCTAGGTGGTTGAAGGAGATGGGCAGCCTGGGGGAGAAGGAGCAAGGCTGCCCACTCACAACTCCTCTTGTTAATGGAAGGAGGTTTGGGACAAAAAATCTTCACTTGGGTTTGCATTTATTTAAATGCTCTAAGGTAGACAAATATTCCCTATATTTATCTTTCCATTTTACCGTATATAAGTTTTTATTTTCCTCTAACTTGACAACCAGTTGTTTTTCATCACCAAATTTCTCATACACAGATATGATTTTTCCTCTTTCCCCATCAATTTTTGTTGACTCTTGTTCAGAACTTTTTCTCCTTTTTGATCAAGATACTCATTCATCACTGTTTCATGTTCACAAATAAATTGAGGTATGGGATTCAAAGGCATATTTCAATTTGCTTAATGTTACAGTTATTTAGAAATTTAAAATTTCATCGCTTGGGAAATTAAGAAAATTTAGTTGATGTAATAAAAAAGAATGTGGACGTAATGCTAACCACTGGCTGTAGACAAAGACTTAATCAACTTCACAGTCTCATTTCTTCAAAAGTTTAGTCATAAAGCATCACTTTCAGTCTTTCGTTGATTAACACTGAGAACAGAAACCAGTGCCACTACCCTTCTTCCTCAACTTTCTAGGCAGATTTTTTGCAATTACAAGAAACGTTTGTTTATGAAGCAATTGAAGGAATGGCTATGATGCAAATTAAGAAAATGATTATGAATGCAAGCAGAGAATTAGGAATTGCTTTGACCAGAATTGAGGGGTAGTCATGAAAACTTTTATAAAGAGAAAAAACTGCAAGGGTTGAATGGTGAATGGAAAGAACCCCAGGCAGGAGAGAAATGCAGCTCAGAGTAGGAAAGTTACCAGTGGAAAGGCAATCTCCCAAAGGAATGGGACTTTTAATAGGCTTGAAATTGACACCAGCTCTTCAAAGAGCCAAGTGAGGAAATGTGTAGGTATAGGGCTCACTATTCTTCATTACTGTTGGTCGTCTTGTCGTTATTACCACCATCATCATCGTCAACATGTGCTGAGCACTCACTGAATCCCTCATATTATCTCATTTATTCATTACAACAACCCTATATCATAGGAAAGGAAGCTGAGACTTTGAAAGGTTAAACAACATCCCCAGGGTCACACTGCTATTTTAATTAGGTCTGCATGATTCCAACCCCATGCTAATGGCCATTCTAACCTGCCTCAAAGAGCACAATTCAGAACACAAAGAACATACATACACCTTGGAAGGAGCCAAACTCTAAAAGTTAGTGTGGGCCTAGAAAACCCACATCCAGAGCCACCTTTCTAGCTCTATCTCAGAGAAAGAGACTGAATAAGCTACTTGACAGTCTACGCCAATGCTGAAGAGTCCTCATTTCCATTGCCAACTGGGTGCTCATGATAATGGGCTGTAATGACCTGTTTATTAGTCTGTGTCCTTCACTAGGTGGGGAGTTCCCTGAAGGGAAGCATGATGTCTTATCCATTTCTTAATTGCCATTATAGTACCTGGTACATAGGTGGATTTCAATAAGCATTGAGAAAATGAATGCATGGGGAAATATTTATAGTATAGATTGTGAAGTAAGAGTCACAGAGTTATAGCTATCTGGAGCATCATTCGATGTCTTGCAGTTTAATAACTCATAAAAGCTCACTGAACGAAGGAAAGCTTGAAATTTAGGCTAAATCCTTCATATAAGAGCTTAAGCTCATTTTCTTTTGCTGAGGTCATTGGACATCAAGAAATGCCACTCATTGCTTTAGTCTTCACATACATGAAGAATGTTAAAAAATTATATGTCAATCTTCTTTCTTCCAGGTAGAATAACCTCAAATCCTCTATGCTTTCATTGCTGCATCATCTCCTAGCCATTTAACTATCTGCGTTCTCCTCTGACACCCTCCAAGTTTTTCTGCCCCTCCCTGGTGTTAGATCCCAGAATGGGAATTGAGATGCTAGCAATGTCTCTCAGCTCTCTCTTGAGAGCCTGAACATATTTGTTAAAACCCAAAAAATACTCTTAAACCTTCCTGGAAGGCAAATTCCTCATTTCAATGAAACAAACAAGAACAAGCCTTCATGTTTTTTCAGGACAATATAGATTCCTATTTAAAGTTTTCAAATCTAAAAATGGATTGACTTCAAGTTTAAAAAGAAGATTGGGTCAGTTAATTAACCTGACTTAATTTACCTTCACATACTTACTTCAATTCCCAGTAAAAGTAGACCACAGTCTTAAGTCTGCCTGTCTTTGTTTCCTCCTGCATGATCCCTTCTCCCTTTTTATTGCAGATACCATACAGTTATCTCAGTTCTGTTTGGTTCCATCTTTGTTATCTTGCGGTAGGTGACTATATCAAGGAAGCAGTATATTAACCACTGTGTGCAACATCTTGATGTTTCCTGATGATTTACTAACATGCTTGCTGAACAACAACACAAAAGTGTTCAGGTAGGAAACTTTAGAGAGAATAGGTTTTCCTGTTTACATAGTTTAGACAACAGCTCTAGCTCCCCGTACTAACTTTTGTTTTTGTGATACTCCAGAAGTTGATTTTGTTCTTAGCCTCTTTGAAGTAGTGCTGCGCTATGAGATTGAGTTTTCAAATGAGTAGGATTCAGTCTTGTTTTCCAGGCAATAAAACCCAAATGAAATCTTGAGCCAACTGTGAATTGAAATGAAAGGGATCCTCTTTGCCCCCACTTCTGCTTTGCTTCTAAAGTATAGTCCGACCTAAGCCCTTTCTTTCTAGAGACCTGTTACTTTTTGAACTGTTAGCCAGCATAACGTCTAAGTCAGCACTTTGGCCTAGGACAGTTTTTGATATAAATTTTTGCTTGCAGATACAAATTGTTCTCGAACAAATGGTGGGAGCAAAGAACTTTGTTTAATATGACACTTGACTTGTGGTTTATAGTTGTTAAAAACATTCTCCCTAATAAGGGAGCACCTGAAATACATGTAATTAGCACTCTGGCAATTATATAACATGAATAAATAGATGGGTGGTTTATTTCTATGATTTTAGAATTGACAACACTAAGACCCTCTAACAGTTTAAGCTAGTACCATTTTGTGTTTGATTTCTAGGTAAGCTAGAGTATATTTGATACGTAGTAGTGTTCAGGTCAAAACATGATCCCAAGGCAGTATCTTATATGATATTCCTAAAATCAAACAGATGATTTGATTGAGTTATGGAAACAGCTTTTTAATTCAGAGATTAAAAAAAATCATTCAGACATAAGTCTTTATTCTAATAAGAAGACTTAAACTGGCTACTTAAGAGTTGACTAAAGGAGTTTGGTTCTTAAGATTGGTTAAAATCACTAAGAACACAGAATACCTTAAGAAGTAAAAAGAGCAACAAGGAAAAAGATGTCACTGTCTGAAGAGCTGAGTAGAGTATGATTTTGTAGTAGCATTTTCTGTCATTTCGCTCCTGTTGATTGAAGAGGCAGTTCCATCAGAAATTTAATTCATATTCCCTCTTGATACACGTTGCAGAGAAGACTTCTATAATTGGAAATAGGTCAGCTGGTGTTGGTAAATGACTTAATTGTGAACCACATTCCTATCAAAGTAGGTTAGGTCAATGTCCTGCAAAGCACAATTCTTGTTTAAGAAAGAGTTCAGTTCTCACAATAAAAATATATTTAACATTTGTAAAGAAGGAGGGAAAAAATTGTAGTTACACAACTGATGAAATATGAGTTGCAATCCATTCAGATTTGAATTCTTTCAGATACAACTGGGTAAGAATGATGAGACCAGTCAGTCAGGCTTCAAGATAGGACTGAAGGAGACAACAACAGAAGCAGTGAAAATTGTCTTTAAAGCAAACTATCTTCATCGTCGGCACCATTAATTCAGAAACTTTGTTAAATTGGGATTTCTGGAAGGAGGTTTAATTAGAAACTATCAATAAAGAAAATACTTCTTAGGCCAAGGCCTAGTTAAAAATAAAACAAAACTGACAGGTCTTGATTAAGAGAGCAACTAATTTTGCAAGCATTTCCAAATGCTTTTTTCCACCAATGTTGATATGTGAAGTTGAGATTGTTCTGATTTACTGTAATTTGCCAAGTGTAAGATGATGTTGATTGCAATATTCCAGTTTTGGAAATGTTAACTAGTGAAAAAAAGTTCATGTAATGAAAGATGTCCTTTACAGGAAGCACTTTTGTCACCTTAGTTCCTGTAAATGTATGTGACTACTGTCTGAAAATAATAGAATTGTACCTTGCTGTCTCCTGTCCCTGCAGTACTCTTTGGCTGCATTTCTAGGGACCAGCAATATATCAAGAACTGTGTTTCCAATTGACCTTAATATTCTTGCAGTGCTGGGAAGGAGGCAGAGTGGGACTTTATCTCCCTGGTGCCTTATTAACCCATAGACGTTAATACCTTGGATGATGGGCTTGAATACTTACTGCCAGTGCCAGGTCAATACTTAGCTGGGAAGGAAAGTGATAGTTAGAGGCTATGGTTTTCCCAATTGCTCTTTGTGATGTCCCTCACCTCCTCATCTATATAGGTTTGGGGACCCCTGTCTCCTTGGTCAATGACCTTTACTTCCTGCAAGATGAAAGTGAAAAGGACATTAAGTTATTTGTCAAGGAAGACTAAGTTTTTATACCTTCTTGGTACCAGAAGCGCTTAGAACACCAACTTATACAGAGTCTTTTTATGAAACCGTAAGTAACCAGTATATGACTCATCAACACTATTAAAGAAAAGTTAATGCGGGTGACAAGAAAAATGAGATAAAGAAAATTATTTTTGCCCCAATCCATGACTAGAACCTTTCTTTGGGAAGGAAGCTTTTCAGATGTTTTGAATTTTGGATGTCCATCTTGCTAAATTTCAATTTCTCATAAAAATTAAAATTATGGGTGACAGATCCTGAGCATATTAGATTATACATTGACTTCGGTTTAATAGCTCTACCATTGAAGTCAAACAAAATCTGTTCTGGATGTTACAGGAAGAAAGAGGTAGAAACCTGCAGTCAGATCAATTTCTGAAATGGTTAAAGGTTTGACCTGGACTGTAAAACCAGGACTGTATCTTGGAAACAATCTTTGATCTGAACATATTCAAAACAAAATGCAAATGTGGCTTTATTTTTTTCTAGCTGATCTACCCTATTTGTCTTTTAGGTGTCTGTCTGATTGTGCTCAGATGTGGGTAAGTGGTGGAGAGGAAAAAATGTTTCTTAACTCTGAGGATAGAAAGATTTCAAATTATGTGCTTCTCACATACTTTGGTAGTCTGCCCCACATTCTGCACCATGTCATTGGCTAGATACTGCCAATTTAGTGTTTATTCCTTTTGGGGGAAAACAAGCACTGAAGAAAAAGTCATTACAGAGAGATGGCAATTTTTGAGCAACATAAAGAGGTGCAGCTAGTATCTTTCAACCAAGACTTCAAGGGGATTTACTTACAGCTACGGTGGCCACTCCTAAGAGTAACTGATTTTGGGGGATCTTAAATCATATCCTCCCTGACCATTATTGAGTCATTGATCTTTACTGTCATTTTTTTTTTTCAAGCAAAAAGCCACCAAACTAGAAGGTAGTACCACGTAGGCAACAAAGACTTAAGTGAGGAGTCTCGAACATTTCTAACAAAGTCCTTTTAAGGAAATTGACCACGTTCTAAGACCACTGATGTCTCCTTTTATCTTAAAATGTGTTAAGTTTTTTATTCTTTATGCCATACATGTTGTTTGTTTAATATAAAATAAAGTTTTCTGATGGAAAATGTGAGTGTATTTATTCATAAATATACTCACACACATGTATGCAATTTTATGTGAGTGAAAATATCATACATATCTTATCTTACTCTCTAAATCCAGGCTAACAACTTAGTGACCTAGTAGCTATATTCTCATATTTTTATTTATGCTCAAAGAATCACATCCGAAACACATACAAGCAAATATATGTAAATATACTCTACAAGCCTACATATATGTATGCACATACCAATGCATTTAGTTTTTGTCTTTTATTTTGCAAAAATAGAATCAAACTTCCCTGAATCTTGATTTACGAATATTGTGGAGAATTATCTAGATCAACTAGAGGTAATTAGTTTGTCTCTCTCTCCTTAATGACCTCAGTTCCAATGGTGTGGATAGATCACAATTAACTCAATCACTCTCTATAAATAGGCATTTTTCCCCAGTTATTTCCACTGTAATAAACACACAAGTATATGTATATATAGAGAGAGTAAGCGAGCAAGTGAGCGAGAGAGATACCAAAACATTCCTCTGGGTTAGATTCTCTAGTATGGAATTGCCAAGTTGAAAAGGTCAATTAATTTTATTTTTATAATGTCATAATATTGCTTTCAAAAGTCTGTATTAATTTACATTTCTATCAGCCATGTATTAGAGTAAATATAGTGCTCTAAATACATGCTATTTCAAGTGTGGTCCTTGGAGATGCAGACTCTTAGACCTACTGATTTGAGGTCTGCATTCTAATAAGATCACTGGTGATTCATATGCACTTTGTAGTTTGAAAATCACTGTTTTAAATCACTTACAAAAGGTGTTAAGTGGTGGGAAGGCGCATATTTTCGAAATATCTTCTCTGGAAAGATAATTATGAAATTAGTGATAGTGGTTAACTCTTGGGTGGAGTATCACAGGACTTTTAGACAGGACTGGGTTGGAAATTAGTCTTTTAATTTTTCCATGTAAATGGATTACATAGTTAGTGCTTTTTAAAGTAACTCCTTGCAAATATAATTATTACTTTCCACCCTCAAATCTCCAGGAGGATGGTAAGACTGGCATATTCTTCCAGTGCTGCTTCAGACCTTTGCCAAGATGCTTGATGGTAAAGGAAAGTTCTCCAGACACACAGCTTGCTTTTTGAGGATATGAAAATGTAATGATGTCAATGGGGGTTTATGCGAGGCGGAACCTTTGACAGGGCTTACAGAGTGAGTCAGTATCATAGGGAACCTTCATATTTTTCTCTGCCACAGCCTCACAAAGTGAACTGTGATCACACCCCAGTGTCCCACGGGAAAAACAAATTGGGCAATATATAAGATTACCCAATAACAGACCGTTTCATGAAAAAAAAAAATTACAACTGATCCAACTTCTTGAACTGTAAGTCTTCTCATGTTCCCTGTGAATCAGAGACCTGGCAAGTACATTAGAGATGTCTCTGGTTGCACCAAGATGGGGTGAGGTTTTAAGGAAAGGGGTAGAAGCCATGCCTCTCAAGGTCAGAAACAGAGCATCCTCACTACCCTTTGGCTCCTGGAAATCTTCCTAGGACAAGCTTCCACCTTTTACTGCAATAACCTACATAAATACAACTTATTCTTTTTATTTTTTTTAATTAGGCCAGTAAAATGTTTATTGAGAAATAAGAGAAAAAAGAAAAGTACACACCCAAGATGTGGATGTGGGCATCCTCCAGGCAGAGAGGCACACCTGGGGCCGGGGGACGGCCTTTATTAAAGCTGTTCTTCCCTTCTCCCCTTTCCTAATGTTGGGGAGGGGCCCCAGCTCACACAATTTATTCTTAAGAAGCATTTCATACGGGTTAAATTGAAAATATGTGGAAGCTGAAATCAGGCTCTGAAGGTGAAAATATTTGAATTTTTAAAATCTAATTTCTCTAGGTTCTCCATCTTACAGGGCTAATGGTTGTGGTCCATTTGTTAAGAGCAATAACTCACACTTCTCTGGTCCTTGAATCTTCCACTTTTAGTGAATACCTCCACTTTCAGAACCATCAGCCTCCTGACGAATGTTGCCTAAGTAATTCTGGGCATCTCTGGGCAGGGATGTCTCATGTTGTCACATACAAATCTGGCCAGAAAGAACACCGAGGGACCTTCCATTTCTTACTTTTCACCAACCTTGCCCCCTTCCTCTGGTCTCCAGGTACCTACTAAGAGAACATCTTCTTTCTCCTGGTAGGCACATGGGTCAGTTTGAAGCTGGATGGGCCCCAGAAAGTCATGGTAATGTCAAGACATTCTTGGGGGAGTAGCCCTTTTGTAGGTGGGAACTTTTATTAGGTTACCTCAGAAAGGCATAGCCTAGTAATCTTCTTACTAGAGTCCTTTATAAATGGGATAAATATGGAGACAGAAGCAGAGAGAAAGCCATTGAAGCCAAAAGCTGAAAGCAAGGAAACAGAAGAGAAAGGAGAGATCATGAGATGCTGCCATGTGTCTAGCCAAGTGGCAGAGGAGTCCAGGCTCACTGGCAGTCAGTCTTTGGGGAGAAAGTATTGCCTGTTGATGCTTTGATTTGGACATTTTTGCAGCCTCAGAACTAAGCTTGTAAGTTAATAAATCCCCATTGTGAAAGTCAGCCCATTTCTGGCACACAGCTTTTCACAGCCTAGCAGACTAAAACAGCATCTGTCTCCAGTTGCAACTGGGACCCTGGAATCCTGGTGTTTTGGGAGATGGGTGGGAGAGAGGCAAAGCTACATGACATTTTTCTGGATAGGGGAAAGCACTTTTTGTCACTCTTCTTTTGGTGTTATTACATTTTAAAGGCACTGTGTTCCAGAGTTTTAGTAAAATGGCCCTTTTCAGCCTGTACTTTTAGCCCCTCTCTCTGAGGCTATAGGTATGAGGGAATTTTGTTAAAAGACAAATCCAGGTAACATAAAGCATACTGTTGTTGCATGACTTTGTTACCCAATCTAGTTGCTTATCTCCAGTTCCTTCTATACTCAATGTATACTCAGTCTCAGGATTTAACCTCCTGAGTATGGGCTTCTGAATCCCAGCTGAAGCTTTTGCTGGGGTCTCGCTACATCCCCAGCAGAAACTCCAGGTTCATGAGAAATAATGGTTTATTGCCTGGACATATGTAAGGGAGTTCTCTAGTTAAGCAGGTACTAACTGCAAAACTCTTGTGAATCTTCCAGGAGCAAGAGGCTAGCCAGTCATTCTGTCATTGGTTCTGTAGCAAGGTTCATCACACTCAGCCTTCAGCTACTTCCTCTTGCTCTGTCTAGAGGAGAAATGGAGATCAGTTCCATCCTAAGTGGGAAAGAGCAGCACTCATTGCCTCACAGGAAGGTTGAGGGAGAAGATTGTGCATTCTCAGACCCTGTGATGGCTTAGAATTCTTGCCCATGTCCAGCCTCAGCTGTGAGGATGTTTCAAGTTGGTGGTTGAGTATTGGCACAGAGGTGGGGAGCAGAGGATGGGAGGAGAACAAAGGAAGTGCCTTCCCCCATTGCTCTCCTAAAATCAGTCAGAACATTTACAGAAGAAACATTTTATTTTCATAAAGATGGGATGGTAACAGTGAAAGAGGACAGGATGATGGGGTGGGCATGGGGAGTACATCCTCTGACCATGTTCTCCAGTCCCTGAGAATTTCTGCAAGAGGAAAGAAGAGCATTATGAAGTGGGTCTCTTGCTGATTTGAAAATAGATCCACCAGCTGTGGTTTCCAGATAATCAGCTGATTGCAACTGACATCAGTTAGTCACAATCATCTAGTACTTAGTAACCGCAGCCTTAGTGGCCTTGCTCAGTCATAGGAAGAGGAGTGGCTATTGGAAGCACTGCTGGCTTTTCCATCAATTCAGACTTCAATACTGACCTCCTAGTGCAAAGGAACTTATAGGAAAATGCATTGAAAGATTGTTCCATGTGTTTGTGTTCTTCCTCTCAGAGCCTGTCCTAGTTTATCCTTTCCAGTTTTCTTCAAGGTTCAGCCTTGTTTCACACATGTGTGCAGTATCTCCCTTCTGCCTTCCATGTCTAGTGTGGGTGGGATATGCAGTTTATGAGAAAATAGCCTGTAGAAAGGGTTATAACTCTGATCTTGGTTTTCCATCAGGCCTCTCAGGAGTCAAATGTCTGGCAGCCCAAGAATTGCAGAGCAATAGCTGGAGAATCCAGGTCATTGATTGCCTTCCTTCCTTAGATAATTTTTATTTGTCTTCCCACATGGTTTGAGCATCCAGACATGCTGGGTGAGGCAACATAGAGGCCACCGCACATGGTTGGGCAGTTTGTGCACTGCACAAATGCAGTCAGTTGAGAGGAGGAGGGGACTGAAATCTGTTAACCAGTCCATTGTATTCTGCCTTGGTACTGCATCAGTCCAGAGGAAGGGGTGTTATATAATTCATCCACTCACAAGGTGCCTTGTGAAGATTCACACAAAGGCACTGTATGAGCCAGTGATGGCTTGGGGCACATGGCTTTAGATTGGGAAGACATGGGTCTGGGAGTATCAGCCTTTCTCCTGACTTGCTTGAAGTAACAACTTTTGGGAAACCTGACAGCTGAAAAACAATAGGCCACAATGCAAGGCCCACAGATGGGTTTTTGGCTTACACAGAACTGGCCCAGACAGTGTTTACAATATTTAAATTAGTTGCCAATATTTAAAATTTAAGAGAATTCACATAAAAATCTGAATTTCTCACTTCCCATGGTACTACTAAGTAACATTTAGTAGCTGCCAATTAGTGCGTGACACAGTCCTCATCATGCGTTGTTGCCTTTCTGGCACTGAGAAAGAAGTTCACTTGAATTGCTATTTGTCATAGTGCTTGTACTGTTTTCTCCTGGTAGAATTAAGAGAAAAGTGAAACCTTTTTTGTGCTCACTTTCAAAAGCAGGAAAATTAAAGGACTGAGAAGCTATCTTTTTTTTTAATATGCCCTGTTACCTATTTTAAAATTATCTGCCAAGTCCCTCTAGCATTTGTGTTTCCAACCACATATGTCAAGTTGTTACATAATAGAGATGAAGAAACCTGAAAAAATTCATTTATAGTATACACTCTTTCAGGTAGTTTTTAGGTAGCATTAAATTAAGTTACCCAGGATCACAGAAAAACCTTAATTTATCATGATTCCACTGTGGCAGAGGGCTTAGTTTAGGAAGTGTATCATGGGGGCTCATCCCAATGGCCTAAAGCTCTTTTGCCCTGGCAAAGAGTTGAGATCCTTTCTCTGAGATGGGAGAGTGGACAATGTATGGACCACCTGGGGTAAGGTCAGAGGCCCTACTAGAGGGGTATTGAGAAAAATACAGAGATTAAAATCTGGGGAGGGATGGGATGGGAGATTTGAAGGTCAGAGTTAAGTAGCAGAGAAATTAGGAGCAGACGTGAGACAAACCAGGGGAACACAAAAAGATCAGATATTTAGGTCAATGCAACCAGATTTTAAAAGCCCAGGCAGCAAAGTTCTGAATCAGTAAGGAAGGAGAGCCTCAACTTTAGAGAGACCAATCCTTAACAGAGAGGGGACTTTATGTACTTGGTTATACTTGGTAATGCCTCTACCTGACCTGTAGGTGATAGAGAAGAAGGCTAGTCTAGTGGTTAAGGGCAAAGACCCTAGATATAGATTCCTTCCTGGTTGGAATCCTAGCTTCTAAAAACTAGCTATTAGAGCTCCTTAACCCCTTCATGCCTTAGATCACTTTGCTATCTAATAAGGATACATACAGGGTTACCTATAAATTAGGAATAAATGAGTTGATTTTATAAAGTGCTTAGACTAGTGGCACGTATCACGTACCGAATAAGTATTTACTATTACCTACTTCTACTTCTCCTCCTCCCTTAGGAAAATGCAATGGAATCATGATTATCATCATGGTTATCAAAGGCACTCTGGAAGAAATAACAGTATATTCTTTTAAAGTGGCACCTTGACCTGTTAAAGAAACTTTCCAAACAATGCCACAGACACAATGGGTAAGTCTAATGAAGTGTAGCTAAATTTAGGAAGGAACTATGGCATCAGAAAGCTAAGGGCTATCTTCCAGTTGAGGGTTTTCTTTTTCTTCCTTTAGACGCTTTTGGAAGTATCATGGTGCAAAAAGCTCTCCTTGTTTCATGGGGAATTTTACAATGAGATGGGCCCAGTGAACCGGTGGAAGAAGAAGAGTAAACTCTCATTCTTCGGAGTGCATAGTGAAGTCTGCTGTAATGAGAGAAGGATGTTGTGGTTTCAGCCTGGTTTGTGGGGGCACAGCAAGGTGAGGCTGTTTCAGAGATAGTGCTCAGTATCACTGTCTCCCTGCGGTTAGCATAAAGTGAGCAAAGACACAACAGCATTTGCTTGGAGCTCAAGTGCTCAAGGTGCTGCTTGAGTCCAATGAGGGCCTTTGGTGGCTTTGAACTGCAGCCACAAGACTCTGGTAGCATCTCTTTCCAGATTTGTTTTGAAACAAGCTTGAAAACAAAATTTTGCCCTGTCCTATGCTAAGAATCTGAGAGTAATGTGTTTGTAGATTTGTTTGTTGCTGGCTCAGTAGTTTCTTCAGTGATGTCTCTAGTAACAGAGGATATACTACTAACCCTTAGGTGTTTGTCAAAGAATGTGACAGAAAAGCTATTAGAAAGAGCTTTTTCAATGGGCAACATGAATTTGTCATTGAGTCAAATATGCCAGCAAAATGTGAGAGGAGAGGGAGTTAATTGGGGGCAGAGTTAGGGTACTTTCTGTTTAGATAAGAAATAGGTAGTATATTAGTCAACCAAAGAGGTGCTGATGCACAGTACCAGAAATCTGTTGGCTTTTATAAAGGGTATTTATTTGGGGTAAAAGTTTAGTTACAAGGCCCTAAAGAATCCAACTCAAGGTGCCTTAAGAGGTACTTCCTCACCAAATGTGCTGTTGCCATGTGTTGAAGCAAGATGGTGGGTAATGTCTGCAGGGATTCAGTCTTCCTCTTTCTCATAAGGGTCCATGGGCCCACCTTCTTCCAGTATCAGTTGTTGGCTGGAGGGTTCGTTTCTTTCTGGAGTCAGCTGCTACAGTCTCTTCACAAAGTTAGCTGTAGACTATCGGGTGAATGGGTCATCTCTCTTCCCAGGGCTGCAGGAAAGTTTGTTCCTCTTCCATATATCTGTGGAGCTCTCTATTCCTCTGTGTATTTCTTTCTCTGTGTATCTACTTTTGTGTTCTTGAATGAGCATCCATTTATATAGCTCACCAAGGGGGTGGGGAGTCAACTCTGAGTTGCCCTAATACCATGATCAAATCAAAGCCCTAATCTTAACATAATTCAATCAAACCCATCTGAAGTGAATCTAATAAAATCAAAGGGTATCATGCACAGAGGAACAGATCAGTTTATAAACAAAACCAATATCTCTTTTTGGAATTCATAAATAATATCAAACTGCCACAGGTAGGAAGTGTTGGAGAGGTCTAGAGAGTCTAGAGAGAGAGCAGTGAGTGGGGTCTGCTGGGCTGATTTGTGCAGGGTAAGAACAGTCTCCAAGTCCTAAAAGGAGCTGATTGTATTAGGCTTCTTGGTTCTTTACTACCTTCCATGAATCAATATGATTCTAGCAGATGCACCCTGATCTTGCCTACCTGTCTAGAATTCCAAGGGACCATTTACAGAGAAAGAAACTGACTCTTTCCCCCCACCCCCACCTCGCACACACACACACTCATTATCATCATCCTGAAAAGATTAAACCACTTCTCTCTAAAGATCTAGCATAAGGGACATATAAGAGTATAGGAACAATGGTGCTCTAAAAAGTTACTCTCCACCTCCCAGAATTTCTCTTAATAGGAGAAATCCTTATTTGTTCACTAATTCATTTTATATTTACTGAGTATCTAAAAAGTGCCAGAAGTCATATTGGGCAAAGATATGTTGGCTGCTATATGTAAAAAAAGAAAGTAGAGCTGGATTCTGAATAACACGCTAAGGAAACTGGCATGTTTCCTTAGTTAAAAGTTTTTAAGCACAAGTGTGACACATGTATAAAGTTGAGTTTCAGGAAGATTAGTTTTGTAGTGTAGAGGCTGGATTGGACAGAAAAATGGAGGATTAAGGAGAAGATATAAAAAATATGGAGGTCAGGGGCTTTTGCAAGTCTAGAAGAAAGGTTCGAGAGTTTTTGAAATTGAGTGGTGTCTGTGGGAGTTAAAAAGAAAAGACAGATGTGAGAAACAGTCACAAGGAGTTATCAATAAAATATGGGTATGAAGAGAGAGAGAGGGAACAGGAGCTAGGAATGAGTCTTATGTTTGAAAGTGGGAGACCAAGAGATCCATGGTGTTGCCATTAAAACAAAGAGGGAAATCAGGAGGAGCTCTTCCCAGAGAATGTCGGTGATGGAAGAGGCCATAAAGCCATTCAACTATGTCCCATTCAATGTCTGTATCTCATCTGCTCTCATTGTATTCCTTCCTTAGAGAACCACAGGCTGGTCTGGACGAGGAAACAGCTTGGCAGCTAGGGTACTGGGGTCCATGAGTCGGAGTTCCAGTGCATGATACTATAGGATGTTCTAACAGTGGGGTAAGTCTAGTGTTTTATGGCAAAGGTGAGATCAAAGAAGAAGACCAAGCTGAAAAGGCCCATTGCAGAGATAGAAATTGGGGTAGTATTGATGAGTGATTGATTCAGTAGAGATGGAATTGCAACTAGAGCAGGAGAAAAGGGTAAAGTTTTGGGCTCCTGCCATGGTCACCAAACTTCTCTGCCACATAGTACCCTGTCTATGTCTGAATATTTTTGACACAGAGGAGCTCATAGTTTCTTGTAGTAAACTGAAATCTGTCATGCTGCAACATTTGCCAACAGTGTTGGTTCATCTCTGCAGAACTATGGAAAAGATATTTCATCTGGACAACCTTTCCAATAGTTGACAATGGCGTCCTTATCACATAAGTCAGAAGCCTCTCTACTCAAGGCTAAACTTTCATTTGAAGGTCCTCACTTCTGAATAGATAAGAGTACCTTTGCATAAAAAAGTGTGCATATTATTAAAATGTGTGGCCATGAACTGCACACAACCTTTGCAGTTGAGGTCTGACCACCACAGATCAGAGGAAAATCAGCATTTCCCTTGTCTGAGCTATTATACTACTCCTAATGCGTCTAAGAACATTGCCTTCTTTAGGGACCACATCATACAGCTCATTAGATTCAGTTTTCTTTCAACCAGACTTTTTGTTTGTATTTTTAAACCCTGCTAAGCCATACTTCCTCCATCATATGCTTGTGTGATTGTTTATTTGTATCCAAGTTTAGCAAACTGGGTAAGAGGCTGGCTTTTGGGGTTAGAATTGGGTTCATAGTCTATGTCTATTATTTACCAATTATGTGACTTTGGGCAAGTTATATAACCTCTCTAAACCTCATTTTCATCATATATAAAATGACAATCTTAAAAGTACTTACTTCACAGAGTTGTGAGAAATAAATGAGGTATTCATGTAAAGCTCATAGCATAGTCCCTGACTCATAGTAATCCCTGAATAAATAGTAGCTACTATTATCTCTTGTTATCTATTATTAATCTCTTAACCTTATTTGGTGGAACTCATTCTTCAAGTCATTATAAGATCCTTTATTTTCTTATTAAACATAATTTAATTCAAATATCTCCTAATATTGTGTCACCCATAATTATAATTAGCATAAATTCTATACTTCTCTTTGGATCTCTTTGTTGATACGCTGTATCACAGTGGTAAATGAGAAGGCTCTGGTCAGTACCTCCTGTAGGTAACAGTATACTGAGAAGAAAGATAATAAATAACTCATGTGATGAATCCTTTATGGTGTTAAAGTTACTTCACTCATTACCAATTCACTTGTCTTTTCATTCAGCCCAATATGCTTACCTTGTTCACAAGGAAATTATGACAATACCATGAATTTCCCTATAAAATGTCTCATAAATGTTATATCTGACAAGGGAAGGAGTGGCAAAGATCCAGGTTGGAGATATATGGTTGAGGAGCTCAGCAGGACTTTCAAGTCAGCAGGTAACTATTTATGAATTTTTGGAGGTCACAGAAGTCTGACATGAAGAAAGACAATTCAGGATCATTTGCATATAGATTAGAGGAGAAACTGAGTAGGTGGATGGAATAACCAAGAAAGAGTGGGTGAGACAGGAGAAGAAAAGAAAACTAAGTAAAGATATTAGAGGAGTAACCAGAGAGATAAGAGAAAAGTTAGCAGAGTTCTTGATCAGAGAAGCCAAAGGAGGAGAGAATTTCAAGAATGAGGGAATGATTAGTAGTATAAAGTTATGGAGAGAAATTGCTGCTCTTATTGAGAGGTTAACTGAGATCTTGGAGAGGTTGCAAGTGGAGTTTCAGGGGAGTAGTGAGAAGAAAGCCAGACATCTAAAGAGGTTATAAAATGATAGACTTCAAACAAGAAAAAGAGAAGAATAAATAAAAGAAAAACTAGATCTTTGAAAAAATAAACAACATTGATAAATCTTACCCAGACTAGCCAAGAAAAAAGAGAGAAGGCAAAAATTACCAATATCTGGAATGAATAAGGGGCCATCAGTACATAAATAGCTTTTTGCCAGTGAATTTAAGAACTTAGATGGACAAAATCTTTAGAAAACACTAAAGTTTCCTCAAGGAGAGAGAGCTAACCCGGATAATCTTGTATCTATTAAATAATTGAATTCATCGTTAAAAATCTTCCCACAAGGAAAACTCCAGGCCCAGATAGCTTCATTGGAATTGCTAACAAATATTTAAGGAAGAAATAATATCAATTTTACACAAACTCTTCCATAAAACAAAAGAGGAGAGAATACTTACAAATTTATTGGCTAGAATTAACCTGTTATAAATATTGGCTTTAATATAAGAAAATTAAATATGGATCAATATCTAACATGAACATAGATATTCAAACAAATATATATATTATATATTATATATAAAATATTAGGAATTGAATCCAGTGATACACAAAAATATAATATTTAATTCAAGGATGGTTTATGACTTGAAAATCAATTAATGCAATTCCCTATTTCAGTATACTAAAGAACAAAAATCATATGATCATTTTTTTAGAGCCAGAAAAAGTACCCGACAAAACTAAATATCCGTTTATGATTAAGGTGATAAAGTGGAAGTTGAGTGATGGGGGGCTGTAGACTAATCTTTTAAGAAGTCTGACAGTAAAAGGAAGCAGAGGGAGAGAGAGAAAAAGATAACTCCAGGGAGTAAGTAGACTAGAGTCAAGGGAAGGAGTTCCCCTCTTATACCTGAGTTTTGAACATATTTGTAGGCTAAAAAGTAGTTAGAGAAAAGAGGTTGAAAGAATACAAGAGATAATGATGAATTACATTCTCAGAGGCTGGAGAGGGAATAGGACCCATAGCACAGTGGAAGCAAACTATTAGATTTCAAAAGGTTCACTACTTCTTGGATTAAGAGGAGGAGGAGAGAATAATTGTGAGTGCAGAGGTTATGAGACAGTGAAGAGGGTACACTGTGGACAGAAAGGGGAAAGATGAAAATGTTCACATCTGAAAGTATAAGAGTACTCAGATATCCACTCTCATAGAGAGGCAAGATGTTATGAAAGGAAGAGCGTAGGTTTTGGCATCAGTCAGAAGCTGGAATTGAATGATAGTTCTGCCACCCCAGAACTGAGTGACCTTGAGAAAGTCACTTTGACTTCTGTGATAAATAATGTCCTGATCTGTACAGTAATACCAATTCCAGAGCATTATTACAAGGATGAAAGGAGAAAATTGCACATAAATTCTATCACATACATGTGCTATTCTCATTCTTTGTGTTTTTAGTTTCCTGATTATAAAGAAGAGTGTGGCAGTACCACCATTTTGGGGGATGAAAAAGAGATTTGAATCAGAGCTTAAGGGAAATGCAATGAGAAGTTGATCAAAGATGTGTAAAAATAATTTAGAGTAGTAGCAAGGTTAGATAAGATTGAGGTTATGTGTTAAATGGGTCATGCTATAATAATCAACTATTTTGGCAGGAGACAGACAAAAAGTGGAAGATGCTGAAGAAGGTAACATTTCGGAGGGAGAGTTTCTTTTTTTTTTAATTTATTTTTTTTATTATTGATTCTGTAAAAATATTACATTAAAAAAAATATATGAGGACACATTCAACCCCACTACCCCCACCCCACCACTCCTCCCCCAGCAGCACTCATTCCCATCATCATGACACATCCATTGCATTTGGTAAGTACATCTCTGGGCACCTCTGCACCTCATGGTCAATGGTCCACATCATGGCCCATACTCTCCCCCGTTCCATCCAGTGGGCCCTGTGAGGATTTACAATGTCCAGTGATTGCCCCTGAAGCACCATCCAGGGCAGCTCCAAGTCCCAAAGACGCCTCCACATCTCGAGGGAGAGTTTCTTAAGGATGGAGAAGGGGTTGCCACAGGGAGATGGTATAGACTTCCAATGAGGCCAATATGAGGTTTTCAGGAAATGATCTGAAAGTAGCTATTTCAAGCAGATGAATTTGCCACATCCTTGACGTATGTTTTAAGAGAAATAGTGACCTTCCTTGCAGGGATTTTCATGGAATGTATCCAAAATATGTCTTCATTAAAAAGGAAGAAATGGTTCTTTGAAAAAGGTGGACATTGGGAGTTAGGTATGAAGTAAGTACAGGCATGTTCAGGGAAAAAGGGAAAGAAAGAGAAAGTCAGTATTAAAAAAGGGATCTCCATCAGCATTATAGTTCTGTTATTCATCTTCGAGGCCACAGGAGTCAATGAAAGTGGGAGAGGAGGCATTTTTGCATGTACCACACATTTATGAGTATTTTGTTTTCCTTTATCATTTTTACCCCAAGTAATTCCTTTATTGAGGCATCATTAGAACTATATTAATTTAGTAGAAAATAATATTAGCTTCCTTTTCTTTTCAAAGAAAAGAGTTTAATATTCTTTTATGGCAGTTTAAATTATGAGTTCTTGGTGATCTCAAAATTTGATTATCTCACACAAACTAAAAATAATGTACACCAGACCCACTGTTTAATAGATTGTTTTTCCAAATGTGACACAATGACCTCTTCAGGGTTGGCTTTTCAAAATTGGCATTTGGGCAGAATGTATGGTCCTGAAATGCACAATATTCTTCAGGAGACTTAAAATCTGATTAAATATTTAGTTTTAAACTAGAAATTCCCTGATTTGGCTGTATACAAATCGAATGTAATTACAAAAGTTCCTAAGGTCAAGAAACTTGTCTTCACCTACTGACATGCTTTAAATTAAGAACAGGTGACCCCTTTAAAGAGATGAAGCCTGATAATTTCCCTCTGTCATGACACTGATATTTAGTGGGGGGTATAAAGGAAAGGCAAGAAGTCAAAACAGGAACAAACATCTGCTCTGGCCTTTGGGTAAGAAGTCACAAAACAACTGGACTTCAAGGAAGATGGTGCCTCTTGGCTCTACCATGATGTGGAGTGCAGGTACTGCCTGAGGCCTGGCAGGCAAAGAAGTCAACTTCCCTAATGCTAAGGGGAATAGGATGGAGACGGAGTTGGGGCCAGACTAGGACTCGTAGGGGAGCAAAGGTCCTGCTACAGGAGAGCGCAAGACAGCCCGAGGCCCAAGGAACGACCCAAAGTGGGAGGGTAGGCTTCCCATCTCTGGGTGGTGCCAGGCACAAGGGCTGCTTAATGATGATGATGGCTGAGAGACTGTGACATGGCAAATACTCTCCAGCAAGGATCCTTGCATGGCTGCTTTCCCACATCTTTTTTTTTTTTTTTTTTAATTTTTTTATTTTTTATTGACTTTGTAATAATATTACATTAAAAATATATATGTGAGGTCCCATTCAACCCCATCCCCCCACCCCCCCCTCTCCCCCCCCCAACAACACTCGTTCCCATCATCATGACACATCCATTGGATTTTGTAAGTACATCTTTGGGCACCTCTGCACCTCATATACATTGGTTCACATCATAGCCCATACTCTCCTCCATTCCATCCAGTGGGCCCTGTGAGGATTTACAATGTCTGGTGATTGCCTCTGAAGTACCATCCAGGGCAGCTCCATGTCCCAAAGACGCCTCCACCTCTCATCTCTTCCTGCCTTTCCCCATACCCTTCGTCCACTATGTCCACTTTTCCCATTCCAATGCCACCTCTTCTATGTGGACATTGGATTGGTTGTGTCCATTGCACCTCTATGTCAAGAGGAGGGTCAGATTCCACCTGGATGCTGGATGCAATCCTCCCATTTTCAGTTGTAATCACTCTAGGCTCCATGGTGTGGTGGTTGTCCTTCTTCAACTCCATCTTAGCTGAGTGTGGTAAGTCCAATAAATCAGATTGTAGGTGCTGGAGTCTGTTGAGGCTCAGGATCTGGCTATCACATTGTCAGTCCAGAGATTCAAATCCCCTAAATATATCTTAAACCCCAACATTAACTGCACCTCCAGCACATTGGCATGAAAGTCTTATGAAGGGAGATCCCATCTGAGTCCAGATTCGTCACACATAAACATCATTTCCAAAGAGGGGCCATCTGCCCTGGTAGTTAACCCCATCGGCCATGACCATAACTCCCGTGGGTCTCTTTAGCCCTCAAAGGAACCAATATCTGGGGGTTGTATCTGCTTTATCTGTCTCTCTGACTCTGCTCAGTTGTGCATGAGGGCAAACCTTCTGCCAGCCTCCAGACTCTTTTTTAGAAACTCGTAGCCATATAAACTCATTTCTCCTTTCCATTTCCCCCTTACTTTAGGTCAAACAGCATTTTAAAGTCATGGTATTTTATGAAGACATGGATATTCTGCTGATCCGCATTGAACCTTCCGTATAAGGTCATTTTCCAGTTGCATCATCAGTTGGTAGTTGATAGTGGTCCCTCGTTGCCAGGGAGGCTCATCCCCGGGTGTCATGTCCCACGCTGGGGGGAAGGCATTGCATTTACATGCTGAGTTTGGCTTCGAGACTGGCCACATTTGAGTAACATGAAGGCTGACAGGAGGAAATTCCCAGGCACAAAGTTGTTCTAGGCCTTGTTCTTATTTTGGGTTTATCAGCTCACAAGCATAGTCATTAGCATCAGGGGCTCACTGTTGAACCCTCACTCCCTCCCGGTCCCCGCCACTGTACCTGGGAGACTGTCGCTGCTCCCCTAGGGACCACGACGGAGCACCACTGGCCAGGAACCCAGTACCCCCCCTACTGTGGTTTTTAATTGTTGCCACTATGAGTATATCCAAACATTACCATGCACCCTGGACATATGTTCTGTACAGCTCCCTGTCAGCCATATATCACCTGTCATTGGTACCCCATACCAGTATCCCTCCATTGCCATTGTTGAAACACTCTGATCCAGAACTCCCCGAAATTTGAAGCCCAATATAATTTCATGGTCCCTTACTAGGGAATGACATATAGCGATGAGCTTAAAGGATAGATAAAGAACTTGGATAAAGTTAGATAAAGAACTTAGATAAAGAATGTTGACTTGAAAAAATTCCACATCCTATCTTTTTCTTTTCCCCCCCCCCCCCTAATTATTCAGCTTTTCTTCACAGGAGTCCTAGACCACAGCAATGTATATATATAATATACAGCACTCCCACACATCCACCAGAAAACCTTTTCCCTTCCACAGTGATACTCTTACGCCCTATTCATATCATATTTACTTAAAGTGATGTACAGAGTCTGAGACATTAGCTTTCTAACAAGGTGACATCTGTGCTTACATTGTGGTGCATACTTTAGGATACACAGTTCTTTACATTTTCAGTTATCCTATGTTTTACATTATGGTTTACATTATCAGTCTGTCATCTCCTATATGTTATAGTGTAATATTACATGTTTTATATCCATCCTTGTGTACTCTCAAGAAACTCCTCTCTTACCCCCCATTTACTTTGGTTCCACACATTTAACGTCCATTTTCCCTTCCACCTTGGTGTCCTCAGTGATAGCCAACCTCCGTTTCCTGAGGAGCCACTTCCAGAGATAGATGGAATAGTGTTCAGGTCCTAACTTACTCAACTGCCCCAATGCCCTGGGAGCCACCCTTTCTCTCGAGGGATACAGTTCCCTCTATTTGATGGCATTAGTCCTCCCCAGGATGTGGGTCCACCCCCACTCTCACTACTTGGGTTTCTACCCCATGGTGTCACCCACTCTGGCAGAATGATCATTTAGACATTCCCCAGGAGTCCGTCCTGCATCAGACCCTCCCCTCCGAGCATTCTAAACAGGTAACCCTCTTTATTATATTTTGATATGATTTTCTCGGCATTTTACTCTCCACCAACACCTGACCCTCTCCTGGTTCGTATGCTACCCCTCCCTCCCCCCACTTTTGGGCAACGTTACCCATCCGTCCCTCCCCAGCCACCCTCAAACCCGCAAAGCCCCAAGCAAAGGCAACCCCTTGCCCCCCTTTTATCTCTTCTTTGTGTTCATACTTACCACCATCTCGTCTTAAATTCGACCCCTGCAGACATCGGCTCATATCCTTCCTCCACCCTCCGATTTCCTGTAAGCCTATCGTTCAGTCTCTTGCTATCTAGGGCAGCTTGTTTATTTCATATCATTGAGGTCATGTAGTATTTGTCCTTCAATGTCTGGGTTGCTTCACTCAACATAAGGTTCTCAAGATTCATCCATGTTATCACATGTGTTTGTAGTGTGTTTGTTCTTACAGCCGAGTAGTATTCCATTGTGTGTATATACCACATTTTATTGATCCACTCATCTGTTGATGGGCATTTGGGTTGATTCCAACTTTTGGCAATAGTGAACAATGCTGCTATGAACATTGGTGTACATATATCGGTTTGTGTTCTTGTTTTCAGTTCTGCTGGGTATATACCCAGCAGTGGTATTGCTGGGTCATATGGCAAATCTATGGCTAGTTTTTTGAGAAACCGCCATACTGTCCTCCAGAATGGTTGGATCCTTCTGCATTCCCACCAGCAGTGGATGAGTGTTCCCCTTCCTTCACATCCTCTCCAGCACTTGTATTCTTCTGTTTTTTTCATAGCTGCCAATCTTATGGGTGTAAGATGGTATCTCATTGTAGTTTTGATTTGCATTTCCCTGATAGCTAGAGATTTGGAACATTTTTTCATGTGCTTTCTTGCCATTTGTATTTCTTCTTCGGAGAAGTGTCTGTTTAAGTCTTTTTCCCATTTTTTAAATGGGTTGTTTATCTTTTTATTTTCAAGATATAGGAGTTCTTTATATATGCAAGTTATAAGTTTCTTATCAGATATATGGTTGCCAAATATTTTCTCCCACTGTGTGGGCTCCCTTTTTACTTTCTTGACAAACTCCTTTGAGGTGCAGAAGGCTTTAATTTTGAGGAAGTTCCATTTATCTATTAGTTCTTTTGCTGCTCGTGCTTTTGGTGAGATATTCATAAATCCATTTCCTATTACAAGGTCCTGTAGATGTTTCCCTACACTGCTTTCTAAGGTTTTTATGGTCTTGGCTCTTATATTTAGGTCTTTGATCCATCTTGAGTTGATCTTTGTATAAGGTGTGAGATGGTAATCCTCTTTCATTCTTCTACATATGGCTATCCAGTTCTCCAGACACCATTTGTTGAATAGGCCACTCTCTCCCAGTTGAGAGGGTTTGGTGGCTTTATCGAATATTATGTGGTTGTATATGTGAGGTTCTATATCAGAGCTTTCAATTCGATTCCATTGGTCTATGTGTCTCTCCTTATGCCAATACCATGCTGTTTTCACCACCGTGGCTTTATAGTATGTTTTGAAGTCAGGTAGTGTGATTCCTCCAATTTCGTTTTTCTTTTTCAGTATGTCTTTGGCTATTCGGGGTCTCTTTCCTTTCCAAATAAATTTCATAGTTAGTTTTTCTAGTTCCTTAAAGAAGGCTGCATTGATTTTTATTGGGATTGCATTGAATGTGTAGATCAGTTTTGGTAGGATAGACATCTTAATAATGTTCAGTCTTCCTATCCATGAACAAGGAATAGTCTTCCATTTATTTAGGTCTTCTTTGATTTCCTTGAACAATCTTGTATAGTTCTCGGTGTATAAGTTCTTTACCTCTTTAGTTAAATTTATTCCTAAGTATTTGATTTTTTTATTTACTATTGTGAATGGTATTTGTTTCTTGATTTCCTCCTGATCTTGCTCATTATTGGTGTACAGAAATGCTACTGATTTTTGCGCATTGATCTTATAACCTGCGACTTTACTAAACTCATTTATGAGTTCTAGAATCTTCGTTGTAGATCTCTCAGGGTTTTCTATGTATAGGATCATGTCATCTGCAAATAATGAAATTTTGACTTCTTCCTTTCCAATTTGAATGCCTTTTATTTCTGGTTCTTGCCTCAGTGCTCGAGCAAGTACTTCTAAGACAATGTTAAATAGGAGCGGAGACAGTGGGCATCCTTGTCTTGTTCCTGAGTTTAGAGGGAAGGAGTCTAGGATTTCTCCATTGTAAACAATATTGGCTTTAGGTTTTTCATATATACTCTTTATCATGTTCAAAAAATTCCCTTGTATTCCAACCTTTTGGAGTGTTTTTATCAAGAAAGGGTGCTGTATTTTGTCAAATGCTTTTTCTGCATCAATAGATATAATCATGTGATTTTTTTCCTTCAATCTGTTTATATGGTGTATTACGTTGATTGATTTTCTTATGTTGAACCATCCTTGCATACCTGGGATGAATCCCACTTGGTCGTGGTGTATAATACGTTTAATGTGTTGTTGAATACGATTAGCAAGTATTTTGTTAAGTATTTTTGCGTCTAGGTTCATTAGAGAAATTGGTCTGTAATTTTCCTTTCTTGTGATGTCTTTGTTTGGCTTTGGTACTAGGGTAATGTTGGCATCATAGAAGGAGTTGGGTAACGTTCTTTCTGTTTCGATGTTTTGGAATAGTTTCAGCAGGATTGGTGTCAGTTCTTTCCGGAATGTTTTGTAGAATTCACCTGTGAAGCCATCTGGCCCTGGGCTCTTCTTAGTTGGGAGATTTTTAATAACTGATTCTATCTCTCTGCTTGTGATTGGTTTGTTAAGATCATCAATTTCTTCTTTTGTCAATATGGGCTGTTTATGTGTTTCTAGGAATTTGTCCATTTCCTCTAGATTGTCATTTTTGTTGGAATATAGTTTTTCAAAATATCCTCTTATGATAGTCTTTATTTCTGTGGGGTCAGTGGTGATATCGCCTTTCTCATTTCTTATTTTGTGTATTTGCATCTTCTCTCTTTTTTTCTTTGTTAGTGTTGCTAAAGGTTTGTCAATTTTGTTAATCTTCTCAAAAAACCAGCTCTTGGTCTTGTTTATCTGTTCAAGTGCTTTCTTATTTTCTATTTAGTTCTGCTCTTATCTTTGTTATTTCCTTCCTTCTTCTTCCTGTTGGGTTGCTTTGTTGTTGTTTTTCTAATTCCTTCAAATGTGCAGTTAGTTCTTCAATTTTTGCTCTTTCTTCTTTTTTGATATATGAATTTATGGCTATAAACTTCCCTCTCAGTACTGCTTTTGCTGCATCCCATAAATTTTGGTATGTTGTGTTATCATTATCATTTGTTTCAAGGTAGTCTTTGATTTCTTTTGAGATTTCCTCTTTGACCCACTGTTTTTCTAAGAGTGTGCTGTTTAATTTCCAAATCGTGGTGTGAAATCTGGGCTTCTGTCCCTTGCAAATCTCCAGCTTGACTCCACTGTGGTCAGAGATAATGTTTTGTATGATTTCAATCTTTCTGAATTCGTTCAGCCTTTCTTTGTGGCCTAGCATATGATCTATCTTGGAGAATGATCCATGTGCGCTTGAGAAAAATGTATATCCTGCTGTGTTTGGGTGTAGCGATCTATATATGTCTATTAGATCGAGCTCCTCTAATATACTATTCAGATGTTTTGTTTCTTTGGTGATTCTCTTTTGAGATGTTCTGTCCAGAGTTGATAGTGGTGTATTAAAATCCCCCACTATAATTGTAGATGTATCTATTCTTTCACTTAGTTTTTCCAGCGTTTGCCTGACGTATTTAGAGGCACCCTTGTTAGGGGCATAGATATTTATGATTGTTCGATCTTCTTGACAGATTTTCCCTTGGACTAAAATGTAGTATCCTTCTTTGTCTCTCACAATTGTTTCACATTTAAAGTCTATTTTGTCTGATATTAATATAGCTACTCCTGCCTTTTTTTGGTTATTGTTAGCTTGTATGATTGTTTTCCAGCCTTTCACTTTCAATCTCCATGCGTCTCTGGGTCTAAGATGTGTCTCTTGTAGACAGCATATGGATGGGTCATATTTCCTTATCCAATGTCCCAGTCTGAATCTTTTGATAGGTGAGTTTAATCCATTGACATTCAGTGTTATTACTATCAAGGAATTATTTGTGTTAGCCATACTTTGATTGGATTTGTGTTTGTCATATTTTGTTTGTATATTTTTTTTTTGTCTTTTTTGTTGTTGTTGTTGGTCTTATACTCTCCTCCAACTTTGCCTTTCCTGTTTTTTCCTTTCTTCCTGCAGCACTCCCTTTAGAATTTCTTGAAGGGGAGGTTTCTTGTTGGTATACTCTTTCAGTTTATGTTTGTCTGCGAATATTTTGAACTCTCCATCATATTTGAATGCTAGTTTAGCTGGATAAAGTATTCTTGGTTGGAAATTTCTTTCCTTTAGTACCTTGACTATATCATACCACTGTCTTCTTGCCTCCATGGTTTCAGAAGAGAAATCAGCACTTAATCTAATTGAGCTTCCCTTGTATGTGATGGTTTTCTTTTCTCTTGCTGCTTTTAGGATTTTCTCTTTGTCTTGAGCATTGGATAATTTGACAAGTATATGTCTTGGGGTGGGCCTGTTGGGGTTTATGACTTGTGGAGTGCGCTGTGCTTCTTGGATATGTACATCTGTCTCTTTCAGTATATTTGGGAAGTTTTCAGCCATTATTTCCTGCAACACTCTTTCTGACCCCTTTCCCTTCTCTTCGCCTTCTGGAATGCCTATAATACGTATGTTTGAGCGTTTTGCATTGTCATTCAGGTCCCTAAATCCTAATTGGATTTTTTCTATCTTCTTATTGACCCCTTCTACTATCTGTTTGATTTCTGATGTACTGTCTTCCACATCACTAATTCTCTGCTCTGTCTCTTCTAGTCTGCTGATATTTGCTGCAAGTGTATTTTTGATTTCTTGAACTGTGGTGTTCATTCCCATCATATCTGTTATGTTTTTGCGTATGTCTGCAATTTCCCCTCCAAGTGATATCTTCATGTTGTTAACCTCTTTCATTACTGCATCAAATTTGTCGGTGATAAATGTTCTAAGATCTTTCATTGCTTGTGCCAAGTTTTGCTCCCCTTCGTGATTATTGGTTTGTTGATTGGATTCAGTCATGTTTTCCTGGTTATTGGTTTGGTTTGTAGATTTTTGTTGCTTTCTGGTCATCTCTTTATTTTGACGAATTTAATCAGTTCCTTAGCTTCTTTGTCTGCTCTTGGAGGTTAATTAGTTGTTATTTTTGCATAGGTGTTATATCTTCTCTTTGTCAGATTTTTCTTCTTATTCTAGTTACTTGTTGTTGGTTAAGTTCACTTTAGAGGAAAGTATTAGTGTTGGGGAAAGGCAATTGTGTAAGCAAGGGAAAAGTGTAAAGTTGTATTGGTGATGTATGTTAACAAAGCAAGAATATGAGATCTGGAAGGATGGAGGTTAGATTCATGTAGATTGTATAGAGTTATAGCTGTAGGTAGAGTACCTTTTATGAAGTAGATGACTGAATTTGGGAGGAATATGGTATGAACTACAAAGCTATTGTTTTCATGAGAGAGGGAGAAAGAAAGGAGAGGTAATAGTTTCAAGAGTGGATAATAGACAGAAAACAGAACAAAGGTATTAGAAATTAAGAGTTAGACACTTTGTGGATCAAAGAACGGGAGGTTGGGGGTGGAATATAGGAGAGACAGTAGATGATAGTGGATATCAAGATGCAGGGGAAGGGGGATAGTGTAGGTAGCCTAAATCAGTTCACACAGAAATGAGGCAGTGGAGGATCGGAAAACCCAGCAAATGTGAGGTGTTCCCTGTAGCACCTATTGTAAACTTCCCTCCAAATCGATGTCCAGACACCTCCGGACCAGCAAAAATCCCGAAACAATCCGGTCCCAAAGAGTCTCCAACGCCGCCCAGCCGATTCCCTGCAGAAGACCCTTTTACCGGGACTTTGATGAATAAATTTGTGAGACAAACTCCATCATCTCTGAAGAACTCTGTGGTTGTTCTTCTCTGTAGGTCGGATAATAATGTCCAAACTGCTGTCACTGAAGTAAGATCCTGTAACACCACCACTTTGACTTCACTAGCCTTCAGTTTCTTTTCTTTCTTCCCATTCAGTTCTTCCGGCTGGGACCGCGCGCCTGCGGTAAAGGTGCTGACCGCTCTTCTCCGCTCCCTCACTTTCCCACATCTTAGAAGAGCTAATGGGCCTCAGGAAGAAGATTTTAAAATTTTCTTATTTAAAAACTTTGTGCATGAAAATTATTAAAGCAAGCAACATTGCTCCATTTTTAATTTTTCCTATTTTAATGTAATGTTGCCTTGTCTTGTTTAATCTTTAATAAAATGCGGATTAGCTTACTGTCTATATCCTTATCATGATATTTTATTTGAATTCTATTAGGCTATTCCCCCACTCCCTTCTCTAGAATAAATAAAATTACCCCGTTTGTCCACGTGTGAATCAGCTTAGATGAAAATTGGAAATCTCTAACAGGGTTTCTTCCATCTCCCAAGCACGCTCTTAGACTACCTTTGCCATTATCTTCAAGACATGGGCTCTGGGAAAGGCATCTCAGGTGACCCTTAGCCCACAAGAAGCAAAATTAGGAAATTTGTTATTGTCTAGGAAAAGAATATAATTTCCACTAACAATAGAAATTGTCTTTGGTTGTTGTAGTGATCAATCTAAATGTGATATTCCCACATATTTTGCACAAATGTTTCCACACAACTGGATGACTATGATTTTAGCCTTTTCACATAGGTCCTGGTTTGCTGTAGGTCCTGACTTCATGAAGTTATTTCCTTTCCTGTCCCTCTGAGATCTGGGCACAAAAGCACAAGCAGTGGTACAGTAAGAACAAGGCTTCCCCCTGCTCTCAAATTATTTGAGGAATTTAACTATTGAATGCAGCATGAAGATAAATAAGTGTTTTCTAAATATCTCTTTAAGAAGTCAGTGAAAATTGTCAGTAAGGAGAATGCTGCCAGTTAAATTCAAAGTTGACACATGTAAGAGAAGGGATAAGCGAGGCTGCTAAAAAACCTTGTCAAATAAGTGATTAGCCTCTGTGAGTTATGCTAACAAAGGGGTTTTTCCTGTGTAGACGTCATTCACTCATTCAACAAATATGTTAACTAAATGCCATATGCCAGTCATTGTCTTAGGTTCTGGGGCACGAGAATAAACAAAATTCATAAAATCCCTGACTTCATGAAAATTACACTCTAGCAGAATGACAGACAGTAGGCAAATAAAAGAGCTAATGTGGTTGACCATCTTCACCTCCTTATTAGCTGACCTTATGGTCAACCACCACACCAGAGACCAAGAGTGCCTACAACTCTAAGCAGGAGAATCACATCCATCAACCATGTGGAATCTAAGGCCTCTTTTGATATAGAGATGGAGTGGACATCACCATCCCAGGGTTCACAGGATGGAGGAATAAAATAGGGATTAGAACGGACTTATTGGTATTCTTCTATAGAACTATTGTGACTTAGTAATAAAAGAAACTGTAACATTGATGTGGAGAAAGTGGCCACAGTAGTTGCTGAGGGCAGGGAGAGGGAAGAAGAGATGTGATGTGGGGGCATCTTCAGGACTTGGAGTTGTCCTAAATGATATAGCAACAGATGCTGGACATTATATATCCTGCCATAACCCACTGAATGTACTGGGGGAGAGTGTAAACTACAGTGTAAACTATAATCCATGCAGTACAGCAGTGCTCCGAATGTATTCACCAAATGTAATGAATGTGCCACAATGATGAAAGAAATTGTTGATGTGGGAGGAGTGGGGGTGTGGGGTGTGGGGTATATGGGAACCTCTTATATTTTTTAATGTAACATTTTTTGTGATCTACGTATCTTCAAAAAATTTTTTTTAAAAAAGAGCAAATGTGACATTTTTCAGATGTTGATAAGTGCAATGGAGAAAAGAGGGCTTTGCAGGTTGTTCCATTTTGTATTAGGTGGTATGGGAAGGCCTTATTGGCACAGTGACTTTTGAACAGAGACCTGAGGGAAGTCAGGGTGTCCAGAAAGGTGGGAACAAAAAGCCTTCCAGACACTCATGTGCAGTGCTTATGCGCGCAAGGAGTGCTGTGCTACGCAGGGGTGATCCCCATGTAGGGGAGCTCCACGCACAAGGAGTTTGCCCTGTAAGGAGAGCCGCCCAGTGCGAAAGAGTGCAGACTGCCCAGGAATGGTGCCACACACACTGAGAGCTGACGCAGCAAGATGACGCAACAAAAAGAAACACAGATTCCCGTGCCGCTGACAACAACAGAAGTGGACAAAGAAAAACACGCAGTAAATAGACACAGAGAACAGACACCAGGGTGTAGGGGGGGGAGGGAGAGAAATAAATAAATAAATAAATCTTTAAAAAAAAAAAAAAAGCCTTCCAGACAAAAGCTACAGCAAGTACAAAGACCCTGAGACCAGGGTGAGCCCGGTGTGTTTGAGAATCAGCAGGGTGGATTTGTGGCTTTAGTAGAGCAAGTCAGTGGGGAGAAGAGCAGAAGATGAGATCAGCAAGGTAGCAGGGGGCCAGATCAAGATGAGAACTTGCGCTGGAATGTGCATGAGAAGGGTACCAATGGAAGGTTGGAGTCCAGAGGTGGCATGACCTGGCCTATGTTACAGAAGTTTCCCTCTTGCTGCTTTATGGCAGGAATAGACTTAGGGGAAGTAAGATCAGAAGCCTGATGACTGGTTAGAGGTTCACTGCTGTAATACAGGCAAGAGATGGTGGTGGCTTGGATCAAACTTCTTGTGGCAGAGGGATGAGGAAGACTGAATTCTAAATACCTTTTGAAGGTACAACATACCTGATTTGCTGATGGACAGCGGGGAGGGCATGAGAGAAAGAGGGAAGTCAAGATGCCTTTAATAACGTCTTCGATCTGAACGATAAGAAAGATGGAGTTGCCTGAAATGGGGGAGGGTTGTGGAAGGAACAGGTTTGACAAAGAGGAAATCAGGAATTCAGCCCTGGACATGTTGAGTTGCAAGTGGGCAGTAAGATGATAGACAAATTTGGAGTTCGAGGGAGGGCGGAAATGGAAATTTCAGTGTTATCAGCATCTCTAAAACCTATGATGCCATGAAATGGATGAGATGCCCCAAGGATTGACTGTGGATAGGGAAGGACTGAGTCTTGGGCCCTCCAACATTTACAGGCCAAGTAAAAGAAGAAGATCCAGCAAGGATCCTCTGAAGGACTAGCCAGTGAGTACACCCAGAGACGGGGTGTCACAGAAACCAAGCCCCTGAGCACACATTATTGCTCGCTTTTTTTTTTTTTTTTTTACCACTTTCTTTAGGTAAGAATTTGAGTCACTACTTTATACAAGTAAACAGATACAATTGTACAAGTATAGCTATCTCTAAGGGAAACATTCTCTTCTATTAAGAAAGCATGATGAACAGGTGATAGGAGCATTTCAATAATTCAGCCTTCTTTCTGCTACTGGGATGAAACATGGAATTTTACCACACTTGGAACAAGAACTATAAAATGTATACAGCAGTACTGCCCTGAAGTGGAGTTTCAGAGGAATTTTTACTTATCTCTACAAAATGTAGATACTTCCCATAGGGAATATTTTTGCTCTTTTCTTTTATGGCTTGTTATAGACTATTCTCTGTGTTATGTAAGGTCACCCTTTCAGCATCCCTCAGAAACTGGTAGGGGTGATTTCCACACTGATGATAATAATATGACAAATGCCAGTGTTCAAATTTGATATTTGCAAGATTCATTTTTAACTTATAAAATTACACTCTTTTGGCTTCATTTCTTTTCCTCTGTAAGTCTTGAAGGTGATCTCTCTCCATCACTTCCTTGTACTTGTTCATTTCTTTGGAGAATTATTTTAATATCCTAAGAGAAAAGATTCAAAGAGAAGTTATAAACCTTAATACATGATTGAGGATTATCACCTAATCTTTGACAGTGATTAAGGAGTAAGTGGCATTTTTTCCTTTGAAAGACCTGTTTGCTACTTAGTTTATATCCTGTCTTGCAATTTACTAGTCTTACTAGTTGTACCCTTAGGATCCTCAGTTTCTTGATCTAATAATGGAATTATTGTCATATTAAATGAAAAAATGTATAAAGGCAACTACACATAGTATGGAACATAATGGCAAGCCAAAGATTAGTATTGTCTTATTAATGAGTTAAAAAAAGCATTCACCTTCTAAAAAGGAAAAATCTAATGCTAATTTTTTTTTCTCTCCCCTTCCCCCCCACCCCCCAGTTATCTGCTCTCTCTGTCCATTCGCTGTGTGTTCTTCTGTGACTGCTTCTATCCTTACTTGCGGCACCAGGAATCTGTGTTTCTTTTTGTTGTGTCATCTTGTTGTGTCAGCTCTCTGTGTGTGCGGTTCTATTCTTGGGCAGGCTGCACTTTCTTTCATGCTGGGCAGCTCTCCTTATGGGGTGCACTCCTTGCGCGTGGGGTTCCCCTATGCGCGGGACATCCCTGTGTGGCACAGCACTCCTTGCGCGCATCAGCACTGCACATGGGCCAGCTCCGCACGGGTCAAGGAGGCCCGCGGTTTGAACCACGGACCTCCTATGTGGTAGGTGGACGCCCTATTCATTGGGCCAAGTCCGCTTCCCCTAATGCTAAATTAACCATATCCATAGTTTTGTAGAAATTTAGAAAAACAAATTATTTTCCTGAAATTCTCATTTCTCCATGTTTTAAAAAATCAGGGATAGCATGGTCTGCTTTCCATCTGCTTAAAATACCCAGCTATCTTACATTTTATATCACAGATACTTTTCAAAATAAAAATAAAATGATCACAATGCAGAAGGGGTACAAACGTACAAAATGTAGAATTACATGTATATGGTTTTTAGGGTTTTTTTTTGTTCCACAAATTTCGGAGAGCACTTTAAGAACATGAGTTGTTTTTCTTCTCTTCAGAGCTGAGTTCCAAAAGTTTTAATTGGTGTCATTATACTCACACAGACATGAGTTAATTCATTCTCTGAGCTGACCCCTGCCAAGGCACATGCACATTGCATATATGTCACTGTCAGGAATCACAGTGAATCATTTTTTTGAATAATCTTGGTCTTTGAAAACACAGATTTCTTAGAGCCAAAGGTAGCCTTGAATGAGCAAAGTAGAAAAGTTGGTCACCATTGGTCTTTTTGGTCCTATTCACTACAATTCTTAATAGCATGTCTTCTTTGAATACTATATTTATAATAACTAGTGCTGACATAGAAAGTTAACTTGGGGATTAGGGAATGAGGAGATTTGTGATAATCTAACATTCCATAGAGCAGAAAAACTATAAGCTCCAGATATAGTTAAACTAGCCCTGTCTAAGTTTATAGCTGAAATCAGGGTCATAATTTTCAGAACTGTTAATGAAGAAAAGCTTGAGAGAATGAAAAATTGTTAGACAAGCTGCTTTCATTTCAAAGCACTGAACAGCCAATATATTTTGATGAAGATAAAGGAGAACGTTGGAAAATATTTATTCATCAGATGCCTTGAAGACAAAATGGGCTGAGAGTCCCTTCAGATCACCCTTAAAATTGTGAGGCATTTTTTCCTCATTTAACTTCTAAACTCCTTATAAATTCATTCATTTATAAAGAAATTCTCCTGGGATATTCTGATTTCAATACTTAAAGATTTATTACTACCTCCTAGTGAATGTAAACCTTAATCCTAAGGTTATGATAGGTTTTCTTAAAGAAATTTACTCAGCATGTTTATCTTAAGAAATCACATTTAATTGTTATAGAAAGTTGTTTGATCTCTTTAATTTATAAATATATCTGTCATAGGAAGTTGACTCTGCTCACCAACAACCTACTTATAGTGCCTCATTGATATCATTATATGTAACCAAATGATTTTCTCAATAATTTAGGAACATTGTTTGAAAATAATCTTGTATAAAGTCTATGAAAGTACAAAAGTGACTTTAACTGAGTAACTATAAAATCCAACATAAAATCTAGCTCTTCCATGAAGCTACTAGCCACATGGGCTCCCTGGGATCTTGGTTTGGACCTGATCATAGAATCAGGCCGAAGCTTTGTCATCATGGCACACAACAATGAAAGCCTCCTTTCCTTCCCGAAAGAACACATTGTGCATTCAGGAGATGAAAAGCAAATACAGTAATCCATCCAGACGTAACTTCACACAGCTCAGAAATAATTTTTGCACACTAAAAATACCTACAGATTGGTAATATAATAATAATGTCTTAAATGTATTGAGTGATTTTAATCTGTTAGGCACTGGACCAAGCACTTTATATGTATTAATATTAATCCTTGTAATCTGCACAAGAACTCTGTGAAGTAGGTATAATCATTATCCCTATTTCACAGATGAGGAAACCGAGGCACAGTGAGGTCACGCACAATGTGAACCCAATTAGTGTGGCTCCAGAGCCCCACAGCCAGCCTGCCTTGTGGTATGGACAAACCTAAAACATTAAAACATAACACCACACATATTTGTAACTATATTCACTTTCTTAAGTATTTTAAAAGGTTGCCCTTTCTAAACATGAATCTAATAAACAAGGAGCTGTTAGGCAACAACCTTCACTTCCCACTGTTTATAATAGCAAACAACATCTTAACCTGAAAAACCACACTCTAGTTTTTGCTCTACTTATCTTGAAAGATCTTCAAATAACAGCACTGTGGTTAAAGTTCATTTTGAAATGTGATATATTTACTTGTACATGGATATCTGGAGGAAAAAAATGATGACAGGACAAGTGTGGTATTTCCTGAGTCTTCAGGATTTTTTTTCTTCTTTTTTTTTTTTTTTTGGTTAATAAAAAGAGAATAGAGCACCTTACTGGAAAGCGAACCACTTTCTTTTCAGAATACCAGAATTTAGGCTTTGGTCTCACATTTGCATGAGTAAGTCATGATTGTGGTAGTCTACCATCTGGCTGGATTCCTCCAGGGAGAGACAGGGAGGAGTTATGGTGAGGAGAGCAAATGCAGGTTACTCTGGCATTTTAAAAAGCAGCAATCTGGTAAATTAATGCACTCATCCATCTGCCCACTCGCTCCTACACTCACTCATTCTCTTTACATCACAAGAGTGTCAAGTGATACTAGTGTTTTGGTGACTGTTCATTGAAGGTCAGGCACCCTTCAGCTGGGCACCGCTCAGCCAGAGGGGTACTGCCCACCAGGGAGGGGTCTGTTTTGGTGCTGTTTTGGTAGTCAAAATGTCAAGACGCTCCTGGAATGCAGTCGCTGAGGGGCCTGGAACGTCAGATATCCTGTCAGGCTCAGGAGGAACTGTGCGGTCCAAAATGCCAGGAATGCCTCCGTTGAAACATGCTGCAAGTTGATAAAACTCCTTCCAAAGTGAGGGAAATACTTAAATTAACAAGAGCTCTGTGGCCTCCAGGTTTCCCTGGGGGGTGCAGAACACCTCTCCAGGGGGCAGACTCTCAAAGGCAGTCATCTGTTGGTGATTTTCTTTTCTCTGGCAAAGAGCCTGATAGCGCTTTCTTTGCAAGTTAATCATATTTACTCTGGCCAGATTGGGGATATTATCAAATCATCAGGACTTTGCGGGCATTTTCTCTCCCATTAAGTGCTATAAATTATGGCATCACCTTATGTTCCTACTTCTTGCTAATATATGATGAATCCTATTATATATAATCTCAAGGGATTTTGTAAAATATTTGACTGGTTCAAATAGGAGAATTGTCCTCTGGAATGTGGAACAGAATTTGGTGAATGAAGTGTGATGAATGAGATTGGCCTGTGGAGCCCACCTTGTACTGTGTTTGCTGGAAGGAAAGCAAACTGGGAGCAGATCCCTGCTCCTGTGGTCTCCCCCATTCCTCATTGCGACTCCCACCTTGCCTCCCTCCATCCCCTTGTTTAGTTCTGATGTGCTGTCTACAAATTCAAGGGCCCCACTGACTTATGCCTTCTTCATCCTAAATGGGGAAGAAAGCTGATTTTTATTATTGAGAGTATGAAATACAGGAGATAGAAAAAGGACATGCAATGCATTGATTTCAATGTAAACAGTAAATGTTTGTTGAATGTGTGAATACAATAACTTGGCATAACTGCCAATAGTGTTTCCAAATAGTTGTGCCTATTTAAGTAAAAAGACACAAACGATTTTTTAAAAGTGTCCAGTTAGAGGCATAATGATATGATATGGATAGGAGACAAAGAGCCAGGGGATGAAGAAATTGATATCATATCTCATTCCTGCTCAGTAGCCTATCAATTCTCCATTGCTTTTCAAGTCAAGTCCATATTTCCCAGTGTGACATCTGGGTTTTTTGTTATCTGGCCTACTCTTACTAATTCAGTGGGATGGGTCTGCACAGACCTGTTCTTCAATCAGGGCCAGCTCAGGCTCCTCCCACACTGTCCTTCTTCCTCCCCTCTGCCCATGCCTCACCTAGGGTACTGCCTCCATCCCACCCCAAGAGCAAAATCCATGTAGACTTCCTCCCCTTTCCTTTCTCTTTCTAAAACCCTGACCATCTCTCAAAACCTAGCTTACTCCATCGTGGGCAGCCTCCTTCTACACTTCAAGCCACAAATTATTGTATGTTTTAAACACCTATAAGAAGTTGTAATTTTGCACTTGATTGGCTTATCTTTCATCATTCTCCTATAATTCATCATGTAAAAATTGTTCTGCAAATGGGAGTGGAATTTGCTTGATAATAGTGATTGAGCTTAGTATTCTTTTTTTTTTGTTTGTTTTTTTTGTCCCACAAAATCTTATACTACTGGTCTCAATACTAGATGCTCAGAATTAATTAGTAATCATAATAGTCACCATTGTTTGTTTCCCACGTGCCAGGCACTTAACATACACAAGCTTATTTAACCCTTACCACAACCCTTTGTATAGGAATGAATGTTATCTTCATGTCACAGGTGAGGAAGCAAGGATGAGAAGAAAGTTAAGGTCAGGAATGAGTGTTGGACTTGAGAGTCAGTCCATGACTTTCTGATTCCAGAGCCTGCATTCTTAAATGCTATTTTTGTATTTGGCTTCTGGATGTATCTAGAATAATAGCAGCTGCAGCTTGTTAGGAGTCAATTTCTGTTCTTTTTAACACAAGTAATACAAAAATATATATAAAGATACATCAGTGATATAGAACAATTGGATTTTAGGCACAGAGATACATAAATCTGGATCATCTCATTACTGGGCATAGGAAGAAACCTGCAAAAGGTAATTGGTAATCAATGAGAAGTCATGAATAAGGCACCTTTGACCACTTGTATTTTTTTCAAAGTGAAGGTGCTTTTATCATAAACTCAGATATACTTTGTAGTCTAATAAACAACTGGCAGGAGTCAATTAGGGAGACTTCATGCTGTCAAACAGGTATCTGAGAGGGTAGTAGCAATTTGCCACAATCTGAAAGGGGGTAGGGATCAGCCTCTGCCTTCCCTTAGCTCTCCCTATTGAAGACCTGGAACTTGCTACCATGAAGGTGCATTAATCCTATGCAGCTGAGGCTCTCTGGTTCCTGGGTGATCTCTGAGCTGCAGTTCTTTCTTTCTTTTGCTGGGTTGGTCTAGTCTTTATGGGTTTTGTCCCCAGCTTCCCCGTCTTGCACACCGTTTCCCTGATGGGACTGGCAGCCAATTTTTTTTGTGTGCATTGCCACTTCTACTACATGGAGAACGTGTACTACAGTTAGAGTACATTGACTATGTCAGCAGCTGGCTGGGATCATGGTCTGGCCTAGTTCTCTTTGGCCAGAGCAATGCTATTTTCCATACTTTTCGATCGTGAGCTGGAGTCAGTGGGCAACAGGAATGATCCAGAACCTCAATACTGCTATTCACCCAGCTTTAAGTATCACCAGCCTCTAGCCTTCTATTGTAGACCCAATGGGTAGTCCCACAGTACTGATGGGGCAGCCCCATAGTAATGAGAGCTGTCTGACTGTGCTTGAACTTGCTGTCTTTTGGATATTGCAGACTCGCCTCTCTGGTCTGATGTTACGAACGGCTTAGCGTCCCCAGACTCTGTACTGGCCAAGTCCGGTTTTTTCCTCTTCCGTGCTAGCCCATGTTAGAAATGTTCGAGAATGCTCTGACCCTGTGCCTAGCTGAATTAGGACACATTTGGAAAATACTCACAGGAATTTTATAGTCTGGATAATTTAAAATCAGGTCTTGAATAAAAGGATGCTTCAAGAGACTAGCAACTTCAAGTGGCTCCAGATTCTTGGCACCTAGGTCCTGAAATATTTTCATGAAGTTCTTTAAAGAAGAAAAAAATGAAGTTTAGTAATTTTATAAATCTTGCAGATGTTTACAATGGTTTTACTTAACATAATTTCCTTAATTTAAAGGAACTTGTCATAATTTCTATACAATGATACATTTGCGAGCAGTTCCATGAAAATATGCTCAAGATTGAGGGCAATATTTCTTATGTACAGGTTGCCTCTTTTACAAAAATAATCTAACCAACCTCTGAGTAAATGTTCTCTATCTTCAGGTAACTGGCAAATCTGTTAGTGTCCTGTACTTCGTTTCCTCCTCGGAACACTTTGAGGAGCGTTTCCATGGAAATCTTTTCAGTGTTTGCATTTTCAGGAATTTCTTCTTCCTTTTCTTCCCTTTCCTCTTTTAATTCCCTTTCCTCTCTTAGGTTTTCTTCAAGTTCAGGAGATTCCTCAATTGGACATGTATCAGTAGAGAAGGAGGTCTACAAAATCAAATGAAGTAAAGATGAAGTCCAGTTAAAGTCTCTCCAGTTTGAGGAAGTTGGAAAACACCAGTTTTGTTACATACATTCCATGCATTGGAATGAAGGTATCTACTACAAACTAGGTAAACAAAGTTTAGAAGAGACTATTCTAGCTGCACTGGAAGTGTCGAAATCCTAGGCCATTTCTGCTTGTGTCTACAAGAGGCTTCAGTCAGGGTTTGTGTCCTATTACACCTGGACTTACTACACTGCCAGGTACATTGTATTCCTCAATAAATGGGGACTGTAATGAATTCCTGCAATAATTGTCAGACTTTTCAGCATGAATGCAGATTTTAATAGGATTTGCTTTTGAAAATTGATTACAGTCCAGAGGGTATAGCAAATTTATTTTTAAAGCTTGATTGATTCTAAGAGCTTCAGGAACAGTATTTGGATACTGGAGGTTAACCCAATGAAAAAATTCCAGAGGCAAAATAGAAAACAAATTGAATACAGAAAGTAAGATTGGGATTCTCATTGCTGCTCTTGGCAACTTGGCCCCAGAGCCATGAATTCAAGGTATTCACATTTTGAGTATGGTAAAGAATAAATTCCTTCAACAGTAATTTCCTTTGTATCAAAAGCCTGAAAAATAGGAATAGTTTTGTGTGTTTTACCATGCTATGAACAGCAAAACAGAGCCCTGTATTTGCAAAAATGTGCCATAAACTGTAGTAAATTTCTGTGCTGAGATCGTATGCAGCCATGAAAATTATGATTTAGAAAAACACCTATTGACATGAGAAAACAGTCACCATATATGAAGAGCAAAAAGAAAAGAAAACAGAATACAAAATAACAAATAGGTTAGGTTCTGTGTTTTTTTACTTTATGAAAAATTAATGAAAACAAAGGAAACAGATACATTACATAAAGACGTTAACAGTGGTTACCTCTGGACAGAGGAAAAGGTGATTTCTTTTTTCCTTTGTTTTGTATTTTACAAATTCTCTAGAGTCAATTTGTATGTGTATGTGTGTGTGCATGTTTCTGATGATGAGGTAATCAATATTTGATGACTTGCCAAGGGAAAATATGCATTTTAGAATGTTGGCTGGCCGGGTGTCAGGCAATACCTGAGTGCTGATTGTCCCTTATCCCAAGGAAGGAATAAAGATGGTTTTGCTGATGCTAGTTAGGTTTAAAACAAGGGGAGTTTCCCAATGCCTGCAAATATTCAATTAAAGTAAAAGCATTAAGTAGATAGGTTGCATAAATCCTTCCCATTAGTCATTTAAGTCCTATGTATAAAAGGATTATGGCATAGCACAAAATTAAGCCTCTGGTAGCTGTATGTCCCTGTTAGGAATTTTGGAAGGGTCAAGGGAAGTGGAATGAATTCAGGCTGCATTTGCTCTACCTCTGTGTCACCTTGCTTTATTTTGGTGTCTATATTTTTTGCTACATTGAGAATTAATCTGATAGAGAGAGAGAGAGAGCTCTACCACATGAGAATTTGTGAATTAAGTATAGGTACGTGTGCCTATATTGGTCTGTCTGTATATATATATTCAGCCTTATATCAATTCTAAAAAAATGTGGAAATGCTGAATGGCAGAAATGTGAAACAGGCCCTTGTGTCTTCTCTTAGTATGCTTGGGGATCACTGCAATCACTACCCACCAATAATTTCCAGAGCAAAAGAACATTTAGTATAGTGAAATGAAAATAATTTGTGTATTAGTCAGCCAAAGGAGTGCTGATTCAAAGTACCAGAACTTTGTTGGCTTTTATAAGTGGTATTTATTTGGGGTAGAAGCTAACAGTCACAAGGCCCTGAAGAGTTCAACTCAAGGTACTATAAGAGGTACTTTCTCACCCAAAGTCATCAGCCATGTGTTGGAGCAGGATGTTGGGTGATGTCTGTGAGGGTTCAGCCTTCCCTCTTCCCCTTGAGGCTCTGTGGTCCCAGCTTCTTTCCTTCTCACTTGCATAAGGCTTGTCTCTCTCCCTAGGGTTTGTTTCTTTCTGGGCTCAGCTCTCAGGTCTCTTCACGAGGTCAGCTGCAGACTATCAGGCTCATCTCTCTTCCCTGGGCCTCTGCCTGTCTAATGAACTGTCTCCTCCTCTGTGTTCTTCTTCTCTTTGTGTTTACTTCTGGGTGAGCATCTGTTTTATCCCCAAGGGGGCTGGGACTAGACACTGAGTTGCTCTCTAATGATGTTGTTGAATCAGAGCCCTAATCTTAGCATGATTTAATCAGACATCTCAGCTGATTATAGTACAAAGGGTTATCATGCCAGAGGAACTGACCAGTTTGCAAACATAATCTATATTTCTTTTTGGAATTCATAAATAATATCAAACTCCTATAATCAGGATGTGAAAGATCTTGTTGAAAAAATGGAGAATGATTTAATTTCTAGTCGAAGTGCAAGATAAGAACACAGGGGCAAGTGAATGACTAGTTGGGTTAGCCGAGCAGGTGGTGGCAAAATTAAACAAAGAAGGAAACTGGCCTCTCTTCACTATTTCTATAATTAAGAAAGGACTAATTTTTCAAAAATCTGATATAAGCATCATACAATAATGAAATTTTAAAGCCAAACGGTAATAAATTAAAATGTTTGAAAAGTTTAAGCAAAGAATCTTTCTATTATTAATGTCACAGGATGCTTTTAAAGTTCCTGCTATTATTTGCATCTGCAGCTCTCTATTGGCTTGGAAAGAGTAGACATTGTGGCACAGTAGGGAGAGGAGAGTGGCTCACCAGAGGAGCCTGGCTCAGCATCCTGGGTAAACTGCAGAGTATTCCAGAGAAGGGGACTTTGTCCAACAGAGATCTCTGAAGGATGGTGATTTTAAATGTTGGTGTACAGACAAAATCAGTGAAGCCAGTTTGGCGTTAAGCCACTGCTTCTGAATGAGCAATTATTAGTGGCATCAAAAGTCTGAGTGAGTCACATTATCACCGAAGTAGCAGAACAGACTGTGATGCTGTCAAACACTATATCACACTCAGTAACCCTCAAAGACAATCCTCAAGGGTTTCCAACAAATGTGCCCATAGAATGATGGCTGCTTGTCCTCCTGACCATGAATTTCTATTGTTCAGTCAGCTTGGTCCTGCATTGTAAAGCTGTCGATGAGCAGAATATAATGGGAATTTATGTATTTTGAACCCCAGAACCTCACAGACTCCTACCAAGATGCTTTTTGAAGACTTCTAAAAGGAGGAAAATTTAAGCTCACATTGTGTGAATTCCAACTTCACAACCCCACAGACTGCAGAATGAACCATATTCCCAAATGTCACTCATGCAAAGATTCACCAGGATGGACATGTTATTGATGAATGCCTTGCTCTTGTTCTTCTCTTAAATTACCCAAGACAACATGGATTTAAACAGAAGGTCCTCACTATATTGAAGGAAACCAGCACATGTAAAAGCAAAAGAATAAGGAAGAATGATATATTGGGGAGACTTCCAGGTATGATGCAGAAAACAAAAGAAGAAATCTGATTGAAAATGGATCTGTTGGAGCAGGCTCATTAAGGCTTCCTGGGATGAGGTTAACCAGGAAACTAGAACACAGTTGGAAAGGGCACAGAAATGGAGCAATGTATTTGGTGGCAGGATGGGAGGGGAAGGGGTGAATGAAAATGTGGGAGGTGGGGGGATCCTGTGTTTCAAAAACTACTGGGTCAACTCCAAACCCAGCACTGGCCTGTGTGTGTTGGACAGACATGAGGCTCCATCATCTGTCCCCTGTTGGGTCTCTTGAGTTCAATGTGGTTGGCTCAGTTCCTCTACAGTGTGCTTGGTCTTAAAAGGCTCTCTTGAATCACTCAATGGGAGCTGCTTTCTAGGTGGGAGTACTAGCAGACAGTGAATGAGAGGTTCAGGGATGGAAGGGATGCAGACCCTTCCTGGGCTAGCTCCCCTGGCTATTACTACTACAGGCAGCTGCTGGTTGTGGTGGCAATGACCCTAGCAAATGCTTCTTCTTTTACTTTTTTTCTCTTTTTATTTATTTTTTAATGTTACATCCAAAAAATATAAGAGGTCCCCATAGATCCCACCACCCCCCTTACCCCACTCCTCCCACATCAACAACCTCTTTTCATCATCATGGCACATTCATTGCATTTGGTGAATACATTTTGGAGCACTGCCTCTACCATATAGATAATGGTTTACATTGTAGTTTACACTCTCCCCCAGTCCACCCAGTGGGCCATGGCAGGACATACAATGTCCAGCATCTGTCCCTGCAGTACCACCCAGGACAACTCCAAGTCCTGTAGCAAATGCTTCTTCTTTTTTTTTTTTAAAGCAGTTCTTTTTTTTTTTTTAAGATTTATTTATTTAATTATTTTTCTCCCCTTCCCCACCCCCCCACCCCCCACCCCCCACCCCGGTTGTCTGTTCTCTGTGTCTATTTGCTGCATATTCTTCTTTGTCCACTTCTGTTGTTGTCAGCAGCACGGGAATCTGTGTTTCTTTTTGTTGTGTCATCGTGTTGTGTCAGCTCTCCGTGTGGGCGGCACCATTCTTGGGCAGGCTGCACTTTCTTTCGCGCTGGGCGGCTCTCCTTATGGTGCGCCTTCTTGCACATGGGGCTCCCCTACGTGGGGGACACCCCTGCGTGGCAGGGCACTCCTTGCGCACACCAGCACTGCTGTGCTGTAGGCCAGCTCCACACGGGTCAAGGAGGCCCGGGCTTTGAACCGCGGACCTCCCATGTGGTAGACGGACGCCCTAACCACTAGGCCAAGTCTGCTTCCCAGCAAATGCTTCTTTTCCCTGGTTTTTCCCAACTCACTGCAGCCTCTCAGATGCTGCTATTGCTTCTGCCTGGAATGTCTGCTCTCCTCTTTCATTGGAGATTGGATTTCCTCCTTTCTCTCTCTTTTCTTCTCTTTCCTTCTTGGCCATATGAGCACCTGATATGTGGGCAGCTACTTTGGGAGGACATAATGATAGGTAACATGTTGTCCCCAGACTCAAGCTCTGAACAATTTAGCCATAGGATTCAATAGGTAAACAAAGGCCCTGCTTGAATTACTTCATGTCTCCTTTCTTCCCTTCTTTATCCCCCCTTCTGTCTTTTCTTAATACAGCAGTGAGAGAGACCTGATGATCTCCTCCAATGACTTCTCATCTCACACAGCTTTAAAGCCAAGGTCCCTACAGTGGCCTTTGGAGCCTTCTCTCCTTCAATCCCCCTTCTTATCACTTTCACCAGCTTGGTCCCTAGCAGGCTACACTGGCCTACTTGCTATTCCTCTGTGCCCCAGCCCCACTCCAGGGCCCTGCACTTGCTGTTGCCCTCCCTTTACAAGCTCTTTCCACAGCCATCTACACGGCTCACTCCTCACCTTCTCCAGGCTACTGCTTTATATGTCTCTTCAGAGAAACTCTCTGACCACCCTGTTAAATATTGCAAACCTCTCCCCCAACTCCTGTATTTTTCCCTATATTCTTTTTTTATACCATGTGATGTAGTATATATTGTTCTTGTTTGTGTATTGTCTGTCTCCTCCAACTAGAATCAACTGACATGATGGCAAGGGTTTTTCTCTGTTTGCTCACTGCAGTATATTCAGGTCAGAGTGGTTCCCAGCATGCACAGGAGCTCAATAAATGTTGGATAAGTGATTATGTGACTGCCACAGTGCTCAGCCCCACTGTAGGAAAAGGGGCACAGTTTGGAGAGTGCACAGGGTTGGTTGTGCAATTCCGGGGAAGCTTCAGCGATCACCTGGCAGCTGAAGTAAGCCTTGAGTTATAGGGAGGCCTTGGCCTTGCGGAGCTGAGATGAAGGGTGCTTTAAGTGGAGGGAACAGCAAGAGCAAAAGCAGAGAGGAGGGAAAGGAGCATGAATACTCTTCTGGTTGGCAAGGTCCTTGGTGACGCTTTTATTTCATGCTTCCTCCATGTTTGGTATATAATTCTTTCATTGTTTTCTGCCCAAATGGGGGCAAGGAGACACAGTCCCTTTGGGAGAGCTAATTTTGCTTCTTTTATACCCCTGACAGATTACATATATGGGGCCTGATTTACAAAGTTACTTAATTGATCAATCCATTCAAGAAAATATTTCCTGAGGTCTGTGTCAGGCCCTGTGGTAAGTTCTAGGATGCAGAACAACTCAGATCCCCCCAGCCCCTCTCCCTTCCCATATGGTGCTTCAAGTCCAGAAAGGAAGTTGACACTGAAGAAGTAATTACAGATGTGAGGGGTAACCAGAGGTAGGGAGCATAAGTTGCTATGGGAACATATAGCAGGGAGTGCTGCATATCATTTGAGGTCAGCAGAGACCTCCCTGAGGACAGACATTTAATTGAAACCACATGGCAGGTTACAATTCAGGTCAGAGTTAGGTTAATCTATAGGGAGATACAGAAGCATTCTTGGAAAGCCTCATATTCAGTCCAGAGTGGATACAGACCACACTAACTCCTTATTTAACCGGGAAAATTTAAACTGGTCTTCCACCTTCTAAGAAGACTGCATTTTCGAGTGGAAATAAACAATTCTTGCTAAACTTTCCACTATATTGTAAATGTCAAACCAATACTTACAGCACATAGGTTTGAAGAACCCTATGGTGTAAGTTCACTAGAGACTCTGTCTGGGCTCACTCTGGCCCTGCTGGAAGGGGAAGGAGATTCTCCTGCTTATTTGCTAAGGGTCAAACTTTAGAACTACAGTCCAAAAAAGCCCATCTCTTCCTGGCTCTCAGTCATCACTTTTGCTCTTTTCCCCCCTCCCCCCCCCCCCCCAACACACACACTATCTGGCATTCTCCTATTTCGATAGACATGTCTGAAGAGTGTAGCCAGGAAATGGAAGATGACTGGGCTATGGCCTGAAAGTCTCATGTCACATGCAAGTGGGAGGAGTCTGAGGTCTGAACTTGTTTTATGTAGAAGTTCCATACAATAAGACAAGTAGATTGGGTTGATACCCAGTTCATTTTCATTTACCAGGGTCAGCATTTCATGCAAAATAAAGGTTGTTCACTACAGAGCCAACTTTGATTCTGCTAAGCAACTTTAAGCAAATTTCTTATTTACTACAAAAGCATCTGTTGAACAATGAGTCACCAGTTCTTAACCCAATTCAGTAAGTCTTTGTTGAAGGCCTCCCATATGCAAGGCATTGTGTTAGGCACCGGGGAAAATACAGGGATGGAAGAACCAGAGTTCAATTGCTAGATTTAGGACCTTCTGGCATTACCCTCCAGACCCCAATGCTAGTCATTTCTAAAAGACAATTACCTTTTCCACAATTTGAGGAGGACTTTCAGCTCGTCGGAATACATGAGTCCCAATGGCCACACTGAGGGCCCTGTATACTCCTTCCACAGTGTCCGGGTGGCAAGCAAAATAAAGCAGCATCTGTGTATAGTCAAGCTGGGGTGGATCCTTCTCATAGTCAGCAAATAGTCTAAAGAAAAACTGACAAACACAAAGAATTTCAAACCAAGTTGACACTTGTGTACTCTGGTGGGCAATAGGTGGATACGGAAATGAAGAATCACTCCAAGAGTTTTGGAATATGGTGCAAAGCAGAAAAGTATCTTAGAGATCATTGAGATCTGCAGATGCATTCATTAGCTACCCTTTTATGAAAGGTTCCAGAGCTGTGAGCCGGGCATAGAACTAGGCTGAGACACTTGAAAACACTCTCTGATAAGATATCTCTTGGTTTTTCAGCACTCACAATCCAGCTGTTGGGTTCCTTATGGACCTTGTTTTGGCTTCACCCTCACACTTGCCTCTGAGTTATTTTGGGTATCACCAGCAGAACTAGGAGTAGAAGGGAGATGGACTATGATGTTTTCCATGGGCACCTATCCTTCATTTCTTTCACATGGAGAGTTGCCTGTTAGTATTATGTCCATTAAATGAATTGCTCTTATAAATGCTATATATATGCAATTTTCCTTATTTCCATTAACAAGGGATCTGAATATTATATAATGAAAGAAGATGTGCAAAAACAAAATATGTTGAAATACAGGCTGTTTCTGTAATTAAATAGGGTAGATTTCAAATCAATGGACTGGACTTTTTCTTTGCTATATTTTTAAGATGATTTAAAATACTGTGGTAGGCAGAGTTCTAATATGGCCTCCAAGAATCTCATCCCTTGACATACAAACCCTATATAATTCACCTTGAGTGTGGGCAGGACTTAGGAATATGACAGGAAAGTCATTCTCAAGGGTAGGTTCTGTTATATGGCAAATAAAGGGATTTTGCAGATGTGATTAAGTTAGCCAGTTGGTTTTGAATCAATCAGTAGGGAGCCTAATTTTAGGTTTGACCTAATTAGGAAAGCCCTTTACAAGAGGGTGCAGGCCTTAAAGAAGAGAGATGAAGCCAGAGAGATGCTTTGCTGATGACCGTGAAGAGACAAATGTCCAAATTATGGAGAGGGCCCATGGTAGACTTGAGGTATTGAGGGACTTAATTCTACACTGTGAGGATATGAATTCTGCCAACAACAAGTGATCTGGAAGAAAAGCCTGAGTCTCAGATGAGATCACAGCCCCAGCCAACATCTGAATTTCAACCTTGTGAGATACTGAGCAGAGGATCAAGTTTAGCCATGCCTTGACTTCTGACTTACAGAAACTGTGAGATAATAAATGGGCTTTATTTAAGCCACTAAATTTGAGATAATTTGTTGCAAAGCATCAAAAAATAATAAAATACTATTCAAAATGTACTTATTGAGCACCTATTAGGTGCTAGGCATGAACTGTTCGAGGTGCTTAAGATACACTAGTGAGTTGAAGAGATAAAAATCCCCATTCTTGAGAAACTCTTTTTTCTAGAAGAGGAAGATAGTCAGTTAAAAATGAATGACTGGACTCCTGGTTGACCAAGATGGCAGTGTAAGATGCTTCAGGGTGTTTTTCCCCCATGGAATCTTTGGACAACTAGCAAAGCCAGCAAAGCCATCTTCCTCAAAACTCTGGAATATAGTTAAAGGGTTGCTGTAACTGGGTGAGTGCTGAGTCAAGAGAACACAGCTTTTAAAATGGTAAGAGAAGCTGTGGAACCCTTGCTAGCCCCTCCCATGTCCCCTAGCAACGTGGAGCCAGCCTGTGCTCCCAATGTCCCTGCCCTGTTCCAGAGAAAGTAGACTCATCCCTAAGCATACAATGGGGTGCCAGTACCGTCAGTGCCAATTTGTCAGGTGGCAGCCTGACAGACTGCACCAGGAAACTCCTCTCTGTATTGCCCCCCAGAACTGGCCTTGCAGTCAGAAGCAGCTTGCAGACAGGTAAAGCAGTGTAAAAATGGTCTGGGGCAAAGAACTACTGGATTTAGGACATACAATACAGCTCCTAGGAGGGGTTGCTATAGTGTACCAACAAACTAGAAAACTTAGATGAAGTGGAAAAATTCCTGAAAACACAAACTACTTACACTGAATCAAGAAAAAACATCAGATCTCAATACACCAAAAAAGCAAGTAAAGTGATTGAATACAATATCAAAAACCTCCCCCCAAAATGAAAGTTCATGAGTAGATGTCTTCACTGGTCAATTTTACCAAAACATTTCAAGAATTAACACCACTCTTGTTCAAGGTATTCCAAGAAATTGAAGAGGAATGTACGCTCCCTAACTCATTCTATGAGGCCAGCATCACTCTAACACCAAAGTCAGATAAAGATACCATAATTAAATAAAACTACAGACCAATACCAATTTTGAATATAGATGCAAAGTACATCATGAAAGTACTAGCAAACTGAATCCAACAGTATACTAAAAGAACTATACAACATGATCAAATGGGATTTACCCCAGGTTTGCAAGGGTGGTTCAACATAAGAAAATCATTTAATGTAGCATGCCATATTAATAGAATGAAGGAAAACACCACAATTACCTCAATTGATGAAGAAAGTGTATTTGACAAAATCTAGCACACCTTTACAAAAATACTTAGAAAACTAGGAACAGAAGGATTTCTTCAACATGACTGTATTAGTCAGCCAAAGGGGTGCTGATGTAAAATACCAGAAATTGGTTTGTTTTTATAAAGGGTATTTATTTGGGGTAGGAGCCTACAGATACCAGGCCATAAAGCATAAGTTACTTCCCTCACCAAAGTGTATTTTCAAGTGTTGGAGCAAGATGGCTGCTGATGGCTTAAGGGTCAGGCTTCCTGGATTTCTCCCTTCCAGGGTCTTGCTTCTCTCTGGGTTCAAGTTTCCTTTCTTCCTGGGGCTGGCTTCTCTTTCCTCTGTGAGCCTACTTCCCAGGGTTCTAGCTCAAGTCTCCAGCATCAAACTTCAACATCGAAACTCCAATATCAGAAACCCCTCCAACTCTGTCTTCTGCCATGACTTTTATCTGCAAGTCCCCACCCACCAAAGGGTGGGGACTCAGTGTCCTACTGGCATAAGAGGTCAAGTAAACCTCTGAATCCAATATAATCTCATATGCCCAGAGGAAACGATCAGTTTACAAGCATAAGTTAATATATTTTTTTGGAATTCATCAATAATATCAAGCTGCTATAATGACATATATGAAAAACCCACAGCTAACATCATACTCAATGGTGAAAGACTGAACACTTTCTCTTGAGAGCAGGAACAAGGCAAGGATGCCCACTATCACTACTGTTATTCAACATTGTCCTGGAAATTCTAGCCAGAGCAATTAGGCAGGAAAAAGGAGTATAAGGCATCCACGTTGGAAAGGTAGAAGTATATTTTCTCTATTTGCAGAAAATCCTGTAAAATCCCAACAAAGCTACCAGAGTTCTAGCAGTTTGGCATTGTTTATGAATTCCAAAAATAGACATTGGGTTATGTTTATAAACTGGTCTATTCCTCTGGGCATATTAGATTGTATAACTTCAGAGTTTTCACTTTTACTTGGTTAAATTGTGATTAAGGCTTTGACTGAGCCACATCAGTAGGATGTTGCATTCCTGCCCCATTGGTGGGTGAGGACTCATAGAGAAAAGAACACAGCAGAGGAGTTAGTTGGAGTTTTGGATGCTGGAACTCTGGGAAGCAAACACACAGGAGAAGAACACAGAGGAATAGAGATGGCTCCATAGACACAGCAGAGGCCCCATGAAGAGAGAGAGCCTGAGAGTCTACAGTTGAGACCAGAGCTGCTGAGCCTGGAGAGAAATGAGCCCTGGGAGAGAGATGATACTTATCCCAGCCTACAGCTGATTTCTGAAGAGGCTGGGACCACAGTCTTAAGAGAAAGAGGAAGGCTTGATCCTTGCAGACTTCGGCAGTCATCTTGCTCCAACATGTTTCAACAGACTTTGGAGAGGGAAGTAACTGTAAGCTTCTATTCCAAATGAATACTCTTTTAAAAAAACAACTAATTCCTGGTGTTTTGCATTAGCACTACTTCAGCTGACTAATATAAGACCTAATAAACAAATCAGCAAAGGGCAGGATAAAAACGCAACACACAAAACCACTGCTTTTTCTATACATTATTAATGAACAATCTGAAAAGGAAATCAAGAAAAAAAATCCATTTACAATAGCAACGAATAGAATTAAATATCTAGGAATCAATTTAACCAAGGATATAATGAAGTTCTATATGGAAATCTACAAAACCTTGCTAAAAGGAAATCAAAGAAAGCCTAAATAAATGGAAAGACGTTGTATTTTCATGGATTAGAAGAATGAATATTGCTTGGGTGTCAATTTTAACAAAGCAATTTACAGATTGAATGCAATCCCAATCAAAATTCCAATAGGTTTGTATAAAAGAAAAAGTCAATCATCAAATTTGTATGCAGGGTAAGGGACCCTGAATAGCCAAAACCATCTTGAAACAGAATGAATCTGGAGGAATCACACTTAATGATTTGAAAACATATTACAAAGCTAGAGTATTCGAAATAGCATGGTACTGGCACAAAGACAGATATATAGACCAATGGAATTGAATTGAGAGTTCAGAAATAAACCCTCATATCTGTGGTCAACTGATTATTCACAAAGGTGCCAAGTCCACTCAATGGGGAAAGAACAATCTTTTCATCAGAAGGTGTTGGTATAACTAGATATAAGGATGCAAAAAATGAAGGTGGACTCTTTCTGAAAATTACATAGAAAGTAATTCAAAATGGATCAAAGATGTAAATATAGGAGCCAGAATTATAAAGCTCACAGAAGAAAACATTGGAAGCATCCTCAGGACCTTTTGTTGGGCAATGGCTTCTTAGATTTTATAACAAAAGCATGACCAGCAAAAGGAAGAAAAAACAATTGGGATTTAATCAAAATTAAAAACTTTTGTGCATCAAAGAACTTCACTGAGAAAGTAAAAAGGCAACCTACAGAATGGGAGAATATATTTGGAAACCTCATATCTCTTAAGAATTTAATATCCAGAATATATAAAGAAATCCTACAATTCAATAATAAAAAGACAGACAACCCATTTAAAAAGTGGGCAAAAGAGTTGAATAGACATTTCTTCAAAGAAGATATAAAAATAGACAGTAAGCACATAAAAAGATGCTCAATATCATTAGCTCTTAGGGAAATCAAATCAGCACCACAGTGAGATACTACCTCACACCCACTAGAATGACTACTATTAAAAAAAAAACAAGAAAATAACAAATTTTGAAGATGAAGCTGGGGCTAACAAATGGGGAGTTAATGTTTACTTGGTACATAGTTTCTGTATGAGGTGATGGAGTAGTTTTGGTAATGGAGAGTGGTGATGGTAATACAACATTGTGAATATAATTAGTACCATTGAATTACATATTTGAATATGGGTAAAAAGGGAAATTTTAGATTGTATATATATTACTAGAATAAAATTTTTAAAAATCCCATAGGACAATACAACACAGAATGAACCCTAATGTAAACTATGGGCTGCAATTAATAGTACAATTATAATAACATTGTTTTACCAATTGTAAACAGTACCACACTAATGCGATATGTTAATAATAGGGAAAATTGTGTGTCTGTGTGTGTACGTATATGAGTACTCTGTATTTTTTGCATGATTGTTCTGTAAACCTACAATTACTCTAAAAAATAAATTAATTTAAAAAAGAATGAAGGGGAGTGGGAATAGCTCAGTGGTTGAATGCCTGCTTCCCATATACAAGCTCTGGGGTTCTATCACCAGGACCCCCCCCCCACCAAAAAAAAAAGGAATGAATACAAAAACCACGTAATGATTATAGAAACAGGAAAACAATAAGTCAAGGAAAGGAGTATTGGGAAGAAAGGGAGGGGCATTTCAGTATTAAGAAGGAGAAATTTGAACAAAGACTTGATGGAAGGCAGGGAGTTAGCCAAGTAGAACAACCGGGGTACGACCATTGCAGGTAAAGGGAACTGCTGAGGCAAAACTCCTATGATGAGTGCTTGTCTTGCATATTTGATGAACAATGAAGAGGCCAGTATTGCAGAAGCAGAGTCAGCAAGGGGGGATATGACAGAAAATGAGGTGAGAGAAGTAATGGGGTCAGAAAAAGCAAGGCTGGATTGGCTACTACAGGACATTGGCTTTTCCTCTGAGTAAAATACAGAATCATGGGTGGGCTTTAGCAGAGGTCAACATGATCTGACTTTAGGCTTGAGCAAAGACAAGCAGTAATCCAGATGAGGTTGATTGCAGTTTGTTCAATGTGGCAGCAATGGGACTGGTCTGATCGTGGACATATTTTGAAGGTAGGACTAGCAGGATTTCCTGAGGGATTGGATGTGAGATTTCAAAAAAAGAGAAGAATCAGGAATGATTTGTAGGGTTTTGGCCTGCGCAATTAGGAAGAATGAAATTGCTATATCCTGAGATGGAGAGAGCTTTAGCTGAAGACGGAGAGGAAAGATGGCCGGGAGAGGAGATCAGGTACCCAGTTTTGGACATGGTCAGTTTCAGATACCTATTAGACAATTCAAGTGGAGCTCTCAAATAGGCAATCTGGAATTTGGAAGAAAAGTCTGGGGTGGAAATAGACAATTGTGATTCATTAGCAAATGGGTGGCATTTAAAAATACCATCCAGCCTGAGGGGATAGAAGGATGCTCTCTGCTTTCACTTGGACAGAAGCTGTGAAGAAGAGATTAAGACAACATCTGTGGATATGAATGTCATCAAATTAGGACTACCATTTTGTTTTTCAGGGGAAAAAAAACTCAGGATTTTTAAACACTGGTGTTGAGTATGTGGAAAACTGGGAAACCAGACATGGCCTGCTGATCCCTCATCAATCAAAAGGAAGTGCATTGTCACTGTCAGGAGACAACAATGTGATTGCAACACAGAGATGTCTCAGGGTTCCTTTTTGAGGGTATAGCTTGACTTTTCATTCAGTGCCAGAACTCATAAGTCATCCAAGTTCAAGGGCAGTGCTCTTGGTCTGCCTTCAGGGGCGCATGAAAAGTGTGGCTCAGAGGCAGGATCTGGATCACAGAGAACACAGATGACAAAGCAGGGGAGCTGGGTGGGACCCTGGACTGTAGCCCAAGCCCCTACTTTAAGAGAAGATAGAGGCTCTGGGAGATGAAGGGCCTGGGAGCAGGTCCTTTCTTGCTTCCTGGTCCTCAGGGCCGACCATCACAGTCTGCCTTCTGGCTTTAGTGGCCAGGGGAGCAGCCAAAAAGCCTTGCCTTAGATGGACATTTCTGAAAACTTCTGGATGCTAAGGAAAACGCTTTTCACTTGGACCATATTCAGATGGCTAGTTTCTTCACAAGTAATGAAAAACTTGCTTATGTTGTTGGCAGATTTGTTCACAAAATCATATGGGGATGGTCTTCCAAAAGCTTTACAGGAGAATTGGTTTCAGTCTTCCAGTTTCACATTAAAAAACAACAAACAAACAAAAAACTGACATCACAACTTCCAAACTCATATCTTAGACTTTCTTTTGGTAACTCCCTGCTTCCTTTATCATACCCTTCTCACCTGCTAGCATCTAGCTAAAAAAATGCATGCTCAATTGCAGGGAATTACTCACTTTAAGTTTATAACTATAGTCATATTTAATAAATCTACCATTCAACTTTTCTCATGTCTTATTGAATTTGACTGTGTTAGGTAGGTTTTAAACATCCCTATTGAAGACAGAATTGTTTTCATATTCCAAGGTCACTAAGTTCATTGAGGCCTCAGGGACAGAAGCTATAATAATATCATTATTGATAGTAATACTATTGAGAACAGCAAGGTCTGATTGGTCATGGGCAATACTGTATATAAACTCTTTGTATGCTGCACATGTTAGTAAAAATCAAAGAGAAATGGACAAAAATATACATTGGAAAAGTGACAAATCTTATCCCAAGCTTTTAGAATCAGAAGAACCCTTAGAGACATAACAAACTAGCTTATTTGACAGATGAAAAAAAATGAAGCCCAGAGAGGTTATGAAAATTGTCCAGCTCACAAAGAGAATGAACAGTGGGACTCTTTAAGCCTCTGCCTTGTGCCCAGAGTTCCTCTATGTTGCCTCCTTAGTGAGTATTAAGTTCACAATTTGGGGATACAGCAAAGGAACTGGAGGGACTCTAAAACAAATCATGTAGGTAGAAGAAAGACAAAAGACAATGATCAGGAAAGTTACAAAACTACATTTTCAAAGGTCTCAGTAATTACCTCTATAAGATGCTCCTGCCTATTAAATGGCAGGGGTTCAAGGGGATTTTCTGGAATTTTTATATCTTCATCTCCCATAAACCACAGGCCAGCCTACACAAAAAGTAAAAATGAAAATAGTTAAAACATTGAGCTGAAATGTAAGTTTTCCTCTAAAAACCACACAGAGGTTGAAACAAGTTTATTTAGCTTTCTAGAGTAAAGAAGGACATATACATCATGGGGCTCTAGAAGAAAATATTAGAACTCCCAGTTACATTTATTTTTATCACTGAAAATTTTTTTTAATATTTCATAATGTATACAATGTAATATGTGTTGCTATCTGTTCTCAGATCTTAGCATAGTATGGTGCATGTTGCTGGCATTAGAAAATCTTTGTTGAATGACTGATTGACTAAATGACAAAAGATTGTAGCAGCCTCTTTTTCATGACATCCTGCTCCGTAAGCCCAAATTACCAGTTACCAAATCCCACGGTTTTCATTTGGCAATGCTTCTCCCATCTCTTCCTTCCATTCTCACTGCTACCACCCTAGCATAGAGCTTCATTACCTCCATCCTTGGCTACTCCTATAACCATAGAGCTGTTCTGATTTCCAATCTCCTTTTCATTTGTTTCAGTTTGAACAATGCAACCATATCAATCTTCTCAAAACTTTTTTAATGTGGCTGTTATTCCCTTCTTGCTCAGAACCATTTCCTACTCTCCTTCTTTTGCTCCTATCGCCCCTCCTATATTAGGTGCTCTCCATCCTCCTTTCTACCCAGGTAAGCCTACACATCCTTCTAGATCTGACTCAGATCATCCCTCTTCAGTGAAGCCCTCCCTGATTGCTCCTCTAAATTCCAATTTTACTCTTGTTCGTATGATATATTTGGCACTTAGGTCATTCTTTTGGGAGTTGTCATTATCTCTGCTGGTGAACACAATGTTTAGGGTTAAAAATGTTTGGGTTCAAAGAATGTGCCTTGCTAAGCTTCTGTTTTACACATGGCAAGCACTTCATAAAAAAGCACAAGCATTTTCCCCTACATCTTGCTTCCTTACTGCCTTCCAGAATAACAACCTACCCTTAGCACTGCTTACTGCCAGGAGCTATTGTTTTGCCTGTGCTCTCAGCTTCCCTTCCATTCCAGCCAAGAATTACCTGTGCTTTGGGAGAAGTACAAAGGCCCTGGGTAGCTGGTAAGGGAATGCAGTCCAAGAGGTGAGGACTGGGTTTTCTTTTCATTTGGCACGAAGAGAGTTCAAGTGGGAGATGCTGCCTATAGGGAAGCCTTTGAGGGAGAAGAGTCAGGGGAGCTAAAGACTCCATGTGAATGACTTCTGCTTTGACTAAGAGGAGATCCTTGCTCAGTGGCTCATCTGTAGAGGGTCAGGTCCTGATGACACACTGAAGGGGAGAAGAGAGATATGAGGAACAGAGCTAAGAGTTCCGCTTTTGGCCAAGATGGAGTAACTAGAGTCAGATTTAACCTCCTGCCTTGAACAACTAGAATAATGGACAAAAGATATTAAATAATTACTTTTTAGACATTACTCAACACAACACAGGGTAGTGAGGGTTTTTTGGACAGTTTTCCTGGAGAGAATTTCAAGGCTGCGGTGCCAGGAGGCTACTCTGAAGAGGGCCTGGCCATCCTGCTGAGTTAGAGAGACAGATTTTGGAGTTGAGAGAGGCTGAGATGGCTAGATGTTGAAGGGAAGACCATCAGACAAGAGGGAGATGCAAAGGGAGAGGGCTGTCTTTGTACCATGATTGAGAGACAATCTGTAGATATATGTATAGAAAATGCCAAAGGCTAGAGAAAGAACCACTGGAAAGTAGTAGGTCAAACAATTCCAAAGACTCATGCAGGGCTAGGGCTAGGAATATTTAGTGTTGTCACTAGTCAGAGTGAAAGGACGTCTAAACACATGGAGCACTGGGCAGAACTCCTAGGAGGATAATTCCTTAACATGAGGGTCAAGTTATTCCTATACCAAAGGCTGGTCTGTACCTGTCCTTCCAAAGCTTAATGTAAGCTTTGAAAGGATCAAACTCTGATTACAAGTAAGGTCACAAGGCAATGTCTAACAATATTTAAAGGTATGCAACAAAAGCCAGGACCCAATAATATAAAATTCACAGTATCTGGCATCCAATATAAAATTACAAGAAGTGCAAAAAAGCTAGAAAATGCAACTTATAACTGGAAGAAAAATCAATCATTTGAAACAAACAAAAAATGACAGATGTTAGAATTAACATACAAGGGCATTAAAACAACTATTCTAAATATACTGCATTTGCTCAGGGATGAAGAGAAAAACATGAACATAATGAGGAGAGAAAGAAAAGATATAAAAAAGACCCAATTTGAACTTGTAGAGATGAAAAATGTGACATCCGAAATAAAAAATACATATTGCATGGTATTAATAACAATTAGGCTCTGCAGAGGAACATATCAGTGAACTGCAAGACATAGCAATAAAAGCATCAAAAATGAAGCACAGAGAGACACAAGACTGGAAACAAGGAGCATCAGAGACCTATAGGACAATATCAAGCTTCCTAATATACATGTAATTGGCTTCAAAGAAGGGGAGGAAGAGAAAAAAAAAGCTGAAAAAATTATCCTGAAAGTTTTCCAAATTTGATGAAAACTACAAACTCACAGGTCTGAGAAGCTCAATAATCTTTAATCAGAAGAAACACAAAGAAAATCACATCAAGGGACACAATAATCCAACAGTAGGAAACCAGTGATAAAGAAGAAATATTAAAAAACCCAGAGGAGAAAAGAAACAGAAGATCCATGCTCTTCTCCCTATTTCTCAACCATCAATTCCATTTCTAATTGTTTCAGTGCACAAGGATTTTCTCTGATTCTTAAAACCAAGGACTCATGTATATTAGTTTTCTAAAATACATGATATTTCATAAATTAGAACACCATTTTAAAGTATATCACACACAAGAGGGCCACATTAGAAATTAAAACAAAACAGAACAACCTAATAGGGAGACAACTTATATATTTTAAAAAATCATCCATGAAAGTTTTAGCAATGTGAACTGTTGAATGCCAACATGTATAGGAGAAGTATCAGTTGATACGTGAGATTCAGTCAACCACATCCTGTTTCACAGGATTATTAAGCGATCTCTCTTTAAAATAAGGAAATGCCTTTTGTACTTTCTTGCTAAACATGGCCAAAGAATTTTAGGGTTTTTAATCTTTCTACAGAGAACAAGTGCTGTGCTGCTTGGTTCCTAGAACATATGATTCATTAAGTCTGTAAGAACATGCATTGTCATGAACAAAGATGAGTCAGTAGTTCAAAATCAAAGAGCTCTACATAACTGTGCCTAAACATCCACACACACTCATGACAGAGAGGAGCATGTAACAGCTGCAGAAAGGTTGGGAGGTAGGGTCGATAGACTTTTATTGCCTCTCTTGGCCTGATTTCACAAATGCAATATCTTACTCTATTTTAGAAGTTGGGGAAATCAGTCACTCTTAAATGATTGCTGTGATGAATCTGCAATTATTAAAAAAAGAAAAACATAGTAGAGTCCTTTTGTCATCAAGAGCTTCATGTCAACAATAGTTATACTGTTTTGCTGTTCTCATGTAGCATTTGCAATGAATCTTATAATGTCTTCCCCTAGAAGCTTTGATTTTTCTCATTAAATAATTGTGTTTGTGTGTGTGCATGACAGAGAGAGAGAAAGAGAGAGAGAGAGCTGCCAATCATTGGAAACCTATGAAAAGGTAGGTGGTATGTCAACAAGTGGGTAGCTTCAAATTCCTCCTTGGCCTGGGGCTACTGAAGAGTGGGACCTGGGTGAGCAAGAGGAGAGGGCAGAGCCTGGAAACCAGCTGTTCCCAAAGCATACTATGAGTTCAAGTAAGTATTTGTTTCTATCAAATGCAGCATCCCTAAGAAATTCACATTTGGTAAAGGAGCTTTCTAGTTTGGGGCTTGGCACTTTGATAAAAATTGCCAACACTGTTTGTTCTTCTCATGTTTGTGCAAAAGGATATTCAAATTGATATCCTGTGTTACTTGCCACTTACTTGAAATAGTGAAGGTTGATAATTTCACAAGTGCCAACTTTTGAAAACCTTAAGCCATCTATGGAAAAGGATTAAGTTTTACTCTTCTTTTATTGTTTTTGCTCAAAATCACCTGAATAAATAGCAAGTTCATGTAATGAGAGCATTCATAAATTGCTCCACATAATAAAGAAATGATTCAGTGCCCAATCAGCATGTTTTCATCAGACCAAAAAGAACCTCCTCAGGATTCAAGTGCTATTCCCTCTGGCTCAAACATATGAGCATGGAAACCTCAAGGCTGTCTAACAACACTCCACTGACCAATTGTGGAAGAGAAGAGAAGCAGGAAGGGACACATATCCTTAAATGGTGAAATATATGCAGGTTACGGGCACTTACAAAGAGTAGCACACTGTCGTAACAGTAATATCTACCTATCAAAGTTTCCATATTTTGTGTCTACACATCAATGTGAAATGGTGAGCAATATAAAGAATTCAGTAAGTAAAGCCAAATTAAATAATCCAGGTTCTGCTCAGTTATGGAATTTCATCCTCAATCCTTTCTTACTCAAATTTCTCAAAAATGTGTTCAAAGTTCTTATGTTCACATCTTAAAGATCATTTCATTTCCTTACCTCTGCAGCCTGGCTTCTGTACTCATTATTCCATCCAAAATTGTTCTGGCAAAAATCATCAATTACATCTACCTGCCAAATCCAATGGCCAGTTCTTATGTTACTGGATTATCCACCACTTTACACATTTTCTTTGGGTGATCTCTTCAACTCAAATTTAACTAAAACAATCCCTTTTGCATCTGCCATATCATATTTTATGTTTCTGTCTCATGTCCCACAAACATTTCAAACTCAATTGATCAGAAATGGTTTATTATTTACCACCCCTCATCCAAAACAGAGAACCTGCTCTTTTCTCCATATTCTCTGTCACTGTTTTGCTACTCCTGAAGATTCTGATTTATCTGCACTGAAGTCTGGATACCGGGATTTTAAAACCTCTCCAGGTGATGCTTACTCTAATGCACAACCAAGGTAAAGAAAGTTTAAGGCTAGGAGTTTAGGAGAAGGACCACAGAGCTCCTTTGTCTTCTTCAGAATGTTTAGTTCCCCCAGAAGCCAGAAATGAACAGCTCCAATTTTTCAGGTTCTTTCCCTTTTCAGGAGGTTATGACATTGCCTGGGCTGCCTTTGGGTACCAGGCCATAAAGAACACTGAAGGCAGAACACTGGCCTGAGGCCCAATGATGCTACATCAGTGAGTAATACACTTCTTAGGTCAAAAGTACTCTGGTGTTATTAGTGCCATCATATGCTCATATCAACCTGCATATACTGCTCAAGAGTGATTGTGCCCAACTGTTCCTCATCCACAGCCTTGAATCTCTGCAGGGTCTCCAGGAGCTCCTCTTCCAGGGGAATGGGCCAAGGCATCGAGGTTACTAACAGGAATTTCCGCCAGTCCACGAATTCCGAGTTTACTATTAATAAAGATGTCAACTCCTGTAGCTAGAAGAAAACAGGAAATGTCATCAGAATATTTGTATGACTCTCTCTTGAGGCTGAGATTCTCATAGCAAGAGTTTGAGATGATGGAAAAGGACTTTATATTGGTGAATGGAGCCAGTTCTTTCTGGTTGGGCTATCCTGACCAATCCAGGCAGATCCTATAAAGTGTATTATGTTTTACTTCCTTGAAACTTATGGTTTTTGCTTATTGTCACACAACAAATTTATGCATGTGAATCCAGGTTTACTCTGTACTTTTTTAACAGAGAAGGGACAAGATGATATCTATTGGCAGTGCAAAAGCTCTACAGCACATAGGGGAAATAATTTTTCAACACTGAGTTTTGTGGTATGTTTTCAAGCCAAACATTATGATGAAAAGAAAAATCTGCCAGAATCATCTATTGTTACTAGTTAGAAATATTCCATTTGGTTGTAGCAGAAACAAACTCACTGGTTGAGCCTCCTTGTTTCTCTAATTGTTTCATTGGCTATTAGTGCCATCATTTATTCTTCAAAGAGTATGCATGTACATACTGTGTGTTTTCATTTGAAATTTATTCATTCAATCATTCCCTCAATTTCTAGAGATTGCCTACTGTACAGGGTTGAATAGTTTGCCCATAAATTCATATCTACATGGAATCTCAGAATGTGACCTTATTTGGAAATTAGGGTATTTGAAGATGTAATTACTTAGTTTAGGATTCGGTCATACTAGATTAGGAGAGGTCCTAAAAATCAGTGACTGGTGTCGTCATAAGAAGAAAAAAACAGACACACACACACATAGAACATCATGTAATGAAAGAGGTAGAAATTGGAATGATGCATCTATAAGCTAAGGAACGCCAAGGATTGATGGCAACCAACGAAAGTGAGAAGAGGCAAAGAAGGATTATTCCCTAGACCCTTCAGGGGGAGCATGGCCTTGCTGATCCCGTATTTTCAGGCTTCTAGCCTCCAGATTTGTGAGAGAATAAATTTCTTCTGCATTAGGCCACAAGTTTGTGGTGATTTGTTATGGCAAATAGCAAACTACTAGGAAAGTAATCTGCCTACTAAATGCAGATACTGGTTATTTCAGAACTATTTACTCATTGATCAAATAAGAAGAATGCTCGAAGCTTTGCAACGCAAACAATGACAGGGCTTTAAACAAAACGGAAGCTTACATCAGGTTGGGTGAGGTGCATCCAACTACTAGGTAAGTTGTTTGTTCCAAGGTTCAGGGTCACCAAGTCAAGCAGAATGTCAGTAAATGCTTTATTTCCTATTAAATCTAGTAAAAAATAAAAAATACTTTGTTATTTATTTTATGATAGGGTTTTTCCCTTTTGCTAAAATAGAAGAAATGAGCTCTTGAAAAATCATTTTGTTCATATAATTTTAAAATGTAACCTTTGGACAAAGAGAAGGTATTTTGAAAACCCAAAAATAAGAATCAATTTCCTGATGTTCTCCCATTTTTGCTTCTCAGCTAAGTGAAAGTGTCTTTTTTTGGCCTAGAAATAATTCACTCCAGATTGGGCAAAATATTGAGGCTTTATGCTTTAATTTGGAGTCTTCTTCCATCTTTTATTCACAATAGGTTTATTATATGAGATAGGGCACAATAGGAAAAAATAGGATAAGGTTATTTCAAATGAATGGAAGTTACCACTATGACCGAGGTAACACATTTATCCTCATCTTACCCTTTGATGAGAACATATTTGCTTTGTAAATGTAGGGAAATTTGAATTGCTAAATTATTGGATTGAACACTAATTTAATCATCCATTTGGTTCGCTCTTCCCAAGTATGTTGTAAAAGGTCACTAACCTTGTTAATGTTTTGTTCTTATACACTAATCTACTTTAACTTGCCCAAAAGAGAAGTCTAATTTTTCTATTTCTCATTTCAAATTGCATGCACATGCATTACAAAAGGAAAATGAAAACAAAATAAACCAATCTGTTAAAAAATAAAATTGACTAATGCAGAGTAACAGAGATACCTTCTGGGGCCAGAGAGTCCTACATGTATGCAGGCATTTTTCAGGTCCAGAGTACATAGCCATTCTTCTTTGTTTAGGAATAAAAAGAGTGAAATATAGATGCAGCACCTCCTTTTTTTTTTCCTTTTTATATGTAAGTTCTTAGTATTTTAAAGCTCTCACATGAATTTTATCATTTCCTCTAACCTTTAGGAAAATTCAATAATTCTGTTAAATTTCTGTGGTTCAAATCTCATCTACATTTTTGAGATCTGGAAGGTAAGCAGAATCTTTCTTTCTCTGATAAGATGGATCATCCAGGGGGTTGTTCAGAAATAAATTCTCTGTCCTTTTTGATCAAACCTTAGTGTCCAAACTTACAGAGATGAGAACATTTTCCCAAGTTTTAGAATTTTCAGTAAAACAAGGTTTTTACAGTATCACATTAGTTTTAAGATAAATTAGGAAGAAATCATTTATATTTCTGTAAATAAAATCATAAAGAAAATCTTCTGGAACCATGAAGAGACTCAAAGTATTTAAAAATTCTGATGATTATGCAATATAATTTCAGTGCCTCTAATGGCTCTGGTAGAAGACAAAATATTATAAAACAGGCTTTGAATTTACACATATATTGTTAATCTAAGGGTCTTAGTGTGAAATATGAAGACAATTTTAATATTTGACAATGTTATTTAAATTGTCAATGCATGCAGTGGCATGATTTCCACATATAATGTAGTAATACAAACAGATGCACTTACAAATTTTGTTCATGGATACGAAAGAAACTCTTTAGTTTGACCCAAAGTTGGTTAAATAATGTAACTACCATTTAGAATTAACCAAGGAAAACAGGTAATTGCATGTCAGGCCCCAGTAAACTCAGAATCACAGTCTGTTCACCCTTAGAAATAACTCTCAAAGATGACATGAAAATAACACCACTGGTCAGGAGCTCACATCTTCACCCAAAGATTCAGAAAGAATGTGCCGATTCAGAAGAAGTAGTTAGAAAGTAAACAGAAAATCAATCTTTGGATTTTTGCTTTGTATGTTAGGAAGATGCCAGGTACCCTTTCTGTTTGCCAAAGATTGGTTACTATTTTACTTTCGTATTTCAGCTTTTTGAAAATATTTTCAATAAAAAACTCAACATTTTTCACATTACTAATCACTCTCATAATGGCTTTCTGAGCTGGATGAGCAATCCGAATTAGATCTTGCATCACCAGTTGACGATAGTGTTCTTGTATTCCATAAATGGATAGCTTTCCTGGGGTCAAAGCTATTAATATCTGGAGAGTTCAACTGAATTATCAGGAGATCTGTCATACTTTCAGCCTTGGTTTTAACACGCATGTGTGACTTGGTACGTCTCATCTGACTAAAGCCACGTTCTGCTTCAGCTGAACTTGCAGGGAGGGTCAGCACGAGGTCTACTAGTGTCAGGATATTTGGATACTTGTGTAAGTAAACAGAATTCACAAAATCCCAGGTCAATTTGCGAATGTTCTGAAATCTAGAAGAGAGAATGAAAAATGCAAATGATTAGGAGATTCCCGTGTTTTCCCCAGATATTTACAAATATCAACTAGTTTCTTCTGCTTGCTCTTTTTCTTACCTGGCATAAATCTCCAGTTTCAACATGCTCCATTCTGTGTCCACTTCATCAATTTTCACGTTGGCAGCTTCCAATATGGACTCATAATGTGCAATCAGGATGGATACCTCTTTTTCCCCAAATTCTATGATCAAGGTATAAAAGAAAAAAAATCACACATACCAAAGAAACTCACACCAATGACCAAAGAAAAATAAGTTCAGGATGAGCACATATAGGTTACCTTGATTTATTTTCCCGGGCCACATTTTGAAGCTTCCGATCATGGCTGCCCTCACGACATCTTGGCTGGCATCTCTGAAACAGCCTTGCAACCTCTTGATAAGATGTGTTAATACCGTGTTTCTCATGAGAGAAATGCTTCCCTGTCCGCTGAGGCAGTTACCATGAAAGTGAGTGACTGAATCCACTGTGCGTTCTTGTGGTCCTGGTCTGAGGGAAAATATCCCCCCAATGAAAAAAGAAACCACATGAAAAAGCACCTGGAGAATAATTTCTCAAGTCAAACTGCCTGATTTGACAAGCCCTCTAATCCTTCCCAGCCCCTCACCTTGTTTGGTATATTCTGAGCATTTCCAGCGTTGATTCTAAGGTGGCAAATATGTCAGCAATTGAGGAATTTCTATTCTGATTGACACGGGACAGAATGCTGAGGACATTAATGACATCCACTAAGAAATGAGCAAATTTAACAATGTTGGCCTGGAGAAGGAACTCAAGAAGTTCTTTGGCTTTCTGTTGACTGGCATCATGTCTGCTTTCACTGGCCTATAGCACAGGTTGGGAATAAAACTGCGGTTTATCTTTCTCCAAGTTATTGTTTCAAAGAGCTTAATAAAAGTATTTTGTTATTTTGAAAAAACAAAACAAAACAGTAAAACGATGTGTATTTCAAAATTACTTACCAAAAGTAATTGCTGGACAATTGCAGGATATCCCTTAAGAAAGTTCTGAAGAGCTGCCTGTAATCCATGAAGCCACCTCTTCTTTCCTACTTGAGAAGGCATCACAGGTCGAAGGTGAAGGTCTTTGAAAGCAGCTATCAGGGAACTCCTATGAAGGGCAGACTTGTGATAGAAGTGATAAATGCTATGAAGGAGGTCTCTGACATCGTTGTACAGGGGAATGCTCTGGAACACTGCTTTGTAAGACAGTTCAAGGCGATGTGCAAAGCAGTGTATAGTCTGCACACATGGCTGGATTTCTCTTAAAAGAAGGGCCACTCCATTGTTCTCACTCTCCATTGCAGGAGCACCATCACTTCCAAAACCAACCAGTTTCTTGGCCCAGTCTTGGCTTGACAGGCTAAGTTGCAGATTTATCTCCAGAGTTCTCTCAATGGCATTTTTAATTGCCAGAGGATCCTTCTTTTCTACTGTGTGTACCCCAACAATCTGGCAATGCACTTTTCCTGCATGTGCAAACTGCACATAGACAAGTTTGGCTTCCTTGATTGAGCTGTCTGCAACACCATCACTGATGACAGAGAAAAATTTACATTTTTCTAGTTTCTCCTTTAGATTCCTCCGTTCCACTTCAGCAATAAAATATGCAAATGTTCTTGCTGATCTGTTAGTTCTAAATACTGGGCCAATGTCAACACCCTTCATATCATCCAACTTGCACATCCAAATAAAATCTTCGAGGGGACGTCCTGTCTTGGCAATGGCATGGCATGATCTGAATAAGTTCTCCACTCTGCCAAGAGTGACTTTGCTCATGGTCCTCACCATCAGCTCAGTGGTGGCTCTGTTCACCGGAGAACCACTTGTTGCTTCCATTAAGGAAGCCTTGGCGTGAGCCTCACTGAGATGATGTGCATTGAGAAATTCAGTTCTAAAGTTGTCAGTGCCACATACAAAACTCACTTGACTTGCCCCCAACTTCACTCCATGTTTACGACACAGGCCACAGAACATAAGATTTAATATCTCATCATATACAAGCCAAGGGTATTTTTTTAGCCAAATTTTCAAAAATTGATTGTTCCTCTTGGGAAGGTAATAGTCAAGTTTCTGTGACCTTCTCTGCTCCTCGGTGACTCGATTTACATCATCTGGAGGATCTCTGCCTTTAAAATAACTCCACGTTGTTATTTTAATCGATCATCAATGTCAACCCTCAGTTTCACTTTCCAGTTATTCCCTATTGCCTGTATGTGCTTATTATTTCTGGAAAAATTATATGGACCCTTCCTACTTAGCAAGCATTCTGCTAAGTGCTTTAAGTGGTTTATTTAATTTAGTCCTCCCAAGTGATTACTCCATTTTATAGTTTTAAAAAAATGAACTGCTATTATCACCATTTTATGGTTAAGAAAACTAGGACCCAGGGAATTTGCCCAAGGTCACAGGGCTTCTCCCTGTGGGAGCTCACTTGCAGTCTCACCTCACAGCACCAACGTTCACACACTTCTCTATTGAGGGTTCCTTGAATGGGCAAAGGGCACTAAGGTCTTCTAAACTCTAGAATCCTTTCCTCTGTGTATAAGAGGGACATTGCTTTTTGGTGTCATTTTCTTGCCATGGCCAGAAAACATAACAATATGATCTGGCAGTACATCTGCAAGATTGGCCTTGGATTGGGCATCCCTTCCCTCCTGATGGAGACCCTCTTTCTCTGGCAACGGTTAAGCGAATTTATTTATTTACATTAAAGGCCTTAGGCTCTGAGATCTATCCATAAAGGAGCTGTGCCTCAACTCATTTTATTCTTCAACCCAAAAGATCTATCTATTTTTTTTTTTTAGGAGGTCTTGGAGATGAACGAAGGACCTTGTACTGGCGAAACAGGTGCGGAATCACTGAGCTACACCTGTTCCCCCCAAAGACCTAACTTTTGACATACATTTGACCATTTGCCAGTGAAAGGATAATATATTTATCTCAACAGTGGAACAGATGTATAAAAATAAAACCTTAAATACCAGTTTCTCCCTGGAGGTTTCCCTTATAACCCCAGCCACACATATTATCTTCTTTCTATAAATTCTTTGTCACCACTGGTCATTAGATCATTTTGCCCTATTTTATATTATAATGAAAACATGGAAGATATGTGTGTGTAATAATATTTTAAAACATCTCATTTTGACATACATATCCAAAGTTTTTGTGGCCACTGCTTTCTGATCATGGGCGTTGGCTCCTCAACCAAATTTTAAGCTTCTTCTGATCAGAACCTTACTTCTTTTTGCTCTATAAAGTCTAGCTGAGTGCTAAGCACTTAACAGATGTTCGAGGAAAGAAATCTTCCTTAATTGATTTTCACAATCTCATGTATCTCTTAACTCTTTCAACTGAAAACTTTTCACATTAGTTTATCTGTCTCTACCCTTTTTTCCTTATTTATATCTAATTTTTATATTGGCCTTTATAGGTCTTTTTGTAGTAGTGGCTGTTAAAATAGTACCTGTTATTTTTTAAGTTCTAAATATTACTGTATTTCATTTTAAATCAGTTTCCTTGTGTAGGCACTGTTGAAAAACATAGTCTATACCTACTGCCTTCATTTTCTCCTCTAAGCATTGGCTTACTCATCAGGCTCCCACACCAAGCCTTGATCACCAGAGCAGGTGCCTGCTCTACAAGAATAAAATTGTTGATTAAATGAATGAATTAATGGAAAAAAACAAGTCTAACATAAAGGGACTGAGCTTTCACTACTAATTTAGCTAGTTTTTCTGTTTTCAGTTGTATGGACAAATTTTCTGGAAGATGTTATTAGATTTATGAGCATATACTTTCATTTTCTTAATTATTTTTTTACTAAGTTCTTTGGCTTCAAGAGACTATGGTACATCCTGAAGAAACACCTGGAACTCTGCCCACAGGTCATTTTATCAGGGACTAAGTCTTCTAGATTTTGTGATCTGACTCTGATCTAGTGGATGGAGTTAACCCACTGAGAGAACTGGAGGTATATAGGGCATAATAACATCGATTCGTTCATATCATTCCTTTTCTAGGAAAACTTTCTGTACTTTTTGATTTGTGTAAATGTTTGCCTAATTTAATTAAAGCAATTCCAGATCAAAATATGGGGCTTACTTACATGCAAGATTCTATTATTCATATTTTTATAATTTTCTTAGAGATACTAAGGCAAGAAGAACTTATAGAACTTTCCAGTTTCCCCTTTCAGGAAACAACCCAAGTATCCTTTCTCCTGCTTCCTGCTTACATGAAGGTTTGTAGAGAGACTTGATAGTGTCTGTTGGTTTCTCTGACATTGTATCTCCCCCTCCAACCCATTCTCCACATGCCTTGGTACTAAATACCTTTGATAATCCTCCCCTGCATGTCCTTTACATGCCACCTGCGACTTCGCAACTTGACCACAAGCTATCTTTGAGGTCCCCCCTCCTGCCACTTGCCCCAGCTAATCTGTTAGTTGGTCCCTCTAGATGTCATGCAACCTCACAAATCTCTACATCTGTTCCATTTTCTTTTTTGCCTGAAAGATTCAATTCAGAATGTCTTCTCTGGATTAACCTCTAGGATGGGACATAGGCAGTAATAACTACTTCCTCCTTTGAACTCATGCAAAAACTGTGTGGCTGAATGAATTAGCTTAGTGGCTACACTCTAGAATTCTTGGCCTTTGAGACCAGTCACTATAAATCAGGATCTCTGGGTATATGGGGACCTCATATTTTTTTAATGTAACATGCTGTAATTTTTCTGGATACATTCTGGAGGTGATTTTTTATGTGCCTCTTAAGGTATATGTGCTGAGCTAGCATTTTTGGGCAATAATAGGAATAGTGTCTAGTAATATTATATAATGTTATATGTTAATCAATAATTTGTTATTACTATAATTATATAATAATTGCTTATGTTACACTTAAATTGCACATTCTACATGCCAGGCACTTTTCTGAGCACTTTACATATATTAATTACTTTAATCCCAATAATAACTCCATGGATTAAGAATTGTTATTAGCACAGAGAGGTGAAGTAACTTTGTCCAAGATCACGACAAGACCCTGCCAAGATCTGCAAAGCAATGGCAGAGGTGGATATGAAAAGAGCTGTCTGATTCCAACCATCCCAGCACAGGGTTGCAGTGGGTAAAAAGGGAATTAACATGTAAAACTAGCACAGGGCCTGGCACACAGTAAGCACCATGCCAATATTAGTAGTGGTTGTTATAATTCAGAAAATATTCACTAAATCTCACTCTTTGCTGCAAGTGTGCTCATGGGAATGATTCCTGGGACTGTCAGTGGAAAGAATATCTCACTAATTCACTGGCTGTCTCAAAGATTATAAGCTATGGATCTTTCTAGGTGGCAAGAAAAATGCAAGCATGACCAAATTGTGCCATTGCATTTTACATGATTTTGTATGATTATTACTCATGAGAAAAATTTTTTTTTCTGGCATATTTGTGACACCCATTTCAACAAATGGTTTTTCTGCTTAATTACCATCTTTACAAAGAAGATTTATAATTGTCATAAGTGGCAGAATTGGACCAGAAAAGAAAAGCTGAATATTAGCATTACAGTATATGATGCATTTTCAATTTTACATTAGCTTTTTTCAAGGTCTATTTTAGTGACTATTTTTAATTTTCAAATAGGTTAACCAATAGCAAAAAACTCCTTAGGCTTTAGTTATTTCTATTTATATCCTGATAAACTACTCACAAATATTTCTTCAGTCACTTGTTTTAATCAAAGATTATCCCTTTCACTCAATAATTTTATTTATGTAGCAAAATTAAAAGTTGCAAAGTATAATTTAATGATATCAAATCTCCTTGGAAATTTGTTAAAGATTCTTACCACGGGTCCAATAACTTAATGACTGTTGTTTGCCCATATGTATGCTTTTTCCTAGAAAAAAAATCATCTGTTCATCTATTTTAATATATGTTAGTTGCTTTTTAGGTGTATGGATTGCATGGGAACATATGAAATAACATAAGGAAATGTCCACATTTCTTGGCTTTGAACTTTCAAGTTGAAGCAGGAAGTTCTGCAGGACCACACATTAAAAAGTTACCACTTTCTGCCAATTGCTTTGTTCTTTCAAAACAGGTATCACTCAACTAAGATGGTCTTTTGGAATTGTGGCGTTTTAGGCAAATACAATAGACGATATCACCAAAGGTATTTTCCCCAATTCTTGGAAGGAATATGACTGAAGACTTCATTTAAAAAGCTGGTCAGGTGTGAATCATTTAAGATAGTGAACAATAATTTCGGAACTGAGGAAGACAGACTAAAATGCAGAGGATGCTTTGTGGGGCCAGGTGAGAGCAGTGAGGGGTAGTGGTAACTTTTAAACTCCATCAGGGAAGGGCAATTTCAGCATTCAGAACCTGACTTTGAAGGCATCAACAGAGAGCCTCCAATTCTGCAACTCTGGGCTAGAGAAAAGGGAAAGATACAAACTTTTCCCTTCCCTTTATTACTAATAATGAAAGCTGTACCATAATAGCAAAAATGATAAAAATGAATACTACTTCTATGGATGGAGTGCCAGGCACTGTGCTAAGACATTTCCCTATCTCAAAAGTAACATATGCAATGTATATTTTTCAAATGGTATAACTGAGCTAATAAATAAAAGGGCTTAAACTGTTCATTTGTAAACGATAACTCACTTTGAACTACCATAAGCCCCTAATCTCCTTATATAGCTTTTTACATTCCGATGTGATTACAATGGTCACTCTTAATTCTGTCTCAATTCTCCAGCTTGGGTGAACAGAGTTGGGTGCCCAGGCTTAGAAAGCCTTCCCCTCCATTTACTGCAGTTCATGCCGCTGGGGAAGGAAAAGCAGAGTAGGCTCCTTATCATTACCTGAACAGCCAGACGCATGCCTCATGTGTACATGTGGGCTAGTGGAGGCTCCTGAACTTGAAACATCTCTGTATCTTTGCTGTCAAATCACTCTCTATTTCCTTAAATTCCACTCTTCAAGGTGTTCCTTCAAAAGTTTGAATAACCTCATTGGACATGGATTCTCCTTTGCTTTGCCTCCTGGAGGACTTTTATAAGTTTATACTGTATTTCAGAGAACTTAAATACTTGTCTATATTTTCTTATTCTTTGCCTTTACAAATTACACTATAAGCTCCCTACGACAAGTGGTTTGCCTTGTACTTTGACTTTTTAAAAAAATGAAACTATATCTTCCTCCCTCTCTTTCTAATTTTCTTCTTCCCTCTCCCTACCATTCTCTGAAATCAATTCACTTGTAGAGAAATGTATCTGTTGACATCTTTTAGACCAAAGAGTTTTTAGAGCTTATCTTCCAAGACATACACATTTCAAGTTATAGCTGTTCTTTGTTATTTATTTTAAAATTTTAATTGTAATGCTATATATGGTTTTGAGGCTGGATCCAACAATTATCATCATCAGTACTAGGGTCCCTTCTGAAAGTGATTAGGAATGGCTGATAAATTTCAAAATCCACTTCTACTTGCTCCACTGCTCCTCAAAGTTTTTAGTTTTGACCTACTAATTCTGGTGATTTCCTCCCAGTCACCCTAGGATAGGACTAAAGCAAATCATATTTCATATATAAAATCTTTTTACTTTCTATCTTTTTATTTCATATGTAAAAAAATAGCATGAATAAAATGAATAGCAACTTTGAAGGGGGAAATACTTAATAAAAGGGCACTGTGAAGTCCACGTAATGGGGAAGAGGAAGGGATCTGCCTGACTGAAGGATTTCAGGGCTTTCATGAGCTGGCTTTATAGTTTTCTTTTTCTTTTTTTTTTTAACCTGTTGATAGACACATTTCCTTATTGTCCAAATGCTGCCAACTTGAATCGGCGTTCACCCACAGCTGTAGTGTTTTCATACATTGGTGTATATAAAGCCTGCTCAAGCTGATAAGATGGCCTGAACCATGCCAGGATAGGGGTTCACCCAGGGTCACACATACACATCTTATGTACTTAGCAAGGACGTTTTCAGACTTAGAGAAAAGTAGTGCTCTTTTTACTAATGAGATTTGATATGAGTTTCTGGGAATCCTGGGCTTTTTATAGATAAATGAAATAAAATCATTCTGAAAATAGAATTATGGTTATGCTAGATTGAAGTCTGTTGACTATTTTCTAGGAAAAAGGAATAACTTTCCAATAAGTAGGATATATCAGATGATAAAATAAACCTGCCTAGGAGAGGCAACTTAGTTCATTGAGAAGGAGCAGGGAATTTGAATCCTCAGGTCCTGACTGATTCATGACTCTAAGCAAATTGCTCAACTGCTCTGTGACTCTGTCCAGACTATAACATGGAGATGATAATCCTATGCATTCTTTCTGAATTAATTGTGCTATCATTTGATGGAATGCATTGAAGAATATCTGGATGTGGAAAGGGCCTGAGTAAACAAATCCTGTACTGATTCTATAGAGCCATGATGATCAAATGCGAAGGACATAAAGAATTTGTGTGCAGATAATAACAAGAACACACATTAAAAAAATAATATTTGTTGATAGCCTAGTTCATTCTGATCATTGTCTACTGAGCACTGAGAAAAAAGGCATATATAAAAAGGAAGTTCTCTATTCTCTGGTCTCCTTCACAGACTAGTGGGGAAACCAGAAACACAAATCCATAATTTCAGTATAAAACCTAGACTAGAAGTTTGCACAAAGTCTGTTTCTCAATTGCCAGATGGAATAATACTCAATTTTACCTACTTGTCCTGCAGAGGGCGGCGGGGGGGGGGGGGTGCGGAGTGGGGATCACAACACTGTTCAAATTTTGGTCACTGGGGTTTTGCCTTTTTTTTTTTTTTTAATTAGATCATTTTGTATGAGGCAAATACATGATAAACTAGAAGCCAGTAAGGACTCACTTTAACATCACACCGATTTTTCTTACAGGTAAGCGATTATTATCCTGGTTAATCTTAACATTTTTGTGCTCCTTTCATGATAATTATTTTTTCCTACCTTTAGGTGCCATATCTAAGAATTGATTTCGAAGATTGTCAAGCTGTTCAATGGTCAGGGTGCTGTTTTCTTCCTTTTCTACAGGTGAAGGACGTGTTGGTGGGGGAGGATCTGGAAAGACTTTTATATCGCCATTAATGAAGAAGTCTTCTTGGTTTAAATAAAGTTCATTCTGAATTTTTGTAGAGGTTTCAATGTGATAGCGAGCTACCTCAGTTAATTTTTCAACACTGAAAATGGAAAAATGAATAGTTAACTCATAAAGATACCTATTAGATTAATATAGTTTGCATGGAAGACATGTACAAGAGTAAGTGCATTATATAGTTCAGGTAGACAGTTCAAATTGCATGTTCATTCTGTGAAAGTCCATTTTGGATAAAAGCAGTGTATAAATAAATTAATACAGATTAATAAAATACATGGTTATTATACAGCTAACAGTCACATTTTACACAAAGCTGAACAAAAAGAGAAGACATTAAATATGGTTTTATTACTATTAGAATGTATTTTAGTATGTATGAAAGACTAGAGTGAAGGGACATATTTCATTCTAAGTATCAACCAGAGCAAGGTTAAATGGCAGAAGAAGTAGTAACATATGATTGTCAGAATACACATTTATTTGGAATCAGGATAAATTAAAGAGTTTATCAAATTTGATAATGTATTTCTAGAAGGGTGGTTTTTCTCTAGCTTTGGATGTTATCTAAGACACAGTTGTCTGAATGGACTGTTGCATACAAATCATTGAAATTGCTTTGCTATGTTCACAAAGAATAACAAATCCTAGCTGGATCACATGGTTATAAGCAGCAATAGTTAGGGCTAGTTAGGAACCACTATGGTGCAGCGGAAAGAGCACTAGAAGCTGAGTTCTTATTCTAGGATACTCTCTGGCCTAAGTCAATTTAAGTTGTCTGAATTTCCTTATCTTCACAATGGAACCAATAACACTTTATCCCCTACGTTAGGGTTGTTACTGTGAAATCATGTAAGACAAGGATTTAAATTGTGTTTTATAGTTATAACAACAGTTTAAAGGTGAGAGAAACTTTATGCATGAATAAGTACAATTACTGTATCACTATACTGAAGAAAAGATCTTGTTTATATGAAAAGATTGAATGTTATAGGAAAACACATATTTAATTTGCTTTAGGTAACTCAGGAACATTATACTATTTATATACTGAAAAGAGAAAATAGTATTAGTTGCTTTCTTTGAAAAGCCACTCCTGAATTACACTCCAGCGTCTTGTCTTTGCGAGGTTCCATTTGGCATGTATTATCTAATTGGTTAATTCCTGAGGGCACTGTGTGCTGGTGGGGGTGGGGTGGGAGGTGGTAAGGAGTGGGCAGAGGAGAAGGGTCTTGGATAGCTACTGAGTGTAGAACTTGAGGGAGGAAGGTGTTCCACGAGTAGACTGAGTCTGTTCAATTTGCTTAGGTCATTATCAGTAAGGTCATGTACTATTTGTCCTTTAGTGACTGGCTTACTTCATTCAATATAAGGTCTTCAAGATTCATCCATAGAGCTAGAATCTGGAAGACAGGTTATCAGGAGACAGAAAGGAAGCAGAGTGTGGTGAGCCTACGCTCAATATGAGCAAATCTACAATAAGGTTGGAGGGGAAGGTTCGGCAGTAGATGGAGGTGATAGTGGTGCAGGGATGTGAGTAGGGTTCATGGTGCTGGAATGTGAAGGTGGGGGGTCGGGTTGGGTTGGACTACCCAGAGAACTAGGCAGAGGGCTGGAGGAAGGAACCGGTGAACTTTGGGGGCTTGTAGGTCTGTGATTAAAACTACAATGGGGGGGGAGGGGCAACATACGAACATGGGAGAGTGTCAGGTGTTCGTTGAGAACAAAATGTTGAGAAAATCGTATCAAAGTATAAGTAGGAGGGTTACCTGTTTAGGATGCTCAGGGGGTATGGTCTGATGTGGGACGGACTACGGGGGAATAGCTTAAGGCTCATTTTGCCAAGGTGGGTTGTACCATTGGGAAGAGACCCAAGAAGTGAGAGTTGGGGTGGACCCACATCCTGGGGAGGACTAATGCCGTCAAATAGAGAGAACTGTATCTCTCGTGAGAAAGGATGGCTCCCAGGGCATTAGGGCAGTTGAGAAAGTCAGGCCCTGAATACTGCTGCAAGTATCTCTGGACATGGCTTCTCGGGAAATGGAGATTGGCTGGCGTTGTGGGCCCCAAGGGGAGGGGAAAATGGATGTGGAACGGATGGAACCAAGGTAAATATGGGGGCAAGAGAGGAGTTTTGTGAGAGTACACGAGGATGAATATAAAACATGTAATATTACACCAAAAACATATAGGGGACGACAGACTAATAATGTAAACCATAAGGCAAAACATAGGATAACTAAAAAATTTAGAAAACGTACAACCTAAAGTATGGACCACATAGTAAGCACAGATGTCACCTTGTTTGAAAGCTATTGTCTCGGAATCTGTACATCAGTTTCAGGAAATATGATATGAATAAGTTAAAAGATTATCGCTGTGGAAGGGAAAAGGTTTTATGGTGGATCTGGGGAAGTACTGTATATTGTATATATGAATTTCGGTGATCTAAGACTCTTGTGAAGCTGACATTATGTTGGGATTCACTTACGGGAAGTTTTGGATCACAGAGTGGTTCAACAATGGCAGCGGAGGAATACTGATATAGGATGTTATTGACAGGATATATATGGTTGACAGGGAGTTATACAGGGCATATGCCCAGGGTATATAGTAATGTCTAGATATACTCATAGTGGAAACAATTAAAAACAACAGCTGGGGAGGTACTGGGCCCCTGGCCGGGGGGTCACTGTCGTGGACCCTGGGGGAGCAGTGGCAGTCCCCCAGGTGCAACGGCAAGAACCAGGAAGGAAGGAGGGCCCAACAGTGGGCTCCTGATACTAATGGCTATGCTTTTGAGCCTATACACCTGCAATAAGAATAAGGCCTAGAGTAGCACTGTGCCTGGGAGTTTCCTCCTGACAGCCTTCATGTTACTCAAATGTGGCCACTCTCACAGCCAAACTCAGCATGTAGATGCAGTGCATTCCCCCCAGCGTGGGACATGACACCCGGGGATGAGCCTCCCTGGCACCAAGGGATCACTACCACATACCAGCTGAAGATGCAACTAGAAAATAACCTTGAATTAAAGGTTCAATACGGATCAGCAGAATATCCCTGTCTACATATAATAACACGACTTCAAAATGCTGTTTGACCTAATGTAAGGGGGAAATGGAAAGGAGAAATGAGATTATAAGGCTATGAGTCTCTAAAAAAGAGTCTGGAGGTTGTCAGAAGGAATGCCCTTATGCACAACTGAGCAGAGTCTAAGAGACAGATAAAGTAGATACAACCCCGGGTATTGGTTCTTTTGAGGAATAAAGAGACCCACGGGTTCTATGGTCATGGCAGATGGGGTTCACTGCCATGTCAGATGGCCCTTCTTTGGAGCTGGTGTTTCTGCGTGATGGAATTGGACTCAGAGGGGATCTCTTTTCACAAGACTTGCATGCTACTTTATTGGAATTGTAGTTGGTGCTGGGGTTTAAGATATATTTAGGGGATTTGAATCTCTGGACTGATAATATGACACCCAGGCCCAGAGCCTCAACAGACTTCAGCTCCTACACTTTTATTTATTGGACTTACCCCACTCAGCTAACATGAAGTTGAAGAAGGTCAACCACCACACCATGGAGCTTAGAGTGTCTACAACTGAAAGCAGGAGTGCATCCAGTATCCATGTGGAATCTAAGCCCCCACTTGACATAGATGTGCAATGGACACAACCAATCCAATGTCCACAGAGAAAATGTGGAATGGGTGTGGGAAAGGTAGCCATGGTGGCTGCTGGGTTTGGGGAATGGGAGGAAGAGATGAGATGTGGAGGCGTTTTCGGGACGTGGAGTTGTCCTGGGTGGTGCTTCACGGACAATAACGGGACATTGTAGATCCCCCCAGGGCCCACTGGATGGAACGTGGGAGAGTGTGGTCTATGATGTGGACCATTGACTATGGGGTGCAGTGATGCTCAGAGATGTACTTACCAGGTGCAATGGATGTGTCACGACGATGGGAGAGAGTATTGCTGTGGGGGGAGTGGGGAGTGGGGGCGGTGGGATTGAATGGGACCTCATATTTTTTTAATGTAATTTTAAAAAAATAAATAAATAATTAAAAAAAAAAACTACAATGGTAGGAATGTTCTTTTAGCAAATACAGAAGGGGAGGGTTATTGGGTGCAAGGCAGGGGATGTGGGGGGATATGTGGGAAAGGGCACACCTGGGGCCTGCTTCTGTGGAATATGAAAAGAGTTCATCCTGTCATAGAGTGTTATCTTAGTGGGTGGAGACACATATAATAAACAAGAAAATATTAAGCTCCCATCCTGGGGAGTACAGCTAAGTTCTCAAATAGAGAGGCAAGTGTCTCTCAAGAGCATAGGCAGTGCCTAGTAAAAGAGGACAGACCAATCTGACAAGCCCTCAGTATTAATACATTTAACTATAAACCTTATTCTTCAAAAATTGCAACCTAGTGGTTACCATGGCTTCCGAGCAGAGTGGAAGAGAAGAATGGATGGAGCTTGGGACAGTTTTAGGGCATTGGAATTGTTCTGCACGATCTTGCAACGATGGATAAAGGCCATTATACATTTTGTTAGAACTTATAGAAGTGTATGGTACAGAATGTGAACCGTAATGTAAGCCATGCGGTGCAAAGTGAAAACCATAATGTAAACTATAGACCATGGTTAATAGTAATGCTTCAATATGTATGTGCTCATCAATTGTCACAAATGTACCACACTAATGAAAGATGTCAATGGGGAAAAGTGTGGGAGGGCGAGGGGGTGGAGTATATGGGTATCCCCTATATTTTTGAAGTAACATTATGTAAGCTTCTTTAAAAAGATAAAAAATAAAAATAAGAGTAGACTGAGACCCAACAACAGCCAGAACATCAAAACATGCATGCGCCACCTAGTGGAAGATTACTAAGATTAATTGCCTAAAGCAAGAGAGGGGGGGAAAAAGCCAGGAAAATAAAATGCAGGATTTGAAGTTCAGCCATCTGATAGCTCTTCTTCCCTCTCCCCCCCTCCCCCCCACTGAAGAGGTTTTGTGATAATCAAAACAGAAAGCAGAGCTTATTATTCCTGAGTTTTAGCTTCTGTGGCCACAATACAGCGTCTACAGATTCAAAGGCAGAGATACATATGGTATAAATCTGAGAAATATGAGTACATCTAAGAAAAACAAGAAGAATTTTCACTTGACAGCCATGTAGATGTTAGCCATAAATCCTAAGAATGAAGAAGATATGTTTTCATTTGTAAGTGGCAGGTGGAGAACAGAGCAGACTATCATTGTTTTCTGTTGATGAGTAACGGACTCAGTGAAATTCTTTTAAGCATTACTATGATATAGTCACCAGACTGACATATATATATATGACATACATAGCTATAGATATATATACTGACATATATATGGCACACATTGAAATATATGCTGACATGTATTTATTTTTTTATTATTATGGATTTCATAGTTATAAACAACTAGCCTAAAGATTTTACAGCAGAACTTTCATTATGAGACAAGGACTGGAGAAAACAAACCATAACTGATATTTGGATAGCAGTTGCTGCTTCTGAGAACATTTGCCATGTGAATTCTATGTATGCAGTAACTTAAAAAAGTTTCAGTAAATGTTCATTGCAAACTGTCATGTATCACAGAATCTAGGTCTAGTAGAAACCTCTCAAATAGCCTGGTTAGAGTGTTTCCTTTTATAGAACTGACAAGGCCCACACCAATTAGGCATGTTCTTATTTTGTAGACAATGTGGGACTGGAAATTAGGTCTCCTGCCTCTCAGACAAAGGCCATTTCCACTTTGTTGAGTGCTTCCTCTGATTTTTTAGGGGAGAACAAAGGGTGAAATTCATTACTCCTCACTAGAAATGAGTCTGGAAAGCTTTTGAAGAAGTGGTTACTACCTTTACAAGAGGATCAACCTAACTGGTGAAACATTTCAGTGAATGGTTTCTTAATCTCCCATTAATTGGTCCCAACTAATAACAAACATGGTATTAGAAAAGTATGACGTACTATCTCGTATCTGAAAATATTTAAGAATTGCTGTCTGATTTCATCTTGTAAACCAAGGTTCTTTTTTTTTTTTAACCAAGGTTCTTAATGGGCATTGTGACCACAAAACTCATCAATAAGAGATAAAACTGGATATTGCATTATTTACTATTTGACAAGAGTCAATACAAATGCAATGGTAAATGCTCACTGCCAAGGGTTTATATATGTGGTTTCCTAAAAGATCAAAGTTCACATTTGAAATGTAATTTACATTTGTTAGTACATTAAAAATCTTTGTCAATTCTGGCATTCAGGAATTAATAAAGTGAATTTTTTTTAAAAAGCCATGCAGTACTGTACCTGGCCATTTCAGTCAAGTACCTCTCACCAAGCCACTTTTCCATGAGTTTATATATATCTACTACCTTAGTTACTAGATCTTCAAGGAAAGTCAGTGCTTTTGCTTTTATCAGGTCAAGTCGAAACTGTGTGGCTCTCTCTATTCAAAAAGAGAAGTAAAGATTTTTAAAATGTTTTATACGTATGTGTATTTTCTGATAAATTCAATTTTAAGCCAATCATGTTTCAATTTGTAACCTCTAGAAGCATTTTTAATATGTCAATATAGATAAGGTAATATCTTATACACATCTTTCAGAAAGGAAATGTAATGTATGGCAGAGTCTTTTAAGAGAGTATTTCAACCCAAACTATAATTGAGCATTACATTTGTTGCATTTTATAGCAATACATTCTTGTAAAAACTTGTAGTGGGAAAAATGAACCCTTGATGGTTTTTGCATTTTAAAAAGATGGGAGAGCAACAAAGTCTCTTATCTCACTGTTTTAACACCTTTGGATGGCAATGCCATTCATTGTATTCTCAGTATTGGTAAGCCTAGTATAAAACGTGTGTTCTAGACTTTATGCTGTTCTGGCACTGCAGATGGACCATGAACTTTACCTTTGAAATAGCTTTCCAATCTTTCTACACTTTTTCCCTCATCACTGGCCAAGATTGGGCACTGACTCACTCTTAAACTATTGGAATAGCCTCATTCCTGCTTTTTCTAACTTTCTCTCCCCACCTCAAATCCACCCTCCATACTATCTAATCGGTCTTACCTGCAGATGTGATTATAATTGCTCTTCTGCTCAAGATTCTTCCCTAGCTTCCAGTTGCATGAAAGAAAATCTAATTTGCTTGGCAGGGCCGGTATGACTCTCTCTATGATCTACCCCTGTATCCTCAGAATCTTTTGTGCTCAGAGTATGGTTCATGTCTCTGAGCTACTTGCAGGTCACTGAGTATGCTCCTTATGCCTCTCTGCCTTCACATGTGCTTCTCTTCTGCCATCCCTACCCATTCTGTCCTCAGGGCAGACCTCTCCATGTTCTTCCAGATTCATTCAGCATTATTTCCTCTGGGAAGTATTTCTTGACTGACCGCCTGCTCCTTTTGTCTCCAATATCACAAGCAATTGCATCTCTCTTCCTGTAGATTGGGTTTTGTTTGCTCATTTGTTCTATGTTTTGAGTGTATATATATATTTGTGTCTCCAGCAATTACCACAGGGCCTGGCTACAGTTGAAACTCAGTATATACTTATTGTGTGAAGGAATGAATTTGGTCACACTAAGGCTCATGCACTGCATGAAGCCTATTGAATACAGCTGAAATCAGATGCAAGGTCCTGCCTTTCCTAACTCCACAGCTCTCCCTGTATTCTACTGACTTCAGATTTTACTACTGGGATCCTGGAAATAGGCTGTAGTAGGCTGAAGGAGGGGAAGGAGAGAAGCGAGGAGTGGGAATTATCTGTAATAGTTAATGGCCATTGAGTAGCTGTGCTGCATTTCCATGGTTTAACATCTAGTTTATTTACCATGGTTCCTTTCCAATAAGAATATTTTTCACTCAGTTTCCTGATCTTTTTCAAATTCCATTCGCGATTGCATTATAATACAATCTGCTATCCAGAGAGAAGGCTCTTGAACATTTTAGATCCATGACCATCTCTTCTATGGTCTCTGCTCCCAAGAACTTATTCTCAGGGCCTTTTTACCTTTTAGCCTGGATTTATTTTCTTAACGAGAGATCTAAATTATTCTTAAGGTAATGTAAAACCACTTACTTTAGGTGACTGCAACACTTCTTTCGACTTGTAAAATCTCACCAATTCGCTAACATTTTCTTTTTGTTTCGGTCCCTTGAGGTCTTAATTACTGTTGTTGTTTTCCTAAACCCTGCTGGAATTCTCTTTGTTGCATTTTGAGATCTTGGCAGATACTATGACTATGATAAGGGGATGCCAAAACATGGATTCATACACCAGTTAAATCTTTCACTGGCACTCATACAGTCATCTGAAAACAACTTAATGAACATTCTGTGTTTCCACAGTTTGCTTTGGGTCTTACAGACTCAGCCTGAGGCAACTAATGAGCCAGTTATGGGCTCTTTGCCCACTGTATTATTTTCTACTGTAAAGCATCGTCTTAATTCTTTCCAGTTGTTACCTTACCTTCAAATTGCAGAGCGGCAAGATGTTCTTCCTTTATCTTGAGCTGCAATTCCTTTTTCTTTTCCATTTCAGCAAATTCCTCTGCTGTTACCATTACAGGAGAGGTTTCTGCTACAGGTGGTGATTTACCTGAAAGGGCAATGAACATGATGAGTGGACTGTCAATATACAAGCAGTTGCATGGTTATTTTCACAAAATGAGTACAAAGCAAAGTTTGAAGAGCTATAAACCTCTACTAATTTAGAAATTAGAAATCCTGGTCTTCAGTAGAGTGGGAAAACACTGATAATCCTTTGAGAACCCTCTAAGTGGTATCTGGACTTGACTCAGATAAAAACACCCCATTTGTGTAGCACCATTGAAAAATGAGGTGTGCAGCAAGTGAAGGCAGAGTTACAGACTCCAAAAAAAGATCCCCTTCAGAGTTTGGGGACGGAAGTTAGCAAAACCCAACTTAATGTGGGTATCATTAGCCTCTGGCAGAAGTACCATTCTATAAGGGATGGCTTATAATTGCAAAGTGTTTCCCAGGTCTTCATCAAAAAAAGACTAGAGAATAATCTCAGAGGGGTATGGCTGACATGCAACTTATATTCAAGAGTTTGGAGTCTACCTAATTATATAACTGTAAGTACTTTAGTGATAACACAAGAGAATTGAAAAAATAAGAATTTGTCAATATTTCTCTGAAGACTTATCCATGGGATATGGCAGTGTGATTGCGGTTGTTTTTTTTTGAGGGCCTAGTCCTCAAGGGACTTCTAATTTGTGAAGAAGAAGTAAATGCAAATAAAGAAATTGTAATAAAATAGTTAATTGTAATATTAAGTATATGTACAAGTTACAGATAAAGAGAGATTACTTTCTCTGGATTTCTGTTTCATCATCTGTAAAACTAAGGGATTGGATTTGGTCACTTATTCCATGAAAGTAAACAGAAGCTTTATTCTCAATGCTGGGTGGGTGGGGGGAGAGTGTGGACTACAATGTTTATTATATTTTTAGCATCTGAGATGGGTTCTTTATTGCTGTTCTGTTTTTGTCTGGTTAACTCCTACTCATCTCTGCTTAAATGTCTTCCATCTGGAAGACTTTCCTTAGCCCCACAAATGGAGTGAGATGACCTTACTCCCAAGGTACCTGTGCCTCCCCTATCAAATGTTTCTTTTTGCAGCTGCTAGGCTATAGCTCTATCAGGGCAAGGACTGTGTGTGCGTATGTGTGCATGTATGTGTTTGTGTATGTTTTAATTCACTATCGGGTCCTCAGCATGTGTCATAGTGTATTTCACATAACAGGTGCCTCATAAACATTCTATAAGCAATCAATTAATGAAGTGACATTTCCTCTGTTCCTCTCTTGCCTCAAGTCTCTTTAAAGATGTAAAAGTGGAAAAATTCAGAGCGGAGAGTAACATTTATGCCGGAGCTATCCCTAAGGTTAACAGGGTATCTCTCCACACTTGAGTTTTCTTTCCTCTTTGTTTTCCGTCTTGCCTCTGAGGCAGAGACATAGCCAGGAGGCCTCCAGGAGAGGAGGGTAGGCTGGAATTAAAGTGTCCCTGAGACTTTCATGCATATAATTCATTTTTAATAATCTCTTGGTTACTGCAGCAAGTGTCAGCCCCTTTGCATGTGCTCTTCGGATGACATAGTGTCATCCTCGGGTTCCTTTAACATGTTCAAAACAATCTTTGAGGTTTATCTTACACAGGATACACTTGGATATACAAGTTGGGGGGACTGGCATACCACATGATTTGCCAAATAACATCACCGCTCACAGAATCCTGGGTCCCTAGTTTAAATGTAATGAACAGTATTCTGGGGGCTTTATGGCTGGGTACATGCTTGTTTTCTACCAAGGAGAGGTTTAAGCGTTCACGGGTCGGTATGCTGAAACCATGAATACCTTTTGTTTTTTTATCTGTCTTTTTTTTCTTGGGTTCCTTTTTGACTTTTTTATTTACACCTGTCTGAGGGGATTTTTCTTTAGGATCTGCTGTCTGGTTTTCTTCTTCCATGAGCCTCTGATGAATTTCAGCAGCCACCTGGTTGAATGATAGCAGTATTTCAGTTAATGCAACATTTATGAAATATGATAACCATTTAGAGGTAGTCATCACCAGATTCCATTGAAACCTCATTCTATTGTAAACTACCATGTCTTATGTACTCAAGCTAACCCCACATTGAAATTTTTTACTTAAGTAGAAAGCTGGCTGTCTCAAGAGGCAGCTTCGCTGCAGCCATTTGCTCACTTTCTCAAGCCTTCGTTGACTAAATAGGTACATTTTCAAGAGGCTTAAATCTTTGGACTGTCCATGTGCTGGTTGAGCCTTGAATCTCACCAGAGTTGCAACACCTACTTTCCAGTTCATTGGACTCACCAGGACAAATATCAAGGAGATGATGATGGACAACGTCTATTCCAAGGAACAGAGAGAGTTTGCAACTGCAGACAAGATAGTCCCATCCATCTGCCTCATGGGATCTAAGCTCCCTCTCAATTTGAGGCAGAGTGGACATCACCATCCCAGAATCCTCAGGATTGGGGAATGAACAATCGACTACAGTAGACTTAGTATTATTCTACTATAGACTTATTGTTATTCTTGCAATACATTCTTGCATTTCCTCATTGCTACCTCCATATCATCCCTGATCCTTGTTTATGCAAACAGTCTTCTCTTCTTAAAGCTCAGACACTATGAATTTAACCTCTTCTATTCTTCCTTGTTTTCAAATACTGAATATTCTGCCCTACCAGTGTTTCTCATATGGACCTCCTATGGAGATTTCAGACATTTTTTTCTTAATTGCTCCTTCCACAATGAAATTTAAAAACCGCAAATAAGCTATATAAACTGTTTATGTATTTTATGTCTATATATTCTTTATATATAAAAAGAGTAAGCTCCACTCCCCCTCCTGTTGGGGATTGAATCATGTCCCCCCACAAAAGACCTGTTCAAGTCCCAATTCATGATCCTGTGGTTGTGAATCCACTCTAGATAAGATCTCTTCAAGATGTCACTTCAGTTAAGGTGTGGCCCCATTGACTCAGGTTGGGATTTAATCCAGATTACTGGAGTCCTTTATAAGCAGAGTGAAAGTCAGAGGGAGGGAAAAGCCATGGGAGCAGGCAGAAACTAAAAGTCAACAGAAAATGGAAGAGAAAGGGGGAAACACCGCCATGGCCATTGCCATGTGACAGAAAAGCCAAGACAAAGGGGCTCCAGCAGCCAGCCCAGGAACACCACAGTCTTCAGGGAGAAAGCATTGTTTTCCTGATGCCTTTATTTTGGACTTCTCCTCACCTTAAAACCATGAGCCAGAAATTCCTATTGTTTAAGCCAACTGATTGTATGTAATTGTTTTAACCAATTTTTGAGAGTGTGTGTAGCATATTCATTGGGACTTTGGACCCTGGACTTCGGGTTTCCTTTCTACCCTAACACTTGACGTCATTCTAGGAAGACAATGTGGAGAGGAAGATGACCTGTCCCACAGGCTAACCTCACAGTGTTTGGCTTCCTCTACTCCAGTGACTTTTGTCTCCTCACCATTCCTGCAATCCCTTTCTTTCACTTTCCCAAGTATCGCTGAGATTAGTCATATGGTCACTTATAATAGCTGAGGAATGGTGAAGTTCTGCCCAGGCCCACAGGGGCAGGAAGGGGCACTGCTGAGATTCTCTCCCCCTCTCCTCGGAGGCTGGCTTTGCCTTTGAATTGGTAGAAAACCTTGTGCTGGGGCTTGTACAGCTGAGGTCCCGCCTGCAGGAGAGAGGGTGGACTGTATCAAATAAGTCTAACTGCCCTGGAGAGGTGAAGAGTGTTTATCAATGTAGTCCTAAGAGCTGAGAGCTGAAAAAAGAAATCCGAAGGGAAGAAATAGAATGTTTGTATCAACTGTGGAGACAGTAGCAACATTTGGCTGAATATGTTAAAATCTCCGTCAAGCAAATCATGAAGAAACGGGGTTTTGGGGATTTATTTATTTATTAAAGTATATACTATGTCTAAGCCTGATGTTATTTCTGAGAAGAATGGGGCAAAGGGAATGGGAGGAAAAAGAGGAAGATTGATGGAATGAACAGAAAGGTTGATAAGACTCCATCTTTATCCTAAAGAAATTTATAGTCTTGTGGGTAAGAAAAACCAAATACTATCTTCTCTACATTCCTGTCATATTCCATGTGAAATGGATCAGTAATCATGCCCAGCTATTTTAGGAGTATTAAATCATACTCTGTCCTCAAATGGGCTTCAAAGCTCCCTAGAATTGAATCAGTCCTACTTTGAATTCTTTGTAACTGTCAGCACCTGTGCCGTGTTCATAGAGGATGCCCGGGAAATGCTTATTCAATGATGGAATTTCTTTTAAAATAATCATATGCCAGAATGCACCCAATATCCTCTTCAATCTCAGCAGAACCTTGTAAGGGACACAGAAAGCTTACAGAGACTGAGCCGGTTTCTTCCTTTTTTTTTTTTTGGTCAGTAACCCCTTTGATAAAAATGGATTTCATGCTATATGCTGTCCTTTCAATTTCTTGGTAATGCTGAAAACAGACTTGTTAACATTCCCCCCTCAATTACAAGCAATTCATTTTTGAATCTGTTCTTGCAAAGCACAACAGGTTAGCAATTTCCTTTAAAATTGGATTTTCTACTTTGTAAACAACCTTGTGATGATGATGATGATGATGATGATGAAAATTATCATCATCTTTACTTTTCTGGGTCACTTCTCTCAAAGACCTTTGGGTCATTTTAAAAAAATGACATAATTCACAAAACGTACAGTAATCTAGCTTGTAAGACTGGAGAAAGCTTATGAAATAACGCCGTGACATTGTGGGTGTTAAATATGACTTGTTTCTTTGAAATCACACCACACCTGCTAATTAGAAGAAAGTTTTGCTAAAAATTAAAAAAGAATACTAAATACAAACTCCTGGTAAAACTGCTGTGTAGAAAAATGCATGTGTTAAAGCACTTTCATTTGTATTGTGCTGATCTCAGGTGGCACTGTTTCCTTGCAACAATTTACTCTCATTTGGAACTCTAAGGTCCCTTAAGTCTTTTGATGTTATAGTCATAAAGGTCTATTAGAAACACACAAAATCAGGACTGCCGTACAATTATTAGTATTATTGAAAACTGAAAAGGTCCCCTCATTTCCTTTCTATGTTATTTTTTTTTAATCTAAGGAAAATAGTATAATTTTAAGTAATTTTTAAAACACAATGATTTATTATAAATCTTCCGAAGCACTTTCACATAAATTTATTATTTATTATAAAGCTTCCGAAGCACTTTCACATAAATTATTTCTTTGGAAAGAAGAAAGGAAAGACAAGGAAGAATGCCCCCCCCACCCCCGGTTACAGATAAGAAAATGAAGACTCAGAGAGGTTGAGGTATTTGTCTAAAATCACCCAGCTCTATTAAGACGTGTAGTCTGTGCTCTTTGTGCTGTAGGATCCTCTCTTTCTAATAATGTAGTTTTTTCTTGTTAAATGTCATTTTCTCTGGGAAATTCTAATAGGATTCATAGTTTGTAGATTACATCTTCGTGGCTCAATTAACAATAATATTAACTCTTTTTTTTTTTCAGAGCTCCTATACTATAAAGATCTCAAAGAATACTGAGAACGGAGAGATCAGATTTCCCACTCTCAAGCTCTTGGTAGTTGTGGTCTCTAATGATTATCAATGTTATCAATATTATTACCATCATCATTAATATCAGCCTCAGCAGCAGTAGCATCTCAAATCTGTATTGTGGGCTTTGGATCATTATGCTAGATGCAAGGTACAGGGTATATTTTAAAAGTTTTAAAATGAAAGTCCCACCCTTAAAGTTTGAGACTCTAGTTGGGTACTATCTTGGGTCGAATGGTGGCTCCCAATAACATGTCCATGTTCAAATCCCTGGGAACTTGTGAGTGGGGCTTATTTGGTAAGAAGGTCTTTGCAGATTTAATTAAGTTAAGGATTATGATATCAGGATATCCTGGATTATCTCTAAATCCTGTAACAGCTGCCCTTATAAAAGACTTGAAACAGAAAGAGAAGACTCAAACACAGAAGAGGACAAGCGCATGCAAAACAGAAGCAGAGATTGGAGTTAGGCAGCTTCAAGCTCAGGAGTGCCTGGAGCCATCAGAAACTGGAAGTGACTTGGCAGAATTCTTCCCTAGGGTCTTTGGAGGGAGAATGCCCTGCAGACTGCTTGATTTCAGACTTTGGGCTTCAGAACTATGAGAGAATAAATTTCTGTTGTTGTAAGCCACCAAGTTTGTAGCAGTTCATTTTAGTAGCCCTAGGAAACTAATAAAAGTATCTAGGAAAACAACGAAATAAACATTGCAAATAATTTCTTAAATACTTAAAGCCAAACAGTGAGAGAAATAATGAATGCTCTAAGTATTGAACTGGTGTACAGGCATTGAAAGTTGGAGCTTCAGAAAACAGGCAACTAATTGTTGGGAATCAAATTCAGAAGTAGTTCAAAAGAATTACATGAACTATAGAATTTAGGCATATAGAAGGGAGAGGGACCCATTTCAGGAGGAAAAATGGTACTAGCTATGGCCTTGAAATTGATAATGCCCATGAAATATGTAGTAAAAGTTATGTAGTCTGCTAGCAAGAGGGCTATGCAAGGTGGTATGAGCCAAGATATGGAGCTCTGAGCTGCTAGGTTTGGGATTTTATGGTGGTTACTGGAAGTCATTGCATTAATCCGTTCTTCTCTGGCAAATGAAGGAAGATCACTTCTGTATACTTGCAAGCACTGTATACTGTTTTTGGTGGTGGTGGTTTTTTTGTTTTGTTTTGTTTTGTTTTTAACAACCTAACAATCTCTTTTAATGGAATCATTTTGCTCATTTTCAATTAAAGTGAGTGTTGATATATTTAGGGTATAAGTCTACTATCTTACTGTGTGCTTTCTATGTGTCCTGCTTACTTTGTTTCTTTTTCTCTTTTCTTTTCTTTTGGAATGAATATTTATAAACTATTCCATTTTCTACCTTCCATTAGTTTGGAAAGAAAATACTTTTACTATTTGCTTAGTGTTTACCCTATGCATTACATCACGAATTACTCACTAATAATTAGACTTTGATGAGGCTTTATTCATAGTGTAAGAGAATAGAATTTAGAATGCATTACTTCCAAATTACCAGGAAATGAAAAAAAGAAAGAAAAGATACAGAAAGGATGAACATAAATGGATGAAAAATGATACAACATGTAAAGTATATCTGAAAGCATAATTTAAGAAAAAATATTTAGATAAAGAAACCCACTTTGAATAAGAAAAGACTCAATTTACCAGAAATATTTAACAGTTTAAAATTTGTGTTCACCTAATTTTATTGCCTCAAGTATATATGAAATAAATATGGACAAAAGAATAAAGAGAAGTGAACAAAATAAACACTCATAATGGGTGATTTTATCACTTTTCTTGATAATTCAAAGAAGAAGTAGACAACAAATTTAAAGAGGCCAAAGAAAAAATATAAACACATATGTATGCACATATTTTTTTCAAGGACACCAAAACATTTCTAAAGTTGGCCACAAAGCAAATTTCAAAAATGTCATGGATTTATATCAAAGAGAGTGCATTCTCTGATTAAAATATAATTAAGCTAGACATCTATAACAAAGAGAAAATTCACATTACTTTCAAAATTTAAAATATACTTCCAAAATGCTTTGAACTGGATTATGACAATTACATCATAGCAAGACATCTGAGATATAGTTAAGTAGTTCGCAGAGGAAATTTTGTAATTGAAAATGCATATAATAGAAGAGAATAAAGACTGAAAATTAATGAACTAGAGAAAGGACAAAATAATCCCAAGAAAAACAGCAGGGCAGAACGACAACTAAGGAAAAAAACCAAAAGCACACAGTAAAATGAATCAATAAACTTAAAAGTTAATTCTTGGCAAGGATGTGGTTCAACCACTTGGGCACCTGCCTACCACATGGGAGGTCCCAGGTTTGTTCCTGGTGCCTCCTAAAAGAAGATAGGCAGATACTGCCTCCTGCCACAAAAGAGCTAGACTCTGCCCCCTCCCCAATAAGCAGATGCCACAAACCAGCAGACGCAGTAGCCTGTGGGGAGTAGATGTGGCTCAGAGCTGTTGGGCTCTCCCCTCTCATGTGGGAGACCCCAGGTTCAATCCCCAGTATTCTCCTCTTGGAGAAGGTGAGCAGATGAGAGAATCATCTGGGGGAGGAGGGGAATGAACAAGAAAAATAAAGTAAACAAAATATATCTTAAAAAATAAGTTAATTCTTTCAAAAGGCTAATAAAATTGATGAACTTTTGGGTGATCCAATCGAGGAAGAGGAAAAACACAGGTAACCAACATCAGGACTAGTAAAGGAACATGAAATAACATAATACAGGCATTAATTACAAAAATAAGAAGATATTACAAAAAACTTTATTTCAATAAATTTAAAATGTAGAAATGGAAAAATTCCTAGCAAAATTCAAATTAACTAAACTGACTCAAGTTTCTTTTAAGAAGAAACAAAATATACAAAGTATCATATATCTATGAAAGAAAATGAATCCTTAGAAAAGCTAAAGAACAAAGGAAAAAAAAACCCAACATTCTCAAACTTCCTACAATTTTCCTTCCTAAAAATTTCCTAGATGGCTTCCAGTGAATGTTATCAAATATTTCAAGAAGAATAATTCCAACTTGCATGGAACCCTCCAAAGTATAGAAGGAGAAAAAACATGAGAAAAATGATAGAATTCTTTCACTTATGAACAATGATTCAGAAATCCTAAACAAATTATTGGCAAAAAAAAATCAAGCAATATATAGAAAGAATAATGTTACATTTGAATGTTGAATTTATTCTATGAATGTAATTATAAGTTTAACATTAGAATGTTAATCAGTATAATTTTTCACACTAACAGAAATGGAGAAATAATCAAAAATCATCTTAATAGATGCAGAAAAATATTTGATAATACCATTCATGGGGAGATAAACTCATAGCAAGCTAAAAATGAAAAGGAACTTCCATAATCTGATCAATCATATCTGAAAAGATTCAACAGCCAGCATTTTTGTGACTCTTGACTGGTTGACTCTAAAATGTATATGGAAAGGAGAAGTAGTAAGAATAATAAAAAATGCTATTTGCAGATGGCAAGGTTCGAAGATTTGCTCTAATAGTCATCTAGATAACAAACAAATGGTATGGTATTGATGTACTGTTGGCCCAAGGATAGACAAATAGAGCAATGCAGCAGACCCACACACATGTGATCCTTGATTTATGAAAACTGATACTGCAGTGAAATGTGGAATGGTTTTAGTATGATTATGAATGTTGACATGTTATGCACAGTTTTTTATGTACTAAACTTGAAGACATGTGTGAAGACCTGTGTAATTGTTGATGTTTACAAGAACCTGCACAGCAGCTCTATCCATAATGGCCCGAAGTGTATACTCTATGTGTTTCAGTGGCAGATTCATTAAATATTGTGATATATTCATACAATGAAATAGTATACAGCAATGAAAATGAAGAAACTACAGTGATTCTCAACAACATGAGACGAATCTCACATATAACACTGAGTAAAAGAAGACACAAGAGAGACGAAATGTAGGGGGCCATTTATCTAAAGTTCAAAATCAGGCAAAACTAAACTCTACTGTTTAAGGATACAAAGTTGGACAATGAAAGTCTTAAGAAAATCAAGGAAAAGATTACCAAAAAGGTATGTTGCTTCCCTTTAGTGGGGGATGAGGGAATTATGATTGAGAAGGAGTACAAGAAGGAGCAGGCGGGTGCTGACCTTGTTTCAATTTCCCCCCGGGGATAGTTATATGAGTATTTACGTGCATTCACTGAGCTATGCAATTTTGCTTCATGAATTTTCCTTATGTGTATCAAAATCTACAGTGAAAGTTTAAAAAAGAAGTCAGGCAACGAGAGTAGTTTACAATTGTTTTGGCGAGGGAGGAAAGAAAGGAGAGAGACTATAAAGAAGGGAGGAGAGCGAGAAGGGGGCCACTGAGACTGCTATGTGAGAAGGCCTATGAAAAGGACCCTGGAGGAAGTGACTGAAAAGGGGTTTTGAAAATTCCCAACTGGATATTTCAATTGTTTGTGGTGAAATTTGTGATTTAATTTCCTCTGCTACCTTTTCCATAACGTCTTTTGGTAAGTTGACACTGCTTTTTTTTTGAATGCGATATCTTGGGGACACTCATTGAAGGTTTGGCACAGAAAAAAATAGAACCTGGAACTTGGAAAATGAGGGAAGGGCAGTCATCCGAGTCAAACTTTGGTTGTGCCTTCTACATGGTGTGACTCCCTCTGCTTGGATTGAATTTATGTGTATACTTTGCTTTCCCCTTTTGATTTAGTACAAGCAACTTGTAGGCAGGGATTATGGTCCCTTCTACTTCCCAGGTCTGTGTGATAAGGGAAAAATATAGGTACAAATCCCATTTCTGACATCATCTGCTGGATGATCTTGAGTTTTCTTAATCTTTCTGAACCTAAGTTTTTACCTCTTAGGTGACTTATGTATAATGACCAGCAGAGATGTTACAGAGTATTTTTAAAATATGATTTCATTTTTAACTTTTAACATCAGTAGATTTCACATCAAAATCAGGATTTCTTGGAAAAATTGGAAAATCTGGCCACACTGGGGCTCATTCTTACATGGCAAAGTTGACCAGGATGGAGTAGTACTTGCTCCTCTAAACTTGGCCTGCCTCTTTCATGTTCTCTGATTGGCCCTTTAGACCTCTGCCCTGGGAGCCCTGGCCCGGCATAGAAAATAACATACGTATTGATTCACTCCTTTCTCAAATTCAAATTTTTTGGTAACTGAATCACTTCACTTCCTATTTCTTTCAGAAAATATATTTCTTGGACATATACACTTATACATTGCTTTAGAGCATTGTATAAATTTTCTGTTTATAGCATATTACCAACCTTGGTACTTAATGAAAGGGTATTACAGAAAGGAAATGTAAGAACAAGCACTGCTTACCATGTGAGAGATTGCTAAAGAAGCCTGCTGCCAGGTGTCCATTACCAGCTTCTCATCTGCTTCAAAGTTTAACTCTACGTTTTCTAGTGAGTAATCGATCTTGCCCTTCAGTATTGCTTTTATTTTTGGTTTGAACATAACTGTATCCGGAGAAATGGAAATTCGAGGAACTAGAGGAATTCTTTGGGAAACAAACAAACAGAAATATAGAGATTTTATATAAAGAATTCTATTTTTGTGACCAGGTTAATTTGTGAATATTAATTTCTTGCTTTAGTTTTGGTTTCCAAAGTTTTCCTGGGAGAATTCTTTAAATGGAGAAAGGATGATAAAAGGCTCTATCCAAATTTTTGTAGTCTAGAAATTCTATTGACAAGAGGAATCTAAAAAAAAAGGAACAACAAAATGTAATTTCCAGGTTTAATTCCTGGAAATTATATGGGAGGACGATTAAACAATGGTACTTACGATGTAGTGCAATTTTGAAATTTATTCAGGGCATAACCTTCTAACGGGGAATAAATCAGTCATGAAAAACCAGACCACCACACTCAATTTGGGTGTTCTTTTTAAAGATAATTAGTATCATACATTATCCTGAAATGGAGAGCTTAAAAATATGATATGACAGATGTGAGGTCTGAAAGGGGCTGTCCAGTAGGAAGAGCAAAGTATTGGGTGCTGGGTGGGGGAAGTTCTCCAGCAGCCCTCCTGATTCTTGAATACAGATGATGAAGTCTCTTTGTTTTGTAAAGTGCTATGTGAACAGAGAATTAAGCCCTTCCTTCCCCTTCTCTCGGGTCATATTGCTGCCCCCATGTAGACATTCCAGAGCTGCTCCACAGAACATTCTATCCCTGAAGGCTCCTAGGATCTAAAAGTTCAACAGAGGCACAGGATGGAATGCCTATCGTGACTCGGGTCCTCCTCTGGCTCCCAGCTTAGTGTAGATGTGGGGAGATAGGTTCTCCAAGGATGGCTTCATTGAAAATTGAGGAGGAGGGTCAGAAGCAATAATAAGAACAAGCCTTTGATCTGCAGATACAAGTTGGGATAATGGATAATACAAATATGATGATGATGATGATTATAATAGCTTTTAGGAAAGAATAAAATAGATAAGATATATAATCCACACTTAGTGGCAATGCTCCAATATGTGTTATCAATTGTAACAAATGTGCCACACTAATGAAGGATGTTGTTTATGTGGGAAATTGTGGGAGGGGGAGGGAGGGGGGTATAAGGGAGTCCTGTATATTTTTTATGTAGCATTTATGTAATCTAAAGCATTTTTTTTTATAGGGATAGATTGCACTTCTACTTGCATGAAGTGATTGCATTAGTACTGGGACTTTTTTTAAAATAAATCAATTTTATTGATGCATATAAATAAAGTATACAATTGAAAAAATGTTTAGCATAGTGCTTGTTTCCTTTTATATGTTAAGAGATTTTGGCTAATTGGTTAGTTGATTAATTGCTTGTCTGATAGTTCTAGGAGATACCCACAACAGCGATTTGAGGTTGAGACTGGTGCAGAGTTGTTTTTGTAGAAAATAAGAACTGGCTGTTATTTTGCACATTTCATTCTACTAACCAACATTAATAGCTTCCCAATGATGCTTGACTTGCTATTTTATGCTAAGAACAGAATGCACTGCTACTCTAGACATTTCAACAGGCCTCCTTTGGTAGATCTGATATTTCGTAATGCATTTACTTTTTTTTTTCCTAATTTCAAAGTTCTCTTTTAGCAACTTGCTGGGTTAAGCATTTCTCTTGTATTCCTATCTAGAACACAGGTTATACACTTTCCTTGTGTGCATTCTTGCAGGCACGTGGGCCTGATAGGGATGTGATGGTACCAGACGGAAGAAGCCTACAGAGAAAAGAAACGGGCCTTTGACCACAGGCATACCCTATCGTGTTTGGTCATTTCAAATCCTTTTTGGAATAAAGGAGGGTAAAATAAACAAAGCAAGAACATGCAATAATCACAATTAAAATATTGCATGAAAATAAGACTAATTTATTGTATTATTATGCTATAATAATTTTAGTAACAATTTGAGAGCTAGGATGAGATCTCAAGGCTTCTGATTCTAAGATATGGTGCAATGTGCTTTGTGGATTTTATTTTCTGTAATCTTCACAAAAACCCTACTTTAGAGATATGGAAACCAAGCCTTAAAGAGTTTGAGGGACTTGTCCAAATAAGTAAATTGGCTTAATGTACTTACACATAGCTAATCAGTGACAGAATCAGGATTTAAACCAGGTCTGTCTGACTCCAAAACATAGTCACTACCCCACAGTTTGTGCACCTGCCTGTCACCTACATTGACTGAACAAACTTGCAGTAAGATGTGCTAATTCTAAAATAAAATACATGGCCCATCTCTTTGGAAAGCCAAACATTCAATGTTTGTATTATATTTTTAAAATCTAACTTATTCCTTTTCTTTCTCTTCATACCTACAGTTTCCTGTTTTCTTATGGCATAGCCATGAGAAAATATTATGTAAATTCTTAATTATACTAATCAATTAAATTACTTTACATTCACTATTTGTTTTTAATTCATTTAATTTTAAAATTTATTTTTTATAATTTTATCTCTTATTTTTTGCTTTTTTAATATTTTATAGTTGAAAACGACATAACAGGAAATATTGCCACCACCATTCACAGCCCCTTACCCCTCAACCAATTTCTTGAAGACATTTTTCCATCTATTTATAGCTTTCACGGGTTTAGAAACTTGCCCTTTCTTCAGTATCATCCATTTTGTCTATAAAAGCAATTATTTACAAACTTTTATATTGCAGAGGACTGTTGACTGAAAATATGCTTCTCTTCTACCCTTACCACCAATTTCATTTTCTTACTCTTAGTAAGTTTCAGTGTCATGAGGTCATCATCACACATGACTCAGTCTTTGCTGTTTTTCAGTTTTCTTATCTGTAAAAGAAGACTTGTACCCCCTTCCATTTTCATTTACATAATCTCTTGTCTTTCTCTCTCTTTTTTTCTCTCTCTCTCACATACACACATATACACACTCAATAGGAACTGCACGGGACCATTCTTAAAAGTTCACAATCCCTTACCAGAAATCCTTGAGAAGACAGCTATTTCAGAATTCAGAATTTATATATGCCATACATAACCTAACACCCTCAGCGATATCTGTGGAAGCACCCCATAATAAAACACATCGTATCTCAACAGAGAGTAAATATTCCAAGTGCACTGAAGAAAGAGTATCAAATAGTCTCAAGTCAATTCATCTAAATCAAATTTAGAAAAAAAAAATTCAGCTTTTAGAGCTTTTTTGGATTTTGGATTTGCAGATAAAACATTGTAAATTTTATTAGTGGCATTTGTGTGGCATTGGTGTGGAGAAAGTGGCCATGGTGGCTGCTCGGGGTAGGGAGTAGGAGGAAGAGATGTGATGTGGGGGCATTTTTGGGGGTTGGAGTTGTCCTGGGTGGTGCTGCAGGGACAGTTACCAGACATTGTATGTCCTCCCATGGCCCACTGGGTGGAACGTGGGAGAGTGTGGGCTATGATGTGGACCATTGACCATGAGGTGCAGCGGTGCTCAGAGAAGTATTCACCAAATGCAATAAATGTCTCATGATGATGGAGGAAGTTGTTGTTATGGGGGGAGGAGTGAGGTGAGAGGGGTGGGGGGGTATATGGGGACCTCATATTTTTTAATGTAACATTAAAAAAATAAAGACAAAAAAAAGAATAATAAATAAAATTTTTAAAAAATTGTAAAGCTTTATGTTCAAAATAATCACAGTGCAACAGTGTCTCACCTAAGTTGGTTTTCAGAAATGTCTTTACTATCCAGCTGGACCAATGGAACACGAGTAAATCCCTTATTGTTGTCCGTTGGGATTTTGCCTTCTATTCCCCTGTAATAATCTTGAAGCAGTCTCTTTGTATCTTGGAAACGGTTCAGCTCTGCCTTTAAAAGCAAATGTGAGAGTTAATACCCAAGAGAAATAATATAATGTATATGTATTTCCCATATTGGACTCTGTAAGCACTCTTTTAAAATCTTTAAGGTAGAAATCAATTTTCTGGAAGTTAGGGAAAAAAATTGGCCACAAGTGTTTAATATTCCATAAAGATTAGAGATAACTCATGACTTTGCACCCCCTACTATATTGCTTCCACTTTTCAGGTGCATTTCTACGGCTTTTGATAGCATGACAAAGGCTACAGTATGTACACTGTCCAATATAGTGTATATTATTCATTATTTTTGACTTCTTTCCTGCATCCTATATTCTACAACTAAAATTACAAAACCAACATTAACAAACATTTGAGTGTCTTTTATGTCATAGGGTAGCATGCTATTTCATCTGGGAGATGTCCAAAATACCAAAAATCCTGGGTCCTTGTCCTCTAGGATTTTTTTTTTTAAGATTTATTTTATTTGTTTCTCTCCCCTACCCCCCATTCCCCCGTTGTCTGCTCTCTGTGTCCATTTGCTATGTGTTCTTCTGTGTCTGCTTGTATCCTCATTAGGTGGCTCCGGGAACTGATCCTGAGACCTTACAGAGTGGGACTCTTACAGAGTGCCACTTCAACTCCCTGTTCGGCTATATCATCTTATTTTCTCTCCTCTGTGTCTCTTGTTGTGTTATCTTGCTGTGCCAGCTCTCAGTGTTCGCTGGCACTCCTGCGCAGGGCAGCTTTCCCATGCTGGGCGGCATTTCCAAGCAGGGTGGCGCTCCTGAGCATGGTGGCATTCCAGCATAGGCCGGCACTTTGTGTGGGCCAGCTTGCCCTCACCAGGAGGCCCTGGGGCATTGAATCCTGGACCTCCTATATGGTAGATGGGAGCCCAATTGGTTGAGCCACATGTTTCCCCTCTAGGATTTTTTATAACATAAAGTCTAGGACCAATCATAACACTAAGTAGTAATGAACAGCTCTCTTTCCACAGTTTTCATTTTGCTTGCTATGTATGGTGGGGGTCATTCCTCTAATGCTCATGGCTAAACCCCTCTGCTCGCATTGCCAGTAGGTGCCTTGAGGGAAATGGAGCAGCACCAAGGGGCTAGCAGCAGGGTCAGCATTAAGTCATTATCAGATAGCAATTTCCTTGTCTGAGCAGATCATTTTCCTTTGCGGTAATGCTGAAATACATCTGTACTGAGTCTGCTCAGTGCTCAGTGCCACAGATGAAGACTTGGAGTCTTCCAAACCTTTCTCTCATCAGGCGCCAGATTATTTGGTGTATCTATGTTTCCCTTTGTTGGTGTAAACACAACCTCCTGACTTTTATTTAGTTTGTGGGGCTACTTTAACTAGTACCTGAGGGTCTAAAGATATATTCCATCATATCAAGTTATTTACAGAAAACATTTTTTCTAAAGGACGTAAAGGACAAAACTAATCTAAGGGTATTTATGAACAGATCCCAATGTTTATCAGGCAATTAATGTTGCCATTTATTTCATAAACATCGATGAATATACTTGTACTGCCATATTCACAGTTCAGAAGTAATAAAATTCAGTTTCACATTGTAGTCTACAAAAAAAGACAAGGGCAGTTCTAATAAATTTGGTTTTGATATACAAAAGAGGAAGCCAAATTGTTCCTGAAATGCTGTTTTCTGCACTATTAAACTTTTCTAGTTAAATGACTGAAACTGGAAGAAATTCATTTGGCTAATTTGAATCCATGTTATAAAATAAAATTACCATTTAGATATTGTTTTAAATTTTAGAACATGTATTAAATAGTTTTTTTGCATTTTAAATCATGAATATATAGTTAAGAAACTTTGCAAACTAGTGTTCAAAATGACTAGGATAATTAAACATTTTTCTTTTTCCTTGCAGAGAAACTAAATTGAGTTTTAAAATATTCATATTGTAGACTAATTTCATAGCTTGACAATAAATGCTTGCATTTGTTATATTTTGGTTTGGTAAAGCAATAGAGATAAAATGAGTTTTCTAAATTAAATTCATTAGAATATGCATGATGCCACATTCACAATAAATACAATGCAAATAAAAACTCAATTAGGAAAGACTGGATATTGACAAATGACTTTGGGGAATTGAATAAAAGTGTTGCGAGATTATAAAAATCATTAGCCATTAAACTATTGTGTTAAATTATTTGGTAAATAAAATTAGAAATTGGGAAATTCTTTTCCCTATTAACTGAGATAACTCTTTAATAATGATTAGGCATAGTAGAATATTTCATGCTATTGTTATAATGGGACTGTATAGTATTTGTGCCTTAGGCTAACCTTGATATAGTGGTTATTTTATATAAAAGATTAATTTATTTTAAGTGGCAGAATTCAATTTGTAATATAGCTAAATCTGAATAGAATGCCCTACTACATCCAAGACTCCAATATAAGTAGAGTTAATCAAGAATCCTTTCACCTTTACGATTATTAGTAAATAATGCATTCTTATTGGTTTTCTTAACTGTCACAGAATCCTAGACCTGAAAGGCACTTCAGGAATCATCTAGCATAGCATATTCCAAAACTTATTGTATAGAAATCTTGTCCTCTGTATGTTATGATGAACACCTGACTGGAGATAAAATAAACAAACAGAAACATTCCAAGGCCAACTAATTTTGGAAATGCTAGGTTAAAATACCAAAGTGGTTTCTTCATTGCAGGATGCTTCCATGCTTTAATATGCCAACATGTATTGCTACTTCTTCAGGTAGATAAAGGGGTAGAGTAGGTAGCATTTCCCAAAGTCATTTGATCACCAAGTCCTTGTTTTGTGAAACATCTTGGAGGGCTAGTGTTCTATGAAACCCACTTTGGGAAACACTTGTCTAGCTTCCTTTTCCCAATATCACAGACCTTTAAAGAATTTTACTAAGATTCTATACATTAGTCCTCCATAAACATGATCAAGCCTCTACTTATGAGCTTCCAGGACAAGAAAGCTCATTGCCTCAAAAGCCTGTGATCTGATGGAGAGTTCTAATCATTAGGAGTTTTTCTCATATATTCAACTGAAACCTACTGTGATGTAATTTCTAACATTGGTTCTTATGGAAGCCTACTGATCAGAGTAGGAAAAGGTTCTTTACTGTTCTATGTGGCAAACTTTTAGCTATTTGAACAATGTTGATGGTAAAGCAATGATTAGAAATAACAGATCCAGACTTTTTCAGCTCAACCCCCAGTTCTGCTTCTTACTAGTGTGACACTGAACAAGTCATTTCACTCACACTTGCCTTAGTTTCTTATCTGTAAAATGAGGATAGCATTATAACTTATGGCAAGGGGTTGTTGTGAAGGTTCAATGCCTTCATACCTGCAAAGTCCCTACAATAGTATGTGGCATGTACATAGGAAGAACTTAATGAATGTTAGTGTTTATTCTCTGCCATTCCCTTTATCCTCTCTACTCTTGGTTGGTGCAGTTTCTTAGATTAGAACCTAAATTTAGTTATTGCTAATATGTAAGAGTCATACCATTTCCAAAAGAGCCATATATTACTTGGACTCTTGAGAGTAATTCATCAAAATTCTCTGTTTCCCCTACCTTCACTATTGGATTTCAGATATTTTTGCCATAAGCTTTTTAATTCCCCACTCCCCCTTGCGGCTTGATTGTGGTCTGCTCTCTGTGTTCATTCGCTGTGCACTCTTCTGTGTTTTTTACTTGTCTCCCTTTTTGTTGCATCACCTTGCTGAGTAGGCTCTCGTGGGCCTGGCAGCTCTCCATGGCCCTTGCAGACCAGGCGGCACTCTGCGGCACTTGTGTGCCAGCGGTTCTCCGTGGCGTGTGGGCAAGCCTGCCTTCACAAGGAGGCTCTGGGATGCAAACCCAGGGCCTCCCATATGGTAAACAGGAGCCCAACTGATTGAGCCACAGCTGCTTCCTGCCATAAGCTTTTGACATACCTGTTCCCAATGTTCCAGCTCTGCTTGCCCGAGCAGGCATCCTGGGAATGCTCCCTAGACTGGCTTAGAACTGCTTGGGGCTCTCACTTTAATCTTCTACACTTTAATCTTCTATGCCCTGTGGCTCTGACTGTTCTGCTAGTTATGCCTCCGCTCTGTCCTCTGGTGTAGGCGAACTATTAATAATTCTTTTTTCTCTTTCCAATCCAGACTTTTCTAATATTCCTGAATAGGTCTTCCTTGTCCTGGTATCCTGACATCCTTAAACCTCCCAACTGAATCCCAGGACTAGTAATCGGTAGGGCTGCTCCTGCCACGCTGGCTTCTGCTGAATTTCTAGGTCTCCTGTGGAAAGTCAATCTGCCCTGCCAACGAGCTTTTCCCTTTGTATGCTGGAAATACTAGTATTCATTGGTCATTTGTTGAACAAGCATTTATTAAACACCTATTATGTACTAGGTCTTAGGATTGTCAAGCAAAATATTTTCATTTCCTGCAGTATCTCCTCATGTAAGGTAATCAACTGCAAGACTAGAATTATAGCCTTTTCCATTCTCTATCCTCACTACTGTTCACTTAGGAAAAAGTACCCATGTAGATATATATGATTACAAATGTTAGTCAATCAGGTCGTTCTGATGATCTGCTTTTTCAGTCCAAGAAAAAAAACATTTTATTTTCAGGAATTAAATGCTTGATGGGTCTGATCTATTCCTTGCCTTTGTGGAAGGGCTGCTTTCCTGGGCTTTGGCTGGCCACAGTCGGGTTTTTGCTTTGAGAGGCTGATGAGGAAAACAACCTAGTTGGCATCACTGTCTCTGCGGGCCCTCCCCATATCTATGGGTCATGTGGATACAAAGCTGGTGAGAAGTTGCTTGGATTGTTCCCAGTTCTGGAGCTTTGTTGGGCGAACATTATTTCAGCTAACTTCCTAGGCAAGTTGGAGCTCATGTCAGGCAGAGTGTGATGAGCAAAATGAGCAGTGAACAGAACCCCAACAATCCCAAAGGAATTGTTACATGTGGAACATGGCTGTGGAGGGAAGAATCTGTGTCATTGTGATGTCTGGGCGTACCTGCATCAGTGAAAAGAAGTGGTTCATTGTGATTCCAAGGGAGTCCTGTAACCAGCTCTCATTAATGATATCAAGCCGCTCCTGCTCTGCCTCTTCTTTCCGGGCATCACAAATGTCCCATAGGCGGTCTCGTAAATCCTGAACAGAGCAGAAACACTGCCATTATGCTTGTAGAACCACAGCTCAAATTATCTTTGTGTAATAAAACTAAAATCCTTTGCCTTTCTTTAAAAAGTCCCTAAATAAAATTTGTACACCTAACACACTCATGTATTTCTTTTATCTGTTCATTCAAAATACAATTATTGTGCTTCTACTCTATGATAGGCTCTCATTTTCTAAGACTACCTCCTCAAATCTTATGCCTACATCTATCACACATCTACTACAATTCCCTTTATTTATGCATGGGTATCTGTGTTTTACCTATTTTAATTCTTTCTCAAAAAATTTGGTCGACAAAGTCATTTCAGTGAATTATGGGGGAAATGGTATATCATTGGTGGAAAAGATGGTTAGCTCTATTTAAACCAGAGGCATAGGCTTGTTATGATGAGTCATACAACATTGGCTGAGGAGTATTGGCTGAGAGGGGCTTATCCAAAAATAAACTTTATATTTAAAAGTTAGCAACAAAACAGTCTTTTCAAGATCTCAGCTCTGGTGCTTATAGATCTTTAGCAAGGATGATGATGAAGTCAACAACAATGACCACTACCATGACCTGAGTCCTTCCTAAGCATCAGTGTTCTAAGCACTCTGCTTAAAATTGACTCATGTAATGCTTCACAACAACCTTAGGAGTTAGGCACTATTATTAACTTCTTTTTGGGGATAAGGAAATGGAGTCACAGAAAGGTTGTTTTCCCAAGGTCACAGAACCAGTAGGTGGTGGAGTCAGGATATGAGCCCAGGGTCTTGTATAATATGCACCACTACATTAGGTCTCAGTTACTGTAAAATGGGAATAATAGTATTTACTTTTTGATTTCTTATGTAGACTAAATTAACTGAAATAAGCAAAGCATCTAGTACAGAATTTAACACATTTACAAGTCTACAATGAGTGAAAACTGTTATAATTGTATTCACAATGATAATTATTATCAAATAAGATCTCATGGTGAAAACTTGACAGCTTTCACAATAATAATAATTTACTGAATACTTCCTATTTATTGGGCATTATATTAAGTGCTTTACCTCATTAATCCTTACATAATCAAGAAGGTTTCTGATGGAAAAAAAATAGGGCACAAAGAGGTTAAGTCACTTGCCTATTCTTTCAGTGTGGTGGAACCAGGAGCTTCAACCCAAGCAGTTTGATTCCAGTACCTAAAGGGAATTTTACTTCTCTGATGCTGTCTGTGGAGTACTTTGTGTTTGAATTCTTACTTTAGCAATTTGGTTTGTTACCTTGTAGAGGCTACACTTAAAGTGAAAATATCACAGGTCATTTCTATAACACTATATTAACTACTAGAACACTACATCATCACTTTAGTTCTGATGTTGATAGTTCCATAGCTCTTCCATAAATACTTTGTCAGACATTCAGTAAATACTGGCTTGCACTTATCAAACATTCATACATTTTTAAAAGATGCGAGAAGATGTAGTAGGGAAAAAGAGTACAAAAGCAGGAGTTGGGAAACCTTGCTTCTAATTTGTCTCCTGCTACTGACTCACAGTGAAATTTTCACAAGTAACAGGATCTCTGTGACTAAGTTTTCTAGCAGGCAAAATGAGGATAATGCAATAGGATTACCTCTCCATTAACTTCATGGAAGACTGGAATGAAATAATCCAAGAATGAAGACATTAACAGGGATAAAGTGGGATTAAATCAAAATGGTCATTATGGGTTTACCCAGAAGCAGTGGTAGTTTCCAGCCAGTATGCTTTTACGGTCGTTCTAGATGTTCATAGCCGGAGTCTTTTCGATTGGTCTGTGACAGATTGTTTGGAGTCCATAGGTACCACTTGCTAAACATTTTATTATTTTTTGCTTTTTAATTTTTTTTCTGGTAAATATTTTGAATATCACTGTTGCACAGAGGGGTATATACATTGATTTTTACTTCACAGATATCTATAATTTATAAAATTAGGTGGGACCTGAGGCAAGGGGATAAACTCTAGGTGATTGTGGAGGAGGCGGCGTAGAGGAAGAATGACATATATATCAGACAACTAAAGAACAAGGAAGAGCATGCCAGGGTACCGTAAGATAGTAGAAGAAAGTTTCTTCAGAATCAAGAGGAAGGAGAGATCTCTTCTGGCTTTGGATGAGAATTGGAGAGGTTTGTATGAAGGAGGAGGTATTTGAATCAGACCTTGGAGGATGGTGAGAATCACTGATGAAGCATGCTAGGAGAAGGGCAGACTATGGGCAAAAAGGGCTGGGGCAATAAAAGAGAGGCAGTAAATGAGCAACAACCTAACAAATGGCTTTAGGATGAAATAAAAATAAATGACCAACAAACTTAGGGAAAAATATTCACCTTTACTGATAAAAATGGAAATTCAAATTAAGTGAAGAAAATGAATTTCCCCCCTCAAATTGGCATTTTTAAAAAAGAGAATTCAAAGGTAGTAAATCATAGGGTATGACCTGAAAACAGGGAGAGGTTCAGTGGGTTGGAGTTAACGACCATATGGGCCATTGGGAGTTGAAACCTGCTTTTGAGAGGCAGGCTAAAAGATGTAGATTTTATTTGGCAAGAACTAGTGAATTATTAAATATTCATGAATAATTAGAGGTTGGGTTGTATTCAAGAAAGACTTGTAACTATTAATTGAATGTTTGTGCTGACAAATGCATTTAATAAATACTCTTTTGCAAAATATGTAAAGATTTTCTATTGGGTCTAGAAACCGAAATTCAACTTATATGGTGCTTTCTGTAGTCTCACATAAACAAAATGACAAAAAAGGTCAAATGTAAAAGCATATAAAATTTATATGAGGCATATACAAAGAAAAATGAAGCAACGTTCATGACATTGATATGAGATTAAGTAACATTACAGACAATAAAGTACCTTTGTGACAAAGGTGGTTATTTTATATTATAAAAGAGGATAAGACCCCATACATCTATGGCCAAGAAATCTATGGCTTTTTAGCAAGGGCAACAAGTCCACTCAACGGGGCAAGAATAGCCTCTTCAACAAATGGTGCTGGGAAAACTGGATACCAAATGCAAAAGAATGAAACTGGACCCCTACTTCAAACCATATAATTAAATTAACTCAAAATGGATCAATGACCTAAATCTAAAATCTAAAATCATAAAACTTGTAGGAAAAAACATAGGAGGAAACCCTTATGACTCTGTGTTTGGTAATGGATTCTTAGATATAACACTTAAAGCACAAGCAACAAAGAAAAAAAAATAGACAAGCCTGACTTAGTCAAATTTAAAAACTTTTGTGTATCAAAGGACTTTATCAAGAAAGCGAAAAGACAACCTACAGAATGAGAGGAAACAATTGTAAATCATATATCTGATAAGGCTTTGATATCCAGACTATATATTAAGACCTACAACTCTACAACAAAAAGACAATTCAATTAAAAATGGGCAAAGGACATGAATAGATATTTCTCAAAGAAGATATGCAAATGGCTAATAAGCACATGAAAAGATGTTCAACATCCTTAGCCATTAGATAAAGGAAATCAAAGCTACAATAAGAAACCACTTTATACATATTAGATGTTTATTGTTTAAAAAATGAAAATAACGAGTGTTGTTGAGGATGTAGAGAAATTGGAACCATAGTGTGTTGCTGGTGTGAATGTGAAAGAGCAGCTATTGTGGAAAACAGTTTGGTGATTCCTCAAAAGCTAAAAATAGAAATGCTATGTGAATATACTGGTAACTTATGATCAACTGATGGTTAATATCCCAATATATAAAGAGGTCTTAGAAATCAGTAAAAAAAAGGGCATACCCCAAAAGAAAAATGGAGAAAGATCATAAACAGACTTCAGGAGGGTGAAGAATAAATGACCATTAAACTTGGGAAAAAAATGACCAACTTCAATTATAAAATCAGAAATGCAAATTACAAGAATATCTATTTTTTTGCCCATTAAATTGGCAAAGATGAACAAACATGGTAGAATTTAATATTTGATGCTCTTTCATAATCTGCTACTTGCAGTGAAAATTTGTAAGTTTTTAATGTGTTCTAACAATCTAAAAAAATTAACATAATTTTACTACCAGCAATGGCCACTTTCTTAGAAACTTGCCCAAGTAAATAATAAAGGATGTGGTAAATATTTAGTTGCATGACATTTTACTTTAATAAAAGTTGATATTCAATTAATATTAGTCAATGAAATAACTATCATAGCTGTTACATAAATTATAATATAATCCAGTTGGTCATAAAATGATGTTGTGAATGAATTTTTATTGAAAAGGGAAATGTATCCTATTGTTGAAAAATGTCTTACAAAACAATGTGTATATTGCAGTCACATTTTTATAAAAAGAATCTCGAAAAATATACAGATATGCACTAAGGTAGTAGAAACAGTTAATTATTGGGAGTGGGATTACGGGTTTTTCATTTTAAATCTTGTTTCTCTTTGTTACCTTTTTTTAAATCTAATATACGTATTTATGTTAATTAATATATGGTACATTTGAAATTTTAAAAAATCCCAAAAAACAATATTTTTAATTTAAAAACTTCCCATTTGCTACCAACAATAAAATGGGGAGGAAGTACAGAGGAAGCAGGTGGGGGGCTGGCTTTTGGGTCATGAATAGGAAAGAGAAAGGAGGGGCAGCTATGTTTTAGGATTAACATAGCTATTAATTATTATTTAAGGAACTTTGAAGAATAGGTAAAATACTTTAGTTTTACTGGGACATTTGTTAATTCATATCTTTTGGGGAGAAACCTTCCAGCATCTCACCTATGTGATCCAAACCACCACCAACCAAATAGACAGTAGCTTCCTAACTGGTTTCCCTGACGCTTTACTCCACTATAGACTCTTTTGATGCCAGAAGCCTGCTTATTATCTGTCTCCTGGATGCCAGAACACAATTGTCATGGGGTCATAAACATTATGTTCACTACTGAATTTCACTGCTGAACTTGAACAATGCCAGGTCCATGGCAGATGCTCAAATATACTGAGCAAATGAATAGGTCATGGGGTAGGGCTTGGCAATATTTTTGTTGCACAAATAGATGTTGAGATCATAATAAAAATTGACTGTTAGTACCTATACTAAAGGTAATGACAAGGGAAGAATTTCTTGGAAGGATGTAAGGCTTTGTAAATTTACATAGAAATGATACGAAAACATTGAAATCGGGCTTTTTGTACATCAGAGGTCCTTTCCTAAAGAGTCAGGATAATATACTTCATTCATGAATTTATGAAAATCTGAGTGTCTACCAAGTGCCAGGAATTGTATTTTCTGGAGATACAAAGATATATACAATTTGGTAGCTGCCCTCAAGGGATCTATTTAATAGAGGCAACCCTCTAGGAGTTCCTATATATTTCCCTTATTCCTCTTCTTCCTTTCATCAACCATTCATATAAGTGCATCCAAGATAGGATGTGCCCAATACCAGGCATGGACAGAATTACAGGGCCCAACAAAAGGGTTAGGAATCCACAAAACAGATACCAAGAATGCTCTGTGCACTGCCAACCTTCGCTCCTCTTTTCAGAAGTGTTGGCCATTGCGTTCTCATTCTGAACTAAAGTTGCAGAGGAGTTCTTAAAATTGGCTTTAAAGCACATTTCATGAAAGTAAGAAGGAAATGAATTAGCATTTTCCTGTATAAGATTTGAACTGGCTAAGACCCCTTACATTAACTCTTTGGTGTAGTTCAGCCTTTGTTTCTTCATCATCCCACAGGTCATCAGGAAGAGAGTTGAAATCAGCTTGCCATTGGGCTACAAAATCTTGCTTGTGATCTGGACGCCTCAGATACTGCTGGAAACTTGTTCTGTAAGGCAGTAATAGAATATACATCTTACACATCAAGCCTGCAAAATGTGAAATTCTAACTTCAGTAACTTTACTTACCTTATCTCATATAAGTAAGAAAGCACAAAATGTTGGTCTTCCCTCAGATGCCTGAGTACCATTTTGATGGTGTCTATATAGGAACTTTCTATTAGCTCCCAGTAAGGTATTAAAAATGAAGGTATTTCCTGTTAAATGGTAAAGCACAGAAATCATTATTTCAAACGAAAAATTCTTCTGAATAATTGAGTCAAAAGAATGATAGTGAGAAGATCAAGATGAAACTGCAGCTACTTCAAGCATTCCCTGTGAAACCTCTTGCCCCCTCCCCAGCTAATTCCTTTGACCAGAAATTTTTCATGTCTCAGCTTGGATGCCATTTCTTCCAGAAATCCTTTCCTGATCCTAGAAGTTGATAAGGTCACATTCTGTTTTGATGTTCTCTGAGTATTCTGTACTTCTCCTATTAAAACATTAATCATATTATTTGCAACTTGCTTATTTATTTGTCTGTGTCTGACTCCAGAATATTATTCCAATAAAGCCAGGAATGAGAGTTTTATCTTATTTACTACTATCCATTTCTACTGTAATTAACACAGTAACTGTGACATAGTAGATGCTTAAGAAATATTTATTGAATAAATGAACTGAAGCATCATAAAAGTTACAATTTTGCTAATTGCCTAATATGGAGAAAACCTATTGTTCATGTCAGGGTGATGATGAGTTATTTCTCTGATTTCACCTAGGAGGTTATCTTTGCTGTGAGCATCATGAAAATGATGTTATCTTTAACAATTCAATAAACAATAAGAATAAGAAATAAGCCAATTGAAATATAATTGAAGATATATTACATTCAACCTAAACTTTGCTGTACTAGTTATTCATTGTTCATTTACATAGTCAGGGAATGTCACACATAAGGACCTTAGAAGTTATCTGGCCTAATTTCCTCTTGAATTGGGAAATGCCAGTCTCCCCGTGACTCCACCAATGGGTTAAACATCATATTGCTGAGCAGACCCCTCTAGCACTGGACAACTTGTATTACTAGAAAATTCTTTGTATAGACTGGGCATTTTCCTTCCTGTAGCTTCTACTTATCAGTCCAAGCTATGCCTTTTGGGGAGGGACAGTCTGTATCATGTGATTTGCCCTACGACAGCCTGTTAAATATTTGAAGACTTGTATCATTAGTGAGAAGGGAGCTAGACCAGGATTCAGGATGCGTGATTTCAGTCACAGCCTTTTCTCTTATTACCCAGGTATAGTACCTTACCCAAACCAATGAGTGAACCAGCTAAGAATTATTCATGGAGTGTTATTCACCGAGTGAGTGGGAGAGGAGAAACAATGAAAAACTAATAAGTAATTAAGCAAATCAGTAAGCAGGTAAGTAAAGACCTAAGCGAGTTTACCAGATAATGAGTAAAAACAATTCATCTGCTAAATGCTGCGAAGTGGCGGGGGTGTTGTTTTGTTTTGGTTGGTCAGGAAGTGCCTCTTTGTTTAGGTGGCACTGAACTTTCCATGAAAAAGAGGAAGATGTGAGGAAAAAGCTTTCCAATCAGAAGGAACAGCAGGTCCTGTTGTGGGAATATTTTTGGAATATTTGAGGGAAAGAAAGCAGGCCAGTATAGGGAGATCTTGGTGAAATAGAGGTGAAAAGGAGGATGGTGATGGCCAAGAGGTGAGTCAGAGCCTGTTCCAGATGAGTTTCCAGATTCTGTCTCTTCTCTTCCTTTCCTAGTGCAACTGCCCTCATTCTGGCCTTTGTCAGCTCTTGTCTAGAGGGCATAAAAGGCCTCCTTAACAAGTCTCTGTGTTTCTTCTCAATATTCTTCAAGAACCCTCTACAACAACAACAGCAGCTTACTGTTAGTTTGTGCCACATACTGCTCTAGGCTTTATGTGTAATACTTCATTACATTCTTATAAGGATCTATGGGATTGATTTCTATTATCAGTCTCATTTAAAGATGAGGAAATTAAGAGACACAGAGGTGAAATACCTCACATAAGGTCACAACTGGTGAGTGATGTAAATGTGATTTGAACATAGGAAGACTAGATCACAGCCCATGTTTATAAACAATTCATTTTACTGACCATGAATTACTGCTTTTCAGTAGAGAAGATGTAGGTTTACAGAAATACCATGCAGAATAGAGAGTTCCCATATAACTCACACCCTCGTGTGCACTTTTTCCTGTGATTAACACTTTGCATTAGTGTGGCAACTTTGTCACAACCGATGAAACAATATTATTATAATTATACATTTAACTATAGTCTATAGTTTATATACGTTTCAATATTTGTGTTATACAGTTCTAGGATTTTAAAAAAATTTATTTCTAATAATATATAAATAACCTAAAATATTCCCTTTTAATGAAAAATATATAATTGAGTAGTGTTAAATACATTCATGATGTTGTGCTACTATCGCCACCATCCATTACCTAAATTATTCCATTACCTCAAACAGAAACTCTGTAGGAATTAAACACTAACTCTCCACCTCATTCCCTACCCTGGCCTCTGGTAAACTGTATTCTAGTTTCTGACTCAATGAATTTTCTTATTCTAATTATTTCATATCAGTGAGATCCCATACAGTAATTTTCCTTTTGTGTCTGGCTTATTTCACTCAACATGATGTCTTCAAGTTTCCTCATGTTGTTGCATGTATCAAAACTTCATTCCTTTTATGGCTGAATATTCCATTTTATGTATACACCATTTGTTATGTATACATTCATCTGTTGATGGACAATTAGATTGCTCCCATCTTCTAGCATTTTTGATCAATGTCACTATGAACATCAGGGTGCAAATATCTGTTTGAGTCCCTACTTTCATTTCTTTTGGCTATACCTCTAGAAGTAGGATTACTGGTTCATATGGCAATTCTATACTTTACTTGCTGAGGAACTGCCAAAATGATTTCCACAGCAGCTGTACTATTTTACTTTCCCATCAACAATAAAAGGAGCGTTCCTATTTCTCCCCATTTTTTCCATTTTTCTTTCTTTTTAAAAAAATTTTTTAAAGTAGCTATTCTAGTGGGTGTAAAATTGTATCCATGGTATCTCATTGTGGTTTTGATTTGCATTTCCCTAATGACTAATGATGTTGAACAACTTTTCATGTCCTTATTGGCCATTTGTATATCTTCCTTGGAGAAATGTCTATTCAACTCTTTTGCTCACTTTTTAATTAAGTTGTCTGTCTCTTTGTTATTGAGTTGTAAGATTTTTTTATATATTCTGGATGTAAACTCTTATTGGCTATGTGATTGCCAAATATTGTCTTCCATTTTTACTTTAATGATGAAGTCTCTGATACACAGACAGTTTTCATTTTGAAGTCCCATTTATTATTATTTTTTGTTGTTGATGCTCATGCTTCTGGCATAAACTCTAAGTAACCATTGCCTAACTCAAGGTCCTGAAGATGCTTCCCTATGTTTTCTTCAAGGAATTATAGAGTTTTGGTTCTTATATTTGGGTCTTTGATCCATTTTGAATTAATTTTTGTATATAGTGTCTACCTTCATTCTTTTGTACCTGGATAACCAGTTTTCCCAGCACCATTTGTTGAAGAGATTATTCTTTCCTCCAAAAGTATATTTGGTACCCTTGCCAGAAACCAATTGGCCATACGTGTGGTGGTTTATAATTCAATTTCTCATAATTCATTTTCATAATTCAATTTCATTGATCTATATGTTTGTCTCTGTGCCAGTACCATGTTGTTTTGATTATTGTGGCTTTGTAATAAGTTTTAAAATGGGAAGTGTGAGTCCCTCCAACTTTGTTCTTATTTTCAAGATGTTTTTGGCTTTTGGGGGTCCTTAATCTTGTGTGTAAATGATAGGCTTTTACATTTCTGCAAAGAAGTCTGTTGGAATTTTGATTGGCTTTGCTTTGAATCTGTAAATAACTTTGGGTAGAACTGACATCTTAACAATATTTAGTCTTTCAACCCATGAACACTAAATGTCCTTTCATTTATTTAGGTTTTATTGATTTCTTTTAGCAATGTTTTGTAGATTTCTGTATACAGGTTGTTTACATCTTGGTTAAATTTATTCCTAGATGCTTGATTCTTTTAGTTGCTGTGAATAAAATCTTTTCTTGATTCTATCTTCATATTTTTTCATTTCTAGTGTATAGAAACACTATTAAATTTTGCATGTTGATCTTGTATCCCACCATTTTGCCGAATTCATTAATTAGCTCTAGTAGCTTTATTGTGGATTTTTCAGGATTTTCTATATATAGTATCATGTCATCTTCAAAGTTTTAATTCATCCTTTCCAATTTGGATTAATTTTATTTCTATTTCTTGCCTCTATTTCTTGTCTTTGGACTTAAGGTGAGTCTGTGTAAATGGTATATAGTTCGTCACTTTTTTTCTTTTAATCAATTTCGCTAATCTCTACTTTTTGATTAGAGAGTAACCTTTATAGTAAATACTGATAATGAAGAAAGTACTTTTGCCAGTTTTCTACTTGGTCTTTGTAAGTTTTATGCCTTTTTTTTCCTTTTTTTTTTTTTTTGCACCACAATTCTTCATTAATGCCTATTTTCATGTTCACTTGATTTTTGTTGTGTACCATTTTGAGTGCCTTCTCTTCCTTCTTTATATATTTTTCAGATATTTTCTTTCTGGCTACCATGGGGTTAACTTAACAGTTAAATCTATAATAGTTATGATTGATTTATACCAATTTAACTTCAATAGCATACAGATACACGTTCCTTACTCCCTTCTATCCTGCCACCTTTTGTTGTACTTGCTAAAAATTTTATGTTTATAAACTATTTGCCCCAAATCATAGATTTATTATTACATTTCATAAATTTACATGTTCAAACCTGTGATTAGTAAAAATTGGAGTTAGATACCAAGAAAAAAACAAAACAAAAACAAAACAAAAAAAACCCCAACACAATAGAACTGGCATTTAGGTTTACCCATATGGTTACTTTTACCAGTAGTCTTTATTTCCTTATGCTTCTTCGATCCACTCTCTTTTCCTTTAAATCAGAAAAGCTCCCTTTAGTATTGCTTGTAGAATCATTGAAACCCTCCAGGGAATTTTTCATTTCAGTTATTGTGTTCTTCAACTCTAGTATTTCTTTTTGGTTCCTTTGTAAAATTTCCATTTCTTTACTGAAATTCTCATATTGCTCATTCATTGCTTTCCTGATATTGTTAAATTCTTTCTTTGTGTTTTCCTTTATCTCCTTGAGCATACTGAAGATGATTTTTTTAAAAAGTCTTTGTCTTTTATATGCAAGGTGTGATCGTTTGTTGATTGTTTCTGAAGTTTTATCTTGTTCATTTGGGTGGGCTATTATTTCATGTTTCCTTGTTTGTCTTGTAATCTTTGCTTGCATACTATACACTTTAATATTTTAATGTGGTAACTCTGGGATTTGGTCCCTGAGCTTTCTGTTTCTTAATTTGTATTCAGCTAGTGATATATCAGATATTTTCTTGAAAGCTGGGGGCTAAGAAAACAAAAATCAATGTAAAACAAACAAACAAATAAAACCCCTTTCAAGTCTTTGAAAATTTGCTTTGGGTTGGCTTTGTGCTTTCCTTTAGAGTTTAGCCTTCCTATCAAGAAGATCAGCCCAAGGCAAATGTGAAGTGCAGGGTTCTCAGTCTTTTCTGAGCCTTTGTCTTGTCCTGGGTTTGAGTTACTGGTCTTAGGAATTCCCCCATTAACATGAAACTGAATGTCCCCTCTATTCCCTATGAAATAAAGAAATAAACTTTTTACTCTTCCTTGGTGCTTTGGGCGCAGGATTATGACTTAAAGCCAAACCTTTAGCCCAAGCTGCTTTGACAGCTTGTTTCTTACACTGCTTTGGCTGTCAGCAAGCTTTTGTTTGCAGGGCAAGTTCTGAGAAGGTGAGCCAGAGAGGAATTTCTTAGATCAGTCCTGTAGAGCCTGCTACTCTAAAGATAGGCATCATTTACATGCACCCTAGTATGCGTAAAGTGGTTGCTCTGCTCTCTCCAGAGCAGGGCCAAGGACCCACAATGTGTATACAGGCTAGCTCCATACTATACCAGGAAAGAGTTTGGGAAGAGCCAGCAATAGTGCTGTGAGCTTCTCCTACTGCTTTTAAAGCTGTGTTGCTTGATTCAGCACTTGTCCAGTTACTGCAACTCTTTAACTGTTTTCCTTAGTGTAGAGGAAGATGGCTTTGAAAGTTTTCTATTTGTTCAAAGATTCTGTGGGAAACTTTACCAGGGAGTATTTTATTCCACCATTTTGTTGATCAGAATTCCTGAATTATTCTTTAAAAAAAATCCTAACATGTTACTTACCAGCTACAAAAGATTCCACTCCTTGCAGATGAAGTTAAAACTCTTCAGACATCTTGAACCTCTGTCCTCAGATCTTATATTTCTGAATATATGGAACTAATTTCTATGGTTAGGATTCTCCCTTTCTACATTCTCTATGCAATCAACTCAAACTTTAGAAATACTTTTCAGTGAAGCTTTTTTTTGGTATGCTCTAAAAAAACCTTCTCATTCCCTCCTCTTCTTTATAACAGTCTATACTCTTATTACAGATGCAATTACAAGCTGCTATAATCACTTCCTAATTGGAATAACCTGATTGGGCCTAATTGGATTAACATCTTTTTCACTTATCTCACTTATCTTCAGGCCTTCATGAGAATATTGCCTAATATTATTTTGAACTCAAGAAATACTACTATTGATATGCTGCTCCATGATTCACCTATCCAATCTTGCTATCAGAAATGGGTCATTTCAGCAGGACTTATTCTTAGTGAAACTGCAGAGTGATCACTTTTATACTTCAGTGCTCAGAAATCATGTTTTTAATAATTTGCTCTAAAATTTTGCTCAGAGATTAATGTGTAGACTATTGATCTACATTCTACTAAATCCTCTCTGCTTTTTCTTAAATATTGAGGCATTTGCCTGCATCTGGTCTTCCAGAATCTCCTTTGTGAGTTCTATGAGTTACGGATAATGTAATTTTTCTGGGTCCGGGGTTTGAACTTACGTGATGTGACTAGGTGTTCAGAACCAAGCATCATGATTAGTACTCTTCTCCTTGATGAAGAAAACTGAAGCTTGATAGGAATTTGGTAGCTATGGCAGATATTTTCCAAAGGTTCAGGGTCCCTCACTTTATGCAAGCATCTTTCAAGATCCTGAAAGGCTTAGCACTTTGTTCACACGATTGTATGTTTCATAAAATCCCGCCCCCCAGTCCCGTGGCCAGTTGTCTGCTCTCTGTGCCCACTCGCTGTGTGTTCTTCTGTAACCGCCTCTATCCTTATCAGCAGCACTGGGAATCTGTGTTTCTTTTTGTTGCGTCATCTTGCTGTGTGAGCGATCGTTGTGTGTGGTGCCATTCTTGGGCAGGCTGCACTTTGTTTCGTGCTGGGCGGCTCTCCTTACGGGGTGCACTCCTTGCACGTAGGGTTCCCCTACACGTGGGACACCCCTGCATGGCAGGGCACTCCTTGCGCGCATCAGCACTGCGCATGGGCCAGCTCCACACGGGTCAAGGAGACCTGGGGTTCGAAACGCAGACCTCCCATGTGGTAGGCGATGCCCTATCCATTGGGCCAAGTCCGCTTCCTCATAAAATTTTCGAAAGATTCATTTTTTAAGTGCAAGTGGTTAAGTCTGCTGTCTTCTTCCAATTTGACCTCCCCTCATGACTTCAAAATGAGTTGTGAAGCTAAGAGAAAATGTTCTAAATTATCAATAATAATAAAAAAGCAAATCTCAATCTAATATGCTAAAGGGAATTTTGGATTATATTTCTAGTCTCTGTGTGGAGACATAATGTTACAAACTCTTTGTCATATGTAAAGACAATCAAAGAATGTACAACCAAAGATGTAGGATAAATAAAATAATAGAGGTGCATCAGGCAGCTAAAAAATAAAAAAGTATAATGTTATTAATCTATGTTTTGTGTTGTTTGTGGTACTTGTCAGTTTTTTAATTTATAAAAAATTACTTAAATATTGATTCTAAATAAATATATTATTTAGCTTAACTAAATACTCACTTTCCTACTTAATTTTATATTTATAATTTTGTGTTCTTTTTCCTTAAGAAAACCTGCCAAACCTTTAAGCCTCACAAAACCTGGGTTCTAACCTTCACTAATTTTACTTTATTTCTCTTCTCATTCAAAATGATTTCAGGGTATCAAAGCTTGTTTCCTATTTTTATTCTTACATTATCTTCTTAGACAACTTTGCTGTAATATATTTACCCCCACACTTTGGCAGTTTGGGAAGTAAGTGGCAGTTTGGCACTTTGTAAATGTTCTTGATTATATTCTTTAACATTTGAGCACTTATGATGGGCAAGATACTCTGGCACATCCTTCCATTGTTTGCCCTAATTTCTTTTGAGGTTTTAGCTCCTCCACCCCCCTCCCTCCACCTCCCCCAAATCCTTCTGGGGTCACATTAATTTCTTTGATCTTAACTAGGATTATTAGGTCAGATTTTTTTTCTGAGCCCATTCATTCCTCCTAGGGTCGTCTTACCCTTTAGAGTCCAAATTATGACTTGATTATACGGATTATGCCTCCCTGAAACTAGGGAATATATATATGCTTATGTTCTGCCAGATTGTCCCACATTATCAAACTTCCTCTATTAACCACTTCCTCCTAAATTATTGGTTACTGTTTTTCACCAAACTTCATATTTGTCAGTAGAAGCCCCCATAAATGCCTTCTGTATTTTGAGTGTTGAAACTGTCAGTAAACCACTTGAGAATTTATCAGAAGCTCTGATTTAAACCAAGTTATATACTTTTGTTTATACTTTCTCAATAGGCCTGGAACTAGTGTTACCAGATAAAATATAGGATACCCAGTTAAATTTGTTCTTTATTTGAAATTCAAATGTGACTGGGCATCCTGTATTTTTATTTGCTAAATCTGGCAACTCTACCTGGAACCCACAGTTACTGAAACAGTTTCCCCCTTAAGCTTACTCTTTCTTACTGTGTGCCAGGGTTTTCTGGATCAGTCTTTCCTCTTCCTGGGTTATCAAGCTCTGCAACTCAAGCGGGCAATGTGTAGAGTGGCTCATATGGCCTGCGCTGTTTCCAGGCTCTAGACCACTTCAGGCTGTAGTGAAAGGAGTTCTCCACAGGCTCTAGCTTAGGTAACTATAACAATTTTCTGTCCTTCTCCCTGCTTATCCATAACGCTGACATACGTGAACCACTTCAGGGAATTACATTGCCTCATCTTCCAGGCAGGCGATGCGAGGGTAGGAAGAAAATGTGGTTGGTTTATGAATTCTGTGCCGCTCTGCTGGGGCCTGTGGGTGGCTGCCTCTCTCTGCTCAAGGCCACAGCTCCCATCCAATGGTCCTCTCCCTGCAGAAGCCCCATCCTGGTCCCAGGGGGTACCTCCTCCTCGCTTCCTCAGGCCAAGAGGGCATAATACTTCCCAGTTACCCCCAGCCCTGAAGTAACAATCTACTCCTAGGTTTCCTTAACTATCATCACACATTTGGGAACAATCCTTTATTCAATTCTCCTCACGTTATCATCTGTTTTCTACCAGGATCCTGACTGCATGGGACCTGGTGGGAGATCTCAGTGGTAGTGTTTTTCCCTCATTTTCCTCTCTCCTCTCTGAATTTATTTCCTCAAAGGCCTCAAGGGCGGGAGTTAAGGATTGCATTTTGGTATTTTTAAAAAAAAATGATATATATATATTTGTTTTTTAAAAGATACTTAGATTATAAATGTTACACAGAAAATAAAGGGATTCCCATATGTCCCACTCCCCACACCCTCCCACGTAAACAGCGTCCTTCATTAGTGTGGCCCATTCATTGCGATTGATAAACACATCCTGGGACACTGCCACTGAGCATGGGCCATAGTTCACATTGTAGTTTACACTCTCTCCCACACAATTCTGCATGTTCTGGGAAGATATAAAATGGCCTATAAATTTTGTTGCAATGTCATTCAGGATGATTCCCAAGTCCCAAAAGAGTGCTGGTATTACACCTGTTTTTCCCTCTCCCTGCTCCCAGAGCAGTGGCCACTGCCTCCACATCAGTGTTGTAATTTCTTTCATCCCCTCACTCACTACCCCCTTCCAAAGAATGCCATTTTAATTTTGTTTCATTCCAAACAACCAGTCCTACTTCTGTGACAATTTTTGGATATATTTACTTGATAAAGCCTCTATTTGGCTGAGTGATGTCAATTATACAAAACTGTCTTATATCATTTAACTTTCTCATCTTCAAATATTTTGCTTTAGTTTTTCTCCAAGGATAAGTCAAATATATCCATTAGAAATCCCTCAAGAATCTGCTTCATGCTCTGAACTGTTTAATTGTGTTGACCACAGGGAACATGGTTCTTAGCCTGCCTAAAGAGTTTGTAATGTAGTTGGGGAAGTAAGACATATGCCCTGAGAAAGTTCAATAATAGCAGCAGCCTCTCCACAATTGCTACAATTCATGATTGAGTTTCTACTGCCTGACCCAGATGTTCAATTCTGAGTATTCATAAGAGTAAGAGATCACTGGGAGATATTGGTTCCTTTGAGGGCTAAAGAGACCCATGGGAGTTATGGTCATGGCCGATGGGGTTAACTACCAGGGCAGATGGCCCCTCTTTGGAAATGGTGTTTATGTGTGATGAATCTGGACTCAGATGGGATCTCCCTTCATAAGACTTTCATGCTAATGTGCTGGAGGTGCAGTTAATGTTGGGGTTTAAGATATATTTAGGGGATTTGAATCTCTGGACTGACAATGTGATAGCCAGATCCTGAGCCTCAACAGACTCCAGCACCTACAATCTGATTTATTGGACTTACCACACTCAGCTAAGATGGAGTTGAAGAAGGACAACCACCACACCATGGAGCCTAGAGTGATTACAACTGAAAATGGGAAGATTGCATCCAGCATCCAGGTGGAATCTGAGCCTCCTCTTGACATAGAGGTGCAATGGACACAACCAATCCAATGTCCACATAGAAGAGGTGGCATTGGATTGGGAAAAGTGGACATAATGGACAAAGGGTATGGGGAAAGGCAGGAAGAGATGAGAGGTGGAGGCGTCTTCGGGACATGGAGCTGCCCTGGATGGTGCTTCAGAGGTAATCACCGGACATTGTAAATCCTCACAGGGCCCACTTGATGGAATAGAGGAGAGTATGGGCCATGATGTGAACCAATGTATATGAGGTGCAGAGGTGCCCAAAGATGTACTTACCAAATCCAATGGATGTGTCATGATGATGGGAACGAGTGTTGTTGGGGGGGGGGAGAGGGGGGGTGGGGGGGTGGGGTTGAATGGGACCTCACATATATATTTTTAATGTAATATTATTACAAAGTCAATAAAAAATAAAAAAATTAAAAAAAAAGAGATCACTGGGAAAGGGACTGAAGAAGATAGGGATTGAGTCTTTTAAAAAGCTTCTTGTTCTTTTGTTCCTTTGCCTATAATGTGTGGATAATAAACTATATTTTCATCTCTTGAATGTAAGCTTCAGAGGAGAAGGTACTTTGTTTAATGCTATATCACAGCCCCAGACCTAGTAAAAGCCTGATATATAAGAATTGTTGAATAAACATTGTTGAATAAATGATTAAATAAAAATGAATAAATCAATGAATGCCTGTCACAGAGGGAAGAAAAACCCTCTTTGTTTTTAAAAAAGCTTTAAAAGAAGGACCATTCTGCATGATTTTCTCATGATCAATTATCTGTTAAAGCAACTGCACTTGCCTACATGGAGACTGGGTTTTGCACAAAGAACTGGATGGAGCTTCATGGGCTCACTTGGGGCAGCTCCTTGCCTTATACTTGGGTAACCATTAAAGTGTTCAGGCTAGACAGCTGTCTGTTCTTTAATGGGTTTAGCTTTTTTTTTTAAAAAAAAAAAACAGCTCCAATTTCTAAAAAGTAAGAGGTTAAACTTCATTTTAAAGCATTATGAAGTGGGCATAAGAACATGGACAGAGGGCTATAATTTGCTGGCTATGTGTTTTAGGGAAGTCATTCTTCCAGGAAACTGCATTTCTGCTTGTCCTTATGGAGAAAATTGGTCCTCACAGAACCCATTCCCGCCCCATCCAATTTTAGCACTCAGCAGCAGTTTGAAGTATGACTCAGAAATTCAAGTGGGTAGGAGAAAGAATGAGATGTGGTTGAATGAGTAGTCTCTAAAAATTATTTCACCTATAATGATGAGAATATATATATTACCAGCTATGAAAGGCCTGCTGGTTGCTGCAAATAATTGTGTAAACCTTACAAAGAGCACAAGAAAAGTTTAGCTTCTACTAGTACTTGTTTCTAAACTGCCATACCTCAGGAACTGGTTCATTCACATAGACCCATTCTTCCAATCCTGGTTTAGGTGGCGGTGGTAATATTGGAGTAGGTGATACGTCTGCAGAGTCAGCAGGTGATTTCTTTACTGGTACTTTCCCTCCTTGAGATTTTCCTTTAGCAGAACCTTAAACATGCATATTAAATCATTCCACTACAAATAGACATATGAGGCCAGATTCTCATGGGCAAATAAATCTATGATTGCCATGGACTTCAGGTAATAGATTAATTACTGTTTACACTCCTTGAGTTGTCTTACCAAATAAAAATTTTTTAAAAATCTCATCCTCCACAGCCTCTAATTTTACCAGTTACAGGTTGCTTTTTCTTTGAGCAATTCAACTTCTCTTGCCCCATTGGATCTGAAACATTTTATTTTCAGCTCTGTCCTTGTTTCTACAAAGAACACATGGCTCTCACAAAGTTTAGACTCTAGAGGAAAAATTAATTTATATACCATTGCAAAAACTGGCAAATTAGTCTCTCAACCCTGTATAACAAGAGACTATCTACAACTTGAATGGTGTTCTTGGTATCCCTTGGAGCCCAGGGGGAGGAGCTGGGGGGAGGCAGAGGTCATTTTACAAGTTGGCCAGAGTAGGTAGGAGATGTGGAGAAGAAGAACTGGACATTGTAACTCCAGAATGTTCCCACATTCCCTGTAAGAAACATGGGTTTTCTATGATTCTTGCTAACATAGGGCAGTAGGGAAGGAGGTGGCTCTCCTATCAAAAACCTGGCTGCATTTAGGCAAAATAGAGGAGAGAGGAGGTTGGGAAAAGAGGGAGAGGGAGAGTACAGAGGGAGAGGGAAAGGGAAATGGAGAGAAAGAAGGGTAAAGGGAGAGAGAGGCCTAATTTTCAGTTTAGAATTGAAAAATGACATAAACGTTAATTTCCCTGATAACATTAAGAAGGCAACCTAGACCACACTTACTAAAGAAGTGGCACTCATAATGGTCTGCAAGACTCTGTGCACTGACCAATTACCTTACTTAGCTCAGAGAGCACCAATATTTCCTGAAAGGATCAAGGTTATTAAAATTTAGAAAGCCATTCAATTTAAATTCCACTTACCTTCAGATTAATTATTTAGACTTTAGATGCAGTTACAGATGCCTGTAAAACCTAGAGCACTTTCTATCCTTCCAAATATATTCTTTAATGAGTATTATTTAATGATAATGCTGTTTAGGAAAGTAAATACATTTTCCACTTTTATACTAGTTAAAAATACATGGGGGAAGAGGACTTGGCCCAATGGATATCCACCTACTACGTGGGAGAACCGTGGTTCAAACCCCGGCCTCCTTGACCAGTGTGGAGCAGGCCCCTGAACAGTGCTGATGTGCGCAAGAAGTGCTGTGCCACACAGGGGTGTCCCCTGCGTAGGGGAGCCCCACATGCAAGGTGTGCGCCCCGTAAGGAGAGCTACCCAATGCAAAAGAAAGTGCAGCCTGCCCAAGAATGGTGCTGCACACATGGAGAGCTGACACAGCAAGATAACGCAACAAAAATAAACACCAATTCCCGGTGCCTCTGATAAAGATAGAAGTGGTCACAGAAGAACACACAGTGAATGGACACAGAGAGCAGCCACCGGCGGGGGGGGGGGGGGGGGGGGGAAGGGGGGGGGGGGAAGGAAGGGAGAGAAATAAATTAAAAAAAAAAAAGAATGTGGAGATACATGGGAAAAATACAACTAATGTATAGTCTATTTAATAGAAATATTGGAATATGTTAAAAAAATACATGGATTATAAGTAGAAAAGATAATTTTGTCTCATGGACAGTTTGTGATTCCTACTTAAACATTTAAAAGCAGCATCCATTATCCATACATCTTAAGTTGTATCTTAATTTTTGAAAATTTAGAAAATGTCAAGAAAATCTATGTTCATGTAGCAACCAAAAATGCTCATGATTTGATATATTTTTCTGTATAATGATTTTTCATCTTTTGACCTGAATCTCTGGCGAAGTAAAAGTGATAATGCTGTGTCCACTTTAAACTGATTTTTTCCAAGAGGAACTTCCTAATTAAAAATACGAGACTGGAATTAGCTTTTCTTCTTCTTTTAAATATTATGATCATTCTTTGACCCTTTACTTTGATTTCATGTAACTTTTATTTATATTTTAGCATTGAAAATGAAGGGCAAGAGATTTGAAAGAATACAATGTATCTATGTTATAGTTGGTGAAAAATTAGATTTTTTTAATAAAACCTTTATTATCATCTAAATGTCACAAGGGGACTTTTTTTTTTTTTTTAATATCACCTATCTGACTATATGAGTGTTTCCATTTCCAAGCTATTGATTTCTCTTTTAACATTGGACCTTAGGTCTTTGGTGTAGTGAATTTTCATGCATGAAGTTTTGGTGAGTAATCTGTGTTTGGCACATTTTATGACAGTATCACATTTTGTGTGATACTATCATAAGAACTGATGCTATCACACAAAAGCCTATGGACCTAGAAATAAAATTAAATAAGGAAATAAGAAAAATCAAATTTAGACCACACGATTAATTTCATAAATATTACCAGTAAAGAAATGGTCAATCAAAGATGAAAAGATAGAGCAATAAACTTAAGCAAGGAAAATAATAAATAATATATTAGGTGCTCAATAAACATCTTAAGTCAGGGGTTCTTAACCAGGGGTCCACAGAACCCTTGGGAGTACATTGAAAAGATTTCAGGTGGTCTATGAACTTGAATTGAAAAAAATAAACTTAATTAGATGTCCAACACATATGATATGTGTGTTGCCTTCTCAAATACTACACCACAGTTTAATATTCTTATTCAAGATAAACAACAACAGTCTAGACATTGACAGGTCTTTAAAAAATAAAATTAACTTTAACTTTCCTATATTTTTGATGTGTTGGCTTATTATTTAATGTGTTAAGAAAGAAGCACATATGTATCGTATCATATGTTTTTTATTTTAGTAACTGTATTTCAACATATATAACTGATTTCCTTTGTAATTTTATTTTATGCATTTAAAAACATTATTCTTGTGGGGATGTGTTGGTGCAGGTGTGATATACTTATTAAATAACACATAGTATAGGGTGGACTTAGTATGATTTTTATTTTCATGTAGGATGTCCAGAGTGCAGTGGATAACTGCCTGCAAAAAGGTTGGTAAGGATGGTGAGATGGTTTTATGACACCGTGGAAAAACTTGAATTTCTAAATGTTTGCCGAAAATGACCATTTGAACAGATATGGAACCGTGTTAGGTTATTAGGTATTGAAATTAAGGGAAATTTGTAAAACGTAATTTTGAATAATCTTAAAATTTAATTTAAGGAGATGCCGATGTTGAGTGCCATAAAACTATCTGCTGCTACATTCTGAGAAGGGGTCCATGGTTTTCACCTGATTGGCAAAGGGGTCCGAGGGACAAAAATGGTTAAGAATGCCTGGTCTAAGTTAATAAAAGTCAAGGGCAGTAATAAAAATTTAAAAGTAAGCTAATAGATAGTTAATTCTAAAATAAGAGTAAGCTATATCAATTCATGAGAGGACATTAAGAAAACCAGAGCACTGCTGGGTATAAACCCAAAAGAATTGAAAACAGGACTCAAACAGATACTTATACAATGTCAATAGCAGCATCATTCACAATAGCCAAGAGGTGGAACAACCGAAAGGTCCATCAAAAGAAGAATGGATAAACAATATGTGACATATCCATGCGATGGAATAGCATGCAGCCATAAAAAGGAATGAAGTTCTTGTTACATGCTATAACATGGATGGACCTCAAAAACATATTCTGAGTAACTCAGGCACATGAGGACAAATAATGTATGATTCCCCTTACATGAAATATCTCGAAGAAGCCAATTCATAGAGGCAGAAAGAAGTTTATAGGTTACCAGAGGGTAGGGTAGGATAGAGGGCTGGGAAGTTATTGCCCAATGTATGCAGAGTTTTTGTTTTGGGTAATGAAAAGTTTTGGTAATAGATGTTGTTTCTGGTAGTACAACATTGTGGATGTAATTAATGACACTGATTTGTATACTTAAAATGGATAAGTGGCAAGTGTTATGTTTTATATCTGTCAGCACAATAAAGCGTATTTTTAAAAATTCATTTCTACTTCATGAGTGACAGCCGTTAAACGTGAGCTGGGGATGTCGTGGTCTCATTCACAAAGCGTTAAAAAGTAAAGCTAAGGTATTCAAAGGAGCTAAGAGGTGTCTTATGAAAATGTCCCATGAAAATGCACCCCTATGGAAGCACTTTCCATTGATTTGGTCTTTGCCAAACATCAAAAAACCATAGTCTCTAGCAGATATGTGAGGCACAACCCAAACCTTCAGGCACTGTCCTACATGAGAGTTGCTTACAGCACAAGATTTTATAATTTAAAAAGAAAGGAAAATAAAAGAAAATGAGAACAGTTTCAAATTAAATTGACACTACTCAGGGAGGTAGGGGGATGGTAGGCAGAAGATAAATTTAAGTCTGAGTATGTGGAAAGTCTGATTTATTGTTCTTCTTTTGTAAAAAGACATGATTACTACTTTTCCGTGCCAAATTATTTAATTAACAGCTTCAATAGGGAGTAGCCAGAAGATCAATGAACAGTGGTCATTTTCTTACAGCCCAGGGCCAGTTATGTTTGGCAAAAGTCAACTTCTTGGTCACAGACAGTGTCAATGGCTACCTGAGTTCCAAAGAGTAGCAACCAAAGTTGAGGCTCAGGACATTTTGGATAAGATGAAACATAACAGAATGAAACAAAACACCAAGGAAGAGAAGGGGGCCAGTGTCAAGTAGGAGCCAGATGGAACATGAGCTAGCTAGTTCTCTAGCCCATTATTGTGCAGCTATTTTGGCAAAGCTCGTGGAAGGAAAGTTTTCTCTTCTCAATGTCACAGAATTCTCACTGGTACTCTGTGCGGACTTGGGAATGTGGAATGTGGACAACCATCAAGTACTGAAAACTGATTATCTAGGATGGCTTATGGGATCTAATGTTGGTATAATTATAATTGATGATAAGCGATGGAAACTCCCTAGCACAACTTTGCAAAGCATTCCCCTTTCAGCCCACTGTTTTTAGTAACCTCTGAAGGACTACTTGATCTGGGGTTAATAATAATAATCCATATTTATTTAGTGTTTACTTTCAGCCCAACCCTATTCTGCCTTCTTTTCTATATTTACTTACTCCTTACAATTGCCGTGTGAGCAGGTACTCTTATTACCCCATGTTACAGATGAGTAAAGCAACTTGCCCAAGATCACCTATATGGTAAACGACAGACCCAGGATTTTAATTTAGGCAGGCTGGTTCCAGAGCCCAAGCTTTAGAGGTCACATTTCACAGCCTTTTAGCATCTTTTGATACATTTCATATTCAGAAGTGTTCACATTAGATTGATATTTAGGATTTTGCAAACTTTATAGTTCTTTTACTACAATTGCCTTGGCAACTGCATTGGCAATTTGTGATGAAAAGTTAAACAAAGGAAAACACTTCTTGATAGGGTGATTTAAATGCACTCTGGAAAATGTCAGGTATATGTATCCATAATTACACATCAATCTTTACTGGCTGCTATAGCAGTTTCAACATAAACATAAAAAGTAATATGCCTTTTAGAATAAAATTACCTGGGATTTTTCCTATCACCTATCAATTACTTAAAAAATTCTCTCTCTCATTTCACAGAAATATTTAAAATAAAAACTAAATATATAGATATATACCTCATAAATTAAACAAGGGTCAGCAAAAATATAAATAAAACTGGACACTCAAAACCAGAAAAAAAGAATTAGAAGGCAAATACAGGGTCAAAGGTTCTTGCACAGATACTCTGAGCCACAAATTTGGTTCTAAATTTACAGATGACCAAAACAAAAAGGGAAATGCGATCATTTAGAGATGCTCATGAAATTTATCACCTGGGATTTCATATAGGCACCCTTGACTGATATAGTGGGCATATTACTTTCATTATACCAATAATATTGTTTCACCTCCATGGCTCTATTATGTTGTGGAGGAAGTTGAGGCCCTTATACCAAAGTGCTTATCAGTGTAAGAGATTCCATGGGGCCCAAGAAAATACACTCCAGTATGCAGCTTTCTGATGGTACAGCTTAGCCCAAGGATAAGACCTATATCATCTCTGGTGAGTGGATATTCTGCAGATTCTCTAAATCATTCCCCACAAGCATCACTTTTCTTATTAGTGCTTTTGTGAAGAGCCAGGCAGCCAAAGTTTGAGCTTATAGTCTTTGACAAGGGGTATGATTTACACAAGCTTAAGAGAAGTATTCATTGTATACTGCAGTAAAAATCTAAGTGTTTTCACTAAGATATAATGCAGAATTATATTTAATCACATATTTATCTGATGTACCTTTACTTTTGAGTGAAGTTTCACTTTTCTTCCCTTTTCCTTCGTGGAGAGATTCTTGCTTACCATGTGGGGACTCTAAACAAAATTCAACATGCAAATATCATTTATGATTTCCTTCAATACCCTAGGCTATATGATTTTTAAGCGGTCTAATATTAATTCTCACAAATAGTTCTATTTGTGTATCACATAATATGGTTCAGGCTTTTACAGTGACTTAAAATTAATCGAAGACACACTATGATTGAAACTTCTTGAATGGCAGTTCTGATTGTACTACACTGTTGTGTCACACTGAGTTTAGTTATATATTTAATGTTAACATTTGATAGTGGATTTGATTGTAAACTCTTTAACAGAGCCTAGCTGTAGCATTCTTCAAATTTAGTCACAAGTCCATTTGAAGCATATGGCTCTATGTAGTTCTATTTCATATATAGTAGGAAAACTGGAAGTGTAATGGGAATGGTGCCACAACATTTCTTTTGATATGGTGGATATTTTAATTCCTCTTGACTACACTTGGAAACTTTGTGACTTATACATTTCAATTTTGCATTGACTATAACTGTAATGCCAAGGGTGGTTTGGGTATATTCATCTCAGATTCCCTGGAAACTAGTTCAAGACTATACTGATTGGGGGAAAATGGGAAATGGATGATTTGGAAGTCAATAAGATATTTCAAATAATAAATCGGTTCCTTGAAAAAACTTGCTAAACCTTTCGTTATTCATCAAACAAGTGCAATCATTTTCTTCCCTGTGTCCTAGGCTAGTATCTTTTTTCATTGGAAGGACAGACAAGGACGGCAATTTAAATGCCTTTGATGGGGTGACCTAGTCTTTGTATTCAGCTGTGATAGTTATGAGTTTGTATAAATGCATAGGTACCTATCATTTATATTTAAATATCTGAATCAACGTCCAAGATCTATAGAAATAATACGATTAGATAGCACAAGGATCTACCCTTGACACTTTTGCTAACCTCTATAAAAGAATTTTTAAACTATCCAAATAGTTGACCACCTAACTAAATAAGAAATACTGGCCAAGTGTTTGAAGTATTTTTTTGTATATATAAATTTACACAAGAGTGTAGATAAGCTCCTAATTCCTTTAATAAAAATACTCTAAATAGTCTAATATTTAACTAATTCTAAATTCTAGCACAGGATGACAGAGAAAAGAAGGCAGGAAGAGAAATGCCTAAGATATTGACTATAAAATACAGCAGGCAACTCTAAGTCCAGCTGGGAGCAGCATGGACTGTGCACATTTTTATCAGCTCTGCACTATATTCTGAAATCGCAAAAAAAAAAAAATTCTGAAATCACAGCATGGATAGTACTATTTTGTCACACTTTGAACTTTCTTCCTAAGTTCAAAACTGATGTTTGGTAGTAGATTTGATCATAAACCTTTTAATGGGGATAAATTGAAGTTTTTCAAACTTAATCCCAAGTACATTTGAAGCAGATAGTTATAAAATATCAACTATAGCTGTATTTGGATGACTGTACAGTAAGGATTTGTACACAAAATGACTGTAAGGATTTGGTATACTATGCCTCTTTCTTTACCCCATTTTCATCGTGTTGTTTTTTTTTTTCTGTAAAGAATTCCTCTTTTCTTTTCACAGCACCTTCTGAAGAAGATTGAAAATGCGTGTTTGAGTTGATCTTCCAGAAATCTCAGGCTTTAAATTCTGACAATTTTCTCTTTTGAAAAAAATTGAAAAAAAAAGAAAATAAACAGGGGAGCAGGAAGTAACTCAAGTGGTTGAGTGCTTGGAGCATTTGCTTCCCGTGTACAAGGTCCTGGGTTCAATCCCTGGTACCTCTTAAAAACAAAAACAAAAACAAAAACAAAAAAACCTGCTGGAAAGTCTTTCCTTGGAATCACTTAATGAAGCTCCCCTGAGCTTCAGGGACTAGGCTGTCAATTCTCCTGCCCTGCTCCTGCACACTGAGCTTTTCCTCCCAACAACACAATGTGGTAGGAAGGCAGTAATGAGGCCTCTGGAGATTAACTCTTCTATATATTTTCAAAGAGCAGGCACTAGCCCTGCCCTTGGTGGAAAAAAGAGACAGGAACAACCACTCTTTGAAACAATAGAATTTATTATTCCTCCAATGCACAGTATTCAAGAATACAATTTTAAAATGGCAAACAAACTTTGAAAGTTTAAAGACTGAAGTATGTCATAAACAGAAACAACCAGAGATTAGTTTCAGGGAATGGCTCCAATAAATAGAAATTCCTGATTGTGAGCAAGCCTGAGAGGAGAAGGAGCAGGAGGGAGGTAGATCCACGACTCCGAGTTAAGGGCCTGTACTGGACAATACAGCCTCTATGAAAACTCTGTGTCCCAGGTCTAAGTGGCATTTTACAGATTCCCATTTTTCCTTGAGACCTCTAAATTGTTTTTATTTCCCATTGAGGTAGTGGAAAAAGGGTATATATTTAATTCATAGCTTTGTGCTTTATTGTTCGTCTGAAGAAAACATATTTTGGAGTTTATGTATTTTGCCCTTAGTTAAGCCCCATTTTACTGGAGTAAAATGGTCTTTGATATTCCTTAATATGTGTCACTAAAAAAATTTGTCAAATTTATTTATAAATGTAATGTTTTGAAAAATTGAGACCACTCTCAAATCCCTATGAGGCAGAAAGATTATGGAGTTTAAAAATACAATCATGATACAATATCAAAAATGTCTAAGTAGACTTGTGTAACTGCATAGCCAGCCACTTAGAAAGCTTTAACAGAAGCAAGACATATTTGCTTCATATACAGAGCACCAATCTGATGCTCACATTTTAACAATATCATTAATTACAACAATTTAACACTTCACTTTTGTCAAGCAATTAATTATATATATTCATTTTCTACCACTTTGATTAATGCTAGGCTTATGGTTCTTAATGGTTAAGGACCTAGAAAGAACATAAGCTGAAAGATATTTTCTATACTGGCTCTTTACCTATCTATATATCCATAAATATATAATCTTCCTGAGATGTCAGGTGGGAGTTTCTTTCCTTTTATAATCACATAGCATTGAAGACTTATGGTTACACATAAATTCTATCTTCTAGGCAATGCTGTTGGTTTATTTCCTTATTCTTATGGAAAACTGGCTGTACTAATTCTCATTTTATTAAGATGTTCTCACTTGTGACATAAATGTAACAAGTATATAAACAGATGTCAGGCCCCTCGATCTACTCTAAGTTACTTCTCATAATCCTCGGAGCCTTTCCACTTTTCATCTGTGGTCTTATTCTAATCAGTAGGTGTGAGTACGGCAACTCCATGTTCCTTCCTACGTAGTAAAGTGCCTGGACTATTTGACAACCATTTATACTGAGAGGCCTTTTCCACTTCCTTCTGAGGGTGTAGTTTTGTTTTGTATGATTGATACTGCTCAAAGTCTGACTCTAGGTAAATAGATGGGTGCTATAATTTGTAACTCCTTTCTAAGCAAAAGTAAGAAATGGGCAAACAGAATTATAAATCATTCTGTCAGTCACCTGATTGTGGCTTTCCTTTTGCAGACTCTTTTTGAACAGGAATTTCCTTCTCTTTTTCTGGGTCAGAAGGAGGAGGGGGTGGAGGAGGGAGAGGCTCAGCCAGGGAAGCGTCTTCTTTTCTCTCAGCATCCTTGTCTTCTACTTTCTGTTTAACTTCAAAAGGATGATAAGAATGGACCTTCATTAGGGACTATTATTTCATTTGAACTAAGACAAACCTAAATTACTATAAAACTTCTCTTACTAATTTAAGGTTAAATTCATTATTTTAGGGCTCTCTTGGAAATTATCCAATCCTTAAAGCTACAACTTTAAGGCTTTCAGCCTCATCAGAAATACACTTTCCCTTGACTTGTGGTGGTGGTGATGATGATGGTGGTATAGGTGTATGTGTGTGTATGTTTGTGTATGTTTACGAAGCAGGTAGAATAGTCTGGGGAGGAGGCACCAAATATAAAAGTAGTAATCTTGAAATAGCTTATAAATAGGAAAATAAAGGATTATTTAAGAATTTCCAGTGGATAATAAAATGAGAAAAAGCTTAAAGAGAATGCAAAGAGCAATATGCAATATGGATGGGGAGGAAATGGAAGGGGAAAGAAAGGTACAGTAGTAAGTTAAATGAGCAAGTATGTATAAAGCCCTTGGAATGGTACATAGCTTCAAAGCTATCAATAACTGTCAGCAATTTAGTCATTGCTACAACAAATATCTATTGAACTGGAACTGTGTTTTAAAGGAAAGGAAGGGCAATAATAATAAGGCCAAAGTACTGCTATTACTATTGCTGGTGCTGCCACCGCCATCACCGCCAGGCACAGTTCTGGGTGCTGGGGATAAAAGAGTTAAACCAAACAGAGAAGGAATCATTGACCTGGTGAAAGTGGCATTCTAGTGGTGGGAGACGAATGATAAAGATGATGAATAAGTGAATTTATAAAAGATGTCAGAAGGTGGCACGGTAAGTGTTTTGGAGAAAAGAAATAGAACAGAGTAAGAGGGATCAGGAGTGCTGTGGGGCAGTTTTTAAAGTTTCAAATACAGTGCTCAGCAGGATAGGCCAACTACCCTGGTGACACTTGAAGTAGGTGAGGGAGTGAGCCCAATGCATATCTGAAGGAAGAACGTCCCAGGCAGAGGAAACAACCAGCACAAGGGCTTTAAGGAGTAGGGCATAGCTGGCTTGCATGTTTGTTTGTTTTTTTAAGTCTTCTATTATTGCTATGGCCTTTGCTTTTCTTCAAGACATAAATCAAGTTCAGGTTTGTCTTCCCAACTATGGCAGGACTGTCCAACCCTCCATACTGAAAATGCCCACAGCTTTTTCGACTGTAAATTGAATATTTGCTCTCTTGTATGTCTATTTCTTTTTATGTTTGCTCCCTTTGCCCTTAGATTATTATTTTTAATTCAGCAAGTAGGGAGGCTTCATTATATTTGATGCTTATTCAAAGTGAAAATTAGTTTTTTTTTTCTGATTAAAAAAATCGTAATTATTGTAAAAAAATTCAAGTATTTAGAAAAATAAATAGAAAGGAAAACTGCCTGTTAAATCAAGAATTTTATAAACTGTGAAGACTCTTTTCTGTGCATATATATTTAATACACATATATACTTTTTAAGATAAAATGAGATTATTTTATATATATGGTATTCTATAAACTACTTTCCCCTACTTATTAGTATATTATGGCAGTTTTTCATACTGGAAAATACAGAGAAGTTCCACATTATTTATTTTACCTGGATATTTAGTACAGATCAGTGGGCTAGGTAAATGTTTATTGTTTTAATGATAATATATTTGTTAAAAGAATTAAATGATTGAAATACAAATCTTAAATAAATGACAGCTGTTTCTTAATGCATTTTAGAATTAGAATGTAAAATATTTTAAGAAAATATTGTCAAGTTTAATAGCTAGAAAACCAAACTGATTCTAACCTGTAGCCTCAATCAGATTTCAGAATTTCCTCAGAAATAAGAAGTGGAACGTAAGATGGCAATGGACTAATAGGCAGAGCTGAATGCTCTCACATAAACAATGGAGAAAGAGCCAAAAGCTGTTCAAGGGACCTGCTTTGGAGGTCCAGCAGACCAGGAAGGACAGTGCTACACAACTCCCAGGAGTTTGAGGGACAGAGAGATGAAGAAGCTGAAGCAACAAACTTGAGTTACCAAGCCCCTGTGGTGGCTGGGAAGGGCTCCCCTCTCCCACCCCCAAGATATTAAGCTGGGGTAAAACCTCTGGCTCACTGAAGATGATTGAGAGGGGAACAGACATCTTCCTCCCTGTCAGCTGATTCAAGGGAAAAGGGAGCTGAGGTCAGGGTGCATTTCTTCATGAATTCAGCCAAGCCAATCCACTTTGAATCTCTAATCTTGAGATTCAATACAGGAACACAGGAAAGAAGAGACTGAATATCCATGGACAGGTGTGCTGATGAGTGCCATCTTCTGACTGGTCTGGAAATTGCAAGGATAAAACTATTCTTGGCACTCTTTGTAACCTATCCTTGGGAGAAAATCTGTCCCCACTAGTGAGTACTTGGCCCAACTTTGATAACTTAAGCTAGACAATTTTAAGTATTTAGAATAACTTGAAACAAATATCAAAGAAGAGCTGTGAAAAAAATTGGCAAGAGAGAAAAATCGGTCATTAGAGTAACTCACAAACATTCTGATGCCTTCACATCAGCAAAAAATTAGAAGCCATACTAGGAAACAGGAAGAGATGGCCCAGCCAGAAGAACTAACCAAATATCCTGAAGAGATACAGGATTTAAGACAATTAATGAGTGATAATCATATAACTCTCCTGAATCACTTTAAATAATTTACAGAAATATGACTAAAGGGATAAAGGATATAAAGAAGACACTGGGAGAGCATAAAGAATGATTTGAAAGCCTGTGAAGAAAAGTAGCAGACCTTATGGGGAATTTATCAGATTATAAATACATTAGAGGCACCTAAGAGCAGATTTGAATTGCTTGAAGAGAGAATTAGTGATTTCAATGACAGAATATCTGAACTGGAAAAGACAGTAGAACAGAAAACAATGGAAAAAATGGAACAGAGTCTCAGGGAATTGAATGACAATGCAAAACACACAAACATTCACAATACTGGTGTTCCAGAAGGAGAAGAGAATGGAAAAACAGCAGAAAGAATATCTGAGGAAATAATGACCGAAAACTTCTCAACAATTATGAAGGACATAAATATCAATATCCAAGGACAATGTACCCCAAACAGAATAAATCCAAATAGACCTACCCAAGACACCTACTATTCAGAATGACAAATAGCAGAGATAAAGAGAACAGCAAGAGAAAAGCAAAGCATTACATACAAGAGAAAGTCAATAAGATTAAGTGCTGAGCTCTCATCAGAAACCATGGAGCAGAGAAGAAATTGGTATGATGTATTTAAGGTACTGAAAGAGAAAAAATGCCAGTCAAGAATTCTGTATCTGGCAAAACTGTCCTTCAAAAAATGAGGGTGAGTTCAGTCTTCACAGACAAACAAAAACTGATAGAATATGTTACCAAATGACCAGAATTACAAGACATACTAAAGGGGGGTGCTGCAGCCTGAAAGGAAAAAACAAGGAAGAAAGAATTGGAAAAGAGCTTAGAAATGAAGATGTTTAGGAAAGGTGAATTAAAGGATAAGAAGATAGACAATAGAATGATATGAAAACAGAGAGCTGAAGGACAAAATGGATGAAGTAAGTTATGCTTTTACAGTAATAATACTGAATGTTAATGGCTTGAACTTCCCAAACAAAAGTCACAGACCAATAGAATAGATTTTAAAAATATAAACCATCTATATTCTGTCAAAAGAGACTCACCTCAGACATAAGCACACAGCCAGGTTAAAATGGAAAGGCTGGAAAAAGGTATTCCATGCAAATAGAAACCAAAAAAAGAGCTGGGGTAGCAATTCTAATATCAGACAAAATGTAAAACGTGATAAGGGATGAAGAAGGTCATTGCATATTAGTAAAAGTGGCAATTCACCAAGAAGAAATGACTATACTAAATATTTATGCACCTAACCTGAATACCCCAAAATACATGAGGCACACACTGGCAAAACTAAAAGGAGAAAAGATGTCTTTACAATAATAGTTGGAGACTTCAGTATACCACTCTCACTATTGGATAGAATATCTGGACAGAGGATAAATAAAGAAACAGAGAGAGATTGAATAACATGTTAATATGATAAATGAACTAGACTTAACAGATGTCTATAGAGTATTATACCCCAAAACAGCAGGCTATACTTTCTTTTCAAGTGCTTATGGATCATTCTCCAAGATAAGATCATATATTGGGTCACAAGACAAGTCTCAATAAATTTAAAAAGATTGAAATTATACAAAATGCTTTCTCTGGGCATAACAGAATAAAGCTGGAAATCAATAATGGACAGAGAAAGGGAAAATTCATAAGTAAATGGAGATTAAACAACACACTCTTAAATAATCAGTGGATCAAAAAAGAAATTGCAAGAGAATTCAATAAATATCTTGAGACAAATGAAAACGAGAACACAACATATCAAAGCTATGGGACACTGCAAAGGCAGTGCTGAGAGGCAAATTTATATCCCTCAATGCTTACATTAAAAAAAGAAGAAAAAGATAAATTAAAGACCTAACTGCATGCTTGGAGGAATTAGAAAAAAACAGGAAACAAACACCACCAAGCTGAAGGAAAGAAATAGTAGAGAGCAGAGCAGAGATAAATGAAATCAAGAACAAAAAAAAAACAGAGAGAATCAACAAAGCCAAAAGTTGGTTCTTTGAGATGGTCTACAAATCAACAAACCCTTAACAAGGCTGACAAAAAAAGAGAGAGGATGAAAAGAAATAAAATCAGAAATGAGAAGGGGGACATTACTTCTGACTGCCCAGAAATAAGAGAGATCATAAGAGGATACTATGAACAACTATATAACAAAAAACTAGACAATGTAGAGGAGTTGGACAAATTCCTAGAAACACACAAACCATCTACACTGATCCTGGAAAAAATGGAAGACCTCAACAAAGCAATCATAAACGAAGAGATTGAAACAGTCATCAAAAACCTACAAAGATGAAAATTTCGGGACCAGATGGCTTCACAGTTGAATTTTATCAATCATTCAAAGATAATTTAATACTAATCTTGCTCAAACTCTTCCAAAAGATTGAACAGGAAGGAACTTTACCAAACTCATTCTATGAAGCCAACATCACCCTAATACCAAAACCAGATAAAGATACTACAATAAAAGAAAATTAAAGTTCAATATCTCTAATGAATATAGATGCAAAAATCCTCAGCAAAATACTTGCAAACAGAATCCAAAAGCAACTTAAAAGAATTATACACCACGATTAAGTGGATTTTAACCCAGTTATGCAAGGGTGGTTCAACACAAGAAAATAATTTTGTGTAATAAGCCACATTGATAAATTGAAGAATAAAAATCACTATTCTCTCAATTGATGCAGAAAAGGCATTTGTCAAAATACAGCACCCTTTCTTGATAAAAGCACTCCAAAAATAGGAATAGAAGGAGATTTCTCAATATGATAAAGAGCATATATGAAAAACCTACAGCTACCATAGTGCTCAATGGTGAAAGACAGAAAGCTTTTCTGCTGAGACCAGGGACAAGACTAGGATGCCCACTGTAACCATTGTTATTCAATATTGTGCTAGAGGTTTTAGATAGAGCAATTAGGCTGGATAAAGAAATAAAAGGCACTCCAATAGGAAAGAAAGAAGTAAAACTTTCACTATTCACTGATGATATGATTCTATATCTAGAATTTCCTGAAAAATCCACAACAAAGCTAACAGAACTAAGAGACAAGTTCAGCAAAATGGCAGGATAAAAGATTAATATGCAAAAATCAATAGTGTTTCTATACACTACTGATGTGCAATCTAAGGAGGAAATGAGAAAAAATATCCATTTACAATAGCAACTAAAACAATCCAATATTTAGGAATAAACTTAACCAAGTATATAAAGGATCTCTACTCAGAAAAGTAGAAAACTTTGCTAAAAGAAGCTGAAAAAGACAAATAAATGGAAGGACATTCTGTGTTCATGAATTGAAAGACTAAATATCCTTGTGATGTCAGTTCTATCCAAACTGATTTACAGATTCAATCCCAATAAAAATCCCAACAGCCTTTTTCGCATAAATGGAAAAATCAAATATCAAATTTATTTGGAAGGGTAAGGGGCATCGAAGAGCCAAAAAGATTTTAAAAAAGAACCAAGTTGGAGGACTCTCATTTCTGGACTTTAAAACATATTACCTAGCTGCAGTGGTAATATAGCACAGTACTGGCATAAAGACAGTCACATTGACCAATTGAACAGAATCAAGAACTCAGAAACAGATCCTCATGTCCATAGTCAAGTGACTTTTAACAAGGCAGGCAAGCCAGAAGAGTCCATTCAATAAATGGTGTTGGGGGAGCTGGCTCCCATATCAAAAAGAAAGAGAAAAGACGCTATCTCACACTTATACAAAATTAACTCAAAATGGATCAAGGACCTAAATATAAAAGTGACAACCATGAAACTCCTAGAAGAAAATGTGGAAAATCATCTAAAGATCTTATGGTAGGTGGTCGTTTCTTAAACCTTAGACCCAAAGCACAAGCAACAAAAGAAAAAATAGATAAATGGGACCTCCTCGAAATTAAACACTTTTGCACCTCAAAGGACTTTGTCTAAAGGGTGAATAGGCAGCCAGTCAACGGGAGAAAAAAATTGGCAATCACATATCCGATAAAGGTTTAATATCTATGATATATAAAGAGATCATAGACCTCAACAATAAAAAGACAAACTACCTGATTAAAAAAATGGGCAAAAGACTTGAAAAGACAATGTAGAAAGAAGAAATACAAATGGCAAAGAAATACACAAAAAAATGTTCAACATCATTATGGTAATGCAAATCAAAACTACAATGAGATATCATTTCCTACCTATTAGACTGGCTGCTATTAAAAATGTGGAAAACAGTAAATGTTGGAGAGGATGTGGAGAGATAGGAATACTTATTTGCTGTTGGTGGGAATGTAGAATGGTACAGTCACTGTGGAGGACTGTTTGGCAGTTCCTAAGTAAGCTGAATATAGACATGCCATGTAACCTGGCAATACCCTTCCTAGGTAGATAACCAGAATAAATGAGAGCAGAGACATGAATGGATATCTGCATATTTATGTTCATAAGGGCATTATTCATGATTGCCAAAAGTTGGAAAAAACCTAGGTATTCATCAACGGATGAATGTGGTGTATACACACTATGGAATATTATGCAGGGGTAAGAAGAAATGAAGTTGTGAAGCATATGATAACATGAACGAACCTGGAAGCCATTATGTTGAGTGAGCAAGTCAGACAGAAAAGGACAAATAACGTATGATTGTGCTGTTATGAACTAAATATATGGTGTAAACTCATGGAGTTAACAATTACTATGTAGGTAACCAGAAAATAGAAGGAGGGTAGAGAATGGAAAGCTGAGAGCTAATCTATGCAGAATTGTTAAAAAGGTTGTAAATCTTTGGAAATGAACAGAAATGGTTAAAGCATATATTTGTGTTTGTAACTAGCAGTGCTATTGTATGAGTATGACAGTGGTAGAAAGTCTAAAGTCATTACTAGAAAAGAAAACTAAAAACTCTAACATGGGACTGTAGAAGACAGTAAAACCTCATGTAATACATTTATGTGGGTGATATTGCATAGATAAGACTGTTTTAACAAAATATAAATACAAATATGCTAGCGGGAAGGAAAAAATAGCAGCTCTGTACCGCAGGCGAGACATAGAACGAGAGGTGATGAATTTTGTTTTTTCTTTGTTATTATTATTGGAATAATGAAAGTGCTCTGGGAGTGATTGGGGTGATGAATGCAGAAACATGTGATTACACTGAATACCAATGATGGTATTCTTTTGATGGGCTTTATTAATATGTATCATAAAATTGAAAAAAAAGCTAGTGGGAAATTAATACTGGTTGAATGGAGTAAGAAGGTCAGGATGGTTTAATGTGGGTGCTATGTACCCCCAAAACAAGGTTAGTAAATAAGCAAATAATAATTAACAAGCTAATATCAACTCAGGTAGATTTGAGGAAAATACAATGCCTAGTGTTCCATCTCTAAGAATTCACTTACTGTTTAATTGTAATACTAAAGTTAGTGAATTAAAATCTTAACACTTCTCTATAACATCCTTAATGTTAATATGATATTTTTTGTTTTTTATTAAACTAATAGGAAGAGATACACATTTTTATTCAGAAAGATATATATCAGAAAGTAAATATCAAAGGTAGTACACACTTGTAGATAATATAATCTGAGTACAGGAGAGAGCTTCGTGCTCACATTTACATTTCCTCCTAAATTCATTAAAATCATACATCTTCGTCGTATAAATTCAAAATGATAAATAAATGTAATTACCTTTATTCTTTTTTTTCATTATTTCAGCTGTAATAATTTCCTTTACTTTTTGGCTTAAAGACTCTTTCTCCACTTCAGCATTGACTTTTATTAAAATATTTTCTGCCTCTGAAAACCATTGCTCCAATGAAGGCCAGTTGTCTAAGAAGCCTGTAATTCTGAAAAATCAAAATATTATGTGAATATCACATATTGATTGAAATATTGGAGTGACATTAAGAATGGGTTATCTGACATGCACCATGAAAAATTAGGCTACCAAAATAATTGAATCTAACCAGGCAACTGTAGGACGTCTACAGGCAATGGAATATTGTTCACTTTATACTAAAGAAGAAATTATTTAAGGCTATGAAGACAGTTTTCAAGAAACAGGAAAGAGCAGATTTGGAAATGCCACCACTTCAGGCAACTTTCAGTTTAAGCTCAGTTTCTCTGAATGAAAATGTAAGCAGATGTCAAAGACAGATGTCACCCGTGCTTATAGCCTAGCAACCAAGCATTCATTCTATGGTCACTATAGTCTAATCTGCCAGGGCCATCCACTTTTTTCTTATAGATAGGAATTGCAGAGGTGAGTAACTATAAATGGTTCACACATAGTAGCTCAACTCAAAAGTATTCTTGAGAATTTTTTCTTCCTCCTTGAGATGAGGAAGACTTAATATAGCTTAAATTACTCTTCCCTTGCTCACTTCATATTTTTAGACTTCAGGGTTTCATGAAATTATCCAATTTTGTCTTAATTTTATTTTCCGAAGGGCAAGTTACACACAACCAAGAATGTACTGCATGCCTTTATTACAACAAAGAAGTGGTTTTAATTCCAAACCCTGTAGTCTGATGTCTAACTCTTTGAAATTCCATGGTTTTCACTGATACTTGTTGAATGAAGGCTGAATTAGGATTATGTTCAATGAACTTGTCAGTTCATGTAACGAAAAAGGGAAGTTTTGCCTGATTTAATATTTTTAGTACGATGACTTGTACTTTGAATATGAAAGTTAACATGTAAATATTTCAGTCAACATCAAACATACTAAGTTTGGTTTTACCTGTAATACACTGAATAATACAAAATATATTTTTTCTAGTTCTGATAATTCCAAAGTGGCTAATTGTCAGGCTGTTTAAAGGGTGAGAAAAAAGGAGTATTTCATTATGACTAACCTGTGTTGTATCTGGTCTCTTAAGGTCTGGTTCTCATCCTTCTCTTGGTTTTTAGCAGCTACATAGTGACTGATATCTTCATGAGGAACTTCATGTGAAATTGCTTCAACTACGGTATGAAAATTACTAATAAGATAATTTGTTAAAGCAGTCAAAGTTGCTACTAACTGCTAAAATGTAGTGATGCAAGAATGCCAAATAGATATTGTCCTGTCCGTGGTTCAACATTATTTTTAAATGGTTAACTAGATAGTGAAAGGGTACAGTTTTAGAATCTGAAGTCAAAATTTCCTGGAAAATTATGGAAAATGGGATAAAATCCAACATTACTAAAGGAACTTTTGTTTCAATGTAGAGGATCTCGGGGTTGATTACGATCAGATGAGAATGGAAAGTGACAGATCATCATGAATGGTGAACTTGAAAAGAATTAGCAAATATAAAAATAAAGAATGAAATAATTATTTATTTTCAAAATCTGCAAAAATAGTTAAATATACATGGTAATTGCTTTCTGATATTACATTATAATACAAAAATTTATTTTGTTTCCCAAATTTACAAGCTCCCTGTTGAAGAGACATAAAGAAGCAGAACACAAAAGAGCAAAACAAAAACGAAACCCATCTCCATAGTTCTGATTGAGTACTATACTGAGTACAAAGTCCAGAGTACTCACGAACCTAGTATAAATGGAAAATATAAAGAAGATGGAAAGCCTTGAATTAGATTAAAAGGAATTAGAATGACTCAGTGAATGCGAGAACGCTGAACAGTGAATTAATAGTGTTCAAGAAAATGAAGGACTCTCAAAGGATAGAGCAATTCGTTGTTCTCCATCTATATTCATTATAGAACAAGAAGAAATGGATTTAAAATACAGAATAATGTTTTTAGGTTATTTATAAAAGCCCAAGATTGATATAATAATGGGTTATTAAAGAAGACTGTGGGAACCTTTCATGTACTATTTCATGGTCACATTTGCCAAGACTTTAGCACATAGACCAGCATTCCTCTCTCCCCAAAACCCACCCATGCATTGGTCCCTTTCCTTTCTCTCCACTGCCAACACTCCCTCCCATGGCCAATCCTGGATTTTATGATCATTCTGAATGTCTCTATATCTGAAACCCTAATAACCTCTATTCCTGCCACAAACTCTTATCTTGCCAGAACTTCCATATAGGTGGATGAATCTCTTTACTGCCAATCAGTCCCTAAATTCCTACTTTTTTCCAAATTTACAAATAGTGACCTGACTTCACTTATTTTCCAGCAAACCCAAATCACATGATTGAAAGCTTTGACTTGTCTCTCCCTAACCCAACAACTCCAATTTATCTCCTTGCTATTTTGCTATACAAGTCTGGAAAACCCTCATCTTATATGAGCATATTCATCTCTCTTCCCTAAGACCACACTTTTACTGGTAGGTATCTTTGAAGGAAACTCAATTTTGTGATTTATAACCTAGTTACCTTAAATATCAATGTAGCTCTTAACTCTGTGTAACTCCCTTTCCTAAAATAAAGGAAAAAAGGAAGAAAGTAAAAAAGAAATTAAGAAGGAAGAAAGGGAGGGGTGGAGGGGCAGAGGGAGGAGGGAGGAAGGAAGGAAGGGAATAAGGATGGCAAGAGAGTAAGAAGGGAAAGAAAGGAGTGAAAAAAGAAAATTTAAAATACCTCAAATAATAAATACCATTTTCATCACTCTCTCTGTTCTTTCACAGTTAAGCTTCTCATGAGGTTTTTCCATTCCCTTTCTCTACCTCCTTATCCATCTGCCATTCATGCCTCAATCCACTGCCATCCATCCTTCTTCCCACCACTCCATTGAATCTGCTCATTTTGTTCACCAAAACCTTCAAAGCCAATGGACATGTTTTGGTTATCTTATTTTATTTCTATGTAGCTTTTACACATTATAATATTATTTTATAGTCACAACAAAAGTTGTGAAGGATTGAGGTTTTGAAACTTGTCCAAATTGCACATTTCATAAATGGTAAAGAAGGGACTTGATTTGTGCCATTCTTACTCCATACTATGCAATTCTTTTAAAAATTTTAGTCAAATTATCACTGACAAAAAGTATATTACATGAGTAAATAGCTAAATGAATTCATTAACTGAAAAGTCAGCATCCAGTTTAAGAAATGAAGTTGATCAATCCCAGAAGTCCATCTCAGGCACCGTTTCAGTCACTATAAATCATCAAGTGTAACCATCAGATTCTGAACTTAAAATCTCTCTGTACTTCTCACCAAGCTATAACCACTCTTCCCTCCTCTCAGACTGACCAATGGCCAAGGGCACTTGCTAAAAAGCCAAGAAAGCCTTCTATTTTTCCTTTTTGACATTGCCTTTTATTTTCACATTGAATGTTCTCCTTCCTTCGGTTTTCCTGGTCTGTTGTCTTTAAGCCTGGACCATTATTCTCTGTCCAGCCCTTGATGAATAGATGTGCAGCCTTTCAAGCCCACCCAGGCTTAAATGTGGCATGCTTCCCTGTGATACTGTTCTTCATGATTCACTGTGGACCCTGACTATTGCAGGACAGCAAAGAGACCCAAGCCTGGTGAAAGGATGCCACATCCTGGCTCAGGCCTCAGGACTCCAGGTCCTATTGGTCTGGGAGAGGGTTTGGAAACATCTTTGGTTTGAGAACATATTCTCTATTTTACAAGACATGGTTTTACTCTCCTTGTCTTTCTTCCTCTCTAGCTGCTTCTTCTAATTCCTTCTTGCTCACCTCATGACATTATGATGTTTTCTTGGATGTCACTCTGGATCTTCTTTCATGAATTCCTCTTCCAGATGATTTCCCTCACTTTCAAATCCTTAACTATAATACAAACTTCCCTCCTGACAAATAGACTTATTTATATTAATAAAACTGTTTTTTGAACATATTAGCTTAAAAGTCCCATAGGCATGTCAAACTCAACATGTCCCCAAATAAACTGTGTGTTTCTTTCCATAGTCTCCAAGTATCATTATTGAAAGAGTTGTGTGAGTAAGAAACTTGATATAACTACCTATAATTCATCCCATTTCCCAATTGATCACTAAATTACTTAAGTCAAAAACTGTCATAAGAGACAAATAAGGATATTATATGTTGAGAAGAAGATATAATAATAATAACAGGGGATCCCAAATATATGGAGCAAACACTGGCAGATTTGAAAGGTTCTACAATAATAGTTGGAGATTTTAATACACCATTTTTCATACTAGACAGAACATCTAGACAGAAGAATAAGAATGAAATGGATAACCTGAACAACACTATCAACCAACTAGCTCTAAAACACATATTGAGCACTTCATCTAAAAACAGCATAATACACATTGTTTTTAAGTGCCATAATCATTCTTCAGGAAAGACCATATATTAGGACACAAGACAAGACTCAAAAATTTCAAAACACTAAAACCTTACAATTTAACTTTCCGACCACAGGGCAATGAAGCTAGAATTCAATACCAGAAGAAGAACTGGAAATTTTACTAATACAAGGAAATTAGAGGGCACATTCTTAAACAACAAATGTATTAAGAAGAAATTTTCTAAAGGAAAATTAGAAAATGCTTGAAAATGAAACACAATATACCAAAATTTAAGGGATGTAGCAAAGGCAGTGCTAAGAGGGAAATTTATAGCTTTGTATGCTTATGTTAAAAACGAAGATCACGAATCAATAACCTAACTTCACATCTTGAGGAACTAGAAAAACAAGAGCAAAGTAAAACCAAAATTATCAGAAGGAAGGACAGAATTATGACTAGATTGGAGATAAGTGAAATAGGGAACAGAAAAACAGTTGAGAAAAGCAATAAAACTAAAATTTGGTTCTTAGAAAAATTTTAATAAGATTGACAAACTTTTAGCTAGATGCAAGAAAAAGAGAAAATACTTTAATACTTAAAATCACAGTGAAAATGATGACATTACTATTGACTTTGGAAAAATAAAAAGGCTTATAAGACAATACTATGTACAATTTCATGGCAACAAATTAGAAAGTCTAGACAAAATGTAAAAATTACTAGAAACATACTAATTACCTAAACTGACTCAAGAAGAAATAGAAAACCTCAACATATCTATAGAAAGTATGGAAACAGATCAGCAGTCAACATATTCCACCAAATAAAATCCAGTACCAGATGGCTTCACTGATGAATTCTATCAAACATTCAAAGAAGAATTAATACCAATTCTTCTCAAATTCTTCCAAAATTCAAGAGGAGGGAAGATGAATACTTCCTAATTTATTCTGTGACACCAGCATTACCCTGATACCAAGGCTGAAAAGAAAATCACAGAACAATTTTGCTTATGAATATAGATGTAAAAATCCTTAACAAAATATTTGCAAACTGAATACAAGAGCAGACTGGAAGGATTATATACCATGCCCAAGTGGGATTTACCCTAGAAATGCAAAGGTGGTTCAACATACAGAAATAAGTCAATGCAATACACCATGCAATAGTTAATTTTGTGTGTTGACTTGGCTAGGTTATGGTGCCCAGTTGTTTGGCCAAGCAAACAATGTCCTGATTGTTACTGTGGATTATCTCATAGATGGATTAGCATCTATAGCTAGTTCACTGCATCTATGGTTGAGTGTGTCCAATACAGGAGATTACGCTCAGCAATGAGAGAGTCCAATCAGTTGTAGGTCTTAAAGCAGAACTAGGGACTTCTGAGGTCAGAAAGGAGAATTTCTGCCTTTTATCAGCCAGCCAGCTTCTCCTGGGGAATACGACTTCAACTTCATTGGAGTTTCTGACTTGCAGCATGCAGTACAGTGTTTGTATATACCAGATTTCAGAGTCACCTTTTCTGAAATTTTCAGCTGGCAGCCTGCCCTACAGAATTTGGATTTTCAATCCCCATGGACACGTAAGCCAATTCCTATAATAAATAACTTAGTACTTATAAAATATATGCGGTTCTGTTTTTCTGGAGAACCCTAATACACACACATGTAAATAGAAGGGAGGGAGAAAAATCACATGATTATCTCAATAGATGCAGAAAAGACATTTGATAAAATCCAGCACCCTTTCTTCATAAAACACTCAGAAGTAGAGGAATAAAAGGGAACTTTTGCAAGATGATAAAAGCCATTCATGAAAAACCCACAACTAATATCATACTCAATGGTGAAATACTGAAAGCTCTCCCCCATGTTCAGTCCGTTTATGGATTAGAAGGCTTAGTATTGTAAAGATGTTAATACTACCCAAAGTAATATAAAGAGTCAACGTGATCCCTATCAAAACTTCAGCAGCCCTTTTTTGCTAAAATAGAAAAGACTGCCTTAAAATTCATATGGAATTGCAAGGGGCCCTGAATAGCCAAAAATACTTGGAAAATAAGAACAAAGTTGCAGAAGTCACATTTCCCAATTTTAAATAGTACTAAAAAGTTAGAGCAATCAAGACAGTGTGGTAGGTGTAAGGTTAGACAAATAAAACAATGGAATGGAATTGAAAGTCCAGAAATAGACCAACACATGTATGGCCAATTGATTTTTAACAAGAATGCAAATTTCCTGCAAAGGAGATTCTCTTAAAAAAAAAATGGTCTTGGTAAAATTGCATAGACATAAGGAAAGGAATGAGGTTGTACCCCTATCTCAAACTGTATACAAACATCAACTCAAAAGGGATCAAGGACCTAAATATAAGGGCTAAAACCACAGAAGTCTTATAAGATAATGTAGGGGAAAATCTTCATGACTTTGGCTTTGGAAATGGAATCTTAGGTATGACACCAAAAGCATAAACAACAAAAGAAAAAATAAATGGGACTTCATCAAAATTTAAAACTTAAGTGTATTAAAGTAAAATGAAAGTTCCATGAAAGTAAAAATAAAACCTGCAGAATGGAAGAAAATATTTGGAAACCACATATCTGAAAAGGGTTTAATATCTAGAATATATAAATAAACCCCACAAATATACAACAAAAAGACAAAACAATCCAATTGAAAAATGGGCAAAAGACTTGATTAGATATTTTTTCCTAAAGAAGTTATACGAATGACCAATAAACATATGAAAAGAATCTCAATATTACTAGCCATTAGGGAAATACAAATCAAAACCATAAGAGGTACCACTTCACCCAAAGGATGGCTATTATTTTTTTTTTTAATTTTTTTAAAAAGGAAAATAACACAAACACTATAGAGGATCTAAAGAAATAGGAAATCTAGTATCTTATTGGTGGGAATATAAAATGGCACAGCCACTGTGGAAAGGAATATGGTGATTCTTCAAAAAGTTAAATATAGAATTACCATATGATCCAACAATTCTACTTCTAGGTATACACCCCAAAAAAGTAAAAATGGGGTCTCAAAAAGGTACTTGTACACCAATTTTCATAGCAGCATTATTCACAGTAGCCAAAAAGTAGAATGGATCCCAATGTCCATTAACAAGTTAATGGACTATTTATTATTCAGCCATAAGAAACAATGAAGTTCTGAGACCCACTTTAAAGTGGATGAAGCTTAAAAACATTATGCTGGGTGAAAGAAACAAAACACGTATGGTAAATATTGTATGCTGTCACTTATAAGAGATATTTAGAGATGGCAAATTTGAAAGTAGATTAGAGGTTACCAAGGAAGGGGGAAGAAAGAAGGGAGGATTTCGCTTGATTGATAAAGAGTGTTTAAAAATAATTAACTACAAAATACTTGAATTTGAAAGCTGTATTTTCATTTTCAAAGTTGTGGACCTATTTAGAATACTGAGTTCTAACCAAAACAATTAAAAGCCATAAAATTAATGATTTCATACTACTTTACTTGGCATAGATGATCTTAATCGAGCATTTGCTTCAGTGTATCAAATACAGAAATGTACAGTCATATTAGAAATATATGATAAAAGTAAAATTCATTTTGTGCTTTAAGACTAATTTCTGAGGGGCAATGAATAAGACTGTTTCTGTATATATTTGTATACAATCTGACAAAAGAGAAACTCTTCCTGGAATAGTAGAAAAAAAGACATTTATAAGATCAAGGGTCTAGCATTTAAAATTTAAGCTGTTTAGATGCTAACATCAGCTTTATCGCAGTTGCCAAAAGCATTCGTCATGTGATTTCGATACGTGATTGAAAGAACTCAAATGGGATTGAGTTGGATTTCTTGATATCCACTTTCAAGTCAGATTGGTCTTTATGTTCAGGGCTCTCTTTTGCCACCAGATGGCCATGGCTTGGCAGCATTCTCAGCCAATGCCCAGCTATACCCTAACAGGAATGAGAGGATGGATGAACAGGCAGAGCTATCGGTGCTGTCAGCATGGCCCCTATTCCTTTGTATGGAGAGGAATTTATCCTTCCTTATGAGATTTGATGGACAGCATGTGATTTGATGGACAGCATGTGATTTAAACAACTGTTGAGACAGCTGTTATCAACAGCTGAAGTTGATAGCTAATGGTTTTGCCATTTTATTTAAGTAAACAATGAAAGGAAGATGTCAAAGTTACACAAACTCAAAATAAGGATGAGTGCAACAAAGTCAAGTACTTATCCTTTAAATTCCCGAATACAAAAGTGGACATTAGGGTCCCTTCTAGGTCTGAGTGCTACTGTATTATTATTTATAGTAACAGTAGTAACAAAGGATGATAAAACGTTGCCACTTTTAAGGAGTGTTTGTTTGAAAGGTAAAATAATGGCTCTAATACAAATACAAAATCATGTCAAAGACATTATTCACATCTTCAATAAATGAAGGAACCAGTAAGATGCTACATCCACTTCAAATGAGAAACTGAATAGGCACTTTTGCAGACAACCAAAAGTGCTGAAATGAGCCTGTTAATAAATGAAAATCTGGTTAGTATCTATAGAGCATATAACTAGAATCATCTTTTTTACAGGATGGTTTCATTTGCATTTCTATCGGCAAGAATCATTTGCATTACTATCTGTTTTCCTACAATTTACAGATTTGTAGAAGAGTCAAGTCAAAGCCAATGAAAGGCATTGACCCTTATAGGGTCAATAACCCCAAAGGGTCCAAAAGACATTACCCAGCCATCTATTAAAGGATATTCAGTAATCTTCTGTTCATTTCCTAATCTTTCACATTTTTTCCTGAGGTATTTACTGCATGGTCATTATCATGTGCCAGGCTGGATCCTAAGTGTTTAACATTTAGTTAATCCTCTAAACAATACAATGAGGCTTCTTATTACATAGATTGTGAAACTGAAGCTTAGAATAATGGAGTAACTTTCCCAAAGTCATATATCGCAAAAGTTAAGTGGTAAAGCTAGAATTCAAGAACATGTGCTCTTATTCATACGCATTTAATTTTCTTATAAAGTAATACTTTTATTTCAAAGGTGAAAAACTATTAAATAGATCATGCATTTATGAGTTTGAGCAAGAACATTCAGCCCCGCAATTATGAGGACTTCGGCCAGTTTATACCAGCTCCTCAGAGTTAATATACAATGTAGCATATCCAAGGAAAAAGTGTTATGAGATTCTTGCTTGCAGCAAAAATGTTTTTCTAAGTCCATTACTAGAGTGACCCACCAAGTGGTACTAGATAGTTACAAAGAGCTCCACCATGCATATAAGCATCAAAAGGGTACCTCTATGCCAGTAGAAATGCCAAGCTGATGGAAGGGTTCAGAGAGATGTTTGTAGTTGGTGTGTAATTCTCTGCTAATTCCAGGCTTGGCCTGCAGTGCTCAACATTGACAATCAAACTAGGAAAGAACCCTTGCTCAGCTACGTAATCTTCTGAAAGGCTGAAATGACTTCTTCCCACTTATAATTGCAAATGGGAATGTTCACTGATTTAGTCAAAGAACAAATAAAACAAAGAACCTTGAATTGTATATATAAAAAAGTGACCCCCCAAAAAGGTGTCCAGCTTACCCATGATGTTATTCATGCGACTCAGTGCTGAATTATCTGAAATATCTAATAACATGACAAAATCAAATGCAGAAGGTGGGGTAGGTACTTCTTTGGAAGTTGTAGGATCAACAGCCAGTGTGGATATTTGTGTTCTCTTTGCCTCCAATTCTATTTGTTCTTTGTTGTACCCTGTGAGAGCTTCCTCAAGACATTTTGCTTGGTCTAATGTCATTGGAAAGCCATCAAGGATCCAGCCTTGATCCATGGGTACCTGACTAAATTGAAAAAAAAAAAAAAAAAACAGCAACAAATCATTAATATTTTGACAGACAGGAGCACTTGGGAAACAATAATAAAAGAAAACTTGTTTTTCCTTTCAATTCCAAACAACTTCCTAGTACATGAATATTATTATTTTGCAGATAAAAATCAGGTTTAGTTATGCAACATGACCACTCTCTTGCTGAAAATCCTTCCTATGGAATAGATTTGGTAGATTTCTGCCCACCAAATCTATTCCATAGGACCTGAGCATGGTATTTACAACTAATTGGCCACAACTTCTTCACAATTTTTTACCTCTCACAAGTTTGAACCACTTGTTTCAAACAAAACTGATCTACTCACTATTACATGAACATGAATTGCACTGTATTGCTTTTGTTCATAGGCTTTTGTTTCCTCATCTATACAACAGAATAACAATGTGTCTCACAAGGTGGTTGGGAGGATGAACTGAGATGATGCATATTGAAAGGCAGCACAGTCCTGAGCATAGAGTGGATACATACTGAGGACCTTGAGAGTTCTTCCTACCCCACTTCCATTGCCTGGAGTCATAAAAGCCTGGTCTGAATTCCTCTGACTTCCACTCACTCCATCATACAATTGATAATTACTATATTTCCGGACTTTCAAAAATTCCCATGAGTCATTTTTATCTCAATTAGGCTTTAAGTTGCTGAAGAGTAAGGGCCATTTCTTGGGCTATTGCATTCAGCATTAGTCGTCAACAGAGAATGGCTGTTCCAGAAATTATTTAGTTCTTTAAATTGTAAAACAACGTGAAAAGGGCATACACATCAACTTTGATCACCTAAGTAAGCCTTTAAATTATGTAAAACTGAGACTTTTGCCATTTGATTAAGAGTTAGGATTTCATTTCTTTCTCTGTTAAACCTCATATTAAACAATAGGATCCCTCTTCCAAAGGTTTAAAAGTTTTCTTTGGTGCTGCATGTGACCCTTCCGACAGTGTGGCAAGGGAGGCAGGGGTATGTTATTTCCCTCATTTTAGAGGAAACTGAAGTTCAGAGAGGTTATGTTACTTGTTCAAAAGCACAACATTGGAAAATGACTCCAAATCCAGTGATTTTTTCCACTTTGCCAAGTTGCCCCCAGGTCACGCTGCCTATAGTTTCCCCATTAGATTTCAAAGAGCAAAAATACAGTATTTGCCTTTTATGACTTGTCCAGAGCTTGGTAAAGCATTCAATTTAAAATGGATTTGTTGACTGCCTGACTTAAGATGGAAAAGGGACTTTCCTTGAGTATTACTCAGGTCTAGCTGACCACTTCCCCTACCGAGAATCTCTGGAGCCACTGCAGAGGGGAGAGGAAGTTCAGCTATAGTGTGAACGTACCAGGCTGGGAGTCAGGAGACCTGGGCTTTGGTTCCACTTCTGTCACTAACCAGATGGGTAATTTGGCACCTCACTGAGAGTCCATGTACATTTATTTTCTCAATGAAAAATGATGGATTTGGACTAGATCAAACAAAGGATTTCAAAACGATGGCAGTCCTCTGGAGTTGCTCAGGGGCAATGAAATGGTGTATGTGTAGGGAGCTGGTGGTGGTAATGGGAGTTCTGAGGGTGGAGCTTTAGACATACCACCTTCACTGAAATCAAAATTAAGATCTGTTCTCTACATATTGTATAGAAGACGTTTTTCATATACAATTTTTCTGAGGAAAGAATTCTATGGCTAAATCAGTGCTGTAAGCTAGTTTTGAGAAATATTATTTTACAAGAATAAGGTCCTAGAATAAAGTTACTGTAATAGGTAGGTCCCTTTCAACTCTGAAAGCAGCAGCTCTATGGCCTGATTTCAGAGCACTGCATTCAAAAAGCCACTGGCCCAAAATACATCATAATTGAAAAGCAATTTCAATCTTTAATGCAGTCTCTTAAGAAAATGCCAAAGGGGGAGTTCATTCCAGATGCATGATTAAAATTCTTTAAAAACCTCCTTCTTCACTTCTCTGATTCTTAATGCTTCCTACATACCACAACTATCTCCATTCTTTTTCCTCACCCACTGAGCACTCCAAAACTCTTTTACAGTAGCTTTTTAAATTACTTTTTCCATGCCTTTTGGCCTCATCTCTTTATTATATGGATCAACTGAGACTCCAGGGCTTCTTTCAATTTCTCCCTTCCTTCATTATGTGAGTACTATATTATAAAGGAGGGCTGAGAAGGATCCTTTCTCCTTAGAAAGAAGGCAGGGAGGAATTAAAAAACTAATATTTTTTCTTTATCCCCTATCGCTTGTCATCGATGTGCTATGCAGATAAGCAATTCCTTGTTTGTGCAGTCTCTACTTTGTGACTGACTTCCTGCCCTGGCAATGCCCAGTCTTTGGATTCCTGGGTTCAGCCCCTGTCCCCACTTCCTGAAACCAAAACAAGGAAGCTCGCTGGCCTGTGGCCACATAGTCTCCCTGCCCTCCATAATCTGTCCCTTGGCCTTTCCAAATACCTGATTTCTCCTTGAGTTCCCTATGACCTATATCCACATCTGAGTAAATGCAGTCAAGACTGGTAAAGGAAGGAAGTGAAGTACAGGCATATAACTCACAAAAGACTTTTTTACCTTGCTGCACATTTTTTTTTTTAAATAAATGAGAAGTGTTCATTAGATAATTACAAAAAAAATTCTATATTTCTTTTATTCTTTAAATACCACTGTGTGATAAAGACTATATTAAATAGATTCCAAAAAGGAAATATACAGCACATACTTGATTGCATTTACCATGATGCTAACAAGCAACACGTCAGGAATGCTCTTTCCTTTCTTCAGCAACTTTTCCGATTTTGCGCCAAGCTGAGCACGCACAGTGAGCTATGGAAATACACAATTAATGAGATAATATTGCTAATTTAAAAGTCAGATTCCAAATGTTTGGCAGGGAAATACTGGAATGATCATTTAGCACAATGCTGGCATCAGCCATGCACTTAAGGAAAATCTGTACGCAGATTGGAGGCTCCCCTTTTGTGTGTGGCTCCCCTCTTCTCAAGATTTTCCTCCTTAATTTCAGCTGTATCTCTGAACTTCACCTTCTGATATCTCAACTGAAATGACTGAGGCTTTTTGCTTGAGTTCCAGCTACTGCCTCGGAAATGGAGGTGTGAGTTCTGGGGGAAAGCCATATAAACACGGATCTCACCCAGTGAAGCTCTCTTCTTTCAAGGGTTGACTTCCATACATTTTCTGTCTGCTTCTGGTCCCTAAATAATTAACTTTTACATGTTGTCCAGCATTTGTAATCATTATTTGTACATGGGTCAGTCCAATATGAGCTATTCCACATTGCTAGAACTGGAACTTCCCTACAGTCAATTCTTAATTTGGCCACCAGAGTGAGTATTTTATAAGTTGGGTGATAGATCTCCACCCAAAACCCTGCAAAGACTCCTAGTTTAAATAAAAGCCAACGCCCCCAAAACTGTCTATAAGGCCTAGCTGACCTGAGTCTTCTCCCTTCACCCTCTTTTCTCAAACCTCATCTCTTCATTCTCTCACCTGCTGGTCAATGGCTGTCCTTCGGCTAATTTTGTGGCACGAAATACTTACCCCTGATTCAGTTGGCTAATTTTGTCTTACCTCTTTTAATGTGCTGAAATCTCACTTTCCATCCCATTTAGGACAGTGACTTTCTGCTTACATGTCTGCACTCTGATCATCCTCCCACTTTTTTTTTTGAGTTACATTTTTTATTTTTAAAGAAGCTTTGGATTACTTAAATGTTACATAAAAAACATAGAGGATTCCCATGAACCCCCCCAAACACACACACACACATTTTCTCCCATTAACAACATTGTTATTTTATTGCATTTGAAAACACACCAAAAGGACATGGGATCATAACACATTTCAGTATACCACAGGCAAAAGAGATTATCGTACTTACTTTGGATAAACTATCACATGATTTCTCCTCTTCAGTTTTTGGTATTTTATTAGTATCAGTACCTAGCAAGAGGAAAAACAGTAAGAACAGAGTTCTAGTATTGATGACTACCAAACATGTCGATATGTAACCCTCTGTGGTTTTTTGACAGGTGGGTTGTTGGATACAGCTATGCCTGAAATACTCAGAGGAACAAAATAACGGAATCATTACAGTGTGGCTTTTACCTTCTCTTCATACTGTTAAGATCCTGGTTTGGTGTTTTCCACTTCCTTCCTTCTGGTATGGCTTGGGCTTATAAGATTATCACTAGAAACACCTTAACATAATTTGGATTCTCTTTTTGGAAAAAAAAAACCAGATTTCTCAGGAAAGTTGTTAAAATGTTAAATTGTTACAGTTATACTTTCTTAGATTATCAAGTAATAGATAATAACCATTTAAAAGGTAACTCCAGAGATCAGACAGGTTTTGAGTTAAATTCTATGGAAAAAAATAAGTGTTCTGAATTGATTTATAAATAATTGGACTTAAGTAATAAATGTTGTAAATACTTAAAATAGTTTAAGAAATCAATTACAAGTATCTGTAAGGAGCAAATAACTGGAAGAAGAGAAAGATAATGTCCCTTTAAAAGATGGAAAACCAACCCCTCTGGGAGAGTAGCACTTATATCAAATCTATGTATTGTTCTACGGTGGTGACAACAATGACAAAGGAGGTTCTGAGCACATGCTCAAGTGTGAAGAAATTAATAAGCAAAATCTTCATTGTCACAATTAGAAAAGATGTTTAAGACTTAAAATTGTTTTCCTTCAATGGTTCTACAAAATATCTGGAGCACTAAAATCCAGATTCCAAGGGTGATAACTTGATTCTATTTGCCTTGCCCAGGGTTGCGAGAAAACTTGGCTTTATCTAAGGAACCACTGTTCAGGTGGGTTGAAGAGACCAGACCCTGCAGCCTCCCTCCATACAGTGTACAAAGCAACAGCACATGGAGAGCCCCAACTATACTCCAAAGACTGAGAGTCACCTCCAAAGGTGAGAAGAAACAATAAAATGCCAACTCTCTGTGCATCCAGGAAGAGTGAGAATGATTCAGCCTGGCTGTTTTCATACCAACGACAAAAATGGGTGACTGCTTAAACAAGGAAGTTGGAGAGATTACTTTGTAATTTCCCTCTCTCCAGTTGAAGACAGTGATTAAGGACCTCTATGCTCATCTTGTTTTCTCTGATAAAGGATCATGTGGACAACTTTGCAACACTCCGCCTGTTTCCTCTTTCATTCCCTGAAAGCATGTTTGTGCTCATGTGTATGAGCTCTGTTTGCCAGCTCTCCAATGGAAATGATGATTTGTTTTGAGATCTTGTTTACTGTGGCAGTTTGAAATTATTTATGGGGAAACGGACTTTGGCCCAGTGGTTAGGGTGTCCGTCTACCATATGGGAGGTCCGCGGTTCAAACCCCGGGCCTCCTCGACTGGTGTGGAGCTGGCCATGCGCAGTGCTGATGCGCGCAAGGAGTGCCGTGCCACGCAAGGGTGTCCCCTGCGTGGGCACGTGCAAGGAGTGCGCCGTGAGGAAAGCCACCCAGCGTGAAAAGAAAGTGCAGCCTGCCCAGGAATGGCGCTGCCCACACTTCCTGTGCCGCTGACGACAACAGAAGCGGACAAAGAAACAAAAGCAGACAAAGAAACAAGACGCAACAAATAGACACCAAGAACAGACAACCAGGGGAGGGGGGGAGATTAAATAAATAAATAAATCTTTAAAAAAAAAAAAAAGAAATTATTTATGAATTCCAAAAAGAGAGATTATGTTTGTAAACTGGTCTACTCCTCTAGGCATGATACTCTTTGATTGTATTAGATTCAGCCGAGATGTCTTTGATTAAATTATGTTAAGATTAGGGCTTTGATTTGATCAGGTCAGTAGGGTGTAACTCAGGTTAAGTCCCGCTCCCTTGGTGGGCTGATATAAAGGGGCACTCACTCAAGAAGACACAGAAGAAGATACATAGAGGAAGGGAGAGAGAGCTCCACAGATATGGCAGAGGAGAGAACTTTGATCCTGTGGCCCCAGAAAGAAAGATGTGCCAATTATCCTGGTAGTTTGCAGTACTGAGAAAGCCCAGAAAGAAACAAGCCCTTTGCCAACTGTAGATGAGAGAGAGAGGAAGAGTGAACTTTCACAGAGACAGGCAGCCATCTTGCTTCAACATGTAGCAACAGACTTTGGTGAGAAAGTACCTCTTAGGGTACCTTGAGTTGGACTCTTTAGGCCTTATAACTATAAGCTTTTACCCCAAAAAAATACACTTTATAAGAGCCAATAGATCTCTGGTACTTTGCATCAGCCCCCCTTTGGCTGACTAATATACTTACTAAATACAGTTTTACCTTTTGTTTCTGGTAATGCTTCACCTGAAACTGGACCAGCTGGCAATACATTTTGCAGATCCTTTGGGGAGAAAAACATATACACCCATACAATCAGGGAGAGATTTAAAAATTGCTACATTGTAATAGCATTTCTAATTCTATTTCTATAAGTAAGGATTTGAGGATAATTGCCCTATTATATCTATAAGATTAGGAGAATATTAAAGGGGACTGAAGTTTATGTCCTAAATGATGATTTTGGTAAAGAGACAAAATTTGATGATAATTGCAATTATAGAAATACACAGTGATCCACGCTGTAATCTGTCTTTCAAATAACTTTCAATTACTATGTAATATATAGCAACTGCCATTTTGAAAGTGCAGTGAATCCTGAGAAAGAGGTAGAGTTTATGGAAAACTATCCTAAAAAGAATAACCCCAGAAATAACATGTAGAGGTGTAGGTTATAGCCATTGAGCAGAATTGAAAGAGTATCCCAATAGGGAAAAAGAGATACCTTCAATGAAGAAAACTTGTCCCAGTTATGTACAGAATTCATAGTTAAATGGTATTTGTCTTACAGTATATGCAAATGATCTGGATTAGATTCTTTACTTTTTTCAAAAGCATAAAATATGCATGAAATTAGTGGATTTAGAACCTGGAACTCCATGTTCCAGTCACAGTGTTTCCACCAACAAGCCATCTGACCCTGAGCAAACCAACTCGTGCTTAGGGCTCTATTTTCTCCTTTATAAAATGAGGGTTAAACCACATCAATGAGGGCCACATTCTCCCATTTTTCCTCCTGGAATCTTCATGCAATGATGTAATATGACAGAACATTGATGGGAATACAAGTAAACCACATAGAGACAAAAAAAAGCTTGATCTCTATTAATCAGATCAGGGTTGAGAAAACTATGGTCTGTGGGCCAAACGTAGCCTGACTTTTTATACAGCCCAGGGCAGCCCTGGAGTGGGTAAGCTCTGTGATTCATGGCGATCAACTCACTTGTCTCCTCTTTCCCTGTCCTTCTTCCATGCCAATACTTACCTCCCCAGTCACAGCCCAGGACCTATGCTGGTCACCACCTATATGTTGGGGATTACTCTGTTGGCAACTGCCTGGCATTGAATAATGAAATCTTTGTCTACAGTTAGGAGACTCAGTGAGTCACCTCATCTCTGGCCGGCTGCCCAAATGAAGATGGCCAGGTACTCTTGGAGGAAAGGAGGGTGTGCAGAATCTGAAAGTCACTGGGGCAGAGAGTTAAACTAACTTTGGTAGCCCAAACTCCTCCTCCACTGCCCACCCCCTACTGCCCCACTCTAGCCTCCCCCTCTTACGACTGGTGGTTCTTATATCAGGATAATGTCTCCAGGTGAGGGCAACTAGGCACAAAGCAGGCCCACTACCCTACATCAGGAAAATTGGTTGGGGGGGTGGCGTTAACAGGACACGAGTTTTCTCTCTTGTTATGTAAGTACTCACATAATATTCTCAATTTTGCCTCTTGATCCACAAAAGCAAAGTATTTGCTCTCTGGCCTTTTACAAAGCATTCATGGACCCTTCATCTAGAATATCTTTTAGATTCTACCCTGCTTCAAATCTCTGCTGTATGAGGTACAGAAAATAAAATAAAATCATACTAGCCTTGTCTTCTTCCTTATTATCATCTTGCAAAACTTGTAGAGCATTTTCCTCAGTCTCTTGGTGAATACCTAGGTTCTCACTGACCTTTTCATCATCATGAAATGCTTGGATAGCTTCTTGGACAAGAGTATCAATAGAAAGTATCTGAATAGACAAGTCTAAATGACAAAAATAAACTGTATTAATAACGTTTCATTTGGGAAATGGACATCGTCATTATGTGCTGGACTCACCTTAGAACACTGATTTTAGGACCCCCCGAACTGTCTTTGGAATCAAGCAGCCGTTTTTATTATTGTGGAAAAATTCATATAACAAATTCACCTTTGTAACCATTTTAAGTGTACAATTCAGTAGCATTTAGTGCATTTACAATGTTGTGCCACCATCACCACTGTAGTTCCAGAACATTTGTATCTCCCCAAAAGGACATTCCATGGCCATTAGATAGTCACTCCCATCACACACCCTACCCCACACCTTGTAATCTTTCACAATCACTAATATGCTTTATGACTCTATGGACTTGTCTATTTTGGATATTTCATATAAATGGAAACATACATGTGTGGCCATTTGTATCTGGCTTCTTTCACTTAGCATGTTTTCAAGGTTTATCTGCATTTTAGCATGTATCAATACTTCATTCCTTTTAATGACTAATATCCCATTGCATGGCTATACCACGTTTTGTTTACCTAGCTATCTATCAGTTAATGAATATTTGGTTGTTTCTACTTTTGGGCCATTATAAATAATGCTGCTAAGGACATATATGTATTATAAATTTTTGTTTGAACATCTGTCTTCAATTTTGGGGGGTATTATATACCTAAGACTGGAATTGCAGGATTATATTCTATGTTTAACTTTTTGTGGAACTGCCGAATTTTTTTCTTCAGTGACTATATCATTTTACATTCCCACCAGCAATGTAGGAGGGTTCCAATTTCTCCACATTTTTGCAAATACTTGCTATTTTTATATTTTTATTATTATAGCCACCCTAGAGGTACACAGTGGTATCTCGATACAGTTTTGTAAAACTGTTTTTAAGGAGGTCCTTTTAGCATTCAATAATGACTTACCACCCCCTGCCTTGGAATTGGTACAAGATGATCTGGCCTCAGGGTAAATTTTGAGTTTTCCAATGAAAACACTAATAGGTAAGTACTGTTGAATAAAAACTAAAGAAATTAATGGAAACCTATGTTTTTTCTCCTAACTGAAAGAGCATCCACCAAAAAAGCCAAAAGTGATTGAAGAAGGAGGCAGAAAGCAGATGTGAAGAAGTGAAACATTTGCAAATGAGTAGATTTCTTTCTACTCATTTTGTGACAGACTATTAAATCCTACTACATCCATTGTTAAAGTTAGTAAAATCTGGGGGAAAAGTCTAAGACTTGCTATTTCTCTTTATTCTGTGTATAAGGTGATCATATACCAGGTCTGCCCAGAACAGTCCTAGTTTATGACTCTATACTCCCCAAAGTATTCTGGTTTGGATAATAAATTTTATGATTCCCCTCTTTTAACATATTTGAGAAGAGAGACTTTCCAATATATCAGCAAATCTTCATTTATGTTTTCTATAGACATAGCCATCTGCAGCTACAATCAATATAAATAGAATCCAATAAATGAAGAAAAAAGAAAAGAGGACGAAATCTACCTTTTTGTAGAGACTTTAGAATGGTAGTTTTCCCACTAAATGTTTTCCCCAATAAGCACCCTTTAATAGCAAATGGTGGCAATGCAGATGCTGGTGTTTCAGTTTGAGGAGGAAGAGATTTTTCAAGTAGTCTGTAAAGCAAGTGGCCCAATATGCTATTGTTGGAGGGTGGTAAATTATCAACCATTTCTTCTGGCAAGGCCCACTCTCCAACCATGTTCTGCAAAAACAAACAAACAAACTAACTAACTAACTAACTAACTAAACAGAAATATTCTTAAAAGTGAAATTTAGGCTTATAAGAAATTTGCATATTGAAAGTAAATCCAAATTATAGCAAATAAAAGCTAATCGATACCTTAAATTCTTGATTATAGTATATAGATAAATAATGTCATGAATAATACTTTCATATTAGAGTGTATAAAATGAGGTCCCTACATAAAAGGTAAACAAAAATAAAAATTAGTAACAGTTTACAAGCACAGGCACATTGATTTATTTGAGATACACTATAATTTAAGTTGAACATTAAGATATTAAAATTGATGTTATCATAAGTAAACAAGACAGTAATAGTTTATCTGCTATCTTATGTAAGTACTAAGCTAAGTTTAAAATATTTTAAAGTAAGGAAGATAAAAAGGAACTTTCATGCCCAAGGTATCATGAGTCTAGCATGTTTGACTTATATATTTCTTCAAGTTTCTCACTGAAATGATCAGAGGGCAAAAAAAGAGAAAAATTGTACAGACCACATTTTCTGACTTCAGTGTAATAAAACTAGAAATCAATTTTAGAAAGATGTAAAAACATAGGTACTTAAAAATTAAAAGCATTTTTTGAATAATTCTTGAATTAAAAAGAGAATTAAAGCTATATATTTAAAGAACATTAAAACACATTTATTGAAAATGTGGAATGGGACAAAACTGCACTAGAGGAAAATTCATAGCCCCTTAGTTTAAAATGCCTTGATCTAAAATTAAAAATAGAATAAAAATAAAAGAATGATGCATTAAAATTAGAAAAAATAATTTAAAAATAATCAAAAGAAGAGGAGAAAGATATTAAAAAGAAAAAAGTAGAAACAAATTAGAGAGCAAAATATTGACATACTTTTTATTAATAATTTTTTAGAACTTTTGCATACTAATCATGATAAAGAAATTACTAGTACTTTTGCACACAGTGAAGAATAGTAATTATCAATATTGAACATCAACATAATAGGAAAGAAAGTATCAATAGACTTTAAAGAGACATAAAAAATCTTTAAGATAATATGTATAACTGTATTATAATAAATTTGAAATAGTGCACGGTAATAAATGATATTCTAATAAAATGCCAATGATTAAAAATATAAATGGAACATTTAGAAAGATTAATATCCATGAAAGAATTGGAAAAGTTGTCAAATAAATATCTGTAGGAATCTTAAAGACACTGTTTCCTTTAGTAAACAGAAATTTAAATGTTGGTTTAAGTCTTCTAGAGTATGGAAAAAGACAGAAAGCGTTCCAATTTACTGACAAGACTAATTGAACCTGATACCAAAAAGGTATCAAAGATCAATATCCAAAAACAAAAACACAGGCCAATCCCATTTGGAAATAATTTGTGAAAATTATGCTTACAATATTAGGAAAATCAGCAGTATATTAAGAGATAATAAAGATCCTAATTGACATTTACTCCACACCCACTATGTGGCATATCCTGATGCTTTCATGAATTATCTTAAATGATTCTCACACAATTCTGACATAGGTATTATTCTACAAAATCGTCCCAATTTTATAGAAGAAAACCAGCATATTTCAAAGGCAAGTTTGTTTGTCTATGGTTTATAATAAGAACTAAGATTGAAAGTGAAGCAGTCAGATTCTAGAACATGTATTCATAACCCATGTATTGTATTGAAGCAGTCCTGCCATGACTGAATAAAAGTTGTTTCATTAATGCAGAATGGTTTAATATTAGAAAATCTATTACTAAACCATATTAATGGGTTAAAATGAAAACGCATATGGTCATCTTGACCAAATTATTAAAGACAATATCTAAAATTCATATCTGATCAAAACATATATGAATAAAATGAAAACAAACAAAAAAAAAACAAACCAAAACAAAACTCCTTAATAAACTATGAGGATGACTTCTTTAATACCTTCTGTCTCAATACAAAATGGTAAACCCCTATACAATTTTTCCATTAAAGTTAGTAACAAGAAAAAAGATGTCCACCATTACCACCATTCACCACATTTTCTGGAAGTTCTAGCCAATGCAACGAAATAAGAAAAAGAAAGAAGAGGCCCTGGCTCTGGAAGTAGTGGTAGCTGCTGTAAAATTGAGTTCCTGATGCAGCAGTAGAAAGCTGCAGCCTGAACTGCCAGTGCTCTGTGGTGGTGGTGGTGGTGGTGGTGGTGGTGGTGGTGGTGGTGGTGATGGTTTTCTCAGAAGATCTTGCTGTGTGGTTATTTTCCTCAGTTTAGTCTTGAGCCTGGTTCTTGAGTCTACCTACAGATTCTTTGAACTATTCAACATATGTTTTTTTTAAGGAGACACCAGGGATTGAACCCACGACCCCATACATTTGAACCAGAGCCCAACTACTGAGCTACACCTGCTCCCCTCCAACATATTTTGAATACACTTTTCCCCTGTTTATCAGAAAGAGTCATTTTCTGTTGTTTGCAATGAAAAATTGTGACAAAATCCTTAGGAATTAACCTAATGAGGAATATATAGATGGACTTTATAGAGAAAACATTAAAACTCTACTGAGGAATATAAGAAAAATGACTTAAGTGAAGGGCAAGAAGAGGTTCCAAATTATAAACCATTTAATTCTCCTCCAAATTTATCTAAAGTTTTAATGTAATTAGAACAAAAGCCCTAGTGCCATTTTTTTATGGAGGAGGAAGGATATATGACAAATGATTCTAACATTAAAGTGGAAAAATAAACATAATAGATGAAAATTATTAAAAAACTTAAAAAGGAAAGTAATGAGTGTTGCCTTGCTAGATATTAAGACATATAAAACATATAAAAATGGAAAGGGGTAAACTAACAGAATGTTCAGTGACAAAAATATAAATTCTAGAGGTCTATCTATCCACCTATATAAAAAATTTAGTACATTATAAGGATGATATTTCACATTGGGGGAGGAAGAATACATTATTTTAAAACTGGTATTAGAATATTTGGGCATATACTTAGAACAGAATAAAGCTAGAATTATATATTTTCACTGAAAAGAGATTCCAAAAGAAGAAAAGATGTAGGCAAGAAATCATGAAGTTACCCAAATCTGGGCAAACTATCAATTTTTATGTGGCCAAATAAACTAAGCATAGCACCAAAGCTGAAAATCACAAATGAGAAGACTGATAAATTTCATTATATAAAAATAAAATCCTCTACACAGTCCCAAACACACATATACACATGCAAACAATATTAAAATAGAGAAAAATATGAAGGCATTTGCAATAAAAACGTTTGATAAAGGGTTAAAATTTCCTAGTATACAAAAAGCTGTTAATAACAATATTAAAAAAATAAACACTCCAAGAGTAAAAGGTTATATAAACAAAGGATAATAACAGGCAATTCACAAAGCATAATAAAATGGCCAATAAGTTTATTAAGAAATGTCCAAATTCATAGTAATCAAGGATATCCAAATAAAATAATGATACATCATATTTTGCCTAACACAAAATTGAGGAATACTTCTCACTCATTACTGATGCTTTTTTCATATTTTTTAAAATGTCCAAAGTTGCCATAATATTGCTGTCATAATAAGAAAAAATTGGTCTACAAAACAGACTAGAATTTGGACTTTTTTATTTATATCCGAGTAGCAGATTGAAAATAAGAAGACTGTATTTTTCTGAAGTCACTTGAAGATCTTCAAAAATTCTCTGCAGTTCATATAGAATAAATTTAATAACCATGATTAGATGACAATTTCATTATATAGATATTATACCCTTCCACATTATTTGAAACAAAGAATTGAGATGCATGCCATTTATGATATATTTTAAGATTATTTGTAATGCATGCATATGACCTATTCATCAAACTGGCCTGAGAAAATGCCCCAAATCCAGACTCAACTTTCATGGTTTTCCTCCTGAAATGTTTTCTCCTTCAATTTCTCCCTTTTCGGTACCTTTTAGTTTAGCTGACGCAGTGATTTCATTCATTAGATCTTGCAAAAAAACCTTGTCAGTTTTGTATGCAGTTCACAGGGGTCCAAGCCTGAATAAGGGCATTTCCAACTTTGACTCACAAGGAAGTGGCTGCCTGTTTCCAAATTCAGTTCAAATCCTCACATGGGCACTATCCTAATGGACCTTGATTTCTAGAAGCTTGGAGTTTCCCATATCATTGATCTTGATCTTTGGTTCCCAGGAGTACAGTTCTCAGCTTCTCTCTTTCCTTCTGCATTTTACTATAAGCTGTGAGAAGTCCAGACACATTTTCCACATTTAATTGGAAATCTCCTCAACTAAATGCCCAAGTTTGTCATTTTCAAATTCTGCCTTCTATCTAACATCAGGATTCAATATTGCCAAGTTTTCTGCAACTTTAAAACAAGGATTGCCTTTCCTCCAGTTCCCAATAATAGTTTCATTATTTCCTTCTAAGGTTTCATCAGAGATAACTTTCAGGTCCATATTCCTACCAAAAGTCTCTTCAAAGCAATCTAGGCTGTTTCTATCAAGCATCTCATAATTCCTCCAAAGATACTCCTTACCCATTTGGAAAGCCATTCCAACATTTTTGGTAACTGCAGGCAGCATGACCACACCCTGGAACTAATTTCTGTCTTAGTTTGCCAGAAGGCTGTCAATGCAAAATAATTTTTGAAAGAAAAATATAAGCAAAGTAATCATAAAAAGTTGGTCTTCAAAACTGGTGGCATTTATTTGAATATAAATATAACTTTACTGTCACTTCTGTACAAGCTAATCTTTATTTTAAAAATTAGTGTTTTAGTTTAATGCTGTTGATTTTTTAGTCTTTGCAAATAATTATGTACATTGTTCAAAATTAGCTAAATACTAAATGAATAATTATTGATTGTTTACTTGCTTCTGCTTTTATTCTTTGGAATTATGCTTCCATTCTTTGGAATTTATGCTTCTCATTAAAAAGAGTGAAACTTATGTAATGTAACTAACAAGAAACTAAGCAGATAAGAAAGAAAAACCAGCAAAAATTATGCTTCTTTACAATAATAACTGCTATAAGGCCAAGGCCAAATTGAAGTGGAATGTTACCAATGTTCTACTAATTTGTGCTGTGCAGAAATCTAAAGAAAGCAATCTTGAACTTTAATCAGATGACCTGGGTTCCTGTAATGATTCTGCTACTTGCGTGCTTTGAACTCTTGTCAGTTCCCTCATCTTTGAAGCAGGGATAAAGAAAAATAGTTCACTGGGCTGTTGTAAAGACAGAATGAAATAGTGCTTGTGAGAGGAATGTATGTGACCTCTGACTTTAAATGCTTAACTAAGTTCTCGAGGTGCTGCTTAAAAGAACATGTAATAGTTCCAGGTAGGAGGGTTGACAGCATGCCTATTTCTGCCCATGGGAGAAACCACATTCAGCCTTCACCCCAATCAGAAAGGCAGGCTTCTTCACAAAGGGATCAGAATACAGCCCTCTTCCATCACAGAATTAGCTGAAGAATGTTGCTAAACACAATGGGATAGAATGCTGACAGTGAAGAGAAGAGAATGCTTAGATTAAGAGAAGAACTGAAGTCTGACCTGTTGTGATCAAGAACTTTTGGAACACTATTTTGCACTCTCCTTAGAAATAGATTTGATCAAGTTCTTAAGCAAAGACTAAAGAGAACTGCTTAGTCAAGGTAAACCTCTCCAAACAGGATGGGACAAGAATATTATGAGTAAAAAAGGTCAGGACTTCAAAGAGGAGGGAAATTCAGACCAGAAAGAAATTTATATTGTGCCTACCAGAGTTAACAAGTTAACAAGTGAAGAGGAGCCAGGAAATTTAAATCAGATCCCATTTTGCATGGTTTGTATATATGTAGATATGATTAATCAGCTGTATGATGAAATAGTTAATTCTTTACTTCTTCAGGTATTGTCATAAATAGACATCTGAATATTAGTTTCAAGACTCTGATGCCTAGAGTGGGCAAACCAGGTAAGTATCACCAGGTATATATAAATTCTTTTACAAGATACTTCTCTGTAAATATGCTTCATGTCATGAAAACTTGATTAATATAAACTGTCATAGATATATAAAGAATCATTTTAAGATAGCTTTATTTTAATATTGATCTTTTTATTGTGCTTGCATAAGTACTATTGGTATACATGTTTAAAAGGTGTTAGTGCAAACCTCAAGATCCACCAACATATCTGGTGTTGCTCTACTAACACTTCTCCTTGATTATCCTCTTGCTGTGAATGCTTATCTACTTACAGAGATTATAAAATTAGAATAGAGTACACAGCTTCTGCTTTTGGTCAAGAGTCACAAACAATTTACTAGTACTATTCTTATTGAGTGACCTACACTGACCTTTCCAGAAACTAAATTCTGAATCCCCAGACTCATGGTATCCTATTCTTCCCATCTTACAGATTATATGGACCTAACACTCTGTTTTCTGGCCTGGAGCAATGTTTCTTTAGATCCTGTTGTAGGCACCTAATGACTACCTAGATTTTTGATTCTGGCTGTTTACAGCCTGTCATATCTTTCTTATTTTCTATGGTCTGATGAGTCAGTAGCCTTAGTGCACTTGCTACAAGCACTGCTAAAAGTACCGTGAGCATTTATAGATACCATATTCTTGGGAATGAAAGTGCGCCAGTGTGGGCTGAGGTGCACACTTCAAGTGCAAGTCCAAGATCTTCCACATGTTCACTAGAATACCTCCCTCACTGTAACACTGTCAAAGTTGTTGGGTGGTGATGCTGGTGGGGTTGCATGGTTTTCCCAACTAACTCTTTTTAGTTCTCTTCACGTATTTATCCTTGGAATAAAGTCACATGTACCACCTTCTCATTTGTTACCACTCCTCAAATCAAAATTGGAAACGGTGCTTCCTCATCTGCTGCTCTTAAAGAGGTGAGAGACATGGTTCACTTTGATAAACAAAATCTGGATCTTGGGAGATATTCATTAGTCCATAAAATCCCAGAGTTCTAGAAGTGCAACCATCAGCAGCCAGCTATCTTATTGGGTTATGCCAATGATATTTAATATTGACATTGAAATACAGCTTTTGTAGAATGGTGGTGCTAGCCTGAAGGTACACACAATCCAAAGCTTGTCCTCATAGATTTCCAGAACTTATTCACATCTGCATGACCTGAGGTGTCCCAGATATTCCAGTCTGGTTGGTTGTTGAAAGTGTCCCACAAGTCAATGACCCATACATTCAGAGGATCAAGACACATGCCTTTTCCCACAAGAGAGAGAAAGAATCTCATTTTTAACACTATTTTTGGCATTTTCTAATGTTGTTGGGTCTTCCTGAAATGCAGTCTTTTTACATATAATTGGTAAAACTTAACATCAGATGGATTAGCTCAGTACAGTGGCCAAAGAACTCAGGGCAGAAGCATGTAAATAAACTGGCTTCAGGAAACACCATAGATGATAACTTTACAAAATGAGGCCATGCCGCTTTTAGAGTTCAAGCAATGCACCACAACCCTCCAACATATTAAGGTATTCAAACTGTCTTAACTTTGTATCTATTATGACTGGCTTTCCTTGGCATAACACTCTGCATGAAGTGAAGAAAAGATGATGGTTTATTATAACTGAAATATACCTAAGGTTTGTAGTAGCAACTGTAGGAGATGTTGCAGCCATTACCAATACTCCAATTACAAGGCACATTATAATTTTTCGTTATGATGGATGGACATTTCTTTAGCTATTCAAGGCTTCAGGTTCAACCTTTTCACCAAACATGTCCATTTTTTATTGGGCTGAACTCTCAGTACACCCTGACCTATCCAGCTTCTGTTGTATTGCATCTTCTAGGACACTGACTTTCAAACATTTCTGATTAGGGCACTTGATAAGAAATACATTTTACATTGTATATTTTTGTTTATATACAAATATCAAAATTATGAAATGCTTATCCTTACAACTTGTGATGTGCTCTATTTTCTATTGTATTGCATTGTATTGTACTATATTTATCTTCTTTTGTTCTGTTTACAATTTTTAAAAAATAGTGATTCTGACCCACAAATGAATTTGATAATCTGGTCTCAATTCACTCTTTAAAAAATAAATAATAAAGGATATCTTATCACACAAGACACCAAAAATCTTTAGTTCTGTTTTCATTTCTACGATATCATGATGAATTCACCTCTTGGATAACTGAGGGAGTAAATCCTTAACTTTATTCTAACTGTGACTCAACACAGAGTGTTACAGAACAGGTATTTATTCGTCAAAATATATTTTTATAATAACAGTTTTATGGGATATTATTAAATATTAATTATTTAAAGATCAATCACACAATTTTAGGTCTACTTGTGTGATTACTTTTAGATTTTAGTTATGGAGTGCTTATTATATAGCATCTAAGAAAAGAGCATTTTGTATTATCAGGGTTTTCAATTTTATTTCATAATGTAAATTCCTAAAATCTCATCAAACAATATCAATTATGATTATTTGATGCAAAAAACTCAAGGCTTTTGAAAATAGATCAATTCGCAGTAAATTGTATACAAAGGAAAAAAGGTTTAGTGATATGGGACATACTCTGGACTGATGTCTTCAGCAGTTCATACTTCTAAACTGGATGACATATTTTCATACTCCATGACTCAGCACAATCTCATCACTTCCCATATGTTCCCATAATGACTTGTGCTTACCCATACTTAACATCATGATCTGGAATCTTTTTTTCACTTATCTCCATTAAATTGTGAGCACCAGGAAGGAAGGATCTCCATCTAAATCAACTTTATATCCCAGCACCTAGAACAGTTCTGGCATAGAGTAGGCTCTCAATAAATATTCAAAGTTGAATGAATGAATCAATAGGATGGGCTCAATACATGAAAACTGAATAAATGAATTATACATGTATACTGATTTTTAGTAAGTTTGCTTAAGCACAGAGATGACATATATCCCCAAATAAGATAGACAGTCGCAACTAAAATGAGAAACTAGGAACAAAATCAGAAAATGCCACCCTTACAGATGAAAGCTGTAAAATATCTTCATGCCATCTATAAAATAAGCTAATCCAGGAAACATTTCTAGAGGTAACTTTGTCTGTGGTATGATTTAGAGCTTATTCATTAAATTAAGGCCACCTAAAGTGTAATAAAAAAAATTTTTGTAAACTTGAGACTTAGTAAGAAACTCTGCCAGGAATTTAAAAGGAAGTAGAGATGTTGTAGTGCCATTTTCAAGTGAAAAAGGGAGGAAAAATATTTCCATTTTCTAGGGTTTTACCTCATAGAGAAAATGGATGACAAGTCTTCACTTTTAACTTAGAAATATCCCCAAATCACCTGAAAGCAAATAGTTAACATCACTTGGGGAAAAACCCTTAAGAATACTGATTACATTTACCTTACCAAAAAACCTTGATTGTACATCTTTTTCCTGAGTCTCTGTAGCAGTTTGATATTATTGATGAATTCCAAAAAGAAATATTGGATTATGTTTGTGAACTGATCTTTTCCTCTGGCATATTAGATTAAATCAGATTCATAGGTTTCCTTGATTAAGTAATCATGTAAACCTCTTGTGCCACTAGGGTGTTGAGTCCCCACTCTTTGGTGGGTGGGTACTCACAGATAAAAGGCATGGCAAAGGACAGAGTTGAGGGGTTTTGATGTTGGAGTTTTGATGTTGAAGTTTGATCCTTAAGCCTTAAGCTGGAGCCCTGGAAAGTAAACTCACAGAGGAAACAGAAGCAAGTCCCAGGAAGAGAGAAACCCTGAGCTCAGGAAAAAGAAGCCTGAGGAAAAGAGGAACCCAGGAAGCCTGAACCCTCACAGACATCACAGCCATCTTGCTCCCACATGTGGAAATAGACTTTGGTGAGGGAAGTAACTTATGCTTTATGGCCTGGTATCTATACGCTCCTACCCCAAATAAATACCCTTTATAAAAACCAACCGATTTCTGGTATTTTGCATCAGTACCCCTTTTGGCTGACTAATACAGTCCACATTTAAGAATATAAGACCTATCATACTTGAGATTGGTAGCAATGGAACAGGGTTGGTCAGAAATTCAAATAAGAAACCTGGGAGATACCAGAAAACTAGGCAAGAAAGAAGTGAGGTCTAAAATGATCAGGAGCTGACAGGTCCTGAACGTTCAGGCAGTCAGGTTGAGTCTAGGGTCTTGGAAGGGTAAAAACATCATGTGTGAATGGGTAGGTAAAGACCTGCCGTATGGAACAAGCTGTTTGTGACCTGATTAATTTTCTATTCCTAACCAGGTATTTTCCTTGGTTTTCCTAAACTAGGTTGACCTAACCATGTATCAAAAGACTGGCAGATAAAAATAAGCTGCAGCTTATTTCCAGCTCTGTTTGAGGCAATTACCCAGGGCCTCCTCCAAGCCTTTAATCTGTGTCCTGTTCTGTTTCAGTTCTGCTTAGTTTCTAAGCCAATGGCTTCATTTTTATTTTCAAGTCAGGGTCTCACCCAATCTCAGTTTTGATCAGTGGTATGCTCAAAGGATTTGGCTTGACCCCATCTCTGCCTCTTCCTGTTTCTGGCCACTTCAGGTAAATATCCTGACCATCTTGGTTCCAGCTCTGAGAATTCAACTCCTGGCACCAGATCATTTAGCTGACCTTCTGCTGGGTCTGTCCTGGTTTCCCACCAATGGGGCACCAACATAGAGAAGCATACCTATTGCTATGACAACAAAGAAAGTCTAGTTGGCTATGTTCCAGTTATTGTACTTGGGGATTTTGATACTCAGGGAAAAAAAAAAGCTATACTCCACAGGGAAGTAATAAGGTAAAATTTTGGAGCTTTCAGAGTCTCTGTTCTTTGCCTTCCCTTCCTGGGCTTTTTCTTCTCCAATCACCGCAAGCCCTTGAGGGAACCTAGAGGAATTGCCTGAGTTCACAATTCAGATTTTAAAGTTCATGGCAACAACCCAGAATTCTCAAAAGTGGAAAAGGTGATTGTACATCTTGCCCGATGGACAGTTCTGCTCACATAAGCTGGCATCCTCACAAGGGCAAACAAACAACGATTCTAGACCATCCAATGGAACCCATTTAATAGCTAAGTTCCAATGGAAAGGATTAACTTTTTTCATATACTCTGAAATTTGACAGACACAGGGAGGAGAGGGCCATTAGCTGATGTGCACGAACTCTGAATTCTCACCAGGATTTATCATATATTTGGATTCTGTGTTGGGGCTCAGTTTCAAGAAGTTCTCAGAACAACAATAATGGATGAACTGGCCCTGCTGAATGTACCCAGCAATCTTGCTAAGTTAACTGACCTCCAGTCAGGTCAGAGTATGCTTAGCTACTTGGCCACATCTTTTTACTGAACAGTCTGGCCTTGATTCCAGAAGAAATAGGTGTTGAAGGGGGTGGAGGGGGTGGAGAGTTGGGGATTGGGAGGGTGTCCACAACTCACTGACATTGGCAGGCTGGGTGTACCTCTGCAGAGAAGGTATCTTTCCATTGTGGCTGCTTCAGCCCCTCCCTGTCAAAGTGCTCAGTATGGGCCACACCAGATCTACTGCCAGAGATTGCAAATGAAGTTCATAGTAATGAGGGAAAGGCAGAGGTTAGCTCTATTTCTCTGGCCATCTGGAATCTCATCCTGAGTTGAAAACTGTTCTAGCTAGAAGTAGAATCATGAGTAGCCAATACCTAATTATTGAGCAATCCCATGGCTAATTCTGGCTCATCAGGAAGTCTGAAGAACTGGCCCTGGTGCAATAATGTCTTTTACTTGAAGATTTGGTCACTCTTCCCAGCAGTAGGCTTCCTCAATTATTATATTGTGGAAATAGACACTCTCAATTCCAATCTGTTCACAAAAGAAGATCCAGAGCAACAGACTTTGCCTGTCTTGTGCTTATTTTTTAGAGAGAAATTCAAATTGGCCATGGTCCATTCCCCAGAATGTGATGAAGATCATTGTCAATGCCTATAGGCCCACATTTGAAGGAGCCTGGCACCCTTTTACAATCCAATCACTCTACCTTGTAACAAGTCCAGAATTTTCGGACTTATAAGCAGTGGCAAGCCTTATTCCAAAACATTTTGTACATCAGACAGCCAGAATAACTAGAATGATATGCTGTCTTACAAGTCTAATTACCAAAGGTTAGTTAAAACTATGCCATCCTGAGAAATTCTTTCCTGAAAATGTGTTATCAACGACTGCTGAAGTCCAGATATGAATGATGATCAGAGGCTTTTGCTAACACTCTGATTCTAGACATGCCCAAAGTAAATCACTTTGGACCCCGTGGAGGAGTAGTTTATCTATCCCCAAATGACAGAATCCTACTCTCAGTTCCATTCTCTGCCCTGACAAGTCACTGTGACCCTTCCAAGGCATCCTGGGAATTATAGCAGCTGTAAAGCTAGCCCAGTACTTTTCAGAACAGAATTTTCTGGGTCAAAAACAAGTTAAGACTCAAAGGTTACTTCATTTCTCCCGATCTCCAAATGCCCTAAGGAGAGCATCACACTAGGCCAGGGGTTCTTAAACTTTTTTTGTTCCATGGACCCCTTTACTAAGTCCACGCTATACTCTGTATCATTTAATAAATATATCACACCCCCACCAACACATTCCCACAAGAATAACATTTTTTTATTATTATTAAATTTTATTCAAGCTCATTGACCTCTTGTTAAGAACCACTGCACTAGACTTTATATCAGATCTTTCCCTCTGCCGGGGACAACAAAAAATTCTGATTGTGGTGGCCATCCTTTTAAAAACAGTAAACTTCATTCTTTTGCTCCTCAAAGCATGCTGTCTTCATCAGGGAGATGGTGGTCTCCCTCAAGATCACTTGCATATTTATTTCTATGGTCTTGCTGCTAGAAAGAACATTATCAGAAGCTTTTACATCTAAATCCATCTGTCTGTTGCCATTGTCCAATCAGAGATAGTCAGAGAGCATTAATCAGACTTGCATGGAATTTCTCAGACCTCACAAAATGTGTAGACCCCATGACTTGGTCTACCAATATTGTCACTGTTCAATTCACACAGGAGTTTTCCACACAGAACAATACCCTTCCCCATAGTAATGACCACAGCCATCCTCTTTGTTTTCTTTGTTTCACTGCTGAGGGCCTCAAAGAGCTATAGACTGCACACACACACACGCAAAAAAAAAAAAAAAAAAAAAAAAAAAAGCTTAGAGATGCAATTAGAGGTAGAACTGGCACATTTACTAAAGACTGCTATATGTCCAGTTTATCAAGGAATATGTCTAACGGGCACTAGGCAATGGACAGGAGCTGGGGAGGAGGCAAGTTTCATGTGGAAGAACACTTTCTGGCTCTCAGCTCAACACATCTGCACTACACCATAATTCCAAAAATTTCTTGGATCTTGGACTTTCAAGTTCTTTGAGATTATCAACCTCATATATTCTGCTATATTTAATCTATCATGACATAGATTTAAAGTTCAGTTTCCCATAGCCTTTTTCCAAAATACTAAGTTGGTAGTCTTAGCAATCGATTGAAGAGATGTTAGACTTCATGTATAGAAGCTGGATCCTGTACTTCGCTAAGTTAGTAGAAGATGAGCCAGAAAATCTGTGGCAAGAAGCCACCTTAACCAATCCCTGTTTTACCTGGTCCTAGATGAGAGGGAGTTTGGAAGGCGGTTGGATTCTCCATAATTTAAGTGATCAAGAGCAAACAAATTGAGTAGTAAGCACTTCAGTCTTATTCATGTCAGTTATCCAGGACTTCTCTCTTTGGCTCTACCCTTCTCATCCCTCAATTCCATTACATTTCCAATTGGATACCAAAGGTTTAGCTTTATAAACCACTTCTCAGTTCTGGTCTAATGTGATGGACTAGATACCTTAATTCCTACCAACGTTCTCTAACAGACTTAGCTTATCTTCAGTTCTAGTAAGTGGAAGCCATATATCCCTCCTTGACCTAAACTCTCCTCCTACTCTCTCCATCCAATAGATAAATAAATCCCAGACTTCTGCCAAACCCACTTCATTACTCTGAGATCCTTGTCCCATAACAGTTATAAGATAGCTTTGTTTCTTGGCAGTCATGGTCCTAGGACCATTACAGCTCTTTGAAAATGAATACATTTTATTCTGTTCTGTAAGCTAAATGACCATGAATGAGTATTCTAGGGCATACTGGTGTGTGTGACCCCACTAAGACATAGCTACACAATGAGCCCTACCCTAAAAAGCATAGCCAGACAACCTTCTTTGTAGTAAAGGAATTTGGGGAGATGGAAACAAAACTCTAAGGAAATGGAAAGTAGGAATTGAAGCAATGAAATGCATAACCTAGAAATTAAACTTGAATGGTAGTGGGAATATTCTTTTAAGTATCACACTTCTTTCTTAACTTCTTTCTAGTCTGAGGGAATTATTATGATTTTTGTTACCTATCTTGGGAAATGTTTGTATTTTAGAATTTGACTCTGAAGACTTAATCCAAAGAAGTGATAATGTGGAGTATCAGGTATAATGACAGGCAGAATTTTTATCTACAGAATAACTCAACTCCCATCAAGTAAGGACCTAGTTACTCTATATATTTAAAAGTCAGCTGTGTTCCTGCATACCTCAAAAATAAAGGAAATAAACATTGTATTTATAAGGACCTCCAGAGTTTCATGGTGAAATTTCCTACCCTTATAATTAAAATTGTTAATTAAAGTAGAATCAATACTCATCAATAGGATCCTCTTCATAGTCAAAATTTCGGGCATTAAATTAAGCCTTCCCAGGAGACAAAAGAGGCCTGGGCCGTGAAACAGGCAATTTATTTTGAAATTAATGGTTCTTACACTTTATTAGTAAGTTTCCACATGAGAGACATAAGTACATAAGTATCCTGAGTAAAAAAACATATATTTTAAGTGTAAAAATAAAAAAGGATGATCTATTCATAAACCCTTAAAACTCATCTACTAAAATATATCACTGTATTTGAGTCAGCTAGCCAATGCCTCAAGTTGGTATTTTGCCTGTAGGAAAATTGACTAAAAACCACGATACTTGGGCAGTCACTGAGAAGCCAGAGAGCAAGGCAAGAGTTAAGCTGGGGAGTCCACTGTCAGAAGTCACATCTAAAAGTCATTGGAGCAACACCAAAGACTATAGCTGGAGAGTGAAGATAGGATGGTTCTGGAGCTTTTGGGTCAAATCAGTCAGGCTAGACTTACTTAGGAGGAGTAAACAGTGCTGTGGTCCACTTATGTCCACATTCCTACTCTTCCATGAAAATGACCTGGTGATAATAAATGTCACTAAACAAACAAATTTGCAGATAGGTAGGTATATATATGCTATAAGTGATATGGTACGAATGCTGAACCATAGCACTTATATACCTTAAAGTTTATTTAGTGGAAAATCATATTCCAAAAATGCTGCTGAAACAAATGTGCATTATAACACATATTGTAGGGTTAAGCTAACAACCACAGAAAACTCAATTGATCAAGACAAACTCAAAAGAAAAATAAATTTTCATTAAAAACAAGAATAGCAAAAATTCAAAACCATGACCAACTTAAAACAACAGCACTAAACAAAATGTTGTCCTCCAAACTGTAGAATTTCCAGCTGCAATTTGGTGGTGGGCATGCACAGTAGAGCTTTGCAAATTGTGAATCACTTAATGGGAGAGACTTCTTAGAAAAATCTGTGTCTTCAGGAAACCATGGTCATGAGCTAATTTTAGTTTATGAATACCAAATTTTAAGTAACTTTGCAACTTATCTGGTAGGTTACTGCTAGTAAGCAGTTTATGTGGAAGTGAAATGCTGTGGAAGTGTGAGACATTTGCCAGTAAGAATCACAGAAAGGTCTTGCATTTGGAGGACTTTGGGATTCAGCAGAGAATCCCACCGCGTATATGAGAACCACAAGGGTGCTGTTTGGGGGTTGTAGCTGCCAACTGAGCTAGAATAGCTGGGCCTCCTGGCTTAGCCTGGCTGCCCATGATTCATGGGTATTTAAAGGCCTCTCACCACTCTACCGTTAAATAACTCTTTGTTCCTATCCAGTAGCAGGTGCCTGGAAGGCTGAATGGGGTCAGACTACCCTGTGATGCAGTTACTACCTTCTTTTGAGAAGTGATAAATGTTATTTGTGGTCACAACATTCCTGGAGTGGGGCTCTCTCACATGAGTCTTTCTATCAACAGAGTGTGATGATTTAAGAAATGTTAAGAAATAAGAGTCAAATTTCAGAAGCTAAATATGACATGCACAAGAAGAAAATTGTGTTTTTATGCCAGTTTCTAGGTATAATATTTTAAATATTCAAGCTGTTTACTCTGACAGATCTTTAAATGTTTGGGCTCAAACCTGGGGGCTGTCAGGACTCTAGAGATGGCAGCTATGGGCATCAATAAAATATGCTAAGAATGTAAACATTTTGAAGATTGGTTTATAACTTATCCATTTACTTGCAGTTTTAAAATTTCTGAGCAAATTTAGTAATAACAAATATAGGCAACTCTTTTTTTTTTTAGCTAAGCCAGAATGCTTTGTCCTCTGCTTCTTGTGAAAGAAGCAGTTAGAAAATATACCCTAGAAGTTAAAAACATTTTACTTTTACTTGAATGAGGGGATATTTAAGACAAGTTTCCAACTTTAGATGAAAGCTCTAAAAATAGGGAAAAATAATAGAAACATATCCTAACACCTATATGGCATACTTTCTGTTATTTAGTCAAAAGGAACAGAAAATATAAAATACATTATCAGAAATTCTAAGATAATTTTAATTTTTAGAAAAAAAAACCTGCAAAAGCTACCAAAAAAATAAACTGCATTGCCAGACGTCCTAAAAAAAGTTCACAATTTCCTGCAAAAGAAAATGTACCAGCTGCCTCAGGATGTGGGTGAGACAAGCATGTGCCTGTGGTAACCATTTCCCAAACAAGAAAAAAGTTAGAAAGAAAAAAAACTTTTGCTGAGCTGCAGCCTATCAGGTCTCTTGATTTATGAGGGCAATGAGCATATAATATATGGAAGCTATTAAAGAAATAACTTAGAAACAAACATTTCATGAACCAGCAAATCTGTCAAAAAAAAAACAAACACCTTTTAACTTATAACAAAAAGAAATCTCTTCACATAGTTTCATATTGTCAAAACATCTTATTATGAGCCATTCATAATAAGGCTGATTTACTACACAAAATAGATGTGCAAAATAAACTCCTTAAGGTCTAGTCAATCCTTAATAAATACATAAATAATAACTCCTTTAGTAATACAAATTCAGATACATTTAAGTAAAATATGGTATGTATTTCATTTCTCATATTTTTCTGTATCTTTTTACTACCAACTTAACTTCTTTAATATTTACATATTAGTGAAACTTTATACTTTGTTCTGTTCATTGTCATTCATTTTATTCATCCATGTATTCAATGAACTTTCATTGAGTATTTACTAAATATAAGGAAATTATATCTTTTTTCATGTTGTACTTATGACCTCTCTGAAACTCATCCAATAACTATTTCTAAGACTATAAAGCCTAATTTTTCATTTTATTGCTGTTGATATACCCAGAACTTCTAGCTCATAATTATTATTTTTACATTTTTTCTCCAAAAGGTGAATGGAGTGGCACGGTAGGTGTGAGGGAAAAATGAATATGTATAACTTGCATACAATATCCAATGTATTTGGCTAAGTGTTTAACACATATTATCTTTACTTTCACAACAACAAAATGAGATAAGTATTATATTAGTTAGCCAAAGGAGTGCTGATGCACAGTACCAGAAATCTGTTGGCTTTTATAAAGGGTATTTATTTGGGGTAGAAGCTTACAGTGACAAGGCCCTCAAGAGTCCAACTCAAGGTGCCATAAGAAGTACTTCCTCACCAAAATCTGTTGCCATGTGTTGAAGCAAGATGGTAGGCAATGTCTGCAAGGGTTCAGCCTTCATCATTCCTCTTAGTGCTCTGTGGGTCCAGATTCTTCCGATCTCAGCTGGAGGCTGGCATAGGGTTCGTCTCTCTTCTGGAGCTTGTTTCTTTCTGGGCTCAGTTGCTCTGTTCTCTTTACAAGGTCAGCTGTAAACTACCAAGCGAATGGCTCAACTCTGTCTTTCAGGGGCCTCTGCCATGTCTATGGAGCTATCTCTTTTCTTCTGTGTATTTTTTCTGTGTGCCCATTTCTGTGTTAGAGTCTGTTTTATTGGCCCACCAATGGGGTGGGGTCTCAACGCTGCACGCCCTAATGACCTGGTAGAATTAAAGCCCTAATCTTCATTTAATTAAGTAAACATAAAGCCTTTGAATTTAAATCAAAGGGTATCATGCCCAGAGAAACAGACCAGTTTACAAACATAATCAGTATCTCTTTTTGGAATTCATAAATAATATCAAACTGCCACAGGTATATTCCCATTTTATACATAATGGATAAATCATTCTCATAGCAATTAAGGGGTTGGCTGCCTGAGGTCATATAGCTAGTGGGTGACAAGGCCAGTACTGGAATCCTGGTTTGTGTAACCCCAAAAGTGCAGGCTCTTCACGAACTCTTCTAAAAAGCACATTTGACACTCAGTATTATTTTATATCATTGAAAAAATTATTGTTTGACTCTATGCCAAACAATAATCTGGATATCCTCTCCTATATGTTTGCAAAAACAAAATACTACTTAGCTTAATTATTAAAGGAATATCTTTTAACAAGAGTTTTTGAATCAAAGGTAGAAAGTAAAAAGAAAAATGCAAATAAAGAATTTAAAATATTTGAAAAATTCTGAAATATATCTGCCCAGACAATGTACTATGCTTGATTTTTAGACAACTCTTCTAATGTTACTGGAATAATAGATAATAATAGATAATGGATTATAAACAATTTAGGCATTTAAAAATTAGTACTGTTGATAAAAATCAACCAAGGGAAAACAGAAACACAAAATGCCCATGTGATAGAAATTATCACAAAATTAATATTAAAGGAAAACCATTTATTATGTTGCATTCTCCTAATATTTATTACTTTTTACCTTATAGTCTTCATAATCATTGTTATCTAGCAAGTCCCTTTTCTCCAGTTCTATAAGTTGTCCTTCAGAGGGCTTAGCTGACAGATGTTTAATAGAGGCTTGTTCATATATGGGTTTTCCATTAAAAAACAGTTCCTTCCAATCATGCATCAATTTATATGGAATCATACTACAGAAAAAAAGGTAGAAAAAGCTAGAAATGAATCAAAGGTTAGTCTAATATACATCTTAAACCTTAGTCATTTTATTATCATTTTATATAATTAACTCACTTTGATCAGATAAGTAAAAAATACTGAAAAATAATTTGAGTCTGTCAAATGTACAATGACAGTAAGACCACCAGACATTAGATTTCTGTGTTAAATATTATTAACTAACACACATGTAAATTCAATTTTTATCTGAAAGAGGCCTTGGAAAGCATTCCATCTCTTCGTTTTACATAGGAGGACACTGAGACTTAGAGCATTTAAACGATTTCCTAACGTTGCACAGCCATTTGATAGCAGAGCTGGGAATTACAGAATGCACATTTTCTGATGATGAGCATTATTTTTAAATCTATTAGTACTAAGGCAATAAACAAGTTTGAAGAACTAGTGGCTTTAAGTGACATTTATGCATTCAAACCTATTAAGTTCTAGGCATTTTTCTAGGCTTTAGGGATGTAATAGGAAATAAGATCCCTGACCTCAAAAAGCAGACACTGGGAAGACTGGAGAAAAGACAATTACAGAAATAAATGAGTTTTGAATGGGAATTACAGAGTGCGATGAGAACGTTATGTAAAACAGTATAATCCAATTTAAATTGGTGAAACATGGAAGATTTCTTTGAGGAAATGACTGCCAAGCTGAGGCCTGAAGAATGATGAGGATGCAACGAGGACAGAGTGACCGGAAAATGCTTTCAAGAAAGACAAATGTGCAAAGAACAGGAGTTTTAAAGTAATATTTAGAAGTAGTATTTCAATTAAATGTATCACCATTAGAAATATTAATCGTTTCTAAGGGATACTTTACAGAGACATGTTGATTTAGTAATAAATGCCCTCAGTTATGGAAACATTGTAACATAGCAGAATTATTATAATGGCATTGGTTTCTATGATCAAAGATTAACAACTCATATATGGTCACTAACATCACTTAACACAGTTATTGAATTAATTTCCCATTATCTGAGTTTTAAGAATATTAAGAAGCAAAGCTTAACAAAGCAAAGCTTTGATACTAAGTAATTTGATACTAAAAATATCCATCTGCTTTAGAAAAAAATGTATACTGATCAGTTGTGTTCAGTGAAGTACATAGAAAGGCCAATATGAGTTTATTTTGGTTTTAGTAGTATACTTAATAAAATATATATATTTTAAAACTTTTATTTTGAAATAATTTCAAACTTATAGGAAAATTGCAAAAATAAAACAATATATAGAACTCCAAAATACCCCCATGCAGATACCCAGATTTTACTGTTAGCATTTTGCTACATTTGGTATGTCATTTGATCTAATTATATCTGCCTCTTATCTTTATTTATTTATCTATCTATATCTATCTGATCTGTTATTTAACTCTCTTGTAAATATTTAAGAGTAGGTTGCATACATCATTCTCCTCTAATACTTAACACTGCCTTGTGTATGTCCTTAGAATGGGAACAATAACTTATATGTAACCCCTTCAAGTTTAGCTAGCAAGTTTAAGAAATTTAGCATTGATAGAGGAAATGCAGTCCATATTCCAGTGTTTTCAATTGTTCTAATAATGTCCTTTGAGTATTTTCTCTCAATCTTAACATACATGTATAGCTATTTTATTCAGTTACACTTAAAAGTCACTTAAAATTTTAAAATAAAAGTCTCTTAAAGTTGCAGGATAACAATATCTCTGTAACTTTAAATTTGTGTATATGCTTTTTTCACTAATGAAAATGGTTTCATAAGTCAATATATTCTCTGCATTAATTTTCATGAAAGAAGATTTATTAAGTAATAAAAGGCAGACTAGTTTACACCTGTGTGAAATAATGCAATAGTCAAACTAAATACCAGGGCTTTAAAACACCAAATTACCTGTATTCCCCCTGTACAATATTTTAATATTCTCTTTCAATGATAATTCCACTATAACATCTGTAGAGGCTCTGTGGCTTCATGTTGCAAAATTTTGCATCAGGATGTGAGGACAGGAACAGACAAAATGGCAAAAGCAGGAATACTTTTAAGAGTTCCTATGGTTTTAAAGAATATTAGTCTCCTAGTTTTTGTCCAAGCTTCTCCTTTCCCTCAAGATCCTGACCTCACTGCTCACCACTGATCCATTGCAGGTCTTGGTTTAAAAAACATCACCTGCAATGTAAGATGTTGGTGGTAGGGTGAGTTATGAGAGTCCTGTATGATGTTACATATGTTTGTTTTGTAAGTTCACAACTATTACTATACACTTATTGTTTATGTATGTGTGTGGGTGATATATTTCAATAAATTAATTTACAAAGAAAATCACCTGTGATAGCTCCTTGGGCCCTGAGTACTACCTTTTTTGCTAACTGACATTACTAAGATGCTATGCATACCCTTGGACTAGCTATTCCATTTTCTCTAATAATCCAAACTCCACCAGCTCACCCTTAGATCAGCCTAGTCTGATGAAGCAATTAATAATTCAAAATTTAAAAAATAAGAAATAATAATACTTTTGTATCCATCAGGGGTGCTCTAGAACTAGTACTGTACTTTTTCAGTTTAGAATGAGCTTCCTCTGACTTTAAATAACGGCCTAAAAATTCCATTATGCACTCTGCTGTAGCCCAATAATCTCCATTGAATGCTATTTCTATATTATTCTATTGCTATTTAACATTACTTGGAAATTTTTAAAATTAAACTTTTGAGAATGCTGCAGATTTGCATGTACTTGTAAGAAATAATGTAAAGAGATCCCTATACTCTTTACCCAGGTTCCCCCAATGTGTCATCTTGCAAAACTATAGTGCAAGACCAAGACATTGATAGTGAGACAGTCCAGAAACAAAGCATTTCCATCACCACAGGATGCCTCATGTTGCCCTTTTATGGTCACTTCCTTCTCACATCCTCCCCCTTTCCAATTCTTGACAACCGCTAATCTGTTCTTTATTTCTATAATTTTGTCATTTAAAGAATGTTTTAGAAATAGAATCATCCAGTAAGTTACCTATAGGGATTGGCTTTTTTCTTTCAGTATAATTCTCTGGAGATGCATCCAAGTTGGTGTATCAACAATTTGTTGCTTTTCATTGCTGAGTAGGATTTCATGGTATGGATATACCACAGTGTTTTAGTTTGTTTAACCATTCACTTCTTGAAAGACTTCTAGTTTGTTTCCAGTTTTGACAGCTATAAATAAAGCTGCTATAAAACATTCATGCACAGGTTTTTGTGCAACCATAAGTCTTAATTTATCTGGGATAAATGCCCAAGAGTTTTATTATTTTGTTCAATCATATGTGAGTTTCATGTTTAGTTTTTAAAGAAATAGCTAAACTGTTTCCCAAAGGGGCTGTATCATTTCACTTTCTTACCAGCAATGAATGAGTGGTTTTCTCCATATCCTCACAAACATTTGATGTTATCATTTTACAAAAAAATTTAGACATTCTGACAGATGTGTAGTGATATCTCATTGGAGTTATAAATCTGCATTTCCCTAATAACTAGTGATAGTGGACACATTTTCATGTGCTTTATTTGACATCTGTATATCCTCTTCAGTGAAATATCTCTTCATTTATTTTGCCCATTTTCTAATTGGATGGTTTTCTTATTTACTATTGAGTTTTGAAAGTTTTTTATATATTCTAGCAATTAGATCTATGTTGATATGTGGCTTAGAAATATATTCTCTCAACCTGTATGTCTTTTCATCCTTTGAAAAGCAAAAGGTTTTAATTTTGATGAAGTCCAATTTCTCAAATTTTCCTTCTATGTATCACGGTTTTTATATCAAGTCTTTGAACTCACTGTCTAGTCATAGATCACAAAGATTTTCTTACAAGTTCAATTTCATTAATAATTATAGGCCTATTCAAAGTATCTATTTCATACAGATTAGTTGTGGTACTTTGTGTTTTTCAAGGAATTGACTCATTTCTTCTAAGCAGTCAAATTTATGTGTTGAATTGTAAGTATTTCCTTATTGCATTTTGGATTTCGGCATGGTCTGTAGTGATAACCCATTTTATTTCTGAAATTGGTAAGTTTGTGTCATTTCTCTTTTTTGTCAGTCCACTTAGAGGTTGATCAATTTTATTAATCACTTCAAAGAACCAGCTCTTTTCTTCATTGATTTTCTCTATTGTTTTCAATTTCATTGATTTCTGCTCTTATCTTTGTTTCCTCCCTTCTGCAGGCTATTTTTTTGTCCTCTTGTTCTAGGGGGAATTTAGATGATTGATTTGAAACTTTTCCTCCTTCTAACATAGATATGTGGTGCTATAAATTTCCCTCTCAGCACTGTTTTAGCCATGTCCCACAAATTTTAATGTTATATTTTAATTTTCATTCAGTTAAATGTATTTTTTACTTCCCTTGCAACGTTCTCTTTGACCCACATATTATTTTATATGAAACACTTTTACCTCTTTTTACTTATTAACCTAGTATTGTCTACTTTAGAATTTATTCTTTCTCATTCTCTTTATTATAAGAGCAATTATAAGAATGATACTTATTTGTCAACATTCGATCGTCTGCAGCAATTATAAGAATGATACTTACTTATTTGTCAACATTCGATAGTCTGCGACTTTAGTGGACAAATCAAGTATGTGATCCAAAATTTCCGCACATATTGTATAATGCTTTTTGTAACGATCTTGAGCTCTTTCCACAGCAATCCTTTCATGAACTTCCTTCTCTCTAATGGCTTGTTCTTCAAAATCAACTTTGGCTTGTTTTGCCAAAGCCTAAGAAAGCAAAGGAACATTTTAAAGTCACTATAAATGTACAATGAATAAAATGAAAGTAATTTTCATAGCTAGTACAATCACTTTTTAGAATGAAACATCCTTTTATACCAAAAAAATTAATCATGAATAAATAATTTCTCCTTCATATATTAAGTACTGGTTACAATGTCAAAGACAACATTAGAAATATACCTCCCTTAACTTACTTTATCACAAAACACAATATCGTGAAGAGGTAGTCTTACTGGGGAAAGCACAGTGTAGATTAAAGATTAACTGCATTTTAATGCATAAAATGCATAAATAGTATGCATTTTAAAAAGCACTGAGTTCACAGGTTGCAAATGGTCAGAGTTAGGGGAACACAGAAACAGACAAGTCTGTGCCAGACTTCAAGTATAGCAGGTTCCTCTCACACATCTCATGAGCCTGACTTTGACACAGCTACTATGGCCACATCCCTTAGTCTTTTAGTGGGAGAGTTTTAGGATACTGATTTTTACTTAGCAAACGTTTTGGAAATTCCCTGATGAGACTGATTTTGAGAATGTCACAAAATTGCCAACAGATATTTCTTGATTAAGACAGCTACATAAGAACAACAAACCTTCTATGGTTACAATCTTAATCGAGAAAATTCATTTATAAAAACACCTAATTCTGCAGAAAGTAAGTAAATACTTAGTCTGTCACCAGCTTCCACTCGGTTTGCACCATTATTTTGTTTAGGAAAGTCTTTACACAAAGTCCAAGGGTCAAACTCAGCCCAAGAAATCTAAAAATAATGTACTACTCAATTTGTAGGGTTCAAATGACCAAAATGTTCTTTTCAAATAGTTATGCCAGCTCTTTGAGAAATTCCATTATGTGTTAACATACTCCAGAAACAAGACTTGTCTTCTGCAAAGTAAACTAATGAGTGCAAAATGGGAAAAAACCTGGGTTTTTGGGAGCTGTGTTTGAATTCAAGTGCCAGTTATTATGCAGAATTCATTCTGATTAGTATGTGTCTCAGAGTTCATCTATTTGGATTTATTCAGATTGGAGTACATTGTGCTTCTTGGACATGGATACCCACGTCCTTCAATATATGGTTGGGAATTTTTCTATCATTATTTCTTCAAATATTCCTTCTGCCCCTTTTTCCTTCTCTTCTCCTAGAGGGACACCAATGACACATTTTTTTTTTTTTGCATTTCTCTTGCTGTCATTTAATTCCCTGAGACCTTGTTCAATTTTTTCAGTTCTTTTCTTTATCTTTTCTTTTGTGTGTTTGCTTTCAGAGGCCATTTCTTCAAGCTTACCAATCCTTTCTTCTGCTTCCTCAAATCTGCTATTTTATGATTCCAGTGTATTTTTAATCAGAATCTCAAATGCCAAAGACAAAGAGAGAATTCTGAGACAGCAAGAGAAAGGCAATGCATAACACAGAAGGGACACCCAATAAGATTAAATGCCGAGTTCTCATCAGAAACCATGAAGGCAAGAAGACAGTGGTACGATATATTTAAGATATTGCAAGAGAAAAACTTCCAGACAAGAATCTTATATCCAGCAAGACTGTCTTTCAAAATTGAAGATGAATTTAGAATAGTCACAGATAAACAGAAACTGAGAGTGTTTGTAACCAAGAGACCGAGTTTGCAAGAAATACTAATGGTGTGCCACAGTCTGAAAAGAACAGACAGGTGAGAAAAGTTTGGAAGAGAGTCTAGAAATGAAGATTATATCAGTAAACATAACTAAAAGTCTCAAAAGAGTGGTGAAAATAAAATAAGACAGATAAAACTCAAAGGTCAAAATGGGTGAAATAAGAACTGCCTTTACAGTAAAAACATTGAATGTGAATGGATTAAGCTCCCCAATCAAAAGACACAGACTGGCAGAATGGATAAGAAAATATGAGCTATCTGTATGCTGTCTGCACGAGACTCACCTTGGACTCAAGGATTTCAATAAATTGAAAGTGAAAGGGTAGAAAAATATACTCCATGCATTTAGTAACCAAAAACAACAAAAACAAAAGAATCCACAGAAACAACAACAACAACAAAAAACTAAGTACCTATGCTTATATTAGTTGAAATACACTTTAAAAGACAATAGTAATGCACAATCTAAGGAGAAAGACAGGGGAAAAAATTCCATTTACAATAGCAATTGAAAGAACCAAATATTTAGGAATAAACTTAACCAATGATGTGAAATGTTTGTATTCAGAAAACTGAAACTCACTTTTAAAAGAAATTTTAAAAGATCTAAATATGTGAAAAAACTTTCTAAGTTCATGGATTAGAAGACTAAAAAGCATCAAGATGTCAATTCTATCCAACTTATACAGATTCAATGCAATCACAATAAAAATTCCTCCAGTATTTTTTAAATAAATGAAAAACATGATTATCAAATTTATTTGAAAGGGTAAGGGGTCCCAAATACCCAGAAACATCTTAAAAAGGAAAAGTGAAGTTGGAAGACTCTCACCTCTGGACTTTAAATCATATTACCCAGCTACAGTGGTAAAAACAGCATGGTACTGGCATAAAGACAGACACATAGACCAAGGGAACTGAACTGATGGTTAAGAAACAGACCCTCACATCTATGGTCAAGTGATATTTGATAAGCCTGTCAAACCCATACAGTTGGGCAGAACAGTCCATTCAATAAATGTTGATGAGAGAACTTGATATCCATAGCAAAAGAAGGAAAGAATGTCACACCTTATACAAAAATTAACTCAAAATGGATCAAAAACCTAAAAATAAAAACAAGAACCATAAAGCTTCTAGAAGGAAATGTAGGAAAATATCTTCAAGACCTGGTGGTAGGTGGTAGATTCTTAAAGAGACAAGAGGAGGACTGAGATGGACTATGGAAGCTTAATGTATGTAGCAGTTTTAATTAACTTTATTGCAAAAGTATGGAAATGTATAGATTTGATGGTAATGTTATAGTGAGTAATAGCTGGTTCATAAATTGGAATGTGGCTGAAAAGGGTAGACTAGGGATGTAAATGCCCAATTGAAAAAGCTAGAGAATAATCTTGGGACAGAATAAAACAGTAAACCTAGAGGTGGATGAGAATTGTGGTTGATATCACAAATGCAAGAGTGTCCTTTGTGAGCTAAAGCAGATATACATCACTACTGCAGGGTGTTGGGAATGTGGAGAAGCATGGGAAAAATACAACTGGAGTGACCTATGGACTGTGATTAACAGTATTGTAATATTCATGCATCTAAGCCAAAGAAGTACTATGTTGATAATGGGGGAGTATGGAAAAAGTGTGCCAAATGTATGCTATGGACCTGGTAGTAGTCTGATGATATTATCTCATAATCTGTAATAAGTGTTCCACCACAGTGTGGTGCATTGATAAAGGGGTGTTGTATGGACCTCCTGCTCATGTGCATGATTGTTTTGTAAGTTTACAACTTCTGTCATAAAAATATATTTAAAAAATAACTATAGGGTGAGTTGGGGGAAAATACACCAAATGTAAGGTAAGGACTATAGTTAGTAGTAAGATTTTTTATTTTTATTTTATTTTTCATTTATTTCTCTCCCCTTCCCCCCCACCCCGGTTGTCTGTTCTGTGTCTATTTGCTGCGTCTTGTTTCTTTGTATGCTTCTGTTGTTGTCAGCGGTGCGGGAATCTGTGTCTCTTTTTGTTGCATCATCTTGCTGTGTCAGTTCTCCGTGTGGGCAGCGCCATTCTTAGGCAGGCTGCACTTTCTTTTGCGCTGGGCGGCTCTCCTTATGGGGCGCACTCCTTGCGCATGGGGCTCCCCTATGTGGGGGACACCCCTGCGTGGCACAGCACTCCTTGTGCGCATCAGCACTGCACATGGGCCAGTTCCACACGGGTCAAGGAGGCCCGGGGTTGGAACCACGGACCTCCCATGTGGTAGACGGAGGCCCTAACCACTGGGCCAAATCTGTTTCCGTAGTAAGATTCTGATGATAGTCTTTCATCATTTGTAACAAATGTCTCACAACAATGCAAGGTGTTGGTAGTGGACTGATGTATGGGATCCCTGTATAATGATAGGCAACTTTGCTGTTTAAGTTTACAACTTTCATTGTACACTTATGGTTTATGTATGTTCATAAATAAATGATATAATAAAATAATAGTTGGGTGGGTTGGGGAAAGATGCACCAAATGTAAGATACTTTGGTTGGTAGTAATATTTTGAGGATGCTCTTTAGTCATTAGTTAAAAATGTTTCACAACAATGCAAGGTATTGTTGGTAGGGTGAGGTATAATGTCCCTGTATGATGTTGTATACGTTTGTTTTGTAAGTTCATAACTATTACTATACACTTGTTTATGTATGTTTATGTATGTGTGATATACTTCAATAAATTTTTAAAAATGAAAAAAAAAATAGGGGATTTCCATATGCCCAACTTCTCTTCTCCCACACTTATCCATATTAACAATTTCTTTCATTAGCATGGTACATTTGTTATAATTGATGACCATATATTGAAGCATTGCTACTAAACATGGACTATAGTTCATATTCTAGTTTACACTTTGCCCTGCCAAATTTTATAGTTTATGACAAAATATATAATGGCCTGTATCCTCCATTGCAATGTCATGCAAGACAATTCTAATGTCCCCAAATGCCCCCATGTTACACTTATTGTTCCCTCTCCCTTCCCCTCTGGTGGCCACTGGTTTATATCAACAGTACATTTCTTCCATTGCTTGAATAATAATGAATAAGTCTATAATAGAATAACAATAAGTTTACTTTAGTCCATTGTTCATTCCCGAGTCTTGAGGATTTGGGGATGGTGATGCTCACTTTGTTTCTAATTGAAAGGGGGCTTAGATCCCATGGGGCAGATGGATGGACACACCTTGCTTGCAGATATAAACACTCTCTGTTCCTTGGGATGGGTGTTGTCAATCATTGTATTTTTTGTAGGCTCTTTTCCTCTCTCCCTCCCTCCCCCCTTCTTCTCTCCCTCCTTTCCTTCCTAGATATGTAATCTTCCATCTCATCTTTTCTACTCTATGCCTCATCCTCCTTACCCACCACAATTTCCTGTCCCATTACAGCAAAGTGGGTTGTAGTCCAACACGAGAAAGAAGAAAAAGAAGAAAATGATGTGGGAGGCAGTAAACCTCAAGGATTATAAGCAAAGACTCCAAAACCTCATGGAGCTGGCTTTGCTGCCAGGTGTGGTGCTGGCAAGCTGTGTGACCTCCGGCCCTTCAAATTTCATTTTCCTTATGTGTAAAATGTCTATGAGGATAGTGTTCATCTCAACCAGCTGTTGCAAGATTTATAAGATGCAATGTGTTAGCACAGTGCCTGACTCATAGTAAATGCTCAAAAATGTTAAATATTATCATGTCTAATTAAAAGTAATAATAGTAGGTGGGGGAGAAATTTGAAACCAAGGACTGTCTTGTTTAATATAGAATAGATGCCAAATCACCTTAAAGGAAGAGATTAGCAGATTTAACCTTAGCAAATGAAAAAGAAAAAAAAAATCTGATGCTGAAAACATAAAAATCTATAAAATGAAACTTAAACAATAGAGGGACACACATTTTCCCTAAGATCATCACACATCTATGCTTGCAGACCATGCCCAGTAGAAGAGTAGGACTGTTGCTGCTAAGAGGCCATTATCAAGAGTGGATGCTAGTTGACACACCGATTCTGTCATTACCAGCTGAGTGACCTTGCACTGGTTATTTAAACTTAGTCTCAGTCTTTTAAATTGGTAAAATGTAGATAATAAACCTTAAGTTATTTGTTATGAGAGTCAAATGAAAGGATGCATATAAAGCCCTGAGCACAGCATCTGTCATATGCAACTCAGCCAAGAGAAAATTTACTATGTGTTCTAGCACTATGAGTTAGCTACTGTTATACTCCATAATATAGATGAGAAAAGCAAAGTCCAGAGAAGTTAAATAGCTTGCATGAGTTCATACAGCAAGTAAGTGAGGAAGTTGGGATTAGCTTCAGCGTATGCTTTCTTAACAGTTAGACAATAATTCCCTTAATATATATTCATATATTCATTCAACAAATGAATGCCTTTTTTTTTTTCATGTGCCAGACACTGAGCTAAGCTCTGGGGAAACAGCATAAGAAAAGCAGGTATGATGCCTGCCTTCAGGGAGCTTATATGTCAGTGGGAGAGGGAAACAGTGAACTAGCCACATAAATAAATGTGTAATTACATACATGACAAGTTCACTAGGGAAAAACTGGGAGGTATGGGGTATATAACAGGGGTCCCCATAAATGTGGCATGTACATGGAGCTCCAAAAGAGGAAAATTAACTGGGTGATGGGGCATGCAAAAAGGGTGATGGATAGAAACAACTTGTTCAAGGATCTCAGAGACGGAGCATGTGGCTGGAACCCAGGGGATTAAGTGGACCAGGTCAGGAGCAGGGATGAAGTCAATGGAGGCCACAGATGGATTTTCTAGTCTGAGGGCAACAGGATCCAATGTGAGAGCCAGAAAGAATCCTCTGACTGCATAGTAGGGAATGGACTGGAAGAAATGAGAGTGTAGGGCAGGCAATCTATATTTGTTCCCTCTAATTTCCCCCTTTCTTCGCTTTAGTCATGTACACAGATGTCTTTTTTATTCCTGTTTTAGGGAATTTCTTCAGGACATAAAAGCAGAAACCATTGGAGCCTCCTCCTGACTTTAACAGAAGACTAAACTCAAAGGCAAACTAATTCAGACTTCTTAAAAGGAGAGGAGAGGGGAGGGTTTTGAGGGCAAAGAGTAAGAAATGTGCTCCACTGTCCGGCAGTGCATAGAGAGCAGCAAAGTCTCAGTGGGGGTAATGTGGGTACTGGAAAAGGCTGAAATAGTCTTGCCAAAGATTCAGGTGAGCTGGAAGTCCTGGGGCTTGATGGCCACAGACAGGGCTAATGCTTGGTGCCTGCACAGTCTCCCCAGTAACTTGACTCTTGCAACCTGGCACCTTGTGCATCCCTGTGCACAGGACCAGAATGTGGGAGTCCAACTTAGGGTACCCAATTTTGTGGTTGTCAATTCATATCCACTGCAAATGGATGGAGACCATTGCAGTTTGGCAGCAGGGACTTGGGGTGGTGGTATGAATGTGGGGGAGAATGGACAAATTGAAGAGATATTGAAAGGACTTAGTGATATGCTGAATATGAAGTGGAGGAGTGAGGGGGCAGCAGGTTTCAAGTGTGCCCTGTGGTCTTGGATTTGCCCAACTGGGTAATTATGATATCATAGGTTGAGATATGGAATACCTGAAGAAACCCAGTTTAGCGGGAAGGTCATACTTTGGCTTTGAATATGTTGAATTTGAAGTATCACTGCAATGTGTGAGTAGCAATATCAAGGAAGCTGTTGAACAAAGATATAAATGTCTGAGTTATCTATTATAATACTTATATCTCCATGGTTATAGATGAGATAGTCTGAGAAAATAACAGAAGAGAAAATAAGGAGGCTTCAGGCTGAGCCTGAAGTATCTGAGAAGAATAAGCCTACAAAGAAGACTGAGAAAGAGCAGACAGATGTAGAAGGAAACTTAGAGCAGCCTGAGAGTGTTTTCCACAACAGCACCCACTAGAGAGTGATCATGTAATAGCAAATAACTACCATGAATATCAATAATATAAAATATTATTAATAGTCTGTGAACATTAACAAATTTTAAAAATCGTGATAAAATCGAAAGTACTTTTAGAATTCTCCCCCACCACCCACCCACAAATGAGAATAACTACAACTACAACAAGGAATAAAAGTATCTTAAAAATCTGTTTCTTCTCCTTCACAAAAAAGTAGTTGAAATGATAATTCTTTAGGGGATAAACAGTATTTTGTTTATTTAGTGAAAGATACTAGAAAGAAAAGGTGACAGTATTCATTTGACAAATTCAATTTGACATTTATGTATTTAGCTCCTAGATATGCATTAGTTATTTCTGATGGAATAGTTGATTAAGTCACTTTTTAAATTTTGACAAATTGTCAAATTAAGCAAACTCAAAGGGAGAGGTACAGAGATGTAGATTCTTTAGCTTTAGGAAAATGTAATCATGGGAAAGGAAGTGATTGAATGTTTATGGATGCTTCAAAATCTCACAATTCTGATCTCTGAGGTTCTAGCAAGCTTGAATGGCTAAACCTTGGAGGTGAGTTGAACTTCAGTTAAAAGAAAGAACAAGTAATGTTTCTAATCATGGTGAGACCTGCCTAGCTATAGCTTTGCTCTTCTGCACTTAAATTAACTGAGCTTTGTAAAGGAAACACTTTTCAAGGGCACTTATGGCAACTAAACATATTTCTAATATCAGCAAATATCATTCATCCATTCTAGTCCACTCTCACCAGTGAAGCTTTATGAATCAGTTACCCTAATAACTCAGTTCTTGAGACCAAAGGAGACACTGGAGGTCACAGTTCTTACAGCTCAAATTCATGAGGTATGGTACTCCCAACTCCACCCACTACGTTTAGGCTAAGTCTAGTCTACAAAGGCAACAGCACTGCTTTCTTAACTCTGGAGAGTATGGTACTTTCCAAAGGACATTTCTAAGAATTGCATAATTTTGGTAAATGATATATTGCATTTTCATGCTATATCACAGTGAAAGCCATGAAGATACTCAATAAAGCAACACCTTTCTGTTTTCCTGTAAGGTTCTTTCTTCTGCAGGCTTAGTTTTATGAACATTTATGACAGTAAAGACAAGCTATCTAAAATGCCACTCAAATACATTTTGTATCTCTTCAATCAAATCAGGACTAATAGATTAAATAAATCTGAAACATGCTCAAAAAGAAATTAATATAATCCATAAATGAATAAAGGTATTTGGAGGTGTATATATATATATATTTATATATTCTAACATATTAAGTAATTAAAATACTGGATATTTTTATTTTAAGAGCTATAAAAAGGTCTAGATTCAATGGAAAATGACTAGCAAAGAGCACACCTGGTTTCCAACTACAATGAATTGGAGTATCTTAGAGAAATACTTAATCTAGTTCTGAATAAGAAGTAGTACACTATGGTCCCTGAAAATCTTGTTTCATCAGAAAGAGAGAAGAACTGTTAATTAAAGACTAATAGTGCCTTGTGGAAAGGAGGTAGCTTAAAAGTGCTTTCATTGGTTGAGAATATTCACCTAGAATGACCAATACCAGATCTATTTTAGTAAATTTAGTGGACTTTAAAGAAAAAGAAAGTTCTTTGAGTTCTGGACAAAAAGGATAATGACTCAAGAAAATGGAAATTAGATTATCATCCAGCTTTTTCACTGTAACATTTTCTACATGGAAAAAAAAAACAGGGCAATATATTTGAGATATTCAACAAAAGGAAATGAGGACCAAGGATATTATATCCAGCAAAATTGGCACGAAAGTATAAAAGGAACATACTTTTTATCAATATACAAGAACTCAGGGAATATTGTTCCAATGATCCCTTCCTGAGGAACCTACTGGAGAATGAGCTTCAGAAAACCAAATGACTGAGAGAGATATTTATAAAAGGACTGGTGGAGAGCATTAAATATTTAGTTACTAGTAGAACCAAACTAAAGGGAGAGGTTATAGTATGTAGTGGCTACATCCTCTGTCAATGTAGTTGTACAACTTCAAAAGTGGGGCAAGAATAAGGATTTCATATTTTAAAATTTCACTGTTATTAAGCGATTGGCAAAAAGATATGGTTTTTCTTACCATCATTTGGTGGAAGCAATCAAAGGTAGCCCTAGAAAGAATTTTAAGAGATTATTTACCGCTTCTCGATCAAGAGCATCCTGAAAATCCTTAAGTCTTCTTTCCTCATATTGTTTTTCTCTGAAAATTCTGTTTTGCCATAAAACTTCCTTTTCATGCCGAACATGCATGAGCTGCACAGCGATCCTCCTCTCCTGCTGGGACTGTCTCATCAGCCGGTTAATCAGCTGCTCCTCCCGGTAAGCCTCCTAAACACAACGGGAAGAGCCAGTCATTTGCGCATATGTCCAAATTCCTCACGGGGCTAAGAAGGCTATACATAAATAGTTCATAAAAAGCATAATATTCATCTAAATCAATTTCTTCTATTTGGTTTAAAATTGAATATAGAAAAACTCAAGTTATGAAAATAATAATTTATACCAGTAAGCAGTATAATTTGAGTATTTAGAAATAATATGGTTTTGCAACTCATAATTATTTTAAACAAATTATTACTTTCTTTAAAATCTGATCAGAAAACAAATTGTGATTGTTTTCAAGGTTTTATAAACAAGGAAAATAATTCTTGTGACATTTTGAAGCTTTTTGTGGATCCCAGAAAGAATCATATTCTTAGAGCTAATTCATTCCTACGCATATAAACTTATTGTAGGTGGGAACTCTTGATTAAATTACCTCCTTTAAGGGTCTTTGATGAGATTGCAGGGCACAAGGTCTTAATCTTCTATAGTAATTTGAAATTATTTTATGAATCCCTGAAGGAAAAAGATTATGTTTTTTAACTAGTTTATTCCTGTGGGGGGGGGGTGTGATACCCTTTGCTGGAATTAATTTTGGATGAAGGTCTTTTGATTAGATTACTTGATAGGCTCTATTTAGGGCTTTGATTGGACTGTGTCAGTGGGGTGTGACTCAGGTTGCATCTTTGCCCCTTTGCTGAGTCTGATATAAACCCAGAGATAGAGACAGACAGACAGACATGAAAATGCAGTAGCCATATTTGATACTGCTATGAGAGAGAGAAAAAACTACAGTTTCATCTACAGCTGTGCTATAAGGAGAGAAGCCCCGAAGAGGCTCAAAGAGGCTGGGCACACAGAGTGATTCAAGAGGAGACAAGGCCTGCTACATGCCTGCTTTCCCTCAGCTGAGCTCATACCTTGGGAAGAAATTGGAGCGGCCAAGACTTGTATAGGAGGCCTGGAAAGAGACAAGGCTCTTGCCTGGTTGCCCTTGGCTGAGCTTAAGCCTCCGCAGAGATCAGTGGCCATCTTGCTTCAACACATGGCTGCTGACTTTGGTGAGAAAGCACCTCTTATGGTGCCTCAGTTCAGACTTCTCACAGCTTTAACTATAATCTTTTACCCCTCAGAAAATCCCCTTTATAAGAGCCAACACATGTCTGGTACTTTGCATCAGCAGCCCTTTGGCAAACTAAACCATCCTCTTGCTGGAGTTCATTATAAATGGAGGACTAAAAGCAGCAGACACAGAGAAAAAGGCACAGAGGTGGAGAGAAGGGACCCAGGAGTGAGGAAGCCACAGATGGAGCAGCCAGGCACTGAAGCAAGGAGACCCAGAAGATGAGCAGATGCCTCCATGTGCCTTCCCGTGTGAGAAAGGACCTCTGGATCACCGGCAGCCAGTCCCTAATATACCTTGATTTGGACACTTTCCCAGTCCCAGAACTGTAAGCTTATAACCTAATAAATTCCTATTATAAAAGCCAACCCATTTCTGGTATATTGGTCCCAGTAGCTTTTAGTAAACTAAAACAATTCCCATTTTATAAGCACATTGTAAGACATTTAGAATTGTGCTAAATGTACTCTAATATAACTGCTTGTTGTAAAATACATACAGATATTATCTGGCTAAAGACATTGTATCTGAGTAATTCCCAGCAGGAATATCACAGTACTTATATGAGGCAAAGCTAAAAAGTGATAGAAGGTGAAGACTGAAGAGGAAGCTAAGAGGAAACGACCTACTTTTCATCTTAGAAAGTCTGAGTAGTCATAATTTGGAAGATAAACTAGATGCATTATAGGCTCTCTTAAAGTAGTCCAGACAATAGTAGGGGGATTAGTAAATGATCAGTGGAAAAAGCATCAAACTGGGAGTTAGAGGAACTGGCCACTGTAGTTCTATCATTAATTAGTTGTGTGACCTTGAATAAGTAACTTGATTCTTCAAGACCTATTTTTTTGGAAGGTAAAATGAAGGGTTTAGATGGAAGATAATCTCCAAGGTCCCTTTAAGTTCACTCACTCTGAATAAACAGAGACATCATGTGGAAGGAGGACGTAATTAAAGAGTTCAGCGGGGAAGACACAGACAAATAGTGTTTTTAATTTACTACTCAATAATCCAATAATTTAAGGCTAAAATCTGGCATCATTAGTGACATTGTTTCAAATGATCTCTTCTGCTCTGGGACTACAGGCAAAAATACTGTATATTTGACAAAACCAAGGCATAAATATTCTATGATAACTGACAAAACTAAATCTGGGCATAATGTAAAAATATAGATTAAATAAAATGTCAGTTGAAAATAAATATGAAATTGTTTCTGTTAATAAGCTGTATTAGATAAAACTAAAATCATGAAACCCTTACAAATATGTCTCTTCTTCTAATTATAAAAATCTAAAAGTTTTAATGTTGACCATTTGTTTCTTTTTGAGATCCAATAGGATATTAGGGCCCCAAATTCTTCCCCTCTCTGTACCCACAGTCTTGCAAAGTTGTCCTGGAGAATATACCCATCAACAGATGGAATCTATTTTTCTACCCCTTATAACCCCCGTATACCTCCCACCCACCCCCCACTCCACTCGTCCCACACCAGCAACCTCCTCCATCATCGTGGCACACTCATCACACTCGGTGAACACATTCTGGAACACTGCTGCACCACATGGATAATAGTTTACCCTGTAGTTCACACTCTCCCCCCGTGCATTCAGTGGTTTATGGCAGGATATATAAAGTCCAGCATCTGACCCTGCAATATCATTCAGGACAACTCAAGAACCTCTTATATTTTTTAATGTAACATTTTTTGTGATGTATGTATCTTCAAAAAAATATGATTTACAAAAATGATGGGGTAGGGGGTGGGGAGTGAGTGGTGTGTATGGGAACCTCTTATGTTTTTTATGTTTTTTATATTTTTAATGTAACATTCTTTGTGATCTATTAACTTTAATTTAAAAAGTATAAAAAATATGTATTGGCCATATGACTTGAAGAAATACACTTGGGCTCTGCAATTTTATTGCTCTTGGGACCTCTGCCACTGTCACCACAAACATAAGCCCAACTTACTCTGCTGGAAAAGGAGAGAACACAGAGAGAGCCCCAGTTTTCCCAACCAGCCCTGACAAGTCCATCATAACCAGCTGATCAAGGATATATGAAGGAGTTCAGCTGAGACCAGAACAAGGCCAGCACAGTTTAGCCCAGCCCAAAACTGATGACCATGGATTAGGGTGGTTTGTTCCACAGCATGAGATAAATGATACATAAGGCATCACAATCCTATTTTTTTAAAATATGACTTTGTTTTGTTATTCCAAGTGAATGCTAGAAGATTTGGCTATGTTTATATGTCAAAGCAATTTAGTTGTTAAGATGAGACTGGTTATTCTGGTTCTTATAAGAGCAAATTGATCAGGTATGTTTTGATTATTGCCTAGACGACAACATGTTATGATTTAAAGGGGGGTATGGAAATTAACTATGGAATGACCAAATCAGTGCTATGTATATGAATTTTCAGTTTGAAGAATGGGCAAGTATATTAGAACACATACCCAAATGTTGAGTAGGAAAATAAGATTTATTTCTTGTTACATTGTATAAGTAACCCATGTTTCAGAAAGAGATTGTTTCCCAAAATTTCACTGGAATATGGGATATATTTTCTAATGGAAACAAAGATCAAAGTTGTGGTTAGGTGCTCAGGGAGACCAACAGATATCTGTTTAACCTAGAACAAAGTTGGAATATTATGTATCAGAAATGAATATAATGTAAAATAATAAAGAAGTCACATTTCTCTTTTAATTATATTTAACCGTATTTGGGGTAGATTCAGACAGATATAGAATCCAGACTATCCTCCATATGATTGCCAGGTACTCTGTTTCTCCCAAGGATTGAAGCTGGGAGCTTATTCTGGGCCATAAACATTTTCTAATTCTCAGAGATGCTAGAGCAGCTCTCGCTGGGGGATGCAGTGCTGCAAGAAAGACCTGGGGTTAAGTATTCAAGGGTCTTTTAGTTTAAGAAGAGGGGGAAGGGTCTGGTATTCAAATACTAGTTCCAAGGAAATAAGAGGAGGTTCTGGGAAGATAGAGGTAGTTGGGCTTGGGCGAACCCCAAGAGTCAGCAAAAATGCTAGTCAAATGGCTAGAGGACCATTTGGGAGCTAGATCAATTCCCAGCCTACTACCCTTAAATGACTATAAAGTACTTCAAATTCAACAAGTCCTAAATTGAACCCACTAACTTCCCATCAGACCTGGTTCTCTCCCAGCATTTCTTCCTGATGACCCTATAATCCTATGACTTTGTGACCTGAGACATTAGGGCCATCATAAGTTCTATACTCTCTAACACTCCAATGTCTCTTTCTTCAAAAAGTATTTTGTTTGACCTTGTATATACATTTTAAAATCATCCATCTGCTCCACTCTATATCCACTGACACCACAGCTACCTTGACCAAAATTAGCCCCCCTCCCTACCATACCTTTCCCCACCAAGTTACTCCAAGTCCCACCCTCCAAGAGGTCAAAGTAATCTTTCTAACCTCAAATTTCATACTTCCATTAATGCAATTACATTTTTAAGGAATCACTAGGTGAGATATCAACTCGAACAGAGATATCTGGCTCTCTCTTCACAATCCCAACTAAAATAGAATATATAAAACCTAGGGGAAAGGCAACAGTTTCGCAAGCTAGCAAAGAACTTTTGAGGCATTTCAGGGCTGAAATCAGATTTGCTGTCTTGAAACACAGCTGGCACTGGTGGGAAGCAGAGGAAATTCTAGCACAGACAAATGTCATTTTCTTTTTGGAAGAGAAGGGTAGATGAGAACACAGGCCATGTTACACAGTGGCACAGTGCAGAGTGAACTAGTGGCACTTGTTTTATCTGCACAGGGAGCCTGGGGACACTACACTAAATAGAAATGAGGGGGTAGGAGCAGAGGACCCTCACAGCAAGTCCCAGGCCTGGTACCAGGAGGAACAACTTTCCCAAACCACAGAGAAGAATCAGCACGGAAGTAGAATTCCTTTGATGGAAATAGACTCTGACTCCCTTCCACATCCCTTATGTTACTGGATCCCTGAGCTGATAAGCAGAACTCCCACTAGAGTCTTGAAAAATCAATGCTAAGAGCATCTGGGAGAAAAGTGAGGAAAGCCATAGAGAATTCATTCACCCCATTTTCCAGTTAAATGCCAGACCTGGACTGCAAGCAGAAAACAAGAAAAAGAAAAAAGTTGGGGCAAGTGCACCACATTTACTAACATAAATGGAATTGTCTTCAAGATTCCCCTGCTAGTCAGTGAAACTTGAATTGGGTAGTTATTCTAAAATCTACTTTTAAATTATACAATTTTCATAATTTACAGTTTTTCTAATTAAAAAAAGAGACTATCAAGCTGATAAAGAGATGTGAACCTGAAATAAGAACTAATTTTCTAGTACAAAGAGATGCACAGTCATTCTTAGAATTTTTAATTAAGAGAGGAATCCATGAATAAATAGTTTCACTCCTTCATACTTACACAATATCTACAATTTTCCTTTAGTTAACAGAACCACTGTGAAGATCAGATATGGCTAGGTGAATAAAAGCTTCCTCAGGCGGCGGACTTGGCCCAGCGGTTAGGGCGTCTGTCTACTACATGGGAGGTCCGCGGTTCAAACCCCGGGTCTCCTTGACCCGTAAGGGGTGCCCTGCCACTCAGGGGTGCCCTTCGCATAGGGGAGCCCCACATGCAAGGAGTGCACCCCGTAAGGAGAGCCACCCAGCGTGAAAGAAAGTGCAGCCTGCCCAGGAATGGTGCCGCACACACAGAGAGCTGACACAACAAGATGATGCAACAAAAAGAAACACAGATTCTCGTGCCGCTGACAACAACAGAAGCGGACAAAGAAGATGCAGCAAATAGACACAGAGAACAGACAACTGGGGTGGGGGGGAAAGGGGAGAGAAACAAATAAATAAGTCTTTTAAAACAATAAAAGCTTCTTCAAATAGTCTTTCATATTTTAGATATGCAAATGTGTCCTATTAACATAATGTCACTACTGAAATCACCTTCCTCTCCAAGTCTGTTCCTCTTAGCATCTTCCTTATCTCAGAAATGACACCCCCATCGACCCAGCTGCCCAAGCTAGAAATCTGGCCTTTTACCCAACTTTTCACTCCTCCACATCTAGTGAATCATTATGTCTTATTGATTTACTTCTAAGATAGATTTTGAAGCAACTTCCCTCCATCTCCATTGTCAAAACCCAAAATTTAAGCAGGGACTTCTCACCTGGATTATAGCAACAGCTAGGATTCATTTTGTCGTCCTGTAATCTACTCTCCAAACTAAAGCCAGACTGATCTTTTTAAAGGCAAATCTGACCATCAGTCTTGTTTGCCATTGTGCTCAGGGTAAAAGCCCCTTTTTCTTTCTCATAGCTCACAAGGCATTTATGATTTGGCTTCTGGTGACTCCTCAAGGCTTACCAACTTGCTCCTGCCAGATGATGTGACCTTTAGTTTGTTAAAGGCACTGAGCCTCTCCATAGGATATTCACTCCTCTAGAAACATACATCCCCTTCCAGCATTTCTGCCTCCCTGGATACTGCCTCCCCTCCAGCCCCTCCCCCCGCCCCCCCGCAAACCCCCACAACCACCATGACTTCCATTAGCTAACTCCTTACCCCTCTTTATACTTACATCTGTGTTACCATCCTCCAGAAGCCTTCCCGGAAACAAGCCAGGGCAGGGGGGCAAGGAGGAGGATTCCTACCTGTGGGCCATCCCTCACCACCTTCATAGAATTTTCATACTCATTTTTAATTGCTTGTTTTTAGATCCTCTGCTAGATAGCAAGCTCTCAGAGCAAGCTCTGTGTCTAGCTTATTTATCATTGCATCACTGAGCCTAGCACAAGTACTAAGAACACAGAAGAGGCTCAGTAAAGATTTGCTCAGTGACAAAGTAAACCAGTGATCCTCAAATTGTAGCTGCTTCAGAATCACCTAGAAGAACTTTTAACACACAGCACTGGGCCCCACACCCAGAGTTTCTGATTCAATAGTTCTGGGTTGGAGACCAATAATTTGCATTTCCAACAAGATTCCAGGAGATGCTGGTCCACTGGCCATAGCTTGAGAACCTCTGGAGAAAACCAAAAAGGTGCAAGTACAAACAACTTTTCTATGCTGTTTTCATAAAATATTATTTTACCTCTAAAAGTGATGAGATACATATAGTTGGCATAGATTTTAGATTATTTAGGAAATATTTCTTATAGATTTATTTTTATGGGTATATTTTCTGTTAAACTATGAGTTTGTGTAATTGATATTTGACTCAGCATGATATTAAGAATTTGAGTTGTGCATATATCACCTATATATGCACAAACATTCATAATACACTTGCATGTAAAAGACTATATTTTGTAAAATTCACAGTACAATTATTTAACCAACATTAATATCTTACCTCTTGTGCTTCATGGGCTATTAACTGGTCCATTAACAATCTCCGCCGTCTTTTCTCCCTTTGCTCTCGTGCAAGAGCATCTTCTTCTAGACGCTTCTGGATTTTTTTAATGTACTCATCATCTGAGTAAGTGTTCAACAAATCAGTAGTTGTCTGGACTGCTGTATCTAAAGAAGTCTTGGATACACTAAGAACAATAGTTTTATTTTAGATTTTCAAAAGTCTAAAATCTAAATCTAAAATCTAAAGATCTTGTAACTATGGAAGATATGAGAAGACTCCCTCTGCTAATTTATTAAAACAAACATTAAAGCAAATATTAGAAGATACTTTATAATAAATATTAGAAAACTAGCTTATCAATATATTCCATTTGATTCTTTCATCTCTGTGAAGTCCTTAGCATAACCTTTTTTCTAGCCGAACACTTTCTTGTACTTTTACTTTTATGATATTCACCAAGAGACATTTTGCTTGGAACCCATCTTTTTCCTACCCTCACCCCATCATTTCTCTCCCTTTTCTTCTTGCTGGCTGCAGGCCTCTCACTTTCCCTGCTTTTGAGTTAACTGTAGGCAGACACACTGATAACCCAAGTGTCAAGGAAGGCTCACCTCAACAACAGTAGGCCAGCTGTGCTAATGTCAGGATGCTGGAGAGTACTCCTATAGATAGCCCCATTCACTGCCACACTCCTCTCACAAGTTACTCTATGAGCTCCCAGATGAAATTCTGATTGCTTAGAGCAATGACTCAGCTCTTACTGGAAGCTAGCAGGACTGAAAGTTGACCCTTGATCACCATGTCACACTTGCAGCCGCACATCTGCTCTGGCCTCTTGCTAAAGTCCTAGAGACGCAAGTGAGAAGAGCTACCCCCAAACCTAAAGAGTCAGGAGGAGACTCGTAGTCTTCCCACCAGAAAGCAAACCCAGTCAAGTTAGTGAGGCAAACAGTGGCTTCATACAGAATGCATAGATTTATTCAAAATGTATCATTAAAAGTAAAAGATTCATTTTTATGGGCATAAGGATCTAATAATCATCAATTCTTAGCTGCACAGCTCTTTAAAAAGTAAATAGAATTCGACAGTATAATAGTTCAAGAAGTACCAGAAAATTACCAAGTTTTCTTGCCAAGAAATAGTGAATTTTAATATTAGGAGTAATTATTGTTTTAATGTTGTAAATGCTAATTTATTTGGTTTAGAAAATAACAATTTAATTCAAAAGATAAGGATACATTCTTTAGGTAGGGAGGGACCAAAGAGTCATCGAGTCTCATATACAAAGACATACTTTTGAAATAGAATAAACTTATGTTTAATGAAGTAACTGCATATTTATAGCAGAGATTATGTTACATTATAGTTCTTTATAGGTAAGATGGTTGTTCTTGCTCAATTCTGGGGACCTAAGAAAAATGTCCTATTTTACTCTTCTCTATATCCATACATAGCAGGTTGGCATATAGTTGATGTCTGATAAATTTCTAATAATATGCTAAGAATCACTATATAAGTGTAATATTATTTTTAAAATATCATATACTAAAATGCTGATCATTTTATCTGCATGGACTTAACCTTCCATTGCATTTTGTCACTGAAAACCATTGAGTACAAATTGGGTAACTACCTAACCAATTTGGTGAAGGGTCAAAGACAGAGTTTAGCCCTATTCATATATTAATATTAATATATAGTACAATAAGTGTGAATATTGCATGGTAATCCTCTTTTAGATCACTTGTCGAAATTCTTAGTATACTTTAAAAACATTGCTTAAAATATTTTGCCCTGGCTTGAGCATGGGTTAATACTTCTCTTAATACTGTAGTTATGCTGTCATTAATATACTTGACACATTGTCCTTTATTTATCAAAGTCATCTATCTATCTATCCATCCATCCATCCATCCAACTGATGTCTTTTTTCAAATAAAGGTCTGAAGAGGACTACCTTACAGTTATTTGAATACTCATTTTACTACATGTTCCTTTTTGAGAACAGTGATTATGTTTTCTTTATATCAGTTTGCTTGCCAATTCTCTGTAAATTTAATAAGTATATATGGAATGAATAAATATATGAATTAATAGGAATCTTGACCAAATTTGTAAGAGGAACAAAAAATGCAGTTGCTAGAAGGAGTATAGTGTGAATCCCTAAATGTAAATGTCAAATTACAACAGCCAACAACCCCAGCTAAAGAAACAAAGAGGAGATTACTGTTTATACTGTTGAGGGATTTTTTGTTTGTTTGTTTAAAAAATAAAGGAACTGAGATATTTTGTACATTTGAAAAAAAGTAGTTAGGGAGCTCTTGTATTGCTGGCATAGAGGCATCCTTTCATTTTTCCACAAAAAGAAAAATGTGGGTTTCAAGTTGAGATGCCTGAGGAATTGTTTTGGGAGCAGGCTGTGACAGAGGTACCTGCAGAGATTGCTCCTTAGCTTCACAATGTAAGAAGTTTTAAATGTGCTTTTTGGCATCAAGTTAGCGTGAAATTTCTGAACCAGTGTAGGGGATGCCTGATACCAAACTAAGAATTCAGAATAAATTAAAAAGCACTGATTGATAAAGGACTTTAAGAAGGGCTATATTGTACAATAGCCTTTTTTTTTTCTTTAAAAGTTTGCTCTAGACTAGTACTTTCCAACATTTTTCATTTTAGGAATGTTATAGAAAATGATATATATTCAGCACACTGGAAGGGATTTATAGTCTAAGAAGAGGGGGTCACAGTCAGAAGTAACCTGCCTAGGGACTCTGCTGCTCTGAGAAGTAAGGGTATCAATATCTCATGACCCACCAATTGGAAATGTCTGGAAGGAACTAAGTAGAAGCTTCAGGGGAAAAATGCTATAACGGACACCACTATTTCCCTGCCTACTTCTCAAATAAGTACCCCGATTTTATTCAAGAAAGTAACCCACCCTACTAAAGATCTCTACACTGCTAGGTATGGTGGTGTGAATGAATGCTGGACAATAAGATGCAAGCAGAAACATTGTCTGTGACTTCTGGGAAGGTTATTAAATGGAGCTGACCTGGATGGTAGGTGTATAACTTTTGTCTATCCTCCTTCCTGATGTATGGATCATGAGCCAAATGGCCAGAGCCCCAGCAGCCATCTTGTTCCATGAATATAACCTCAAGGATGAAAACCATACAAAAGAATGGTGGAGCAAAAAGAAAGGAGGGCCCTTTCTCCTTGATGACCTTGCAGGTGCAACACAAGCCCTGGGCTGCTGACCTCCAGATTTCTTTTATGTGAGAGAGAAGTAAAGTTCTAACAATTGAATCCACTGTTGTTTTAGGGTTTCTAAAGCTAACTGATAGAAAGACATAAGGTCAGGTCGGGTTGGCAAAGACAACAGAAAGCAGGGTGGGTAGAACTGTGATGAATGCTTGCAGCTGTGTTGTATGGGGATTATCTTTAAACATTTATATGACTGACGTGGCAAGGATCCAAATGGATGCTGGTGCTCATGTCAGTGTAGAGCTTGGAGGACTCTGTGCTTGATGTTAACTCTTTGATTGCTAAATTGTGTAGAAATTGGTGGGTCCCAGGAAAGGGACTAGGTAGCTACAGAAATTAATCAATAAGCACCAAAGTATTTCAATATTTTTAAAAAAAACAAATGGTCGTTCTGGTGGACATCATCTGTATTTCACCCCAGAGCATGTGACTGGTGAGGTGAGTGAAAGAAAGAGTTGGAAAAATCTAGTAGTTTCATGGACCAAGGTCAGGGTGGGTATGTTAATCTTCAGGTAGTAGCTGCCTGAAGGACTGGGCTTGGATCATTTTGTTTTTAGGGGGCAGGGGCAACGTTGAACAGGGCATCAGGAATTTCTGCATAGTGAAAGAGGAAAAGTAATGTATGTCTTCTCCATTTTGACTGATTTCCCTTCCACACCTAATTTCAACAATTTTTCTTTTCTAGCTTTTCATATTTCTCTTCATTTGACTCAATTACAAGTACTAATATGGAAGTATTAATCTAAGATCTAAATGAGTGCACTTTGGATAGTTTCCATTTCAAAATGCAGAAAAACCCAAGTTGCTCTTTACATATGTATTCCCTAATTGATATGTCTTCTGTGAATCAGTGACCCCCACCAAGAAAAAAAGGAGGTGGTATCTTTAAGCAAAGGAAGTCCATTTACCAGGAACTTCTTACTGAAAAATTGTCTTGGGGACATTTAGTCAGTAAACTCATCCAACAACTCTCTATTGCTGGTCCCTTTGCCTAATGCTGGCGATAAAACCATAAAATAGACCGAACAAAAGTCAAACAAAGGCTTTAGTGTGACAAATTTAAACTAGTGGTAACTCGAAAGAGTTTTAGTGACTTTTTAAAAAATGTGTTTGAACTTAAAAGAATAAACCTAGCATAGAAAAATAAACATACTCATATCTCAGAGCAGCCATGTTCCCTCTTGACCTTTAAAGAAATTGTTAATGAAAAATTAATCTGAATTTTACCTCATTTTTATTCCCTCATATACCCTCTTAATGAAAATTCTCCAAAGTGAAAAGATCCTTGAAGAGCTCTTCTAGATAAATTATAACTAGATATTTAAAAGTTATATGTAGAACAGAATGCAGTTTTGGTGATTATTAAAATAGTTCACATCCCACCTTTCTTTTGCCTGGAGATCCTTTTTTATTAATGCTTCAAACTTCTTAATCTCATTGGCCACATCCTTTAAAGAAAATTCATTATCAGTGCTCTGCCTCTAAAAACCATCGAAAATCTTCATCATTCATATTCATTCACGTTTATAAGGTAACATGCATTACCAATGCAAGCTAATTAGGAGACTGCATTATAATTATTAGAAGTCTGCATTATAGAATATTTATAAAAATCTAATTTACTTTTAGACTAGGCTAAATCAACCTTAAAGAACATGAAAATTGTCTAACCTGAATCTTTTAGTTAAGGATTCTAACTCTGGCAGTGCACCAGAGGGCGGTTAATGAGAATGCAGATTATCAGGAGTCAGGACATACATTTTTAACTACAATTCTTCCAAACTAGAATAAGCCTTGTTTGAATATAAGTGAGTTTTTCTTAAGCAATTGTTGTTTTAGGTGTTTTAAACATTCCTTGTGGTTAAGTCTTTACACTATCAGTTTGTTTTCCTAATATTAACTTTAGCCAGACCTCTGTCTACTGCAAAACCATGCGTCGACCTATGGAAATATGATAATTAAAGATTTTGCTGAAATGGGATCAGAAGGAAGCCTCTGTTGGTGATGGTTTTTAGAACCCATACACATATATTTTTTTAATATTAAAAAGCAAAGAAGTGTGAATTAACATAAAATGCAGTGCATTTAGGAATCAGAGACCTATGGATCTCTGCTTCACAAGTTTTGTGAACTTGGGTATAGCACGTCATCTTCCTTAGTCTCAGTTTTCTTATCTACAAAATGGGTAAAATAATAACCTAGAGAGTTTGGTAAGGATTAAAGATAATGTTAAGTGCCCAACACAGAGCCTGACAGTAAATGGTAGTTATTACTTTTTTCTTAAACCAGTACATCCCAGACAACAGAATATCATTAATAGTCATTGTAGTAGTATGATGTGGGAATTAATATCAGGATGTACTATTGCTCCCCTATGAAATATAATCAGACTGCATCCTATTGGGATAACTGACAGTTACTTTGGTCCAGAAGAATATCACTAGTATAGGTATCTTAAACTTAAATATACCAAGAGCAAACAACTCTCTTGACATTTCTTGGATTCATAGGAGGAACTGAGTAAAACTAGCAGCAATGGTACACATATGGTGTGTATACCATGACTGGTCCTTGTTGTGCCCAAGGCTGTTAAGATCCATTGACAATAGCACCCACTCTGGCCTAGTTTGGCAGTGGCCTCAGAATCCTTCTCAACACAGGTGTCCAGACAGGTGCTGCCCTTTAATAAGCTTGCCATCCCTGACTTAAAGCTCTGTTTCTGAACAAATACCAGTATAAAAAGGAGTAGTATGCATGTAGTAAAGAAGTTTTGAATGAGAAGGGTCTAGGCCAGAAACAATTTGATAAGAGAAGCTTATTTCATTAAGATAAACAAGTCACAATATTATAGGAATAAACTTACCTCTGCCTCTTTTTTCTTTTTCATCATTTTTTGGGCCTCAAGTGCTTTCAAAGTACGATTTGATGTAGGTTTAGGAATCTGGATGATAGCTGCTTGGATTTTGGCCATTATTTCATTTTGTCGTCTTCTACTCACACGTTGCTGCATATCCCATATATATTTGTTTAGTATTTTGGTACAGCAAGGTAATAGGCAAAACTATTCCCTCACAGATTACATATATATGCAATTTATACACTGAAAATTTCAGGACCCAGCAATTAACCAGTGGACTAGGTGTTATAATTGTGTAATGCTATGAAAAAGGTATCAATATGATTTGATATGAAAAATAAGAAGCTAAAAAACAATTTTGGAATTCCAAAATTATGCTTATGAACTGTGTGCATTTTAATTCCGGATAGCTTTACTTGAAGGATAATAAGGTTGTCCCAAATGAAAAGAGAGTAAATTCCTTTCTCAGCCCCAGGCTGATAAACTACCCTATCATGGGAAGCCTGATGGTCAGTACAGCAGATGGTCTCTAGCAGGGTTCCTAAGGAACCCAAAAGAAATGACAAGCTTCCCAAAACCCAGTCATACTTAAACCTCAACCATCAAATTAACACTAAATTATGTGATATCATTATGGGACCATCTCTCCTGTACACAGGCAGTAACTATTTTAAAAAGAACATAAGCAGAGAACCTAACTGAAAGAAAATAAACTGAAAATCAGATACAATATTTAAAGGTAAATGATTTAAGCAGTAACATGTGAAACTAATCCTGATTTTACCACTAACACATTATATTAGAACTAATAAGATCATTCGTGCCTACGTTCAAGGATAAACCTCAATTTACCATTAAAAAAGCAGGAATTATAATTTTCAAATGTGAAACCATATAAAATTATTTTTAGCATATTAGTAAATGTACAGTTTGATTTCTTCATTTTATTTCCCAAAATGTGACTTTTTTGCTTAGTTACAGTGTATTTGTTTCTCTAGAAAGCAAGAAAGATATAGGCTCTCTGCCTTTTGCCCTATTTGCTTCCAATGATCATTTTTAACAAAATTCATTTCAGATTTAATGGAGTCATATTTCCTGTTTCCCAACTTTCTTTGGAAACTTTCTGCATTAAACCTGGCATTTCAAGTTGAACAGGGTGGTCCCATACAAATTAGAGCACCAGTATTTGGTATCATCTTAAATTACTTGAAAAGAGCTTTGTCTCCTTGCCATGCTATGCCAGGGGACACCCAGTCCTTTTTCCATTCTCTGGAAAATACTGAATAATAGATCTTCCAGAATTTGTCTTTTATCTTTTTCCTCCTCCTATACAGGAATAGGTATATCTTTCCTCCTTCATACAGTCAAGCTCTTATTTAAGCTGACTACATTCAGGAAATATTATTTAGCACTCTAAATATATGAATTTTAAAAGTGATTAATAGAACAATGAGAAGAACTATAGTTCTTTTGTTTATATCTTACACATTCTCAGCCAAATGAAATTCTCCTACAGGTTTTTAATGATTCCAAACACTATTATCGTTTCATATCCTTAAAGACATAGGAGATCACTAAAGATTTTTGAAGAAATTTGAAATGTGGCAAGGAGTTGGTCAAAGCAAAACAAGGGCAGAAAGAAGTTAAGAGAAATTCAAGATGGTTAGAAAAGTCCTGAGCAGAGACCCACCCTACATTGCCAGGAAGAGGAAAATGAGGTAGATTATAAAGACCTAGGGGATGCAAAAGAAGGAAAAGAAGGGAAAATGTCCACTCTGTCTCCCTCAAGGTGACACATGGTTATGCTGAGGCAGCTAGTGGCCTTCCCCCCATCACCAAATTAGTATCTGAAGCAGAATTACCATCAGTAAAAAGAGATCGAATTGTCCTACTACTCTAGGGAATTCCAGTTCTAGATCTTAGCCAGCAGTAGAAGTTTTGGTCACTAAAGGGGATGGAGGGAAGGGACAAAGGGAGGGAAGGCGGGGTGAGAGCAGGAGTGAGATATGAGTCATCTATCAGGAAAACTTAACTTGTGCTACATTAATACTTATGCAATGTGTACTATAGGCATAAATCGCAAACAGTATACTATGCACTAAGGAACTTCTGGAAAAATATTGCTCTGTAAAACCTTTTCGATATTAAAACATCTTTGTTCTTCTTTGAGTATTTGAAATCTTTCAAGGTTCTCAACATTCACACGGACAAGTTCTTCTTCCATGTGTCTATATTTCTCTTGAAACCTGTGTGTAACCCGCATCAGATTGAAATCAGTTTGACGTGGTATCAGGTTTTTAAGTCTCTAAACGAAGAAAGCATTTCAAAAGATTCTGGTATTAGAGAATTGAGAGTATATTGTCATTATAAGTACACAAATTTTGTCTTCAATGTAAAATTTCTATGAATTACCATTGTTGGTGGAAAATAAATTCAAGTGCATATTAATCACTTGTATCTTTAACAGATATAAGGACAATAAAATATCATTATTGAAATCATTCTTACAAAATAGCCTCATACCTTCTTTTTACAGTAAAATCTTTTGTCCTGAGTTTAATTTTCAATGAATGCTATTTGTGTTCTTGGAAATACATTTTCACAAAAGTAATTTTAAAAACCAATTTTAACACTAAAAGATAATAAAAAGAAGTCAGGTTATTCCCATTACTTAAGTCACTCCTTAATAGAAAGGGAAGAAACCTGAAAACTTTCAGGCCGTTAGAAATGAGGGTGCCACAGTACAAGAAAATGAACTCTCAAAGATGATTAAAAAGTGAGATTATAGAGCAATGTGGCTAATGTATTTAAACAAAAGCTTTATACCCAAAATTAATTGCTTTAGAAGATAATGACTTACTAAAACAAGCAAAAAAAAGTCCCATTGCACAAACCATTTTTGGCCTTTCTCTTTTAAAACTGGCTCAATAAATACTGGCACTTACTCAAAAGAACATATGAGAACCTTTCAGCTGGCTTTAAGCCCTTGCACACCCATGTTCTCTTCTCATGCTTAATATTGGCCTTGTCTCCATTTTCACAGAGGCAATGTAAGTAGAAACCAACTTAACTTCCTGCTTCTTTATGTCAACACATATCTATATCTTCAACTCAATTCTTTCTTGTTTTCTCCCAGTTCAGCAAATAACTATTGGGATATTACATTGCCTAATGGTTAAGTGGGAGACTTCTCAAGTCAGATGGTCTAGGTTCGATTTCTAGCTCTGCCATCTAACAGCTGCATGAACTTGGGCAAGTCACTTAACTCCTCTGTGCTTCAGTTCCATCATCTGTAAAATGGGAAAAATAAAAGTATGTATCTCCCAGGGCTATTGTGAAATTTAAATGAGATAATGTACATAAAGCACCTGGAATAGGGCGTGGCACATCACTAAGTACTTTTAATAAAGTTTAGTCATTATTAATATTATTAGGCACCCACATTTCCCCCATCTTGTACCAAAGAAAGAGGCATTTCTACTTCTTTTCTAAGATAATCCTGCATCCACCTCAACCAATGATTGCATCTTCTTCCTTTCTTCCCCAGAGGACCTTCTCCACTTATTTTTCATACCAGTCTTTTCCATCTCTCCTGCCACTACTGCTTTTTCTCAATTGGCAAGTTATCCCAGCCTATATGTCCATAAAACAAACAAAACCACACACTTTCCTCACTTTCCTTGAGCTTCTGTCCCTCTAGCTATGTTCTCGCTTTCTCTTCTCCTTTAATGTTGACATTGCTTGCAAGTATAATCTGTGCTTCCTTCCTCATCGTCAATTCACTCATTCACTCCTCAACTCACTGCAATCTGGCTTTTACTGATCTACTCAACTGAAACCACTTTCTCTCCCATAAATGTAAGATGGTTGGCTTTTTCCTGTGTTGTTCCCTACATAGTATTTGACATAAAGGAGGACCTAAATAAATATTTAATATTGTTCAATGAATGGAAGTTTAAATCTGAAAGGTCACCCAAAATCAACATTAAGTCCAATGGCCTCCTGTGAGTCCTCATCTATACTCCTATAACATTTTCACTGTTGACTGCTTTATAGTTTACAAAGCATTTTCTTATATAATAAGAAATATACATATTTCTTATATACTGTTTCCTTGAAGCTACTCAAAAGCTCAACTCTGAAGTAAGTAGAAATAATTATCTGTTATATCATTATTGCATCATAGATTAAATTTTTAAAAATAATTGTATCCATGTCTTTTTAGTGTTTTGCATCAGTACAGTACCCAGAATTAACTTAGAGGCTGGAAAAGTCAATGCACTTCACCTTTCATAAGCAAATAGCAAAGAAACTGGAGAGAATTAGTGACTAAAAATTGTATCAATTAATCAAAACACATTTAATAGTATTTGAAATGTTCAAAGCATTGGACTAGGCATATTCCTTGAAGGTGAGGTATTAAAAACAGTGTGAGGCCATATGACAAGTAAATAATGAACCATTTACCAACAATTTCAGCAGCAGGAAGTTAACACCCAGTGAGTGAATTACCTGTACTCTAAGAGTTCCACAGGAGAAATCCATGTGTGCTGGGAAGGCTGTACAGAAATAGATGGAGAAGAAAAGGTTGGGGAGAGATTGGAAGGATGATTTTGGGTGGGTGGTATGGAAGAGCAGGAATATACAAATCATATTTAAGGACAGGCTGCCAATCAACACTGGAGAAAGAAAGACATTGAGTTGGGGACTATGAAGAAATATAGAGAGAAGGACAGGTTGGGGCCATTAGCGAATGGCCTTGTATGTCAGTCAATCTAGATTAAAGATAGGTTTGTGTAAAATAGAAGATTTCTGAGTAAAAGGAAAACCCAAATGGAAGTAAAATTTAGGGAAGATTAATCTAGCAAGTGGTTAACTTCAAGCAGAAAGCCTGAAGATCTGGAGGTTGCTAGTAAGTGGCTGCAATTGTTATAAGGAAGTTTGAGCAGACGTGATAGGAGTGGAAATGGAAAGAGAGGAGCAAGCATGAAAAACACTGGGAAATATGGAAAAGCATAATTTGATAAGCCACTGGCAATTGTGATAGGATGGAGGGAGACCTTATAAAGGGATACATTAGTTCAAAATATTAGTATAAAATTAAACCCAAGAATGACCAAAAACATATGTAAATGATATAAATACCAAATGGGGTCTCTTTCAGAATATAAGCAATGTCACTGCCAATTCTCTTTCCCAAGTTTTACATTGTGACATACTTATGTTTTTTTCTGCTCCTACCTCTCGAAAAGCCTCGCTTTTCATGTTTTGAAGTTTTGTCAGGGGTTGCATGGCTTGCATTTCCACTTCAGTTAGTCCACTCTTCTTCTTTTTCTGAAGAGCAATGTACAATTGATATAAAAGTTTTGTTGCTGCCCCGGGCTTCTCTGTAATGATGCTCTGGGCCACATTCTGATCAAACTGCACACCCAGAAGGTGAAGTGTTGGCTCCAAGCGAGAAAAATTATTAAGTTTGGCACTTGAAACCCTAGGTGTTAAAATGTTTACATAATTACATACTGGCATTGAACTAAAAAAACAACAAACAATAAATATCAGAGGTAGTATCATGCATGATACAATATAATGAATTATCCCCATTTCTTTAAAATATATTTTTATTCCCTAAAACCATTCAGTAAGGTAAATACATTGGGCTTTTTCACTGTCTGCTCTAAATTGTAGAATTTCTATAGCAAGTCAACATAAAAAGAGATAACCAAATACATGATTCTAAATGCAAAAAGCTTAACCATGGTTTCAAAAGAAATTACCCACAAAGCAATTTAAATATACTTTTCCTTGAATGATAAATTATTGGAATCTAAAAATAGTCTTTAATGTTTCATTTACAACTCTAAAAATGACCCTCTCAGTCTGAAATATTTAATTAAGTATTGTTAACTATGTGATCCGATTATATTATAATCTTCACAGCACATCTTTACCGTAAAAAGCAATAAAAACTTTCTAACTAGAAGTTTTATTTATTTTGAATGACATATTATCAAATAGGTTTAAATTTTAGAATAATTCATTAAACCATTCATTTGTTAATTTACTCTTTCAGTTAAGAAACATATAATAAATACCATTATATACTAAGGGTTTATAAAGTGTCAGGGTTACAAAGATGAAGAAGGCACAGTCCTTGTTTGGAGTGGGAAAAACTTAATGAGTAAACAAGTAGTAATCAAATGAGGCAAGTGTTGTAATAGTTATCCCTAATGATCTAAGGCTCCTTAATGAGCTTTATAAATGTAGTGACAGATGGAAGGCAAACATATTGGATATAGCTTCAATATTTGCAACTCTCTGATCAAATAAGTTACAAATATTAATTCTTAGAAAAGACATTGACCTATTTTCTCCTTATTTTAATTCTCTAACATTCAGTGACACTCTTTAATGGAAAAAATATTAATATATTGTATATACTTGAATATGTCAAGGCCTGCCCCTCTTCCCTCTATCAAAAATGATACCTCAGAACTAGGGAATTGCCAGATATTTGAGTCCTTTTTGAATATTTAAAGTTATGGGATACTCATTCAATAAATTCATTTTTAACTGCAAAATTATTTGTGAAATAAAGTGACTTTTTAAAAAGAATGAATCATTATAATTTCCTCATACATAATCATGTTCTTTGTGAACAAAGGCAGTTTTATATCTCCTTCTGATACATATGCCCTTCACTTCTTTTTCTTACTTTATTGCATTGGCTAGGATTTTCAGGACAAGTGGCATCAAAACAGATCAATTAAAGAATAGAATGGGGATCCAGAAATAAATCTAGGTATATATAATGACATTCTTCTCTGATACTTGGGCACTCAAATCACAGAGTCAGAAGGTCTAATGGGTTATGTAAGCCAATATGCTGCCCCACACAAGAATCCCTCCCTCAGACTTCCTGACAGTGTCATAATATAGAAATAAAGTTTGCCACTTACTACATGTACTGGCAAGGGTAAAAGCTTTAAATACCCTTGACCCCTCTTATAACTTAATAAACTTTATTAAAATATCTCCTACTTGTATGCATCTTGTATGCAGAGGCAGAAAATAAAAAATATTTTCATAAGCACACACAAAAATCAAGTTCCTTACCTTACAATCATACCACATATAGACTACAATATACAACACAGTCCAATGTATTTTTATCTTCTGCAATAATGAAGGTGTCTCTCTTAACTTTAACATGCTTCCAGGCTCAGTTTACCTAGACTTCTGGGCATCTTGCCTTGCAGTGGGCATTAGCATTACACAGGGCCACTCTTCCCAGCAGAAGACCATAGAACATTTTTCTAAATTGTCTTGTCAATCACAGACCATACTGAGAAATACTGACATGATGATCCCTTCCAAATAAATCATAATTAGTTTCTTGACAAGGACTCTCAGTATCATAGGGGCTGTGGTTTGTCAACTTCTCCTAATCAGAAATATGCTGTGGCTTCAACAAATACAACAGAACCAAGAAGGCACAATTAGAACAGCTCTTTAAATATTACAAGTAATAGCACAAAGCTGAAGTCTATGTTTCACACAGAACATCTGGAACCTCTTCTGCTGCTTTCCAGTCACACAGTCTTAATTTAGGCAGAGAGAAGCACCTAGAAGGTATCAGCCTTTAACTGTCAGTTAGCTTGTGCTGATGTATAACTTAAGAAATGTCTAAAGTTAATATAATTTCTATTTTATTCCAAAACATGCTGATATTGACTACTTCTATATCTAAGTCTAAAATAAGAGTTTGTTATCACAGCATCAAATTGATAATGAGGTTTGAAATAAGTACAGGGTCTGGGGTCACATCGCATCTCCTTAATGCAAATGTGCTGAGGGTGTTGATGGCTCTGGGTGGTAGATATTGCACTGTCATTTGTCTGATTCTGGGTGTCTCCAAGGCGCCCAGGTAGATGAAGCAAATGGAGCAGCAGGGGCTCTGGGACCCCCTCTCCTTTCAACCACAGTGGCCCTACTTAAATTACTCTGTTTTTAATTATAATTGGAGTTTAGATAATATTTCTTTTGAAGAAAATGTTCTGTTCCTATGAATCACTTTGAAATGACTTGGAACAGAGTCACACCACTGAAGGTAAACCTCTCTGAGGCCTAGCAATGCTCACCTTTGCTTATTCAGACTGTCTACACTGTGCCTTATATAATCTTTCTCAAAAGATTGCCTTCAAACAATGGTTCTAAACCTTTTTTTTTTTTGCATCATAGATGCCTCTGTAAATCTGATGAGGGATATGGAACTTCTTTACAAGAAAATTATATGCACATCAACACATATATACCAAATACATTATACTATTATACAGTGTTTGTGGACCTCCTAAAATCTAACCTAAAAGAGCCCCTGAACTTCCAAGTTAAAACCTCATACTCTAAAAAGAGTTGTGGCTGGAGAAATACAGGAGTTATTCCTAAGTATGAATAAGGGGAAACTATTGTGAGAAAGCCAATGTCAATGAAATTAGTGACATACTTTCTTTTCCAGTCATGTGGTATAACCTGCTATCCTATTTCCTGTGTTTACTATTATTCTTTCAACAGAAAAATCCAGTAAAATATATTTAGTATATCAAACTACAGCAACCAAACTTTGAATAATATATTTTAAATTAATGAAACAGAAACAGGTGTTACAGGGAATGAGAAGAAATACTGGAAACTTTAGCAAACATTTTTTTTTTTTAGTTTTTTTTCATGTCCCGTTTTATAATTCTTTCACCCAGAAATGAACTTATAATTTGAGGTAACAAACATTGACCTAAAATGATCAGGGCAAAGTAGATCATGCTCTGAAGATTAAGATTGTGAAGAGTATAATCAGATAAATGGCATGCTTATGTTCCTTGGATAGGGACTGGGACCGTCTGAAGTTATTTTATGAATTCCCAAAAAGAAAGATTATGTTCGAACTAATCCATTCCTGGGGGTATGGGGCCCTTTTGAATGACTATGTCAGTGAGGCATGATTCAGGTTTGGTCTCTTCTGTCTTACTGGAGCGTAATATAAATGGAGGCACAGAGAGAAAGACACAAAGAAAAGAAACTGCCATTTTGATTTTGCCATGTGGAAAAAAAAAAGGAGAAAATATAGAGAGAGGACTCCAGGTTTGCCTACAACTGAGTTCAAGGAAAGAAGCCCTGAGAGCCTGAGAGAGGTCCCAGAGTCTGGAATCAGCAGAGCACAGAGGCTCAGAAAGAGTCCTTTGAGGGGCTGGGTCCACAGAGCAGCTCAAGGCTGAGGAGATGAGCCTGCCATATGCCTGATTCCCACATGGCAGGATGCCAGGATCACCAGTAGCTAACTTTGGTGAGAAAGCATCTCTGCTGATGCTTTGATTTGGACCTTTCATAGTCTCAGAACTGTAAAATTTTACTGCAAATAAAATTCCCATTATAAAGGCCAACCCATTTCTGGTACTGTATTTCAGCAGCCCTGTGGCAAACTAAGACAGGCAGGCACCTTACAGCCCCTTTTGATCTTCCCATCATAGTTGTCCCTGCATACCTTCTTCATCATAGCGTTCCATGTGCTTTGCTCCCAACACATATTTGGAAAGATAAAGACTAAGAGTCCTTGTCAGAGCTTTAACCTCAGAGACATGCTTGAGCTCCAGAGTTTACAAGCATGATAACTAAAGAGGGGGGATTCAGAATCAAATATTACTCATATCCAAACTTGACAAAGCATAGAAATGGGGAGATCACTTCCTCTTCTCTCACTTATAGCATATGGTCTTCAGTATACTATTATGACTTAGTTATCTATTAGGGCTTTCTAATGGATTTAGTAGACTGGTCAAAAAATCTAGGTATAGATTCTCTCTGGAAATTTCCAGAGAGAAGTAATTATACGTGGATTTATATATATATTCTAAATCCCAACCAATCAGAATTTTGGGAAGATAACTGGTGTGCCATTGATGGAAGCACACCCTTGTTATAGCATATGTTCAAACAACGTAATAATCAACAGTTGTTTTTGAATAAGGAGGAGTCTTGGGATATCTTTGCTCTGGAGACAGTACATATGATGTAAATGATGACCTCTGAGGGAATAAAGAATGTATTCTGGGAAAAGACTTCTTACTTTCTGCCTGCAGTCCTCGTTTGCCAACTGATTGTCTTTCTCCCTTGTTGCTTACCACCTGGTGAGGGAATACGTCTTCTTGCATGGCAAGTTGATATTGCATTCCCAGAGATATCCATGCTTGCTGTTTTGTTTTGTTTGTGTTTAAACTATTCTGTTCATTTTTCAACCTTTGGGAAGAACTAAAGATATTCCAAAATAGAGAGTTCTTTCATAGTTAGATGAGCTTTTCTTAGAATTACTTTTTCCAAAGCAAATAACTTGAGGTTTTTAGCAATAGACACTTAATTTACAGTTCATGTGTTAGGCTAAAGAAACTGAAAATATTTGACGAGATGCCCAAATCATAAGCCCTGGTACTACAGTTGCCTAAAAAGAGACTTTGTCAAAAAAGGATGATTTCCCCACTACTTGACCTTTCTGGTAGTTCCCTAGAAAAGCCACAATTGCAGGGCTTAACATTATTTAACCTAACCCAAAACTTACTCACTGGGAAAAGCCCTATTTCCAGAGTCTTCATAAAAAACAATCAGTGGACATTGTTAAACATTGAACCTGACTGAGGAAGCAATACCAATTGGAGCAAACAAGGACCTGGCCAAAACTCAAAAGAAAATCCTAAGAATGAGATGGCCATAGCAAGTGTGGTTGTTTGGAACTAGATGTACACCAGAAAAGCATGCTTTTAAACATTTTAGGTAGGACCTTTTCATGAGGCTACTTCAGTTTAGGTATGGCCTAACTCAATCAGGAGGGGCCTTAATCCTTTTACTGGAGTCCTCTGTAAGCAGAATGAAATTCAGATGGAAAGAAAAAGCCACAGGAACCAAGAACCTGAAGGTCAACAGACCCAAAAGAGAAGGGAGAGTCCAGGAGAGGCCACTTCTCTTCAGTTCAATGGGGACCTAACGAAGAGCATGCCTAGGTCTTGTCCAAATTTAGAGTCAATAAAGAAAATCCATCTGAATCTTACTAAAGGGGAATAGTCTATATTCTTTCCTCAGGCTTTTATTCAGGAATTATGGAAGATTCTCTCCCTTTAATCACGATATTAACCATTTAGTTTGGGTTATTGTTATATTTTTCAAAAACAATAAAAACAAATCTGCTTAGTTCTTCATAAAATACATATGAACATTCTCTAGACTTGTCATCTTAAGAACAATCCTTATGATGTAAGAAACAAGAAAATGATAAATTACAGTAGTATTCTCATTACCTAAGTTTCTCACTGGGTTGAGAAATCAAGCTAATAAGAAAACTTGTATAAACTTACATTGAAAAAATATATGTTCATGCTTTATGAAATGTATTTGTAGGAGAATTTGATTTATTATAGAAAATTTTAAAAGTGCCTATGTAAACAAAGAAGGGACACCACTACTGACAGGAAAAAAGAGATTATAAGGGACTATTATGAATAACTATACGGCAAAAAATTAGATAATTAGGTGAAATGGACAAATTCCTAGAGAAATACAAACTACCAAAACTGAATAAGAATAAAAAGAAAATATGAAGGGAAAAAATCCACTAAAGTAAAAATCCACAAAGTAAAGAAATTGAAATAGTAATGGGAAGAAAATTAAACTTTCCACGGAGAAAAGTCTAGGTCCAAAGAAAACTCATCCAGCTTCATTGGTGAATTCTACCAAACACTTAAATAATTAATACCAATCCTTTACAAACTCTTCCAAAAAAAAAAAAAAAAAAAGAAGAAAGGAACACTTCCCAACTCAATTTATATTATTCTCATAATATAACCATACAAAGACATCACAAGAAAACCACAGACCAATATCCCTTATGAATATTACGGAGGAGAAACTCTCAATAAAATACAAGAAAATAAAACCCAGCAACACATCAAAGAATTATAAACCATGACCAAGTGTGTGATTTATGCCATGAATACAAGGTTGATTTAGCATCCAGAAATTAAGTAATGTCATACACATATTAAAAGAACAAAGGGAAAAATAACACACTTTCAATATAGTCAGAAAAAATCATTTAACAGAATTCAACATTCTGTCACAGTAAGAACACTCAATATATTGGGAATAGAAGGAAAATTTTGCAATTTGATAAAGGCATCTAGAAAAACCAAGAACTACCATAATACTTAATGATTTCCCTCTAAGATCAGGAAAAAGACAAGGGTGTTTTCCCTTGTCATTTCTATTCAACAATGTCCCTGAATTTATAGGCTGGGATATTAGGCAAGAAAATGAAATTAAAGACATCTAAGTTGAAAAGGAAGAATAAAACTCTCTATTTGTGAAGGACATGGTCTTGTATATGGAAAATCCTAAGTAATCAAAACACAAAAGACATAAAAACTAGTAAGTTCAGCAAAATTGCAGGATATGAAATTAATATAAAAAGAATAAACTACTGAGGAATCAATTTAACAAAAGAAGTACAAAATTTGTATACTGATAAATATAAAACATTTCATGTTCATGGCTTGGAAGACTTATTATTGTTAAAATTGTAATACTCCCCAAACTGATCTACAGATTGAACAAAATCCCTACCAAAATTATAGCGGCTCTTTTGGCAGAAATTGGCAAAATAATCCTAAATTTCCTATGACAATGCAAAGGATTCAGAATAGCTCAGTTTGCCAGACATGCCACAACAAAGTAACCCAGACTAGGTGGTTAAAAACAACAGGAACTTATTGTCTCACAGTTATTTAGGCTAGAGATCTGAAATCTATTGGTGTGGATAGGACCATATTTCCTCTGAGTACTGCAGCTAGTTCAGGTGGTGGCTTGCAGGTAATCCATGGCATAACTCAACCTCTCCTTCCATCACATAGCTGTAATCTTTCTGTTGCTGTCTCTTGCCATGTCCATATTTCCTCTCCTTATAAGGACATGATTTATACTCGAATTGGGTACAACCTATCCAGTTTGGCCTCATCTTAACTAATAACATCTTCAGGATGTTTAGAAATAAATTCACATTTACAGGACCTGGAGTTAAGAGTTGAACATATCATTTTGGGAGGTACATTCAATGTCTAGCAATAGAAAAACAACATGGATGAAGAAGAACAAAGTTAGAGGACTTGCATGTCCTGATTTCAAAACAAACTACAAAGATACAGTAACCAAGGCAGTGTGGTACTACCATAAGGATAGCGATAAATCAATAGAATAGAAGCAAGACTCCAAAAATATACCCTTACATTTATGGCCAATTGAATTATGATAAGGTTGTCAAGACAATTTAATGGGAAAAGAATAGTCTTTTCAACAAATGGTGCTGGGATAACTGGATATCCATGTGCAAATGAAGTCAGAAATCTACCTCATAACATCAGTAAAATTTAACTCAAAACGGACCATAAACCTAAATTTAAGAGATAAAATTATAAAATCCTTAGGAAAAAAGATAGGAGTAAATATTTGTGAACTTGAGTTAGGCGATGGTTTCTTAGATACAACACCAAAAATACAAATGAAAAAATAAAAAACATATGAATTGAACTTGTTCAAAATTTAAAATGTCTGTGCTTCAAAGGATATCATCGAGAAAGTAAAAAGACAACTCATAGAGTGGGAAAAGTATTTGAAAATCATATACATTATGAGTTTTTTTACCCAGGATATATAAATAATAATCACAACCCAACAACAAAAAAAGAAAGAAGGTAATATAAAATAATAGACAAAGGACTTGTGTAAACATTTCACTAAAGAAGATACAAAATTGGCCAATCAGCATATGAAAAGATGCTTAACATCTTGCAAATCAAAACCATAATGAGATTATCACTTCACACCCACTTCACACCACAATAATAATTTAAAAATAACAGGTGTTACTGAGTATATGGAGAAATTAGAACCTTCAAATGTTGCTAGTGGGCATGTAACACGGTACAGCCACTTTGAAAGCACAGTGTACACAAAAACTTGAACATGAATGTTTGTTGCAGCATTATTCATAATAGCCAAAGAGTGGAATCAACTCAAATGCCCATAAATTGATGAGTGGATAACACAATGAGACATAGTCATATAACTGAACATTGTTTGGCTGGAAAGAAATGAAGTACTGATAACATGCTCAACATGGATAAAGCTTGGAACATAATGTTAAGTGAAAGAATCCAGTTGCAAAGACCACATATTGTACAATTCCATTTTTATGGAAAAGGCAAATCCGTAGAGACAGAAAATAGATTAGTGGTTTCCTAGGGGCATGGAGAGGGGAGGGAAGATGGGGAGTAACTGCTAATGGGTATGAAGTTTTTCCCTGGAATGATAAAAATGTTTTAGAACTAGATATGGTGATGGTTGCACAACACTATGGATATACTAAAAACCACTCACTGAGTTGTACCCTTCAAGTGGTGAACCTTAGGGTATGTGAATTATATGTCAGTAAAGCTGCTTCAAAAAATAAATGATTGTTTTGTAAATTACTAGTTAAATTTTACTTTATATTTTTAAAAGAGCAAAGAAAAGTACTCAATGGCCACTGAACACCCTGTATATGCTATTTCACTGCTTAAAAGAAGGAAGAATCAATTAATGAAAGAGGAAGTAACCAGGCTTAAGGTTGAAGGAAAATAGAGACAATCTGGAGATGAGATATTGCAAGTAACCATCTCTCCTTTGTACTCCTGAGAAAACAGAACCATGTATTAGGGGAAGCAACAATTTCCATAGCTAGGTCTGTTTGGCTGGTTTAGGTTTAGGAAGGGATCTTATGATTGGTGATTCTTTAGATTCAATTTTGAATACTAATATTTCCAAATGCCACAAAAATTGACCTTTTTTAAAAGTAAGGAATAATCTCACTAACCTGCTTTCTGAAAATTTTGAAAAATCATCCTGAAGTTCAAACTTGTGCAGAACTTCTCCAATTAGGTAGCCACTGGAAAATGTCTTAGCAAATGTCTTGGGACCTGAATTTTAAACATTATGATAAAAAAAGTGAATATAATGTTATGCATAGAGCTAACATATTCTATTAGGTATACATGGAATTAAGCCTCCAAACTTTAACTTGAACTCTAAATTTCATGAAAATATTTTTGAAATAACTTATCTTTTGTTAACTAAAAGGAAAAAACTGAGGTTAAACAGTAGATAACTTACAAAGACCTCAAGTAAATGTAAATCAATACTTGATGTTATATGAAATTATGAGAGAAAAGACAACCTCTGATCAAACTGAACAAAACACAAGTAATAAAATTTATAAATAACTTTAGATCTGAAAGCAAACTTTCAATATATTGTATAAAATTACTCTCTAATAGTTATAGTTATCCACATTACCTATGAATATAGCATATTCTGGTAAAGTGAAATGCAATCAAGCTTTTTATACCTTAAGTCTTAATTTTACATTTCTCCTGTAGAAATTTTACTAAAATCATCTGTATCCTCTTAAAAAAATACTACTGATCATAATAAAATTTCCCCTCATGAATTCAGAGTCGTGTCTGTGGTCCAGTTGCCCCATGCAAGTGATATAAATGGGCTAGAGAAAATAGCACAGATTTTGGAGCCACAAACATCTGGGTTGGAATATTGACTCTGCCCCTTACTAGCAGTGAGATGTGGGGCATGCTGCTTAACCTTGAGTTGCAGTTTCCTCATTTCTAGAACAAATATAATAATATCTATCTTGGAAATCTCTTTTAAAGATTAGCAATAATATATGAAAATTGCTTGATACCATGCCATGCCAGTTACATAGTAAGCACATAATGGTAGTTGCAGAAACTTTTTTTTTTCTTTTTGGTGTTAAATATAATTTGTTTTTCTAAAAAAAATAAAAGACTAGTTGGGGTCAGTTACGTTTTTCTAATGTGGTAAATGATATAGCGTTAAATAATATTCAAGGAGCAAATAACTATGACTTTACAGAAAATAAATTATGGAATCATAGACCAAATCCTATATGTCAAATGATAGAAAAATCCTCTAGAAATCTTCAGTATGTTTCTATCAGAGTCCTTCAAGCAAAAACAGTCAAAACACTGTATATCATTGCAGTATCACAAATACAGTTGCATTCGAGTTTCCTATTTTCTCTAATTGACTAATAATAACATGCCTATTTGAATATGAAGCAATACAATTTTTTCATAATTTGTAGAACTAATGCTTGGTTGTGTGGTAGCAGAGGGGTGAGGTGGGTTGATATGGAGGCCACAGCACAGTGGGCTCACTCAAATAATCACACATTATCATAAAAGACTCCTTTGCATATCTGACACCCGTCCACTATTTTATCCAAGACCTTCCTAAAATTTGCTCTCAAAGTGTTTTTCATTCAATACCCCAATTCTTAGGTTCAATCATTCCAATAATGTATACAGGTCATTAAGAAAGATTTCAACTGTTCCCATTGACTCTACTTACTCAGAGTGAGCTCTTGAACTGCATAGCTTTAGAATATATTGATTATGGATATGTGATATTTTATTTATAATACAAAAAATAAAAGTGGAGAATGCTTTTGGGGGGAAATGTTTTTGTCTATGGATCACATTAACAAGAAGTAAAGAAGTGAAACATTTGAAAGCTCTGCAAAAACGTAACTTTCCAATCACCTAAACTTGTGTAAGACTGTTTAGGTATAGTTTGTATGAGACTAGAAACCCTGCACTTATTCTTTTTTTTTAAAGATTTATTTATTTATTTCTCCCCCTCCCCCAGTGTCTGATCTCTGTGACCTTTCAATGTGTATTCTTCTGTGTCCACTTGTATTTTCATCAGGCGGCACTGGGAATCTGTGTCTCTTTTTGTTGCGTCGTTTTGCTGCGTCAGCTCTCTGTGTGTGCAGCGCCACTCCTGGGCGGGCTGCAGTTTTCACGTGGGGCAGCTCTCCTTGTGTGGGGGCCACTCCTTGTGCGGAGGCATTCCTGCATGCGCCAGCACTCCTCGCGCGCAGCAGCACTGTGTGTGGGCCAGCTCACCACACGAGCCAGAAGGCTCTGGGTATCGAACCCTCGGACCTCCTATATGGTAGGCGGATGCTCTATCTGTTGAGCTACATCTGCTCCCTGCACTTATTCTTGAAGTCTAGAGTCTAGCACCTATTACAGTAGATTTTTGTTAGCTTTTTTTTGGGTAGACCACTTTTATCCTGATTTTAAAACTATACTCATTCTAAAGACATGACACATTCTTTCAGAGTTGATGGTTGGATGATTTTTCTTATCAGTTTTATCTGACCTTCCACAGCTGTGCCTTAATTTTGAAATACCAATCTCACTGTTCCAAAAATACTTGAAGAACAAGGATTAATTAGCTCCTGGAGCTTCCACTTAGAAAATCTGGAATTCATGGCATACACCAGCTCTATAATCTTGCCAGCTGAATTATAATTCTTTTGTTGTGCTTGAGTCCATTGCAACATAAACTAAGCTTGCTATTCACTGCCAAGTCAGTGTGCTTTTCTGGCTTCAACATGGCACCACCCGAATATCATAATGCCTTATGACACTACTAACGTGAGGAGAATTTGCCTTGATCTTATGCTAAATACCATCATTTATTTAGCATCTAAGCAGCAAATCAAAATTGTTGTCTTCCTCCTCCACAGTGCAGAGGGAGGCCATCCCACCTGCATCACTGTTGCTTTCTTTTCCCTCCTAGACTCTCCACTGCTCACCACCATTGCTTTTCCACAGTCTGGGCAATCACCACTGCCCTAACCATGCCATCTGGGGTGCTCTGGTTCTGCTTTCCACTCCTACTTTCTGTTCCTTCTTTCTTTTACCCTCTATGTAGCAGAGAAACTGCAGCAAATTGTTGACTATGAAAAGAAAGCCAGTGGAAAAATAAAATCATATTCTGCTCCCTTTAAAAATGGCATGGCATATAATAACGCAATTCTGATATGAATGAAGTAGAAGCATTTAGGGCTAAAAAGGCCAAAGAAGGGCTACAAACATCTAGGAATTTCATTGTCATAGTAGATTATAGCAAATAAAAAAAGTCTGTCTGCATCTTTTTATGCATAAGACATTTTAAATTTATTGCAAGACATAACAGCAAAAAAGAGAACAATGAGTGGAAAACTTCAGCAAATGACAAAGGCAGGAAAGGAGAAACATAGAGAAACAAATAAAAAGAGAAGAAAGAAGAATACGTGCAAGAAATTAGACAAGGTTAGAAAAAGATGAAAAGTGAGCAATCTAGGAATATATAGAGAAAAATGTATAAAATGAGAGGACACATAAACAGCCAGAGAGAGAGAGAAAGAGGTAGGAAGTGGGAGAGAAATACAAAGGGAAAAAAGGAAAAGCAAAAGAAAGCTTCTTCCCTCCCTCCTTTATCATATTTTCTTCCCACTAAATGTTGCTGAATACCATGACTAATTTCATGACAGCTGCCTCTAAGCCTATTTGCACTAAGAGTTGGCATTTCCTGTGGAGAAGAATAGGCTAGGTGACTCAAAGAGGAAGGAACAATGAATGAATATGAGAAATAAATGAGCCTTGAAAGATCAGCAATACCTTCTTCCTAACTAAGGCCTAGAATGATTTACAGTTTAGACAGACTGTCCAGCAATAACTCAACTCTCCCTTTTCCAAGCCACTTTCTGGTCCCTACTGCTAAAATATTTGGTGTGGGGCCTCCTGGACAGCTGGGAGAATGAAATGGCCCAAGATGCTTCTCCATCAAAACGTCCTTGAGAAAGCAAATAAAGAAGATAGGTTCTCTACCTGCCAAAAAGTAATGAGGAGAGCACAGGCTCTGGAGAAAGATTCTCTGCTCATTTATAAGCTACTGGACCTTGGGCAATTACATAGCCTTACAAGTTTCATCTGTAAAAGAGGGAGTGTGATGGATTCTACCTCATAACAGTTGCTTTGAAAATTAAATGAGCTATTGCACATAAAGTGCTTAACATAATGCCTGGGATATGGCAAGGGTTCTGTGACAATTTCTTATTCTCATTATTACTGCCACCTAGTTTAAGACAGTAGGTCATGTTAACTGCACAATTCATATGCTCAAAATGGATGCCCAATGACTGAAGTACAAACATTCTTGTTTAAAAGATAATTATTGACATTGCCCTTAAATTCAGATACAAGTTCATGCTTGGGACCAGATAAGTTATAATATCCTCACCAGCCTGGGGAAACATCTTTTAATCAAACACAGTTAAATTTCCACAAGGAAACATTTAAATATTCACATTGTATAGGATAAATGAAGACTAAATATATCCTCACAGCAGTTTTGCAGACAAATGAATGAGTCACAAACTTTTTGTTTTCAGATTGTTTTGGATTCTGGAATTGCAGACAAGGGATGGTAGAATTATATCACTCTATAATCCAATGGTCTTTGCTCCCCCTTTCCTAGAGGAACAGAGCCTAGCCTGCATATCCACCACATTTAAAAAGTCAAGCAAATTTACTTTCACTTGAGAGACAGAAAAGCGGTCATTGACAGCTGGGAACTGGCCTGGCACTATCAAGCCTCAGTGTGGCTAGGAGCTGACCTGGCTCCCACAACTAGGACTTGGCATTCACCAGGGGAGGTAAACAATTTCATAGCACACCAACTCCAGAGACAAGCCCACTCTGCAATCCTGATGGACCAAACAAAACAAAACAAAATAAAGCACTCTGTAATCATGTCAAACAGATGAAATAAAAAATATTGTCTAAACCATAAAAATATCCTGGCTTATATGAGTGAGTGCGGCTTCTTTCACAATCACAGCTTTGCCTCACTTCTCTGCACCTTCTAGATAAGATTAAATACGACAACCAACCTAGAATTGCCCATGCTTTTGGACAGGATCCAGTTCAGAGCAAAGCCCCACTTCCCTGAACACTTCATTCAAATCACCTAATGCAAGTCCAAACACCACAGGTCCTTTTTAACACCTTTTTACTGAGACTCCACACAGTTCCCCATGGGATTTTGCAAGAAGTCAGTAAAACCAACTTTGTTCAACTATAGGTGATAACAGTCTCTGTGGTCTTTGGCAGGAGGAAATTGACTATTTCTTTCCCTCCAGTGTAAGAATAGGATGACCTACCTTTAGAATTTTCTCCTTTGAAGGTTTGATCATGATTCTTTAAAAGATTTACTATATGAAAGTAAAGTTCAATTGCTCTAATGTTTTTTTTCTAAATGGTTAAATGACTGGATATCATTTTCGAAACTTTGGAATTGAAAAATGTTGACCTTGACTTACACAATAGACTTCTGCTATTAGGTTTGCTGTCTCAATTTCTAGTCATCTGAAGCCAAGTTTTAATCAAGAATAATGCCGAACTAGCTGTGAATTGCCAATTTCTGTTGTGTTACATCAGAAGCAATATATTTTATAATGATCCTGAAAGAAGTCTGAGAAAATGCGTGGTTTAATGATACCCAGTTAAAAGTGCAATGAGCAACAAGTCTGGAGACCCCAAAATCTACTCCTGACTTGCTACTACCTCACTGTATAACCCTGAACAGATAGATAATTGTGTTTGGTTTACTTTCTTCATCTACCAAAAAAGAAGTCATATGATGTCTAGGATTTTCTTTCAGACCTAAAATTATTGATTGTATGAAATAGTAAGATCATGGGGCAGTGATAAGATTACCAAAATATATTATAAAAGATTGTATACAAATAAATATGCAATAGGATATTTGATATTTTGTTCCTTTCTTAAAATATAATTTGATATTTTGGAAAAGACTTGGGCACAAGACCTAATCGACAAAGAGAGTTTAGCACACAAGAGGATCCAATTAAAGTATGTTCACAAAATTTGGGAAAAAGAGTAGAAATGAGCTCTAAAACAAAAACTCCTAAAATTTATTAAAAGGACAAGATTATTACCTATGGGAACACCTTGGGAAAAAACAATTATCTCTTTAATTTTTAAAAATATCATGAATACTATAACCTTGGGATATAATAATTAACCTTATTCAGAATATTTACACTGTAACAATAGAAGCATTCACAAATATTGTAATTTTAAAAGTTTTTGGTGGGGAGTAGATGTAGCTCAAGTGGTTGAGCACCTGCTTTCCATGTACAAGGTCCCAAGTTTGATCCTCAGAATCTCATTTAAAAAAAACAAAATGAAAAGACCAACTCTCACTGAGGAGTGGATGCAGCTCAGTAGATGAATGCCTGCTTCCCATATATGAGGTCCTGGGTTCAATCCCTGGTACCTTGTAAAAAAATAGATTTTGGCAGCAGAAATAACACTGGAAATGACACTGATCATGTTGGCTTCTCTAACACTGTTCAGGGCCTATAGGGTCTCTGATCCAAACAATTGCCACTGCTATCTACACAAAATGTATCTAGAGCAGAAAAGCAAAGCACATGAAATAGTAGCTTGAGTTGAGGATCGTTTGGGTAATACCTAATTCCTGATTATCTACAGGCTATAGGCAACAAGTAGTCCATAGTCTGATATATAAACTTGGGTTTCTTTGGAGTGTGCCAGTCCATTAAGATGGTGGATTATATTCAATTACCTGTATAGATTATTCTGTTATCCTTTTCCCCAAGATAAACTGGTAATCTGGCTAATAAACCCTGCACATTGTAATATGAGATAGTATAAAACAATTCTTAAGAACTAGCTTAAAGTAATAAGAGCAGAGCTTCTGAAATCACAAAGCTGAGAATCAAAGTACCCAGAGCAATCTTCTCAAGATGAACAAATCCATAAAGCTAAACCTGAAACAAAACTTCAGTCTACTTTTGCCTCACTCATGTACTTTCACAGAATATTTAATTCTTCACTGAGTGCCTACTATGTGATAAGCACTGTACCAGAAACTATTCTAAAGTGAAAGACAGAAAAGCAGTTGACAGAGTATTTATTGAGCACTTATAGATGTCAGACACTGTGGAGGATGTTTTGCATTGCATCTCATTTGATAATCTCCCTAATATATAGCAATTTATTATTCTCAATTCTCAGGTTATAAAACTGGAAACTAGAGATTATTATTCCTACTTTGCACACTACAAAGTTGAGACTTAGAGATACTTAACTTTCCAAAACCCAGTTTTCTTTTTATTGCATCTTTACGATTGATAATAAAGTCTATTACCCCTGATACAACTAAGACATGCATAATAAAGTATTTATAATTTTCATTATAGCCATATCCCAAATCCTAAAGAATGTGGGACTGTCCTCTACATTCATCTTTATAAGGATCTGACCTTACAGATTAATAGAATTTGAAGGTGTCTAATCATTTATGGAGAATGTTCAGTTATGGAAGTCTATTGCTAGTTTCCTTTTATAATGAATGCATAAGAGTTTTGGGAAACAGAGGAAATGCTTACTCTTGAAAATAACAGAGTTCTTAAAGGATTTTGCAGCAAATCGTTTAGTGGCATTACTCTACGTTGCTAAAATTTTTTGGTCTTTTTTTATTAGAGAATTTGTAGGTTTACAGAAAGTTCATACAGAAAATACAGAGTTCTCATATACATTGCTTATTTTTCATTATTAAAAATAATTGCTTGAATTCCAGACATAGTTTTAGGATGATCAACATCTTGGATTCCAAAACTTTACATTAACATATATACATATTGCATTATTTTTTAAATAAATGGTCTAGCTTAATATATAATAACTCACTAAAGAGCCTTAGCTTTGAGGACATAGATTTGAGTCGACCTATGTTGAGACTAATTAAGTGTCTGGAGACACCCAGAAACTACCCCATACCACCTCATTAAGTGGAAGAACGCTATTCTCAGTTGAAGATCATCGGAATGCATTTTCTCTCCTTCCAGATATCAAAAGTAGCCCAGGCTATACAAATTCCAATAAGCTTTGCACAAATTGCCATTTATCTTTCAAAATAATTCAGAAGTCATTCAGCTTTTGCCTCATCTAGGCAGCAAATACATTCTGCATTTCACCCTGTCTTTCTTGTCCCAGCTAGCAACGTGTAGTTTGAAACCCTAATTATTCGACTTCTGCCACCTAACCATCGAGGAATTCATTTATATCTGTAGAAGTTATGCCTGTGTAGTTGAACCTTGGTTCTTGTGGCTTCAAATTGAACAAAAGTCTTTATAAAAGGAGCCCAAATGGATATTTTTTTGAAGAGTTGGTTTTTTTAAACTCTAGTCCCTAACTATAAACACTAATATACAATACAGTGCCTAACAGCACAAGTCAAAGAGCTTGTTCAATTCCTAGCCCTACCACCTACTAGCTGTGTCATCTTGAACAAATTATCACCTTCTCTCAACTTTGTTTCCTGTACATCTGCAACAGTGCCTTTTAGGGTTGTTTTTAAGATTAAATTTTTAAAAACGAAGTAAAGGAAAAACCTAGCACAGGGCCTTCCATAAGTGCATAAGTGCTTAATAAATAATGACTTTTATCATTATTATTCTTTCCCATGTATGTTTCATTTGAGAAAATAACTCTCACACAAGCTACTGCAATACTTTATTTTAAGAAGCTTACTTCATTTAAAGCGTAGAATCTCCTTTTCACCATTTTTCATATAAAAAATTGACCTCTCCTGATTTTTTAAAACTACTTTTAATGCTATATTGAATTTTCCTTTCAAACCACAAAAATACAAGCATGAGCCAAATAACACAGATGTATAAAGAGAAAGTCAGCAATCTCTACCTTCCCCAGGTAACCAGTGTTAACAGACTGGTTTATATCCTTCCACATTTTTCTCTATGCTCACAGAAACCACAATATTCATTACATATATATATATATCAACAGTCCAGTATATACCTTTCCACACTTGACTTTATGCTCATATGAACAAATGAGTATCAGTATTTATATATATGTAATATACATATATACATGTATGTATATGTTTTCCCTAATTGATACAAAAATGGAATAATATAAGTCATAATAGCTTCAAGTTTTGTTGCTTACTTGACAAAAATATGTAAATTTCCCTTTGCATCAAAAGATATAGCAACTAACTTATTCTTTCTAACAGCTACTTCACAATCCATAGTATTACACCATCATTTTTACAAGCATTCCACTATTGAAGGATATTCAGTTCATTTCCAATTTTTTGTTCTTTGCCCCTATAAGTCATGTGACAATAAACATTTCTTGTTCAAATATCCTTACATATTGGTGCTTTTATATGTCTGACAGATTCTGAAAAGTGAGAGTTGGCATTTACTATGTACTTTTCTAAATGCTTTCCATTTATTATCTCATTTAATCTTGGCACAACCAAGAGGTGGTATTATTTTCACTATTTTAAGAATATCCAAATTGTGACAAATAGGTCAAGTTATTGAGTTAGTATTGCTGTACAAGAGATTTGAGAGTTTAAATAACATGCCCAAATTCACCAGCTAATAAATGGGTAAGAAATTTGAATCCAGGTTCTCTGGGCTCTAAGTCCATGCCCTTAACATGGTAGGTACTCATATACTGACAAATTACTTTCCTCAGTAGTTGTAGCCATTTACAGTCTCTTAATAATGATTTCTATAAATCACAGAAGACTTCCATTGTGCACCACAGAATGGCTTATCTAGTGATGGGACTCAACAGCAGGCAGTGTGCCTCCTCAGGTGCACAGATGGCTATCTTATTTTTTTCCAACCAAGTGAGTCTGAAAAGCCTTATAGTCTGAAAAGCCATATTAGTCTGAAAAGCCTTTTACAACGTAGAGTTTCCTTAAGTTGGGGACTGTCTCTCGATCCCTCTTAGCAGTAACGATCAAGAAGTAAATACCTACTGCTATTGAATGGGAGGCAGAATTCTGCTTTAGGACTGGGTATCTCTGCTAACCTCTTCCAGATTTACACTGCAGGGAAGCAGAGGCAGGGCTGGGAATTTTCCATTCATAACTTATGGTGTTAAAATTCTTACTTAAAAAGTCACCATTTTTTATCTTCTCAGAATGAAGTAATTCCTCCCCCTCTCAAGCTCAAAATTCCCCAACCCTATTAAAATTTTAATGGTATACTATACTGTTTTTATGTTTCTTATTAATTTTATATTCTTTTCCCAAAAGTGTTTTAATTTGCAATAGAGCCCTGGGGACTTGAGCAGAGTGTGTTTTTTACTAATACATAAACCAAATTAAACTAAGCAATCTGGAACTGCTGTTCCTCTGGAGGAATAAAAACTAAGTATATGATAATGCATTTTGGTTCATATGGTGAGGATGGAGTAAGAAAATCCAGGTGAAAAATATTGTCCTGAGATCGGCATCATATTTTAGGAGATGGAGAGACACAATGGTATGGTTATAGAGCCCTAGGAAAGAATTTATTACAGCTAACAGCAAGTGCATGGGTAGTGTTTTGGCAAAGAAACAGTCCTGGCTTTATGCCCAAGAAGAGCGACTAGAAGTGCTGAAGGTTAAGGATGATTCTACTGAAATAAACACTTTGCCACTACAGAAATGTTACCATTCTGTGACATCTCTGGAATGACCCAAGGTTGGGCTGGCACCATTGCCTCTCTGGTAGCAAATCAACATTATGCAAAGGTGCTTCTGGGGAAACCGACTGAAATAATTTGCACTGGAAATCCTTTGCCTTAAGCAAAAACCATACTAGCTGCAAAATGAACTCTTGCTAAAGACAGAAGGGAGAAAGCTCAAGATGGAGTGCAGTACTGTGTGGCAATGGCTTGGCTAACAAGGAAGTTGCCAGCATGTAAAAGTGTCTCTATGATAGTTAACTTTAGAAACTCTGGGTGGCAACTTTAGGTTAGGATGGAATTAGGTTGGTGAATAACGAAGGTCCTCTTTGGGCAAGAGTTAATGATGGCCAGAAATGGCTAAATTTTGTAAATTTGGGGTAAAAAATATCTAAAGTTTGTAAAAATCAGGATGCCCTGCATTAATTCATTTCACACACCTCTTCCTCCCTAGGGAGTTAGGTATGGAAAGTATGATTAGAAAGAAGTTATGGTAACTTGCCCAGGGGCACACATCTAGTAGAGTAACATCTAGAACATACAATCTGACTTTAAGTTTCCATATTTCACTGGCTTGCCAGCACACCAAACTTCTGGTGATGCCAGGTGGGCAATGTCACGGCCAGATTAAACGTCTAGCAAACTCCTCTCTCCCTCGGAGCAAGAGAGGGCTCCTTCAATTCGTTTCTGCTCTGAACCACACAGGTCAGAAACCCTGCGAGGCTGGACTCCCCGGTGATAATGGGAAACTCCGGAACGGCCGAGTGGGGACATCAGAAGACCCGCGATGGCTGGGGTGAGCTCTGGGGCGGCCGCCGCACCCCACCTGCACAGCTCGCGTTTTTCCCACCACCTTCCATCGGGGCGCCGGGCTTGATACCTCACCCTCCCATCGCTCGCTCGCCCCCGGCCGTGGTCACTCACTCACGGTCCGGGACAGCTTCACCTCCTGGTTGAGCCACTGGCACAAGATCTCCGACATGGCTCCACCCGCACCTCAGACAGTAAGCGGGTTCTAAAGAGGCAGCGAGAACCAAGCCCTCCGGCCCGCGTCCTTCGTTGCCAATGGCAACCCGTTGCTAAGGAAGCGTAGCCAGCTTCGAGCAAGGTGAAAGGCTGGACAAAGACGCGACGAACCAGTCCAGCCGCAGAGAAGGGAAAATTGTGGCCTGCCCCCTGGTGGCGGGTAAGACCCAGACGCGCGCAAGCGCAGGTGGCTCTGAAGGGCCCGCGGTGTGAACCGTGGCCTGAAAGAGGCCGCGGACAAACTACTGGGGAAGGATGGGTGCGGGGAGGGGCGAGGCAGGGAAAGCCATGCACCGAGCCAGGGTTCTTGAGAAGTGTCTAAAGAAAAAGAATGGAACTTTTGATCGAAGGGGTGGAGTTTTTTGTTGTGTTTTGTGTGGTGTTTGTCTTTTAAAGAAACCTGTATTAAAGTTCTTGCACTAATTTACAATTGCCCGTTTGATTTGCGATATTGTGTGGGTTACTCTGGCTAGCATGGAATGCCTCTTACTTGTTTTTTTATTCCCATACCTAGTATAGGATATGACACGCAGCAAGCATTCTTTGATATGTCGTTGCTATTAAAATTGTTCTTTCCTCTATTTTCCCCACGTGTTAATTATTTTAAATTGTACCTAAAAGTTTAAATGGAATAATAAAAAATAAACATATATACTGTACAGAGTATATATGTGTGTGTGTGTATATATATGTACACTATGCACTAATATATAGATTTCATGATATAGAGATAGAGAATCACAAATATAAGGAATTCCCCCCAAACAAGTGTTGTGTACACACCAAACTTTCATTCGTTTAAAACTGTCAGAACACTTCAAAACATACTATAAAGCTACGGTGGTGAAAACAGCATGGTATTGGCATAAGGAAAGACACATAGACCAATGGAATCGAATTGAAAGCTCTGATATAGAACCTCACATATATAGCCACATAATATTTGATAAAGCCACCAAACCCTCTCAATTGGGAGACAGTGGCCTATTCAACAAATGGTGTCTGGAGAACTGGATAGCCATATGTAGAAAAATGAAAGAGGATTACCATCTCACACCTTATACAAAGATCAACTCAAGATGGATCAAAGACCTAAATATAAGAGCCAAGACCATAAAAACCTTAGAAAGCAGTGTAGGGAAACATCTACAGGACCTTGTAATAGGAAATGGATTTATGAATATCTCACCAAAAGCACGAGCAGCAAAAGAACTAATAGATAAATGGGACTTCCTCAAAATTAAAGCCTTCTGCACCTCAAAGGAGTTTGTCAAGAAAGTAAAAAGGGAGCCCACACAGTGGGAGAAAATATTTGGCAATCATATATCTGATAAGAAACTTATAACTTGCATATATAAAGAACTCCTATATCTTGAAAATAAAAAGATAAACAACCCATTTAAAAAATGGGAAAAAGACTTAAACAGACACTTCTCCGAAGAAGAAATACAAATGGCAAGAAAGCACATGAAAAAATGTTCCAAATCTCTAGCTATCAGGGAAATGCAAATCAAAACTACAATGAGATACCATCTTACACCCATAAGATTGGCAGCTATGAAAAAAACAGAAGAATACAAGTGCTGGAGAGGATGTGAAGGAAGGGGAACACTCATCCACTGCTGGTGGGAATGCAGAAGGATCCAACCATTCTGGAGGACAGTATGGTGGTTTCTCAAAAAACTAGCCATAGATTTACCATATGACCCAGCAATACCACTGCTGGATATATACCCAGCAGAACTGAAAACAAGGACACAAACCGATATATGTACACCAATGTTCATAGCAGCATTGTTCACTATTGCCAAAAGTTGGAATCAACCCAAATGCCCATCAACAGATGAGTGGATCAATAAAATGTGGTATATACACACAATGGAATACTACTCGGCTGTAAGAACAAACACACTACAAACACATGTGATAACATGGATGAATCTTGAGAACCTTATGTTGAGTGAAGCAACCCAGACATTGAAGGACAAATACTACATGACCTCAATGATATGAAATAAACAAGCTGCCCTAGATAGCAAGAGACTGAACGATAGGCTTACAGGAAATCGGAGGGTGGAGGAAGGATATGAGCCGACGTCTGCAGGGGTGGAACTTAAGACGAGATGGTGGTAAGTATGAACACAAAGAAGAGATAAAATGGGGGCAAGGGGTTGCCTTTGGTTGGGGCTTTACGGGTTTGAGAGTGGCTGGGGAGGGACGGTTGGGTAATGTTGCCCAAAAGTGGGGGGAGGGAGGGGTAGCATACGAACACAGGAGAGGGTCAGGTGTTGGTGGAGAGTAAAATGCCGAGAAAATAATATCAAAATATAATAAAGAGGGTTACCTGTTTAGAATGCTTGGAGGGGAGGGTCTGATGCAGGACGGGCTCCTGGGGAATGTCTAAATGCTCATTCTGCCAGAGTGGGTGACACCATGGGGTAGAATCCCAAGTAGTGAGAGTGGGGGTGGACCCACATCCTGGGGAGGACTAATGCCACCAAATAGAGGGAACTCTATCCCTCGAGAGAAAGGGTGGCTCCCAGGGCATTGGGGCAGATGAGCAAGTTAGGCCCTAAACACTATTCCATCTATCTCTGGAAGTGGCCCCTCAGGAAACAGAGGTTGACTGTCACTGTGGGCACCAAGGTGGAAGGGAAAATGGACGTTAAATGTGTGGAACCAAAGTAAATGGGGGGCAAGGGAGGAGTTTCTTGAGAGTACACAAGGATGGATATAAAACATGTAATATTACACCATAACATATAGGAGACGACAGACTGATAATGTAAACCATAATGTAAAACATAGGAGGACTAAAAATGTAAAGAACTGTGTATCCTAAAGTATGCACCATAATGTAAGCACAGATATTACCATGTTAGAAAGCTAATATCTCAGACTCTGTACATCACCTTAAGTAAATATGATGTGAATAGGGTGTAAGAGTATCGCTGTGGAAGGAAAAAGGTGTTGTGGTGGATGTATGGGAGTGCTGTATATTATATATATGCATTGCTGTGGTCTAGGACTCCTACGAAGAAACGCTGAATAATTAGGGGGGGGGGGAAAAAAAAAAAAAAAGGATAGGATGTGGAATTTTTTCAAGTCAACATTCTTTATCTAAGTTCTTTATCTAACTTTATCCAAGTTCTTTATCTATCCTTTAAACCCATCGCTATATGCCATTCCCTAGTAAGGGACCATGACATTATATTGGGCTTCAAATTTCGGGGAGTTCTGGATCACAGAGTGTTTCAACAATGGCAATGGAGGGATACTGGTATGGGATACCAATGACAGGTGATATATGGCTGACAGGGAACTGTACAGAACATATGTCCAGGGTGCATGGTAATGATTGGATATACTCATAGTGGCAACAATTAAAAACCCAGCAGGGGGGGTACTGGGTTCCTGGCCAGTGGTGCTCTGTCGTGGTCCCTAGGGGAGCAGCGATAGTCTCCCAGGTACAGCGGCGGGGACCGGGAGGGAGTGAGGGTTCAACAGTGAGCCCCTGATGCTAATGACTATGCTTGTGAGCTGATAAACCTAAAATAAGAACAAGGCCTAGAGCAACATTGTGCCTGGGAATTTCCTCCTGTCAGCCTTCATGTTACTCAAATGTGGCCAGGCTCGAAGCCAAACTCAGCATGTAAATGCAATGCCTTCCCTCCGAGCGTGGGACATGACACCCGGGGATGAGCCTCCCTGGCAACGAGGGACCACTATCAAATACCAACTGATGATGCAACTGGGAAAGGACCTTATATGGAAGGTTCAATGCGGATCAGCAGAATATCCATGTCTACATAAAACAACATGACTTTAAAATGCTGTTTGACCTAAAGTAAGGGGGAAATGGAAAGGAGAAATGAGTTTATATGGCTACGAGTTTCTAAAAAAGAGTCTGGAGGCTGGCAGAAGGATTGCCCTCATGCACAACTGAGCAGAGTCAGAGAGACAGATAAAGCAGATACAACCCCCAGATATTGGTTCCTATGAAGGCTAAAGAGACCCATGAGAGTTATGGTCATGGCCGATGGGGTTTACTACCAGGGCAGATGGCCCCTCTCTGGAAACGGTGTTTATGTGTGATGAATCTGGGCTCAGATGGGATCTCCCTTCATAAGACTTTCATACTAATCTGCTGGAGGTGCAGTTAACGTTGGGGTTTAAGATATAGTTAGGGGATTTGAATCTCTGGACTGATAATGTGATAGCCAGGTCCTGAGCCTCAACAGACTCCAGCACCTACAATCTGATTTATTGGACTTACCACACTCAGCTAAGATGGAGTTGAAGAAGGACAATCACCACACCATGGAGCCTAGAGTGATTACAACTGAAAATGGGAGGATGGCAGCCAGCATCCATGTGGAATCTGAGCCTCCTCTTGACATAGAGGTGCAATGGACACAACCAATCCAATGTCCACATAGAAGAGGTGGCATTGGATTGGGAAAAGTGGACATGGTGGACGATGGGTATGGGGAAGGGCAGGAAGAGATGAGAGGTGGGGGCGTATTTGGGACGTGGAGCTGCCCTGGATGGCGCCTCGGGGGTAATCACCGGACATCGTGGATCCTCACAGGGCCCACTGGATGGAATGGAGGAGAGTATGGGCCATGATGTGGACCATTGTATATGAGGTGCAGAGGTGCCCAAAGATGTACTTACCAAATCCAATGGATGTGTCATGATGATGGGAACGAGTGTTGTTGGGGGGGGAAAGGGGGGGTGGGGGGGTGGGGTTGAATGGGACCTCACATATATATTTTTAATGTAATATTATTACAAAGTCAATAAAAAAAACAATAAATAAATAAATAACAAAAAAAAATACAAACATTGACATTTCCTTTAAAAAAAAAAGTTAATTTAACATAGTAAAAGGGATTTGTAATTTGACTATATATATAGTTTCAAAACAATACAGTACATAAAACATTAATAATACTTTAAAAAAAATAAAATAAAATAAAACTGTCAGAACAGTAACAGTAATGAGCTCCTACAGCAAACATCTCCTGAGATTGATTTGAAATTGATCTGTGGATCCAAATTGGATAAAAGTTTAGTGCCATTTAACTGTTGGCTTCACTTAATTCCTAAACACCCCATCACCTGGATATCATGAGTACTTGTAGTGGTTACAAGTTTTCATTTTGATCCTACTTTCCTGTTTTAAATATGTTCTTATGGTAAACCCCAAATTACTTCCCAGGATAGCAATCAGCCTTCCTGTATCTGTTTCACAGACCAAACCAACTACAGTTAGTAACAATATCTCAGGAAGTGGGAAGTCAGAGAAGGATAGTATCCCATTCACAGCTATTATTTTCATATCTTGTACAAAACGCATTATTTTAGTTAAGATGGGACTGCCAACACAGCAGGCATGGCTGCAATTGGAATTCTAAGGGAGATTTTGCCAACAAAATTGAGAACTGGTATATCAATATGGCTCACCTTCAAGTTACATAAATGTGGATGATCAGAAGATTAAAAAAAAAAGCCACTATTGCTGGGGAATATATTTCATAAAGCCATATGCATTGCAAATAAGCTCTGAAAATGCTTTTAAGGGATGGATATGTGCCTAGAAATGGCCTCTGCAGCACTCCTGATTCTTGTCATCTTGGTACTAAGAAGTTTTGAGCTTTAATTTCAGTCCGTAGAACTAGGAGGACTGAAATGAATGTTTTTCAGATTGCTGAGAAAATTGCTTTTTGGAAGGGCACAGGTGATGAAGCACCAAACTCCAGAACAATACTGGAAAAAAGTGTCTATACTCATAGACCACCTGTAGTTATAGGCTGTTTTGTCTAAATTCAGTGAAAAATCTTTGTTTCAAAGGGTTATTTGTAGTGTTTATGTATGGAACCCGGATCATAGTTTGCCTGTGTGCTATTTTGGAAAAGAAGTTTACATACAGGATTTAGATACTAAATAAAGATATAGATACTTACTTTACGGTTCGATACCCAGGACCTCCTACATGGGAAGCTCAACCACTGAAATACATCCACTCCCCAAAGAGAGTTGACTTCTTCATTTGTTTGGGTTTTTAAAGGAGGTCCTGGGGATCGAATCTCCTATTGGCACGAATTGCTTTTTTCCCCATGTGGAATCAGTTGGAAGAGGAAGAAATGATTAAAAAATTGGACAGTTTCCCATCTCTTCTTGAGACGGCTTCCTTAATGTTTTTAAGGAGTTATCTTTTGAATATCTGGCTTCTGCATCCAAACATAACAACCACAGTAATTAAAAAACGTAATAAAATATTTTCTTTTTAAAGTACTTTCTGACATTCTGAATTATAAATTTTTACTTTTCTGTAAATAATCAAGGATGAACTATAAAAAGTTATTTTGAGCCCACAAGATAATTTGAAAAATTATACTGTTTACTCGAATGCAATCCATTAGAAAGTTTTTCTTATTCTTACACAGATAAATTGTAACATTTTTCAAAATTGGAATGAATCACTCTTAATAAAGCCCAAGCTTTGGAACCAAACACACCTGAGGCTGGAGGGGATTTTGGAATAAGTAGATGCCACCAAGATAATTCTTTGTTAAAGCAATGGGTAAGGCTTAGGTGGGGGAGATGAAGGGGCTTTTCTCCCCTAATGCTTCCCGTAGCCTGGTGACTCTTGGAGAGACCAAATTGCTGCCACTTGGAGGGACAGACGCACTATTGAGACTGGGGACCTCTCTTTCTGTGGCAGACTTGCATTGATGAGAAAGTAGCTGCTTCCATGGGCTGGTGAGCCCCGTGTCCCAGGCACCCCCATGGCCCAGCTTGCTGATGCATGGGGTCCAGTCATACGTGGGTGTTTCAATAATCTCACATATTTATTTTTGGCTGTTCTGAAAGTAAAAAGGTATCTACATAATGATTCATAATCAATCATTTATTAATCCTTAGCTTCTCAGTTACAATCCCACTAAAGATTCTTTATGATCTAGCCTCAATCAAACCTTAAATGTAAGCACCAATTCCCTTTGCGACTCCTGCTCACATCTCTTTACTGTGTCCAGTTTTCTCACCCCCACACCTCACCCCAATTCCCTCTGAAAAAAAAAAAAAGGCAACATTCTCCACCAACCAAATCTACCTGTCCTTCAGGGTCAAGCTCATCAGCTACCTTCTTCACAAAGCCTCCTCCTATTCTCCTACTCTTCCAGTTTCATCTTCTTTTTGAAAGCCCAAAGCATTTTCTTTTAAATTCTAATCCCAGCCACCTAACTCCTTCCAATGGCCCACAGTAAGTCTGTAGTAGAATATCAGTAAGTCCACTCTAGTCCATAATTCATTCCCCAATCCTGAGGATTCTGGGATGGTATGCCCACTCCCCCTCTAATTGAGAGGGGGCTTCGATCCCATATGGCTGATGGATGGGACTCTCTTGCTTGCAGTTGTAGGCTCTCTTGGGTCCTTGTTACTGAGGTTATCCATCACAACCTCGTTAGTTGTTCTGGGTGTGCCCAATGAACTGGAATGTAGGTGTGGCCACTCTGTTGAGGCTCAGGGCCCAGCTGGCACATGGACAGTACAAAGATTCAAGTCTCTTGGACATATGCCTACTAACTCCAGCACTGACTTTAAGTTCAAATAGAAGAGAACAAAGGGTCATGTGTAGGGAAACCACAACTGAATCCAATTCTGACACACTGGGGAGCACAGCCCCAAAGTAGGGCCCACTGGCAAGGCATCATACTCATGAGTGATATGCCATGACCATGGTGACTGGATGTCTCCAGAGCCCTAGGAGCCCTGTTATCTAGGGCAGTATCTAATTAGGCAGTCAACGAGATCCTGATGAGATATGCATAAGTGTAACCTCTGGAATGACCTCCTGACTCACTTTAAAGAATCTTAGTCATATAAACTAATTTGTTTTTACCTTTTCCCCCTTTTGGTCAAGGTCTTTTTCCAGTTGCATTGCTAGTTGGTGCTTGGTAGTAATCCCTTGGTGCCAGGGAGGTTCATCCCTGGGAGTCATGTCCCATGCTGGTGAGAAGGTAATGCATTTATATGCTGAGTTCGGTTTAGAGAGGGGTCACATTTGAGCTACAAGGAGGCTTTCAGGTAACTCTTAGACACCCTATAATACTATGCTAAGTTTCCATTTCAAGAGTAAAGGTTCATAAGCATGGTCATCAATACCAAGGGCCCATCAATGGACCAACCTCTTCCACTAGTCATTGCCCCTGTACTTGGGGAATTCTTGCTATTCCAATAAAGAATGTGGCAGAGCTCCTCAGGATAGGAATTTGATATTCCTTTGGTTATTGTATGACTCTCTACCCACCATGACAATGCCCCATGAACATATGATCACATTTACATGCCTAATATTTATGCCATGTGAACATTGTCCCATGTATCCCCCTTCACTGACACCCCACACAAATGGCCCTCCCCTGCCACAGTTGTAACCCTTCTGTGATCCAAAACTTCTTAAAAAATGAGGTGAATAAAATAGTCAAAAACAATTAATAAGAAAATGAAATAATAATGATAGTTTTAAAAATAGGTAATAAAATACAAATTAAAAAAACAAATTTTAAAAATTGGGGGATAATAAAAATAATGAAAAAATATAAAAAATTTTTGACATTTTGCTTTTCATCACTGTAAGATCTGTTGTCTTGTATGTACAGTGACATTTTCTTCCATTTATTCCCCCAGTCTTACTTTTATTGATTTTGTCTTCACACAAGTTTTAGGTCACAGCAAGGTCACATACAGAATATAGGGGACTCCCATATATCTATGGATTGCTTTTTTCACAGATAATATTTAAATTTCAAATCTTTAAAATTAATCAGGTTTGAAACAAAATCAAGTAGGAGAAAGTAACATGGAAAAATTTGAGTAATTCTGTAATTGAGACAGACAAACCTAATTTCATTTAACAGAATTTTTGCTCTACTTAAGTCTAAAACATGTTAAATATATACATATATTTTCCTCCATACTAAAGTTTTCTGAAGAGCCAAAATGACACTTTAATATCTGTTAAAGGTAGAACCCAAAATTCATGTCTTTTTCATTCCCCAGCAAAATATGAAACCTTACCAGGAAGCCATCTTAGTTTGGTGACTGTAATCAAATTATTATTATAAGTCTGAAGTTTTTGCTGGTAAAGCTCATCTCTCTCACAAATTAGACTTCATAGCCAAAGATTCTTTATGAACTGTAGCTCAGTGGTTGAGCACTGGCCTCCTGCAAACAAGGTCCAGAGTTCAATCCAATCTCTGGTCCTCGTAACTCATCAGCCACCTTGTCCCTTAGTAACCTATATTCTAGACCCTGATGCGGTCACCCCTCGGGCTGAAGTGTGGTTTGCTGGCCTGGCGAGGGGAGCGGCCGCGGTAGGCCTAATTCCGCTGCCCCCATAATAGGGTGGTTGGTCGGGCCCACCGCCACCCCTGAAGGAAGCTCGGCATGGGCGCAGAGTGCCCTCGGGTCTCCCCTTCTCGGCAGCCATGTTCCGCGGCTGCCCCTCCTCCCAGATGGCGCCACCCGATGCCTTGTGGGGCGGCACCCTTCTTCTTCCTTCTCCCTGCGCAGGCGCAGGGCAGAAAATTCCAGTCTGCCCTTTTCCCCTCCCCCGACAGCAGCAACAGCCAGGCGTGGGCGGAGAAATCCAGTCTACCCTTTTCCCCTCCCCCGACAGCAGCAACAGCCAGGCGTGGGCGGGAAACTCCAGTCTGCCCTCCACCCCAGCAACAGCAGCCACCAATCCCTAAACCCTGCCCCTTCCCCCAGCAACAGCGACAGCCAATCCCTAACCACCACCCCTCCCCCGTCCAGTACCGCCCACTGACCTTTTGCCGGCAACCAATCAGAACAGGGCGTGGCTTCAACCAATCAGCCTTCCCCAGCCCCTATAAAACTGTTGCCTCTCCCTCAATAAAGTGGACTTGCGTGTTTACCTTGTCTCCGCGGTAGTTCTTCTGCCGTGTGCCCTCCAGTCCTGAGAGCCCCCGACAAGGGCCTGGCCTCCCTTGTCCCCAGTTCGTCGCCTGCTTCTCCGGGCGACCCCTTTGTCGCCGGCTTTGCCGGGCGACCCCGTCAGCCGAACCGCGCAACCCCTTGTGAGACCGATCCCTCGTCTGCTGCCGGACCGACCCCTCGTCCCAAGTGGGACCGACCCCTCATCCCAAGCGGGACCGACCCCTCGTCCAGAGCTGGACTGACCCCTCGTCCGCAGCCAGACCCCACCTCTACCGACCGAGCAAGCCGCCGCACCCTGACTCTATGAGTTTGCTTATACTAATTATTTCAAAACAGTAAAACATACAATGTCTGTTCTTTTCTGTCCAGTTTATTTCACTCAAGATGATATCTTCAATATTCATTCATGTTGTTTCATGTATTAGGACTTCATTCCTTGTAACAGCTGAATAATATTCCATTGTACATATACATACCACATTTTATTCATCCATTTGTTGATTGAAAGACATTTAGGTTGCTTCCATTTTTTTCCCATTATTGTGAATAATGCCACTGTGCATATTGGTGTGCAAATATCTATTCAATCCTTCCTTTCAATCCTTTTGAGTATAGACCTAGTAGTGGGATGGCCAAGTAATATGGTAGTTCTATACTTAGCTTCCTGTGGAACTGCCAAGTAGTATGCCACAGCAACTACATCATTTTACATTGTCACCAACAATGAATGAGTATTCCTATTTCTCTGCAAAACTTGTAATTTTCAAGTTGTTTTTTTTTTATAGCAGCCATTCTAATGGGTGTGAAATGGTATCTCATGGTGGTTTTGATAGGCATTTCCCTGATGGTTAATGATGTTGAACATCCTTTCGTATTATTTCTGTCCATATGTATATCTTCTTTGCAGAAGTGTCATCTCAAGACTTTTTCCCATTCTTTTTAACAGGGTCCATTGTCTTTTGGTAGTAAAGTGGAAGAATTTCTTTATATATTATGGTTATTAAACATTTATCAGATATGTGGTTTCCAAACACATGTTTTACTTTCATGATAAAGTTGCTTGAGGCACAAAAGTTTTTAATTTTGACGAGATCCTATTTATTATTATTTTCTTTCCTTTCTTATATTTTGGGTATAAAATATAAGAAACCATTACCTAAAGGAAGGTCCTGAAGATGTTCCCCTACATTTTCTTCTAGGAGTTTGATAATTTTCTCTCATATATTAGGTCTTTGATACATTTTGAGTTGATTTTTGTATAAGGTATGGGGTAAGATTCCCCCTCTTTTTTTTTCTTTTCAAATGGCGATTGTTTCCCAGAACCATTTATTGAAGAGACTGTTCTTTTCCAATTGAGTGGTCTTTGACACCTTGTCAAAAATCAGCTGGCCAAACAATGCTAGGGTTGATTTCTGAGAGCCCAGTTCAATTTCCTTGATCTATATGTCGGTCCTTATGAAAGTGACATGCTGTTTTGATTAATGTGGCTTTGTAATAAGTTTTGAGATCAAGAAGTATGAGTTCTTCAACTTAATTGTTCTTTTTCAAGGTATCTTTAGCTATTCAGGTCCCTTGGCCTTCCATATAAATTTGATGATTGGCTTTTCCAATTCTGCAAAGAATAGTATTGGAATTTATTTTAGGATTGTCTTGAAACTATAAATTGCTTTGGGTAGGATTGATATCTTAGTAATATTTAGTCTTTCAATCCATGAACATAGAATATTCTTCCATTTACTTAGGTCTTCTTTGACTTTATTCAGTAATATTTTACAGTTTCCTGTATACAAGTCCTTCACATCATTCATTAGATTTATTCCTAAATATTTGACTTTTTTAGTTTCTATTGTGAATGGAATTTTTCATTGACTTTTCCTTCCGATTGTTCATTGCTTATGTGTAGAAACACTACTAATTTTGCGGTGTTGATCTTGTATTCTACCACTTTGCTGAATTTAATTATTAGCTCTAGGAGCTTTGTTGCAGTTTTTCAGGATTTTACATACATAGGATTACCCTTTCTCCAAATAGGAAAAATTTTACTTCTTCCTTGCCTTTTATTTCTTTTTTATATATACTTGCTCTGGCCAGAACTTTCATTACAATGTTGAATAACAGTGGTGACAGTGGGCATCCTTGTTTTGTTCCTGATATTAGAGGGAAAGGTTTCAGTTTTTCATCAGGATGTTAGCCATGGGCTTTTCACACATGCCCTCTAACATGTTAAGGATGGTTCTTATTCTTTGTTGGGAAGTTTTTGATTACTGGTTCAATGTCTTTACTAGTAATTGCTTTGTTGAGCTCTTCTGTTTCTTCTTGAGTTAATGTAGGTAGCTTGTGTGTTTCTCTGAATTTGTCCATTTCATCTAGGTTATATAATTTATTTGCATTTAGTTGTATATAGTATCTTCTAACAGTCTTTCCATTTCAGCATGTTTGGTAGTAATGTTCCATTTTTCATTTTTGATTTCAGTTGTTTGTATCCTCTCTTCTTTTTTCTTTGTCTTTATTTTTAAGATTTTATTTATTTATTTATTTCTCCCCCCATTGCCCCTGGCCCCAGTTGTCTGTTCTCTGTGTCTATTTGCTGCGTGTCTGCTTCTATGTTTTTCTTTGTCCGCTTCTATTGTTGTCAGAGGCATGGGAATCTGTTTCTTTTTTGTTGCATCATCTTGTTGCGTCAGCTCTCTGTGTGTGCAGCACCATTCCTGGGCAGGCTGAACTTTCTTTCAAGCTGGGCAGCTCTCCTTACGGGGCGCACTCCTTGCGCATGGGGCTCCCCTACACGGGGACATCCCTGCGTAGCATGGCACTCCTTGCGCGCATTAGCACTGCGTGTAGGCCAGGTCCACACGGGTCAAGGAGGCCCGGGATTTGAACCACAGACCTCCCATGTGGTAGACGGACGCCCTAACCACTGGGCCAAGTTCACTTCCCTCTTAGTCAGTAGTCTTGATAAAGGTTTGTCAATTCTATTGATCTCAAAGAGCCAACTTTTGCTTCGTTGATTTTCTCTATTATTTTCTACTTCATTTATCTCCACTTTAATGTTCTTATTTCCTTCCTCCTTCTTGCTTTGGATTTAGTTTGCTCTTCTTTTTCCAGTTCTTCCAGTTTGAGGTAAGGTCTCTAATTTTATGTCTTTCTTCTTTTTTAATGTAAGCATTTATGGATTTAAATTTCCCTCTTTACCTGCATTGTGTAAGTTTTGGTATGTTATATTTTCATTTTCATTCTCCTCAAGATAATCTTATTATTTCACTTATGATTTTCTCTTTAACCCATTGGTTGTTTAATAGTATATTGTTTAATTTCCACATATTTATGAATTTCCCATTCCTCCTTCTGTTATTGATTTCTAGCTTCATTCTGTTATGGCTGGAGAATATACATTGTATGATTTCAATATTTGAATTTATTGCAACTTATTTTGTGGCCTGACATACAGTCTGTCTAGGAGAATGAATCATGTGCCCTTGAGAGTAGTGTATATTATGTTTTTGTTAGGTAATGTGTTCTATGTATATCAGTTAGGTACAGTTGGGTTAGAGTATCATTCAAGTCTTGTATTTCCTTATTGGTCTTCTGGCTAGATATTCTTTACATTATTGAAAATAGTATATTAAAGTCTCCTACTAATAGGGTAGAACCATCAATTTCTCCCTTCGAATGTGTTGGTATTTTCTTTATATATTTTGGGACTCTGCTGTTAGGTGCGTATATATATTAATTTTTTTCTGTTGAATTGTCCCCTTTATCAGTATATAATGACCATATTTTCCCCTCATAACACTTTTGACTTAAATTCTAGTTTATCTGATATTTGTATAGCTACCTTGCTCTCTTTTGGTTGCTACTTGCATGGTATATGTTTTTCTAGCCTTTCACTTTCAAAAATGTATCTTTGAATTTAAGGTCAATCATTTGCAGGCAGCATATAGTTTGGTCATGCTTTTTATCCATTCTGCTAATCTCTTCCTTTTGACTGGAGAGTTAATCCATTCACATTAAAGTTACTACTGATAATGCAGGATTTTTTTCTGCCATTTTCCTATTTAGCTTTTGTATGCCTCATATCATTCGTGTCCCTCAATTCTTCCATGAATGCCTGCTTTTATATTTATTTGATTTTTTGTTTTGTACCATATTGAGTACTTTCTCTTTTCTACCCATTTATTTTTCATTTATTTTCCTTGTGCTTACCATGGGGTTAAAATATAACATTCTAAATTGTAACAATCATATTTGGTTTGTTACCAACTTAACTTCAATAATAATATACATATGATTTTCCTATAACCCTGCCCCCCCCCACCTTTTGTTGTACTTGTTCCCACTTATATCTTTGTCCTTTTATGTTTAAAACCATGTATTTATCATGATTTTTTGCATTTTTGCTCCTGTGGGAATTAAATGAAGTCATATACCAAAGAATACATTACAACAATAATGGCATTTGTAATTATTCTAATGGTTACCTTTACCACAAGTCTTTATTTCTTTAAGCCACTTTGAACCACTGCCTAGTGCCCTTTCCTTTCAGGCTGAAGAACTCCCTTTTAGCATTGCTTGTAAGGAGGATCGTATTAGTCAGCGAAAGGGGTGCTGATGCAAAATACCAGAAATCTGTTGGATTTTATAAAGGGTATTTATTTGGGATAGAAGCTTAGCAATTACCAAGCCATAAAGCATAAGGTACTTCCCTCACCGAAGTCTATTGCCATGTGTTGGAGCAAGATGCCTGCCAACATTCAGCCTTCCTTTTCCTCTTAAACCTCTGTTGTCCCAGCTTCTTCCAATATCAGCTGTAGGCTAGAATAAATGTCATCTCTCTCCTGGGGCTCCTTTCTCTCCAGACTTAGCTCCTCTTTTCTCTCCACAAGGTCAGCTTAGACTATCAGGCTCCCTAAGACGTTGGGGATTCTCTCCAGGCTAAGCTGCTCCCCTTTCTCCCATGTGTTTCCTTCCTAGACTCCAGCTCCAAACTTCAACCACCCTTCTCCGAGGTGTGGTTTCTCTGTGAGTCTCTACCCACCAAGGGGGTGGGGACTCAACATCCTACTGACGTGGCCCAATCAAAGCCCTAATCATACTTTAATCATGCCCAGAGGATCAGAGCAGTTTAAAAACATAACTCAATATTTATTTTTGGAATTCATGAACAATGACAAACTGCTACAGGGATCTTATGGTGATGAAATCTTTCAGCTTTTGTTTATTTGAAAATATCTTCATCTCTCCCTCATTTTTAAAAGAAACCCCTGTCAGATATAAAATTCTTGGTTGGCAGTTGTTTTCTTTTGGCACTTTTAGTATTTCAACCTACTTCCTTCTTGCCTTCATGGTTTCTGATGAGAAATCAGTGCACAATCTAATTGGGACTTCCTTGTGCATAACACATTGCTTTTCTATTACAGTTTTCAGAACCCTCTCCTAGTCCTTTGCATTCCATAGTGTGATCAATATATGACAGATATTTTTCTTCATGTTTATCCTGTTTGGTGTTCCTTGGGCCTCTTGAATATGCATATTCACATCTTTTGCTAAGATAGGATGGTCTCTGTTATTATTATTTTTAATATTCCTCTTGCCCCTTTCTTTTTTCTCATTTTGGGACTCCCATAATGCATACTTTTGTACATTTGATGGTACCTTAGCAATTTTCACTCTTTATACTTCTCTTTTCTTTCTGCTCCTCAATATGACTCATTCTAAGAGTCTTATCTTTGAGTTCACTGATTTTCCTGTCAGATCCCATCTGCTCTTGATATGCTTCTGAGAATATTTCACTTCAGTTACTGGGTGTTCTTTGACTCCAGTAGTTCTGTTTGGTTTCTTTGGAAAATTTATATCACTTTACTAAGATTCTCATATTGCTCATTCAGTGTTTTTCTGATATCCTTTAGTTCTTTCTCTGTATTTCCTTCATCTCCTTGAGCATTTTGAAGATTTTTGTTTTCTTAATGCTTTTTTCAGTATGTCCACAGTCTGGTCTTCTTCATGGCTGTTTTCTGGATTTTTATCCTCTTGCATTGAATCGGTCACCATTTAACTTGCTGTTTGTCTTGTACTCTTTTGTTGCACACTGTACATTTTAATAGCTTAAAATATTAAGCCTGATTTATTCACTGAGATGTCTACTTCTTGATTTTGTAGTCCCCTGGAGATAAAACAGAGATTTTCATAAGCTTCAGTCCTCCTCTAAGGAAGGTATGGCTGAGGCAAATGCTGTGTGCAAGGATTTCCTTGGCTTTATCGGCCTCAGTCTTGTCCTAGGCTTATGCTTAGTTGTTTTGGAGTTCCACTGTATACAGGAGTTTGATTGCCCCCTGCTTCCCAGGAGACAGACCTCCCTCTCCCAGGTGTTGGTAGCTGAGAAGCTTTTGTCCCAGATTTTCTGCCTCTACAGTTTCTTCCACTCCTTTCATTGTCTGAAGCTTTTGCTTGGAGGAAAAATTCTGGGAGGAGGTGCACACCAGAAAGGACTTTCCCAATTTAGTCTTTCCCAGCTGAAACAGGACCAGGGAATTATCAAGGGGGTGCAGACCTGCTCCAAAGTGCCCTGGGGAGGAAATCAGGAAGGGCACCAAAAGTCCCTTCCATGACTCCCCAAAGATGAGCTCTCTTGGCTTGCTCAGCATATGCAGATCTTCAACTAAACATCTCAGCAGCCATGTAGATGCACAGCATTCTTAAATCTCCTCTGGCATGACTCCTGTCTGCTGTAGGATGATACAATGGCCACTAATACTTTTGTCCTGGGTTGGTTAAAACAATGGCCACCCTCAGAGCCCTGCCACCAGTGATCTAAAGTCCTTAATTGAAAGCCATGATTAGTGATAGGCCATGCCCACCCCTGTTCTTGGGGTTCTTATCTCCCTTTCTCCACCAGCAAGCTAGCAAGGGGATTGTCCCCATGGTTGCCTGCTGCAAGAATGTGGCATGGATACTAGTAGCCCACCTCCCAGAGAGAGCAATTTACTCTTCTTCAGCTTAATTTATCAGCCTTTCCCTCCCACTTCTCCCTTGATGCTGTACAGTGTTCTTCTTGCCTCCAGACTTTCAAAATAGTTGTTTCAGACAGTTTCTTCCTGTTTAATAGTTGTTCTGGTGGAAGGATTGAGTCCTGGAACTCCATACTCTGCCATCTATCCATAATCTCCCTCTCCTTCTTCTACACTTCTACTCTTGATGAAATCTTTCTTTCCTTCTATTCCCAGGATATGATATTGTATCCTTGATGGCCTGTAATTTCTCCCCCAGTTACAAACTGTGTTTATATAGAGTTCGTTGGTCATATCAGAGAGTGTTCGGCTACTTTGGACATCTTTGTCTCTGAATTTATGTTTTTATAATTTACCCACTCCACTATTGACATGTACTTAAATTTGTTCTATAACAGGCATATCAAGGTAATAGAATTATTATATTCTCAGTGTTCCATAATTAGACAATAATCCAACCTGTATTTGTGGATATTTCTGGCAGACTAATATTCCTTTATCATGCTATTTCCCCACCTTACAGAACTGCAATGGTTTCTAATTTCCTACCTCCCGAACACTGAATAATCTTGTTCTATTCTTAGTGAATCTCTGGCTCTCATCACATTCCATCATAATTAGTAATATGCCATGCTAATTCCTGATTCCATTATTAATGACCAGTTGATTCAAAGTATATCTTTGAATTCAAGTCAGATATTTTCCCCTAAAATTCTCCTTTACAAACCTTACTGTTTTACCTCTCTTCTCAACTCCTCTGGGCTGTGATGCAAACATAGAATCTGTAGTATCTGAGTACAAGGATTGTTTTCATTATCGCAAACTCAGAATCTAGAACAACAATGCCTGTCAAATGGTCTGTCAATGATTCTTGTGACATGAGTCAGTGAATATCAACAGGGGTTTTAACATGTATTGCTCATTTTATCACTTATATGATGTAGCAATTAGGCATTGTTTATGAATCCCAAAATAGTTATTGGATTATGTTTGTAAACTGGTCTGTCAGGGTATCACTTTTAATTGATTAAATTATGATTAGCACTTTGATTGGGCCACATGAGTAGGGTGTTGTTGAGTCTCTGTCCCTTGGTGGATGGGGTCTCACAGAGAAAAGTTATGGCAAAGGACAGAGTTGGAAGTTTTTGAGCTGAAGCCCAGGAAGTGAACACACAGGTAAGAACACAGAGGAATAGGGACGGCTCCTTAGACATGGCAGAAGCACCAGGGAGAGAGACAGTTATTCACCTGATAGTCTACAGCTGACCTTGTGGAGAGAGCACAGCCATCAAGCCCAGAGAGAAATGGAGCCCCGGGAAAAGAAGAACACAAGCCTGAACTCTTGGCAGACATCAACAGCTATTGCTCCAACACATGGCAATAGACTTTGGTGAGTGAAGTAACTCATGCTTTATGGTCTGGTAGATAACTGCTGTAAGCTTCTACCTCAAATAAATGCCCTTTATAAAAGCCAACAGATTTCTGGTATTTTGTATCTGCACTCCTTTGGCTGACTAATACAGAATTATGTGTTACATAATTTGTTGTTCTTTTTCTCCTGGGCTGGCTTCAGTTCCCCTGCACTTTTGAAATGATCACAAAGGAACTATGAACATAGGAAATGCTTTCATTGTTTTCCTTCCATTTTTAACCATGATGATGAATAAGGAATATCTTATATCCTTCCCAGTGTAAAAAAAAACTATTCAACTGGAAAATATGTAAATTTTCGTATGGTCAAGGGCTGTTATCCTGGAAAGAAGGGAAACAAATGAGGTTAGTACCACATTCACCCCATCTTTCTTCCCAGGAAAACACTCCTAACTGTGGCTTAAGGAGTGGACAAAAAAGATTGCAAAGGTTTTGCCTGGTAGAGGAAACAGAGTGGAATTTGGAGCTGTACATGCAGCCAGAAATTTGTGATATAGGATAATAGAGGAGAGGAGGCTCTGCAGAGAAGGACCTCAGAAACTGGCACAGAGATTGCCTTGAGTCTTCGATCAAATACAGTACTGTAGTGCATAGGAGGATTGGGAGTTGATTGGGGATTCTGGATTTTGCATTTTACTAAGAGTCACTGGAGTTCCAATTAGACAGTGGAGAAACCACACTTTATACTCAGAGCATTCAGGTGAGAAATCAGAAGGAATGGTTTTAAGAATAAATCTCCTTTAACCAGAGTGTAAAGGGTAAAAAATCCTTGAAAGAAGCCAAGGAAGGATAAAGCTGATCATCCAATAAATTGGCCTCTTGGCAGAACAAAACTTAATCTTTAAAGAGGACAATAAATTTCAGACTCTTAACAATATAGTATATATAATGTCAAACACACAATCAAAGAACAGGAAAATATGACCCATAATTAGGAGAAAAACAGTTAAAACAAACAAACTCAGAGATGACACAAATGTTGGAGTTAGTAGACAAAGACAATAAATAGCTATTATAATTAATTTTAAGAATGTAAAGGAAAATATAGATAATATAAACAAATGGGGAAGACCAATAGTGAAGTTGAAGTTATTTATAAAACAACATGGAAATTTAACATCTGAAATGTAAAATTGATGGCATGAAGGACTTAACAGCAGACTAGAGAGTGCAGAAGAAAAGACAAATGAACTTGAAGAAAGGGCAATAGAAACTATCTAAACTAAAGCACAAAGAGTAAAATGTCTGAAAAAATATATATATAAACAGAGCTTTCACTTCAGTAATCTGTGGAACAAGATCAAATAGCCCAGCATATGTGTAATTGAAAGCCCAAAAGGAGAAGAAAGAAAGATTTAAGCAGAAAAATACATGACACATCATTGTGCTAAATATGTCAAATATTTTATGAATATGCTGAAAGTATCAAGAAACTAAACAAAACTGAACAGAATAAACACAAAGAAAGTTTCAAAGAAAGGTACATCACAGCCAAATTACATAAAGATGGAGATTAAGAGAAAATCTTGAAAACAGATGGAAAAAGGCTTTATATATAGGACAGCTATGAAACAAATGACTACTGATTGCTTAAAAAAACAATGTGAATCTGGTGAAAATAGAATATCTTTCAAGCATTGAAAAAATTCCATCAGAATTTCATATGTAGCAAAAATAACCTGTCAACAATAAAGGGAAAATAAAGGCATTAACAAATTCTGAGGAGGAGCCAGGGACGATCAAGGACTGGACATCTGGAGGAGGATGGCCATGGTGGCCTGGGCTCTCCCGACCGCTGGGTCCAACAGTGGAGGCCCAGACACCTCACAATGGGGGGCACGAGCAGCAAAGGGAGCTGGGAATGGTGAGGAAGAAATTCTGCCCCACTGTAACTTGCAGGATTTTACCTACTTTTGTGATGTGGGGAAGAGGGAGAATGTCTACCTGCCGGCTGGCTGCAAGGAGGTGGGGAAGGGCTCACTCAATAATGCCGGCATAGTCTCTGGGTATTGCCTTCTGGAATGTCTTGATGAACTCATTGCAAGAACCATGACGGTCAATTGTCACACATATTTCAAGATCACAAAGACTTTTCTTCCTACGATGCTGGAGATCAATCATGGTCATATTGTGACAGTTGCAAATTCCTGGATTTTTCAGTATTGTTGGAGCTGAGGATTACTGTTCCAGTAAATTTGGACTTGTGGGCTCTCATGAATTCTTGGGCCTTGAGCTAAAGGCTGCTGAAAAGGATGTAATTAACATTAGTTTGCCCTTACCTTGTTGACACTTCCATGTTCAGAGGGCAAATCAGGGCCCACCCCCTGAAGCCCAATTAGTGTATGAAGCAGGCTGTGAAAGTCGTCTTCACCCACCAGCGCATGATCTGCACCCCTGGCTCAAGTACACTGTGGGCCTTCATGAAGAGCATCTTCCCTTTGGAAGTAGTTGTGTTCATGCATTGGTTCCTAGGAGCGGACAAGTACGTGCACCTCTTTATTGCTCAAAGAGAATATGCCACCAGAAATAATGAAGCAAAAATGGAATCAAGAATCTTTTTGTACGATGTCATTTGTGTCATTTATTAAGATAATGGAAATCTTTCGATCCAGTGCACATCAACATTACTGACATTCTCTGGATTCTGAACCCATGTTGACTTTAAAAAAAAAAATCAGCTTTTAAAAAAACATAATTTAACTGGCTGGAGTATTTGCAAAATGAGATCAATCAACATGAGGTTAGGTTACTGCCCCCAAGGTCTTTGCAGACAGAACCCTGAAACCAGTCAGACATACTTGTATGGTATCTTCAGACTACCAGTAACTTTTTTAATGAGCAGAAAGTCTACAGATAAGCACAATGTCCTTCTTTGTGTGACTTTTCTTAGTTCCCATGGAGAGTAGTAATTCTTAGAATTAAACTTTACCCATTTGACATGCTTGCTATATTTTTTTATGTTTTCTAAGATTTAGTTTGGCAAAGCCTGTTTGACTTTTTCATGGTGTTTGTATGTTTGCTGCTTTTAAAAAGTAATTTTGAAATCTCCATCAACTTGAAGATATTTTAGGTTTGAATGTTAGAGTAAAGGTGAGCAAGTCTCTTTTTTAAAGTAATAATAACTAAAGTATTAGCTTGATTTTATCTTTGAAAATTTTGTTAAGTTTCTATCAGTCCGGAAACCTAGTTATCCCCAAACACAACACATTTTCTACTTATGAATTTTGTTGCATAGAGAAAGCACCCTTTCCTCAGGAAGTTGCTGTTTCATTTTTGTATGAACTCTTTATGTAAAATACATAGCAGCTCTGCAAAGAAACAGTTTCTAAAAATAGGAACTTCTACCTAGAAAAGCCCCCATTTTCATACCAACTATGAATAGTAAGGGGGAAAAATCTTATTCTACGGAGTACATGTGGAAAGGTGTGAAGATTCTTTTGATAGTTTTATTCTTATTGTAGAACAGCAAATGACATTTTAAAGTATTTTTTTTGTAAAGCAACCTATTTTGTGCCTTGAATTTGGTATATGTACATTAGAAGTGGATGGCATATACTTGTAAATTATTATGAAATATTATGTGATTGATTTTTTTTTACTTTCTAGAATCTTGTTTAAGTAGTAACCAATGTTTAAGCCTATTAAAATAAGGCAACTTTTACTGATTAATTGAGAGGTTTTAAAAGTACTGATTAAATTTAAATAATTAATTTGCCAGAAACAATGACAACAAAAAACAAAGTCTGAGGAAATTTCATACCAGCAGATTTGAACTGCAAGTACGTTAATAAATTCCTCAGGCTGAAAGAAAATGACACCAGATGGAAAGTCTGATCTATGCAATATAAGGGAGATCACAGGAAATGGAAAATTTATGAGCTAATATGAAATATATTTTTCTTGTCTCCCATGTTTTGTAAAGGCAGTTGACTAAAACATACCTTTCATAAAAAGTGTGTTGGGGGTTATGACATTTGCAGAGGTAAAATATATGTCCACTATTGCACAGTGAACAGGAGGAGAATAAGTAGATGTATATTGTTGTGAACCTCTTACAGTATATTTAATGTGGCATATAGTATCAATTCAAAGTAAATATTAATAAGTTTATATTACATATTTAGTTCTTAAAACAACCACTGAAGGATTAAAACTAATCACTATAGCTACAAAGCTGATAAGAGAAATTATGAAAAACTAAAAAAAAATTGAAATAAACAATTTAGGAAAGGAAAGAAATATGGGCTAGTTATAAAATAAATAACATTTGATAGATTTAAACTCAACCTCGTCAATAATTTCCTTGTATGGAAACTAATGAAACACTCAAATTAAATGCCTAAATTATTAAATTAAATTTTAAAAAGCCAGGTCACAGCTCACTTAAACTCTCTGTTGTTTACAGGAGATGAACTTGCATATGGAGAAACAAACAAGTTAAAAGTAAAATTATGGAAAAATATATATCATGCAGACTTCAATCACAAGAAAGCCATAGTAGTAATATTTCTGATTCAGTAGACTTCAAAAAGTAATTTTACTAAAGTTAAAGAGGGATACTTCATAATATTTTTAAAAGTCAATTCATCAGGAATACATAATAATCTTACTTTTCCATACACCTAATAACAGAAGCAAAAATCAGCAGAAATAAAGGAAAATTATAATTACATATAATTATAATTAAAAGTAAAAGTATAAAATATAGTTAGAGATTTTAACATTTTACTCAAACTAATTGACAGAAGAAATAGATTTAAAAAATCATTAAGGGCATAGAAGACTTGAAAAACCTATCAACCAAACTGATAAAATATAAAAAACTACGTGCAACAATATAAATTATTTTTACTTACACATGGAACATTCAACAAGCCAGACAACATTTTAGGTGAAAGTAATTCTCAATAAATTTAAAAGGGTTGAAATCATAACAGGTTAATTCTCTGACCACAATGGAATTAAATTGAAAATCAATAGTAAAAATATATCTGGAAAATCATAAAATATTTGGACATTAAGCAAAAAACTTCTTAATCCATGGGCCAAAGATAAAATTACTAGAAAAATAAGAAAATATATTTAGTGAGTGAAAATGAAAATACAGCATAGTGTAATTTGGGGAATGCCACCTAAGCAATGATAATATGGAAATGTATAGCTTTAAATAAACTTTTATATTAGAGAAGAAAAAAATATATAAAAGCGATGATGTAAGCTGCTATTTTAAGAAGCTGAAAAAGAAGAGCAAATTAAAAGTAGAAATCAAGTAGTTAGAAAATGGAAATCCAATAGTGAAAATAAACAAAATCAAAAGTTGAATTCTTTGAGAAGATCAAAATCCTGCTAAATTGACCAAGAAAAGGAGAGAATACAAGTTACCAGTGATAGGAAGGGAAGAGAGGACATCACTCCAGATTCCACAGATATTAAATGATAATAAAGGGGAAGTTAGCTGGCAGGGAGGTGAAGAGGGTCAACCACCACACCAGGGAGCCAAGAGTGCCTACAGCTGCAAGCAAGAGAATTGCATCCATCATCCATGCGGAATTAAACCCCCTCTTGATGTAGAGGGAGATTGGACATAGCCATCCCAGGTCCACAAGATGGAGGAATGGAGTATGAATTAGAATGGACTTACTGGTGTTCTGCTGGGGAACTATTATAATTAGTAAGGGAAGAAATTGTAGTAGTGATATGGAGAGGGTGGCTATGGTAGCTGCTGATGGTCGAGAGAGGGAAGAAGAGATATGGTGTGAGGGCATTTTCAGGATTTGGAGTTGTCCTAGGTGGTGCTGCAGGGATGGATGCTGGATGTTGAGTGTCCTGTCATGGCCCACTGGGTTGACTGGAGGAGAGTGTGGACTACAATGTGGACAACTGTCCATGTGCTGCAGCGGTTCTCCAGAATGTATTCGCCAGGAGCAGTGGATGTGCCACAATGATGGAAGAGTTTGTTGATGGGGGGGGGGGGGTGGTGTGTGGGGGGGTTGGGGGGTATATGGGGACCTCATATTTTTTGAATGTAACATATAAAAGAAAAAAAAGAAAGGGGGAAGTTGGTGATGGACTAACAGGCAGAGCTGAATGCTCTCACAAAAATGATAGAGAAAGAGTCAAAGCTGTCCAAAGGATGTGCTTTGGGGTTCAGCAGACCAATAGTACTACACAATTCCCAGGAGGGTAAGGGACAGAGAGACAAAGAAGCCAAAACAACAAATAAGAGTTACCAAGCCCCTGTGACAACTGTGTAAGGCATCTCTCCACCACCCCCAAAATACTGAGGTGGGTTAAAACACCTGGCTCACTGTAGCCAACTGAGAGGGGAACAAACATCTTCAAACCTGTCAGCTGATTCAAGGGAAAAGGGAGGGGAGGTGGGGATAATCTTCTTCAGTGAATTCGGCCAGCAGAGCCCACTTTGAATTTCTCATTTGGAGATCAGAACACAGGAAAGCCCAGACTGAATCACTTCCTTGGAAAGGTGCACTGATGTGCACCATCTACTGGCTGATCTGGAAATTGCATGGAAAAAATTTTTCATGCTCAATGTATCCTACCCCTTGAAGAAAACCTGCACTCCACTATTGAGACCCTGGCCCAATTTTGAAAACTTAAGCTAGGCAATTTTAAAGACTGAGAATAAGTTGTACCAAATATCAAAGAAGAGCTCTAGGAGGAAAAAAAAAAAAAACCCAGTATGCAAGAGAGTGAAATCAGACATCAAAGTAAATTCACCAACTACTCAGATGCCTAGACATCAGCAAAAACTTATGAGCCATAATAGAAAACAGGAAGAGAGGGCCCAGCCAAAAGAACAAACCAAATATCCTGAAGAGATAGAGGATTTAATACAATTTATCAGTAATAATCACACAACTCTCCTAAATCACTTCAAAGAATTTACAGACAATACAACTAAAGAAATACAAGAGGTTAAGAAGACACTGAGAGATCATAAAGAACAAATTGAAAGCTTGAAAAGAAAAGTAACAGACCTTATGAAAATAGAAGACATGATGGGTGAAATTAAGAACACATTAGAGGCACATAACAGCAGATTTGAATTGCTGGAAGACAGAATTAGAGATTTCAAAGCAGAACATCTGAACTGGAAAAGACAGGAGAACAGAAAGAGAAAAGAATGGAAAACATGGAACAGAGCCTCTAGGAATTGAATGATAATGCAAAACACACAAACATTTGCATTATCAGTGTCCCAGAAGAAGAGAATGGAAAAAGGGCAGAAAGAATATTTGAGGAACTAATGACTGAAAACTTCCCAACCCTTATGAAGGACATAAATATCAATATCTAAAAAGGACAAAGACCCCAAACAGATTAAATCTGAATAAATCTATGCCAACACACTTACTATTCAGAATGTCAAATACCAGAGATAAAAGCAGCAAGAGAAAAAGCAAAGCATCATATAGAAGGGAAACTCAGTAAGATTAAGTGCCTACCTCATCACAAACCATGAAGGCGAGAAGAAAGTGTTATGATGTATTTAAGGTACTGAAAGAGAAAAACTGTCAGCCAACAATTCTGTGTCCAGCAAAACTGTCCTTCAAAAATAAGGGTAAGTTCGAAGACTTCACAGATGAACAAAAACTGATAGAATATATTACCAAAAGACCAGATTTGCAAGAGATACTAAAGGGGGTGCTACAGCCTGAAAGTAAAAAACAAGGTGAGAAGTTTTTAAGAGTTTAGAAAAGAAGATTATTAGGAAGGGAAAACTAAAGGGTAAGAAGACAATAGAATGATATGACAACAGAGAGCTGAAAGACAAAATGGATGAAGTAAGTAAAGCTTTACGGTAATAACACTGAATGTTAATGGATTGAACTCCCCAATCAAAAGACATAGACTGATAGAATGGCTGAAAAAATACAAGCCATCTCTATGTTGTCTACAAGATCCACCTCAGACATAGGACACAAATAAGTTAAAAGTGAAAGGTAGGAAAAAGGTATTCCATGTAAAGAATAACCAAGAAAGAGCTGAAGTAGACCAGATGTATGTAAAATAACATAGTATATGAACAATAATTACTCAGTGCAACTGGCTTTTAATTAAGGAGGGCTGGAGAAGAGATATTTTTGGGTACTTCATTTTTCTTTAACCCTTTCTTATTCATACTCTTTAATTAAAATAACCTATCTGGGTCAATAATGGATTAGCATGACTACTGTTGAACGAGATTTTGAGTTTTTCTGCCTCATAAAATTATAAGTTGGCAAATTATCTGCTGTAACTTATTCCAAAAAGATGTGAAGAATTCCCAAATAAGAATTTGATTATCTAAAAAGAATTTCCTAAACGGAAATTAAATAACTAAACCAATAATTTATTTCACTCTTAGAGGTTATTATGCCCAACAGAGCTATAATATAAAAATTAGAATTGTTATAATTAATTTCTATTATATTTGAATTATTATTTACATTTATAAATGTTTGTTGCTATGCTATTTTTTATAATTGATTATATTCAATCTAACCTGCACTTGTACTCTCTGGGAATTTGTAATTTTTTTCATTTATTTTTCTATTTATTTTTCAATAAACACTTTTTAATAGCTTAAAAAAAGAACCATTAATTATAAATGTTGGATAGATCATATGGTATGTGAATACATCTCAATAAAATTGCTTAATAAACAAATAAATAATTGTGCAAAAATAGCCAGAAATATCAGCTATGTACAACAGGGGAAACAGAGATTGAGAGATGAGGAATTTTCTTGTTTGTCTGTTTTTTGTTTATTATTATTATGGAAATAATGAAAATGCTTTAATAGTGATTGAAGTGATGAACACACAGCTATGTGATTATACCAAAAACCATTGATTGTACACTTTGAATAAATTGTGTGCTTTATCAATATGTATCAATAACATTGATTTGTTTAAAAAATGATTATAATGGAGCATTTTGACCAATTTCACAGCAAAAAATTCAACAAATTAGGTGAACTTTTTGAAAGTTACAAACTACCAAATCTCATCCCAGAAGTAATAGATAGCACAAACCTCTTTATATTATTTTCTAGCTTCCCATATTCTTCTAAAGAATTTTGATTCCAGTATGTGTTTCTTGAATTAAGATGATCAGATCTGTGGAACAGTGACACAGTATTATAGTCAGATTTGTCCAGAAGATCCTCAATAAATATCTGCTAGACATCTTAGTTCCTTTTAGAACAAGACATATATACTGAACCACAAATTGAATATTGTTCAATTGATGGATTGACAGATAAATCCATCTGGCAGCTATTATATATTTCTTAAGAAGTTTAATTTTTCCTAGGAAATGATTTTTCCTACACATAAAATTATTCTTATTTATATACCTAAAAAATATTTAAAGTAAATACCATCATTGTAGTTGAAACAACAAAAGAAATTGTGGCAGCTGCTCATCATACTCCAAACTGTAAGTATTCTGTAGGTTATAACTGAGTTAGAAAAATTATGAACTGTTACTATTTGATGGCATTTAGGCATAAATCTATACTTAGGCATTCTTTAATTTTTTTCTTTAAAATTTCTTCATTTTTCCTATCAACAGTTCTTTTTATTCCTTTCCTGTTTAACTTCATTTGAATGAGCATTTCTTAGTGTATCTTAGTATCACAGATAAAGAGTAGACATTTCTTGATTTATCTCTAGATGGTGAATGAGTTTAAATATGAAATAAAAAAGAGAATATAATCTGTTTCCTGTATTAATAAATTAAACAACAATTAGAAAATCCTACTTTAAACAATTAATACATGCTTTTAGGCAAGAGAGGGAAATATATGTTGCTTTTTTTCTAGTTTAGGCTATATAAATTGACAGAAAACCTTTTGCAATTTACAAGAAATAAATGTATTTCTATTACACAACAAAACATAGATACTAGTCATTTTCCTAATTATATAGACTGGTACTTAACAAATCTCAGTGCTTAGAGACTTTCCATATCAATATTTAAGAAAGTTGTATTAAGCCCCGTATTAGTCAGCCAAAAGGGTGTTGACACAAAATAACAGAAGTTTGTTGGCTTTTATAAAGGGTATTTATTTGAGGTAGGAGCTTACAGATACCAGGCCATAAAGCATAAGTTACTTCCCTCACCAAAGTCTATTTCCATGTGTTGAAACAAGATGGCTGCCTATGTCTGCCAGGGTTCAGGCTTCCTGGGTTCCTCTCTTCTGGGGTTTTCCTTCTCTCCAAGCTCAGGGTTCCTCTCTTCCCAGGGCTTGTTTCTCTGGGTTTAGAGTTCCTCTCTTCCTGGGGCTTGCTTCTTTTTCCTCACAACCATGTTCTTCTGTGTGGTTACTTCCTGGGGCTCCAGCTCAAGACTCCAGCAGCAAACTCCAACATCAAAATCTCCAACTCTGTCCTTTGCCATGTCTTTTATCTGTGAGTTCTCAATGACCAAAGGGTAGGGACTCAACACCCTACTGACATGCCCCAAAGCCTTAATCATAATTGAATTATGCCCAGGTACAGACCAGTTTACAAACATAATCCAGTATCTATTTTTGAAATTCATAACTATATCAAACTGCTACAAGCCCTTAACATGTATATCATGTATATACTGTGTTAGACAGTATATAAGAAACAAAAATAGAGAATAGGTTTCTAAAGGTTTTTAGTCTACTGGAGAAGATGAGACATAAGCACATAAGAAATTTAATAACAGAGGAACAGATATCCCCAAGATATCATAAGGCAATATTTTATAAATTGCTTAATGACGTGTATGGGCAATAAATGTTAGTAGTTATCATTGTAGGCCTCTAATGACCAAGGAAGATGAAACAAGCTGGGTTTTAACATTTGAGTGATGTTTGGAAGGATGGGAAAGATGATGTGGTCTTTATGTAGAAACTGGAATGATATGATTGCTAGAGATGTAAATAGGGTAGTTAGCTTGATGTTCTCTACTTGACAATATGGGGGAAATGTTTACTAACTACAACATGGATGGGGCTGGATAGGGAAACAATGTTCCATGTGTCCTTAAATATCAACAATTGCAGAGTTGGGTTAAAATACAAAGGCTTCATAACATCCACATAGATATTCATATCTGTATATCAAAGAACCTTACAACCTGAGAAGCCATGCCCTACCCGACAGAACCATATCTGCCTTTATCAATACTAATCCTCCTAATTCCATAACTACATGATAAATGCTGTGTATTTCAGGATTTGAAACTGAAATAGGGAAGACATAAACAGGGCCCTATGAGTGGTGAACCTTAGAACTTTTATGTAATGTTTCTGTAACATAAAGATGTATTTTAAAAATATTATTCCAAATATTATTTATTATAGAACACAAGAAATTTGTAGACTGTGTCTTCCTTCCATCCTAAGAAAAATTAAGTAAGGCATTTCTGAAGCAAGAGATGACAGAAGAAATTAAGCATGATTTATTAATATGTGGCTTAGAATGCAAAAAATAAATAAATACATAAAACTGGATAAGAAAGGTGGAAAAATAAGAGAAATAGTCAAATTAAATTTCCAGTGGTAGAAGTAAGCAGACTATGCTGCATAAATACAAATGGATATGTGGCATACAAACTGATAAATGCTCAGAGAATGCAGAGAAAATGTTCAATGTGATAGTTTAAACTATTGTACAGAAAATATTCACTACTCTCCTTCCCTTTCTGTGGGTGGAATACACTTCCACAAATATTGATTTGGAGCTGGCCTGATGGGATGTTAGCATACATGTTATTGAACAAAATCTTGAATGTAATTGTGAGGTGGGGCTTGACCTCTTACACTCTTGCCACTGCCATGAGAACTTTCCTTGGCTATCATACTAGTCCAAAAAAGATGAAAGACATGTAGAGCAGCCCTGTACCCAATTTGCTGTTAAATAAACTGACCTCCAGCTGGGGGTAGTGGGCAAGAACAAATGATTATTGTTTTAAGTCACTGAGTTTTGGGGTAGTTCATGAAGTAGCATTATTCTGTAGGCAAAGAGGTAAATATAATGAGCTTGAAATTGATAGATATAGAAGATAAGAAAGGAATCTAACCAATTATAAGTGAGGAATCTTGAGTAAGGAACCAGAGACAACAATCTAATAGAAAAAACATTCGAGGCAAAAGAGGGACAACCTTTTGATGCTGTTAATAATATTTGATTATGCAAATGGAAAGTACCCATCATATTTTAAGCACAATTAATGAAAGAATGTTCCTATGAAAGTTTTGAATGTCAAGCTACGGGAAAAAAAAATCTGATAACTATCCACTCAGAAATAACAAATCATCAAGGTGGCCTCAGACGTGTCAACACTAATAAATGCCTGAATACTGTGGAACGATGCTTATAGAGCTTTGAGGGAAAAAGACATTTCTAAATCAAGGATTTATTGACAGTCAGGGTATTTTTGTTGTTGTTGTTAGAGGCTAAAAAAAGAAATGCATTTATATTTGCAAGGACTCAGGATACATACCATGTATATATAGACTTAAACTCACAAGCTAACATTCTTCAACATGTATCATTAAGAAAAAAGTAAGTACATCACTATAGGATGATTTCCATGAATATAAATCTAGCATACATTATATATACATAAAACTACTGTATATGCATAAAATGTGTATGTATAAAGACCTATATGAATACACATCCACATAAAATAAATAAGCACAATTTACACCAAAGTGCTAACATAGAGAACTATTTCAGGGAGGGAAGTGGTCATGGGTGGAGGAGGTGATGATGAGCTAAGTCCACTTTTTGCTCTATGCGCTTCCCTCTTTTTTCACTTTTAACAGTGATAATGTATTCAAATGTTTCCTTTGTAATTAAAAAGAAACTTTAAAAAAAATTTATACTGCAAGCAGGTTTAGCTCAGTGGTTGAGAGCCTGCTTAACGTACACAAGGTCAGAGGCTGATTCCCAGTAACTCCTAAAACTTACACCATTCTACTGAAAGATGGGTTCATATTATTAAATTAACTATAGAAAAAAGAGATATAAGTCTAAATATTTGATTAAACACTGATACAAAATCAAATGCAGAGGGGAGCAGATGTAGCTCAAGTGAGAGCCTGCTTTCCAATGTACAATGTCCTAGGCTCAATCCTGGTACCTCCTAAAAAACAAAGCAAAACAAAAAAAACAAACAAAAAACCCCAAATGAATGCACAAATCAATATGTCACAAATGAAAAGTGTTAGAATATCAATTAATATTCTATGGGTCTTATGATTTCTTGGTGAAATTAACAACAGTGTAAATGGGGGAGGGAAAGGAAGGAAGTAAACATATGATAAATTCACTACTATTCATGGGGAAATTTATCAGTTAGAAATTATTTTTTAGCAGTGAAGAAGAAAATAATTTAAAAAATAGTGCCACAAACAAACAAACAAAAAACGGCTTATTTCGCTTATAAAACAAGAAGTCCAAAAGTTCCCGTGAGTCCAGAGCAGGTGCAGTTACTCCTTCCACGCTTCTATAGTCCCATTTTCTTCTTGTATTTCCACCCAGCAGTCCTTAGCATGTGCTTGCCTCTTCAAGGTCCCAAAGAACACATTCCAGGTCGGACAAAGCAGAAAGGTAAAGATTAAGATAAAAAAGAATGGATCAGTGGAGCAAATCATATTTAAATTCAGATATTTCTATTTACTAGCAGTAATAACTGTTATATATTTTGGTTATAGTTGCATCTATTTGTATCTGCTCCTTTATTATGGTATTGTACAAGAATAGAAGAATCAAACAGATTATAGACTAACAACTCAAATTTACTACAAATAAAAAATAATATAAAGAATTATAGAGGTTATTTATTAAATATGAAAAAAGTAATCATCCTTTAATATAAGTAAGGAAATGTAAATTAAACATATACCATTTTTATTCAATTAATATAAAAACTATTTAAACAATTATGTAATCTGGCACATAATTAGGAGTACTATAAATTTTTATAAACTTTTTGTAAAACAATTTGCCTGGCAGAAAGATCTGTCTTGAAAATGTTAAACCTTCTTTTTTTAACAAATCAATTTTATTGGTACATATTAATAAAGCATAAATCCATCCAAAGTGTACAACCAATGGTATTTGGTGTAATCACATATTTGTGCATTCATCACTGTAGTCATTCTTAGAGCACTTTCATTATTCCAATAATAATAATAAACAAAAAACAAAACTCATCTCCTCTCAATCTCTTTGCTTCCCCTGCTGTACATAGCTACTATCCTTTTTCCTTTTCTCTAGTATATTTGTATCTATATTTTGTAAAAACAGTCTTATATGCAATATCACTCATATGTGTGTTTTACATGATGTGTTACTGTCGTACACAGTCCCATATTACAGTTTTTAGCTTTCCTTCTAGTAATATACATGACCTTAGAATTTCCCTTTCAACTACTGTCATAGCCATACAATAGCACTGCTAGTTACAAACACCATGATATGCTTTCACTATTTCTCTGAATTTCCAAAGATTTGCCAACAACCTTTTTACCAATTCTACAGATTAACCCTCAGCTCTCAGTTCTCTAAACTCATTCTATTTTCTGATAACCTATATTCTAATTATTAATTCCATGAGTTTACACAAAGTATTTAGTTCATAATAGTTCAATCACACAATATTTGTCCTTTTGTGTATGACTTGCTTCACTCAATGGCCTTGAGTTTCATCCATGCTGTCATATGTTTCACAACTTCATTTCTTCTTACTGCTGTATAATATTCCATGGTGTATATATTCCACAATTTGTTTATCCATTCATCAGTTGATGGACACCTGGATTGTTTACAACTTTTGAAATTGTGAATAATGCTATGATGAACATCAATATGCAGATGTCTGTTCGTATCTCTGCTCTCAGTTCTTCTGGATATATACCTAGTAATGGTATTGTCAGGTCACATGGCAAGTCTATATTCACCTTCCTTAGGAAATGCCAAACAGTCCTCCAAAATGGCCGTACCATTCTACATTCCCACCAACAGTGAATAAGCATTCTTATCTCTCTATATCCTCTCCAACATTTACAGTTTACTGACTTTTTAATAGCGATCAGTCTAATAGGTGTGAAATGATATCTCATTGTAGTTTTGATTTACATTTCCCTAATCGCTAGCGATATTGAATATTTTTTCACGGTTTCTTTGCCATTTGTATGTCTTCTTTGGACAACTGTCTTTTCAAGTCTTTTGCCCATTTTTAATTGGATTGTTTGTCTTTTTATTGTTGAATTTTATGATCTCTTTGCATATCACGTATATTAACCCTTATCGGATATGTGATTGCCAAATATTTTTTCCCATTATGTCAGCTACCTTTTCACCCTTTTTTTTTTTTTAATTTTATTCATTTTGTAACTTTTCACCCTTTTGACAAAGTCTTTTGAAGTACGAAAGTGTTGAATTTTTGGGAGGTCATATTTATCTATTTTTCCTTTTGTTGCTCATGTTTTGGGTGTAAGGTTTAAGAAACTACTGCCTACCACAAGATCTTGAAGATGTTTTCCTACTTTTTCTTCTGGGGATTTTATGGTTGTCACTCTTATATTTAGGTCCTTGATCCATTTTGAGTTCATTTTTGTGTATGGTGTGAGATAGAGTTCTTTTCTCTTTCTTTTAGAAATGGCTATCCAGTTCTCCCAGCACTATTTGTTGAATAGACTGTTCTGACCCAGCTGGGAGGGCTAGGCTGCCCTGTCTAAAATCACTTACTGTTGATGTATGGATCTATCTCTGGGTTCTCAATTTAGTTCCATTGGTAAATGTGTCTGTCTTTATGCCAGTACCATGCTGTTTTTCACCACTGTAGCTAAGTAATATGCTTTAAAGTCCAGAAATGAGAGTCCTCAAACTTCATTCTTCTCTTTTAGCTCTTTTTTGGCTACTCAGGGACGCTTACCTTTCCAAGTAATTTGATAAGTCATTTTTCTACTTCTGCAAAAAAGGCTGTTGAGATTTTTATTGGGATTGTGTTGAATCTCTAAATCAATTTGGGTAGAATTGACAGCTTAACAATATTTAGTCTTCCAATCCATGAATACAGAATGTCCTTCCATTTATTTAAATTTCAGTTTCTTTTAGCAATTTTTTTGTAGTTTTCTGAATACAGGTCTTTATGTCCTTGGTTAAGTTTATTCCTAAATATTTGATTGTTTTAGTTGCTATTATCAATGGAATTTTCTTTTATGATTTCCCCCTATTGTACATCAGTATTACATAAAAACACTACTGATTTTTGCATATTAAACTTGTATCCCACCACTTTGCTGAATTCATCTATTAATTCTAGTAGCTTGTTGTGGACTTTTCAGGAGATTCTAGATATAGGATCATATTATCAATAGGGAAAGTTTTACTTCTTCCTTTCCTATTAGGGTGCCTTTTATTTCTTTATCCAGCCTAATTGCTCTAGCTAAAACCTCTAACACAATATTGAATATCAATGGTGAGACAGTGGGCATCCTTGTCTTGTTCCTGATCTCAGTGGGAAAGCTTTCAGTTCTTCATCATTAAGTACTATGCTACCTGTAGGTTTTTCATATATACTTTTTATCATATTGAGAAAGCATCCTTCTATTTCTATTTTTTAGAGTGCTTTTATCAAGAAAGGGTTCTATACTTTGTCAAATGCCTTTTTTGCAAAATTGAGAGGATCGTGTGATTTTTCTTCTTCAATTGATGAGTGTAATTGGTTTTCTTGTGCTGGACCACCTGTGCATACATGGGACAAAACCCACTTGATCATGGTGTATAATTCTTTTAAAGTGTTTTTGGATTCTGTTTGCAAATATTTTGTTGAAGATTTTTGCATCTGTATGCATTAAAGATATTGTTCTTTAATTTTCTTTTTTTAAATCGTATCTTTATCTGATTTTGGTATTAGGGTGATGTTGGCTTAATAGAATGTTTTGGTAGTGTTCTTTCCTGTTCAGTTTTTTGGAAGAGCTTGAGGAAGATCGGCATTAGATCATCTTTGCCTACTTGGTAAAATTCACCTGTGAAGTTATCTTGTCCTGAGCTTTTCGTCTTTGGGAGGTTTTTTTTTTTTTAATATATATATATTTTTATATTTAAAAGATACTTAGATTACATAAAATGTTACATAAAAAATATACGAGATTACCATATGTCCCACTCTCCATGCCTCCCATTTTTCCCCACATTAACAACTCCTTTCATTAGTGTGGTCCATTCATTGCAATTGATGAACACATTTTGGAGCATTGTCACACAGATTGGATTATAGTTTACATTGTAGTTCACACTTTCTCCTTTGGGAGTTTTTGATGATGACAGTTTCAGTCTCTTCACTTGTGATTGGTTTGTTGAGGTCTTCTATTTCTTCTTGGGTTAGTGTAGGTAATTTCTGTGTTTCCTGGAATTTTTCAATTTCCTCTACATTGTCTAGTTTTTGGTATACTGTTTTTTGTAGTATTTATTCTCTTATGTTTCTGCAGGGTCATTTCAGATTTTATTTATTTGTGTCTTCTCTCATTTTTTTCTCTGTCAGTCTTGCTAAGGGTTTGTCAATTCTGTTAGTCTTCTCCAAGAACCAATTTTTCATTTTGTTGATTTTCTGTATTTGTTCTTTTTTGTCGTTGTTGTTCTCAGTTTCATTTATTTCTGCTCAGGTCTTTACTATTTCTTTTCTTCAGCTTGGTTTGTCATTACTTTACTATTCTTTTTCTATTTCTTCCAGGTGTGCAGTTAGATCTTCAATTTTAACTTTTTCTTCTTTTAAAATGTAAGCATTGAAGGCTATAAATTTCCCTCTCAGCTCTGCCTTTACGGTGTCCCATCGGTTTTGATATGTTGTGTTCTCATTTTCATTTGTCTCAAGATATTTGCTGATTTTTCTTGGGATTTCTTCTTTGACTCACTGATTACTTAAGAGAGTGTTGCTTAATCTCCATAAATTTATGAATTTTCCCATTTTCCACCCATTATTGATTTACAGCTTCATTCTGTTATGATCAGAGAAAGTGTTTTGTATCATTTCAATCTTTTAAAATTTATTGAGACTTGTGACTCAACATATAGTCTATTGAGGAGTGAGATCCATAAACACTTGAAAAGAATGTATATCCTGCTGTTTTGGGGTTGCAATGATCTACAGATGCCTTTTAGGTCTAGGTCATTTATTATAGTATTCAAGTTCTCTATTTATCCTCTGTCCAGATGTTCTCTCCAGTGGTGTATTGAGGTCTCCAACTATTATTGTAGAGACATCTATTTCTCCCTTTAGTTTTGCCACTGTGTGCCTCAAGTATCTTGGGGCACTATGGTTAGGTGCATAAATATTTAGTATTGTTATTTCTTCTTGATGAATTGTCCTTTTTAGTAATATATAACCACCCTCTTCATCCCTTATAACAGTTTTCATTTGAAATCTATTTTTTCCAAGATTAGTATTGCTACCCCAGCTCTTTTTTTTTTTTGGCTATTATTTGGATGGAATATCTTTTTCCAAACTATCACTTTTAATCTATTTGTGTCCTTATGTCTGAGGTGGGTCTCTCTTGTAGACAACATTGAGATGGCTCATTTTTAAAAATCCATTCTATCAATCTATGTCTTTTGATTGGGGAGTTCAATCTATTAAATTTCAATGTTATTACTGTAAAGGCATTACTTACTTTATCCATTTTGTCCTTTAGGTCTCTGTTGTAATATTGTTCTATAGTCTGTCTTCTTATCCTTTAATTTACCCTTCCTAATAATCTTTGTTTTAAAACTCTTCTTCTAATCTCTTGCCCTTGCTTTTTCCTTTCAGGCTGCAGAACTCCTTTTAGTATCTCTTATAATTCTAGTCTTTTGGCAACCTATTCTATCAGTTTTTGCTTGCCTGTGATGACTTGAACTCACCCTCATTTTTGAAGGACAATTTTGTTAGATACAAAATTCTTGCTGGCAGTTTTTCTTTTTCAGTACCTTAAATACATCATACCACTTTCTTCTCACCTCCATGGTTTCTAATGAGAGGTTGGCACTTAATCTTATCTAGTTTCCCTTGAATGTGATGCTTTGCTTTTTTCTTGCTCCTTTCAGAATTCTCTCTTTATCCCTGATATTTGACATTCTGAACAGTAGGTGTCTTGGGGTAGGTCTATTTGGATTTATTCTGTGTAAGGTGTGTTGTCCTTCTTGGATATTGATATTTATGTTCTTCATGAAGGTTGGGAAGTTTTCAGTCATTATTTCCTCAAATATTCTTTTTGTCCCTTTTCCATTCTGCTCTCCCTCTGAGACACCTATAATGCAAATGTTTGTGCATTTCATATTGCCATTCAATTCCCTGAGATAGTTCCATATTTTCCATTCTCTTCTCTTTCAGTTCTTCTGTCTTTTCCTGTTCAGATGTTCTGTCTTCAAAATCACTAATCCTGTCTTCAAGCCTTTCAAATCTGCTCATGTATGTCTCTAATGCTTTTTTAATCTCACCCATCATGTCTTTCATTTCCATAAGGTCTATTACTTTTCTTTGCAGGCTTTTAAATTGTTCTCTATGATCTCTCAGTGTCTTCTTAATACCCTTTATTTCTTTAGTTGTATTTTCTTTAAATTCTTTGATGTGATTTAGGAGAGTTGTGTGATTATCATTGATTAATTGCCTTAAATCCAGTATCTCTTCAGGATATTTGATTAGTTCTTTTGCCTGGGCCATCTCATCCTATTTCCTAGTATAACTTGTAATTTTTTGCTGATGTCTAGGTATCCTAATATGTTGGTGAAAAATTTATTCTGATGGCCAATTTCTCTCTCTTGTCTATTTTTTTTCACAGCTCTTCTTTGATATTTGGTTCAACTTATTCTAATTATTTAAAATTGCCTGACTTAAGATATCAACATTGGGTCAGGGATTCACTAGTGGGACACAGATTCTCTTTCAGGGGTTAGGATATAGATAGAACAGTGAGGAGTTTTTGTTCATGCAATTTCCAGACTGACCAGCAGATGGCATTCATCACTGCACCTTTCAACAGAGGTTTTTCAGTCTGGGCTTTCCTTAGCTGAGTCTCCAGAGTGAGATTCAAAGCAGACTCTGCTGTCAGAATTCACTGAAAAACAGCCCCCTGATTTCCCTGCTCTTTTCCCTTGAAACATCTGTCATAGAAGGTTTCTAATCCCCCTCTCTGTTGGCTATAGGGAGCAAGGGGTTTTACCCCAGCCTACTATCTTGGGGATGCAGGACAGGACCCTTCCTGGCTGCTGTGGAGGTTTGGTAACTCATGTTTATTGTTTTGGCTTCTTTGTCTTTCTGTCCCTCACCCTCCTGGGAATTGTGTAGCAACGGTCCTGGTCTGCTGACCCCCAAAGTAGGTCCCTCAGACAGCTTTTGTCTCTTTCCCTGTTGTTTTTGTGAGAGCATTGGACTCTGCCTGTTGTTGCAATGCCATCTTCCCCTCTTAAACCTTTTAACTCAGTGTGTTATGTTCTGGGGGCCTGTTCTATGGAAATCATTAACAATGAAGTACAATATTTATGTTCAAAGATTTGCAATCATTTATATTTCTACTAATAAAAAAACAAGTTTAAATTTCCCAAATTAGGTAAATAATTAAGTAAATACATTTTTCATAACCACACATATAGATCTCATTTATATGAATGATGAACTATGCAATTAAAATTATACTTAAAAGAGTTCTTAATAAAATGGTAAGTTGAGGATATGAAAGTGGAATCATCTCAATTATGTTAAGATTACATACTTAGGGAGCCAATGTAGCTCAGTGGTTGAGCACTGGCTTCCCATATATGAGGTCCTGGGTTCAATCCCTGGCCCTGGTACCTCAAAAAAAAAAAAAGTACATACTTGCAAAGAATAAAGAGAATAACCCCTAAATTGTCAATGATTAACTTCATGCGTTGAGACTGAAAGATAAGATTTTTATGTTAGTGTTGTATTTTAATTTTTTCACAGCAGGCATATTTTACTTTGATAATTAGTCAAAAATAATAATTAAGAAATGTATTTTGTGTGATCTATGTATCTTTTAAAAGTAAATAAAAAGTGTTTAAAAGTTTTTTAAAAAAAGAAATATATTTTTAAAGAAAACTGTATTTACCCAAAAATACACATGTACAAATACGTATAGAAAATGACCACTTACACGCACATCAAAAAAACCCTAAAAACCTCACAATAATCCCCCATCCCCCAAATTTCTTCTTCAACCTTGCCTGTTCCTGCTGCTCACAAAGCAGCCCACCTGCCCAGTTAGGGTCGTGAGCTCATCACCCTCCCTGTGTCTTAATTTCTGCCCTGCCTTTGGACCATTCATGCCCTCCCTACCTGAAACTTTCTCTTAGCATCATTATAGATTGAAGTTAAGCCCTGCCCTCCTCCAAAGGACTTGCCTGTTGTCCACACTGACATTTCACTCACTGAAATGTCTATTACAATGTGGACACAGATTAGCGAGCACTTAATTCCATATAATCATGAACTCTTTCCTGTACTTTCCAGATATCTAATTTTTGTCCCCCCAAGAAAATCAAAACTATCTCAAATGAGGTTTCATCATTATTTCTTTAGTAGTCTTCACACATCATATCACAGTGCAGATCGGGAAGATTCATAGAATGGTTGACTGGCAGCTCTAGAAAGGTTTTAGGACTTTTGGCTAAGCACCTCCCTCCACATTGTCCAGTCTTAAACTAAAGGTTGACTGTTCAACTGTACAGTAGTACCGCCAGAGCTAAATAATATGGAGAAATAATATGGAGAAAGTTACGTTTTAATTTTCTTACTGTTCAGACTGTTATGAGTCTGTATTGTAATTATCCATAGCTTTCTTCTTAAAGGGAATGGGCAGGGGAGAAATACTCTGATTAATTGAGGGTCCCAGTTATGTCCTACTTAAGTCAAATATACTTATAATGAAGGAGTTACTAAATGAAGGAACTGATTTTATATTTCATATATAGTTTTGAAAGGGTTCTCAACAATGCAACCCACAGTTGTGTTCATTTGTTATTGTGCATAATCACTGGAGAGCTGCATGTTCTCCAAAGTGTGTGTTCCTATTTTGGCATTTTTAAATGCTCCTCCTGCATTGCTTCAGTCTCCTCTCAGCACAAAACTAGAAATTTATTTCTAAGGTTAGCATAATCACTGGAGAGCTGCAAGCCTTTTACTCTGTTGGGGAGCTTGACAGAAATGGAATGGCTGTTTGAATGCACTAGGTTGTATTAAGTTGTCATTGATCTGTAGAACTTTATCTCTTCACATTTTTTAGTTTATATTGGTGTCTTTCCAAATACATTATCATAAATGAACATTTTGCAATAGTTTCACTAGATTACTAATACAAGTATATTGAGCTATGTAATAAAAAAAATCACAACACCAAATTTATAAGGAATATAAGATTAGAGGTGAAGAAATCTCATATGTTGGCAGCATTTCAACAGTATACGTACTTCATGAAATAAGATATAACTAAACTATAGTTACATCTGCTCTTGAATATTTGTTACTTTTAAAATTTTTGCTTGTTTGCTTATTGCAGGAAGATCTTCTCTTAATGTCCAGAGCAATAGCATAAAACTACATTTTTATGGAACGGCTTATAAAACCAGAATAAGAATTCCCTTCCACTCAATAAGAATGAGGGGAGTGTGTTCCATACTGGGCAGCAATTCGCTGGAATTTACCAGATGGTAAAATTCCAAAAGCAAATTGGAAAACCAATGTAAGGTTGCCAGCTTGCTTTTTTCTTTTTTCCCAAGTAACATAAAAAAAAAAAAAATACTTCATCTTCTCTGATCACCTTTCCATATATGAAAATATTTTATACCGAAAGAAGTTGGAAGGGCAAATTTTGAGAACAAAGGATGACAGTACTTTAAATTGAAAAATAGGTTTTATGAAAGCCTGCTATATTTCATCACAGCTTTGTGAATGTCTTTATGAATCGGAACCATTGTTGCCAAGCTCTGCCCTAGAACATACTTCCAAGGCAGCACCACGTGGATTTATATCTCCTGTCTCCTGGTATTTATAACCCTTCCACCCTGGAATATTGGAGGGTTGGAAGAAATATATGTATGTGTGTGTGTGTGTGTGTGTGTGTGTGTGTGTGTGTGTGTGTGTGTTGGGGGAAAATCATTTGTGGGTACTTTTATTTGGTCTAAGCCAATTTCTTTTTCAGAGTGTCATCTTTCTTTCTATAACCTCCTAAAGACTAAGTGTGTGCCCTTAGGAGCAGAAGGAAATATTTTTAAGGTCTCTATATCAGTCAGCCAAAGGGATGCTGATGCAAAGTACCAGAACTCTGTTGACTTTTATAAAGGGTATTTATTTGGGGTAGAAGCTTACAGGAACAAGGCCCTAAACAGTCTAACTCAAGGTACAGTAAGAAGTATTTTCTCACCTGAAGTCTGTTGCCATGTGTTTATGCAAGATGGCAGGTGAAGTCTGCGAGGGTTCAGCCTTCCTCTTTCCTCTTAAGGGTCTATGGTCCCAGCTTCTTCCAATCTCAGTTGTAGGCTGGCACAGGGTTGTCTCTCTCTTCTTCTGGGATTCATTTCTTTCTGGGCTCAGCTGCTCTGTTCTCTTCACAAGGTCAGCTATAAACTTTCAGGCTCATCTCTTCCCAGGGCCACCGGATCCTCTGTGTATCTTCTCTGTGTATCTACTTCCATGTGAGACTCTGTTTTATCAGCCCACTCAGGGGATGGGGACTCAACCCTGCACTCCCTAATGACATGGTCAAACCAAAGCCCTAAACTTAACATAATTTAATCAATGGCATCTTAGCAGAATCTAATACAATCAAAGGGTATCACACCCAGAGGAACAGACCAGTTTACAAACATAATCAAGTATCTTTTTTTGGAATTCATAAATAATATCAAACTGCTACAGCCTCCATGAAGATTACAAACTTTAACAGAATTTGCAATAATTCTTATATAGAAACTATAGAATCCACACTAACAACCTTCATCTGAGGAATTCCACAGTGTAGGAAATCACTGTCATTAATAAGTCAAATGCCGAAAAGAAAGTTTGCCTTCAGGTTGCCCTTGGAGACTGGTGAATTCTTGTAAATTGTCAAATCCTCTAAAAGTCAAGAAAAATATATCAAGGGCTATGAAAAAGAAGTCCAGACACTTAAAGAAGAATGAATTTAACTTCAGTAACATTTCTTTCTTACTTTGTTATCAAATTACTCAATTTTACTGAATTAATGACAAGTTTACAAAAGTTAAATTTGTTATAAACCACTCTGATGTGTGACAAACAACCTTCAATGTAATTATAATGAAATTGCATCTGTATTTGTTAAGAAATTTGATTTTTTATGCCTTATTAGTTTTTGGAAAGTGGAACTGAATGTTCATGTAATATTAATTTGATATATCTATCAAATGGTTCTCTTTTTATATTAAATTCCTTCTATATTTACCACATAATTCATACTACAGATACTTAGGATATCTCCAAAGATAAGGCAAGATTTTAACAGCTACCAAGAAATTAATAATTTTAATATATTTTTAAATAGTGATGATGTGATGCCTGATAATTAAGTTCTATTACTTTGAAGTACCATCATTTCATCAGTCAAGGTAGAATTTTTATTCTGACAAAAGTTATGAGGACAAATCTATTGGGTATGAATGTAAATAATTTGTCAAATGAATAATGGAAATATTCTTTGTATTTTCCTCTGACTACGACAAGCCATATCAAATTCCCTGTCTTCGACTTTTTTCCTCACTAGCCATTTCATAACATTAATATGGCATCTAAAATCACATTGTAATTTGGTGAATTAAAAAAAGAAATTAATAGCTTTTTTCCACCTGGTTCTTGACTTTAATCTCTTTTGCCATGTCTTTCACTGTTCTATTTATGGCTATATGGAAGAAAGATGTATAGTATATCAATGGTGAAATTTCCACACCACTCATGTTTATAATATACACCAACATATATGTATGCAACATTGCATAAGAAATGGCAAGAAAGGAACTCACTGTGCTTCTGTGTGGTACAGGTTGAAAAATGCATGAGTATTTTGGAAGACAGTTCCTTATAGACAGAGTAATCATCCTTACTTAAGAAGCATCTTAAAACATAAATTTTAATGCCTGTCATTTTACTCTAAAAGCTGCCTACCTTTGTATCTTTACAGATTTTGGAATTCAGGAGAATTCTATAAACTCGAAGACTATATGAGACTTAAGGGATCATATCTTAGCCCTTTCCCACTTACACCATAGTTATCTGTTAACATCTTAAAAGAAATTAGCAGGAATGGTACATGGGAACTTGTTGATAGAGTTGAGAAGAGAGAAAGGAGTAGCCAAGCAGGAAACGGAAGAGGGAGAAATAAGAGAAGATCGTAGAGTAACAATAAACTTTTATAACTTCCAAAATTGGCCTAACATAAAATCTGACCTCTGGGATGAAATCGAGGGTTAAAGTACTATGTAAGGACAAAATCAAAGATGTTCTGAATAAGATACAACATTAGGACTCCAGCATTAAGATCTGTCAGGAACTAGCAACAATATGACTTCATGAGTTGTGGATTGGGGAGGAAGCCAGAGAAAACTTCTAACAGGAATGGGCAGAAAATCTCAATGAGGAGTAAGGTACTATGCATCTTTCTCCCCTATAACCACAAATACAAGAGTTAAAGATATGAAAAAAGAGGTAAAAGCCAAGAACCATGTGGGGAAAAAGTTATTAGCTTTTTTTTTAATTCACCAAATTACAATCATAATGTTAGATGCCAGATTCATATTGATGAAATGGGTAGTGAGGAAAAAAGTCACAGAAAGAAATTTGATATGACTTGTTTTCTTTTGATAAAATCATCAGTCATGTAATCACTATCAAGAATAATTTTTCATCAGTAGTAAATGCCAAATGACTGAGCTCCATTTTGTAATAAGAATTCTTATAACTCTTCACTGTTCCTTAGTGAATGCACCACCTACCTGCTCAGGCTTCCTCTCTCAAACTTCTTAACATAAATCCATTGGCAGTTTGTCACCCAGGGATTGATGTGTTGGTTTGTTGCTGTAACTTAATCATCTTAGCTTTCTGAGCCTCCAAAGAATAAGAAGGAGGAAGAGGGAAGAATAGAAAAGAGGAAGAAGAAAAGGAGAGGAGGAAGCAGAGGAGGCAGGGAAGAAGGAAAGAGAGAGAAAGAGAGTAGGAAAAAGAAGAAAGAAGAAGAAAGAAGAAGGAAGAAGAAATAAAATCTCAGTGATCCAAAGCAACCAGACTATGTGATCTTGGAGCTTAGTTTCAATGATAACATACTACCCTTCGATTGTCCCTGTTCTAGAATATTACAAAAAGGAAGTCATTTTGCTTATACTTACAGAGGAACAGTAAAGAAAATTTTTTGGATTTTTTCTATTTGGATTTTGCACATAAAATAGAGTTCGTATGAAAGGATATTTTTATAAAATACTCCAGCATATCCCTTTTGTTACTTTAACAATGACTGAATACTTTCATAGACATTGCACTATGCATTTGCTATAATTACCTTGAAATTTAGGAGAACATTGAAACTGGTATTTTGATTTGATACATACTTTATCAAGAATTTGAATGAATGCAAAAAAAGGTTTTAGTTTTTAATGATTGTAAATTTGGGTTTTAATATGTACAACTTGATTTTGTTTAAAAATTTATTTGCTAGGATGAAACTGCAGATATAACAAATCAATGTATACCTAAATTGCTTGCTTGGAAATTGTTATTGTGTGAGTTTAAAAAAGATTTACATTTGAGTTGTAAATAAGGAAAAACTGTTGGAACCAGAAGAAAAATTGGAGTTAGATGGTATCTCCTATAAATATAAATGCCCCAGTATATTTCTATAGTGATATCCCACCTCAGAAGAATGAGAACTTTATGAGAATAATTGTACTTAGAAAGACTTGGATAAATACATTCCCTTCTGCATCAAGTATTTTAAAACAAACCGCCAGTGACTAGGGAGATGATTTGAGAACTTAAACCAATAATATTGGAATTGGTATTAAATTCATATTGATTATTCTCTATCAATTATCTATTAATTATCTCACCTAAAGAATAAGAAAAGTTGACACTTACTTCATTATTTCCAAAAGTTATGATTTGATGTGAATGCTAAGTGCCCACCTTAATGGCTAAGGGTCATTTTTTAATGGGTGCACAGAAGATAGGAAAGCTGCAGAAAAATAAAAAAGGAAAATGCTTTTGAGTTCTAGGAGAATTGGAGAGCAGATGTGGCATGCTTCCAAGAGAGCTTGGAAGTTATGCCACAGTCTAGACTGAGAGCTAAGGTAATTTGAAAACTAATTGAACCCAGACTTGAGAGGAACTCAAATTCTGAAGAGAAACAGGTTAAATGCAAACATACAGATGGCTGAGTCACTGAAAATAGAATACGAAAAGAAATCAATCACTTCATAAAAACAAATTTGATACCAAACCCAGGAGCTTATGTTGGTCCACTTGGATATTATCTCTAAAAATGTTACCATCCTTATTGCAAATCTAGATCTCAGTTTCCTCATCCGTATGTTGAATGAGTTGAATTGGATTACTTCTAATCTGTTTTTTAAAAATCCAATCCCTTTATGAGTTTGTTAGATTTTATTGAATGCAAGATCAATCTTGAAAAGGCTTTGGCCTCCTGAGGATTTGTTGTGAAGAAGGTGTTGGAGATAAGCAGAGAGTTGGTTGTCACAAAATCAATTGGAACAAAAATGCCCTACAGTCTAAAGAGGGGCAGAAAGGATGGAAAATGTAGTAGCTCCTCAATTATCATGGGTAAGGATGGTCATGGAAGACAATGTCATGCTCAGTAACATAAAAATAAGAAAGTATTTGAGAATGTGTGCTCCAACACCTCATATATATAGATTTTAAAAGAGGAACCCAAGACTCAGACATGATCTTTATGATTGTTTTGTTGCAGAACATTATAGTCAATCAAGTTAAAACCATTAAAGAATCCCTTTGAGTTGATTTGAAACTCTTTTGAGTTGATTCAAAATACCTAATTAAGTCACTCAGGAACACCTAATTCCCAGAACTTTTGAAAGGAAAACTCTAAGAGGTAGTGAACTTTATATACTAGAGTTGTGTTTCCTAAAGCAAGATGCATGCATCCTATTTAATACCCAAGGCAACGCATGAGGTATTTCCATTTACATATTTTTATTTGATGCTTTAATTTTTCTGCATTTGGGGAGTAGTTTCAGATACTCACTTTATTCAGTAAATACAAGTGTTGGATTTATTCATTCAAAAATATTTATCAAGCACCTATTCTATGCTAAACATTTTTAGGTGTTAGGGATACAATGTTGGGACAGTAAAATCTCTGTGGAAGGAAAAAATTTCCTGGATAAAAGCAAGAACCTTGAGCAATACCTCCATGAAATGGGAGGCCTTGGGTTATCAACATTGAAAAGTTTGTGTAAAAGGCAAAAGAGGATAGGGCGTCTGTCTACCACATGGGAGGTTCGCGGTTCAAACCCTGGGCCTCCTTGACCTGTGTGGAGCTGGCCCATGCACAGTGCTGATGCATGCAAGGAGTGCCCTGCCATGCAGGGGTGTCCGTGTGTAGAAGGGCTCCACGTGCAAGGCGTGCGCCCAATAAGGAGAGTCACCCAGCATGAAAGAAAGTTCAGCCTACCCAGGAATGGTGCCGCACACACGGAGAGCTGACACATCAAGATGATGCAACAAAAAGAAACACAGATTCCCGTGCCGCTGACAACAACAGAAGCGGACAAAGAAGACGACACAGCAAATAGACACAGAGAGCAGACAACGGGGGGTTGGGGGAAAGGGAAGGGAAATAAATAAAAAATAAATCTTTAAAAAAAAAAAGGCAAAAGAAAAGTAGACAATATAATGGGAGGCCTTGGGTCATCAACACTGAAAATTTGTGTAAAAGGCAAAAGAAAAGTAGGCAATATAACTACACATCAATTAACGGCAAATAAATAATAATTGTCTCACAAATATGTAGTGATCTTTCAAGAAACCTAAATATTGGAGGATGCCTGGGAATTTTGAAAACCTGCCTAATTTATCAAATAGATCTGAATGACTAATCAGTGCAATATTAACTGTAACTAGTTTTAGCAGGCTCTTGTCCAGGGAGTTTGTTTAAGGCTTTTATTTTTTTATTTTTTATTTTATTTTTCTGTGTTCAGGAGTTGCATAAGGAATTTGCATTACATCATTTTATTTAATCTTTAAACAGTGTTATATGACATGAGGCAATAGGCCTTATTTTGCAGACGAGGACTCTGAAAGTGCAATAAGATTTTAAACAACTTGTCCAGTGTCATATAAAGCAGTTGTAATTTCTTTTGGAGTCTAAAAGTGAATGCAGAAACTAGATTATTGTGATTTCTTACATGAACAAATCATACTTAATAATGGTGACAATGACTAAAAGAAATAGGAAATACATTTAACAGTATATAATAATGACATTGTTTTAGCAACCATAGCAAAAGTATCATACTAATACAAAGTGTTAATAATAGGGAAAACTCTGTGTGTGTGTGTGTGTGGTGTGTGTGTGTGTAGGAGTATACGGGAACTCAACCTTTTGCACAATTTTTCTCTAAACCTTAAACACTCTAATAAAAGCAAATAAATAAAATTTTAAAATAAAATAAAAAGGAAAAGGACATTTCTAAACTCTTTTAAGAAACTGGTATGCTGGAAAGAAAATAAATAGACTTAAAAAAGAAAAGGGGGGTGGTGGTGCACAGTAAGTCTATTGAGCTAAAATTGCATTAATGCAGGGGCAGCACCAAAAGAGCTTTCTGCTCAAAGGGATGAACTGGAGAAACAGCTTATATGGCTACTTGAGAAAAGGGAAAGGGGAGGGATAAAGGCACATGATTTATGGTTACTCCAGGGTCTATAGGAGCTGTTTGGACATGGTGTCCTTGAGGCCTAGTTCATTAATTAGCAAGCAGGATGTTGATGTAAGGTTGTGGTTGTCTGGTGAAGATCCACTGACCTTGCTGGCATCGGCTTCAACTTTTTGTTACAGTTCTTCCTTCCAGACTGGGGCACATGGTTTTATCAGTACTGCAAAGAAGTATTAGTATGTCAGCCTGCTTCAGTTAACCTCTGTTTCTTCTTTATAATTCCCTGGATACATGGAAGCCCAAGCAAATCAAGATAGTAAAGTCATTTATTATTCCAACTTCACAAGATCTTTTCTTACTCATATCTGCACAATGGCCTAACTGGGTTGATGTAACAAATATTTGTCGAGTGATTGAATAAATAGCCTACAGTACAAAGCTCAGTGACTAATAGACTCTCAATGACAATGAATGAATGAACAAAAGCAGTGATGTGTAGAGATCAAAATAGAATTAGACAAGGTCATTGCCAAACTAAATAACTTTCCAAAAACAAAGCAGCTAAATGTTCAAGGTTATTAATTTCTCTAAGATACATTGAAGACAGGATATAACTATGCCATAGTAGGTGACAGATTTCTTTCCTCTATGCAATATATTTTCTTGATTTCCTGGTCTTTGTTATGGGCAGCACCATCCTCCCACCAAATCTACAAAGAAACTGTAGATTTGTGTTTTGATTCTACCATCTTCTCATTGCCCATAATCAGGAAGTTGCCAAATGCAATTGATTCTTCCCCACAATAACCCATAAAACCAATTCCTACTGGCACTGCCTTTATGCAAACCCTTCTACATCTATGTTCAATTACTGCAGTTATCTTCAGAATGATCTCCAGCTTCTAAGTCAAACCCTCCAATGCATCCTTAAGAGTGTTACCAAAGTAAAAATTTTCAACACTTTAAATATTCACCCCACTCTCTTCTTGCTTTTTTCCATTACAGCTCTTAATGTACTAATCATAGTTAGTCTAAGTTCCCTACCCGATAATTCCAAAATCTCTGTATATCTAGTCTGGTTCTGATGTTGGCTTTGTTCCTTTAGACTGATTTTTTCTTGCCTCTTAGTCTGTCCTGTAATTTTTTTTTGAAAGACAGACATAAGATACATTGGGTAATAGGAACTGATGTCAAGGGCTGTCAGTGTGAAGTTTTTGATAATCTGGCTAAGAGTTGTGTGCTTGGGGAAACGGACTTTGGCCCAGTGGTTAGGGCGTCCGTCTACCATATGGGAGGTCCGCGGTTCAAACCCCGGGCCTCCTTGACCCGTGTGGAGCTGGCTATGCGCAGTGCTGATGTGCGCAAGGAGTGCCGTGCCACGCAAGGGTGTCCCCCGCGTGGGGGAGCCCCACGCGCAAGGAGTGCGCCCATGAGGAAAGCCGCCCAGCGTGAAAAGAAAGAGCAGCCTGCCCAGGAATGGTGCCGCCCACACTTCCCGTGCCGCTGATGACAACAGAAGCGGACAAAGAAACAAGAAGCAGCAAATAGACACCAAGAACAGACAACCAGGGGAGGGGGGGGAATTAAATAAATAAATAAATCTTTAAAAAAAAAAAAAAAGAGTTGTGTGCTTAATGTTTGCTATAGCTGTAGGTTCTAAAGACTTCAAATTTCTTTAATGTCATTGTTTTTATATCCTCCTAAAATCAAGTTTTTCAATTGCAATCCACTGTTATTATCCTGGAGCCCTGCTAATGTGGTAATAAAGTGTGGGGGGATTAAATTTTTCTTCCAGTGAACCTGTTTTCCTGGGCTATGACCTTCACAAGTCTTTATTACCATTTTTTTTCCTCCCTTCAGTGAGACAGAAAAGCTAGAGGGCTAGAGTTGGGTAAATGCCCTTCCCCATAGGGTGAGTAAGGCTCTGGTAAAGTTGGGTCCCCCAGAGATTAGATCTTTGTCAGTGCTATGAGAGAATCTTTCTTGGCTCTTCATCATCAGGACCAGGTGGGAGTACTGGAGATATAAACCCATGAAAGTGTGTGGTCTCAACCCAAGACTGCAGCTCACTTCATTAGTACAAATTCTCACTTTTCATTGGTACAAATTCAGCCTTCAACAATTCATGGAAGTTACCATTTAAGTGTTCCTACCAATTTATGACTCCACTCAGTAATGGTCCAGGTAAGCTGAACTTGGCTATGTTCTTTATAGTCCCCTGTCTGTCCTGATTTAAAGGGTGAGGGAGAAGTGGGAGTTTGCCCTTTGTCTTGGTTTCCTAAACTCTATGACAAATGCTATACAATGGATTGACATAAACAATGGAAATTTATTGTCTTACAGTTTTGCAGGCTAGAAGTCTTGCTTCCTGCCAGGGTCAGTAGTGTTTTGGTGCTAACTTGCCAGCAATGCTTGGGCTCCTTTGCCTTCCTGTCACTTGGTGATGCCCTCTTCTTTCTCCCTGCTCTTAAGCTCCCACCGACTTCTGGCTTCCAACTCCTCCTATGGCTTTCTCTTTATTAGGCCTCCAATAACCAGGATAAAGACCCATTCTCACGCAGTTGGACCACACTTTAATGAAAAATAACATCTTCAAATGGTCCTGTTTATCATGGGTTTACACTTATAGGGACTTGCAATTAGACAATGTAAACTAAAATCCATGAGGTGTAGCAGTGCTCCAAAATATATTCATCAAACGCAATGAATGTGCCACAATGATGAAAGAGGTTGTTGATGTGGGAGGAGTGGGGTGGGGTGGGGAGTGAGGTATATGGGAACCTCTTATATTTTTTAATGTAACATTTTGTGTGACCTACATATCTTTAAAAAAAGATAATAAAAATTATAAAAACAATCATAAAAAAAGATTGGAACTTGTCTAAAGTGGGGTGCACAATTTAGACTACTATATCCTGCAACCTCAGTTCTTTATGAGTTCAAGAAACATTTGATTTTCAGATTTTTTTAGTTTTTTTCTTGTTGAAAGAATGGGAATTATGGCCTCCAAGCTTTTTACATGTGAAAGCTGAACAAAAAGTCCCAGAGTAAACATTTTTAAAAGGTGATCTGATCACGTCACCTTCTTTTTTAAGCCTAAGGCATTTGCCCTAAGCATTGCATTAGCCTGTGACATTTATCTATCCTGTATCAACAATAGAATAGGGTTTAAGTTATTAAGTTTTTTAGCATGGCATCCACGTGCTCAAAGAATCTAGCCCCAGTCTACAACTCCTCCATATCTGCCTCTACAACTACTGCACCTCACATGTTCTGTTCTGCCTTTGTGCCCTCCATTTAGAATTTTTTTTCTCTGCTTCCCAAGGGAGATATGCCAATGAAATCTTTCAGTGTCCAGATCAATATAAGCTTTCCCTTAAATATTCCTCCCACACCTGTCTTCACTCAGATTTAATTTTACTCCCTTGTGTATTTATAGCATTTTATTTGTATATCCTTTTAAGCTTTTACCATATTCTGCTGTTAATTATCATCATTTGTATGAGTTTCTGCTGTTTTTACTAGATTGGAAGACCCTTGTGGGTTGGGACTAATGTGTCTTAGTTTACTAAAGGCTGCCCATGCAAAGTACCAGAGCTTAGTTGGTTTTTGTAATGGAAATTTTATTTGGGGTGAAAACTTACAGTTCTAAGGCCATGAAATGCTCAAATAAAAGCGCCGTCAAAGAAACTTTCTTACCCAAATTAACTTCTGGTAATCCTAGTGTCTGATCACATGATGAAGATGGCTGTCAATCTCAGCTGAGGGCCCTGCCATCTGCTCCAGAATCCACTGTCTTCTGGAACTCAACTGTGGACATATAGCTTATCTCTTTCCAGGTCTCTTCTCTCAGTCTCAGAAAAGCAGGGGCTTCCCTGTCTTTCTGTAGCTGTGGGTGAACATGGAGTCCTGTCTCTCACATGGCCAGATCAAATATGGCAGAGCTCCCTTGTCATGAGTGGGTTTGTCTCTCTGTGGGTCTCTCTTTATGTCAAACCCAGCAAGAGGGTGGAGACTCAACCTGAGTCATGCCTCACTGACATAGTCCAATCAAAAGGGTCTCACACCCACAGGAAGAGATTAGTTCAAATATATACTCTTTTTCTTTTTGAACGTCAAACTTTCAAAGACTACGTTGTATTCCACTTTGTATCCTCCATAGTGACTAATATTATTTTGCATGTAAGAATTATTGAGGAGAGTTCAATGAATTTAATTATCCTTTATTTGAAGAGGATAGATGGAGAACATTTCAAAAGGGACTGAAACCATTTTCCATGTTTATCAGATTGTTTTGACAGCAACTGAAGGAAAAAAGAATTCTAGAAATAATAAAACTTTTATCTCAAGAGCAATGTAATAGACATTTAAAGGAAAGAAAACCATTATGCATTGCAAGTACAGGAGAATAAAGACTTTGAATTAGGTGGTACTAAGTAGAAGCACCCTCAAAAAAGCATAGTGCACAGTACTCATATAACACCTACTCCTGACCAGTCATTCTGATGCAGTCAACTTTATGGAAGTGGGCAGTCAGACTAGAAAAGATTAGTAGATATTCAAGTCCATGGATTTTGTCACGACCCTTTTCATACTACCATTGTGGCAAGTTTTGCCAGTTTCTTACTACAAGTTCCGCTTTGGCATTTTCCTAATGAAGTGTCCACATTTAACCCACTCCTCTGGTCATGAGATTGCTATGAAAAATGAAAGCTTGGGGATGCTTGTTGTGAAAAGTATCTCAATCAGTCTGAGGATGATCTCAAGTTAGTATGTTGGTGCATAAAGATGGTTTGCTGTACCTAAAGTCCACAAGCAGAAGAGCAACACTCATGTCTGTATCAGCTTCAGTAACAGTAGGAAAATGATAGTGCATTGCCTTTTAAATTTGAAATCCCTTCTTCCAATAAAAAAATGGACAAATAATTTCTCAATAATTGCTGGAATTATTAGGTAATGCTGATTTGACCTTATTAGCATTATATCTTCCAGAGAAAACTGTTGAGTGTAATTTGTAGACTTTAAAAATCTGCAGCACTCAACTCATTTGGCAGTAAGGAACACTAGAAAACATTTAGGAAATCAGGTACCTCAGTGCACTGATACCAGTACAGTGGGTATAAAAGAAGAGATGAGTTATAAAACCCTCAGACAGCAGGAAAATAAATGAAACTGACCATAGGGGAAAATTTAGCTGAAAGTTCTAAAAATTTTTTGTTTTAGAACAAAAAAGTTGGTATTATCAGCTGTCCATAAAATCTACAGAGCAATCAGAGAGAGTCTCCATTATCTCATTTGACACTTGCAATTCAGGATGACTATGCAAAGTTGTTATTTTCCAACTATGACTGACTGAAAAAAATGATGAAAAATGTCACATATGTTGGATGTGTTACTGTCACTCAAGAGAGTATAAATCACCCTTTTTAAGGGCTTTGAAAGATTTTGCAGGTTTTTTTTTAACTGAAACTTGTATCTTCCAAAATACAGCTGGGTCTGATATAAACAGAGACCAGATGCACCTTTTATGGATTTGTAGGATGTTGTGGAAATTTTCTGCACAAATCTTCTTTTAAGCCATAGCCTTGGAATTTGTTTTCTTGCTCCAACGTAACTCCTCTCCTATCCATTATTTACATTATAATCCTAAAATGCAAATCTCACTAGTTACATCATAGCCCAAAACCTTTAAATGACTACCGGTTGCCTAGAAGATAAATTGCAAACCCTTTAGTCCCAAGACCATGCAAGATACCTCCTCTGCCTACTTTTCCCACCTTAGCTCCCAACACATTACCTCTTTTTTCTTTCCTTATTTCTCTGTTCCTACCATATGGATCCCTGTCTATTGCCTAATTCACCATACTTAATACCTCCATACCTCTTTCCATGCTGTGTTTTTTGTCCAGAATGCCCTTTCCCCCTTGATTACAAGTTATTTTAAAAACAACTCAAACTTCTTCTCTATGAAGCCCACCAAATTAGCCTCATCACCAAAGGACTGTGATAAAGACTTCTATTGTGGCACCTATAACAATTTATTTCACTAGCATCTTTACATGTCTGTGTTACAAAAAGATTACAGTGGCAATTTCTTAAAATCATGGAACACAAGTTACAACCTTTGTATCTTCAACATGTAGCAAAATAGCATAGGCACTAAAAAAATATTATAAGAATAGAGGAAGGTACCCTATCCAGAGGTATTCTGAAACAATTAAATAGACCCTGTTGTTTAAAACAAATCTACTGTATTTTCTATTTATTATGGGATTCATGATCAAAATGAAATAAGCTATACCAATAGAATGCTAGCTGCCTAAAGATGTTTTAGGTGCAATGGTTAAGCATGTATGTTTTCATGCCAGATTGCCTAGTTTCAATTTCTGACTGTATTGTATATCAGCTGTATAACTTTGGGTAAGGCCTTTGAGCTCTTTAGTCCTCAATTTCCTCATATGTAAAATGAATACAGTAACACCTGTATTAAAAGGTTATTGCAAGAATGAAATAAGTAAATCTAGGTAAAGTAGCTTAGATACACATTATGTAGTATATAGTCATCTATCAGTAGGCATCAGAGATTATTACTTCTAAAGTAGATACTGTCAGACAAAGATATAAATGTGCATAATTTGTGAATAATTCAGTAATTTTGTTTCTATGTAGTAACTAGCACTTTTTACATGACGTCAGAAAGATAGGGGCTATAATATGGAACTTCTGGAATGACACGTTCAAAAGTGTCTGGACTCCTGCAGTAAAATTTTCAGTAAAGAATTGACATGTTTCAATTTCAGATCACTGTATATAAAAGAAAGATCAGGAAGGGGGAATGAAGGAATAATTAGATAAACAAGAAAATATGGCAGTTCTCTAGGTTAGAAGTGATGAAGATCATAACTGAGACTGGACAGTGGGGATGGAAAGAGAGAATCAAGGACTTAAGATAGAATGTGAGTTTTACTAGTAAGGGAACCTGACATTATATTGGGCTTCACTTTTCAGGAAGTTTGGGATCACAGAGTGGTTCAACAATGGCAGCAGAGGAATACTGGTATGGGATGTTATTGACAGGTGATATATGGTTGACAGGGAGTTATACAGGGCATGTGTCCAGGGTACATGGAAATGTTTGGATATACTCATAGTGGAAACAATTAAAAACAACAGGTGGGGGGCTACTGGGCTCCTGGCCGGGGGAGGGGGGCTCTGCCGTGGTCCCTAGGGGAGCAGCGGCAGTCCCCCAGGTGCAACGGTAAGGACCAGGAAGGAATGAGGGTCCAATAGTGAGCCCCTGATACTAATGACTATGCTTGTGAGCCTATACACCTGAAATAAGAACAAGGCCTAGAGCAGCACTGTGCCTAAGAGTTCCCTCCTGACAGCCTTCATGTTACTCAAATGTGGCCAGTCTCGAAGCCAAATTCAGCATGTAAATGCAATGCTTTCCCCCCTGCGTGGGACATGACACCCAGGGATGAGCCTCCCTGGCACCGAGTGATCACTACCAAGTACCAGCTGATGACGTCACTAGAAAATGACCTTGAATTAAAGGTTCAACGCAGACCAGCAGAATATCCCTGTCTACATATAGTAAAAGGAGTTAAAAATGCTGTTTGACCTAAAGTAAGGGGGAAATGGAAAGGATAAATGAGTTTATATGGCTATGAGTCTCTAAAAAAGAGTCTGGAGGTTGTCAGAAGGATTGCCCTTATGCACACCTGAGCAGAGTCTCAGAGACAGATAAAGTAGATACAACCCCAGATATTGGTCCTTTTGAGGGCTAAAGAGATCCACAGGTTCTATGGTCATGGCAGATGGGGTTCACTGCCATGCCAGTTGACCCTTCTTTGGAGCTGGTGTTTCTGCGTGATGGAGCTGGACTCAGATGTGATCTCTTTTCACAAACCTTTCATGCTACTTTACTGGAATTGTAGTTGGTGCTGGGGTTTAAGATATATCTAGGGGATTTGAATCTCTGGACTGACAATATGATAGCCAGGCCCTGAGCCTCAACAGACTTCAGCTCCTACATTCTGATTTATTGGACTTACCCCACTCAACTAACATGGAGTTGAAGAATGTCAACCACCACACCATGGAGCCAAGAGTGCCTACAACTGAAAGCAGGAGGATTGCATCCAGTATCCATGTGGAATCTAAGCCCCCTCTTGACATAGCTGTGGAATGGACACAACCAAGCCAAGGTCCACAGGAAGGAGGAATACAGTAAGGATTAGAGTGGACTTAATGATATCCTATTCATGAACTATTGTGGTTAATAATCGTGAAAATGTGGCATTGGTGTGGAAAAAGTGGCCATGGTGGCTGCTGGGTGCGGGGAATGGGAGGAAGAGATGAGATGTGGAGGCATTTTCGGGACTTGGAGTTGTCCTGAGTGGTGCTCCAGGCACAATTGCCTGATGTTGTATGTCCTCCCATGGCCCACTGGATGGAACATGGGAGAGTGTGGGCTATGGTGTGGACCACAGGCCATGGGGTGCAGCGATGCCCAGAGATGTACTCACCAGATGCAATGGATGTGTCATGATGATGGGGAAGAGTATTACTGTGGGGGGAGTGGTGGGGTGGGGGTGGTGGGGGTGAATGGAGACCTCATATTTTTTTAATGTAATATTTTTTAAAAAATGAATAAATTGAGTAGAATTTGAAAAAAAAAGATAGAATGTGAGGTGTGAAAGAAATAGATGTTGACATAGGCAGAGTAAACGATTTAGATAAAAATAATGAGTTCAATTCTATGTTTGCTAAATTTTAAATCCCTGTGTTTTACCCATTTAGTCACACCACAGGCAAACTGTATTAACATGTTTATTTTCTGGAGATCAGCAAAGAAGCCTGAGCTGGAGGTAAAGATTCCAGAGTCAGTGGTAGTGAGAAGGAAGCTAAAATCATGTGTTAAATGAGGTTACCCAAGAAAAGGTTATTAAATGAAACCATGGGCAGAATCTTGGGAACACCAAAGGTCAGTATAGGAAGAAAATCCAATGAAGGAGTTCAAGGAAGAAAAGTCAGAAAAGTGGGAGGAAAATTTGGAGAGAGTGGGTTCATGCATGACAAAAGAAGACTTTAAAAAATAGAATAGTCAACATTATGAAATGCTGCAGAGAGAACAAGGAAGGTAAGGAGGAAAAGGGGACTGCAGAATTTGGTGTTTGAGAGGGATGTGAGTGGTGACTTGGCAATGCAATAATGAGAAAAGAAGACATAGTATAAGACTGATGAGTAAATGAAAGGTGAAGAAAGGAAAGCCTCAAATGTGGGCTCTTCTTTTGAGAAGTGTTGCCAACTAGGAAAAATCAGAGGTGGAAAAAGCTAGACCCCCTGAAATCCATGGACCCTGGTTCAGAACCCCTGTCCGAGGCTAAGCGGGAAAAGCTGGTAGAGAGGGATAGGTAGAAGATACAAATGATAGGCACCCTGGAGGATGAGAGGCCTTTTAAAGTGATCCCAATTCTTCAGCACAATAATTCAGGTCACTATAGTCAGAAACCATTTTGAGAAGTGAGTAGTGAAAGTTTTCAAAAGAGTTCAAGCAGTGAGGTACCAAATTGCAGTGCAGAGCTACCAAAGAATGCCATAAGGCTGCCTAGCCGAGTGGAAAAGTTGTGTGCTTTGAAGCCAAACAGATGTGGGTCAGAATTTGGCTCTCACATATTTTAATTATGCAACCTCAAGAAGTTACCAACCCTCTTATGTTTAGAATTAATCTTCAGGGTAGCTTAAGAATCCAGAACATAAAAACTCACACTTGCTTTTATTTTATTTTATTTTATTTTATTTTATTTTATTTTATTTTATTTTATTTTATTTTATTTTATTTTATTTTATTTTATTTTATTTTATTTTATTTTATTTTATTTTATTTTATTTCATTTTATTTTATTTTATTACCCTGTGACATTTTAAAATTGTATAAGATAAAAATGAATGGCAAGTTTTTTAGTATGCTCCTGAATGAACCATCTGAACAAGAACCATTTAGAAGGTAAAAATGTACAAATTCATCTATTCTCTTAAGTTTGAATGTTTTTCTCTTTAGTAGATAAGTTTTCTTTGTAGGATACAACCGAGTTAGAAATGACTACTTAGTCCCTGAAACTTTGGAAAGGAAATAAAAAGAATCTGAGTGCCCTGAAACATACTGGGATCAGAATGAAATCCACATATGATCCTGACATCTTCAGATGAAGCTGTCTCAAGCAGCTACTCCTAAAGAAAAAATTAGCAGGTCCTCTTAGTAGTCAAAATACTGATGGACTTTGCAAATGTGTTTTAGGTGATTAGGAAAGTGGTCAACCTTCAGAGTTAACAAGGTTGAACTTTATACTTTAGATTAAATTATTACTCATAAATATATCAGTTTAAGTTTTTAAGTTCTTTACTTTCTGCTTACAATTTGAAAAAGATTAAAATGAATAATTTAGGGATTAGATAAAAAGAATCTATTCCAAGGAAGCAGAAGGAGTAAATATTATAGGGTACCAGACAGAAGTAGATTATTGTAAGAGTTTATTTAATTTACCCTTCATATCCATCTACTTGTCTAGGTCCCTTTTTCAATATCATCTCTCTCTTACTCCAGAAGTGGTTCAAGTTTATTTATTCATACCTATGTATTTTGCTTTTCTCCTTTTTTGTTTTTGTTTTAATTTGGGGTATAGGGGAGTAGTATGTAGTTTATGCCCAAAGGTAAATATGCCAATTAATGTCAGTTGTATTTGCCAAAATGGGCAAGAAAGCAAGCAAACAAACATAAATATTATTGCAAAGGTATTTTTGTTGTCTTTTCGTTAAAGAAAAGCAGAAACATATCATGTGACTCCTATAATAAAGGGCATTAAGTAATGGTGGATGGTCACTTCACCTGAAGTTTCACAAAAGATACAGAAATGCTGGTCAAGTGGGTAATTTTAATAGTATCTATCCTATTGATGACTGAAAGCATATCATTTAATCATAACTCAGATCAGATTTTTTGAAGGATGAATTAATATATTATAGGTGTTTTACTTTCCTGTTATATTTACCAGTGATTTCTGTTCTGTATCTTTGGTAAAGATTAGAACATTTGCCTAGATATTCTTTCTGGGTAAAAAATTACCCCAAAACTGAGTGTCTTTAAAAGCATACACATTTATTATCTCTCAGTTTCCATCGGTGAGGAATCCAGGCATGGCTTACCTGGTTCCATGGCTTCAGGCTCACTCATAAGACTGCAATCAAGGTGCCAGGTGGAGCTGTGGTCTCAGCTGAAGACTTGCCTGGGGAAGGATCCACTTCCATGCTCATTCCCTTAATTGATCACAGTTTTCAGTTCCCTAAGGGCTGTTGGGGTGAGAAAAATAATGAGTTCTGAAGATTAGCCAGAGACCACCCTCAGTTCCTTAACATCCAGGCAAGCACCTGAGAAGAGCCAGAGAAAGGGTGCATTCAGGGTGAAAGTCACAGTCTTTTATAACATAACGTAAAACAATGACATCCATCACTTTGCCATGGTTTATTATTAGAAGCAAGTTACTAGGTCCAGTCTGTGCACAAGTGGAAGGATTACATGAGGGTGTGGACATTAGGAAAGAGAGATCATTGGGACCCATATCAGAAGTTCCTTGGCATGGCATAGAGCACCAAAGCTTTATGGTAAATAAGGTTGTTCCAGTCTAATATCAGATGTTATAAGTGAGTTTTTGATAAGCATGAGAGTGCTGGCAGTTTATTACTGAATATACTGACAAACAATTCTAGATATTCTGATGCTAGCTACATATGTGCTCTTAAATATACAAAATGTGACGTGAATGAGCAATCAGTCTCTTGGGAAAATGTGTGCTCTGGACTAAAGCCCAATCTCTGTCATGAATGTGGGCAGCATGGATTGCCAAGAGAGCCAGTAGCTCTTACTTGGGAAAGGATCTCTAAACATCTCAAAAATTCTTTCAAGGACCTGGTTGAGCCCCAAGAGTACTGTGTCTTATGAAATGGAAACATTTTCTGATGGTTGCTATTGACTGCATCACCTGTAAATAAACCTTCTAACTGGTATTCCTGTATTCCAGGGCTGCTTAACAAAGTACCCCAAACTCGGTGGATTGAAACAACAGAAGTTTATTCTCTCACAGTTCTAGAGGAGAGAAGTCCTAAACCAAGGTGTCAGAAGGGCTAGGCTCTTTCTGAAACTTGTAGGGGAGTCTCCTCTTTTGTCTATTCCTAGCTTCTGATGGCTTAATGAGAATCCTTGGTGTTCCTTGCTTTGTAGCTACACACTTCAATCTCTGCCTCTGTTATCACACAGACTGATTCTCTCTCTGAGGGCTTGTGTCTCTTTTCCCCTTCTTATAAAGTGACCAGGCATATTGGACTAAGGGCCCACCCTTCTCCAGTATAACCTCATTCAACAAAACTAATTCCATCTGTAATGACTCTATTTCCAAGTAAGGCAATGTCCATGAGAGCAGAAGTTAGCAGTTGAGCATGTTTTGGGGGCACACAATTCAATCCCTAGAACATCATGTGATTGATAATATAATTAAAAATCAGGGTTAAAAACAGGCATCTACAACATTTCTACCAAAAGTGGCATTCCAGAGGAGCAGGGCTTGGTGACATTTCAGCAATGTGTGCCAAGTTGTTGCCCTTCAGGGCAGGACAGGGAGCCTAGACCTGCTGGCTCTGCCTGTGTCTTTCAGCTGCTGGCCTCCTCTGAACCAAGAAGTTGTCATCCAGGAGGAAAGTTGGCCTTATCCTGTTCACAGCCTTCATCCTCAAAAGCCTCACCCTGGCTTGTTTTGAAGTTCATTTTCTAAGCAAATCCTAACTTGCTCAGCTTCTAATTGTTTGCCCCATTCCTGTTTTACCACCTTTTCCTAATCCAACATTTTCAAAAATCTTTGGCTCATTAATTTATTGCTTTCTCAGAGATCTTACAAATGCCTTATTAAGCTTACAATATTTTTTAACTTAAGGAAGTGGTTTTAATGAAAAAATTAGAATATAGATCACCATAATATTAAGGATTATGATATAGTACACACACATATATAAATACATTAATACATAAAGTTAGTTTCTCCTTTATCCTATTTAACAGGTGTTTAATTTACTTTGAAAAGCAGGATTTATCAATAAAGTACTGGTTTAGAGGATTAAATTATATGAATATATAGATACAAGTTTTATGGAATAACAAACACTGAAAACTATTTCCATGACCTGATAAAAGGAATTTTTAAATTGTATGTTTGAAATAATCAACTAATTATTTCACTTATTATAGTTTTTTGTTTTATTTTTAAAAATGAGATAAAAAGGAAAGTCTTCTCAAATTGCATATGCAATATATTACAGTATATTGTGGATAAATATACAGTGCATATTTATCCACAATAAATAAGAACTGTATTAGGTTTTATCTTTACTGTATTTTTCAGTTTTTAACACTAGTATTTGAGATAGTCAAGAAATAATTTGTTCTATAAAAGTTTTAATCATAAAATTTCATACATGCTATAGAAACTCTTTTAGCAATTTACATAATTTTATTTTATAGTCCTTATTAGCATATCATATTTCAATATTGGTGTTCCCTTAGACTTTCTCTCTTTCAGTATTACATATATACCTGGGAGTAGTCAATTAAGACTGAGCATGGGAAGAGGACTTGGCCCAATGGATCGGGCATCCGTCTACCACATGGGAGGTCCGTGGTTCAAACTCCGGGCCTCCTTGACCCGTGTGGAGCTGGCCCATGCACAGCGCTGATGCGCTCAAGGAATGCCCTGCCACGCAGGGGTGTCCCCCATGTAGAGGAGCCCCACACGTAAGGAGTGTGCCCCATAAGGAGAGCCGCCCATCGCGAAAGGAAGTTCAGCCTGCCCAGGAATGGCGCTGCACACATGGAGAGCTGACACAACAAGATGATGCAACAAAAAGAAACACAGATTCCCGGTGCTGCTGATAAGGATAGACGCGGTCACAGAAGAACACACAGCAAATAGACACAGAGAGCAGACAACTGGAGGGGGAAGGGGAGAGGAAAAAAAAAAAAGACTGAGCTAATTTACTCTCCAATTATAAACATAAAATGCCAGAGAAAACATAGCTCTTTTTAAAAAGATAACAAATAAGCAAATAAGCTAAAGGACAAAAGGGAAGTCTCTTGTCAAATGCCAGATACAAAAATTAAAGAAAGACGTCTAAGACAGAGCAACAAAAGTGAATTAATATATCAGTGGTATAAGTGGAGAGTGCAGGGAATGGAGTTTTCAGATTAGACATAGAGTTTCTGGAAAATTCTTAAACATTATCTCTGTGTACTTATTCTTTACTCCATTGCTTTCATTCTGTCTTTCTAAAGCTCCTATGAGAGATAAGTGTGGAGTCTTTTCATTTTATCTTCCAAGTTCTTTGCATACTTTCCCAAGTATTGTATATATATACATTATATACATAATAGAATATGATTTAGCCATAAAAAAAGAAATTCTAACACATCCTGAAACATGGATGAAAACATTATGTTTGGTGAAATATAAGCCAGACACAGAAGGACAAATATTACATGATCTACTTATACGAAATATGTAGAATAAACAAATTCATAGAGACAGATTGCTAGTTTCCAGGGGCCAGTGGGAGGAGGGAGTGGGGAGTTATTGCTTAGCGGATATAGAATTTCTCTTTGAGGTGATAGAAATGTTTTGGTAATGGATGGTAGTAATTGTAACACAACTGAACTGTATACTTAAAAGGGGTTAAAATGGCAGATTTCTATATCATATATATATTACATATTACTACAGTAAAACTAAAAAATATTAAAAACATGCCCATCACAAATAGTTGCACAGGCTGTTTATTGTGCAAGGAAAACCAGCTAAGGAGGAGAGAGAGGTTGATGAAATTTAACCCTCTCCCTGACAGCCAAACTGTTAACCTTGGTGAAGGATTAGGTCTGCCTGAAGAACGGGATGCATTTTTCTGATTAGTACAAGGATGATTTCTACTTGCTAAACTGTTTGCCACATTGAAAGAATTCTTCTTTAAAAAAAAAAATTTGCCCAAAGGCATTATTTATGCCACTAGCAGCTCTAAACAAATAGATCCTGTTTTCTAACTGGGATAATTGTATGAAGCAACAATAAAAGGTTAGCTAAAAGAAAACACAATGAAACAAAAAATTCTCCTTCCTCCACAAAACATGCCCTTAGAATTTAACCAGAATAGCACACACACACTTCTATATAATCAATTGCTCAGAGACAAAATTGCAGCAGAAATTACAAAATATTTGGAAGTGAACTATTAAAATAGTACAAATAAAATTTGTGGAGTGCAATTAAAACAATTATTTATCAGGAAATGCATAGCCTTAAAAGCTTATCTTAGAAAACAAGTAATATGAAAATTAATGAGTTAAGCTCTAACTCAAGAAATATAGCAATGAGCAGGAGATAAAAAGGAAAAGAAACAGAAATAAATTGGAAATTTATTTATTTGTAATAGAGATAATCAGTTTACAAGAGTGTCTGGAATATAGTTAGGAATTTTCAATTGTTAACTATTACTGTAATTATTTTAAAAACATTTAAAAGCAAATGAGGTAAGATATGTAGAACATATCAGTGAGCCTTGACTGTTCTTGAAACATAGGGCAGAAAAGTTTCATAAGCTTCTTGCTCCTGACTTGACTCTCCTCCTTGACTCTCCTCCAGGTTCATCACATCTGCACCTTGACCTTCCTTTCTAGTCGTGCTGGAAACTTATACATATCCGGACAGGACCTTTTGGTCAATATACCCACCATATTTGGTTTTGCCCTTTAAATTATGACCATAAACATTTGGCAAAAGTCACAACAAGTGTGATGGAGACTAGAAAGTTTCATTCTCTAAAAACCACTCAGACTAATTTTTAAAATTCTTTTCAACATGATATTAATAGGTTCTTTATTTTAGACACAAATATTCTCCCTAAGTAGTGAACATGTCTATGCTAACCCACGCCTTTTTGTAAAGTGTTTTAATCAATCAATAAATTGTTTATTTCCTAGCACTTAACTAAAACAGTGCTTCTGGAAAGATATTTATTTTTAGAGAGGAAGTAGTATTGGGGCATTTAGAGACAGTGGTACTTCAGAGAAGGACAATTATCTTGGTTTGCAACAGTAGGGTATTGGGAGCAGTTGAGCAGTTTTAATAATCTGATTACTTTAAGACAAGTGGGAAGATAAGAAGATAGAAAAAGGAAAAGTGTAGAAAGGTACTGAAATTATTAATATATTTTAGCTACTTAGGGTTCTTAAGGTGCAGAGACAGGTATTTTAATTTTATTTCAAATGACTAGATGCTGTATCATCCTATTGGACTTCGATTCCTTAATATGTAAAATGAGGGTTTGGGGTAAAAAGTGACACCCAACTCTATATTTCTAGGATTCCACTTTTCTAGGGCCCTGGTGGAAGCAACCATTTACAGGATGCAAAATTCAATTTGTAGACAGCCCTTGGCACTGCAGTTACCTGTTTTGGAACCCAGCAACTATGAAACATCATGATTTATAGTTATACTATGTGTACAATTAATAGTAATAGCTGTAGAAGTAGCAGTGTTAATTTTATGGTGAAATTGACTCTCTTGCTACTCTTCTTTCCTTTTTAGTGTGATCACAATCGGTTCAAAACTCCATTCAAAACTTCAAAATAAAAATCTTTCCTCTCAATAATATTTGTTTTCAGGAAACTTTATAAAACTTCTAAGGCATTTACTGAAGTTGCCAGTTGCTGCTCAGTGTTCCTAGGGCAAATTGCCTAAGAACCTACTTATTAAATCAATATCAAGCCCACTTACTCATGGAGATTCTGCGCTGAAAGAATAGTACGGCAGGCTCTTTCATTTATTAGTGGAATAAACCAGAAAACCCCACCCACTCATCCCCTTTCTTCATGGTTGGGAAAAAAAGATCACAGTGCATTTTTGCTCACAATATAGAACAGTTTTCCTTAGCTCTCACCTATTCTTCTCTCTTTCCATATGGTAAAAAGGATGGATGGTAGTTGGGAACAGGAAAACAGAGGCAACACATTTCTCCCTTCTCTCCTATCTGCTCTAAGTCCCTGGCTTTCAGAGTGTGGTCGGAGACCCTTTCAGAAGATGTGTGAAGTCAAAACCACTTTTTCCAGTAACACTAAACCACTGTCATTCTCCCACACATATACAGTGGAATTTTTCAGGAGCTGCGTCACGTGATATCGTTTACCCCTGTAAAGCAGCTTGATTACAGGATCAGCTAGGAGTCCCCAGATGTCTTCTATCAAGACCAACATAATTTAAAAATGTGAAACAATGTAAGTCTTCTCATAAATTTTGTGACTTTATTAATTTTCATAAAAATAATACACTAATATGTTTATTATTATTTATTAATGCACAAATGAATACTTTTAAATTCTCAGTTTTAATTTCTCGGGATAAATATCAATGGATTTAGTCCACATAAACAAATCCTCTTTATAATGTGAAACTTTGAAACCTGCTGCTCTAAGCAGCTCTGCCTATTGCTAGAAAGAGAAATTAGGAAATAGAAGCACCTTAAATCCAGAGGAAAGGACGAGAGGCACTTAAATCTTGTACTAACCCAAAGGAAGAAGCTAAAGCCTTGAAAGAGCACTCTAGATGCAACGTGACCAACAAAGGAACACTTTAATTCAAAACCATATATAAAATTAGGCTGGAAATAATACAATAAAGGTAGAGTTTAAGAATAGTGAAAAAGGGATCAAACTGTACTCTAGAATTTTAATACTTTGACTTGACTGCTTTCTCTTTTTCTTGCTCACACTGCCAGACTTACTCTGGGCCCTCCCCCATCCTGACAACCTCAAAACTAAACTTGCAGCTGTAGGACTGCTCAACTGAGACTGCAGCAAAAAGACCACTTTGGACGGTAACTATTCTAAATATGAAAGTCATCCCTTCCCTTCTCCCTCCCCTGTTTCTTTCATCCTGGCTCTTAAACTACCCAGGGGTCAACTAATTCTTTTTCTCCCACTCTCTCCCAGCCCTTACAGACCCTGCTTCGCCTAATTATCACAGAGGAAAACATTCCAACCATGTGGTCCTAATCACAACCTCAGCAGATCCCCTCACCCATTTCCCTGAAACCAAACCCACCTAAGGGTCTTCAGTACTTAAGTCAAACCCCTGTCATCCTCAGGTACTTTTCCACTAACCCCTCTAAGCCCTGAAGAAGTGGCTGCCCTTGGTTTCAATGGAGTTGAGTTCTACTCTCTCTTCCCTACTTAGAATAATCCCTGAACAAAGTCAACCTTGCCTATTTCACACTGTCCAGGGCAATGTTTTTCTTTGACAGCTTATAAGGCACTCTTAATCATTATCTTGAAATACAGTATTTGTTTAATGCTCCATGAATTCATGTGTCTTAAAGGATTTGGGTTTTTTTCTTTGGTTTTGATGTTCTCTGTGAATATGTACCATCTATGGATATGGCTTAAAGTTTACTGTTTGGAACATGGTGTCTAGTCACCTAGTCATAGATGGGAAGAATAGCACAGTCTGTAGGGGTTCAGAGAAGACATTCTGGAATGAGGCTGTCGGGTTTGATTTCCAATTATGCAAGCACTTAATATCCTCATGTCTTCATTTTGTCATCTCTAAAATGGGGTTGATTCCAATGGCAGCTATTCCATGGAGGAGCAGTGAAGAGAAATGAGTTAATATTTGTCAAGTGCTTAGCACAGTGTCTAGCCCATAGTTCGTGCCCTCTAAGTGTTTGGTCAATAAATAGGTAACACTAGAAATGCCCAGGTCAGACAAAAAAATGAAAAAGCAGAACACAGACTGTAAAGTAAATGCCATATTGGGAATAGACTCGAGTGACTACTAAGTAGAAAAGGCAGACACCAGACTTTGCAATTAGAATGAGTCCATAGACAAATCTCACACCACGTGGACAAGGCCCAGCTGGATGAGGAAGCCTTAGAACTAAGAGGGCTGTGGGGTTGGTTCAAATAAACTCTCATGAGAAATGTTTCGCTGAAACAATACTTCTTTGGAAGGTCTAAAAGTGATTTGCCTCTGCAAACAGACTTCTACAGATTTAAAGGCCACAGTCTAGCATCTGCCCCTCTAGCGATCTAAAGATTAGCACAACCACTTGAGGGCACTACTTTCAAGCTGCACAAATTACGAGTAACCATTTTTATATTCCTAGATCATTTTGAAATACTCTCTTAATGCACTTTAAAATGTATTTGAGATATTGAGTTAGAGAAGAGATGAGGAATTGAAAGGAAAAAAGAAAAAAGCTCATAGCACATATTTTTCCTAGGGAAAATTTAATAAATCTTTGTATAAAAGCTACTTTATTTACTCTATTTATATTAATCTGTTCTAATCTCATTAAATAAGCCAAAACGCTTTCAAAAGCACCCCACTGAGTACTTTATAATAGTTAAGTCTTAATTAAATGTACTAACATTATTCATTTAATAACCTTTTTGAAAAATAGAGCCTTGCTAACAGCTGTTTTTATAATTAATATATTTTTTTTAAAACACCAAAGCTTTTAACAGTTGTGTATTTAGAAGTAAATAGTGCATTTAGTGTTTTAAAGTCAAACAGACTCAGTTTAATTTCCTAAAATTAAATATGTCCCAATAGCTAAATGTCAGAGTTGCAATGAAAATTCCTTTGTTTCTATGAGCTTTCAGATAGTTGAGGTAAGAGGAATTATACCCTGAATGCAAAATGCCCTTTTGTCTCTTCCATCTACATAACATGTGTCTAGTCACCATCTTAAAACTTACATAACTCCAGAATTGCAGGGTTAAACTTTTGGAGAAAGGTTAATTTCATATAAGATTTCATTAAATGTGCAGATAAAAGTACAGGTAATGACTATAATTGCTGCTCTTCTCGAAGAAAAGTGGAGAATAGCCTTTTAAAAGTTCCAAGCAAATTCCTTCCTCCTTAGTAGGATATGAGGGAATGCTGATGTTGAGCTAAGTAGGGAGTGGCTTTTCTTTTTTCTCTGATCCTCTTTAAGAACAATGAGGAAAAGTTTAAATATATGTATTTGTTTTTATTGAGGAGTTAGCTTGAATTGAATAGCTATACTTTTAATGTGGCATGTCCATTGAGAACTTGTGAGGTATTTTGTAATATGAATTTTTAGGCTGCCTTTGATCTGAAACATAAGATATAGAATGATTAGGAAGATTATAGTCCTTTGATTCTTTCACAAGAACACTTTCATAGAGAGCTTAATAATGAATATGTAAAACCTGAGGAGAGAGGTTTTATTTTTTAAACGAAACTTTGATAAAGGAGGTTTTGGTTAGGAATATCATAAGGCTTCTGCTATCTGTGCTCATCAATCTGTTTCAAACACCAACAGGCAAAAACCATCACAGGACTTGAAGGAGAACCTGAATATTCTCTGGGTTCTTTTAACCAATGCAGAGAATTGGAATCCACACCAAGGTTTTGATGATGCAAGGGAAAGAGTTTATTAAGCTGGAGGAGGTTAAGAGACAAAGACTCAAATCTGCCTCCCCGAACAAAAGAGGCAAGGGTTTTTATTAGAATTGGTCAAAGAGAGGTGGGGACAGGATACCATTGACTGAGCCCACCTGCAAACTGGGGTCTGCAAAGTGGGCAGGAGAGGAGGGGAAGAGGGGTAAGATATGGCCGCTCCTTAACAGTGTCCATGGTCTTGGGCTTCTCCGTCCAGAGTACATTTTATTTGGTTTTAGATAAGTAGGAGAAGGAAAACAGGAGCTTGTTAGGGAGCAAGAAACAAGAACTTGCTAGGGAGTGGAAAACAGGAATTTGCTTTGTGACTAAAGATAGTTTTCATTATGCACAGCTACCTGCAACGAATTACAGGAGTAAGATTACATAGTTAAAACTAAAACATCATTTGTCAGCTCAATGTAAAAATTAAAGCTGTAGTGTTAACTATATCTTATAACTCTTTTGTTCTCTTCCAAAGTGAGCAGCCAAACAGTCACAGCTCCATCGGAACTGAACGTGGATTATGCATATAAATTGCTTAGCACGTAATGAGTCCTCAATGGTAATCATAATAATATATGATTATTATTTTAGAAGGTAAAGTCTGAGACAATAACTGTGCTGCTTCCCCATTCCTTCCTTCCCTGGTTGCCCCCTCGGACCTTCCGTATCCTTCCCTAATGTGGTGTTCCTTCATTCAACACATATGTATTGGTGCCAATGACAAGGCAAGCACTGTTTTAGGCATTGGCTGACACCCTGAACTTTACTTGAGCCCTATGGTTCTGGTAAACAGTGAAGGGCAAAAAATCCTCCCCAAACTTTTGTATTCCTGGCTAATTCCAAAGAACCACCCTTCCCCACATAACTTAAATAAGATTCTGATGATTTCTTTGTGTATGCATGCTGAAACCAGATGCAAACCCTTGAAAAACGGGGCCATATACTTGCAGAAGGAAAATAGCAAATGTATGCATTGGTAGTTATATGCATCTGGGTTGTTCATGATTTAGAGATGTTATAGAAGCAAAGAGTTGTTTTTTGTTGTTTTTTAACCTTCAGTTTGTGTGTGTGTGAGGAAAACAGCTCTTATTTCATGGAATTGGTAGATGCTTTAAACCATTACCAAAAACTTTGCCTATCATTAAAATTCCTGGTCATTTTTGGGCAAATATGGAGGAAAGCAGTGGCAATCACCTGGTAGATACAGCTGCCAAATTGCAGTGATAAATTCTAATCCTACTCCTGTTTCTTTAATGACTTTTGAACCAAATAGCTCTATTGGAAACATAAAAACATTATTCCCTGACATTCAACAAAATGCACTCCTCAAGAAATAAAAATAAATGGAAAAATGCTGGCTGTTTTTATAAACCTGCAATTAAATCATGGTTTGACCCTAATAGTAAACCAGTCGTCCTCCCTAAAAGCTACCAGGAAACAGTTTTGGAAATTATTCATAATATGTCTCACTGGAATACAGATAAAATGCTAAGCCAAGGAAAGCAATATTTCTGGAAACAAGCCCTTAAGATAGCTATGAAAATATATCACAATAGTTTAATTAAAAGTGTAATCAGGAAAAGCTTTTCCATAGCTCTCAAGGACAGTCATTTTCCCTTACCAGCTAGACCTTTTGAGATTTGTCAATTGGGCTTTCTTCCGTGACTGCTACCCCAAAGCTATAAAAAATGTTTTAATAATGATTTATTGGTATTCCCATTTGCCTGAAACTTCCCTGTTGACAAGCTACTGCAGCTACTGTTGCAAAAGTATTATTAGAAAAAAAATAATTCCAAATTGGGAAACTCCCTGAGTACTTCATGGCGACCAAGGAAACCACTTCATAGGACAAAATATGAAAATAATACGCAAAATATGGCCTATTTTGCAACATCTTCATGGTGCCTACCCCTCTCCTCCCCAATTCTCAGGCTTAGTAGAAAGAACAAATGATATAATTAAAACTCATTTAAAGCATGCCTATAGTCTTTTAAATCCAAGACCCACTCTTTTAGAAAACATAAATTACTTCCATTTGAAATTATAGCAGGGAGACCTATGAAAATAAACTCTGGAATATATGAGGTCTGCCTCATAAAGGAAATTTGCTAACCTATTATCAGGAACTAATCAAAACCTTAAACTACAACAAAGAAGAAATTTGGCAGAACAATCCCTTTAAAACACACTCCCAGGAGACGAAGATACTCAAAACCTTTGTAAAAGACCTCTGTAAAGATGCACTCCAACCTCGCTGGAAAGGACCTTATCTGGTACTTTTTTTTTTGACCCAGGACTTAATATATGGGAAGCAGGCACTCAACCACTGAGCTACACCCACTCCCTGATACTTTTAACTAACCCATATGCAGCTAAATTAGATGGTATTAATTATTGCATTCATAATCCTTATTTAAAGAACGCTCTCAGCCCTGCCTGGAAATCCATTCCTAATGGTAACTGTAATAGTCAGCCAAAGGGGTGCTGATGCAAAGTACCAGAAATCTGTTGGCTTTTATAAAGGGTATTTATTTGGGATAAAAGCTTACAGTTACAAGACCCTAAAGAGTCCAACTGAAGATTACTTCCTCACCTAAAATCTGTTGCCACGTGTTTGACACAAGATGATTGGCATCCTCTGCAAGGCTTTAACCTTCCCCATCCCTCTTAGGGCTCTATGGGTCTAGCTTCTTCTGATCTCAGCTGTCGGCTGGCATAGGGCTTGTCTCTCTTCCTGTGGCTCATTTCTTTCTGGGCTCAGCTGCTCTGTTCTCTTTACAAGATCAGCTGTAAACATCAGGTGAATGGTTCAACTCTTTTCCTGGGGCCACAGGATCCTCTTCTGCATCCATGGAGCCTTTTCTCTTCTCTGTGTATCTGCTTTGTGTGTCTACTTCTATGTGAGAGTCTGTTTTATCAGCCCACCAAGGGAGCAGGGACTCAAACCTGCACACCCTAATGATGTGGTCGAATCAAAGCCCTAATTTTAACATAATTTAATCAAAGACATCTGGACTGAATCTCATACAATCAAAAGGTAGCATGCCCAGAGGAACAGACCAGTTTACAAACATAATCAAGTATCTTTTTTGGAATTCATAAACAATATCAAACTGCTACAGTAACCTAAAGTTCACAATTACCAAGGACCAGAAGTAGACGATACCTGGTCTTAATCAAGAAGGGAAAATGTAAAAAGAAATAAAGCAAAATACAATTAATATTGCTAAGAGATTTAAAATTGAGTCTTGAGATCATTCTGAAGATTACTCATGCAAATCTCATCCAGCTATCACAAACATTCAAAGTATTCAAAACCCCATGCACTGAGATTACTCAAAACCTTAAGGATAATGTGGGCACCAGAAACAAACCACGAGATAGTTCAGTAAACTATCTAACTTGAATGACATTTGGAGCACCCCAAATATCTACCAACTACAAACAACTTATTTAATCTTTGTATTTAAAAACCCATGTGCAGAAGTGCCAAGGTGGGACATAATTTGGGTTATTACCTGAATCCGTGCTCTCCAAATTGCAATTCTAAGATCACAGATGAAATGGCTTTGTTGCTTGCAGCTTAGTTCCTTATTTCTTGGTTGACACCCTGCACATTCCCATTCTTTGTTTCATAAATGCAGTGAGATCTAAGTAGTCAAGTTCATGCTTTCAGGCACAGGAGTCTTCAAGGCCTTGGCTTTTGATTTGCAAGAGCCTGACGCATATAATTTGTGTGTCAAGACTGGAAACACAATAGATGAGGTACCAGATAACATTGTCACTACAGACTAGCTTGGAGACAAATGAGGAAGGAATAAGGGAGAACAAACAGTAGACTCACTAAACCCTCCTCCTCTTTCTCTTGCCAGGGGCTGAGTCCTTGTTTCTGAGTTGGTAGATGGTAAAATCTTAGGGATCAGGGAATATTTGCACTCCACTTACTTTTTGAAGCCCAGAGAATTTTCAAGCTTTTCTGAGTAGCCCCCTTCTGCTTCTCTCTGTTCCTTTGCACCCAAGCATGCCAAGGCAGCTACAGATGAGAAAGGATAGTATAATATGTTCAGGAGGAGAAGGCTGAGACTCTTTACCTGCCTCCCACCCTAATGTACACAGCACAGAAAAAGACAGAAGAATAGGTAAAAGTTCCATCCAGCCTCTGCTGATCAGGAGGAAGTGGCGGAGAATGGCTTAACCTGGAATGGCCTCACAGCAGATTGAGGAGGATGCAGATCTTCACAAACCCAAGGTCTGGAGAGCAGAGGGAAAGGAAAAACTCCTTAATATGCAGTGAGACTCAGTGGAGGAAGCCAGCATGGACAGATCCAAAGGCCATGGACCAAGAAGCTTCTCTCCCAGTCATGGCAGGACAATACATGAGCTAGAACATGGGTGTTCTCCAGGAAGAAAAGGAGTAGAGGGATTGAAGGAAGCCCCAATACAACTGAGTTCAAACCAAAAGCAACTGAACTCATCCTGAATTGATCCACTGTCAGGTGAATTGAGATTTTAAGTAAAGTCTGAGGTTTCACACCATGAGTATGTGGCTTGAAATATCAAACTCATTACACTATTTTAGAATATTAATTATTCTTATTATTAATAAGTAGTGAAGCTCTCCTACAGTGTATGTCTGTCTCAATATTTTGTTTCACTGTATCTGGCAGAACACTTTCTGGTCCTGATACTCAGCTTTTTCCTTGGGTTTAGGTTATTCAGTAAACATTCTCTTGTTTGGTTGTTAATCTTCTTGTGTTCTTTATGAGGCTCCTCCCTTTTGGGGATCCTTTCACATTAGCCAGAATGAGACACATGTCCTCTATTTAAACAGAAGGAAAAATCAATCTTCTCACCAGTGCTGTCTCACTGCACAACTCCAGGAAGCACCATTCATAATTAAAAAACAAAACAAAACTGTGCTTCTTTGAGTAGTGCGATGTGAATTTCATCTCTCACAGGCAGCTACTCTAACAATCTCTCACAGGCAGCTACTCTCTAACAATTTAACAATTGCCTTCCATCCAGCATTTTTGTTTGTTTTGAAACTCTTTGTAAACATTATTTTAATCCCTGCCTAATAATTTGAATAGATATGCCATAATTTATGTAATTATTTTTATATTTTTAGAAGAGATGTTTACATGGTTTTACTATTACAAAATAATGATATAAACATTTCCATGTACAATTATTTCTTCACATTTTGGGTTGACATTCCTAGAAATAGTTCAAAGGGTATGGACAGTCTCAGCCTCTTAATATTCAACTAAAAATTGTTTTCCAAGACTATTATCCCAATTCCCAATTCACCCTACCATTAACTATATATGGGAGTGGACTTTTCACTATCAATTTGCCAGCATTGAGAAGTCTCATTATGAAATAACAAATTGGCAGAGATTAAGATAGTGGTTGAGCTGATGGAAGTAAAATTTTGTACATTTAGAAGGAGCATTTTTCATTGTCTTTCTAAAATGACATTAGATGACATTAATTTCCATAAGGACATTAGAAACATACACCATTTGAACTAACAATTTTAATTATAAAAGTGTTTTCTAAGTAATAAAGGAGGGCATATACAAAAATGAGCATTTAAGAAGGTTTATTACAGGTTGAAAAATAGGGAAAAGTAGTGAAAGATCAAAGTAATTCAAATAACCAACAGTAGAGGTTAATGTATAAATTATGGGATACCTGTATAATAGAATATTATAAAAATATTGTAGAAATATATTTAACATAGAACATTCATGAGATATTAAGCGGAAAAAATTCAAACATCAAGTATCTCTGTATCCTTAACACCTTGTAATAGAGGATCATTCTTGTATTTGTACTACTAACACAATTATCACTCACTACTAAAACTCAAGAAGAGTTTTAATGCATTAAAATTTGTTATTCTTGGAAGTTCACCTCAACAGATAAAGAGATAGTAGTTATCTGCCAGTTATCTTTCCTGATGCTTCCCCATTCTCCCAATTAAATCCAAATATGTCTAAGTTAATATAACCCTTTGCTACTGAAAGTGTGGTCTGTTACACTGCTTTGTTGATATTTTCAGGGAACTTGTTGAAAATGCAAAATCTCAGGCTCCATCTAAGGTCTAGTGAATCAGAATCTACAATGAAAGAAGGTCTCAAGGTGCTGGGTATGTCCATTGAAGTTTGAGAAGCACTGAGAAAAGAGTGATGAGAATGGACATCTTCAATTTTCTTCTACTTTTAAAATTATTTTTATTATTTTTGATTTGTTAAACCTGTCCTTAAAAGTATAAAACTATTATAATAACTTTTTGCCCAACCCAAATTGAATTTTTTCTTTGACTGACTGTAGGAAAATGCTGCTGTATGGTTCAAACCAAACAAATCAAGACAAAGTTGAAGTTTTCTTGGAAAACTTAAAGGCAGAAAAAAATCACATGCAGATAATTGCCTAATATACTTGTCAAAACTAGATATATTATTTAAAGGCTAAGATTCCTTCTTTTTACTCACCAGAACATACCAAACAAAAATGCAGACTCCTTCACATATGCAATTTAGTACATCATAGTTTATGATAACATTTTCTGAAAGTGAGGGAAGTGGATTTGGCTCAATGGATAGAGCATCCGCCTACCACATGGGAGGTCCAGGGTTCAAACCCAGGGCCTCCTGACCATGTGATGAGCTGGCCTACGCTCAGTGCTGATGTATGCAAGGAGTGCCGTGCCACGCAGGGGTGTCCTCCATGTAGGGGAGCCCCACACATGAGGAGTGTACCCCTTTAGGAGAGCCGCCCAGCATGAAAAAGTGCAGCCTGCCCAGGAGTGGAGACGCATACATGGAGAGCTGATGCAGCAAGATGATGCAACAAAAGGAGATACAGATTCCCAGTGCCGCTGGCAAAAAAAAAAAGTGGACACAGAAGAATACACAGTGAATGGACACAGAGAGCAGACAACTGGGAGGTGAGGTGGGGGGAAGGCAGGGAAGGGGAGAGAAATAAATAAAAATAAATCTTTAAAAAAAACAGAAGTGGGTTCTTTCAAAAATTACATTTCAAAAAAAAAAAAAGAATGTTTGAACTAGAATAATTCAGAAAAATAACGGCACTTTTAAACTGTTTACACTAAACACATCAGATGCAATATAGCCTAGTTTCAAAGAAGAGAAGGATAATTTTCTCCTGGGAATCAATCTTAATAAAATCATCTCTTCAATTCCTACAAAAATTTCACCTATAAACAGAGTAGCAGGAAGAAAAGGCATTATTTTTTTCCTGTAAGCCCTGTGCACATAAGCACTCTACTCATTTAACTTCATTACGTAAAGTAGGTAAGCAAAAGTCTCTAAAACAAAATCTTTCAGATATTTATTTTCTGAGATGAATTCTTGTGGTATTCTGAGAAGCTGGATTTTAGGCAGCTAACCAACCCATTTTCAGTGTATTAAGATGGCTACACATACTTTGACATTCCCGTTTTCAAGAGGTGGCTCATGCCTCTCCCTTTGCAGCTAGGTTGGTCTTAGATAGAAAGCAATAGAATGCAAGGGAAGTAACACTGTGTGGCTTCAGGCCTAGGTCAGAAGAAACCGTGCAGCTCCTGCCATGCATCTTGGAATTGGTGCTGTGTGCATGCTTCTCATTAGGACACCTAATGGCACCAGGCAGTCATGCTAGGAGCAGTCCAGGCCATATGCAATTGCTCTGGTTGACAATTTCATATGAGGAGCCTTTTTGGATGAATATCCAGTACAGTTGAGTCTTCAGATGACTGGAGCCTCAGCTAACATCGGACTGCAATAAAATGAAAGACTACAAATGAGAACTGCCAGCTGAATTCTGCACAAATTCCTGATCATAAAATTAGACAGAATAAATTGGTTATTTTAATCTGCTTAGTTGGAGGTAAATTGTTTTGTAGCAATAGATAATGCAACACCAACAAATGTCCAAGATCTCTGTATGTACAGACAAGGATTTTTTTTTCCCGTCCTTCTTTATTTCCCAAAGCATTGCATATTTGTTCAACAGTATATTAACCATGGCTTTGCCTGGCCATTAATAACTTGATATTCTCAAGTTGCTAGGATGTTATTTGCCTAATCTTATTTTGTTTTTCAAAGCCTGCTAAACCCAGTTGATTTCAATAACAGAAAAAATGAATTTAGAAAATATTGTTGATGTTGGCAGGATTGGATTTGTAGAAGGAAGGCAAAGCTGTGGGTTTCTGAACCCATGAAATGGTGAAATACAAGATGACTAAGAAATGGGCTGCAAAAACTGATGAATGAGAGAGTAAAAACATTGTTTGCTGCTTTTGCAGAAGGCTCTTCAAAATATGCCATTGTCTGGTCCAGTGCAAAAATGTTTTCTCAAGATTTTTAACAAAATTTCATTTTTATGAAGATAGGCCAGATAGTTTTAGTTACTAAATTGTGTTATATCTAATGGACAGGAAAAAAAGAAATTCTAATTTGAAGTTTTGTTATGTGGTAGACAACTTTCAGGCTTCAGTTAAGAATTCTTTCCTTAAGTCATAACTGAATAAAATATTAGAAGACCTAAGGCATTTCATTCCATTTTTAGCCATAGTCCATGTCTATTCTTCTTGTCCCTGGAAACTGGCTTTGTCTGTTTACTTCACTGTCTACATATTGGTTATACTACTGATTTAGAGCCTAAAAATGTCTCTTCTCTTGGTCCTCACCCAGGACATGTTTTGGCATATTCAAATAGGGTCAAGGAATCCTAGAGATTGGAAATGGATATGTGCTATTTTTAGAGCTCAGAGAGAGGGGATTTCAAGATATAATGATGGCATATTGGCCAGGAGATCCAGGAATGCCTGATTTCTAGTGTCATTCCACGGCCTCTTCTATGCACGAGGGTCCTGTGGAATTTGCACACTCAAGGGACAATGACAAATGGGAAAAATCAAATTAGCACTTTGCTAATACCTTAATACCCTAACATAATAATCCCCCATAAATGTGGAATATACAACTTGAGCTTAAGGTCCAAGCAGAGCTCTCTTTTCCTCCTGTGTCCCTGTCTTAGTTTGCCAATACTGCTATAACAAAGTTCACAGATTATTTGACTCAAACAACAGGACTTCATTGTCTCACCGGTTTGAAGGGTAGCAGTCCAAACTCAGTGTCAGCAGGATCTTGTTTTCTCTGAAGTCTGTAACATTCTGGGGGTGGCTTGCTGGTAATCTGTAATTCATTATCTGCCACCCTTACATGGCTGTCTCTCTCCCTGTCTTATCTCCTCCTGCTATTGTCCAAATTTCTGTTGTTTATAAGGACTCTAAGTATATTGGATTAAGAACCACCCTGGTTCAGTTTGGCCTCACCTTAACTAATAACATTTTCAAAGAGCCTATTTACAAATGAGTTCACATCCTCAGGATTAGGAGTTAGGACTTGAGGATGTCTTTATCGAGTCCATGATTCAATCCATAACAATCTCTAAGTCTCTTGTCAAACCCTAAAGTAATGTAAGTTCCCCAGTGCTGAAGTGGTTTTTAAGAAAAGGAGAGAAGAGTAATAGTCAACTTGCCTATCCTTCAAAATATAACCAAGAAAGTAGAAAGGACCAGACATAGAGAGAGCAAGATATAGGTTCACACTAAGTTACATATTTGGGTACACAGAAAGTGGAAGCCAAAGGGCAAAACCCACCACCCTGTCTTCACTCACAGTGACCATGCCAACTGGTGAAAGTGGCTCAGTTGTATAAGGAACTCTGATCCTATTATCAACTCCACATTTCTTCAGTATACCAGCAGAGGAGCAAGAAAAAAATGGAGACAGAGAACTTTGCCCAACATTACTCATGTTAGGAAAGATTTTCCTTTCCCTAAACCTGGGAAGCAAGAACAAATACATTGATCCCCCTCCTCATCTGATAAATGAAGCTGATAATAGCTACATAGCTAACTGGTGAAAATTAACTTTCTTTGAAGAGTCAATGTCTGTGATGACTTAAAATCCAGAGATAATTTTTTTGATTAATTTGTTGATCCAATGATAAAATCAAATCATACTCTGAAAAAAGAAAGTTTTTGAAAGTACATATATAAGGAAATGGATAATTTTTTATCAGAGGAGATTAGTTATACTGATCATACAGACATTAGAAGACCCGTGCTCCTAAAGGAATATGATGTTCTGCTGCCCCTCAATTTACCTGGGCTTTCACTTTTCCCTTAACACTTCTTATTTTACAGCAAAGAATTACTTGATTACAGTGTTTAATAGCAGATTACTTTGCTTTTTCATTTTCCTGAGAAAATAGAAGCAATCAGAAGAGAACTTCCATATCCTCTCACACAGTTCATTGTCTCTGGACTCTCTATTTTCCTTCACATTACAATGGATGATCAGTCCTTGCTGAAGAAGAACACATCCTGTCTTATATTTATTACACTATCAAATGTGAAGGACAAGGAGAGAGTTCTGAAAGTTACAAGAGAAAAACAGCATATTATATATAAAGGAGTTCTAGTTAGATTGAGTGCTAATTTCTCATCAGAAACCATGGAAGCAAGAAGCCAGTGAGCTGAAACACTTAGAGTGCCCTAAGCAAACAACTGCCAACCAAGAATTTTATATCCGGCAGGAATTTCTTTTAAAAATAAAGGAAAGATTAAGACATTCTCAGATGAACAAAAGCTGAGGGAGTTCATCACCATAAGACCAGCCCTACTTGCAATGTTAAAGGAAATTCTTTACCACCCTGAAAGGAAAAAACACTAGACAGTGGATCAAAGCAGCATAAGGAAATAAAGACCTGCAATAAATGCCAGTATTATTATATTGTCTTGTTTGGTATGTAATTCCACTTCTTACTTCCTATAGCAATGAATGTGCCACAATGATGAAAGAGGTTGTTGCTGTGGGAGGAGTGGGGTGGGGTGGGGTTGGCATATATGGGAACCTCTTATATTGGCTAATGTAACATTTTTGTGATCTATGTGTCTTTTAAAAAAAGAATTAAAAAATAAATTTAAAAAATACAAAAAAAAAAACACACAAAAAATGGTCAAATACCTAGGAATAAATGTAACCAAGGATGCAAATGAAATGTACGGAGAAAATTAAACATCATTGCTAAAAGAAATAAAAAAGACCTAAATCAAAAAAAAGAGAGAGAAAACAAACTATAAACAAAACAAAATAAAACAGCTAAGGATAAGACAGAGGTTTTCCTGCACTTCAACCCTACTATCAAGACAGGGTGGACAAGGCAAATGCAGTGTGCAGGATTTTCCTGTCTTTCTGGGCCTCTGGATTATCCTTGGCTTTTGCTTTTAGTTGTTTTGGAGTTCCCCTCTGTATTAGTCAGCCAAAGTGGTGCTGATGCAAATACCATAAATTGGTTGGTTTTTATAAAAGGTATTTATTTGGAGTAGGAGGGTCTAGATAGCAGACCATAAAGCATAAGTTACTTCCCTCACCAAAGTCTATTTTCATGTGTTGGAGCAAGAAGGCTGCTGATATCTGTGAGGGTTCAGTCTTCCTGGGTTCCTCTGGGGTCAGTTCCTTTATGTTCTCCACAAGGTCAGCTATAGACTATTAGGAAAATGGCTCTGCCTCTCTCTCCAGGACTCCAGCCTAAGACTTCAGCATCAAACTCCAACATCAAAACTCCAACATTAAAAGCCCTTAACTTTGTCCTATGCCATACCTTCTTTCTGTGAGTCCCCACCCATTAATGCCCTACTGACACAAGAGGTTTATATGATAACTTAATCAAGGAAACCTATGAATCCAATATAATCTAATATGCCCAGAGGAAAAGATCAGTTTACAAACATAATCCAATATTTTTTTTTGGAATTCATCAATAACATCAAATTGCTACACCCTCTTTATAGGAGTTTGGAGTTAGGTTGCCCCTATTTCCCAGGGGACAGATTTCCCTCTCCTAGGTATTTGTCCCAGACTGCTCCTATAGGTTTTCACATTTTCCTTGTCTCACACTGCTTTTGCCAGGAGGGAAATTCTGGGAGGAGAGTCACCCCAGAGAGGATTTTCCCAACTCAGTATTTCCCAGGCCAAACAGGGCCAGGGACCCATAAAGTCTTTGCAGATCATCTCCAAAGTGCCCTGAGTAGGGAATCAGGAATTGCACCGAACGCTTCTCTGAAAAATTCCCAAAGCTGAGCTTTCCTGGCCTGCCCAGAAAATGCAGCCATTCAGCTAACTGTTTCAGGCAGCCCAGAGGAAATGTTACATCTTTAAATCTCCACCACCTCCACCCCTGATCAGGGAGAACTGAAACAATGGCTGTTCCTGCCTTTGTCTGAAGTATATTGGAAAAAATATCTGCCCTGGGAGATGGTTCCCAGCATTCTAAGTTCATTAATCAAAAGCCGTGATCACTGATTGGCTTTGTCCACACCCATTCCTGGGGGAAAGGATTTTTATGTCCTGGAATGTCTCCAGCAGCAAGCCAGGGACTGGACCCTGTGGCAGTCTACTATGTAAGTGAGGGATGGGCACTAGCAGCTGTCTTGCAGGGAAAAAAATTTACCATTCTTTAAGCTAATTTATCAGCCTCTTCTTGCTGTTCTTCCCTGGATGTTGTTCAGTGTTCTTCTGTCCTCTGGAGTTTGAAAATCGTTGTATCAGACAGTTTCTGCCTGTCTAATAGCTATTTTCATGAAAGGACTATGCCCTGGTCTTCCACACCCTGCCATCTTCCCCAGAAGTTCCTCAAGAAAATTTCTTTGTAAATGGCAGTTATTATAGCCTATTTGTGCTTAATAGGAATGATCTAATAGAGAGGAACAAATATTTGAAGATGGATAAGAGGGATGATAATTGCAGGAACAAAGTCCTTCAATATACTAAAAGAGATGGAATTCAGGGCACCAGTGGAGTGATTGCCCTAGAATGAGAGCAAGGACTGATCATCCATTGTAATATGAAGGAAAACAGAGAGTCCAGAGACAATGAACTGTGTGGGAGGATATGGAAGTTCTCTTCTGATTGCTTCTATTTTCTCAGGAAAATGAAAAAGCAAAGTAATCTGCTATTAAACACTGTAATCAAGTAATTCTTTGCTGTAAAATAAGAAGTGTTAAGGGAAAAGTGAAAGCCCAGGTAAATTGAGGGGCAGCAGAACATCATATTCCATTAGGAGCACCAGTCTTCTAATGTCCATATGATCAGTATAACTAATCTCCTCTGATAAAAAATTATCCATTTCCTTAAATACGTACTTCCAAAACTTTCTTTTTAAATATTTTCTTCTTTTGTTAATGTAAACATTAAGGGCTCTAAGTTTCTTTCTGATCACTGCCTTCACTGCATCACATACATTTTGGCATGTTGTATTTTCATTTTCATTCACACAAGCTATTTCTTTATTTCACTTCTGATTTCCTCTTTAACCCATTGATTGTTTAAAAGTATGTTGTTTAATTTCCACATAATGAATTTTTTAAGATTGGGAAGTATGAGTCTTCCAACTTCATACTTCTTTATTAAGATAACCTTATCTATTTGGGCCTCCTTGCTGTTCCATACAAATTTGTTGATTGGTCTTCCATCTGCAAAGAATGTTATTGGAATTTTGATTGGACTTGCATTGAATTTTTAACTAGCTCTGGGTAATATTGACATCTTATTGATAGTTCAGTTCCACTTAAGAAAATCATTTACTGTAATACACCACATTAAAAGAATGAAGGAGAAAACAAATGATCATCTCAGTTGATGCAGAAAAAAGCATTTGCCAAAATACAGCACCATTTTTTGATAAAAACACTTAGAACACTAGGAATAGAATGAAACTTCCTCAACATGTTATAAGACATATGTGAAAAGCCCATAGTTGTCTTGCTTAATGGAGAGAGACTGAAAGCTTTCCCTCTAATATCAAGAACAAAACAAATACATCCATCATCACCACTATTATTCAACATTGTTCTGGCAGTTTTTGCCAGATCAATTAGGCAAGAAAAATAAATAAAAGGCATCCAAATTTGAAAAGAAGTAAAACATTCTAGTGCAGATGACAAAATGATATGGTCACAAGAACAAAAAATGGTAGGGGTTGAGAGGGGTATAGGAAAATTACATGTGCATGCTATTGAAGTTAAGTTGGTATACAAACAAATACTTCTGGATAAAAAAGCAACTATATTTTTTCTGCAAGAGATTTACATTAAAGTCAAAGATACAAATAGGTTGAAGGTAAATGGATGGAAGAAATATATCATGCAAGTAGTAAACAAAAGAGAGCTGGATCACTATACCAAAATAGACTTTAAATAAAAAACGGTTACAAGGGACAAAGATGGTGATTATATACTCATAAACAGGACAATTCAACAGGAAGATGTCATAATTATATGTGCACCTAACAGCAGAGTCCCAAAATATATGAAGAAAATACTGAGATTTAAAGGAAGAAAAGTGATGGTTCCACATTACTAATAGGAGACTTTAGCACACCATTTCCAAAAATGAATAGAACATCCAACCAGAAGATCTATAAGGAAATACAGACCTTGAATGATACACTAAACCAACTAGACATAACAGACATATATAGAGTATTGCACCCAACAAAAACAGAATACTCCTTCTTCTTGAATACCCATGGATATTCTCCAGGATAGACCACTTCTTGGGCCACAAAACGAGTCTCATTAAATTTTTTAAATATTGAAATTATGCAATGTTTAATCTCTTACCAAACAAAATGAAATAAGTAATCAATAACAAAAGTAGAAATGGAAAATTCATTATGTGGAAATTAAACAACATACTTTTAAACAACCAATGGGTTAAAGAGGAAATCAGAAGTGAAATAAAGAAATAGCTGAGATGAATGAAAATGAAAATACAACATGCCAAAATGTATGTGATGCAGTGAAGGCAGTGATTAGAAAGAAACTTAGAGCCCTTAATGTTTACATTAATAAAAGAAGAAAATATTTAAATCAGAGACTTAACCTCAAAACTGAAAGAACAAGAAAAAGGAGAGCAAACCATTCTCAAAGTGAGCAAAAGGAAGGAAACAACAAAGATTAGAGCAGAAGTAAATGAAATACAAAACAAAACAAACAAACCAAAAAGCAATAGAGAGAATTAACAAAACCAAAAGTTGATTCTTTGAAAAGATCTCTAATACCGACATAACTTTGTCAGTCAGACTGACAAAGAAAAAAGAAAGAAGATACAAATAACAAAAATCACAAATGAAAGGGGGGCATTAGTATCACCCCACTGAAATAAAAAGGATTTTAGGAGTATTCTACAAACAACGATATGCAAATGAATTAGATAACCTAGATGAAATGGACATATTCTTAGAAACACAAAAACTAACTACATTGACTCAAGAAGAAATAGAAGATCTCAAAAAAGCAATTACTAGTAAAGAGATTGAATCAGTCATCAAAGACCTCCCAACAAAGAAAAGTTCAGGACGTAATGGATTCACAGGGGGATTCTACCAAACATTCCAAAAAGACTTAAAATTGGTATCCAGGACTGTCTGAACATTGAGTTTGAGTACAATAAATGCAAATACCGCTTGGAATCTGTCATTGAAGGGAAGATATATTTCCTGTGGTGAGATTAATAATCAAGCACATTGGGAAATGAACTTGGCCCAATAGATAGGGCATCCACCTACCACTTGGGAGGTCCGCGGTTCAAACCCCGGACCTCCTTGACCCGTGTGGAGCTGGCCCATGCACAGTGCTGATGCACGCCAGGAGTGCTGTGCCATACAGGGGTGTCCCCTGTGTAGGGGAACCCCACGCACAAGGAGTGCACCCTGTAAGGAGAGCTGCCCAGCATGAAAGAAAGTGCAGCCTGCCCAGGAATGGCACCACATACACAGAGAGCTGACACAGCAAGATGATGCAACAAAAAGAAACACAGATTCCTGGTGCCACTGATAAGGATAGAAGCAGTCACAGAAGAACACGCAGTGAGTGGACACAGAGAGCAGACAACTGGAGGGGGTTGGGGAGGGAGAGAAATAAATAAAAAATAAAAATCTTAAAAAAAAATCAAGCACATGGAGATAGATATCAATCAGGAAACAACAGGGACAGGCACCAATGTCTACCATAATGACAGCATAGATAAGTATGAGATCATGGACAGGGCGCCTGTGAGAGGAGAGTCCATCCTGATTTGTCTCTTCCTGGCAGGCTACGAGCTAATGCCCATCATGTGGAACATAAACAAGTTCTCTGTTCACTATTTTCTCAACCTGGTGCTGATTGATAGGGAGGAGTGATACCACTTCCAAAAGCAGGAAGTGGTGTTGTGGTGAAAGGGTGACAGCCTACAGAAGAGCATATCCTACCAGGCAGCCATCACCTTCCAGTGCACTGAGGGCAAAACCTCCCTGAGTGAGGTTCAGACCACCAGCCAGCTGTCTGACAACAACAGCAGACCGTGAGGCCCCTGGGGCCAGAGACTGATGGGCTTCCACCCCAAGCACCCCATCTCCCAAACAACAGTGACTAGTGAGGGAGGGAAGGAGGTTGTGATGCTCAGCTGACCTATTACTTGCAACCTGAAAAAAAAATCATGTTTTTTACTTCAAAATAATTCAATTCTGCTCAACTCTTCCCAAAAAATTGTAGAGGAAGGAACACTCCCTAACTCATTCTACAAGGCCATCACCCTCACACCAAAGCCAAAGATACCACAAGAAAAGGAAATCTACAAACCAATATCTCTTATGAATATAGATGCACATATCTTCAACAAAATACTAGCAAACCAAATCATCAGTGTATTAAAAGAATTATACACCATGATCAAGTGGGATTTGTCTTTGGTATGCAAGGTGGTTCCACATAAGAAAATAAATTAATGTAATACACCACATTAACATAAATGAAGGAAAAAAAACACCACATGATCATCTCAGTTGATATAGAAAAGGCCTTTGCTAAATTACAGCACCCTTTCTTGATAAAAACACCTAGAACACTAGGAATAGAAGGAATCTTCCTCAACATGTTGTAAAAGAAGCAAACATCCAAGAATAAATCTAAGCAAGGATGAAAAAGACTTGTACAAAAAAAAACTACAAAACATTGCTAAAATTTAAAAAGAAGACCTATATAAATGGAAGGGTATTCCATGTACAAAGATTGGAAGACTAATTATCATTAAGATGTCAATATTACCCAGAGATAGTTAAAAATTCAATGCAATTCCAATCTAAATTTCAACAACATTCTTTGTAGATGGAAAGCCAATCAACAAATTTATATGCAGCAGCAAGGAGGCCCAAATAGATAAGGTTATCTTAATAAAGTAGTATGAATTACTTCCAATCTTAAAACTTATTACAAAGCCACAATAATTAAGGCAACATAACAGTGGCACAAGGACAGACATAAAGACCAATGAAATTGAACTGAGAGCTCAGAATCAACTGTAACTTTTTTGGCCAACTGATATTTGATAAGCTGACAAAGACCTCTCAATCAGGAAAGAATAGTCTCTTCTGTGAATGGTGTGGAAAAACTGGATCTCCATTTGCATAAAAAGGAGGACCCCTACATCACACCATATACAAAAAATCGACTCAAAATGTATCAAAGATCTTAATAGAACACTCTAACTATCAAACTCCTGGAAGAAAATGGAGGAAGAAGTCTCCAGGACCTTGTGTTAGGCAATGTTTTTATTTATTTTTTCTTTATTCCCAAAGCACAAGAAACAGCAACAACAAAAATAGATAAATGGGACTTCATCAAAACTAAAACAGTTGATTCCTAAAAAACTTTGTCATGAAAGTAAAATGATAACCTACACAATGGCAGAAAATATTTGAAAACCACATTTCCAATAAAGAATTAATATTTAGAATATTAAAGCAATCCTTCAATTTAACAATAAAAAAGTCAAGAACCCAATTAATAAATGGGAAAAAGACTTGAACAGACATTTTCCCAAGGAATATATACAAATAGCGAGAAAGCACATGAAAAGATGCTCAATATCATTAGCTATCAGGGTTATGCAAATCAAAACCACAATGAGATACCATTTCACACCATTAGAATGGCTGCTATTAAACAAAAATGGAAAATAAAATGTTGGAGAATTTGCAGAGACATAGGAAATACTCATTTAGTCTGGTGGCAACATAAAATGGTGCAGCTGTTATGTAAGATTTTTGACAGTTACTCAGAAAGCTAAGAGTAGAACTACCATAAGCCCTAGAAACCCCACTATTAGGTATATACCCAAAATAATTGAAAGCAGGGATTACAACAGATATTTTGAAACTGATGTCCACAGCAGCATTATTTGTAATTACCAAAATATGGGAGCAACCCAAGTGTCCATTAACTTACAAATTTATGAATAAAATATCATATATACATGTAATGGAATATTATTCAGTCATAAAAAGGAATGAAGTCTTCATACATGCGACAACATGGATGAATGTTGAGAACAACATGCTGAGTGAAAAAAGTCAGACAAAAGGACATTGTATTATCTCACTGTTTTGAAACAATTAGAACATGCAAACTCATAAAGTCAGAATCTAGAATATAGGTTATCAGAGGATGGGTGGGGTAGGGAATGGGAAATTAAGGCTTAAAATGTACTGGGTTCCTACTTGGAATGCTGGAAATGTTTTTGTGATGGATGGTGGTGATGGTAGCCCGACATTATGAATGCAATTAATAGCACTGAGATATATATCTGGATATGATTAAAAGGGGAAATGTTTTATTGTGTATATGGTAACAGAATAAAATTGTTTTAGAAATCATGGTACTGCATTGCACAGACAGTGAACCCTAAGTGAAACCCTGGACTTTAAATAATAGTATAATTATAAAAACGTGCTATCGTTAATTGTAACAAAAGTTCCACACAGATGCAAGGTGTTGCTGGTGGGGTAGAATATGGGAATAATGTACTTTGTACCTGCTTGTTCTGTAAACCCACAACTTCTCTAATCAAGGGGGAAAAAAAGGAATTGTCTCGAGCACACATGTTCCCCTTTATTATTTTTTTAGGTTTATTTTTTATTTCTGTCCCTTTCCCTGCCCACCCTTCCTGCCCCCTAGTTGTCTGCTCTCTGTGCCCATTCACTGTGTGTCCTTCTGTGTCCGCTTGTATTCTTGTCAGCAGCACCAGGAATCTGTGTCTCTTTTTGTTGTGTCATCTTTCTGTGTCAGCTCTATCCATTGAGCAAAATCCACTTCCCCACATGTTCCCCTTTAGCCCACTGTCATATTGTTTTGCTTCCCATTATAGCAAAAGGTAACAAGATTGGTGCCTAGACTCTCTGCCCCAGAGTTCTGTGCCACAGTTCAGATCCAGTTGAGAGAAAAACGGAGGAGGTAGAGAAATTGAAATTACTAACACTAAGAATATAGAAGAAGATATCTTTAGGTTTTCTAGCCAATAAGTTGGCTAATATTTCTTTATATAAATTTGTTGATTGACTTTTCCATTTCTGCAAAGAAGGTTATTGGACTATGTGGAGGGGTAAATTCAAAGAATATTTGGGAATAATTTACCTCATGTTTCATACCATTTGCTTAAATTTCCTAACATTTCCACAATTTGAAGCAGTAGATACCTTTTATTGTTCCTGGTGATGTCATAGATGTGTGGAAAATTTATTTCACAAGAGTTTTTGTTTATAACAGTTGAGCCACTTTGATTTTAATGTTTTGTCCTGACCTTCTGGTTTTAGGACAAGACTGGTTGTTAAATCTCACAGCATTTTCTAGCAGATTTATGTTCAGCAGAGTAATGAAGCTCTCTGTCAACTTTTTATGTCGTCTTTGTACAGAGTATATAATGAAATGTTGCATTATTCTTTTGTAGAGTCATCTCTCAAAGAAGTAATGTTCTATTAATGTTTTAAAAATTACTTCAGAAATTTTGGGCATTGGAATTGTCTGAGAAATAGAAGAGCTGGAAAATATTGTTTCTCCAAGGTTTTCAAGAGCTTACTCAGTTAAGTAATGTGTTGTTATCACAGTTCCCTGTATTTTCAGATTTAGGGTGGTGGAACCATCACAAAAATTGACTTACCTGTGGTCCATACCAAGTAAACCATGAGAAGAATAAAATTCTCCTAAATAACAGGTCACACTAATTAACACTTGCAATGGCTTTTGTGATTGATCCCTCAAATCCACTCCATCCCAGATGCATAATCTACTGTAGTAATGATGATGCCATTTCCCTTTCCAATGATTGTTCTAGGCATTGCTATGTGATGCAATCTGGCAAATAAGGATGAAGGTAAACCTTCTGTTGTGGCTGGCGAAGGGGGGATTTGGGGATGAATGAGACATAGAGATGTTATTTTAGGCTGGGCTCCTTAAAGAAGATCCTGAGATATATATTCTTGTGAAAGTTATTTACTGAGGATGTATTAAGGTTCTCTAAGGAAAGAGAACTGATAGGAGATATCTGTAAACATTATGGGATTTTGTAAAATTATCTCATGCCGCTATGGGATGGACAAGCTCAAATTCCATAGGGTAAGTTGCAAGCTAGAAAAGCCAATGAAGATTTTTGATGAATTCCCCAGGAAAAGTTGCCTGGCTGAAGTAGAGATGAAAATTCTCTTTTCTGACTGTTGAAATCATCACTTCTCCTTTTAAAGCCTTTAATCGATTCGATGAGAAGTCTCTCATTGCTGAAGGCAATCTCCTCAGTTGGTTGTAGATGTGATTAGCACAGAGGTTATCAACTTATTAGTGATTTAAGTCTATAAAATGTAACAATTAGGCTAATGCTTTCTTGAACAAACAACTGAGCACCATCACTTGGCCAAGTTGATGCATGAACAAAACCATCACAGAAGATGTGCTCTCTGAAGTATGGATGTGAAAGAAGCAGAACAGGGCATGGAACAAAGACTAGGCAAGAATGTGACTTCAGTTGGAGAATGGCTTCAGCCTTCTCTGAGAGTCCCAGCTCATTGTAGGAGATCTGGCAGATTATCAATATCATCCATTACTGACATTGTGTCTACACCTACTTTGGATATAATTGACTATTAGTTTCAGAATGATTCCCATATATAGAAGGCAGATCAAATTAATCACACTCAACACATTCCAGATTTCTTGTTATATGAGTTAAACTGCAGAAGACACTGGTCAAGTTTTCTGTTTCTTGCTACCAAACTATTCTAATTGACATAATATTCCTAAAGAGACAATATTATGCATATTACTTTTGAAATACTTATACTTGGGAAAAAAACATTCAAACAGCCCGAGGAAGTGTAAAATCAAGGTATGTCTTCTCCTTGTCCCTCTTCATATCTGTCTTCTCAGATCATTTGCTTATTTTAATTCTTCTGATGGTTTCCTTCATATACTAAGTAATAATACTTGTATTTCTATTACATTATCAACTCTAAGTAGTATCTATTGATGTCTTCCTCTAAAACATGAACAGATCTTGTTAAGTCCACCATCTCAGGGCATGCTAGGGTGTAGGCTCATAAAACTAGCTTGCCATAGCAGCTGGTAATAGAAAAGGAAGACATAGAAAATTAAAAAAAAAAATGGTTATGAAGCAAGAATTTGCTGTGAGCATGCCAGGCTTTATCTCCCTTCCTTCATTAAACTGGTCATTCTTTTCATGGCTACATTCTCCAATAAAGTCTTTAGGTTTTGTCCATGCATATCAATATTTCTCCTTATTGGGAATGAATGAGGAGAGGTAAGACAGAAAGGAGCCTTAAGATTCTCTCAAGGGCCAACATCTCCAAGTTTTAGTAAAATCAGGAATTCTCAGCACTTTTTATTTAAGCTTGTTAGCAATTTTAATCACAAAATAAAATATGCTTATTACAAAATTACTTATTAAAAAACATTTTATTTATTATGTGTGTCGTTTGTGCTGTTGGCAGAAATATTGTGCTGGGGCAGTATTCCTTATATAACATGGTAGATATACAAAAATAGTAGAATTACAGTATAGCAGAAGGGGTACTAATGAATCTGGTAATCAATAAACCCTAGTTCTGCCACTAAGCAGGTCTTTTTTCATTCACTCATTAAGTGTATATTGGATTTCTACTATGTGCCAGAGGCTTTGCTGGGGTGGAGCCTAAGTACTCCAAATGTGTAGTTTAAATTTAATATGGCAGGTGTCAGTACAGTGAAATACACAGTGTGCTGTGGCACATAGGGAAAAGCCATCCAGCCAGGGTGAAGGATGGTTAGGCAAAGCCCCACAGAGGACTTCCACAATTTGAAAATGAGTAGCAGAAGAAAGGCATGATAGGCAAAAAGAAGGAAAAAAAAAGAAACAAAATGCGGGTGGTGGTGGTGGTGGCAGAACAAGTGTGGTCGGTTTTTTTTTGAAGATTCTAGTAGTTTGGCTTACTGATGCACAAAGCACAGGCCACAAAGTGAAAGCAGATAAACTTGGAGAGGTAAGCAGGAGCCAGATCATGGGAGACTTTGAGTGCCTAACCAAAGAGTTTGAGCTTTATCTTATAGTTGATGGGATTCTCTTAAAGGTTTTTAAAGAGGTCAGGAACTTAATTAAAGAGTTTCTGTTGCAGATAGGAGAATTGATTTAAAGGGGAGTGACCAGAGTCAGGCAGACCCAATTATAAAACATGTTATTGTCCAGGTTTGAAGTGATGGTCTGAACTACAGCATGGCAAGAGATGCAAAGAGGGAGAGTGTGATTGAGGGATAGTTAGGAAATGAAATGAGCAAAACTTGGCAATTGATTAAAATGAGAGTGAGAAAGAGGTAACAAGTAATATCCTATAGTTTCTTGTTTGGTGATTGGTGTATCTGTTGAGGAGATACATCTCTTATTGGCCAATAAGAGATTGAAGTGACAGGCAGAGCAGATGAGTTCAATTCGCGACATCCTGAATTTATCATTTCTCTGGGTCATTTAAGAAGAGATGGATAACAAACATTTAACTAAAGAGGTCTGAAGATTTGTGGGGAAAAGCTTGGACTGCAAATGCCCATGTGGCTGCCATCAGCATATTGTAAGTGGTAAGCAAAATCTCAGGGGTTAACCCAGAAGGAGTTGGGTGACTGTGGTAGACAGAATAATGGCTCCCCTCTGACATCAATATCCTAAGTTCCAGAACCTGTGAATATGTTACCTTAGGTAGCTAAAGGAACTTTTCACATGTGATTTAGGATCTGGAGATGGGGAGAGTATCCTGGATTATCCATCAGGGAAGGAGATGGTGTGATGACAGAAGCAAAGGTCAGAGGATGATAGACTCGGTAAGGCTACACTGCTGGCCTTGACAAAGACGGAAGGGAGCAAATCAAGCAATGCAGGCAGCCACTAATAACTAAAAAGGCAAAGAGATTCTCCTCTTAGAACCCCCAAAAGAATCAGCCTGGCTGACTCCTTGACTTCCGCTCAGTGAGAATGAGTTTGGACTTCTGACCTTCTGAACTATAAGATAATAATTTGTTTTACTTCAAGTCATTAAATTTTTGGTAATTTTTTTATAGCAGCAAGAGGAAACTAATGAGGTGGCCTTGTCTGAGTTGCTTGACCTCTCCAGACACTAGTTCAAAATAAGTATTGACCACCTCCTATATGCCGATAGGTAGCCCTTAGAACCCAGTCTAGTAGAAGAGAAACAAAAACAAGTCATAGTAAATACAGTTTGAAAGGGGCTGAAATATATGGAGATTTGTAGAGTGAAGTATAATGTCAGAAGAGGTGAAGGAATTAAAGTTAAAGAAAGCTCCACCAAGGTGGTAGCATTTATCTGCGCCCTAAGGAATACCTACGAAAATTAATACATGAGCTCTGAGATTCCTCCAAAATGCAAAACTCCAAGATCAGTAAACTCTTAAATGGAGTAATCGTTTATAAGACATTTTGGGAAATAGCCATTCTGGGTTATATTTCCTCAAAGAGTAATTATTCTTTCTGAACTTCTATTATTAACATGACTCGTACTTCTCTCTACCAGATGATCCCTTTGGATGGTGATATTTGATCGAACCTCTCATTTTTCATAACTCAATTAGTATAATTCTATCTTTAGTTGTTTATTATTTTTATTAATGACCTTCATTTATTTATACTTCGGAAGGGAATAAAAAGAGCTGGAATATTAAGAAGGTACTTTGTCCTTTCCTAGGCAGGGGAGAAAAGACAGAGTAGAGATTTGGCAATAAAGAGGATAAGGAGAAGAACAAGAAGACAAAGGTCAGAAAAAAATATGCAGAGAGTAGTAAAATAACTCTGTTTTAAAATCCATATTAAATTTACTATTTAAATATTTTAAAAATATTTTTTCAAGCTCTGCTAGAAAACAGTTTGTGATGTAAGATGAGCTTTCATAAGGCGATCTGAATCTGACTAAGAAGTAACTAATGGATACAGAAATTGTATTCACAAAAGGAAGTAAAAAAGTTGAGTATGAGGTTGGGAGGTAGGAAAAAGAAATCATGGAATCAGTAACATAAGGATATTCTGTCCCTTTTATTAACCTAGATTGTCCCAAATGGCAGGGGAAAGAGCAATGCAGAATTCAGAAAATCAGGAAGCTAAAACTTTGGGAGAATTTAGTTTCTGGCAGGAAGTCATGGAAAAGGTTGTCATTAGGATTCCCTGTAGCAAATTGCCCATGTCACAGCTGTGATAAACTCCAAGAATTCTGTTGAGCTGGGATGCACCCCAACTTCTAGACCACCCGAAAACACCAGGGCACAGCCAAGAAAGAAATGTCAACTCTAATTACATAAGGCAAGTTACAGGCATATTTCGATCAAGTGTATTAGACTGAAGATAAAAAAAGATAAAAAGCAGTTAAAAATTAATGAGAAAGATATCCACTTTTTAATATGCTTCTTCCAGTCTGTTATCCAGAGTTACATATTTTCAGTAACATAGTAAATGGCAATATGGAAACATGGACTCAACTTGAAAAAAATATCAAGCTATATAAAAGTTGAAGTCATTACCAGGGCACCTTTTTTCTTCTATTGACAGTAGACCCTAATGTCAGTGAAGTAATACCTGTTTCCTTGAACACTGTATTAGTTTCCTGAAGCTACTGATATTTCTTGGCATGTGGCCACATCACTCCATTTTCTGGATCTGTCTTCACACCCTTCTCTGGTTCTGTGTCTAATCTCTCTCTGCCTCTGTTTTATATGGATGCGTATGTTTGCATTTTGAGCTCATCCAGGTAATCCGTCTTAATCTCCTCATTCCAAAATCTCAATTTAAGCACATCTATAAAGATTCCTTTTCCAAATAAGCTAACATTTATAGGTTCCAGGGATTAGAACCTTATATCTTTTGGGAACGTCATACAGCCTACTACAAATACTGAACATACAAATCTAAACATTTTACATGCTGATAGTGAACAGGCAAGACAGTATTGAGTGAGGTGTGATAAGGTCAGCTTTAGAGTCATCTGGACTTGGGTTGAAGTTTCTGCTCCGTATCTAATCAGTTGTGTGATTCTGAGTAGGTGATGACACATTTCTGTACCTCACCTTCATAATCTGTAAAGTGGGGTCAATATTATAACCTCCATAAAAGGATTGCGAGGAGGAATAAATGAGAGAATGCATTAAAGCACTTAGTATATGATGAGCACAAGCAGGTCTTCAATATTACCTATTAATAAAATTTGTTAGAATAGTGGCATTTAGTGGTGGTGGAAGAGCAGTCCTCCACAAAATTTCCAGTATTATCTTCTATTATTCTCCCTTACATTTAAAAATGCTTCCTCTTGGATCAATGAAAAAAGGTAGAGACTAGTTGAGTACTTCTACTCTAAGGAAAAGATAATAAAATAACCTGTATAAAATGATGGAATCAATTCTCCACGGGCAAGAGGTGCCATGGACTGGAATTCTAAATGCAAATAAATGGGGAATTCAGACTTAATCATTCCCTTCACAACAACACAAATACAGAATCAATTCCCAAGAAAGAGCACACACAAAAATAGCAGAAATGCTTTTAATTTGGGGGACGTTATTTGATTAAAGGATGACTAAAGGAGAGGCCATAATTTTAGATTAAAACAGAATATAAATGGATACGATTGTTATCTAAGCAGCCCTTTTTAGTGCCCATGGTCTTAAAGTAAAAAAATAAAATAGAATAAAATAAAATATAAGAAATACTTCCATAGAAGTGAGATCTGTAAAATTCTGTCACTTCTTGAAGGCAGCACTTTGTGAAGACACTCAGGATGGAGAATGTTCTCATCAGCAGGCAGAATTGTGTAACCATTCATTCTTGTGAAAATGGTTTTCTGCCCATTCCTTTATTTTTAATTTAGAGTTGAAGAAAAATTGGGGAGAAAGACATCTAGGGGTCCAAATCTATTTCACATCAACTGTAAATTTGATTTTGGAGAGCAGAGTGTAGGTGAGTATAAAGGAAGTCATTTTTAGGGGAAGAATTCTCCAGAACTGCAAAATAGATACTCAGAATGACTGCATCAGCTAAATAGCTCTTCTCAATTTCACATACGAAATGATTGCTTTCAAAATGAGGTCCAGTTTTTTCCCCATGAAATTGTGAGTGAATTGTCATGTTTTACTGGAGAACAGGATCAATACATGAAACTTTACTCCCCCCTTGCTGATACAGGAAGGACTACTTCAGCGATCCTATTCCCTTTCCAAATTTATCAATTTCTTTGTCATTTGTGTCTGCCACAAACACTTCTCTGATACCAAATACTAATATGATTCTTCTTCTCCTCTATAATTGAATTGCTAAAAAGCCTCCTCTGATAATCATAAGCACACCTTTTGATTGTAGTCAACATTATTATTCATCCTAACAGGGACAGAGAGGCTGGGGAACAGACCCTGTATTAACGTCCCATCCTGGAGAATCTGGTTCAGTAAGTTGGCATAGAGCTCAGAAATCTGGATTTCTTAAAATCTCCCCAGTACCTTCACTTATATGATGTTGTCTGATAGTTTAAGTAAACGAAAGCACAGGTTATTATAGAACCCTTTCTCTAGAAGAGTCACCCTTGTTAATCTTCAGGGAACACTATAATTCTTCCCCTTGTAACTACTAGTGCTCTAGGCATGGTGATATTCTACCTGTGCATGTGTCTGTATATGCATGCATGTGTTTTAGAGTACTTGTGATAATTCCTATTAAATTCCAAACACTTGGAGAAATCTTGATATAGACTAATAGTGGGAATAAGAAAGTAAAGAGTAAGTCCTCCCCTAGCTTATAAACATTCAATTTAATTGAGAATTAATTATAATTCCATTAATAACAATAAATTATTAATATTATAATCAAAATAATAACAGTGATTAGCTACTTTAGAGTGTCATAACTATTAATATTCTTAGTCTTTTTCATTTCCTTCTAATTGATGACATTTTATGGATTTCATGTATCTTTGAAGCTCCCTTAAGTGTACTTTTAGAGCAAAGTTGTCAATAACTAACAATCACAATAGCAATAGTAATAATCCTAGCACCAGCGGATTTGTTTGACATCGATTAAGTTCCAGACACTTTAGCAAGCACTTTAGACATAATTTACTTAAATTCACAACTGCCTTATCTGAGGGATACTATTACTCTTCCTATTTCATGGCTGAGAAATTAGAGGTGCAAAAAAGTTAAGTAACAGACAGTGTCAGACAACTGAAAAGTAATAGCACTGTGATAATCCCATAAAATTTGAATCCAAAGCTTAACATCTCTAGTAAATAAATGAAACTATTAATATTTAAAGAAGTGAAATTTTGGAGCCCACATTTATTTGGAACTTTCCAGAGTTTTACCTCAGGATCTAATGCCTTGAAACTCATTGATTATTTATACTCTGTCAATTTCCTGAAAGAATTTGAATAGGCTGATGGGAACAGACAGATACACGCTAGAGATGAACAATATAAAAACCAGAATCTTTAACAACCGTAGAGAATATGAGTCATTCCCACCAGAAGACTTAGTTGAAATGAAGTGACTGTGATTCAAAACGATATTGACAACTGGAGGCACAAAAAGAACAGCGTGAGTTTGGAAAGTAAATGTCTTTATATAGTGAGAAAAGTTATTGAGATATTAATCTTGGAGAGGTTTTTTCTTTTTTCTTGTCTTTCCCAATCTTTTCCTTGTCAATCTGAGGTACCCCCCATGGCCCCAAGGGGAACTAGAGTTGTCATAGCAGAATTGTAAAGAGAAAAACAAAATTATTTTCAGTAGTTATTTTAATTCCCATGTGAGGCCCCAGAGAATTAAGAACTGAAGCAAGCTAGATAGGGAATCAATAGACGGATCTGGAACCTGGTAAAAAACCCCACGCGCACATCAATACCCCAAGACGGCTGCTGGAAGACTCTCACAAAACTCCCACTCAGAACAAGATCTCCTCCGGAAGCCAGGAGAAGCCCTGGATATTCTCCAGGGGCCTTATCATTGGGCCTCCTGGGGAATTGATGGGTGGGATAATCAATCAAAACAGCGAACAGCTGGAACTCCTCCCCTGCCATTAGCAAAGGGGCAGAATAATTAATGGTTTAAAAGGTAAGAGGGAAAGCAGACTGGCCCTGCCCCTGTGCCCGCTCCTGCCTGTTCCTGCTCTTGCTTTCGGCACCCTGTTCTGGCCTTCTGCATCCTGCTCTCACTGTTACCTGCCCCCCACCCTGCCGTGATGAGTATGCAAGTAAAACCTGGGCATTTATAATCTGTAATGGGGAACAGCAGTTCTGTAAATCGGCCCTCTTTATCATGCCTACCTCACCCCTTCCTCTCGACCTGGGACCCATGATCTGTTATTTTCTCTCATTTTTTTTCCCTCCCTACTTTAATAAATTACTGGCCTAATTAACCCGGCTTGCTCTCAAAATTTGTTGCTTGTAGCTTAGCCGAGAACGCAGAGAAAATCCAGCTATAGAACGGCGGGTGAGTTTTTGCCATGAAAGTTTAGAAAGAAAGAGCAGTGCACCCCACCTTTGAGACACAAGTCCTAAGCTGGGCTCCGTGTATCAAGACCTTGGAGGAGATCAGGTGTCAAAGGGACTAGGCTGTTCTGATGGAACCCTGGGGAAGCCTGGTGAAGTCCCTCCTCCCCTGTGTAAAGGTGCCGTGTTCACTTTCCTCCCAACTATTTGGGTGGGGATCTTCCACGTTGCTGCCTGGGCATCTTCAGCAAACCATTCAGCAGTTGGTCCCCTCCCTGGGATGTCAGAGATTTGCAGCATGTTGGTTGCCATTTTGTCAATAGGCCAGGGCACAAGGTGAGTGTCCTCGATCCCTAGAGGGGATTGCAGTGATAGAGAATAGAAAGCCTTAGCACGGCAGCTAAGGGAAACCAACTCTACGCTTGCGCTGACATGAATTTAGTGCTTCAATCAGATGCAGACACAGAGTGATATTCAAAGATGCATTGAATAGTGCCATAAAAACAATACCTATTTCTTTTGCCCTTTTTACTGAAAAAAAATCATTTCCCATGGGATATGGATAGTGGAGTTAGTTTTTAAAAAGATGCAGAAAGGCACTTCAACAAATAAGTTTTTATTTCTTACTTGCAAACTGTGGTTCTTTAGAGACCGTCATATAATAAGTTAAATCATAGCACTTTATATATGTTTCTTTCACGCTATCAGACTTTATAAAAGGTTATCTCTTAAGGCAGTAGTTGTGCATCAGAATTGCCTAGAGGAATTGTGAAAACAAAGATTGCTGGGTCCAGGCTCCAGAATTTCTGATTCAGTAGGTCTGGGGCGGAGCCTAAGAATTTGCATTTCTAACAAGTTCACAGGTGATGCTACAGAACAGATCTGGAAGTTATTTAGAGAAGCACTGTCTCCTGGGCATTTAGAAACCTGGATCCTTAGCATAATCTTAAAGTCTGCTTCTCAAATACCAATGGCCTCAATCAATTTGGCATTTCTCAAGGGCACACATATTCCACTTCTTCTGGATCTGGCAATGTTCCTGGTGCAATTCATATCTGGACTCAAGCCTAACAACAACTGGATCAAGTAGGTATTACTATTAGCCTCATTTTGCAGATTAAGAGACAGAGGCACAGGGAGGCGAAATGACTTGCTCAAGGTCACACAGTTGGTAGGTGGCAGTGTAAGAATTTGAACCCAGCCCTCCTGGTAACTGCTATGGAATATGGCAGATCTCTGGGGTCTCTGAGACCCCTGCCTAAACTGCAATCATTTCACCTGAGTACTTTAGCTATTGAGAATGAAGGTGATAAAGTCGGCCTTTTGGAGAGAATGGGTAGATGTTATTGTAAACCATAATCTTCCCAAAGCAGTAAATGTCCTTGGTAAACATCCTTCCTACAAGCACAGTGGAAACATCACCAGACCCCACGTGTATACTTCATGTGACACTAGCAGGAGCTCTGTTCTCATACCCTATGGAATGTCCTTGTTCCGCAACCCATTATATTTTACCACTCATTTTCTCATCTCTTAGAGGAGCACTAACTTCATTCTCTCAACCACTGCCTTCAGAGATTCTCTCCTATCTGTAAATCCCAATAAGCCTGCCTAAATGTCAGGTGTGTTCTTTAGTCTTACGGCCTCATCAACTCGTGGCCTTCAGGAGCTGGGTTGTAACATGTTTTTAAAAAGTTAATAAAAAACAAAATTACTTTAGCTTTTTAAAAATTTGACAATAAAGCCTAGAGAAAAATACCAGAATTAAAATTATTATCCCAAATTGAAATACTCTAGTGGACATGTAAAAATAAAAGGGAAATGAAAGTCAAATTGGGGGAAAAGGTATCTCTCACGCTTTAAACAATTACCAAAAAGTCCTGCAGTTGAATGAATATTTGATTATTTTAAATAATGGATGGCACACAATGTACATTTATCCCATTTGTGGTAGATTGACTTAAGTACACAAGAAAAAAAAAGTCTTAAACTTAATCCATTTCAGTAGGTGTGAAGCCATGGTAGATCGGATCTTTTTGAAGAGGTTATTGGTAGGTAAGGTATGGCCAGCTAAATCAAGATGGATCTTAAGCCTATTACTGGAGGCGTTTCAGGGAAGACCCAGAGAGAATGCCTCTTGGGAGGAATATAGGCTGACAGTCAGCAAAAGCCAAAACAGAAAGGAAAGGACATCACTATGTGCATTGCCATGTGACAGAAAAGCCAAGCACCCAGGAATCTCCAGCAACCGCAGTCTTCAGGGAAAAAGCAAAGCCTTGTTAATGCCTTGATTTTAGAATTCCCCTAGCCTCAAAACTATTAGCCAATAAATTCCCATTGCTTGTCAACCCATTGTACAGTGTTTGTTTTAGTAGCTGGAAAATGAAGACAACATCTCATTTTTTTTCTCCTCTTCTGGAATAATTCAATGCAACATAGGAATAAACTTTTGTCATTATAGTAACAATCTTACTTTCAGCACAGTATCTCCAGTGGTATAATGAGAGTTTTCAACTGAAGTATTTCTGTGTCCATCCAACAAAGGAAATTTTTCACCAACAACTAATGCTGTTTATTAAATGGTGGTTCTACATTTTGGTTCTTCACCTTAGAAAATATTATATCATCTATAACCCTGGTATTATAGATCAGCACATTGTGTCTATTTACAAATCACTGGTCTTCATTATTGAGGCAATAATAAAAAATGCAATGGGAAAAAAATAGGCTGTGAGAGTTTGAAGACAGAACACACTGAATTACAAATATACTCACCCAGTTGAAGTCAAGGGGTAAATAAGAAATATGGAGAAATTAAATTAAATAGAAGAAACAGTATAGTGATCGCAATAGTTCTTAAATCTCAATGTGACTAAAATGAATCTCACATCAGAAGATTTGGTTAGAGGTTTGGAGAGAGTAATAATATACTTTAAATTTAAGGAGAAAAACTACTTCTAAATAGAGGCATGTAAATGATGCATGGGAAAAAGATCTTGTATCTATGTATGTATTTAAGAACTTTCACTGGGTTTGTTTTTCTTTTAAAGCAGTAATGTTTAGTCTGTTCCTATATATAGTCATTCAGGCCACACTTGAATACCTCCAGGCTCAAGGCGTGAACTACCTGTTGACTAAGTGCCTCTGTAACAAAGCCATTTATTCTATACAGTTAAACGTTTTACCCCATAACTTCAACTTATAAGTTCTAGTTTCCCTGTTGGGTCTTAAATATACATGTATCGAGAATGGACTCTTATGACCTAAGCTGGGTTGTGTATTCTTCTCTTGATCAATTGACCCTAGATATGAATGGGACCATTCTGTATTAAAGAGGGGCCCTCAACCAGGAAGGGAACATGGAAAGGGAGTGATTTCTAGAACAAGAAGTCTCAGGACTGAGAAAAAGTATGAAGTAGACAGAAACAAACATTTCCACTATAGTTTAATGACTTAAATTACCTGAAGATAACTATCAGCACCTCACCATGCTTCTTCCCTTACCCAGTTTTTACACCATAAGATTTTTTTCAACATTTTCTCACAATTTTGAGTTTCTCTTTTTTTAAAGAGAATATGCACAATTTGTGAATATTGGTTTACAATTTAATGAATAACAAATGAAATGAATAAATATAGGATAAACACCTAACCACCACCCAGTCAAGAAGCAGAATCTTGTCCACATCACCCCTTGGTTATTTATTTATTTATTTATTTAAGTTAATTCACCTAAGTCTAAATCCCCAAGTATTTTAATTTAGTTCTGCAGGCTTTTTGAGCTTTGTAAAATGAACACACCCTGTACATGTGTGTGTGTGTGTATACACATTTAAGTCTTGATTCCTTTGCTTAATACTATGTTCATAAAGTTCATCCATCTTACTTGGTGCTGCTAAATTTGCTTCTTTTATTGTATTCTATGGAATGTGCATGATACCTTCATAATATCCATTCTACAGCTGAAGGGCATTTGGAAAGTTTCCAGGTGGGTTAATATGCACAATGCTGCTAAGAACCTTGTGAACCTTCCGGATTATGTATGTTTGTCTCCAGGGTATATACCTGGGGCAGAAATGCTGCTCCACAGTTTTCTAAAGTGGTTGTAACATTTACAACCACAGTCTCTGGCAGTGTATGAGAAGATTTTCTTGCTCCAGATACTCAACTCACCGTGACTTTGTATGGTCACAGGCTCCAGCCTTTTCTTTGTAGTTACATTTCTTTTGATGCATTTTACAGGTGTTCCCATTTTAATCTGTGGCCCTCAGAATTAGACCCAGTACTCCAGGAGTGGTCTAACTAGGGCACTTTTAACTCTCTTGTAAATAGTATACTTCTGTGATTAACCTAATCATAGCAATTTTGGATTAATCCCAAAGTCTCCTGTTGATAAGTCATGTCTCCCTATACTATATTTTTGCAGTTGATTATTTTTTAACCAAACCTAACACTTCATACTTATTCTTACTCATCTTATCACATTTGACTTATGATTCTAGTTTTCAAGATTAAGATAATCTTTCCAACTCCAAAAAATTAGCTTTCTCTTAGCTTCAAGCCAGCTTTCATCTAATTCAGGGATGTTTAACCTTATTATATTCCACGAACCCCCTTGCCAGGCAGGGGAATTGAATACTACTGTAATTTATTTATTACATATATTCATAAGTGAAGGAAATGCTAGATTTCAGTTAGAGGTCAGAGAAAATAAAGATAAGAAGTTGATTTTTTTTTTTTTTTTTTCATTTTAAGCTCCTGGACCCCCTGAAATCTTTTCATGGGGTCTGTGGACTCCTGGTTAAGAACCCCTGATCTAATTCATCAGTCTATCTTAATGCAAGTCACAATATGCTCATAAGAACAAGGTCTACAACAGAGTCTTGGGAAATGTACGAGAATGTTTTCTTCAGGTTAATGCCTATCTACCACCCAGCATCTTATGATTTTTCTAGTCAATCAGTAACAAATGCAATATTTTTTATTTTCCAGTTTTCATTTTATGCCTGTAACTCTGTTTTCTTTGTTCTTGTTCTAACATAGGTACAAAGAGTAATTTTTGGTGTATGAACTTTTCCTCTGGGCTTCAGGTAATTTTAAGGTTTGATCATCCTTATCTTGTTCTGTAGTATTGTATCCCTTATTTCTATCTTGTACACAAGACCTCTGAAATTCAAGCTTATCTCAGGAAGTCTCTGAATTCAACAAATATATTTATACCCACACCGCAACTCCATTTTATCACCTACAATTATTAAATCAAAATGGCATTTTCAGGAACTTCCAAAGTCTCTGAAATATTCTTTCTGTGGTCCCACAGATTCACGTCTTAAAGTCTTACCTGCCTTATCTCTGATTTTTTTAGGCCCGTCTTTTGAAAATCTAGGACATCATCTATCATGAACTTTAAAATGAATGTTTTCTCCCAAACCCCTATGTCTCTTCTTTACTGACAAATTATTCCATATTGGCAGGGCCAGTTTAATCGTCTTGCAATCTGTGCAGTCGCAGAGCATCCCCCACTGAGAAAGGCCCACACTTTTTTCTAGTGCTCTTTTGTTGCTGTCTTAAAATTCTTTATAAGTTTTGAACAAAGGGCCCACATTTTCATTTTGCATTGGGCTCTGGAAATTATGTAGCTGATTCTCCTATTCGTCTTTGTATAAAACAGGAAATCACCTATCTGCTGTCTCCGTTTCCTAGGAGACTGTTTCCTAGTTGACTACAAGGTGTTAGTACATTTTCAGATTTTTTTTAAAACTGAACAATACTTCCAGAGATGTTGACTATGTTTAACAACTTATTCCCATAATCATACATCAGAGTTTCATCAAGGTTGATCTCCAAAATATTTCCTTTAAAAGAATTAAAATTTCTTCCATTTAAAAAAATAACATGCTTATTTTAAAAATTGGACAATACAAAGAAGAATTTTTGCAATTCATAAATAGATCTAATATTTTATCATTTTTCTGAAGATCCAGCTTTTATCATAATTGTGATTCTACAGGATCTACCAAAATTAGGTATATTAATTGGTATTTTATTTTACACATAAATATGCTTATACAAAATTGGAGAAAATATCTAATCCAGCAAAACATGAAGATATTTTAAAAGGTGAAGAATATTCCTAAGACTCATCCACTTAGAAAAAGCAAACTCCGATTATTTTGAAAGTTTTTCCTACAATCATTTTATCTCTGCAGATTTTTAAGTAGATGAAATTATACTACCTAACTGATATCAAAGCAAATGAATATTCACAAGTAATAAATCAAAAGGAATGTGAAGGGGGCTCAGTTATGGATTACATGCCTCCACAGAAAACTTACCCTCCAGTATTCACCTTCTAATTGCCACCTCTATCCTCTTCACTCTCTTACCTCCCTACTCTCAGCTCACCTTGTTGACTGCTTTGCACACTGTGTTTTCAAGCTCACGATCCCTCTAATTCCTGAAATCCTCCTGAATTCCCTTTCTTCCACATGTATGCTTAATTCCATGGTCCATTGTTTAAGCCATTCTTTTTTTTTAAATTTTCTTAACTACTCTGCCCTTCTGTCCTTTTGCCTCACCCACTCTACAATGCCTAACAACAGATGAACCCAGTTATTAATTGGCCCTTCTCCATTTATACAGGCAATTGCTAAGTTTCTATTTCTCTGTCTGCAGTTGGATGGCTCTTGTTCCCTGAGTCTACATGGTTCCCTCTGCAGTTACCCTCAGAGGTTCTTCCAGACTTTATTACTTACCTCAAGGCTTCTTAGTCATCACTTCCCCTGTAGTTGTATCAGATTTATTGTTTATTTGCAGTTTTCATTCCAGGAACTACAAATTTAACTGTACTTCCATTCTCCTCCATCCTTTCCGTCTTAGTAAAAGATGTGACCCTCTTCCCTTCCAAGATTAATTTTCCCCATGGTGCTCAGGATCTCTTCCCTTCTCTCCAGAGATGGATTTGTAGCAGTATCTCCACTGGACTGGCTCTCTCCTTCACACGGTATATGTGTGGTCAGTTCTAATTGTTGTTCTATTTTTCTTCCTTCTCACAAGTATTTTTAAGACAACTGAAGAAAACTGCAGAGCAGTCTTAGTTATGAATGTTGCTGCAAATATGTTAAAGTACATTTTTGCATATTCCTTTGGCTGTGAATGAAAAGAGCAGGACACAACTAAGTGGAATTAAGTTTGGTTTCCAATAATAATAAAATATAATATGTATATAGCACCTGAATTCTTTCTATGTTCCGGGCAGTGAAACATTTCAGGATGGATCAATATTGGAAACTTTGTTAGTACAATTAACTACAATAATAAATCAAGGAGGAGAAAAAACATAGTTATTTCAATGGATGCCAAAGAAAAAGACATTTGACATATTTCTGTTTAAAGAGAAACCCCATATAATAAGTGATGGTGGGTAGAGCCTAATATGTAAATTCACACACTCACACACAGACTAAACCCAATATCAAGCTTAATGGAGAAACTCTAGAAGAAAATCAATAGTAGGAATAGGATGAGAATTTACTCCAACCACTACTGTTTAACCCAGGAGTTTTCAACCAGGAGGACATTTGGCAATGTTTGGTGATATTTTCAGTCATCACAATTGGAAGGGGTTGCTAGTAGCATCTAGTGGGTAGAGGCCTGGAGTGCTGCTAAATATTCTGCAATGTACAGAAGAGTGCTCCCCCCACGCCCAGTCATGACGCTCCAACCCAAACTGTCAATATTGCTGAAGGTGGAAAACCTTGGTTGAATAGTGTTCTGGAAGTCCAATCTAGAATAATTAAAAAGGGAAAGAAACGAGAAACATAAATATTGGAAAGGAGACACTGCTATTTGCAGCTGATAGGATTGTTCTCTAGTCAACCCAAGGAAATCATTTAAAACACCATTAATTGGTTAGAATATGTAATAGAATAAAAATTTCTACTGAAAATAGCCAAAAAAAGTAATGTGCATCACAATCTGTGATATTTTAAGAGTTCTGTTAACTGCAACTCAAATGTGTACAGATAATGAAAACTGTAAGCATTTATTTCTTTTCAAAGTTTGCTATTTTTTGCAATCATCTTAATTTTATTCAATAAATGTGGTTTGGAATCTTAGTTTTGTATAGGAATATGTCTGATGGTGCAGCTACAATGACAGAAAACATTCTGGAATGTTACCTAGATTGAGTTTGTGCAAGCATATAAATCAATGTACTGCTTTCTTCATGGAGGAAGTCTTGCTATAAAAAATGTAAGCTGTCCTAAACAGTGTGTTCAAAAATTGTGAATTACGTAAAGGTAATGCATTAACTTTGGGATTATACTCTATATTCTATTTATTAAGGAAGTTGATCATAAAAAGCTGTCACTGTAGATACAAAGGGTGGTATGGGGAAAGAGTTCTTTTGAGAATATTTGAGTTCTGGAAAATTTCTTAGTTTTTCTACAGTGTAAGAAGCCACTTTGGTCTGAACATTTTAAAGATGCAAACTGCACAGCCAAAGCTTTTTTCTAATACCTTCTGTATTTTTAATAATTTTAATATTTCCATGCAAGACAAGAATTCATCATGTTTTTAAATGACAGATAAGATAAATAGACAAAAATGAAAGCTTGAAAAAACAGAATTTCTATGGACTGTTGTGACATGTATCATAATTTAACAATAATTAATGTGAAGTAGGTAATGATCTGATTATTTCAGATTTGCAAATCATCATCACTGAGAATCTTTCAAATTTGATAGGATGTTTTGAATTATATTTTATGCCAAGGAAGAGACATCCTAGGAAATTCATTACATTTTGAATCTGTTTCTTTCATTAAAAGATATTATAAATTTATAGCCTTAAAGGATAAATGGTCGGAATTGACTATTTATGACAAATTCAAGATGCATTTTAAAAATGTAGCTTCATTTGCTTCATTTTAGAAAAAGCACTTATACATTAATATTGAAAACTTGGTGAAACTGCTTTAACATCTTATTTCTATTCCCATTAATGTACTTCTGAGAGACAAGTTTCTCTACTATGAGTGTTAGTATTATTAGCATTATTGTCAATTCAACATAGAGAATATACTAGGCAAAAAGTAACTCATTGGCCATAATAAAAACTTTAAGTATCTATATCTACAGTATTCCTTCAATGCATGTATATAGGTATTTAAACTACAGATTTTCCTTCTTCTTTTTAATGATTTCCTTGTTCAGGAAATCTCTGTTGGAGAGTTTTGATTCTCTTATATATATCCTAGTGTGATAAGCTGAATAATGGCCTCTCAAAGATGTTCATGCCCTCATCTCTAGAACTTGTGCAGATGTTACATCATATGGCAAAAGGGACATTGCAGATATAATTAAGGTTTTAGACTCTGGATTTTCCAGGTGGGCTCAATTTAATCACATCATCCCTTCATAGCCTAGAAGTTTCTCTGGCTTCAGACAGAAGAAAGATGCAGCAAAAGGATAAGTCTCAGAGATTTCAAGCATGAGAAAGATTTCATGTACTTTTGCTGGCTCTGAGATATAGAGAACTGTTGGAGACTGAATCATGTCCCCCACAATAGACATGTTTTGCTCTTAATCCACATCCCAGTGGGTATGAACCTATTTTTATATATCTTTGATGATATTAATTAAGCTGTGGACTCATTTGGGATCTTCAAATGAGCCCATATGGCTCGGGTCCTGAAAAGGAGAGGAATTCTAGGCAGAGACAGACAACTGAGCAGAAGTAGAGGCCAAAGGAGAAGCCATGTAACAGTGATGTAGGCTATGGGGTAGTGGGGGGCTGTTCATCTCTTCATAGATAACCTGAACTGCATGTGCCTGAGTGGTGCATTGGGACAGTGAGAACTACAGTCCTGCCCTTGGTAACCATAACAACAACTCCAGTCCTACAGAAACATTTTAGCAATGCACATTCTATAAACTTTAAATATTCAGGGAAAATGCAGACCAAATGTGCTAAAAGCTTATCTAGAATGTATGAAGCCCATGCTAAAAGCTTACCTAGGATGTGGAAGATATATGTTAATTCAAGCTTATTGAGCACTGAAACAAAGTACAATTTGGTCCTTCCTCTGTATAAAAAGAACTCAGAAATCTTGTTCAGGGCTTGGATTTTGGGATGAGAAGCTCTGAGCCTGACCAGTTGTAAATAAATCTTTTTCCTTCCCAAAATTATTCCTGAGATCTGGCCTTTCTATGTGCAAATAATTGAACCTCTCTTGACATCTACAACATATTTGGGAGTTCTCCCGGGATTTCAAATGAAGCCAGAGAAGGTAGCATTTTGCTACCCTTTCTGGATCCCCGAGGAAACCTGGAGGACTCCAGTGAACCCCAATCTGGGCGCCCCTGGATTACATTTAATCCAGAAAAGATGTGGGGACCACCAGAATCTTCCCAATGAAAATCGAGGACAATGGAAGGTCTAAAAAAAAATTCTGGAAACAAAAAAGACTCCACACATGGAAGAAGGTAAGACTCCCCAGGGATCATAGTCAGGAAAACCCTAGCTTTAATTGCTAGGAAGGGAGCCCGATCACCTCCCAGGAGACCCCATTACCTCCAGAAATTTGTGGGGAAGCCATCTCCTCCAGGTCTGAAAGAAAAGAAAAAGGAAAAAGTGTGGTGTTTTAAATTTGTCTAATTGCTTGTTAGAATCTGGTACTGGTCTTGTCTCCACTGAGAAAGTGAAGGCTTGATTATAATAGGAAAGGATGTTTATAGGTTCAAGTCCTAATATCCTAGAAATTGGTCTGTATTTTGAGAAACTTGGTTACAGGAAAATGAATTGACTTTCTAGTAAAGCTTGGTCTGGGTGTAAGGTTAAGCAGTGAACAAAGTTTAGCTGGGAGTCTTATCTTGGTGCCGAATTGCAGATAAATTCACTTTGTAAACAGCCAGGATAAACAGAAAATCCTGTTAAATTTTTGTATTGAAAGTTCTCTCTTTCTAAGGTTTGTAATGGTTGCAGGCACAGCCATGTCTGGAAAATGTAGAGATTTTGAGTCAGATTGATAAGCCTTGTGCCTCTGTCTGTGCTCAAATGTTGGTGTTGAATTGTGTAATTATGTAAAGTGGTAAACTTTGGGTAAGCTGGAGCCCTCCCTTGCCATTGGCAAAGGAGTGAATTGATTATAGTTTATAAGGCAAAACTATGGAATCTAAATGTTTGCGCATGCTCCGCTGCCTTATCTCTGGGTCTGCCCCTTTACTAGGGCTTGGGGGCCATCCATATCCATGCTGCAAACCCAAGTTTATTGAAACTGGCCCCACTCAGGGTGGCTGGGTCCCCAGGAAAGGCACTGAATTTGAAAAGTTCTTTCAAGCCATTTTAGTGAAGATTTGGAAAGGGGGGAGTGATTTGCCTCTTTCCAGTGGGTCCATGCCTTCTATTTCATAAGCCACATTCCTATTTAATTGCTATGCACCAACTGCATGGAAGGGGGTGCCAAGCAATACCAGAATAAATGCAGTACAGTTCCTTCCCTAAGGTGTCAGAGGCAAAATAATTTGCATTCTGCCCAGGTTCTGTTTTTCTTAATCTCTCTTTGTAAGTCTATGAAGAAATGCTTTGGAATGTTTTAAAGCTGTAAACTTGTCTAAAGGAAGGAAGCTATTGCTTGAAAACAATAGACCTCTAATCACTTGATAACCCTTTTAATGGTCTGGCTGGGAACATCAGCAGTAAGGGTCATAAAACTGCAGGAAAAAAACGGATAGACCTCAACTTTAAAATCTGTGTTTGGCTTTTGTCAGTTTGCTTGCACCTAAGAATTCACATAAAAGGTAGTTTAAAATTGAATCTTTAAATGCCAATACTTTCTTGCTGGTGAATTAAATGCATAACTCACAGATGAGAATTTGTTCTGTTACTAGGGAAAGGCAGAACTTCACAGGATTGTTACTAATAAAATTCTTGAAACTTAATTAATAAAGGTATCCAATTCACCTTAAGGTAAAAACTTAAGGAAAACTGTAACTAAGAGTTAATATCATTTATAGATGCAATTATATTATAAAACAGCAGAAAGATAATAACTGAAATTATAACTGGGTGAATTTAGCCTGAAACTTTTATTGTAAGTGTAAATTCTAAACTAACCTTACCTTTGTTTATGGTCACTTCAAGCCTAACCTCATCCCTTGCCTTTGCTTATGGTTATTTCATAACAGTTTCTGCCCCTATAGTTCAAGGAAAAGCATACATGAGGCATTCCTGTCTCCTGTCCTACTGGTACTAGTAATCCTGCTTTCTCTCATGATTCCAAGTGTGGACTAAATTACTGCCTGGTGGAATTCTTGACCCTTGGGGTTGGACATCTACTGGAGTCTTTTTTATCTCCAAGGATGGGAAATGAAGGAGGCCTCCTGCCTTGACTGTCAGGGTTCCTAAGAGTGTCAATTCATGGAAGAAACCAGTCTCCCTGAGGTTTCAGTAGCCTCGGTGAATATACATAAAAATATTCTTGCTCATCCAAAATCTGCTGAAGTCAAAGTAAAATATAAGGTTCTGAAACAAAGAAAAATTGTATTAAACATTGGGAACACTTTGGTTACAAGCCATCACTTAAGAAACAAAATTCTTGTGCAAAACTGCATGGTCATAGTGCAAATTAAGGGAAAAAAACAACCTTTCAGGAGATCTTTCAAATATTTTGCAGTCACACTTATTTTGTAAAAAAAGAAAAAGAAAAGAAAGTTTTAAGTAATTAAGCTGTGTTTCTTTGTCTAACTCCATTTGTGTCTGCCTATTTGCTCTGTGTATATCTTCATACATCGGGATGATAGTATCAAATTAACAAATGAAAATTCTTAAAAGAGCTCTATTCAAATTGTTAAAATTTAATATGCAATTATGTATGTGAATAAATATTCCTGGAGCCCAAATTAAACTAAGTAGGATGGAAAGGTCATATAGAAATCTGATTATAAAAACTATTGGGAAAGGGCCTTCTCTTTGCAAGAGCTTTGAGGGAGGGGCTAGGTGTGGCAGATTAAAACTATCTTCTAGGCTAGGAAGTTAAGAATCAGTTTGCCCTGTAATTCCCCTTCTATCAGCCTTGAAATAAGGGTGGTTAATAATTCTATTACCAAATTTTAGTAAGTAAAAAAAAGTCCAGAAAAACTATGGAAAGATCTTTTCTAAATTATGGTTAAACAAATTATACAATTATAGTATATTTCAGAACCTAGTAGTCAGTATGCTTTTAAATTATTCACAGTTTCAGAACTTAAACAAAGAAAAGAGGTTTTAGCCTCCTGTAAAGAAAGGAAAGAGAACATTCCTTGCATAAACTATAATGGTTTCAATTTTATTTGGGTGTAATCTCCCTCGGTTTATAAAATACCCATTAAATAAATTAACATTATATGTACAAAATCTTTGGAGTAATGAAAATTGTAGTTCATGCTAATGAAATTAGGCCAAAGAAGAAAATGTACATATGCTCCCTTAAATGAATAAAGTAAACGTCTTTGGTTGGTAATTGTAATTTAATAAGTTTATTTAAATGTAAGGTAACTAGTCTATGTAGTTATGGTTAATTATAAAAATTTGTAAAAGCATCTTCTAAACTGAAGCATTTAAATGGCCAATTCCAAAAAGTCATTTATTAGAAACCTGGGTTGGTATTGATGGGAAAAAGGTAACTCCATGATAATAAAACCTGTCTGAAGGTGCATATTTAAGTAAATGGTAATGAAAAGTTACCTTAATTCTATGGAGACTCTTTCATTTTCATTTTAAAAGTGAAAAATAGTTTTTTTTTCCCTTCTACTACTAATGTAAAATACCTGCTAGTATCTTCATGGTAAAAGTGTAAAAATAAACAAAGTCATTTGATATATAACGTGTTGCATTAAAAATGTTTAAAAATATATATAAAATCTAGGGATAAACTTTAACATTGTCAAACTCTCTTGTGCATTCAAACCAGGCCTTGAATACATTACAGGTTGCCTCTCCATGTGCGTTATTGGCTAGGCTGGTCACTGACCCCTCAAATAAAAATATTTGCTATGCCTCTGATTATGCTTCTCAAGTTGATGGAAACTATGTTGCAATTTCAAGCTCCTGCAGCAGCCAATGATGGCTCAGTACAGCCAAGCATATAATGGATATCACCTCCAGACTGGTTCTGTTCCATAGTGCCAGAGAGCACTGTGCATCAGGCCAGTAAAATACTGGAAACTCTCCCTAGGATCAACGATGCTGCAACTTTCTCACTGTGTAAAGAACATGCTAAGTGGAGCCATGATTACCAGGATACTGTAAGTAAAACTTAAACACAATTGCCATTATGGCCTGCTTCCAAGGAGAGATAACATGTAAGGTATTACAAACCTGAAAATTAAAACTATTAATTGCAACTCAGAATCCTTGTACATTAAGTAATACATTAATTAATATTAAGTGCTGTACTTTCATCCTGTTCTAAATATATGCCTAATAATTGTAATGTTATCTTTTCTATTCTGGATCAGGTACAAAAGTACATTAGGCATGTTAAATTCCTGGTAACTTCATTTTCTAAATAGTTAATAAACATGTCTATAAAATAAGGTGGCAGTCTTAGCTGAAAACAGTGGGGCCACCAGTGGCTTGCAGGTAGCTGGTTAATTGGTGCCAGGCTCAGCCACCCTACTACTCTACTGTACTCTACCATGTAGCAAAAATGAGGCTTGTTTGCTAGTGATGGGCCATCTATTGAACAGCCAAAATTACCAGAAATTATTCAATTAAAACCAAAATGTAAAAAAAAACTTTATTCTGTAGTTCTCATCACTACCACAGCTAAAACTAAGGGAATTTCCAAGTTGGTGCACTAATCCTGAATGTAGCCAACTGCCCAAAAAGTGCCAGTTCACTAGAAGCACCTGCAAAGCACATAAGTGCCAATCATTAAACAGCCTGGAATGCATCTTCAAAACAAAGTGAAGTGCCTAATACTGTTATCTATTACAATTTCTCTTTGAAAATAAATAATTTTAAATATATATATTTTTTACAAAATATACTTTTACAAAAGTGTGCCACCTTTATAGGGACCGAACCTTGTCTATCTCTGTAATCCAATGTCCTCTTTTAAAAAACAAGTGTTCCAAAATTTTAATTAAGTTTGTTTCTTTCAGAATGAACATCTTATTAACCATATGAAAACTTCATCCAGTTTCATACAGAATGCCAGATCCATCTTCCTCCAGTCAAAATAAAAAAAGTTTTTACACCTTGTTAGGTAAGGACTACAACCCATGGCCAGCAGGAAGTACGTACAGAAAAGAGATCCTCTCCCTTCAGTACCCCTTTAAGATTAAATGTGTAAACTCTCTAAGGGTAAAATAAAATTAATAGATGGATCTGGAGTTTAGCAAGAAATCCCTGTAAGCACAAATAACCCCCAGAACGACTGCTGGGGGGCCCCACCCCCAGGATTCTACTGTCCAGGATGAGAACTTCTTCTGAAAACAGGATAAACCCCAGATGTTACCCAGGAACTTTGTCTTTGGGCCCTCACTGGGAAATTGATAAGTGGGATAATCAATCAAAACAACGAACAGCCACCCACCTCATAATTCCAACAATAATTATGCCAAAGCTTAGCAAAATAAGCTGGCATAAAGGGGGGAAATGATGTAGGCTATCGGGGGGGGGGGGGTGTTCATCTCTTCGTAGATAACCTGAGCTGTATGTGTCCTGAGCTGTGCGTTGGGACAGTGAGAACTACAGTCCTGCCCTTGGTAACCATGACAACAACTCCAGTCCTGCAGAAACAGTTTAGCAATGCAAACTCTATAAACTTTAATTATTCAGGGAAAATGCAGACAAAATGTGCTAAAAGCTTATCTAGAATGTATGAAGCCCATGCTAAAAGCTTACCTAGGATGTGGAAGATACATGTTAATTCAAGCTTATTGAGCACTGAAACAAAGAACCATTTGGCCCTTCCTCTGTATAAAAAGAACTCAGAAATCTTGTTCAGGGCTTGGATTTCTGAGCCTGACAGTTCATACCTAAAACTTTTTTCCTTCCCAAAATTATTCCTGAGTCCTGGCCTTTCTATACACAAGTAATTGAACATCTCTCAACTTCTAAAACAATGGAGGCAGGGATGCAAGCCAGGGAACAGCAAGGATTGCAGCAAGTCGGCCACAGAACCTGACAGACTGGGCAAGGAAGCATGGCCTGTCAAGACTTTGTCTTGGAATTCTAAACTCTAAAAACATGAGACAATAAATCATTGTTTAAGCCACCCCATTGAATGGCATTTGTCGTTGCATTCCTGAAAAACTAAGACAGGACCCCCAGGCAAGGAATGCAGAGAAACCTCTAGGAACTAAGTGCAGCCTCTAAATGACATCCAGCAAGGAAACAAGGTTCTTCAGCGGCAAGAAATTGGATCCTGCCAACATCCTGAAGGAGATGGGAACAGGATTCTTTCCAGAACATCTCCATGAGAGCCCAACACCTGACAGTGGTCAACACCTTCATTTCAGCTTTGCAAAGGTCGTAGGAGAGAAACCAACCTGGACAAGCCAACCCAGACTTCTGATCTACAGAACAGTGAGATAACAAATTTGTCTTGTTTTCAGTCTACAAGTCTGGTAATTTGTTATGGCAGTGATGTGAATCTAATACAGCTCATGAGAGGCATCAGTAAGACTGACCCTTGCAGAGTGAGATATCTACTTTGTTTATTTACATTTAATTAGTAGTATTTTATTGAAATTTAGAAATTTTATATTTTTATGTGAAAAAATTCATCCATATTCCTTTTATGGCTTCTGGATTTTATGTCTTGCTTAGAAAGGTTTCAAATCTCTTCACTCACCATCACTCCCTCCTTCACTCTCTCTAGCAATAACTTTTGGATGTTAGGATGATAAATGAGCATCCTTCCTTCTCAACCTTGCTCTATTCTCTGAAGTTCTCTTCTATTAACAGTCTCTTTTCATTGCTCACCACAGTTTCCCTGAATATAAAGAACAGAACAGATATGGTGTGCATGAAATAAATTGTATTGATTAAATGCAGTTAGTTTAGAGGTGCTCTATCTAATTCTTCTGTCACAATTTCTGTTTATTTCTTTGTCGGTTGTTGCTTTCTGCCACTGACTTTATTACTTCAGAATAAAAGTAATTTGAGGCCATTGCTTATTTCAATGTTGGATTAAGCTCATCTATAGTTCTGACACTTTGAGTCTTCCTTAGATTTTTGGTTACTTAGTTGAGTATATAAAGAAAGCATGGAATTATCTAGAAACATTCTTCTTTATTTCAGCATTGTTAATTTTTAAAGGCAAGAAAGGAAATTCTACTAGACCCATTGCTGCTGAAACCTGTAATTATCATTTTAATAGAATGTTAAAATTAACCTGTTGACTGGACAGCTCAACCGTTCATGTACTGTGTAGTTTGTGGCTGATTAATATAAAAAGGACCTCCTTGGACACTCCAACCCAGATCAAGGCAAGAGCCAAGGTGTTTCTTCATCTCTTTTTACCTTTGGCTATGCTTTTGGAGTTCTACTCAGCTTGTTACCCCTCATTGTGGCTCTTTTGAGCCCTTTTCATGCAGGTAGGTAGGTGCTATCTTTTATCTTACTTCAACCCTAATCAGGGGAGTCAAGTTGCAGCAGTTCCTAAAGGCTGATTATCTGAATCTTTTCACAGCTCTGTGTTCAGTAAAGTCAAGTTGGTCACTTGAAATCAGTCATGGTTTCAAGTCATTCTCAAAGAAATTGGCAAATGCTACAAATCGGTCTTTTTTCCCATTGAGAGCTGGACTCAACTGCAACACTAGCTATTTTCATCCATGTCCTGGCCAGTCACACCTACCCCAATCTGCTGTCACTGTCATTAAACAATATTTACAAGTGTGATTTGGGGGATGCTTTGCATGGCTCCTGGAAGGCTTCTTCCATTTATGGAGCATTGCAATTCTACATTTTAAATATTATTAATTAGCAATGTCTTTTGGTGAAATAAAGATTGAAAAGAATAGTTTCAATTCATCCTGAGCTTAAAATTTTATCGAGGATAGATCATTTTACTAAACTAAATGTCTATTCATAGGGGAATGCTAAAAAACTTATGGTAAATTTATACTAAGGAATATTGTACAATAGTATATGCAAATGTAGTATATACAAATGTATATGCTCTTGATGCAAAAATATTAAGTGGAAAAGTATGTGGCATAAAAAATGAGTATCCTATGACATCATTTATGTACAAAAATTATACAAATCAGGGGTCTCTGGGGTGCTGATGGTATCCGATTTCTTTATTTGGGTGGTGGCTATATTGACATATTCACTTTGTGAGAATTCATCGATTGCAAAATTATGTGTACTTTTGTTTATGAATTTTATGCATGAATTAAGTTTACTTTAAAACATATTTAAAGATATGTGTATAAATGTGTGTATATAATTTCTTAGAAGATATCTAAATATGTATGCAGTTATTAACAGTGGTTTCCTCTGATGAGGAATGGTATTTATGGACTAGAGAAGGGGCTTTTAATATTTTACCCTATTCATTTTTTTATTGGAAGGATGTTTTATAATAAGCATATATTAGTTTGGAGGGATAAAATGCCCCCCAAAAAGAATTATTAAAAATAAGCAGTACACTCATTCCCTTTACCTTTAAAATCTATTTTTGTCTTTGCACCTAAAGCTGTTTGCTGTCTTCTGTTTGAGTTCCAGAGAGAGGGAGGGCTGCAGACTTCCCCAGGCTCTGCAAACTCATTAACAAATGTGACACACCTGAAATGCAAACTCAGCATGACAGCCTCCATCAAAGAATCTCATTGGTCTTTGAAAACAGAGTAATTTGCCTGAGTGGATATAAATTCCATTTTGTGAGATCTTTATTGCAAGATGAACCAATAACTGATCAAGAACCTGTGCACTTGGATGAATATTTCAGTTTTAAAACATTTTTGACAGCATGGGAAAGTATTTGAGACCTAGAGATATAGAGTACTTAAGTAACATGTCCAAAACTGGTCTTGATGAAGGCTTCTGTGACACTTTATTTCCTAGGACTGCTGTAATGGAACACCACGGACTTGGTGGCTTAAAACAATAGAAATTTATCACCTCCACTTCTGGAAGCTGAAAGTCCTAAATCAAAGTGTCAGCAGGACCATGTTCCTTCTTTTAAACCAGTAGAGGAGAAAACTTCCTTGCATCTTCCTAGCTTCTGATGTTTTCTGGTAATCCTTGGCATCTCTTGGCTGGCATCCACAGCACTTGCTTCTCTGCCTCTGTAACCACATGGATTCTCCCCACTGTCTCTGTGTTTCCTCTCCTCTTCTTATACAGACACCAAGCATATTGGATTAGGGGTCCACCCTACTCCAGTGTGACCTCATTTTAATATTACTAATCTCTTCTGCAATGACCCCATTACCAGGTCAGAACACAGGCTAAGGTACTGGGGATTAAAACTTCAACATATCTTTTTGGGGGGATACAATTCAACCCCCAGTAGGAGTTCTTTATAGACCAAATTGTACTTGTTTCTTGAGACCCCCAACCTGGGTTTCCTCCACATGGGAATAGGTTTTTAAAGATCTTCTGAATGAGAGCTGCTGGATACATGGCCTTGCAAATGTGTACTTAGGCCAAGGAGGGAGGGTTGAAACCCATTTTGCTCCCAGCCACTAGCTGAGTGCTGCATGGGCTGCCACCTGCCTCAGGGGACATGATTTTCTGTTTCACACAAAGTCACTGTGCAGGCTAGTGGTGGCCCTGATTGGAACATTCCTATAGAAAGTAGAATACTTTTGCATTAGTCATTGGGATACCCTTCAGAATAAAGTAATTTGAGGCCATTACTCATTACAGTATTGGATTAAACTCATCTATAATTCTGACACTTTTAGAGTCTTCCTAAGACTTCTGGTTACTTAGTTCGGTATATAAAGAAAGTATGGAAAAATCTAGAAACATTCTTCTTTTTTCTTTTCTTTTTCTTTTTGTTGAAACATTCTTCTTTATTTCAACATTGTTAAGTTTTAAATCTTTCCCCAGAGTTGCTGTTTTAAATCATTGATATCCAGACTGGCAAAAAGAGATTTATTGTACATTGTAGTTTTCCCCCTTAAAGTAAATCAATAATGAATGCATTCTTATTAGATCATACAGAGTTGGCTAGGAGTCTGCAATTTGTGTTGTTATCCTGCCTGTCAGGCTAACCTGCAGCTCAGAGGGAATCTTTACTTTCCAAATCCTCTGGCTCTTTGTAACCTCTTGCCAAACTAACCTCTGGTTAAATTCTAATTTGTGGAGTAGATAGCACAGAATTTATGTCCACTCCAAACTTTGGGTAAACCGAGGGTTATGCTTGTGACTCAAGGATGCAAAGAGAAGCAGAGGAGTCCTATGGAGTTCTCTTTAGCAGCAGCACATGAAACCAGAGTTATAAAAGTTTTGAGGGTGGGCTATTGCCCACTAAACTCCAGTATCGCAAGAGCTTTGAAAGAAGGCAAGGATTAGTCAAGCTCCCTCATTTTGGAAGAAAGATGCAAAGCTCTGGTGCTACCTTCAGATTTAAGATACAGACTATATTTTCCCAGGTGTAGAGGTGATAAGAAAAACAAGAGCTCTTCCATGTCTCAGTGCTTCTATCATCCTCCTCCTGGCTGCAAAACATGTTTAAATGCTTTGGGAGATAGGGCTCTGGGGTGTCTCTTATCTCTCTAAGATTCACCCTTGGCTACAGGAAAACTCCTCTAGATAATGGTAATGGACCAGAAAATTCATGCATCACTCAGGGAAGCCATGGGCTGCTGCCTTCGCACTGTCCTGGCCCTGCTGCTACATCTGGGCCTGGGTCACCCCCGGGTCCTCCATCCTGGACATTGGTAGGAGCCTAGGAAGAGGACTACCAGCTCCTTGTGCCATGTGGCACAGTGGTGGGCATTCAGGCTGCTTGACCACAGCTGTTCCTTCCTCTCCCTGCCTCCACCTAGCTGATGTAGACCCAACCCCTGGACTAGTCCAACTCTCTGGGTCTTGGGTTACTTCTTTTCCTTGCCAACTCACATTCCACCACAGGCAGCCTTTTTATTTTGGCTTCCTTCTCATCTAGTTACAGAAAACACTTTCCAGTTTGTTAAACCACCTAGCATCAGTCTTCAGCCCATGCCACCACTCCTGGAAATTGCGTTTAGTTCATGCTAGCCACCTCCCCTCAAGATTAATCACTGCATTATCTGAAGTTCCAGATTTGAGGGTCTGGATGTGAGAATTCAATAGTCAATACTGGTATTTCAATAAAATTTGACAAAAATATGCATTATAAACATATAAATATAATTCTCATGCACACTCTTTGCTCCCATATTTTCTCTGTTTTGTTTTGGTTTTTTCAACAGCAACATCCTGTCTTTAAAGGATCCTGTCTTTCTAAGCCCTGTAGTAGTGAAAATCTGGGTGAGAAACCCTGCATATTCCATTTTTCCTCTGTTGAGTGAAGAGGACCACTTCACTGGTCTTAGAGTTTGTTTCCTTTTATGACCAACCCTGAAGATTTGCTTTGAGGATGAAATGAAATAGCTTGTGTAAAATAACAGACAGACAGTAGATGCTCAATAAATGTTAGTTCCCTATTCTGCCTCAATCTGGAATAGTATTTTTGTTTAAACCACCTCCTTAGTGGACTAAAGAGATAATGAATGGTTATGCCTATTTCTGGGTACTAGTTTTCTGTCTCTGGAACGCCTCATCAATCTTTGACTTGTCGTTTCCCTTTGTCAATAAATAGGTGCTTCCAAAGTTTGGCTTCAAGCACTGATAAAGTTCATTGGAATCCATCATTTTCTCCTCTTTCCCTAATCTAAAGTTAATAACTTTATCTAGGCATCAGTATACCCACATCTCCTAATACTGCTTGCTTACCAATCATAAATGAATTTCAGAGGTTGCTCTTTCTTAACAGAAAAAGTAAAAAAGGGAAAGGGGAAAAAAATTAAAAAGTTAAAAAAAAATTTCTCTCAGAGTTGTGTAAACAAATATGACACTTATTTTTAGCAAGTAAGAAAATTTTGAAAGTAATTATAATGAAAATACGGTGTAAGCAAAGTGAAAATTTGCATTCTTATTTTACTGGTCATATAGACATTAAATATTCATTCCTGATCAGTTCTGTAGTTGAAAGCTGTTGCAGAGAGTAAAACAGAATACCTATGCTGAGAACTGTAATATGTGCATCAGTATTTAAATATATCCAAGTAATACTGTGGGGCCAGGAGCTACAATGGTACACCATAGGAACACTTGATCAGGGCACAATTAAAACTTCCAGCAGATGATCTCCTTAGTACTTGCACAGAATAGAGTCCAGATAGAACAAATAATCTTCTTGTCACTTACACAGCACAAAAAGTCCAAAAGAGCAGAGGAAGAAGTCCCAACATGGCCGGTCTCACAGGGTAACCAATTGGGGTTGATAGATGGTAGCTCCACATGTCCCATTTGGCTCCAGAGAAGAAAGACCAATCCACACTAAGTGTGAGTGTGGTTTTTATCCACCTTGCGGGGAGAGGGCTTGTCACTGAGAATTCCTGTTCTGATAAGCATCTGGAGCTGCTTGTTCAGGGGTTAAGGTCTGGCAGGGCCCTTTCATTAGACTTAACATCTCCCCCAGCTTGTGGAACTGCACACCTTAGAAGAGGAGGTGGGATTACCGAAGGCCAGGGGATGGCAGCTTAGTGTATGTTTCTGACTCCCCCAGAGAAGGAGGTAGGGGTAGGTGAGGGCTGGGTGATGACTGCTTAACAGGTGTCTGTGATTTTCCTAATAACTCTTAATTTGTCAAAGAATATATATTTTAAAGTGAGGTGTGTGGATATAGCCAAACATTTTGATTTATTTTTCTTATTTTGTCTTCTCTATTTAATGACATCCAAATTTACTATCTGAATTCATTTCCGCTACATTCAAGACTCCACTATTTATCTCCTTTTTCCTTTGTAGATTCTATTAGGAAGAAAGTTTCTGAGAAATAAATTAATGAGAAGTGAATTAGCACCTCAGTAGTGTACAGATCACCTGGCTCTCCAGATGTGCCTCTGACCAGGTTCAAGAGTGAGGAGAGTGGATGTTAAAGGTTTCTACATGAAAGCCTTAATTACCTTCCAGATCTGCCATAAGAGAACAGCCTGCCCTGAGGACTTCAGCTGCCACCTTTATTTTCATTAGCTGAATGACTTCCTGTCCCTTCAAGTACACCCTTAAATCCAGAACCTGTATAGGAGCCAGCCAGTGAGAGGCCTCACTCAAGTTCAAATGGGTCTCCCCTAGTTCAGACCTGGTTTATAGCTGCTGCTCAGTGCATGCATGTTGAATGAATGAATGAATTTAAGGTGCTTTATGATCCTGAGAAGATCAGAGAACCAATTTCTTCACTGTGTAATGAAAGGAGTTGGGCTTCCTGTCTCTAGCATTAACTTCTCTAATCTTTGATAACATTCATGAATTGTTCTGAGTCCTGGGGAGAATGTTTTGAGATCTTTGGTACACAAAGCTTTGTCAGGGGTGGATCCAGATTTTGGGGGACGGAAACTTATTAAAATGTGGGGGGCCCTTCCTGAGTATTTAGGTTCAAATGCAAAAACAAACTTAAGCACGCGATGGCATTGTGTGTATGTGCATTTTTGTGTGTTTTAATTTTAACAATTGAAGTTGAAATATTTCACTTTCGTAAATGGGACAAAAACATATGACCATGTAAACCAATGTCTCAAAATATATCTGGGACAAAAATACATGACCATGTAAACACATGGCTGTGAGTGTTGCACACAACTTCTTTGTTTTCCTTGTCTGGTGTCTGCGCTGGGCTCAGCTGGGACTGTCGACTGGACAAGCCTAAATATAGGGAGCCTCTCCTGTGTCTTAGGTGTCCCTATAGCCCAGGAGGCTCAGAGCAGTCTGACTTCTTACAGATAGCCCAGTGCACCAAGAATGAGCATCGCCTTGAACAAGGCAGGATCTGCATGGCCTTTTATGACCAGCCTCAGAAGTCTCAAGTCACCCAGTGCCCACCCAGATCCAAGGAGGGGAGTGTCAAAGAGCAGTGGCCATGTGTTCAAAGCACCACGGGGGATCATTTAGGAAAGAATCCTACCAAGGGCTATGCAGATTGCAGAGAGGTTTTGTGGGAGTTTTTTTGTTTGCTTGTTTGTTTTTTACTATTGGCTTATGACCTGCTCTGAATGCTCAGTATGTACCTACTTGAAAATCTGTTATCTGTGAAATAATCCCGAGCTACTGCTTCTGCTCACTGAAGTGCTGAAGTCATTGCATGGTCATGGAACTGCATTTGGAAAGGCAATAAATGTAGTCATTAAAAGGTCTGACTCAGCAGCCCTTGGACAAAGGTCAAGTCAATTTTACTACAAGCAATGCTGAAAGCTTAAATGACTAAATTATTAATGCTGAAATGCTCCACTCTTACTAACAATAGTATTGGTCAGTTAACAGATTCCTGTAACACAGCATTTTGCCTCCCTAGAGAAGCAAATGTGCAGTTCTTTTGTACTTTGGTAGAAGAGTTTTTGGGGTGAGGGGATAAGGACGTTGGGGAAGGGGTGTTACACAGAGCCAGTTTATGATTTTTGCTCCATTTATGTTTTTTAAACATAAACATATAAAGTGGGTTGGTATGTAGTCATATGCCAAAGCATTAAATTAGTCAATGTAAATATTTAAAATATACAACTGTTTTATCCACGGTATGAGTTATGAATCTAATTTTGTTAATTTTTGCCATTGGGACAGGTGATTGTCCTAAAGGCATTTACTAACTAGTCTACCTTTCTATTTTCCCCCACTCACTTGCAATGTTACCTTTGTAAGTTCATATATATGCAGGAACTAGTTTCAGGACAATAAACATTTCCCTTCATCTATGTGTCAGTTCCTAAACCAATATCATGCTGTTTTAATTACTGACACAGTAATTAATGACCGTAATTAATGCTCTCAAGAAAAGAATTTCTCCTGTTTCTTACTTTCTATAATATATTAAATCTTTATACTTTTGTAAGCATTTCAAGTCACTAAGTAAATTTCCTCCAAAAAAATTGCCTTGAAATTCTAATTAAAATCATATTGAATTAATTGATTAGTTTTGGGGGAATTGTCATCTTCACAATATTCTTTCCCCATCCTGTCTGTCCACTTATTCACATCCTTTTCTCTTTGCTTTTCAAAAGCTGTTCATAATTTTCTCTAAAGAGGTTTTGCATATCTTTTGTTCAAATTTTTCCTAGTTAAAGCATAATTCTTGTTACTGCTTTCTTTATTATTACAGATACTAAATTTTACAAGGTATAGGAATGGTATTGATATTTTAGTTGATCTTGAATAGAACAACCACAGTTTTATTCGGTTTTTGTAACCATCTTTTGGTGCCTCATCTTTTTTTTTATATACCAAGGTTCTCAATACCTGGAAGTAGCTGAGGCCTCTCCTGACCTCTAAGAGGCCATGGATAAGACTGTCATATGATAAAGTGCCACAGCAAGTCAGTAGTAAAGAAAGTATAAAAGGAATGAGCTCTAAATGTCCCTGTTAACTCGTTGGGCTTTCCATCTCTTTGCAATTCATTTATTCCCAGAAATGTTCAAACTTTAGCCTACTTTAGAGACAGTGCAGTGATTCTGACTCAGTAGGCCTGGGAATGGGTCTTCCTCATTTTTAAGTCACCCAGGTGGTTCTTATTTAGAAGAAACTTGGGCAACACTTTAAGAGACAGTGAAAATGTCACATGCTGGCCATGGGGTTGGGAGCAATGTGTCTGATGGCATCTTGGCCATGACATTTATTGAAAGTTTTTACCTAGGTATGCTATCCATTGTATCTTTGCCATGGATTAGGAAAATTTGCCTTTTAAGATGAAAAACATTTCCCATTCCTCAGAAAATTAAGTAAGAATTACCATATGACCCAGCAATCCCGCTTTGAGTCATATACTGAAAAGAATTAAAAGCAGGGACTCAAACAGATATTTGCACACTGATGTTCATAATGGCTTTAATCACAATTGCCAAAAATGGAAGCAACCTAAGTGTCCACAAACAGATGAATAGATAAAGAAAATGTGAATACACACAATGGAATAGTATACAGCTGTATAATGGAATGAAGTTCTGATTCACAGATGAACCTTCAAGAGATCATATTGAGTGAAATAAACAATGGAAAAAGAACAAATATATGATCTCCCAATATGAAATAATTAGAATATCCAAATTCATAGAGTCAGAAATTAGCAAAACAGATTAGTGCCAGTGGGGAGGGGGTGGTGGTGGTATAGGAAACTCAGAGATAATGAATGCTCTTTTGGTACAGAGTTTCTGTTTGGGGTGATGGGAAAGTTTTGGTAATGAATGGTGGTGACAGTAGCATAGCAGTAGGAATGTATTTAACACCATTGATTAGTTTACTTAAAATGGCTAAAATGATTAATTTTAGGTTGTATGTACATTACAAAAATAGAGTTGTATAACACAGAGTGAACCCTAATGTCAACTATGGACAACAGTTAATAATACAATAATAATAATAATAATAATTTTTCTTCAGTTATAACAAAGGTACCACACTAATGCCAAATGTTAATAATAGGGAAAACTATGTATGTGGGAAGGGGTACATGGTAACTATATATTTTCTGCATCATTTTTCTGTAAACCTACAACTTCTCTAATAATAATAATAATAATAAATTTCCTAAATTGTGCTCAGTTTCACTGTGTCTGCTTGGCAGCTGAGTCCTCCTTGTGCTCATTGTTAGCAGCTGCAGCCTATGTCTTTTGGGGCTTTCTTCAATTTCTTCCTAAAATGGCTTGCCATGAGCTAATTAGCTGCCTTGCAGGGCCAGGAGTTACACTAGCATAATCACAGTTCTTAGCAAGAAAACAAACTGGTTTATTTATATAGTCAACTTTCATTTATTGGTGATTATGGACTTCATGTATAATATATGGATGAGCAGAAATGAGAGAAAAAGCAGTCCAAATGCTTTGAAAATGGATTTGAAAGTAAAAATAATTTATTTTTTCCCTTTCTCTTGGAAAATGGTCTCAGGGATGCAGGTAGTGACTTGTCTAAAACTTCTGAACCAAATTCCCCATATTGTTCAATCAAGTGTGATCTCAATCTCACTTGACCTTAAACAAAAAAGAGCTTAAATTGGATATTCACAAACTCTTCCTCCATAAATTACATTTTGAATCTCTTTTCAATATGTGGATTCACTAACTAAAATGACTCATTTGGGCAGTTCTGTTTCTTGCCACTTACTATAGTAAGCAGGGTCATCTCTTCTTTTGTTTTTTATTTACTTTTTTAGTAACAACTTTATTTCAAATTCACAAAAATAAAAGAACAGGAAAAGGCAGCTCAAAATATTATAGAAACATTACCCCTAAAAAGTTCTTTTCCAGGCACTTTTATCTCATCTAATTCCAACTGCTAACTCAGTTGTTCCTCTAATATTCACAAAGATGCACAGATGAACACAGATTAGTTAAATGGCATAGTCAAGGTCTACTTATTAATGAAAAAATGGAGGAAAAAACCTCAATCGTATTCATGTCTCACAAAATCAAACCCCATATTCTTTTTTTACCTTTAGAGTTAACATAGTACCAACTTTGCATTTGCTAAAAAACATTACAATGTTGTTTTTAACTAAAATTTAAAAAGTATATTAGTTATATTTTTCCCATCTATCACCACATTCTTCACACCCTGTAGTAGAACATTCCTGTATTTATATTATTAACCACAATCCTAATCTACTTCCAAAATCATGATTATACATTCCCAATATTATCCTCCAACTGTCCTCCAATAACATTAATCTTCCTAGACTACTCATTTCAGCCACAATCACATCTACAAATCAATAGTTTGTTTCATTCATTACAGTGTGTAACCATCAAGACCAACTATGAACATATATTTATATTTGACCTTACATTCTACACACATCCAGTATCTTCTCCACCTTTTCATCCCACAGTCCATCTCTCACCAACTTATGCTTCATAGTTGAACTCTATAAGTCTACTCATTATATTTAGTTCACATCAGTGAGATGACACAATATTTGTCCTTTTGTGTCTGGCTTATTTCACTCAACATAATATCCTCAAGTTTCCTCCACATTATCAATTGATTTCTTTTTACAGCTGAGTAATATTCTATCATAAGAATATATCACATGTGTTTATCCATTTATCAGTTGATAGACACTTAAGTTGTTTCCATCTTTCAGCATTGAAAATGTCGCTGTGAACATTGGTATACAAATAATCTGTTTGCTCTCTTGCTTTCAGTCTTTCTGAATATATTACTAGCAGCAGGATTGCTGGATCATATGGCAATTCTACATTTAGTTTCCTGAGGAACTGCCAGATTGTCTTCCACAGAGGTTGCACCATTTTATGGTCTCACCAACAGTGAAAGAGTGTTCCTATAACTCCAGATCCACTCCTGCATTTGAAGTTTTCTATTCTTTCAGTAAGGCCATTCTGTATGATATAAGATGTTATCTCACTGTAGTTTTTTATCTGCATTTCCCTAATAACTAGTGATATTGAACATCTTTTCATGTATCTTTTAGCATTTGTATTTCTACTTTGGGAGAATGTCTTTTCAATTGTTTTGTCCATTTTTTAACAGGGTTGCTTGTCACTTTGTGGTTAAATTGTGTGGTCTCTTTATATAACATAGAGATCAAGCCATTATCAAATTTATGGTTTTTGAAGGTTTTTTACTATTGAGTAGGCTACCTTTTTACTTTCTTGATGAATCTTTTTGAAAAAAAGGATTTAATTTTGAGGCACTCTCATTTATCTATTTTTCTTTGTTGCTTGTGCTTTGGGAATAAGGTCCAAGAAACCACCACCAAGCACAAGATCTTAAAGATGTTTCCCTGCATTTTCTTCTAAGAGTTTTATGGTTCTAGTTTTTATATTTAGGACCTTGATGCATTTTGAATTAATCTTTGTATAAGGTGTGAGATAAGGGTCCTCTTTATTTCTTTTGGATATGGATATCCAAGTTTTCCCAGCACCATTTGTTAAATAGGCTATTCTGATCCAGCTGAGGGAGTTTGACAGCCTTGTGAAAAATCACTTGGCCATTGCTGTGACATCTGTTCTTTTGTATATTCTTTATTCAGGTTTTAAAGTTCCATGAAAAGATGAAAGAAAAAGAACCTAATATATAATGAGTTCCTAAAATATGCCAGGCTTTGTTTTAGGCATGGTGCCATACATTATCCCTCATTTAATCCTCAAGAAACTGCAGTGGAATAAGGCATTATTATAATCTCCAAGAAGAGACTAATATTCAGAGGGGTTTGCTCTACTTGTCCAAGGCCATACAAGCAGTAAGTCATTGAGCCATGAATTGAATCCAGGACCATCTAACATGAGACCCAAAATCTCTATGATTACATCTTGCTGTCTTCTTAGCTTAGGTCACAACTTAGTTTGGGGAACATGTATAGAGAAAATCAATCCAAAAACATAACTCTCTTTGTGTAAAGATAACTTGGAAATGATGAGGCCAGATATTCCAAGAATAAATATATGTACTCGCATGTGTGGAAGGTATCTTTGGGTTATTTCTGTAGACTTCTCTGGGCATTAGTGAATTCCTTTCTGGCTTTAAAGACACTTAGGTGGAAGCTTGTGAGAAGCACTGTCCTAGGCTATTCCCTGGGTTGTCAAATGAATTCAGGATGTCCTAAGAAGATATATCAAGATGGGATGGGATCACTGAAGTGGGTTTCACCCTTTAAGGAAGGCCACTGAAATGCAAATAACTTATATTGAAACAAATGCATATGAATTAGTTTATATTCATTGTTCTTCTCAAATTAAATGTGTACATCCATTTAATGGGACTCAGAAGGATGGATTAATATTTGGTGAGTTCCACCCTCAGGTATAAAATCAGTCAGCAGAAGGTAAAGTGACAGTTTGAAGCTTTTATGAATCCCAAAATATCATGATTTTGGAGGTAATTCATTCCTGTTGTTGTGGGACCCCTTGGTTGGATTGAATTCAGTTGGGGCCCTTTAATTGGAGTACTTCAGTGAGATCAGAGGGTTTTGGCATCCTTGGTAGAGTCTTACATAATGGTAGAAACATGCACAGACACAGAGAGAAAGAGAGCTGCCATTTCGCCCTGACATGTGAGAGAGGACTCCAGGATTGCTTACAACCCCAGAAAGACAGAGAAACTCTGAGAGGTTGAGAGAAAGGCTGGAGGCTGGAATCAGCAGAACAGCCTAAAGCTGAAGAGACATAAACTGAGGAGAGATGAGCCATATGCCTTATTGCCCACAGCTAGGCTCTGAGAGAAACCATCTTTAGATACTGCTGCCCTGTGCTTTATCACCCATAGCTGCAACTTGGTGAGACAGCATTTCTTGATGATGCCTTGATTTGGACATTTTCACAGCCTCGAAATTGTAGGATTTTATCCTAATAAATTCTCATTATAAAAGCCAACCCATTTCTGGTATTTTTGCATTGGCAGCCTTTAGCAAACTAAAACAGGCCTTTTCCAACTATCAATATGTGAGGGATAAAATAATAATCCATGGCTATATAAGTTTTGTAAAATGCATCAACATTTGTGACTTCTTACTCTGCAGGGCTTTGCTTTCCTTTAGCTATTTCCCCATAGTGATCAGAAACAGAACTTGTAAAAGGCGAAAGGTGTTGTGTAGCCTAATGCTACAGCTCCTTCAAAAAAACACTTCACAGTAAAGCTCTGAGATTCTGTTCTAGGTGATTGTCTTAATGATGCTACCATTGAAAATAGCACAACTCTTGTTTCTGCTCAAAGGGCTCAGGCTGGACTACATGCTCTTTTCTCAAAAAGGAGAATATATGTTTGAACAAGTACATAAGCCCAGCCTAAGAATGTTTTGCAGGTAATTACAAAGGCCCTGAATAGAGCAACCAGCTAGTGCCAACTGATGGGAGACAAGAATAGTGGTAGGACCCCAGATAAGATCAGTGAAACCTGGAGTTACAACCTGGATCAGAAAATCACAGAGACATTTTTCTTAATGGTTAAGTGTCTTCATTAATTTCTGTTTCAGGAGGGAAATAGAAATTAATCTCAAATGACCATTATATTGAATCTATGCTGAATATAATTGTCCAGCATCAGTGATCTGTTTTTTGTTATCCTCAAAGTATTTTGAGTTTTTGTTGTTGTTGCTGTTGTTGTTGTTGTTAGGAGGTATCGGGGATTGAATTCAGGACCTTGCACATGGAAAGCAGTCACTCATCTACTGAGCTACATCACTTCCTTAAACTGGCTTTTGATGCTTGTATAAAGAGCAAAACCTGACAAGCAATAATTCTCTAAAATATTACTTAACAGATTTATTTCTGCTTGTATATGTTGTAATTTTCTTCAAGGTAGAAAGAAAATGAAGAGTTGTGGAAAGCATGCCTGTACCCAGTGTTCCAGAATAGAGTGAGAGAAGAGTCCAAAGGGATAGAATAGGTTAGGGAAGCATAGGACAAGGTAGGAAATAAGGCTGTGTCTCTGGGGCAAGATTTAAAGGAGGAAAATAGATCCCAGTGAAATACCCTGGGATATGACGGGAAGCAGATGTGGCTCAAGCATTTAGGTGCCTGCCTACCACATGGGAGGTCCCGGGTTTGGTGCCTGGTGACTCCTAAAGAAGATGAGCAAGATAGAGAGCTGACATGAGGGGCTGGCATGGCAAGTTGATGCAAAGAGATAATGCAACAAGGAGACACAAAGAGAAGATACAAAGAGAGACATAACAAGGAGGGAGCAGATGTGGCTTAAGCAATTGGGCACCTCCCTCCCACAAGGAAGTTCTCAGGTTTGGTTCCTGGTACCTCCTAAAAAGAAAATGTGCAGACACAGGGAGCATACAATGAATAGACAAAGAGATCAGACAGCTTGCACAAACAGTGGGAGGTGGGGGGGGGGGGGGGAGTAGGTACAAATAAAGAGAATAAAATAAAATAAAAAACTTTAAAAAAAAAGTTATTCATGAGTTTAACAACAGAATAGTAATCAGGAATTCCAGACTACTGGATAAACATTAAGGGATTTTGACAACCAAATTTAGGTAAATTAAATATTTTGATTACTTTTATAATGCCAAATTAAACTGTTCATTGAATCGTAGAAGTCATCTGATGTAGATTCTCACCAATAAATTCAAACTTTTTTCTTTCATATCACACTGACAAGAATTAATTTACACAGCAAGTATTGGTTAAGGAACCTACTTCCCAATTAGCCCAGCTTGCATCAAGTGCCTGTCCCTGAACCAGTCAACTGCATTCAGGAAAGTGAGGGTCACAATGCATAAACTGACTTTGATCATAACACTGAAGATGTGGGAAAGGGAGGAAGCACTTGCTAGGTAGTACTAAAAAGGCAGCTCTATAGGTGTCTAATATGGCATATATGATAATTCTTTCAGGTGTCCTGATGGTTGAACTTTCCATCATTGCTCTATCATTTTTGTAAATTCAGTTCCCAACACAATGTAGATAACTTATTAAATGTTCAATAAGTGATTGTTGAGTAAGTTAATGAATGATTCCTTCACCCTTTCCTGTGTCAGTTTCCTAGTCTTCATTTCAAAGATAACATGTGCATCTTTTATTTCGCCCTGTAGTTGGAGTGGATTCTCAAAACCAATTGCACTTTATCTTTTCTCTACTCTTTCCCTCTCCCAATGTTCTCATCCATTTCCATGACTGCAAATATGTTGATGATACTTAAATGTGTATTTCTAGCAAAGATCTCTTACCTTAAAAACACGATGGAAAGTATTTCAATGAGGGTGACTGATCAATGTGAGATGAGAAGGTTGGCAGAGGACAAAGTTCTGGGGAAGAACAACATTTGGGGCACATTTTACCCCACTTGGTATTATCTACCCAGTTCACTGAACTGGGAAGGATTCTGATCTGTTATACATCTGTGCTCTGGAGGAAAGGGGGAAAGGAGCAGAGATGGAGTATAATGAAAATTGTGTCATGTATTTGAGCCACTCCATGGTCATCTCCAGCCAAGATAAGGTGCTGGTGGTGAGGTGGTGTATGGGAATCCTGTATTTTATGCATTATTGTTCTGTAAACCCACAACTTCTCTAATAAAAATATTTTTAAAAAGTTAAAATTTTAAAAAAAATTTATGGAGGGAGATAAACCAGCAAAAAAGACTGAGATAACATGAGAGTTAAGTCAAGGAAACATTTATGGAAAGAAGCGAGACTAATAATATGAAACATCTAAAAGTAGATCAGATATTATAAGTCAAAAAAGATGTCTTTTGATATTGGAAAATAAGAAATCATTGAGAAAAGCTGTTTCAAGGGAGTATTGGTTTTGCAAACCTAATATAAATGGATTGAAAAGTGAATAGGAGGCAAAAAAAAAAATGTGGACAACAATTGTAGTCTCCTCAAGGAGTTGTCCAAAATAAGAGGAGAAGATGGTGGCTTGATTGGGCCACAAGGTTGAAAGTTTGTTTTTTTTTTAAAACAAGACAAATGTTAGCAGTTTTTGAACCTATACAGAAGCAAGGATATAAAAGGATTGTTTTTGGAAAGTTCTTTTGGATTCTTTTAAAGAAATTCCCCTTCTATTGTAAGGACAGAGAAAGTACTAGCTTTCTGAATGAACTACTCCTTTTGAGAAGCTTGAAGCTCTAGGTAGCTGGAAAGTCTTAGAAAGATTTGGAAAAATGACTCTTAAGAGCTGGTTCCACATTTCAGGATTGCCCAGGTCACTCGATGCTCAACTACTGAGACAGTCATGCCAGCTTTCATTTTGGAAAGCTTCGTGGAAGAAGTGGCATTTAGTAGGTAGGATTTTCTCTCTCTCTCTCTCTTTATTTTTTTTAAATGTTACATTAAAAAATATAAGATGTCCCCAGATACCTTCCACCCCCCTCACCCCACTTCTCCCACATCAACAACCTCTTTCATCATCATGGCACATTCTTTGCATTTGGTGAATACATTTTGGAGCACTGCTGTACCACATGGATAATGGTTTACATTGTAGTTTACACTCTCCCCCAGTCCACCGTGTGGGCCATGGCAGAACATACAATGTCCAGCATCTGTCTCTGCAGTACCACCCAGGACAACTCCAAGTCCTGAAAATGCCCTCACATCATATCTCTTCTTCCCTCTCTCTACCCTCAGCAGCTACCATGGCCACTTTCTCCACATCAATGCTACCCTTTCTTCCATTACTAATCACAATAATACCACAGTAGAAGTAAGTCCACTCTAATCTACTCGATTCCTTCATCCTGTGGATCCTGGGATGGTTGTGCCCATTCCACCTCTATATCAAGAGGAGGCTTAGATTCCACAAGGATGATGGATGCAATTCTTCTGCTTGCAGTTGTAGGCACTCTGACTCCCTGGTGTGGTGGTTGACCTTCTTCACCTCCCTGTTCGCTGCCTGGGGTAAGTCCAATAAACCAGAGGGTAGGAGTTGCCAAGTGTGCTGAGGCTCAGGGCCTGGCTGTCACATGGACAGTCCAGAGATGCAAGTCCCCTGAGTATACACCTAGCCCAGTGCCAACCACAGGTCCAGTAAAAGTGACAGAAGAGGCATGTGTAGAAAGGTCATATCTGAGTAGTAGGTAGGACCTTAACGGCAGAGATAATGGATGAGGTGGTAGTATGGGGGTGAAAATGTCTGGAAGTAGAATTATATGAAATGTGTTTAAAGGATTATCATTTTGTTTGGAGTTAAGAATGAAATTATAGGATTTATAGATGATAAGCCTGGAAATCCTTGGTGAAGCTGAGTCAATGCAGGCTTATGGACTCTGGGGGGGCGGGCGGCAGTCATTGAGTAGTGCTCCCTCCAGGAATGTGCCCTAGCAGCTTTTCTTGCGAGCAGTGACTCCAGAGGTTTTACGTGTGTGGGGTCCTTTGGGTCTCCAGACCAGGCTAGGGAAAACAGACTGCAGTACGCAGCCTCCTGCATGCTCCAGGACACAAGTTAAAATGTAAATAATCTCCTCACAGGAGAGCAATGTACATACAGATGGTGTCATAGACTTAATTTTCCTTGGACTGCACAGTTCCTTCTTATAATAACATCACCAGACCCCATTTACATAACTCAGTTATGAAATGCTTTTGTCCTAAGACCCTGTAGATTGCTCCTCCTTCTCCTGCTTCTTTGCCGAGTGCTATTTTCATTCTTCAGCCTGCCTCAGCTGAAGACCCTCTCTTCTCTGTTAGTCTCAATAAATAAAGCTCATGTCTGACACTTTGCTAAGCGTGTCCTCTGATCTTGTAGCTGCCCTGACCTGTGCTCTCCAGGAGCTGGGTTGAAAAAATGTGTCAATACCAGTGAATACAGGGAAATCATAAGAAAGAGCTAAGCATAGGTAAAGTTGATTTCCAACTTGGATAGATTGAATTTGAGGTAACAGTGAGACATCCAGTTGAATGTGTTTACCAAAAATTTGGAAATGAGAAATTGAGTTCTAAAAGGGTGTTAAGTTCTAGTATTAGTACAGAGGATATAAAAGGGTGTTAAGTTCTAGTATTAGTATAGAGGATGTACAATCTAGGCAGAAAATGAAACTGAAGTTTGTAAGTGATGCAATTATATAAGCAATAAGATGATTAGAACAGTATTGTTCAGAGAGATATAATGATTTAACTGTCCATAGAGTTTTGGTTTGATGGATCTTGAGATAGTAGTCATACAGTGGAATATAATGAAGCTACTAGATATGAAAAATTGTCTATAATACATGAAGTAGAAAAAGTAAGTTGTAGAATGTGTAGTATGATCACACACAAACACATGTTCATATATACTTGTAGATACATAGAAAAAAACCCAGAAGATACACTTAATAATAATTGCCATTCATTCATTTATCCAGCCCCAGCTTATTGACCACTTACGTACTATGTTTCAAGCATTGCACTGTATGGTGGGGATACCATGGTGAACAAGATAGACAAGGTTCCTGGAAGAAGACTATAACATGTAAACATGTACACAAAAAAACAGATGAGCAAGTTATTAGATACTGTAATACTTCCAGTTACTGTACTAAGCACTTCAAAATCATTGTGGTGGTTTGAAGGTGTATGTACCCCAGGACTTAATGTTCTTAAAGTTAATCTGTTCTTGTGGCGGTGGACCATTGAGTAGGATCTTATGTTAAGATGTGATCCACCTCATTTAGGGTGGGTCTTAATGCTCTTACAGGAATCCTTTATAAGAGAATGAAATTCAGACAGAGAGAGAAAGCCATGGAAGGAAGAAGCTGAAAGCAATGAAACTCTGAAGAGAAGGGAGAGACCAGCAGACACCACCATGTGTCTTGCCATATGACAGAGGAGTCCAGGATCGCCGGCAGCCAGTCTTTGGGAAGAAAGTGTTGATTTGATGATGCCTAGATTTGGACATTTTCTTGGCTTCAAAATTGTAAGCTTTTAAGCTAATAAATTCCCATAGTTAACATCATCATCCCAGGGTCCACATGGAGGAATAAAGTATGGACTTGAGTGGACTTACTGATATTCTACTATAAAACTATTGTGATAAGTAAAAGAAGGAATTTTAGCATCGAGGTGGAGAAAGCGGCCACAGTAGTTGTTGAGGGCAGGGAGAGGGAAGAAGAGATGTGATGTGGGGGGTATTTTTGGGATTTTGAGTTGTCCTAAATGATATTGCAGGGTCAGATGCTGGACTTTATATATCCTGCCTTAACCCACTGAATGTACTGGGGGAGAGTGCGAACTACAGGGTAAACTATTCTCTGTGTAGTGCAACAGTGCCCCAAAATGTGTTCACCAAGTGCAATGAATGTGCCACAATGATGAGGGAGGTTATTGTTGTGGGAGAAGTGGTGTGGGGAGATGGGGGGTATACAGAAACTTCTTATATTTTTTAATGTAACTTTTTTTGTGTGATGTATATATCTTCAAAAAAATACAATTTACAAAAATGATGTGGTGGGGATGAGGAGTGGGTTATATGGGAACCTCTTATGTTTTTTGATGTAACTTTCCTTGTGATCTATTAACTTTAATTTAAAATATATATATATGAAAAAAAAATTCCCATAGTTAAAGTCAACACATTTTATGGTATCTGCTTTCTGCAGCAAAGCAAATTAGAAGTCATCATCTCATTTACTCTACTGTTATTAATAGTTTCATTTTATCCATGAGGAAACTGAGGCTCAGAGTGATTAAGTAACTCATTCACAGCCATGTTACCGTTAAGTGTAAGATATAAGTTTCTGCACCAATAAAGCAGAAGCATGGACACTAAAATAATCAAAAATCATGGAATTTTTTATGCTGGCTTTTGTGTTATTAAGCATTGAGATAAATGATATAAACTGGAGGCCAATAAACATTTGAAAGTTTCTCAACATCATTTGTAATCAGGGAAATGCAGATTTAAATTATAATGAAATAGTAATTCATATCCAGGATATTGTCATTTTTTTTAAATGATAGAATCAAATATTGGTAAATATTGGAGCAATGGGGATCTCATACAGTTAGCCAAAGTGAATGTTAATTGGACATACCCTCTGGAGAGCAATTTTGTTGTGTGTGGTAAAGTTGAAGATGCACATGTTGCAGAAACTCCATGCTCAGGCATGAACCCCAATGCTTTATTACAGCATTGTTTGCAATACCAAAAAAAAGGAAATGGCCTAAATATCCATCAATTAAAAAAAGACAAATTTTGTTTAATCATTCATACACATAGATATAGTTTAAAACTCTGTTTCTAACATCTAGAATAGTATTTTAATAATTATATATTGATAAATGAAATAGTTATATACTAATTAATAATAAGTACTTACTAAACTAAATATTTAATGTGTCTCTCCACCCATTAGATTTTATCTCGATGAGGGAAATGATTTTTGTCTGTTTCGTCCACTTTTATATTCTCAGGTACTAGGGCTCATAGTAGAATCTCAATAAATATCTGTTGAATGATTAGTAGGAAAATGAACAAACCTGAGTTCCTTATATGAGCATGGATGAGTCACATAAATATGGTTCTTAATGAAAAGAAAAATTTCAAAAGAAATATATAAATAATGCCATTCATATAAAGGTTGAACTTTTGCAAAAGCAATATCATATAATGTTGAATATATATACACAAATATGCATAATCAAACATATTTATATATAATGCTATGCCTATGTGTGTATACATATATAAATACATATATGCATTTGTTTATATAAGAAATATATGAAAATGATAAAGACCAAATTCAATCAAGGAGTAACCTTGACTCATGGGAAAGAAGGAAGGAAAGAAATGGGATTAGTGAGTGAATTAACAATATATTTTCCTAATCTGGGTAGGAGAAACATAGTTATTCAATGTAGCATGTAAATCTTTATTCTTCTTGTTTGTCTGAAATAGCTTACAATAAATTTAAAAGTTATTCTGTTTTTAAATTCAAAGAAAATAAGAAGTATTTCTAATTCTTATAATAAATTAAAAAAACAAAACAGTGTCCTGGCCTCCACCCCCTTCCAGACCATCACTTCCTAGAAACAATTTTGTTAAACTCTTGGCTGTTTCTTCTGCAACCCCACTGGAAAAAAAAGAAGCTTCTCTACATCTATACTTGACCCAGTGCAGAATACCGAATTTCACACAATGAATGCATTACTGAATCAAGAAAGAGTGTGGATTCTCCTTTTTAAAAAATAGAGTAATTTGCCAGAGTAGAGTGGAGACTCAGAAGCATCACTGGCTAAACTTCTGGCCAATATTAGTCTTGAGAACCTTAATTGAATGGTATATACAACAAACTTCCTATTAGTTATAAAATAGGGGGCCTTATATGGGAGTGAGGAAGAGGGCAACTGCAAATTGAAGAGTGTGGCAAGGATGAAGAGCAGGATGATGTTTAAGAGACACCAAAGGGTACCAGACAGAGATGATTGTGGTAAAGATTGCAAAAGGGAAATATGTATCAAAAGGTATGCTATGTTATTGCCAAAATGTGCTCTGTAGATTTTGGTTCTCCCTACAATTGGTAAGAACATGTGTCTGTCTGTTTGGTTCATTAATTCCTGGCACATAATGGGCACTCAATAAATATTTGTTGAATTAAATGAAGGAATGAAAGAATAAGAGGAGTGAGACAAATGTAATAGTAATAACATATTGCAATACACAGATGGTTTCCCCTGAAAAGTTTAAATCTCCTCTTTATTTATTTCCCCTGAAAAGTCTGGTTTTCTCCTCTCTTCCACACACCTTAGCTCAGGGGTTCTTAACCAGGGGTCCACCATGGAAAGATTTCAGGGGGTCTGTGAGCTTGGATTGAAAAAAATCAACTTTATCTTTATTTTCCCTGACCTCTAACTGAAATCTAGCATTTCCTTCATTTATGAATGTATGCAATAAATAAATTACAGTAGTGTTCATTTCCCCCAACTGGCAAAGGGGTTTGTGAAACATAAAATGTTAAGAATCCCTCCTTTAGCTGATATTTTCACACGTGAGACATTTTTATTATTTACAGAAGGATCTAATGTAGAGGGACTGGCTTACTGCTCATGATGTTTTCATTAGCTTGTGAGTTTGCTTTTATTTGTTACTTCTTATGAGTTCATACCATATTGTGCTCCTTTGTTTATAATCCATCATTCATTGTCAGGATCTGAATTAGCAAATGTATTCTTTTTATTAATTTTGTTTTTTTCCTCTTCTTTCTCTGTGTTTAACTCTAAATAGCAAATACACCACAATGCTTTATTCTTTGGGTTCTAATCCAATGACAACCTAAGTATAAAGGTCCATGAATTCGTAATTCATGCTTCTTTTGGTGATGATCAATATTCCATTATTTCATTATATGCCCTAGTGTGTTATAGAAAGAGTGGGGGATAAGAGTTTAGGCTAATCAGTCAAACCCTCTTTGTGTTAGTTTCTTTATCCAACCAATGAGTAATGAGTATAATATTGGTCTTGTGGGGTTGTTGTCAAACTCAGGCAGAAGGCTGGGCATGTCTTCTGGAAAGCACCACACATTTTACCAACTAAAGCACTATGATGAGATGCACCTTTCCCTCACGGTCACCCTGGTCGCTAGTTTAGGTATACTAGCCCTGCTGTCACAACACTGCCAGAAATATCTGCTGTTCAAGAGAGACAGAAGTATAGCTAACGCCCTTGGTAGAATTCAATTCTTCACTTATTCTTTTAAAAAACATGCTCATCACTTACTATGTGCCTGACACTTTTAAAGAGTTGCAAATACCATAATCACTAATGGAGATAAATTCTTTACCTCACAAGCTTACATTTGTCAGCATAAGATGATAGGGAGGGAAACGGACTTGTCCCAGTGGTTAGGGCATCTGTCTACCACATGGGAGGTCCGCGGTTCAAACCCCCCGGGCCTCCTTGACCTGTGTGGAGCTGGCCCAGGCGCAGTGCTGATGCGCGCAAGGAGTGCCTGCCATGGTGTCCCCTGTGTAGGGGAGCCCCATGCACAAGGAGTGTGCCCCGTAAGGAGAGCCACCCAGCACGAACGAAAAGTGCAGCCTGCCCAGGAATGGCGCCGCCCACACTTCCCGTGCCACTGACGACAATAGAAGCGGACAAAGAAACAAGATGCAGCAAAGTAGACACAGAGAACAGACAACCGGGGAGGGGGCGGAATCAAATAAATAAATATATCTTTAAAAAAAAAAAAAGATGATAGGGAAAGGATAATTTATATAGAATAGAAAATACATACATTCAGTTATACATATATGCAGAAGTGATGGTATGTCATTAACTTTGCAAACCATGTGTGTGAGTTCTCAAAAGAAGTCCCCTTTATTGCATATATACTATTCGATAAAACCTGTGGGCATTCTGAAGAAACTCAAGGTGGGAAAAGGGGTAATGCTCATTCCCTGAGTGTTGTCATTAATAACCTTTTTATATGAAAGCCATTCTCATTCCAGGTAAGAGCCACCTTCTTTCCATCTTGACCCCCTCTCTCTTGTGAGAGACTAACAACTTGTATCAGATCCATAGGAAGACTTTTTTCCCGACAGTCCCAATCACCCAATGAGGGTAGATACCTGGATCATACCATAAACCTCCTACCTACACTTCATCCCACCACAGAGACAGGATACAAGCCCCAAACAATCCACTCTGTGTTTATTTAATCTTTTTAGTAAAAGACAAAACCTAGCTCGTGCTTTGTCCTTACAACATGGCATGGTGACCCAGGGCACAGGTGGAAAGCTCAGACTCTCTGAGTGCAAGCCTCAGATATTCTTAGACGATGTCGGAGCTTGGGCAAGAGGCGACTTCTTTCTGTGCCTTGGTTTCTTCATCTGAAAAATGAGAAAATGAAGCCACTCATCTCACAATGCTTGCGTAAGAGTTAAACAGTGCAATTAGTGCATGGAATCTACTATCTGGTGCAGAATGACCACTCAATCAATATTGGATAGTATTATTATTTATTGACATGATAATTAGTCTTAGTTTTACCCTTGTCTTCTAACAAACAGTCTGATGGCTATGAGAGGATGAAATAAATATTTGTTAGGTAAATATATACTCAGATCAAAACATTATTTTAGCAAGGCACCATATAATGGATGGAAGGTTTTGGACTTTAGAGCAGATTCCAATCAATTTAATTAATTTCTCTGAAGGGGCTTTTTTCTTGCTCACCAATAAAACAATAGGTGAGCCTAATTTTATTCAAGTTCTGAAAGTGACCTAAGAAGGAAACATTCCTCCAAAAATATCTGTGTGAGGACTTAAAATTACTCAGAGGTGAACCATAAATAAGAATCAAATGGAAAAGATTTTGAGCTAATGTGAAGAGGAGAAAATTAGCTCTTGAGTCATATAAATCAGCCTAGGCTAATGGCCTAAAAAGAAAACATAGTTGAAAAGATTTCTGGGTCATGGGAACCATGAAAGACAGAATAATTAACTCTAAGTATCAATTTCCCGGATTGTGAATGGATAAAATGACAATTAATTTTAAAGTGCTTTGAAAAATACAAAAGTGCTTTTAAAATGTGAGACCATTTTAATGATGAGCAGATACACTCCATCAATGATTGGTACTTAGGACTGAAAAATAGGATCACCTGTTGGGTTAATCCTGGCAGCATCCTGTTATCTTTTGGTTGATTTAAGGTGTATGTGTATAGTAGTCATTCCTTGTTCACTGCAAATTTAGCATCCAAAATCACTTATCACTTTAAGTCAATATCCTTCCCCACCACTTCTTTTAAAGAGAATTTTGACCACTGCTGCCGTTATAGGATTTTTCAAAGGCTTCTGAATGTGATCTACGGCATGACTGCTCCTTATTCTCATGCCATCCTATAGGTTTAGGAAAACCTGGACTTACACTTGAAATGAGTCTCCATAATTGTATATGGGAAGAGTTGGAAAGGACAATATTCTTATCAAATGCCACAAGACAAGAAAGAATTCAAGACACTTTATTTCGCTGAAATGAATTTTAATCAGTATTTTGACAGTCATGCATTTATAAATTATTCTATGTCAAACACATCTATAGGTCTCTTAGAATAGTCCTAGGCAGTGTCAACAGTGGTGTTCAGTGAGGGTTTGGTTATAACCATAGATGTTCTGACTATGCAGTTGTATGAGAACATTTTCGATTTTCAGGATGGATTTCCCCAAAGCCCCCATGTATTTATCTTTAGTAGATTATAGTTTTTCAAGATGTCTAAAGCTGGCTCCAAATGGGGGAGAAGATTAGCAAAGACCAGTGTCAAATGGAGCCTGTGGTGGGCAGCCTCCAAGAGGGAGTGACCTCCACCTCTTGGCATTTGTGCCCCAGTCTAGGTCCCTCCCACATTGTACTAGGGTTACTATGTGGCCAGTGGGATATGGCAGGAGTAATGGTACATTACTTCTGAAGCTAGATTTTAAAAGACACTGTGTCTTCCCTCTTGATCACTGACTCTCTCTCCCTCTTAGGTAATTCGCTTGGAGAGAAGTAGATGCCATGTCATGAGCAGTCTTACACAGAGGTACAGACGATGAGAAAATAAGGCCTCTGGTCTACAGCCGGCGAGGAATGAAGGCCGACTGCCAACAGCACCTGAATGAACTTGGCCAATGAGCCTGCAGACCAGACAACTCATCAGATGGCAGCAGCATCTGGTAACATTTTGGCTTCAATCTCATTAGAGAACCTGAGACAGAAACACCCAAATAAGCCACTCATGAATTCCTGATTCATAGAACTTCTGAGATGATGAGTTTTTGTTGTTTAAAGCCTTTAAATTTTGGGGTAATTTGTTATGTAGCAATGTATAACTACTGCAGTGTTCTCTCAGAATTAGCAAAGAGTAAGAGTCAGTGAAGCCTCAGCTCATCTTGGATGGGCAGCTTGAAAGACATGAAAAAAGGTCTGCCTCTTCCCTCATGCCCCAGTCATGTAATCTTCTCTCCAAGGAAGTCACTGTTACTAGTTTCTTATGTATCCTCTGGCATACTTTGAACCTTTCCGATGTAGAATTTGGAACACCATCAATGTACATGAATAGTAAGAATTGCTCCCAGATGTATGTAGAATGTTTAATAAGGTCAATTGTAAATACATGGAATGGATGGAGTTGATGGTAGCACACTACCAGGAGTATAACAAACACTGTTAAATTATAGATGTGATTGTGGCTGAAACAAGTAGTCTAGGGAGGTTGATGTTAGTTGAAGAAGAGCTGGAAGTAATATAGGGAATATGTAACAATGACTTTGGTGGTAGATGAAGATTGTTGTCAATAATATTAATACGGGAATGTCTTCTACTATAAGGTATTTAGAATATGGTGATAAATGGGAAAATATAACTAATTTAGTTTATAGACTGAAGTTAACAACAACATTGTAATGTTTTGTAGCAAAATCAAGGAAGGTATTATATTAATGCTAAAGGTAAAAAAAGAGAAATGGGGTTTGGTTTTGTGAGATACGAATGTAATTAAGCATTTTTTTCTCTTCTTCGTTTTCTTCATTAACAAGGAGACCTTTTTTACGCTATTTAAACTAATATGTGTTCAACTGTATGTTTCTGAACACTAGAGGAACAATTGAGTTTGTTTTGGGACTTAGATGAGATAAAAGTGCCTAGACAGAATTTTTTTGGAGTAATTCTTCCATAATTGGTTGAGCTGCATTTTATCTGTTATTTTATCATTTGAACTTAAAGTATTGAAAAAACAAGAATTGCTCCTTAATCTATGTGGGGGAGGGAAGTATGTAAACTCATGAAAACTTTGTACCACATTTTTTAAAATGTAAATTTTATTGATACATATTAATAAAGCATGCAATTTAGCCAAAGTGTAAAATTAATAATATTTGGTATAATCACATAGTTGTGTGTTCATCACTTCAATCATTATTTAAGCATTTTCATTATTTCAAAAATAATACTAAACAAAAAGCAAACAAACAAGAAAATTCCTCTCCTCTCAATCTCTCTGTTTCCCCTGCTGTACATAGATGCTATTTCTGACTATTCTTGCACAATTATTTATTTATTTACTAAGCAGTTTTATTGAGGTATATTCACATGCCATGTGATCTATCCAAAGCATAGAATAAATGGCTTTTTTTAAGCTGTCAAAAAGTCCTTTATTTTAAAATAAATAGAAAAATAGTTTGAAAGAAATTACAAATTTTAAGAGGTGTAAACCAGCTTAGATTTAATATAATCAATTATGTTTTAAAAAATAGCATAACAACAAACCTTTATAAATGTGAATAATAATTCATACATATAAGAAATAAAATATAACATAATTCTAATTCTTATATGACAGCTCTAACTACTGGACATAATCTCTAAGAATGAAATAAATTATTGGTTTGGCTATCTAATTTCCATTTAGGCCATTACTTCTTTCTAGATAATCAAATTCCTGTTTGAGAATTCTTCACATCTTATAGGAGTGAATTACAGCTGATAATAATTTGCCTATTCATAATTTTACATGGCAGAAACTTAAAATCTTGTTCAACAGTAGTCATGCTGAATCATTACTGATTCAGACAGATTATTTTAATTAAAAAGTATGAATTAGAAAGTGTTAAAGAAAAATGAAGTATCAAAAAATATATCCCTTCTCCAGTCCTCCTCAATTAAAAGCAAGTGTTTATTTTGCATGAAAAAATATTACAGAATACTGATCACAGGAACAATTTGCCAGTTGCACTCATTATTGTTTGTATATTATAAAGTTATTTACATTTATCTGGTCTAATCTACCTCTTTTTTGGTTACTGTTTGCATGGAATTCCTTTTTCCAACTTTTCACTTTAACCTGGTTGTGTCCTTATGTCTGAGGTGAGTCTACTGTAGACAACATAAAGACAGTTTATCTTTTCTGTATCCATTCTACCCGTCTATGTCTTTTGACTAGGGAGTTTAATCCATTAACATTTGGTGTTATTACTGTAAAGACTTTACTTACTTCATCCATTTTGTCCTTCAGCTCTCTACTGTCATATCATTCTTTTTTTAAAATATATATACTTTTATTATCTTTTTAAAAAAAGATACATAGATCACACAAAATGTTACATTAAAAAATATGAGTTTCCCTTATACCCCACTCCCCACACCCCACTCCTCCCAGACTGACAACTTCTTTCATTTGTGTGGTACATTCACTGCATTCAATGGATATATTTTGGAGCACTGCTACACAGCATGGAGTATAGTTTACATTGTAGTTTACACTCTCCCCAGTTCATTCAGTGGATTATAGCAAGATATACAATGTCCTGCATCTGTTCCTGCAATATCATTCAGGACAGCTCCAAGTCCCAAAAATGCCCCCATATCATTCCTCTTTTTCCTTCTCCCTACCTTCGACATCTCCTGTGGCCACTGTCTCCCCATCAATGATATCATTTCTTCCATTGCTAGAGTCACAATAATTCTATAGTGAATACCAATAAATTCACTCTAATCCATATTTTATTCCTCCACTTTGAGGACCCTGGGATGGCGATGCCAACTCCACCTCTAAATTGAGAGGGGGCTTAGATCACACATAGCTGATGGATGGTGTAGCAGTTTGATATTATTGATGAATTCCAAAAAGAAATATTGCATTTTTTGTTTGTAAACTGATTTTTCCCTCTGGACATATTAGATTATATTGGATTATTTATATTAATTATATTGGATTAATTATATTAATCAAGTAAACCTCTTGTGCCAGTAGGGTGTTGAGTCCCTGCCCCTTGGTGGGTGGGGACTCACAGATAAAAGGACAGAGTTGAGGGCTTTTAATGTTGGAGTTTTGATGTTGGTTTTTGATGCTGAAGCCTTAAGCTGGAACCCTGGAAAGTAAGCACATAGAGGAAAGAGAAGCAAGCCCCAGGAAGAGAGGAGCCCTGAGCCCTGAGAGAATCCAACCCTGGGAAGACAGGAACCCAGATCCTGAAGAGAAACAGCACCTGGGAAGAGAGGAACCCAGGAAGCCTGAACTCTGGCAGATGTTATCAGCCAACTTGCTTCAACACGTTGAAATAGAATTGGTGAGGGAAGTAACTTATGCATTATGGCCTGGTATCTGTAAGCATCTACTCCAAATAAATACCCTTTATAAAAGCCAACAGTCTTCTGGGATTTTGCGTCAGCATCTCTTTGGCTGACTAATACAGATGGGATTCTTCTGCTTGCAGTTGTAGACTCTCCTAGTTCCTTGGTATGGTGGTTGACCATCATAACCTCTGTGTTAGCAGACCTGGGTAAGTACATTGAACTGGAGAGTAGGTGCTGCAATTCTGCTGAGGCTTAGGGCTCAGCTGGCACAGAGACAGTCCAGAGATTCAAGTTTCCTGGGCATACACCAAACCCAGTGCCAACCACAGGTTCAGTAAAAGTGACAGAAGAGGCATGTGTAGAGAAGTCACATCTGAGTCCAACTCCATCACACTCAGGAGCACAAATTCCAAATTAGAGCCCACTGGTAAGGCACTGAACTCCAGAGCCATCTGCCATGACCATAGAACCTGTGTGTCTCCATAGCCCTCAGGAGCAACAGTACCTGGGGTTGTATTATTCTCTTGGATCCTGCTGAGACATGCGTAAGTGTGACCCCTCTGATGACTTTCGATTTATTTTGAAGTCTCTTAGCCATGTAAACTCATTTGTCTTGACCATTTCCCCCTTTCATTCAAGGTCTTTTTCTTTCTTTTTTTTAAGATTTATTTTTTATTTATTTCTTTCCCCTCTCCCCCCCCCCCCCCCCCCAGTTGTATGCTCTCTGTGTCCATTCACTGTGTGTTCTTCTGTGACTACTTCTATCCTTATCAGCAGCACCTGGAATCTGTGTTTCTTTTTGTTGCATCATCTTGTTGTGTCAGCTCTCCATGTGTGCAGGGCCATCTTTGGGCAGGCTGCATTTTCTTTCATGCTGGGCAGCTCTCCTTATGGGGTGCACTCCTTACTCGTGGATCTCCCCTATGTGGGGGACACCCCTGCATGGCACGGCACTCCTTGCGTGCATCAGCACTGCACATGGGCTAGCTCCACATGGGTCAAGGAGACCTGGGGTTTGGACCATGGGCCTCCCATGTGGTAGGCATATGCCCTATCCATTGGGCCAAGTCTGCTTCCCTCAAGGTCTTTTTCTAGTTGCATCACCAGCTGGTGATTGGTACTAGTCCCTTGGTGCCATGGAGGCTCATCCCCAGGAGTCATGTCCTACACTGGGAGGAAAGTAATGCATTTATATGCTGAGTTGACTTAGAGAGTGGCCACATTTGAGCAACAGGGAGGTTCTCAGGAGGTAATTCTTAGGCACCCTGCAGCTCTAGGCCAAGTTGAAATTTCAAGCACACAGGCTCACAAGCACAGTCATCCTTTGTCAATGGTCTTTGCCCTTGCACTTGGGGGATTATTGCTCTTCCATTGGGGAATGTGGCAGAGTTCTCCAGGATGGGAACTCAGCACTCCCTCAGGACATGAACCGATATATGCACACCAAGTCTCATAGCAGTATTATTCACTATTGCCAAAAGTTGGAATCAACCCAAATGCCCATCAACAGATGAATGCATAAACTAAATGTGGTATATACATGCAATGGAATACTACTCAGCTGTAAGAAGGAATATAGTACTAACACACGGAATAACATGGATGAATCTTGAGGACCTTATGTTGAATGAAGCAAGACAGGCTTTGAAGGACAAATACTACATGACCTCTCTGATATGAAATAAGCAAATCAAGCTGTCTCAGAGAGTTAGAGAATGGAAGATAGGCTTACAAAAAATGAGGGAGAGGAAGGTTGTGAGCCTATGCCCACATGAGCAAAATCTATGATAAAGTAGAGATAAGTAGTTGTGCAGTGAAGGGATAAGATAGGGATACTATTGGGTTGGGCTTTGCAGGCTTGAGGGGGGCTAGGCTGCTTGTGTGTTTCTAAGAATTTTTCCATTTCCTCTAAATCATGCAGCTTGTTGGCGTACAATTTTTCAAATTATCCTCCTATGACACTCTTTATTTCTGTGGGGTCAGTGGTGATATCCTGTGGGAAACAAAGGCATGTTGTTTCCATAGTAGCAAGTTACTTTCTGCCCACTGGGTCATGCTGTCCCTAGAGATATACATGCAGGTGGCTAATCTCTCAGGGAAGCATAACATTCCGGCAGAACCAGGACTTGATAGTATGAATAACCTGGGCAACAGTATTTATGAGTATATTTGTTTCACTAACATAATAGAACATCTTGAGCTTTCGTTACTATCTTATCCACTGTGCACTGTGTTTTCAAGAATGAGGTAATAGGAATAGTTAGCTAGAATAGTTGCTGGTTCTCATGATTGCTTGGAGTATATAAAGAAGCCCCTGATATTAATAAACTTGTCTGATGAGCTTGAGGCTTCAATGCTCTCAGATCCCCTGATCCCAATCTCTCTTTATCTTTCATTCCCAATACCCTTCAGGTCTGCGACTCCAACAATATCCCCTTCCTCATTTCTTATTTTATGTATTTGCATCTTCCTTCTTTTTTCTTGTTAGGCTAGTTAAGGGTATATCAATTTTATTAATCTTCTCAAAGAACTAGCTTTTGGTTTGTTCATTTTTTTTAGTGCTTTCTTATTTTCAATTTCATATAGCTCGCTCTAATCTTTGTTAATTCCTTCTTTCTATTTCCTTTGGTGTTAGTTTGTTGTTCTTCTAATTCCTCCAGGTGTGCATGTAGGTCTTTGAATTTAACTTTTTCTTTTTTTTAATATAGTCATTTATATATATATTTATAATTCCTCTCACTACAGCTTTTACTGCATCCCATAGGTTTTGATATGTTGTGTTGTCATTTTCATTTGTTTCAAGGTAGTTACTGATTTCTTTTGCAGTTTCCTCTTTGGCCCACCGTTTTCTAAGTTTGTTTAACTTCCATATCTTTGTGCCTAAACTGGTTCTCTGCCCCTTACTGATTTCTGGCTTCATTCCATTGTGATCAGAGAAATTACTTTGCATAATTTCAATCTTTCTAAATTCATGAGTGTTGTGCTGTAGCTTAACATGTGGTCTATTCCAGAGAATGATCCATGTGCCCTCAAAAGAATATGTATCTCATTGTATTTAGGTGTAATGGTCTGTATATGTCTATTCACTCCAGATCCTCTAATGTATTATTCAAAGTCTTTGCTTCTTTATTATCTATTGAGATATTCTGTTTAATAGTGATAATTGTGTATTAAAGTCCCCCACTATAATTTAGAGGCATCTATTCTCCATTTAGTTTTTTTGGTGTTTGCCTCATGTATTTTGAGGTGCCCTGGTTAGGTGCATAAATGTTTATAATTGTTCTTTCTTCTTGATAGATTATACTTTTTATCAATATATAGTGTATAGACAGCATAAAGATTGGTCATATTTCCTTATCCATTATGCCAATCTGTGTCTCTTGACTGGTCAGTTTAATCCATTAACATTCAATGTTATTAGTGTCAAGGAATTACTTACAGTACCCATGTTTTCTTTAGGTTTATGTCTGCCATATCTTGTTTTTATTTCTTTTTTTCATCTTTTTAGTTGTTTTTCATTCTCCTCCAACTCTCTATTTCCTGTTTTTTCCTTTTGACCTGCATAACTCTCTTTAGTATTTTTTAAAGGGCAGGTTTCTTATTGACATACTCTCTTAATTTCTGTTTATCTGTGAAAATTTTGAACTCTTCCTCATTTTTTGAATAGCAGCTTTGCTGGATAGAGAATTCTTGACTAGATTTTTTTTTTTCTTTTAGCACCTTAACTCTGTCATACCACTGCTTTCTTGCCTCTATGATTTCAGATGAGAAATCAGTATTTAATCTTATCAAACTTCCCTGGTATGTGATGGATCTCTTTTCTCTTGCTGCCTTCAGCATTTTCTCTTTGTCTTGAGCATTGGACAATTTGACAAGTATATGTCTTGGAGTAAGCCTGTTAGGGTTTAAACTGTTTGAGGTGCACTGCACTTTCTGGACATATATATCCATGTCCCTCGATAAGGTTGGGAAATTTTCAGCCATTATTTCCTCCAAAACACCTTCTTTCCCCTCTCCCTTCTCTTCTCCCTCTGGGATGCCTGTAATGCTTATGTTTGTGCATTTTGTGTTGTCATTCAAATCCTTAAGTCCCTGCTGGATTTTCTCTATCTTTTTACCTATCTGTTCTAGTATCCATCTGACTTCAGAAGTACTGTCTTCCATATTGCTGATTCTTTCTTCTGCCTGTTCAAATCTGCTATTTCGTTGTTGTTTGTGTGTGTGGTAAGATTTTACTGACACTTCATTCCTCTTATTCTATTTCTTTGCTGTTGTCTATGTTCCCTTGAAAAAGAATTTGGATCAGAGAAAAGGAAAGAGATAAGAAGATAAAAAGAGTAATAGCAATAATAATAGTAGAAGGTAGAAGAGGAACCATACAAAACCTAGGAAAATGAATAATTAATCTGAGGAAGAGATACAGAGGAATAAGAATAAAAAGGTGAAGTAAAAAGAATGAAGTGAGAAACAGAATAGAGAGAAATATATAGAATAGATAAAAAGCTGGAATGATGAAAAAAGAGGAAAAGAAAAATATATAAGGGGAAAAAGAAAAAAGAAAGAAAACAGTAAAAAAGAAAGAAAACAAAAAATAAGAGAGAAATAAAAACAAAAAATAATTGAAGACCAAACAGAAAAGGTGAAATGGAAGAACAGCAGAAACCAGAAGACAGAAAAAATAAGGAAAGGGGGAAAAAAATAGGGTACGTAAAAAAAATCATTTAAAAAAAAAGAATAAAAGGGAGCACAGAACAAGGATGACAGCATCAGCTAGTTTTAAAAAGGATTTTTAAAAAGAAAGTTAAATTAAAAAAAAAAAAAAGGAAAAACAGCCTTCCCTCTTAGGCCCCAAAGAAGTTTCTCAGGTTGCCAGTGTTCATCAACCTATCACCTTGAAGCCTGTCTTCTGCAAGTTTTGAACCAGGTTTTAGCAAGGAAATTTAAAAAGGAATCTTTTTTTTTTTTTTAAATATAAGAGATCCAAGAAAAGCTAATACAAAAAGAATATCTATATGTTCTCTGTCAAAGTATCAGCTAGATGCCTGATATCCTGGTGGATTGCTCCTCTAAAAGTCAGGAATCAAACCAGGAATCTCATACATGCAAGGCAGGAATTCCTCCACTGAAGTAGTGTCTCCTTAGGTTAGTTAGCCTTTCAGAAAGCTATCTGTCCCTTTTCCCTCCAGCATGTTAGATTCCTAACAGGTTCACAGCTCTTCTTTATTTGGATTAATTTAGTCTTTAAAATTGTCCAGGTTAAGTTTTCAAAATTGGGCTAGGGACTCATTAGTGGGGCATAAATTGTCTTTCAGGGGTTGAATACAGAAAGCATGAAAATTTTTTGACCATGCAATTTCCAGACAGGCCAGCAGATGGTGCTAGTCAGCCCACCCTTCCATAAAGGTGTTTCAGCCTGACTTTCCTATGTTCTTATGTTGAATCTCCAGATCAGAGGTACAAAGCACACTCTGCTGGCCAAACTCATTGAGGGAAAGCACCACAACCTCCCCTCCCTTTTCCCTTGAAACAGTTGACAGGGAGGAAGATGTCTATTCCTCTCTCAGTTGTCTGCAGTGAGCCAGGTGTTTTACCCCAGCTTAATATCTTGGGGATGGGGGAGGGGAGCCCTTCCAATCACCATGGGGGCTTGGTAAGTCACATTTGTCTTTCAGGTTCTTTGTCTCTCTGTCACTCACCCTCCTGGGAGTTGTACAGCTCTGGCCCAGTCTGCTGACCCCCAAAGAATCTTTTGGCTTTCTATATTGTTTTTGTGAGAGCATTCAGCTCTGCCTGTCAGTCCATTACCATCTTCCCAGAATCCTCTGTACCACATTTTAAACCCATCTGTAAAGTGGGTTTGTTTTGCAGTCCTAGAGACATGTTCTTAACTTATAGCTTCTATTGTCTGAACTTGCTTGTTTTACATTTAGTTCTACTATTTGATCCAGATTTTCAGAACAGATTATGAAAAGGCTATTGGACTTGGGGACTATTTCAAAATCACTCAAGCATTTCCATGAGGTTCTGAGACTGTTTTTTCTCTTTGAAGACACTAACTGTAGCTATAGCTTAGAGAAGAGCTTTCAGAGAAGCATCAGAGAGTGAACAAAAAAAACTATGTGCAGGAGAATCAGCAAGAGGGCAACAGAGTAAGGAGCTCCTAGAATCAGCACCTGCTACAGGGCAGTTAGTAAACACCCAGAGCTCTCTGGAGTTAACTGAAGCACCTGTACGGAGGCTCCAGGAGGCCAGAAGAGCATCCTGCAACATACTTGAAGGAATGGAAGGAGGAGACTGCCCACCTGCAGAGAAGACTCATAAGTAGAGTGCCCCATGCCATGGAGGCTGGTGCCACTCCTACACTGGAGGCACAAGCTGCCTCAGGAGTTGTTCTGTGACTGGAATTGAAAGCTCCACTTCCCAAAAGGGGAAGGAAGAGGTAGATGGGTACCAATTTCAGCTACTGATGAGTAAATTTAATGGGCTGAAGTATAATCCTGAGAACACATAAAGTTTGAGCCTGTCCAAGTCAGTAAGAGGCTGGGGAGCTGCCATCTTAACTCTGCACCTGGCACAAGGGGAAGAAGGTGGACTGAGAATCCCAGGGCAGCTTGAGCCTCCACAGCTTACAGCACCACCTACAAGCTTGGCTCCTACTGCACAACAATCAAGGGAGAAAGGGCAGGAAGCCCCTACTCTAAAGAGAGAAATTAGCCATCAGAATAAATTCTCTAGTAAGCCAAATGTGAAGACACCAACAAAAAATTACAATCCACACCAAGAAACAGGAAGCTATGGCCCAGTTAAAGGAACAAGATAAGCTTCCAGATGACGTAAAGGAGTTGAGACAACTAACCATAGATGTTCACACAAATCTCCTTAATAAATTCAATGAGATGGCTAAAGAGATTAAGGATATTAAGAAGAATTTGAAAACATACATAGAAAAATAGCAGATCTTATGTGAATGAAAGATGCAATAAATGAAATTAAAACATTGGAATCATAATAGCCGATCTGAGGAGATAGAAGAAAGGATTGGTGAACTTAAAGAAATGGCCTGTGAAAGTGAACATACAGAAGTACAGATGAAGAAAAGAATGGAAAAAATTGAACAAGGTGTCAGGGTACTAAATGACAGCAAAAGGCATACAAACATACATGTCATGGGTGTCCTGGAAGGAGAAGAAAAGGGAAAAGGGGCAGAAGGAATATTTGAAGAAATAATGGTAGAAAATTTCCCAGCCCTAATGAAGGACATAGATATCCATGTCCAAGAAACACAACGTACTCCCATCTGAAAAAATCTGAATAGACTAATTCTGAGGCACATACTCATCAGAATGTCAAATGCCAAAGACAAAGAGAAAATTCTGAGAACAGCAAGAGAAAAGCAATGCATAACATATAAGGGATGTCCAATAAGAGTAAGTCCTGATTTCTAACCAGAAGACATGGAGGCAAGAAGACAGTGGTCTGGTATATTTAAGATACTACAAGAGAAAACTTCCCAGCCAAGAATCTTATATCCAGCAAGACTGTCTTTCAAAAATGAGGGTGTGATTAGAATATTCACAGATAAACAGAAATTGAGAGAATTTCTAATCAAGAGACCAGATTTTCAGGAAATACTGAAGGGTGTGCTAGAGCCTGAAAAGAAAAGACAAGAGAGAGAGGTCTGGAAGAGACTCTAGAAATGAAGATTATATCAATAAAACTAACTAAAATTTTCAATAGGGGTGAAAATAAAAAGTACAGATAAAACTCAAATAGTCAGGCATAAACTTAACCAACAATGTAGAACACTGGTATTTGGAAAACTGCAACTCAATGTTAAAAGAAATTTTAAAAGGCCTAAATAACTGGAAGAACATTCCATGCTCATGGATTGGAAGACCAAATATTAAGATGTAAATTCTATTCAAATTGATATATTCAATGCAATCCAGATAAAAATTCCACCAGTGTTAAAGAAAAAAATTGAAAACACAATCATCAAATTTATTTGGAAGGGTAAGGGGTCCTGAATAGCCATAAACATCATAAAAAGGAAAATAATAAGACTTTAAATCTTATTACCTAGCTGTAGTGGTAAAAAACAGCATGGTACTGGCCTAAGACAGGCACAATAGACCAACTGAACCAAATTGATGGTTTAGAAACAGACCCTCACAAGTATGGTCAAGTGATTTTTGACTAGCCTGTCAAACTCACACAGCTCAGGCAGAACAATCCATTCAACAAACGGTGCTGAAAGAATTGGACATCCATAGCTGAAAGAAGGAGAGAGGACCCCTATCTCACAGCTTATCCAAAATTAATTCAAAATGGATCAAAAACCTAAAAATAAAAGCAAGAACCATAAAACTTCTAGAGGAAATGGTAGGAAAATATCTTCAAGACCTGGTGGTAGGTGGTGGATTCTTAAAGGAGATTAGAGGAGGACTGAGTGGATAACTGATGTTTAATGTATGTGGAAGTTTTAATTAGCTTTAATGTAAAAGTGTGGAAATGAATAGAGTGGATGGTAGCACACAGTGAGTAACAGCTAGTTTATAAATGGGGATGTGACTGAAAATGGTCATCTAATTATGTAAATGCCAATTGACAGAATGCTAGAGAATAATCTAGAAATCTAATAGCACAGTAAATGAAGAGATGGATGAGAATTGAGGTTGATGGTACAGATGCAAGAGTGTTCTTTGTGAGCTAGAGCAAATGTATATCACGACTGCAGGGTGTTCAGAATGTGGAGAAGCATGGGAAAAATACAGCTGGAGTGACCTATGGACTGTGGTTAGTAGTAATAATATAATATTCTTGCATCTATGCAAAAGATGTACTGTGTTGATACTGAGGCAGTATGGAAAATGTGAGCCAAATGTACATTGTGGACAAGATAACAATCAAATGATATTATCTGATCTGTAGCAAATGTAGCAGTGTGGTGTGTTGATGGAGGGGTGTTGTTTGGGAATTCTGCACATGTGCATGATTGTTTTATAAGTTTACAATTGCTGTCATAAAAATATATTTAAAAAATAATAATAGGGTGGGTTGGGGGGAAACCAAATGTATTGTGAGGACTATGATTAGTGGTAAGATTTTGACAATATTCTTTCATAATTTCTAACAAATATCTCACAACAATGCAAATGTTGGTAGAGGGTTGATGTATGGGACCCTGTTTGATGTTACGCATGTTTGCTTTGTAAGTTTAAAACTTTTACTATGCACTTAATTGTTTATGTATGTTCATATATAAATGATATAAAGATAATAGGGTTGGTGGGGGGAAAGTACTTTGGTTAGTAGTAATATTTTGACAATGCCCTTTCATCATTAGTGAAAAAGGTTTAACAACAATGCAAGTTATTGGTGGTAGGGTGAGTTAGAGTCCTGTATGATGTTATGTATGTGTGTTTTGTAAGTTTGCAACTATTATTACACACTTATTGTTTATGTATGTTTCTGTATGAGTGACATACTTCAATAAATTTAATTTAAAAAAATTATCTGTAGATGACAAAGACTTCTTAGCTATGGGTAATTTATTACTGTAATAATATCAGAACGGAGGAGAGCAACCTTCTCTATCAGAGTGCAGAACAGAGCTATTTCATGAAACTTTGATTAGTATTTCCCTGAGGGTGAAAACATTAATGACAATGAGGTTATTTACATACTTTTATGGGGACTCCCCATTTTAAAAAGAAGAAATCACTTGAGCAATAAACCTTCATATATGGTCACTTCTATCAAACATTAGGCTAATTCCCATTACTTAGTCTTTCCTCACTTTTGGGAAGATATTTACCTTTAATTAATAATTCATTATCTGTTTTTTAACAAATGCAGAGTTAACATTCATTAATAATTCATTATATTTTTCAACAGTTTTGAAAAGCTAAGGGATACTAAGGAATACTAAATTTCCAGGCTTTTAGAATGGTGGTGGTTTTGAGTTCTGATGAAATTTACATTTTAATTACTAGATTTTTACCTTTGCATATGAGCCTTACAAGTTTTTGAGCTTTACAAACATAGATTGTCTATGAAGTTGTTATTGTTTTCTAATTGGGAGCTTGTTTGTATTGTACAGCAACTTTTGGAATTATATTGCCTATAATCTCGTTCTTTTCTGAGTTGAACTCTAAAGAAATGTAAAATACCATTTGAATTTACAATGGAAGAGTCTCAATATTTATTTCAGTCACAGATACACCAAAAAAGTTTTTGATTTTCAGTTGCTAACAATTTTTTAATGTAACATGCTTTCATGTTTTTTTATCGTAATTTCCATGGTTATACTTTATGTCTTTTGTGTAACCCCAATTTCTTTTGCAGAATGTTCTTCACTCCATTTAAAATTTGTCTATAAACTTTATTATTCCTGACATCAAAGCCACATACACACACACACACACAAATTAAAATATGCTAACCCATAAAAGCCATAATAGTCATGTTGTTTTACTTGGTCAACATAATGTACTTGTTTTTCATTTTAATTTTTATAAGGTTCATTTTTGCCTTTAGCCATGTGTCTCTGGACTTTTATTTATTTATTGCTGGCCTAGTTAAGATTTAACATGGCTTTGCAGAATATGCAATGCTATCCAATTCACAGAAATTTTTTCCACCTTGCCCTCATTTCCTTGGCCATGGTGTAATAGTAAAAATTTGCTCCTGGGCTTTACTAATTCAGTCCGTCTAACCATACAGATCTTATTTCTGCTCCTGACCTCTCCATGAGGCCAATTCTTAACAGTCTCCTAGCTATGATTTTCAAGTTTCTTCATTTTCTTCTTCTGTCTTACCATTCATCTCTGATCAACTTTGGTCCATCTACCTACTGACATGTAGTGGAAGTCTCTCTTCCCCTGAGAAAACTTCCTGGACAGAACATACTTTAGGGTTTGATATATTAATATCTAAAAAACAGCAAGAAGAGGCTAATCTAATGAGGCAATACTACAATAGGACAATCTCATAGAAACAGACACTGTTCCTGAATTCTTGGAACTTATAGGCAAAGGTGGCAGTGTACTACAAGGAAGACTGCAGAGCAGGACTTCTTCACATTTAATGAGCTTAAGAAAGCACCACCTCCAGTCTCGAAGCCAAACTCAGCATGTAAATGCAATGCCTTCCCCCCAGCGTGGGACATGACACCCGGGGATGAGCCTCCCTGGCAACGAGGGACCACTATCAACTACCAACTGATGATGCAACTGGAAAATGACCTTATACGGAAGGTTCAATGCGGATCAGCAGAATATCCATGTCTACATAAAATACCATGACTTTAAAATGCTGTTTGACCTAAAGTAAGGGGGAAATGGAAAGGAGAAATGAGTTTATATGGCTACGAGTTTCTAAAAAAGAGTCTGGAGGCTGGCAGAAGGTTTGCCCTCATGCACAACTGAGCAGAGTCAGAGAAACAGATAAAGCAGATACAACCCCCAGATATTGGTTCCTTTGAGGGCTAAAGAGACCCATGGGAGTTATGGTCATGGCCGATGGGGTTAACTACCAGGGCAGATGGCCCCTCTTTGGAAATGGTGTTTATGTGTGATGAATCTGGACTCAGATGGGATCTCCCTTCATAAGACTTTCATGCTAATGTGCTGGAGGTGCAGTTAATGTTGGGGTTTAAGATATATTTAGGGGATTTGAATCTCTGGACTGACAATGTGATAGCCAGATCCTGAGCCTCAACAGACTCCAGCACCTACAATCTGATTTATTGGACTTACCACACTCAGCTAAGATGGAGGTGAAGAAGGACAACCACCACACCATGGAGCCTAGAGTGATTACAACTGAAAATGGGAGGATTGCATCCAGCATCCAGGTGGAATCTGAGCCTCCTCTTGACATAAAGGTGCAATGGACACAACCAATCCAGTGTCCACATAGAAGAGGTGGCATTGGATTGGGAAAAGTGGACATAATGGACAAAGGGTATGGGGAAAGGCAGGAAGAGATGAGAGGTGGAGGCGTCTTCGGGACATGGAGCTGCCCTGGATGGTGCTTCAGAGGTAATCACCGGACATTGTAAATCCTCACAGGGCCTACATGATGGAATAGAGGAGAGTATGGGCCATGATGTGAACCAATGTATATGAGGTGCAGAGGTGCCCAAAGATGTACTTACCAAATCCAATGGATGTGTCATGATGATGGGAACGAGTGTTGTTGGGGGGGGGGAGAGGGGGGGTGGGGGGGTGGGGTTGAATGGGACCTCACATATATATTTTTAATGTAATATTATTACAAAGTCAATAAAAAATAAAAAAATTAAAAAAAAAAAAAAAAAAAAAGAAAGCACCACCTGGGATGCTTAAAGAGTTACAGATTCCCCAGGTTCTGCTCACAGAAATTCTGATTCAGGAAAGCCTACAGTGGATCCAAGAATCTGTACTCTGCAAAATCATGATGAAGTCAGGGTTAGTCCTACACTTTGAAGAACATTGTGATGAGAAACATAGCAAGCTCTTACAGGACCAATATGTTTTATCTCCAGCATTGAAACATGGAGAAAGATGAATTTAATGTCATGCATGGGAAAAATCAGTAAAACTCTTTCAGACTTTCTAGAACATTATTTACAGAAGATACATTTGAAAGAGACATTTAAGCAATTCAAGAAAAAAACGTGCATGGGGAATTGACAGGAAAATCTAAAGGAAAGCAGATCTTTTTGACAAGATGGAAGAATCTCAAATGAGGAGGAAGATTTTGGTGCTTAGATAGAGACCAATTTAAACCTTATATGGTCATTACTTCTAATGATTCCATGTGACTTTTTAGAAGTTTATGGACACGGGAAGCAGACTTGGCCCAGTGGTTACGGCATCCATCTACCACATGGGAGGTCCACAGTTCAAACCCCGGGCCTTCTTGACCCATGTGGAGCTGGCCCATGCACAGTGCTGATGCGTGCAAGGAGTGCCCTGCCACGCAGGGGTGTCCCCACGTAGGGGAGCCCCACGCACAAGGAGTGCGCCCTTAAGGAGAGCCGCCCAGCAAGAAAGAAAGTGCAGCCTGTCTAAGAATGGCGCTGCCCACACGGAGAGCTGACACAGCAAGATGACGCAACAAAAAGAAACACAGATTCCTGTGCCACTGACAACAACAGAAGCGGACAAAGAAAAACACGCAGCAAATAGATATAGAGAACAGACAACCAGGGCGGGGGCGGGGGGGGAGAAAAATAATTAAATAAATCTTTTTAAAAAAATAGAAATTCATGGACATATAACTGATTCCAATTGAATCTAGAGAGAGATTTCAATTAGACTTTTGTCAGAGATCAGTGATTCTGATTCCCAGCTGCATGCTGGAATTATCTGAGAGTTTTAAAAAATACTAAAGCCTGGGTTCTACCTTCAAGACATTCAGTCTTAACTGATTGTAGGCATGGCCTGAGCATCAAGATTTCTAAAACTTCTCAAGTGATTTTAATGTGCAGCCAGTGTTCATAACTGCTATTCTGTTCTGTATAACTTGAGAGGTACTACAACAATATGAAATTAAACTATCTAATCTGAGACTACAGAAATTCACAATGCAATACACAGTGTTTTGCATTGCTTAAAGCTCTAAACTCTGTACTCTTCCAATGTTAAGTGTTCTCAGAGAAGGCAGTCCAATCCACACGGACATATGTAACACTTCAGAGACAGAATGCAAATATGGAAGAGACTTGGGGAGAAAGTTACATAGAGAGACATATCAGTGGTTCCCAATCCAGCTGCACATTGCTTAAACCAAACAACAAGCAGCAAAACAACAATAATAACAAACTTGATTTCAGAACTCTACCTCAGAACATTAAATCTAAATCCAGGCATCTGTATTTTTTTAATCTCTTAACTAATTCTTACATGCTACAGAGCTTTATGCACAGAATACATAATTTTTCTGTACCCTGTCTACCTCACCACTCTTACTGGATACAGAGAAAAGTGTAAGGGAAGAAAGTGGCTGAAGTTCCTCTTACACTCTGTTGTCTAGAATATGGCTGCCTGAAGAGCACAATTATTCTTTATATGAATCCTTCTCACTGAAAGTCAAGTTCACAGTGGATGCTCAATAAGTGATAATTGACCATTATGGTAGATTGGGACAGAAATCTCACACTGCATAGGGCCTTACAACAAAATTAAATCTTTTTGCTGTTTACAGACTTGATTCCAAATTTTCTTTACTGGAAATTTAATCTTGACTTACCTCCTCCATGGCACCTTCCTAAGGTGAGTGAAACATAACTGCAGTCAAGGAGTTGTTTCTAAATGTCTTTATGCTGAACATAATGGGCAGATTAGCCTATGTCTGGGAGTGAGGTAAACCTAAAATCTGATACATGAATATCCCATTTGTCACATTGATTTACACTTGTGTGGTAGGCAGAATAACAGCCCCAAAGATGTCCACGTTTTAATCCCCAGAACCTAAATAGGTTAGGTTATGTAATGTTGAGTACTGAATTATGCCACCCACAAAAACATGTTCAAGTCCTAACTCCAAGCCCTGTGGTCATGACTCCATCTGTAAATAAGTTATCTTTGACTATGTTATTAGTTAAGGTGTGTCCAAACAAAATGAGGTAGAACTTTAAGTCCTATATGGCTGATATCCTTATAAGGAGAGGAAATCTGGATGCACTTAGTCAGTGGAAGCCAGAGAAGGAGACAGATATTGCCATGTGACAGAGGCAGAGATGCCTTTACAGGCCATGGGACACTAAGAATTGCAGCAAGCCAGCACCAAAACACTATAGACTCCAGGGGAAACATGGCCTGGCGATGTTCAACTTTTGGTCTCCAAAACTCTGAGACAATGAATTCCCGATTTTTAAGTCATCCAGCCTGTGGTATTTGTCATAGCAGCCCTGACAAACTAAGATATGTGGCAAAGAGGAATTAAAGTTACAGTTAAAAATGAGTTTGCTACTCAGCTGACCTTAAGAGAGGGAGATTATGCTATATTATTCATTTGGGTTTAATACAGTCACAAGAATCTTTAAAGGTGGAAGAGGGAAGTAGAAGCAAAGAATCAGAGAAAGCTGTAATGATGGATGCAGGGTCAGAGGGATGAGATGTGAGAACTTGACTCACTAATGCTAACTTTGAAGATGGAGGAAGGGATCCTGAGTCAAGGAGTCTGGGGAGATTTTATTTTTTGAAATTTTTTAAATTTAATTGCCTTTTATAAAAGAAACATAGATCACAAAAAATGTTACATTAAAAAATATAAGAGGTTCCCAGATATCTCACACCCCACCCCACCCCACTTCTCCCATATCAACAACCTCTCTCGTCTTTGTGGCACGTTCATTGCATTTGGTAAATACATTCTGGAGCACTGCTGCACAGCATGGATTATAGTTTACATTGTAGTTTACACTCACCCCCAGTCCATTCAGTGGGTTATGGCAGAATATATAATGTCCAGCATCTGTCCCTGCAATATCATTTAGGACAACTCCAAGTCCCAAAAGTGCCCCCACATCACATCTCTTCTTCCTCCGCTTGCCCTCAGCAGCTACCATGGCCACTGTCTCCACATTGATGATACAATTTCAATTGCTAGAGTCACAATAGTTCTATAGTAGAATACCAGTAAGTCCACTCTAATCCATATTTTATTCCTCCATCCTTTGGATGCTGGGATGGTGATGCCCACTCCACCTCTAAATCAAGAGTGGGCTTAGATCCCACATGGTCGATGTGATTCTTCTGCTTGCAGTTGTAGGCACTCTTGGTTCCCTGGTGTGGTGGATGACCATCTTCACCTCCCTGTTACATGGGTAAGTCCAATGAACTGGAGAATAGGAGTTGCAACTCTGCTAAGGCTTGGGGCCTAGCAAGCACATGGCCAGTCCAGAAGTTCAAGTCTCCTGAGTATACACCAACCCCAGCATCAACCAAAGGTTCAGTAAAAGTGACAGAAGAGGCACGTGTAGAAAGGTCACATCTGAGTCCAACTCCATCACACTCAGGAGCACAAATAACAAAGTAGGGCCCACTGACAAGGCACTGAACTCCAGAGCCATCTGCCATGACCATAGAACTTGTGTGTCTCCATAGCCCTCAGGAGTACCTGGGGTTGTATTATTCTCTTGGATCCTGCTGAGACATGAGTAAGTGCTACCCCTCTGATGACCTTCCAACTCTTTTTTGAAGACTCTTATCCATATAAACTCATTTGTCTTTACCATTATCCCCCTTTTATTCAAGATCTTTTTCTGGTTGCATCACCAGCTAGTGATTGGTAGTAATCCCTTGGTGCCAGGGAGGCTCATCCCTGGGAGTCATGGCTCATGCTGGGGAAGGTAATGCATTTACATGCTGAGTTTGGCTTAGAGAGTCGACACATTTGAACAAATGGAGGCTCTCAGGAGGTAACTCTTAGGCACCCTGCAGCTCTAGGCCGAGTTCAAATTTCAGGCACACAGGCTTATAAGCATAGTTATCAGTATCAAGAGCTCATCATTGGACCATCCTTCTTCACTGGTCTTTGCCCTTGTACTTGGGGGATTGTTGCTCTTCCATTAGGGAATGTGACAGAGCTCCTCTGGCTAGGAACTCAGAATCGCCTCAGTTGTTGTTTGTAACTGTAACTACTATAAAAATAACCAGTGAATATCTGAATATTTTTATATACTTATACACATGCCCTGGGGAACTCCCTCCCAACCATGTGTCCCTCATCAATAACACCCCACACCAGTGTTCTTCCCCTGCCATAGATGAACCCCTCTGTGGTCCAAAACTTCTTCAAAAATGAAACCTAATATATTACCAAATTCTATTAGTAGGAATATGAAATAATAATGATCATTTTAAAGATTAGAAGTAGAATACTTTAGAAAAACTAACATAAAGTAAAAAATAAATTGGGGTATTAAAAAATGAAAAATATCATAAAATTTTATTTTTGACATTTTGCCTTACATCACTGTAATAGGTGTTGCCTTGTATGTACACTGGCAAGGCAATTTCTTTCATTCCTTCCTCAGTGTCTGCATCCTTTTTTTTTTAATTTTTAATTTTATCTTCAAAAAAGTTTTAGATCACAGTAAAGTCACATATACAATATAGGGGACTCCCATATATCCAACATCAAACCCTTTTCCCATTTCCCCGGCAATGATCTTTTTACCTATTCATGTTATGTTTGCTGCAGCTGATGTACAGATATTGAAACATAGCTACCAAACATGATTCCATTTTGGTTTACATTATGGTTCACATTTTAGACTGCATACTTTTCTAAATTTTCAGTTACATTATGGTTTACATTAGGTTTACATTTTAGACTATACACTTTTTAAATTTTTTATTTTTTCTTAAAGTATATCATTCATACATGAACACACATAAAAAATAAGTATATAGTAAAAATTGTGAACTTTCAAAATAAACATACATAACATCACACAGGGTTCTCTTACACCACCCCTTCACCAACTCTTTGCATTGTTGTGAAATATTTGTTACCAACTATGCAAGAGCATCATCAAAATATTACTACCAACTATAATCCTTATCTTAAATTTAGTGTATTTTCCCTCATCCCATACTATTTTTTAAAATATATTTTTGTTACAGATATTGTGAATTTGCAAAGCAATCATAGAGATGTGTAGATTTTCCATACAAATCCACACCCTGGTGGAACATTTGTTACAGATTATCAGACTATTAACCACCAATCATGGTCCATAGCATATATTTGGCACACTTTTTCCATACACCTCCATTATCAGCACAGTACAGCTTTGGCATTGATGCAAGACTGTTAGAGTATTGCTGTTAACTGAAGTCTATAGGTCACATCAATTGTAGTTTTCCCATGCTTCTCCATATTCCCATCAACCTGCAAAAGTGATGTACATCTGCTCTAGCTCACAGAAGGACTCTCTTGAATTTGTACCCTTAACCACAATTCTCAACTGCCTCTGGGTTCACTGTGTTATTCAGTCCCTAGATTATTCTTTAGACTATATACTTTTATAAAAATGTTTGGTTTAATTTAACATATCCTATATTCATCATTGCATGGTCTTGTGGAACACTTCTGTTGCCCCCAGTTACTCCTGCTTCCATCTATTCCATTCCTCTCTCCCCCTCCCCTCAGGGCCCACAGTGACAATCAAGCTTCCCTGCTTGAAGGACCAGATTCACAGATACTTGCTACAATGCTGAAGGCTTGACATGCTAGACTGTCCTCCCCCATTAAGAGCCACCAATTCTCCTCAAGATATCCTTTCCTATGTTTGAGGACATCAGGTCTCCCCAGGATGGGGATACACCTTCTCACTCATTGTATAGGTCTCTACCCAATGATATATCACACTATGACAAGATAAGCACTCACACACTCTCTAGAAGCCAACCCCTGTGCCAGATGCCCCCCATTAAGTATCTTAAACAAGTAACCCTTCCTTAGTATGTTTTCTAAAGCATTTTCTCAGCATTATAATTTCAACCACATACCCGAGAATCTCCCATATTCATCTGCTCCACCCAACCCTCCCACCAATTCCTTGGGCCATCTGACCCATCCTCCCACTCCTAGCCCCTCTCAAGCCTGCAAAGCCCAACCCAATAGTATCACCATGCTCCCACCTTATCCCTTCCCTGTATAACTACTTACCTCCACTTTATCATAGATTTTACCATGTTGATATCAGCTCACAGCCTTTCCCTCCTCCCAATTTCCTGTTAACCTATCATCCAGTCTCTAGGTCTCTGAGACAGTTTGGTTTGCTTATTTCATATCAGAAAGGTCATGTAGTGTTTGTCCTTCAATGCCTGGCTTGCTTCACTCAAGGTAAGGTCGTCAAGATTCATCCATGTTTCCCATGTGTTAGTACTGTATTCCTTCTTACAGCTGAGTACTATTCTATTGTATGTATATACCACATTTTGTTTATCCATTCATCTGTTGATGGGCATTTGGGTTGATTCCAACTTTTGGCAATATTGAATAATGCTGCTATGAACAATGATGTGCATATATCAGTCTGTGTCCTTGTTTTCAGCTCTTCTGGATATATTCCCAACAGTGAGGTTGCTGGGTCATATCATAAATCTACACATAGTTTTTTGAGGAACTTCCAAACTGTCCTCCAGAATGGCTGGCTCCTTCTGCATTCCCACCAGCAGTGGATGAGTGTTCCCATTCCTCCACGTCCTCTCCGACACTTGTAGTCTTCTGCTTTTTTATGGCCACTAGTCTAATGGGAGTAAGATGATATCTCACAATAGTTTTTATTTGCATTTCCCTAAGAGCCAGTGATTTGGGGCATCTTTTCATGTGCTTTTTAGCCATTTGTATTTCTTCTTTGGCGAAGCATCTGTTCAATCTCTTGCCCATTTTTTAAATAGGTTGTTGGTCTTTTTATTTTTGAGAAATAGGATTTCTTTATATATACAGGATATTAGTCTCCTATCAGATATATGGTTGCCAAATATTTTCTCCCATTTGGGTAGGCTGTCTTTTCACTTTATTACAAATTCCTTTGAAGTGCAAAAGACTTTAATTTTGAGGAAGTCCCATTTATCTATTTGTTCTTTTGCTGCTCATGTTTTGGGTGTGAAGTTCATGAAGCCATTTCCTGTTACAAGGTCCTATAGATGCTTCCCTACATTGTTTTCCAAGTTCTTTATGGTCTTGGCTCTTATATTTCGGTCTTTGATCCATCTTAAGTTTATTTTTGTATAAGGTGTGAGATGGTTATCCTCTTTCATTCTTTTGCATATAGATAGCCAGTTCTCCAAGCACCAGTTTTTGAAGAGGCCATTCTCTCCCAGTTGGATGGGCTTTGTGGTCTTGTTAATTATCAGATGACTGTATATGTGAGTATCTATATCAGAACTCTCAATTAGGGTCGAATGTTATGTTTATCCTTGCACCTATACCATGCCATTTTCACCACTGTAGCTTTGTAGTATGTTTTGAAGTCAGGTAGTGTGATTCCTCCAATTTTCTTTTTCTTTTTCAATATGCCTTTGACTATTCAGGGTCTCTTTCCTTTCCAAATAAATTTCATAGTTTTTCTAATTCACTTAAAAATGCTATGTTGATTTTTATTGGGATTGCATTGAATCTGTAAATCATTCTGGGTAGGATAGACAGGTTAATGATATTTAATCTTCCTACCCATGAACAGGGAATATTCTTCCATTTATTTCAGTCTTTTTTTATTTCCTTGAACAGTGTTGTGTAGTTTTCTGTATATAAGTCTTTTACATCTTTAGTTAAATTTATTCCTAGGTATTTGATTTTTTTAGTTAATATTGTAAATAGTATTTGTTCCTTGATTTCCTCCTCATATTACTCATTATTGGTGTACAGAAATGCTACTGATTTTTGTGCATTGATCTTATAACCTGCGACTTTATTGAACTAGTTTGTAAGTTCTATAACCTTTGTTGTAGATTTCTCAGGGCTTTCTATGCATAGGATCATGTCATCAGCAAATAGTGACATTTTTACTTCTTCCTTTCCAATTTAGTTGCGTTTTATAGCTGGTTCTTGCCTCAGTGTTCAAGGAAGTACTTCTAACACAATGTTAAATAGGAGGGATGATATTGGGCATCCTTGTCTTGTTCCTGATCTTAGAGGGAAAGATTTTAGGATTTCACATTGTAAATGATGTTATCTGTGGGTTTTTCATATATACACTTTATCATGTTCAGAAAGTTTTCTTTTGTTCCTATCTTTTGCAGTGTTTTTATCAAGAAAGTGTGCTGTATTTTTCAAATGCTTTTTCTGCATCTATAGTATGTTCATGTGATTTTTTTCCTTCGATCTCTTTATGTGGTGTATTACATTAATTGATTTTCTTATGTTGAACCATCCTTGTACACCAGGAATGAAACCCCCTTGGTCATGGTGTATAATTCATTTAATGTGCTGTTGAATACAATTAGCAAGTATTTTGTTGAGGATTTTTGCATCTAGTTTCATTAGAGAGATTGGTTTGTAATTTTTCCTTTTTGTGATGTCTTTGTTTGGCTTTGGTATTAGCATAATGTTGGCATCATAGAATGAGTTGGGCAATGTCCCTCCTATTTCAATTTTTTAAAAGAGTTTAAGCAAGATTTGTGTTATTTCTTTATGGAATGTTTGGTAGAATTTACCTGGAAACCGTCTGGCCCAGGGCTCTTCTTAGCTGGGAGGTTTTGTTTTGTTTTGTTTTGTTTTTCTCTTCTTTATTTTCTTTTAAATGTTACAGTCAAAAAATATGAGGTCCCCATATAACCCCTACTCCCCTAACCCACATCAGCAATCTCTTCCATCATCATGGCACATTCACTGCACCTGGTGAATACATTTTGGAGCACTGCTGCACCACATGGACAGTGGTTTACATTATAGTCTACACTCTCCCCCATTACACCCAGTGGGCTATGGCTGGACAATGTCCAGGATCTGTACCTGCAGCACCACCCAGGACAACTTCAAATCCTGAAAATGTCCCCACATCATATTTCTTCTTCCCTCTCCCTACCATTAGCAGCTACCATGGCCATTTTCTCCATATCAATATTACAATTTCTTCAGTTGGGAGGTTTTTAGTGACTGATTCTATCTCTTTACTTGTGATTGGTTTGTTGAGATCATCAATTTCTTCTTTCATCAATGTAGGCTCCTTATGTGTTTCTAGGAATTTGTCCATTTCCTCTAAATTGTCCTTCTTGTTGGCATACAATTTTTCAAATTATCCTCTTATGACACTCTTTATTTCTGTGGGGTCAGTGGTGATACTGCCTTTCTCATTTCTTTTTTTGTGTAGTTTCATCTTCTCTCTTTTTTTCTTTGTTAGTCTAGCTAAGGGTTTGTCAATTTTATTGATCTCAAAGAAATGCTCTTTGTTTTATTTTTTCTAGTGTTTTCTTTCTATTTCATTTAGTTCTGCTCTTATCTTTGTTGTTTCTTTCTTTCTTCTTCCTTTGGGGTTGGTTTGTTGTTTTTTTACTAATTCCTCCAAGTATGCAGTTAGGTCTTCAATTTTAGCTCTTCTTTTTTGATGTATGAACTTATGGCTATGAATTTCCCTCTCAGTACAGCTTTTGAAAGACAAAGATGGACACTACATATTAGTAAAAGGGGTAATCTTTCAAGAAGAAAGAACAATCACAGACATTTATGCTCCTAACAAGGGCACCTCCATATACATGAGGCAAACACTGGTTAAACTAAGTGAAGGAACAGATGCCTCTACAATTATAATGGAGGAATTTAATACACCACTATCACCATTGGACAGAACATCTCAACAGAGAGTCAATAAAGAAACAAAGACTTTGAACAATATATTAGAGGAGCTGGACCTAATTGACATAGACAGAACATTACACTCAAATACAGCAGGATATACATTCTTTTCAAGTACACATGAATCATTCTCCAATATAGACCACATGATAGGCCACAGAGAAAGTCTCAATGAATTCAGAAAGATTAAAATCATATAGGAGGTGGGGCTAGATGACATCTGAGTGAGTGCACCTCATAATCTCTCCTGAAAAGAAGCAGCTGAGTAAGGTCAGAGTCCTGCTAGAGTGGGCTGTTTCAGGGACTTGCAGGGAAGGAGGTGTCTGGACGTCGATTTGGTGAGAAAGTGACAGAAGAGATTCTTGCAAGAGGTAGAATTTTGGGTCTCTTACATGGAGGTCAGAAGTTGTAGGCAGAACCCTTCCCCCTAGGGCTGGTGACCCGGCCACAGAAATCCCTGAAATCTTTGTTGTGCTGCAGTGTTCCCAGGATGTGTGGTTTACCAGGTCCGTATCCCCTAAACCCTGGTAGCCCACACTCCACACACTCATATATCTTGAGTCTGCAATATCCCAGACTTCCCATTCCCAAAACCAGCATGCCCTGGGTCCATCTGGGGTCTGTGATTACCCTAGCCTTCCACATTTTTTGTTGTTTTTTTTTTTTTTCCTTGAGCTTGGAGGAGCATACTAGCTGACTTGGGGAGAGTCTGGGAAGAAAGGAGAGGTGAATCTGCTGAGAAAGTCCAATTTGCCTAAACATTCTGGGATAGGAAACTTGGTCTTGGAGAAGGTGGAGTCAGAAAATCAATTAGACCTCCCCTAGCACACCTAAGGGGGAGGGACTGTAGGACATTCTATCCAAGCTTCCAATAGCATATTTGGTGTTTCTGGTGAAGTGTAGGTGCTATCATGCTGGAAATGAAGAGTCATTGTCTTCTGTGTTGAGTTGGTTCAAGAACTGCAAAGAGGATTCCTAGCTTGAAACTTCAGTTCTTTTTTTGTTGTTGGTGTTGTGGTGGTCAACATAGTTGAATTGTCTTCTGGTTTTTTCCTCCTGTTTTATCCCCCAAGGCCCTTTCTCTTTTCTTTAGTTTTTTTTTCTCTCTCTTTTCTTTGCTTGATTCTCTCCCCCTCTTTTGTCCCCTGATTTTTCTCTCTCTTTTTTCTATTTTTCTTTTTTCTTTTATTTTCTTTATATAATAGGTGCTGCAGGGAGCACTTCACATTTGCTGTGCTTCCTCATCCTCCATTTCCTTTTTTTCCTGTGTGTATTGATTTTGGCCACCTAACACTATCCCCTATCCTCCATCATCTACTGTTTCTCTTACATTCCACCTCCCTTTTTTGGCCCCCAAATTGTCTGACTTTTTATTTCTAATACCTTTTCTCTGTTTTCTGTCTTTTATTCACTCTTTATATTATTGTCTTTCTTTTCTCTTTCCCTCTCTCATAAAAACACTGACCTTTTAATTGATACTATATTCCTCTCCATATTCAGTTGACTGTCTCATTATAGGTACTCTACTTACTGCTATAACTCTACAAAACTGACATGAGTCTAATATCCATTCTCCTAGATCTCATGTTGTTGCTCTGTTAACATTTATTATCAATATTATACATTTTCTTTTCTTACTCATTTTGCTTTCCCTGGCCCTAATATTTCTTCAAAGTGAATGTAGCCAGCAACAAGAAAATAGAATAAGAAGAACAAAGTGACAAAGAGAAGACATAACATTTACCCACAAACAACAACTAATTAAACCCCAAGACTAGACAAAGAAGCTAAGGAATTGATTAAACCTGTCAAGATAAAATGATGACCAGACAGCAACAAAAAACTACAAACTGAACCAATAATCAGAAAAAAAATGGCTGAATCCAGTGAACAAACTAACAACCAGGAGGAGGAGCAGAACATTAGACAAGTAATTAAAGCTCTCAAAACATATATTAGCAACCAATTTAATGAAGTAAAGAAAGAGATTAACAATATGAAGAAAACTCTTGGAGAGAATACAGAAGAACTTACAGTCATACACAAAAAGATAATGGATATGATGGGGATGAACACAATAATTCAAGAAATCAAAAATACACTTCCAGCAAATAACAGCAGATTAGACGAGGCAGAGGAGAGAATTAGTGATGTGGAAGACAGTACATCGGAAATCAAACAGATAGTAGAACTGATAGATAAAAAGATAGAAAAAGTCCAGCTGGGACTTAGGGACCTGAATGACAATGCAAAACACACAAACATATGCACTATAGGCATCCCAGAAGGAGAAGAGAAGGGAAAGGGGACAGAAGGGGTGTTGGAGGAAATAATGGCTGAAAACTTCCCAAATCTACTGAGGGAAATGGATGTACATGTCCAGGAAGCACAATGCACCCCAAACAGCCTGAATCCAAACAGGTCTACCCCAAGACATATACTTGTCAAATTATCTAATGTTCAAGACAAAGAGAAAATTCTAAAAGCAGCAAGAGAAAAGAGAACCATCACATACAAAGGAGGCTCCATAAGATTAAGTGCTGATTTCTCATCTGAAACCATGGAGGCAAGAAGGCAGTGGTATGATATAGTCAAGGTACTAAAAGAAAAAAATTTCCAACCAATAATACTCTATCCAGCTAAGCTAGCATTCAAAAGTGATGCAGAGTTCAAAAAATTCACAGATAAACAGAAACTAAAAGAGTATGCCAACAAGAACCCACCCTTCAAGAAATATTAAAGGGAGTTCTGCAGAAAGAAAGAAAAAAACAGGAGAGGCAGAGTTATAGGAGAGTGTAAGAGCAACAAAAAAAGACAAAAAGAAAAGAAAACAAACAAACAAAATATAACAAACACAAGTCCAAAGAAAATATGGCTAACATAAATAATTCTTGAAAGTAATAACACTGAATGTCAATGGATTAAACTCACCTGTCAAAAGATTCAGACTGGAAGATTGGATAAGGAAATATGACCCATCTATATGTTGTCTACAAAAAACACATCTTAGACCCAGGGATTCAAGGAGGTTGAAAATGAATAGCTGGAAAACAATCTTACAAGCAAACAATAACCAAAAAAAGGTAGGAGTAGCTATATTAATATCAGACAAAATAGACTTTAAATGCAAAACAATTGTGAGAGACAAAGCTGGACGCTACATATTGGTGAAAGGGATAATCTTTCAAGAAGAATGAACAATCATAAATATTTATGCTCCTAACAAGGGTGCCTCCAAATACATGAGGCAAATAAGTGAAAGAATAGATGCCTCTATAATTATAGTGGGGGACTTTAATACACCACTATCAACTTTGGAAAGAACATCTCAAAAGAGATTCAATAATGAAACAAAAACTTTGAACAGTATATTAGAGGAGCTGGACCTAATAGACATATACGGATCATTAAACCCAAATACAGCAGGATATACATTTTTCTCAAGTGCACATGGATCATTCTCCAGGATAGAACATATTCTAGGCCACAAAGAAAGGCTCAATGAATTCAGAAAGATCAAATCATACAAAATAATTTCTCTGACCAGAGTGGAGTGAAGCTGGAAATCTGCAAGGGCCAGAGGCCCAGATTTCACACCAAGATACGGAAATTAAACAGCACACTCTTAGAAAAACAGTAGGTCAAGGAGGAAATCTCAAAAGACATTAATAACTACCTTGAAACTAATGAAAATAATAACACAACATGCCAAAACTTATGGGATGCAGCAAAAGCAGTACTGAGAGGGAAATTTATAGCCATAAATTCATACATCAAAAAAGAAGAAAGAGCAAAAATTGAAGAGCTAACTACACATTTGGAGGAATTAGTAAAAACAATACAAAGTAACCCCACAGGAAGAAGAAAGAAAGATATAACAAAGATCAGAGCAAAACTAAATGAAATAGAAAATAAGAAAGTACTTGAAAAGATAAACAAAACCAAGAGCTGGTTCTTTGAAAAAATCAATAAAATTGACAGACCCTTAGCTGGACTAACAAAGAAAAAAGAGAAGATGTAAATACACAAAATAAGAAATGAGAAAGGAGATATCACTATCACCACTGACCCCACAGAAATTAAAGTATCATAAGAGGATACTTTGAAAAACTATATTCCAGCAAAAAGGACAATTTAGAGGAAATGGAAAAATTCCTAGAAACACATAAGGAGCCTATATTGATGAAAGAAGAAATTGACGATCTCAACAAAAGAATCAGTCATTAGAAAACTCCCAACTAAGAGCCCTGGGCCAGATGGCTTCACAGGTGAATTCTACAAACATTCTAGAAAGAACTAATGCCAATCTTGCTGAAACTTTTCCAAAAATTGAAACAGAAGGAACATTGTCTAACTCATTCTATGATGCCAACATTACCCTAGTACCAAAGCCAAACAAAGACACCACAAGAAAGGAAATTTACAGACCAATGGAACTGAATTGAGAGTTCTGATATAGATCCTCATATATACAGTCATATAATATTCGGTAAGGCCAACAAACCCTCTCAACTGGGAGAGAAAGGCCTCTTCAACATATGGTGCCTGGAGAACTGTATATCCATATGTAAAAGAATGAAAGAAGATTACTAACTCACACACTATACAAAAATCAACTCAAAATGAATCAAAGACCTAAATATAAGAGCCAAGACCATAAAGACTTTGGAAAGCAGTGTAGGGAAACATCACAGGACATTGTAATAGGAAATGGCTTCATGAACTTCACACCAAAAACACGAGTAGCAAAAGAACAAATAGATAAATGAGACTTCCTCAAAATTAAAGCCTTCTGCACCTCATAGAAGTTTGTCAAGAAAGTGAAAGGAGAGCCTACAAAATGGAAGAAAATATTTGGTAACTATATATCTGATAGGAGACTTATATCTTGCTTATATAAAGAACTCCTATATCTTGAAAATAAAAAGACAAACAACCCATTTAAAAAAATGGGAAAAAGATTTAAACAGCCACTTCTCCAAAGAAGAAATACAAATGACTAAAAAGCACATGAAAAAATGCTCCAAATCTCTAGCTATTAGGGAAATGCAAATCAAAAACTACAATGAGATACCATCTTACTCCCATAAGATTGGCAGCTATGAAAAAAACAGAAGACTACAAATGCTGGAGAGGATGTGGAGGAATAGGGACACTCATCCACTGCTGGTGGGAATGCAGAATGATTCAGCCATTCTGGAGGACAGTTTGGCGGTTTCTCAAAAAACTAGCTATAGATTTTCCATATGACCCAGCAATTCCATTACTGGGTATATACCCAGTAGAACTGAAAACAAGGACACAAACCAATATATGCACACCAATGTTCATAGCAGCATTGTTCACTATTGACAAAGTTGGAATCAAACCAAATGCCCATCAACAGATAAATGGATAAGTAAAATGTGGTATATACATACAATAGAATACTACTTAGCTTTAAGAATGAATACACTACAAACACATGTGAAAACATAGATGAATCTTGAGAACCTTATGTTGAGTGAAGCAACCCAGGCATTGAAGGACAAATACTACATGACCTCAATGATATGAGATAAGTAAACCAAGCTGCCTCAGAGAGCTAGAGACCAGATGATAGGCTTAAAGGAATTTGTGGCATAGAGAAAGGATGCAAGCTGACACCTACATGGGTGAAATCTATGATAAGCTGTAGGTAAATATTTGTACAAGGAAGGGATAAAATGGGGCCATAGGGATACCTTTGGGTGGGAGTTTGTGGGCTTGAGGGAGCTAGGGATGGGAGGATGGGTAATATTGCCCAAGAAATTAGGGGGAGGGGGAGGGAACATATGAACATAGGAGATTGTCAGGTATTGGCTTGAGAATATAAGTTGAGAAAACTTTTTCAAAAATATAATAAGAAAGGTTACCTGTTTAAGATGCTTAAAGTGGAGAATCTGATGCAGGACAGGCTTCTAGAGAGTGCGTGAGTGCTCATTTTGTCATAGTGTGTTATATCATTGGATGGAGACCCATATAATGAGAGTGAAGGTATACCACATCCTGGGGAGGACTGATCTTCTCAAATAGAGGGAATTGTATCTCTCAAGAGAAATGGTGGCTCCCAATGCACTAGGGCAGTCGAGCATGTCAAGCCCTCAACATTGTTGCAAGTATCTCTGAACATGGCCCTTCAAGCAATGAAGATTGACTGTCACTGTGGGCCCTGAGGGGAGGGGGAAAGAGGTATTGAATAGATGGAATCAATGTAACTGTGGGGCAATGGAAGTGTTCCACAAGATTATGCATGGATGTATATAGGACATGTTAAATTACACTGAAAATGTATAGGGGCCTATAGGCTAAAATGTAAATCATAATTTAAAACATAAGATATTTTTAAATCATATGATTTTTTTAAATCATATGATTTTTAAATCATAATTTAAAACATAAGATAAAATTGTATAGTCTAAAATATAAACCACAATGTAAACCCAAGTGTTACCTTGTTTGAAAGCTATTGTCTCAATATCTGTACATCGGTTTCAGTAAATATAGTATGAACATGTAGAAAGATTATTGCTGTGGAAGGGAAAAGGATTTTATATTGTATATGTGCGAGTACCATATATTGTATATATGAATTACTGTGATCTAAAACTTTTGTGAAGACAAGCTTAATAATTAGGAAAAAAAAATAAAGGATGTAGACACTGAGGAAAAGATGGAAGAAGTTGCCTTGCCAATTTACATACAGGGCAACACTTATTGCAGTGATGGAAGGCTAAACATCAAAATCAAAGCTTTTGCATTTATTAGTTTTTTGATACCCCAATTTATTTTTCCTTAATTTTTCTAAATTAATATGTATTCTATATCTAACCTTTAAACTTATCACTATATTCCATTTTACTATTAATGGAACCTGGCAATATATTGGGCTTCATTTTTGAAGAAGGTTTGGATCACAGAGAGGTTCAACAATGGCAGGGGAGGAATACTGGTGTGGGATGTTGACAGGGCACACATGGTTGGCAGGGAGTTCTCCAGGGCATATATCCAGGGTACATAAAGATGTTTGGATATTTCATAGTGGTTACAGTTAAAATCAACAACTGAGGGAGTGCTGAGTTCCTAGCCAGGGGAGCTCTATCACATATCCTAATGGAGCAGCAACAATTCCCCAAGTGCAACAGCAAAGACCAAAAAAGAAGGATGGTCTAACAATGAGCCCTTGATACTAATGACTATGCTTGTGAGCATGTGTGCCTGAAATAAGAACAAGGCCTAGAGCTGCAAGGTGCCTAAGAGTTACCTCCTGAGAGCCTCTGTGTTGCTCAAAGGTGGCCAGTCTCAAAGTCAAACTCAGCATGTAAATGCATTGCCTTCCCCCCCAGCATGGGACATGACTCCCAGGGATGAGTCTCCCTGGTGCCAAGGGATTACTACCAAGTACCAGCTGATGATGTAACTAGAAAATGACCTTGAATAAAAGGGTCAACTCAGACCAGCAGAATACCTCAGCCTACTTATAATATCAGGAGTTAAAAATGCTTTTTGACCTGAATTAAAGGGGGGAATGGAAAGAACAAATGAGTTTATATGGCTATGAGTCTCCGAAAAAGAACTGGGAGGTTATCAGAGGGGTTGCCCTTATGCACACTTCAGCAGAGTCCCAGAGACAGATAAAGTAGATACAACCCTAGGTATTGGTTCTTCTGAGGGCTACAGAGACCCACACATTCTATGGTCATGGCAGATGGAGTTCAGTGCCATGTCAGTTGGCTCTACTTTGGAGTTTGTGTTTCTTTGTGATGGAGCTGGACTCAGATGTGATCTTTGTTCACAAGCCTCTCCTGTTACTTTTACCGGACCTATGGTTGGCGCTGGGGTTTAGTGTATACCCAGGGGACCTGAATCTCTGGACTGTCCATGTGATAGGTGGGCCCTGAGCCTCAACAGACTAGTAACTCCTACACTCTGGTTTATTGGCCTTACCCCACTCAGCTAACATGGAGGTGAAGAAGGTCAACCACCACACCAGGTTGCCAAAAGTGCCTACAACTGCAAGCAGAAGAATTGCATCCATCATCCATGTGGAATCTAAGCCACCTCTAGATATAGATGTGGAGTGGACACAACCATTCCAGAGTCCACAGGATGGAGGAATAGAGTATGGATTAGAGTGGACTTACTGCTATTCTATTCATGAACTATTGTGATTAGTAATTGAAGAAAATGTAGCATTGATGTGGAGAAAGTGGCCATGGTAGCTGCTGAGGGTAGGGAGTGGGAAGACGAGATGTGATGTGGAGGCATTTTCAGGACTTGGAGCTGTCCTGGGTGGTACTGAAGGGACAGTTACCAGACATTGTATGTCCTCCCATGGCCCACTGGGTAGACTGGGGGAGAGTGTAAACTATAATGTGGACCATTGACCATGTGATGCAGCAGTGCTCAGAGATATATTCACCAAGTGCAATGAATGTCCCATGATGATGGAGGAGGTTGTTGTTATGGGAGGAGTGGGGTGAGGGGGGTGAGGGGTATATAGGGACCTCATAGTTTTTTAATGTAAATTTTAAAAATAAAGACAAAAAATAAAATTTAAATTTAAAAAATAAAAAATAAAATAAAATAAAATAAAATTGTACAAAATAATTTCTCTGACCACAGTGGAGTGAAAATGGAAATATGCAAGGGTCAAAGACCCAGATTAGGCACCCAGACATGGAAGTTAAACAACATACTCTTAGACAAACCGTGGGTCAAGGAGGAAATCTCAAAAGAAATCAGTAACTACCCTGAAACTAATGAAAACGACAACACAACATATCAAAACTTATGGGCAGTCTTTAGAAAGCTGAAAAAGTCAGGGAAACAGATTTCTCCCCTAGAGTCTCCCAAAAGGAACATAGCCCTGCCAAGACCTTCATTTTAGGCCCAGTGAAACCCATTTTGGAATTCTGACCTACAGAACTGGAAGATAATAAATTTGAGTTGTTTTAAGCTACAAAGTTTATGGTAATTTGTCCGAACAGCAACAGTTAACTAGCATGACTTGCCTGTTCAATAAGAGGAGAGGCCCATGGAAATGTGAGAACACTATCTGAGATCAGCTCTTTGGCAGCCCAAGGTTCAGTGGCACACACCAGCTCTCCTATGTAACAGACACGGCCTGGGAGATTTATAACGCCTATTGCTGGATGCTGAACAGTGCCTAGTCTCTTTAGGGAAAGCACAGCCTCTCAATCCACAAATGCTCAGATACCAGGATGCACCTACTGTGTGCCAGGCACCAAGAAAGGGGCACCCAGCGGAGGAAGCCACACTACAAACAAGGAAGCTCTCCCCTGCATCCGTGTCATGTCCAGTATTTTCAGGGTTCCCCAGGCCCTTCAATAAACAAAGTTATCTTTTGAGAACTTTTCACCACACTGGTATGAGTCTTTTTTCTTGTTTCAGATATCACTTTGTAATCAGCCTGTATACATTCGCTGTTCAGTGATATTTCTCTGATTTTTCACAGAGAAGCTTCCTAAGTCATTTATTTCAAATGCTTCACCAGAAATCCCTTGTTCTTAGGGATTTGACTACCCTTCCCACCACAGCCATGATAATGCAAAATGTTAGGCTAATACAAACATGGTGACTGCCATGATTCTTGACAAAAGGACATAACATGGAAAGAGAAGAAATGTCTCATTTAGGCAGAGCATGTGCTGAACTTGCAGGTAAAGAATTTCAGTCTCCAAATTGCTCTATATCTGCTAATTCTTGTTTTCCTATACAATAGACTCCTTACTCTTCATTTATTCATTCAACAAATAATTGAATAACTACAAAGTGCTTGTCATTTTGAGTGCATTAGGTATCCTGTGATGGACAAGACAAACAGGGTCCCACCTCTCCCAGAACTTGAAATCTGATGATGGATTCAAGCAAGAAAACAGAAAATTCCAGTACATGGTTATTAATTTGTTTATTCATCCATCAATTACTTATGGAATTCTTACAATGAGCTAGTGCCAAGAAAAGAAAAATGAGGTCCAACCTTGCTTTTTCAGATACTTAAAGGTAACAGAGAGCCCCTCCCCTCTCGTTTTTTATTCTAAGGCACTTGTAGACTTTAAAATTCAGCCTCCATTTAGATACTTTTGCAGGAAACTTGGAATTGTTCCCAAAAGGAATAAAGCAAAATCCAAGCTGATTTTGCAACTAAGAGAATTTGGAAGGAGAGGGTGTCTGCCACTCACCCACATCAAAAGGGATCTCAATACATGGCACTCTGTAACCTGCATTTTTAACCTGGAGTACAGGACTCAAGTGTGATAATCACTCCCTTAGAGGATCCCCTGCCTATCTCACTTGACATTTTTCCTTTGTCAATCATTTAAGCAAGGCCTTACAAATTTTTTTACTTGATTTTATATAAAGAGGTCAAGTCAAGGGATTTTCATAAGTATTTTGAATAAGGCTATCCTCTTAAACTAGTAAGTTACACATATGAGTCACGATATGTCATCTGGAGAAGTAAGTGAAGAGCTTGCCTATCAAAGTTTGGTCTGAAGTGAGGGGAATACCCAAGTTCAGCCATCTAAGGTGACTTGGGCACAATTCAGTTTATCAAGAACAGAATATGCTAGCAATCAAAACATTGCAGTAGGTCTGAGAAAAGCTTTCTAACAGAAGGCTATTGATTCTGTCTATTTTTATGCTTAATGTTGTTTAAAATAAAAAACCTGTTAGTGTTACCCAATTGAAGCAGGCTGGTGGGACAGGAATCAATAGACGGATCTGGAACCTGGCAGAGAGTCCACGTGGACATCAATAACCCCCATGATGGCTGCTGGAAGACCCCCACCCCCAAGATTCTGCTATCTAGAACAAAGACTTCTTCTGGAAGTCAGGAGAAACCCTGGATATTCCCCAACGACTTTATCCTTGGTCCCTCATGGGGAATTGATGGGTGGGGTAATCAATCAAAACAGCATACAGCTGGAACCCCTCCCCTGCTATTAGCAAAAGGGTGCAATAATCAACAGTTTAAAAAGGCAGGCACAGAGCCCAAGCATGCACTCTGCTCTCTTGCCTCTGGACCCATTCCTGCCTTCTGCTCACCACTCTCGCCATTTTTCTTCTGCAGTGTGGCCACACAAGTAAACCTGGGCATTTATAACCTATAATGGGGGAATTGTAGCTTGTAAATTAGCCATCTTTATTGCTTTTCACCCCCTGCCTCTACCTGGAAATTTTCTCCCATTTCTCGTCCCTCCCTACCTGAATGAATTACTGACCTAACTCACCTGATGTGTTCTTGAGATTCATTTCTGCACCACAGCCAAGAACCTAAATAAAATCTGGTAACATATTAATCAGAGAGAGAGAGATTGTATGTGAGAGAGAGGAGAGGCTGAATATTGAACTCAGGAGAGAGTAAGTATCTGATCACTAGATAAACATTTTTTTCCCTCTGAGGCAGAAATGAGTCACCAAGTTTCATCATGAACTGGAGGAAATGTTCTCGTCTATTTCATGACTCTTGATTCTGGGTCCACAAATCACTGCTATTTTCTGGCTATAATTTGGCATCCCCTGGAGATTTCAGAACAGAATGAGTTCACTGGCCAGAAAAGCTGTGTATCCCAGGGCCCTTAGTATTTCTTTTTTGTCATTGTAAATTCACATGTTGACATGTGGACTATAAATTTTTCTCTTTTGAGTCTAGAGAGTATTGATTGAGCCCCTGGCCCCCAAAACCTCTCTAATTATGGTGTCAGAAAGTATTTCTTTCAGTCACTAATTCACATTGAACTATTTGAGCATTGTGTGCTGGTTCACGATTCAATTGGAAGAAAACAAAAGTAATCAATACTCAGTCCCTGCCCTCAAGTAGCCTAGAGTGTACTAGGCAAGGACACAAGTATTGAAGAGTTAACACAGTATAATACAAGAACCAAGAGAGAAGGTTAATGTGACATTAAGAGTACTTAGCTGAAAGCTAGGAGTAACCTGTTTTGCTCTCAGCTCTGCCCGTGAAATCTGCATAATTGTGGGCAAAGCTTTGAAGCTACAGTTGACCTCAGAGACTTGTCATTAGGAAAAGGTGAGCCAATGCATAAATTACAATTACTATAGAGACAGTCAGTGTACTCTGGAGAATTTGGAGATAAAAGTCTTCAAAACAAAAAGAAAACCACAGTGTTTCTTGACTCTGTGAGACTCAGCTGTACTGAGCAGATGGCCTCCTTCAGTAACATTTCTCTGTTGTTTCTCAATAACTATAAAAAATATTGTAGATATTTACAGCCATCAGGAGCCAATCTTTTATTTTTCAAATAAGGTAACTAAGGCTCAAAGCAGTGAAGTGATAAGCCAAGGTCACAGGGCAAGGACATGAAAGGGTAAAGACTTGAACACAAAATGTATGAATCCCAGGGTGGCATTGCCTCCACAGTATTGCAGTAGCTCACAAGTGATGCTTGCCAAAATGACTTTGTTCTCATCCACTTACTTACTGGTCCACTGAGTTTTTGATGACAGCACACCTTTGTTAGGAACCAAATCATTCCGTGGATAAAATGATTTCATAATAATTATTACAGAAGCTTCACTTACAGCACCTTTTCCTGAGGCGCTATAGTTTCCCAAACCAGTGCATGTCGGTGCATGGTGATATACTTCTTAAACCTGGCATGGGTTCCTTCTTTTCTTTATAGTCATCTGAAAGTGCCCTTGCAGAAACATTAGCTAAAAGTCAGTTAAAAGATGAACACAATTACCTTGCTTGAAAGTTTGGGCTTCCTTATTTTGAAAATAACATCAAACTTTGACAAGATGTTTATGTTGTATAAAAAATTTTCGGTCAGCCATTAAACTTGGTTTTAAATTTAAAACCACACATCTGAGAACTAAAAGGTTAGTTCCAGTGAGACACTTTCCATCCAGAAAGGGAGGTCAGGATACTCCTTGGATGTGATTTACTTCTTTAAGCATGTTTAGACAGACCTCCTGCATGCAGAATTGCTTTCAAGCAGAATAGCCAAAGAAAAATCATTTTGTCTCTTTTGCCTCAAGTTTATGATGCCTGTATTTTCCCAGTGCTTATAAGCCAGGGACTAGTGGAAAGCAGACTGAAAATTGCTGCATTTTCTCTGGACTCTAAATATCATGTGTCAGAAAAGTCCCTGGGCTCCCCCACCAATCTGCTCATTGGATTCGAACTTTGATTTTCCCTATTTGTTCCATTTAAATTATCCTGAAGTTAAGAGCTCAACAGTGCTCTGAGGAAGTGTTGACGTATCCTGCATAAACAGCCCGGCTCAGGGCTCAGGAACACCTCAGCAACAGCGTACGAAAGTCTCTATTACAAAGCAGCCTATAGGTTTGTTGTGAAATCAAGCTTTCAGCCATGTCGAGAGAAGCATTTGCATGATATATTGTAGTTTGCGTGAAACGGAAAAAGAAATTCTGTTCCAAATGATTATTCAAAATAGTTTCAAATCAAGAAGGGTATTTTTAAAACTAAATTGGGATAAACAACCGGTAGGGACTTTAAAATATTGATTACTCCTACTAACTGCTTTCACCTCTGTTTTTCAACCAGTTGCTGAGCTCTCAGGCTAAAAGCTTTTCTTCGGGCAATTGAGGTTACAAATTGCATCTGTGTGTACCTGGTTTATGAATTAGCAGTGGAATGTATTGCCAGGATGAAGACCAGACAGAAAAAGAGAACATAATAAGGGATTATAAGTATTAGTATTGTAATGAGCATTAGTGCTTCGGAAGATGCAGAACTTAATATTCCACAAAAAGCCTCCCTCAGATTGCAAAAAGGCAACTTCCTACTTTTAAAAGGGCCAGAAAAAACACAAGAAAAGCTAATAATAGTTGACTCCACGTAACCGCTCATACACATTTGTTAGAAAATACATGTGAAATCTAGTCAAGGGTTCTGAATTGCAGCAATGCATTGCCACCAAAAATAGATGTAGCCTGTCATTTTCCTGTCCAAGAAGGGCCATCTAGTCTTCTAGGTGAAACTGACAAAGCAAAGTTCCTTCTTAATGCTGAGAACAAGTAGTCTGCCAGTCTATAAGTAATACAAGGAGTTTTTCATATTAAAAACTAGGACTACACCTATTGCCTCGAACTTGGTTTCAATACCATTTTCTAATAAAGAGAAAAACAGAAATTTCTAATTCTATGACTGGGGCAAGAAATACAGAAGATAAGCCTGGGGCATCTTGTAGTTCCAGAAAATAAGGAACTGCTCAACAACAAAATATTGGGGGTATGTAAAAAAGATGTAGAAGCCATATGAAAGAGTTCCCAATGGCCAAGCAGGAACAATCTGAAAAACAAAATAAATAAGGTTAGTATTGGATTATGGCCCAAAGTACAAAATAAATAGCCATGAGTCCATACTGATATGAATAAAATTGAATAAATAAATAAATAAATGGGGGACAATAGGGACATTTCCTATGTAGAAGAATGTCAAGTAATTTATGAAGATATTCTGTCCTTCGGGAAGTGAAGTGTAACTCTCTACCCCTTAAGTATTAGCTGCACATAGTGACTCCCATCCAAAGCATACATTAAAGAAAGGGGAAAAAAGGAGTAAATTAGTGGAGAAGCCTGGCAAACACTACCTCAGCCTGATGATCAAGGTCAACATCAACAGTGCTTCATTTTGACAATGTGTTCTCTTGATAGGAAGTCATGAGAATGACACTATACCTCCGTGGTCTTCCTTCCCCAAATCCCACAAGACCAATTCAATCATGAGAAAACAACAGACAAACTCCATAGAATACCAAACTACTTTGCCTCAAAATTGTCAAGGACACCAAAACCAAGGAAAGTCTGAGAAACTGTTACAGCCAAGAAGAACCTAAGGAAACATGACAACTAAATGCAGCAAATAGACGCAGAGAACAGACAACTGGGGGGGGGGGGGGGGGGAGGGGGATTAAATAAATAAATAAAAATAAATCTTTAAAAATAAATAAATAAATAAAATAAATGCAATGCAGCATTGTGGATGGGATCCCGGAACAGAGAAACGGGCATTAGGGAAAAACTAAGGAAATATGAATAATGTATGACTTTTTTTTTCTTTATTTTCTTTTAAATGTTACATTCAAAAAATATGAGGTCCCTATATACCCCCCATCCCCCTCACCCTACTCCCACATCAACAACCTCTTCCCATCATCGTGGCTTAATGCATGGCTTTTGTTCATAATGACATATCAGTGTTGTTTCATTAATTGTGGCAAATGTATTATACTAATCTAAAATGTTAAAAATAAGGGAAGCTTTTCTATAAATCTAAAACTGTTCTAAAAATAAAGTTTATCAAAAATGTATTTAAAAAGCAGGGACTAGAGGGTTAAGAAAGTTGTGCAATGGATGAGGAAAAGAGGGATTAAAATGATTTATCCAGTTAATGTAATAAAATTTATTGTGGAACTATGGAAACCTTAAGAATACTGTTTAGGGACAGTCCCTGCCCTGGACGTGTTTTGCACACTGAAGATTCACCTGAAGACACTTTTTCAGTGAGTCATGGTGCATATTTGCATATTATAAGGCAATGAAAAGGAAAAGATGGATGCCAGACATAGATTTTCTGCCTAAGAGCTCTAAAACAGCAGAGTTGTGCTTGCTGGTATTAAGATTACAGGAAGCAGGCTTCTTTTCGACCCAATTAGGGAGTATTTCTAAGCCCAGTAGGTCTCATTTCTTCAGGCTTTTCTCACTATAGGGCTGTGAGACTATGATTCTGGGAGAGAGCTTCTCAGGGACCCTTTTCATAATCAATATATATCTGATGAGCGTTTTCTAAGTGCCAGGAAATGGAGATAGAGAGAGAGGAACAGGATGAAGTCCTTTGTGTCAGGAATCTCATTAAATAGTGGGGACTGGTCCACAGGGAAGTATGAGAACCCTTTAAATAAAAGTAAACATAGGGTACTTAGGGGACATAGAACAGAGGCATCTAGATTTGACTTTGCATCAGTGAGGACTTGAGTTGAATGTGGAATGATGACTTCAAAATAGGCTCAGCGAAAGGATGAAACTTGAGGAAAGAGGGAGCAGCTGAGCAAAGTCAAGGCTGCATGAAATGTTATGCCCCACCTGAAAAACTGCAATGACATCTGCACAACTGGAATAAAGGATGTATGTGAGGTAGTGCCAAGAAATAAGACCAGAGCACTAATGAGTGGGCAGAATAATAAGAGCTTGAGGGGTGGTCTGAGGATTTGAACTTTTTCTCCAACACTCTAATGTTGTCCCTCATAGTCTCTCATGTCCTGCTTGTAGGTTTCCCCTGGTGCTTTGTAATGGCCTGTCTGATAATCCTACAAGAAACTGGAAACTGGAAAGGCAAATTTAAGGTCAACTAATGTAAGATGAAAGACTACAGGTTGATGTTTTACTGCCATTTTTATTGTATCTCAATTCTATTTTAAGGAATGTATTTTAAAAGAAATAAAAAGTCATGTGATGTATGTGCAAAATTTCTGCCTTAGAAAGATTCCAAAGAGTGTGTGGGGAAGAATCACTAAGCCGGGAAAATTGTGCCATAGAACATTTTTATGAATACCCACCAAAAAGCCTTGACATTCTTGGAATGAAGACCTTGCTGTTCATGTAATCACAGATTTAATTTTTTCCATGGATTGTGCACAGTCTTTGGGTGCCTTTAGGGTGTGGGAAACTGTGCTTACATCTCAGTTTGCCCTTAACAAGACTGGAAATGCTGAAAGAATTGGGAATGTTTGCCCAGAGAAGAGAAGGCCAAGAGGCAATGTATGAAGAAATACTTTTGACCAGGGCTGCTGTTACCATTTGGCTGAGGGACGTTAGGTCGTAAGGACTGAGCAGGAGCCAAATTGGTCTCATTTACCCTGTATCCCCAGTGCATATCAGACAGCCAGGCAAGAAGAGGCCCTTTGTGAAAACTGCTGGATGGCAGGTAAGATGGAGGAGAGGGGGAAGGGATGGGTGGAAGAATTTGCAGGTGGTTCTGCCAACTAAACAAAGATCATGGTCTTAGACGAACTGGTGGAAGTCTACTGTCAAAAGCCTACATGGTGGCATAGTGCAGCATGAACTCTGAAACCAGGTTTGATGGATTTCCTTACTGTCTCTGTACTTTCCAGCTTGAAATGGGTGAGAAACATCATCTTTCTGCCTTAGGTTTTCTCATCATTAGACCAGGGCTGTTGGTGCAAAAGTAATTGCAGTTTTGCATTGTTGAAAATTGCTGTTTGATATTGGCATACATTCTTAAATAAATGTGGTTAGGTTATACATCATTTTAATGTGCATTTCTTGCTTTATGCTTTCTTGCTAATGACTTACTGCTGTTTATTTTATATTTATTTTAGACTACAGAAATGATGTTAGACAAAAAGCAAATTTGAGCCATTTTCTTATTTGAATTCAAAATAGGTCATAAGGCAGTGGACACAACTCACAACATCATCAATGCATTTGGCCAGGAACTGCTAACAAATATACAGTGCAGTGGTGGTTCAAGAAGTTTTGCAAAGGAGGTGAGAGCCTTGAAGATGAGGATCATAGTGGCAGACCATTGAAAGTCGACAACGACCAGTTGAGAGCAATTATGGAAGATGATCCTCAACAACTACATGAGAAGTTGCTGAAAAACTCATTGTTGACCATTCTACTGTCATTCAACATTTGAAGCAAATTGGAAAGGTGAAAAAGCTTGATAAGTGTGTGCTTCATGAGCTGACCAAAAACCCAAAAAAACAGCTGTTTTAAAGTGTCGTCCTTCTCTTTATTTTACCCAACAGCAATGAACCATTTCTTGATCCGATTGGGATATGTGATGAAAAGTGGATTTTATATGATAACCGTGATGACCAGCTCAGTGGTTGGACCAAGGAGAAGCTCCAAAGCACTTCCCAAAGCCAAACTTGCACCAAAAAATGGTCATGGTCACCGTTTGGTGGTCTGTGGCGGGTCTGATCCATTACAGCTTTCTGAATCCTGGAAAAAGCATCACACCTGAGAAGTCTGCTCAGCAAATTGATGTGATGCACTGAAAATTGCAAGGTCTGCAGCCTGCATTGGTCAACAGAAAGGGCTCGATTCTTTTCCATGATAATGCCCGACTGCATGTCCCACCCACAGCCAATGCTTCGAAATTTGAATGAATTGGGCTACGAAGTTTTGCCTCAACTGCCATATTCACCTGCCCTCTCACCAACCAATTACCACTTCTTCGGCCATCGTGACAACTTTTTGCAGGGAAAATGCTTCCACAACCAGCAGGATGCAGAAAATGCTTTCCAAGAGTTGGTCGAATCCCAAAGCACAGATATTTACACTACAGGAATAAATAAACTTATTTCTCATTGGCAAAAAATGTGTTGATTAATAAAGATGTGTTTGATTATTTAAAATTCAGTCTGAAACTGCAGTTCCTTTTGCACCAACCTAATAAAACAATGTTTATGGTTGTTGCAGTGAATGTGTGTTGTATGTACACACATGAATTATATATATACATACATATATAAATGTCCTCTAACAGTACCAGGTACATGGTGGTCATTAAAATGCCTCCTATCTATTCATTTTATGGTGCTTTTCCTCTTTGGTACTTTGACTCTCAAAAACACTAAATAACAAGAGGAAAGAGAAGACTAGAGAGAAAAATGCTATATGTAACTTTCCATCTTTTTACACTCTTCCCTTTTTCTGAGCAAGGAGAAACTGAAAGGGAATCATGAAAAATGATTATTGCTGAAAGAGTACAATAATAATAAAAATCAGAATTAACTTACAAAAATCTGGAAAGAATGTCATGGCAAACATAACTAACTTGAGCTTTACAGTTGGGTTGAATGGGTTGATATAAAGTTGGAATCACACGGACTAAAAAATGGGAGGAAGATAAGAGGTGGTAGATTTTCTGCACATACCAGGGTGAGAAAAATACTTTCTCACCTAAAAATTAATCCTTCCCCCTGCTTTAATCTTGGAGGAGAAAGGGAAAGAGAAAAGCTGAGAGCTAAAATGCTTTGCAGGAGTTGGTTTGCACTTTCCTCTTGTGACTGAATTTCTGATGGGCTTCCTTCTTCTGCTGTTGGCATTGTCCTCACATCACACTGATTCCAGGAACTTCTTATGGTCACTAGTAAGGGAGAAAGCATCTGCAGCAGGTGGTGATTGACTCCATGATGATACTTGGGCCTAGACTATTAAAGAGGCTCTATTTCTCTTCTTGTCTTTGCAGTCCTCACTTGGGTAGGCTGTCATCAGACCCTGTGGAATCTGCCTGTGCTGAGAGGCATTCTCTTGAGGCCGAGCAGTAAGAATACTGTGACTCCGACTTGCTGACAAATCTCAGATTCTTGGAATTGTTTGGCAGGTGGATTTGCTGAACGACTAATTTACCCTAACTTTAAAACAAGATGAAAAGGAAGAACAGCTGAGATGTCCTGGTTTGGTGACTTCCTTTTTTTTTTTCCAATTAGAGAAGTCATAGGTTTATAGAAAAAGCATACAGAAAATACAGCATTCCTACATACCACACCCTCTATAATTAACACCTAGCATTAGTGTGGTTCATTTGTTATATATATTGTTGTTATATATATATATAGTGGATGAAAGAATATTATTGTAATTGTACTATTAGCTATAGCCCATAGCTTCCTCTATTTTGAAGGGCTGCCATACTCACAACATGGTGGGATGATGCATTTCAGAGTAGATGCTGACATGGGCAATGCTGATTGGCTTCCAAAACCTACTAGAAGTACTAGATCCTCAAAGTCCATTTTATTAGTAGTGAACATTAGGGTTGTCTCCCAAATATCCAGTCCACTCCTTTCCACTTAATATTAAAAATGCATTTGGGAGACTTGGGGAACTGACCATAATTTAAGAGAGGGCCTGTTCAATAATAAGATATTCTTATTCCGTTAACCAGTGGTTGACTTTGGAATGAATGTGTGACCCAATCGGGACAATGAGATACAAGAAGGGCTTACTGGAAGCTGCAAGTTCACTGGACATGAAAAAGTCAGCTCTCCTGTACCCATGAAGGCAAACAGCAGATGCTGCAAATGGACGAAGGGCAGAGAGAAAGTTAAACTCTCGATAACATTGGTGAATTGCTGGATTATCCTTGAAATGGGCCCCATTTAAGAATATCCTCCTACAAGACCTAATAAGTGTTTTTATCCTTTAACACCACTTAAGTTCAATTTTCTTACTTGCTGCTGAAAACATGCTAAAAAATCTACCTAAAATATATTAAATATATAATTTAGCTGGACATTCTTTAAATTGATATATATATGGGATCAACTTTTGAAGAAGAGTTTCTAATGAATGAATTAAAAAATAAATAAATGAAGAAATGAATTAAAGCAAGCCTAATTATCTGACTTGATTCATTAATTCCACAAGCATTAGTTGAATGCCCACTTGGGTCTAGCACTGAGGGTAAGTGGATAAATAGGACTCTGCTCTTAAATTATTCGATTCACCTCAAGAGAAAAAGACACATGAATAGAACACAGGAATACAATGTCATAAATGTGATGATAGAGCTATTCACAAGTATTCCAGGATTCCTGAGGTGTGCTGATGCCACATTTATGTCTTTCAAGATAAATGGGAATTAAGTCAGACTGAGAGGAAGCAAGCAGGCATTCCAGGCATTGGAGGAATTATGAATGAAGACAAGGGACATCCATCATTTAGACAACAATGTAAATGACCATCCCTGGAGTTTTCCAGTGCACAGCCTGCACTAATGTATGTAGCAACCTTCATTTCAGGCAATAGAAGGTGGAAAACAGTTTGAGATTTCATGAACTTGTCGATGACAGACTGTCACGGGGGATGAGGTAGAGAGGCACACAGAACCATGCATGCTTCTTATGCAGTCACTTTCTGTGACACTTTAAAGTTAGTGCCTCTCTATAACCCTAGGCTCATTAGCATCACTCGGTGAGCATTTTTAAAATGCAGCCCTGCAGGTCCCACCACAGAGATTGATTTCATAGGTCTAAGGTGGGCTAGGGACCTGCATCTTTAACCGTATTTCCAATAAATCCCTCTAAAGTTACAGAATCACTGGTGTTGCCAAAGGAGGTCAGGCAATGGAGTTACATGGTCAAATTTGTTTTAGAAAAAGAGCCTTCTGGATGCTGTTTGACCAGTGGTTTGGGAGGTGGGAGACTGCAGATGTTAGAAAGAGGTACAAGAAATCAGATAAAAGATGAGGAGACCAGGACAGTGGGGATGGAGAGGAGGCCACAGATTTATGCAGCTTCTTAGCTATGCCCCAGTGGCAGAGGAACCACTGGATGAAGAGCCTTCCTCAGGAAACCCCTTACAAATGTTCAAAGGCCAGAGGCTCGCTGAATCAGCTGCAGCTCTTGCCTTCACCGTTGCACCATGGAGAAGCCTGTGACGGGGTGGAGACTCAGTGCACCCTTAAACGCGGTGGTTCCAGGTACCATAAGGCCCCCCAACATCCAAGGACAAACCACGGAGTCCTTGTCCTCAGAAATCCTCTGTTTATAGGGGGAAAAAGGTGACACGTTAGCTAAATAATCCTGCAACTGCCAACTGTAATAGTACAGACTGAGCAGTTAAGGGTTGCGGAGAGGAGAGGCACTAAGGAAAAAGAAAAAAGGAGAGGGAAGTCAAGAAGGGTGAAAAACCCCCAGTTTTCATCAGACTCTCTGTTTCTTTAGAATTCTGGCCAACTGGTTAAGGAGGTGAATTAGCTCATTTGAAATCCAAAAACCATGTACTCAAAAACAACTTCAAGTATTCCTCTGTCACAAACAAACCTTGGGCAAGCTATCTAGTTTTTCTGTTCCTCAGTTTTCTCATCTAGAATGGGGTAATGACTGGACTTACCTCAGAGTGTTGGTATGGCTAATAGATGATCCAGAGCTTACATTTGGTATATTTTTTACATACACCCACCTACTAACACCCATGCATTAATACTGTACATTTGTTATAGTTCATGAGAGAATATGCTCATATTTGTACTGTTAGCCACGGTCCATCATCCACCTGTATATAATTTTGTTCGCCTAGTTTTGTCACTAGCATTGTCCATGATGTCCTTGGTCATGTCCCTCTAGATTACACAGAATTTTCTTAATCCTCTATTAATGTAGTAATTATGAATTTTCATTATACTGCTCTCTTATCAAGTTCACTTGCAATAAACTTCTATTTCCATCACTAAAACCATATTTTATTATTTCAAAATAACTATGGCTTACACTTTTACTTTGAAATGATTTTTTTTCTTTTAATCAATTCCCCTGCAGTATTAAGATACAAGAGATCTATTGGGTATATCAAAGTCCCTGGTATTTGGCACATGCTGAGATATCTCACAGATAAAATGATATGAGAAAGAGCTGTCTCTTAGACCACCTGTGAAAATCATGTGTGTCAAAGAAAAGAGAAAATGGATTTTGGCAAGTTTTATCTCCCATGGTACTTAATCCCTTTTGGAGAGTACAGGAAGTGGAGGAGTTGTTTGAGTGAATTATTCTTGCAAAATCCTTACTTCCATTTCTGAAAAAGAAGTTTGTAAAAGCAGATTTTACACTTTGAAAGAGCTTTTATCATTATTATGAGTTACAGAATAATGCCAGCTAAGGGCAAATGAATAAGAAACACATGGATTGACAACCACATCAATTACACATGTGCTTAAAAATTAAGAGAAAAATATGCTAGGATGCAATACATGAAGAGGTTTTAGTGATCCAAACTCTATTTGGAATGTAATTAAGTGTTCAAAAAAGTCACAGTAAAAAGGCTTTGAGAATTTTTTCCACAGCTGTAATTTTTCAAAAAATATACACAAGTCCATAAAATATGTTTTTTATGTGGGAAAAATAATCTAAACAATTAAGCCCACCTATAGTTAGGGCAGTCCAAAGTGAAGTGACATGGATAATAGGATTATAAAATGTCAGAGTAAGAAAATACCATAGAGCAGGGGTTCTTAGCCTTTTTTGTTCCACGAACCCCTTTGCCAGTAAGGGGAAAACCACAGACCCCCTTACTAAGTCCACACAATACTGTGTATTATTTAATAAATTTATCACATCCACACCAACATGTCTCCACAAGAATAATGTTTTTTTGAATTTCAATTCAAACTCATGAACCACTTGTTAAGAACTCCTGCCATAAAGGTTATGGGCAACCCTCTCATACTGATGTGGGGCTGAAATTGGTAAATTACTTGCTGCATATTATACAGCAGGTTAAAGAACTGGGCCTGATTTGCAACTCTTAACTTCAGGTTCAGACAGAAAAGAAGAGCAATTAGGCCACAGAAATGTCAAAATGCTTCCTGTTACTCGGTTAGATCTCTGTGACCCAACAATTAATAAACTCTGCAGCAGATATTTAATTAAATTCAACCTTTCATTTATGCAAAGTAGCATGGTGCAAATCATTTTTTTCAATTTACTATGCTGTGAAATAACTCTGAATATGTAGTATTTTGGAACTTGATACTGGGGTCAAAACCAAACAAAAGAACTTGAATTAATTACGGAAGCCAAGCCAAAAATATGAATTCTATTCTGAAAAATAAGAAATTGCTGCACGGGGGCTGGATGAGAGGAGACGAGGCCTATTATCAGCGTGAACTTGAGTAAGGCATTGCCTTGAGCCTCATATTTTTCATGCCACCTGCCAGGACTGAAACAATCACCTGGAAACACTGAATGGAAAACCTTTCTGAGAAGCTTTAGTATAATACAAATGTAATATTCTTGTCAGTATTATACTAATAGGAGAAAAGGGTATGTGTCTTTTACTGATTAACAGCATATAGCATTATAGGTAGCATAATACTAAATATTGCTTTTACATTTATATCACACTAATACTTTTAAAAATGCTTTTACAGACAATATTTTTTGTTGTTACAGTGTTGATAGTGGAAGTAGTTTTAAACAAAAGTCATTATAGAGCTAGAGTGTACTTTGGGGAAGTCTCAGAGGACTAACGAAAAGATCAAAGAATAGAAAATAGGAGTCAGAGTTCTATTTATAAATGTATTCCTCCTCTAGTTACACCTCTTGATCTAATTTGTTATTAATTCTACTTCAGTTTTTCGGACTACGTTCAGCATCTTTCCTCTGAATCACCCCATTGCCTCTGTCTCTGAATATACACACCTGCATTGTTGCTCTTGTTCTCTGAATTCATGTTTCCTGGTGATGGTAATGATATCATTGGCCATCCATGCACAGGCCTGACCCCTGCCTTAATTTCCTCAAGCTTGACCAAGCTCTTCCTGTTTAGCCAACCCTCTGTTACTCAGTGCGATTTATCATCAAGTCCTACTAATTGTTCATTGCACCTTTGAAATCACTGAATATTTGTTATTGGAGTTCTTGTAAGACAGCATAGTGAATATCTTTTGCATGACAGGGGAGGTGGAAATCTGGAACAGATGAACATTTTGAGTTGATTCAAACATTTGAATCTCAGCAGAGTTGCAACTCCTATTCGCCAGTTCATTGGACTCACCCAGGACACCTAACATAGAGATAATGATCAACAACACCCATCCCAGGAAGTGAAAAGTGTCTGCAACTGCAAACAATACTTCCATCCACCTATCCTGTGGAATCTAAGCCTCCTCTCAGTCAGAGGCAGGGTGGGCATCACCATCCCAAAATCCTCAAGACTGAGGAATGAACAAACATAAGGGAGGAAAGAAACTATGGACTAAAATAGACATATGATTATTTTAGCTATGGAAGAACTTGTATCATTGATATAAAGGCAGTGGCCACCAGAGGTTCTGAGGGGAGAGAGAGGGAAGGTATAACATGGGGGCATTTGGGGGACATTGGAATTGTCCTGCATGGCATTACAACGATGAATACAGGCCATCCATACATTTTGCCAAAACCTATAAAATTGTGCAGGGAAAAGTGTAAATTATAATATAAACTACAGCCCTTGGTTAGTGCAATTCTTCAATATGTGTTCATCAATTGTATCAAATGTACCACACTAATGAAAGATGTTGTTAATGTGGGAAAGTGTATGTGTGGGTAGTGTATATGAAAATCCCCTATATATTTTTTCTTTTTTCTTTTCTTTTAAATTAACATTCAAAAAATATGATTCCCTATATTTTTGATGTAACTTTTATGCAATCTAAAGTTTCTTTAAAAATAAAAATGTGTATATTTTTAAAAAAGACTTACCTCTGTATATATTGTTTGCAGAGAAACACTTTTTCATAACATCTGGTGTTCCTTCAATGTAAAGGAATACCAAGTAGCTAAACACTTCTGGCCAATCTCTATCCTTTCAGACATAACTAGTGGTTGAGTTTGTAAGGAGCTGATGGGCATGGGTCACTGAGATCCTTCCTTTGGTTTTTCCCTTTAGTTTTTCTCTTCAGAGTTAACTGTCTACAGAGGGCCAGGCTTGCCTCTTTCAAGGACAGGCTTGATTCCTGTTGATAGATATATCTCCCAGTCGCATGCTGCCTAGTCTACCTAGTATTGGGGTTCAGCATGAGGAAATCCACTTGCCTGCAGATAGATGCCAGATTTTCCAAAACTAATTGCTTTAACAAAGGAGTTATTTTGGTCTCTATTGTTGAATTTTTGTCTTATCTCAATTGTTTTCAAATTTAGATTGGAAACAGGATTTTCTTTATTGCATCCATGACTTGAAGACATCTCTATGAACATAATCTATATCATGTGTTAATATTTTCTTCTATGATTAATCTGATCTTTCTACAAGAAAAGAATGCATACATTATATTTTATATGGATGAATATATGCTGTGGATGTAAGAGACCCACTTTTTTGGTTGATGTCAGTGCATGAAGAATTTACTCCTATTTCTTAAGCTGCTTCATTAATGTACTTAGAATCACATTATCAAAAGATGGATCAAGTCTAAACCCTATGTAAGTATTGCAATTGTTATTACTTGATTTTTAGTAAGCATTTTTATAAATTTGGGAGAAAGGACCTGGAATGAGATTGCCTTCTCTAAAATCAAATGATTGCCTTTTCAAAACAAAACACAGAACTTTGATGACAAAATACAAACGGATTATGGGATATGGAAAATATAAAAAGATAAAAGAATGCACAAATTTGTGCAGAGGAGGAAATATTGAAGGGAAATTGGACTTGATTAAGTAAATATTTGACTTATTTGGTTTGAACTGATCTTTCTTAATATTAATACTCAAAGGTATTGTGGTTTTATAAGAACTGTTCTTTCTTTCATTCCCTCATGTCATTATTTTTCCTGTGGCACTAATTATGCTTTTCTGGACTTTTTATGATCCTTCCAAATTGATTAATAAGTGTGTATCTTTCTCCGTCAGCAAATTCTCCAGTGTGACAAAGTCTGTCTAACTAAGATAATTTGTTCTCTGGATAGATCATTAATGATGTGCAGCCATTGCTGTGTGTATTTCAGAATACCCAGGAGGCTGGGTATCTAATTGTGAATTTTCTTGCAAACCCTCAAGTTTAGGTTTCTAAAAAGATAAACATTTCTCAGAGTCAGTCAGTCTGCATATTTGCACCTGGTGTGTACATGCCTGTGTGCACTTTCCAGGTTTTTCTATCTCAGGGCCATTAGAGTTTCATCCGGAGTGTCTGAAGCATGAAATTACAAAATTTTTGTTCCAGGGGCACTGTCAGTTTAGGAATTAATTATAGGCAAAACATAACAAAACAAAACAAAAATCTTCAATCAGGATCATACATGATATGATGATGTATAATGAACTCAATCTATCATTATTAAAAGAGCATCTTGAGTTATTACTTATTCTCTATTTATTTCAAGGTTTGAGTTTTATTATTAGAATGTACATTAAAATTATTTTATTATTTCATTAGGTAATAATAATAGAAAGGACAATTTCATAACTTTATATAAATTAATGATTGAATGGATTAATACATGAAAATTATTTAGAACATCATTTAGTTATTATTATTAACTTTAACTTTGGGGAGTAGACTGTATTATTTTTATTTAGTCTAGGGATTAAAAGCATGAATCTGAAATTAAATCCAAAGGTACCAGCTGCATGGTGTGGACATTTTTTATGCCCTCTAAAATTAAATTTCTTAATCTGTAAAATGTGGATTAGACCCAACAGAATCATTGTGAGCTTTAAATGATTATCTTCTTCCTTCACTTGTTTTATTATTTTATGAATTTTCTACCTTTTACTGAACATATATGGTTTTTGTTATAATAATAATAAAAGATGCAATTCCTAAGAGGAAAGGAAGTATCTTTCTTGTTACTGGCTTTTTGTTCTGCCTCTCCTTGGCTTTCACCCTTCCTGATCTATCCTCAGCCTATCTTTCCAGCCATAATTCTCCTCTTCTTCTATCACATTAGATTACTTATATTTTTCTGAATATCGCTTGTCCCATTCTGTCTCCCTGCTCTAGATCTGTTTACCTGGAATATGCTGTTTAATGAAATCTATCTGATGCCATGTTTCTATAAAACCTTTCTAAATCCCTCTTGTGAAAATGAAGATAGGGAAGTGTTGGGTTCCTCTATGTTCTTGGCTATGTTGCATAAAAGAATTTAAGAACACACCAGTTTAGTTAGGCCAGTAAAAAGAATTTATTGGAAAACTGGAGGAAAAGAACAGAGATTGCTGAGAAACGGAGAGAAGGACAGAAATACACACCAAGATTTGGAGCGGGCTCCTCCAGGCAGAGAGAGTGGGCTTTGGCTTGTGAGGACACCTTTTAAACTATTAATTATTCCTCCTCTTGCTAATGCTAAGAGGAGGGGCCCCAGCTGTTATTGGTTACCCCTCTAATGGTGAGACCTGTTTGGAATATCTGGGGCCAAGGGAAGGTCCTGGAAAGAGAAACTGGGACCTCAAGGTTAAACTCAAGGTCTCAGTGAAGTCTTGCAGCCATGTCTGTCAGTCATATTGTGGCTCATCCTCTCTTCACCTCCATGGCTAACCTGCATCAACTGCCCTCTCAGAGTCCATGCCCTTATTCTTAAGGAAGTGCTGAGGGGTGATGGTCATTCTTCTGTAGTTACTTCCTGCTGGTTAGGACAGTAGTCCCTGTCTGACAGGATGTAAACCTTTCTAGCTATTCTATTGAGGTCAAGGAAAGATGGGTCTGATACTGTGGTTGGAACTGACTGAAATTCCCATGTGACTAATATCTTGATTTTTGGAAGGCATTAATTCTGGAAGAAATAAACATAGTTAGAATTTTGAAAATACATGGTCCCACTAAAAGAGAATGGTGGTGAGTAGGCCCAAAAAGGGGGCCAGCTATGACATACTGGTCACTGTCTGCACATCAATAATATCATTTCTTCCAATGCTAGAGTCACAACAATGATGGAGGAAGTTGTTTGTCTGGGAAGAGCGGTGTGGGGAGTGTACAGGAACCTTTTATGTTTTTTAATGTAACTTTTTTTGTGATGTATATATCTTCAAAAAATACAATTTACAAAAATGATGGAGTGGGTGATGGGGAGTGGGGTATATGGGAACCTCTTACGTTTTTTATGTTTTTTTATGTTTTTTAATGTAACATTCTTTGTGATCTATTAACTGTAATAAAAGAAGTGTTTAAAAAAATGATTAAGGGTGGAATCTAAGCCCCCTCTCAATTTAGAGGTGGACTGGGCATTGCCATCCCAGGGTCCTCAGGAGAGAGGAATAAAATATGGGTTAGAGTGGGCTTACTGGTAATCTACTATAGAATTGTTGTGATTCTAGCTATGGAAGAAATGATATCATTGATGTGCAGACAAACTTCGTATAGTTAACCGTAACCACATAGATTGGTTACTTTACCTAAAAATAAGCTTATTAAATTACAGTTGGCAATCAATGAAATTTACTAAATCATTTTAAGAAAGGATTGATCTACATTTTCTTCTTTAGCTTAATTTCATTAAACATGAACTTACAATTTTCATCATCTTAAAGACTTAATACATATAATGGTAATTTATTTGATTGGTATCCTATAAACCTAGGGAGATAACACCCAAGCTAAATAAAATTGAAACAATTATAGTTGATGCAAGGAATGTTCTTTTTCCTTCCTTTACAGGAGGCTTAAAGCCTCATTTCTTTAATAAAATTCTAAAACTGTGAATAATCTTAAAAGAATACTGACAGCTAAGTTCTGGAATATATTACAATTATTTAATTTGTTTTCATCATAATCACTGGGGTAATTGCAACATTTACCCAGTCTTGAGTTAGAGTCTTAACACCCCTAGTACCATGAAGTAAAGACAACATCCTACCTAACCTTTGGCATACAACCCTCTCAGAGCAACAAGTTGACCACCTGGCCTTTCCTAATCCATGGGAGACAGATCCACCCCTCTCAGACCTATGGGGTGGTGACCTTAACCTCCCTAATCCTTAGGGAATGTGCTCCACCACCTCCGTACCCTGGGGTGGCAAAACTCTCCCTGAACATCAGGTGGAAACATTTACCCTCTTCAACTGCTGGGGCAAACTCACCCTTTGGTACACAAGAGTGTGAAAGGCCAGGTGCCTTCACAAGCAGCATCCTTCCAAAGTTAATGGGAAACAGTATTCTTCCTTGAGTTCTTTTATGCTGTTGGTTAATTCTAGGGAGGGATTTTGTAAACTTGCTGGGTTTGGGTATAAACTGCTAACCCATTTCCATAGCAGTGTTTATCCTTAGGACACCTAGGAAAGGTATGAAGAGAGGCACTGCACTAGACATAAACCCACAAAGACAATATAAGCAACAACGAGACAGGCATACGGCAAGCAAAATAAAGCCAGTACTTTGGAAACCCATTCTTTTGTCTTATAGGCATATTCATTAATTACTTTAAAAATGAATTAACTTTACCAAGACCTTTAAAACATTCAATATCCCTCTGCATATGATCTAGAATAGAAAAGATATCACCATAATCATCAGGCATATATCTAAAATAGGAGAGATATGGGTTTAGTACTTAATACTAATCAATGCACTAATCAATGCTTAAGTTCTCTTTGAGCTGCAGTTAATAGATCTAAACTCCAGGTTTGCAATACCATACATGCTATCTCTCCATAGGAGCAGGCCATAGCGCTAATTGTGTTTAAGTTCTACTTACATTGCCCTGGTAGTTATTGCTTCTCTTGATATCCCCTTCACACAGGCAGCATGCTTCTGCACTGTTGAACCTAGAGAGAAGCTAGGAAGTTACGCTCCAGTTTCACTGGCCTGGTGCATAGTGCCTTTTAGCACTATGAAACAAAGCTAGTCTGGAGGCAATGTCTATTGCACATCTAGCCATATCAAGCCATTGCTGGCTGCTGCAGGAATCTGTTGCCACCTGTTGGGGCAAGATGGCTGCTGTTTGCTAAGAGTTCAGGCTTCCTGGGTTCCTCTCTTCCCTGGGCTTGTTTCTCTCCAGGTTCAGCTGCCCTGCTCGCTCTACAAGGCCAGCTGTAGACTGTCAGATGACCAGCTCTGTCTCTCTCCCTGGGGCTTGAGTCTCTCCAGGCTCAGCTGCTTTCCTCTGTGTGCTTACTTCTCAGGCTCCAGCTCAAAAACTCCAACCTCCCTTCTCTGGGGTGCAATTTCTCTGTGAGTCCCCACCCACTGGGTGGGTGGGGTCTCAACATCCTACTGATGTGGCCCAGTCAAAGCCTTAATCATTATTTAATCAAGTAAAAGTAAAACCTCTGAATCCAATACACTAATTCACCCAGAGGAAAAGTCCAGTTTATAAACATAATCCAATATTTCTTTTTGAAATTCATCAATAATATGAAACTGCTACAAAAACCATAGTCAAGTTTATTAAAAAAGTTCTCTGAGGATCAGTACCAGGCAACACTTCATTAGCTCAGGTTGCAACCATATACATTTGAATGTGATAATAATATTTTCTGTTTGTCCAGCATTTAATAGTTTACAAAGTACATCTATGTGCATTATCTCATTTGATGATCACATTAGTCCTGTGAGACAGACAAAAGAGCTATTTTTATATCAGTTCCACAAAACAAAAATTCAAGTCTGAAAGGATGTTATTTGTCCAAGGTCACAAGCTAATAAGCTCTGAAACCAGCGCTAAATCACATATCTTGCTTTTAGTATGTTCTCTATGTATCAACATGTTGTCTTCCACCACAAAGGACATATTAAAAGCAATTTGTGGCCCACATATTTTAATAAATGAGACTGATCTCTTCTGCCACCCTCTCCCCCAATCAGTACGTGAGTTTTTACTGCATTCTGTTTTCATTTGATTAGCAGAATCTTCAATGTAACATATTTTATGTGATTGCAAAATGCTCAGGAAAAACTCTAATTCTGATTAAGTCCATTCTTTCTTCCTGTGGTTTTCTATTACTTCACTGAACTGCTGCACTGCCTTTATCCATTGTATTCAATTTATAAAGACATGTAGTCTCCCATTTTCTATTCTTTTAACTGAAGCCCAACTAAATAGCTTTAATCTTACAATAGTTTCTACATTGCTTCTCAGCAGAATATCAATTAAAATGAACTGGAACTATGATGTATCAAACACTAGCTTGTTTTTCATTGAAATTTAACAGTATTTGATCAAAGCATCTACATATCACATACATTTAAGCATTTCTCATGGGCATCCTTCCTTGTAAGTGACTAGCATGGCTCTAGGTTATGGTTTCCCTTTAATTTTCCTTATTAAATTTTCAATCTTTATAACCAAAATTACTGCTCATTTAAAAAGAAAAACATTATTATTCCCACTAAGTCATAACTTTGGTTATATTTCTCCAAGGAAAATTCACCATTATTTTGACTTTGTTTTTTGAATCCTTAAACTACCCAGATTAAATACACACAGATGGAATTCATTCGATGATTTCCTCTGGAAAACAATGCTTAGTTCATTTATATTATGTGGCAGGGAATGCTATGGTTGATTCAATTTTGCTTGCCTCTAAGTTTTTGTTAGTTCTATTCCTCTTTGCCTGGAAAGCTATGCTAACCTTTTAGACCCGCCCCAGCACAGACACCACCATCCTTGTGAATGTATTCACAAGCCTTTGCTTTGTTACTTGTTATGGCTTCAGTTAGGGCTTACTTAAGTGTCAGTGCTATGTCAGGTGTCAGTTTAGGGTCCAAGTCAGGCCTTCCAGGGAACTACTGGCCTGGCTGATACCTCAGAAGAGGCCCAAAGCCAGAGCCATCAGCAAAGCGGCTACCTAATTTGTGAGTCACAGAGATAAATTTTTTATTGTTTTATGAAACTACATTTTGGAGGTAATATTTAGGCTGCACTAGATAAGTAATACGGAGTAGAATTTATTCCTCTCCACTCACCCACTTTATAAAAAACCTCCTTCTGGGTAGACTCTTTTCGAAAGGATTTTGATCTTTTTCATTATGTGAGAGTGCAGGTGGTCTTGAGGGGCAATGGCACAAGTGGAGATAATGAGGCATCATCCCAACTCCACTTTGGTAACTTGGTTCTAGTAACTAGAGGAATTGAAAACATCCTTCTCACTACTCTGCTTTTCTATGCATATATGCCTATGAATAAATACTTCAATGTTACCTGACTTACAGAGTGTAGCAGTTTGATATTGTTATGAATTCCAAAAATAGATATTGGATTATGTTTGTAATCTGGTCTGTACCTGGGCATGGTTAAATTATGATTAGGGCTTTGATTGGTCCATGTCATTAGGGTGTGCAGACTCATAGATAAAAGAAATGGCAAACAGAGTTGAGGGTTTTTGACGATGGAGTTTTGATGTTGGAGTTTGATTCTGAAGCCTTAAGCTAGAGCCCTGGGATGTAAGTTCACAGAGGAAACAGAAGCCAGCCCCAGGAAGAGAAGAACCCTGAGCCCAGGAAGAAGCAAGATCCTGGAAGGTAGAAACCCAGGAAGCCTGAACCCTCGCAGACGTGGGCAGCCATCTTACTCCAACACATGAAAACAGATTTTCGTAAGGGTCTGTAAGACTTTGGTAACCTATGCTTATGACCTGGTATCTATAAGCTCCTACCCCAAATAAATACCCTTTATAAAAACCAACCAATTTCTGGTATTTTGCATCAGCACCCCTTGGATGATTAATATACAGGGAGACTAGAAATTTTCTTCGTTCCAAATGAAATTAATATAAAGTGTTTCAAATATTCTCACTCAGCAGCCCTAAACTTCTAGCCACATTCTGGGATGAAAAGGCCAATGAGATGGTGACTGTTGTGGAATTTAAGAGAAGTTCAATTATTTGAGAATAGAGAGGCCAGGACTCAGGAATGATTTTGAGAAGGAAAAATGGTTTATTGACGGCCGGCCGGACTCGGGAGCTTTCTGTTTGAATCCCGAGCCCTGAACAAGATTTTCAAACGTCTTTTATACAGAGAGGAAAGGCCAAATGGTCCCTTTGTTTCAGTTCTCAATAGGCTTCAATTAGCATATATCTCTTTCACATCTTAGGTAAGCTTTTAGCAAGGACTCCAGACATTTTAGATAAGCCTTGGTTTTTGCATTTCCCCTAAATACTTAAAGTTTATAGCCCTTGCTTTGTTAAACATTTCCTGGGACTGGAGCCTGCTGTCACCGTCCCTAAGGGCAGGACTGCAGCCTCTTACCGTTCCACACCCACAAGTCAAACAACTTAGTTATTTCTGAAGAGACACAAGTCAAACAGCTTAGTTATTTCTGAAGAGACAAAGAGCCTTCCACCCATAGCCCACATCATTCCCCCCTTTCTGCCAAAGATTAACTTGCTAAGCTTTGGCATAATTATTGTTGGAGCTATGAGGTGGATGGCTGTCTGTTGTCTTGACTGATTATTTATCAGTCTTTAGTACAGCATCCAGGACCGTTTTTAGAAGTTTAGAGCTTTTCATTCTGGACAGCAGAATCTTGGGCAGGGGCCTCCTGCAGTTATTCTGTTGCCACTGGCACTCACGTGGATTTCCAGTCAGGTTCCAGATCCATCTATTACTTTTATTTTACTCTTAAAGAGTTTACACCTTTAATTTAAAAGGGGTGCTGAAGGGAGACGATCTCTTTTCTGTAACTGCTTCCTGCTGGCCATGGGCTGTAGTCATTGCCTAATAAGGTGTAAAACTCTTAATTTATTCTAACTGGAGGAAGATGGATCTGGCATTCTGTACGAAGTTGGATGAAGTTTTCATATGGTTAATAAGATGTTCACTCTGAAAGAAACAAACTTAATTAAAAATTTGGAATACCCGTTTTTAAAAGAGGACACATTGGATTACAGAGATAGACAAGATTAGATGCCTATAAAGATGGCATTCCTTAAAAGCTGGTGGGAACAGCATATATATTCTTTTTTAAGTTATCCATCTTTAGAGAGAAATTGCAACAGACACTTAGCTTTGTCTGAAGACACATTCCAAGCTGTTCAATGATTGACACTCATTCGCTCTGTCAGATGCTCCTGGTGAACTGGCACTCCTTGGGCAACTGGCTTCACTCAGGATTAGAACACTAATTTGGAAATACTCTTAGTTTTCACCTGTGGGAGTGATCAGAACTACAGAATAAAGATTTTTACACCTTGGTTTTCATTGTACAATTTCTAGCAATTTTGACTTGTTCAATAGGTGACTCACCATCAGCAAGCAAGCCTCACTTTTGCTAACTGAGACTGGCTGAGACTGCCACCTTATTCTATAGACATGTTATTAACTGTTTAGAAAATGATTTTACCAGGAATTTAACATGTCTAATATACTTCTGCACTTGATCCAAAATAGAAAAGATAACATTACAATTATTAGGCATATATTTAGTACAGGATAAAAGTACAGCACTTAATATTAACTAATGTATTACTTAATGCATAAGGATTCAGAGTTGCCATTATTAGTTTTGAGTTTCAGGTTTGTAATACTTTACATGTTATCTCTCCATGAGAGCAGGCCATAATGCCAATTGTGTTTAAGTTTTACTTACAGTCTCCTGGTATCATGGCTCCACTTAGCATGTTCTTCAACGCAGTGAGCAAGTTGCAGCATCCTTCATCTTAGAGAGATTTTCCAGTATTCTACTAGCCTGGTGCATAGCGCTCTCTGGCACCATGGAACAGTGCCAGTCTGGAAGCGATATCCATTGTACACTTGGCTGTACCGAGTCATTATTGGCTGCAGGAGCTTGAAACTGCAATATAGTTTCCATCAACTTCAGGAGCAGAACCAGAGACTGATATAGCACATATTTTTAATTGAGGGGTCAGTGACCAGCCTAGCCAATAACTCACATGGAGAGGCCACCTGTAATGTATACAAGGCCTGGTTCGAATGCACAAGAGTTTGACAATGTTAAAGTTTATTCCTTGTTTTATATATATTTTAAACAACTTAACGCAATACATATATCAAATGACTATTTACTTACACAATTTTACTATGAAGATAACAGTAGGTATTTTACTTTAGTAATAGAGGAAAAATATTATTTTTCATTGTTAGAATGAAAACAATTTTTCCAATAGAATCAAGACAACTTTTTATTATCATTTACTTAAATGTGTATTTTGCAGTGGCCTTCAGACAGGTTTATTATCATGAAGTTATTTCTGCTACCAATACCAATCTAAGTTTCTTTAGTTAACAATGACTTCTACAACTAGAACTATTTAAACATTTTCAGTTTGGAAGATGTTTTACAAACTCTTTATAATTGACTATAACCGCATTGACTAGACACCTCATGTTTAAATAAACTTACTAAATTACAATTACCAATGAAAGAAATTTACTCTTTATTTAAGAGAGCATATCTACAATCTTTTCCCTTTAGCCTAATTTCACCAATGTGAACTTACAATTTTCACTTACAATTTTCATTACCGTAAAGATTTGTACATATGTTAATTTAGTTTATAAATTAACTATGGGAGATTACACTCAAGTTAAATAAAATTGAAACCATAATAGTTTATGCAAGGAATGTTCTCTTTTTCCCTTACAGGAAGCTAAAAACTTCTTTTCTTTAAGTTATGAAAATTATTAATTTAAAAGCATAACTGACTACCAGGTTTTAAAACTCATGCATACTGACTTCCAGGTTTCAAAACACATTACACAATTACTTAATTTTTTAAAATCATAACCCAGGAAAGATCTCTCCATAGTTTTTATGGACTTTCCTTTTCTTACTGAAATTTGTTAATAGAGCCACTAATTACCTTATTTTGTTGGAAAGAAATCTTCTGGAAGAAAATAAGGCTCACCAGATTGTGGAGAAGAAAATACTTTATTCTCAATCTTGCAAGAAGGGGCGCAGAGCCAGATATGGCTGGTGCCCCGAACAAAGAAAAATGACACAATTTATACCCCTAAGCCTAGCATGCAAGCTCTTCCTGTTTTTCCATAGATTGGATACTTCAGAAGTTACAGTTTATCTGAGATTTAACTTTCCCACGCAAAAGTTTGATTTAACTGCTTCTTCTATCACATTCCAACCATTTTAGTTTTTACCTGCTCCCCCCTTTTTCAAATAAGGAATAGAATTTAGTGCTGAAATGGCACCGACTTAGTTAGCTCCTTCTTGGGCATCCTTCCACTGCCCATAGGACTGGCCTAAACTGGTCTCCTCCACTGCTGTCCAACCCGGGAGTGGGAGACTGAGGCAGCAGGCCGCCGGGTTACATCAACATTTTTCTTCTGTGAAAATTAACCTAATCTTTGTTTTGTTTTGTTTTTTTTTTTTTTCAATTTATGGCTGACAAAGGTTTAAACTGGGAAATTACCAGGCAAACTGATTCTTAATTCCCTAGCCTAGTAGATAGGTTTAATCTGCCACACCTAGTCTTGCCTTAAAAGCTCTTGCAAAGAGGAGGCCCTTTCCCAATTGTTTCCATAATTAGATTTCTATGACTTTTTCATCCTGCTTAGTTCAATTTGGGCTTTAAGAATATTTATAAATATAACTGCATATTTAATTTTTAACAATTTGAGCAAATAGGCAGACATGAATAGTTTGACACAACAACATGACTTTAGTTACTTTAAACTTTTCAAAGACTTTTGAAACTCTTCTTAATTTGCACTATGACCATGCAGTTTACCACAAGAATTTTCTTTCTTACTTAATGGATTGTAATAACCAAAATGTTCTCAATGCCTTAGCACCATTGTTTTAGAACTTTATATTTTACCTTGAAATTAGCAGAATTTTGGATAAGCAACAAGATTAGTTTTATATATATTTACTGAGGCTATTTGAAGCCTCAGGGAGACAGACTGCTTTCTCTCATGAATTGCCACTCTTAGGAACACTGACCGTCAAGGCAGGAGACTTCTCCCCCTCCACCCCCCTTTTTGATTTTGGAGATAATAAAACTCCAGTGGCCATTTAACCTTATTCTATCAGGCAGCAATTTATTTAGTTTACACTTGAACTCATGAGAGAAAGGGTTACTAATACCAGGAGAGGAGACAGTGATGTCCCAGCTCTTCTCAATTATGAAATAACCATAGGCAAAGGCAAAGGGTGAGGTTAGGCTTGAAGTAACCATAAACAAAGGAAAGGTTAGTGTAGAATTTACACTTAAATAATAGTTTCAGGCTAAATTCACCCAGCTATAATCTCAGTTATTGTCTTTCCACTGTTTTACAATATAAATGCATTTATAAATGATTTTAACTCTTAGTTACAGTTTTTATTAATTTTTAAAACCTATTAATTTTATAACACCTTTAAATACCTTTCATTCAACTTATAACATATTAAATGAACTTAACCATTACTTTAATTTTTCCTTTAAAGTGAAAGAATAAATCTCTTGCAGTTAGTTTGAAATAAAAGGCTACTTTTCAGGATTTGATTTCTAGAACATAAAATGTTCTTTTAAAAGAGGTAAGACTCTTCTTCAAACATTGAGGATATGATGAGGTTAAAGCACAAGAAGCTATTGATAAAATATTTTCTTTGTATATTGATCTTACTCAATTTAATCATAAAAATTTCCCTTCCACAAACCTTCTACACTTTCAGTATTCATTCAGGTTCTGTCCCACACTCTACTCTTTCCAATAATCAATCATTTTATCTTAGGACAAAATCATCTTCTGTTGCCTTAACAATAAAAACACACTCCATATATCCCACATACTAAGTTACCAGGCAAACTTCTTGCAACATATAATTGCCATTAATACTAAACAAGTTTGTTAAAATAATGAACTTTTCTTCACTTTAAATACTTAGTAGCATGTAATACCAGAAACAGTTTTTTTGGAAGCAAGTTGGCAGGGGAGATTGGCTGCCGAATAAGTTTGTTATAAAATTGCCTTTTATTATTATCAATTCAGTTTTGTTAAATAATGACTTTCTGCAATTAGCCACTTAAATACCTTAAACAATGCTTTGTAAAACTTTTATAATTATTTATACCCTTAATACAAAGTTTACCTTCACAGAACACATTCTCTTACTTAAGGTTACTACAATACCTTCTAAGAACCTGAGCAGAATGCAAACGTATTTTGGCTTTGACACCCTAAGGAGGGAACTTTACTGCATTTATTCTGATTCTGCTTTTCACCTCCTTCACTTCCCCCCCTTCCAGGCAGTCGGGTGCACAACAAACAGGAATGCGGCTTATGAATAGAAGGGTGGACTCACTGGAAAGGGGCAAGCCGCTCCCCCCTTTCCAGCTTTCAGCCAAAATGGGCAGACAGAACCTACTCAAATTTGGCAACTCTCCCAGGAACCCAGCCGCCCTGACTGGGACATTCCCAACAGACTTGGGTGCTTGGCGCGGACACAGATGGCCTCCAAGCCCCGGCAAAGGGCCAGACCAGAGACAAGACACCAGAACATGCACAAACATCTAGACTCCTCAGCTTTTGCCCCAGAATCATTTCACCCCCTTGCCAATGGCAAGGGAGGGCTCCAGCTCAGCTGTAATTCTACTTCATGTAAGGACACAACTCCAACACTAACATTGAGCTGACACAGACAGAAGCACAAAGGTCACTAATCTGACTCACAAGTTTATATATTTATTTTCACCACGGCTGCCCCCACAGCCATCACAAACCTCAGAACACTTAACATTTGGTATAAAGCAAATTCATTCACAAATTAGCACCATAACAAAAGATTTCAGCTAGACTTTTCCACTGTTTAAACTTTACACCCAGACCAAGCTCCACAAGCTGATCCATTTTCCTGTAACCAAGTTTTGTTTTCCTTAATCTAGACCAATTTCCAGGATATTAGGACTCGAACCTATAAATACCCTTCCTATTAAAATCGAGACTCCACTCCTTTAGTGGATATGAGACCAGTACCAGATTCTAACATGCAGTTAGACAAACCCAAAACACCAGGGCTTTTCCCCGGTTTTCCTCCTTTTCCCAAGCCTAGAGAGAACGGCTTCCCCCCAGCCTTCTGGGGCTACTAGGGTTCTCTCGGGAGGTGATCAGCCTCCCCTTCCTAGCAATTAAAGCTAGGGCCTTCCAGACTCTGCTCACCCGGGGAGTCTTACCTTCTTCCCTGTTCGGAGCTCTTTTTCGTTCCCAGAATCTTTCTCTTCAGACCTTCCATTTCCCCTTGATTTTGTCGGGAAGATTCTGGTGGAGCCCACATCTTTTCTGGATTAAATTTAATCCAGGGGCGCCCAGATTTGGGGTTCACCCGAGTCCTCCCGGCCTCCTCGGGGATTTGGAAGGGGCAGCAAAATGCTACCGTCTCTGGCCTTCATTTATTGTCCCTTCGTGGTCGCCATTAATGTTGTGGAATTTAAGAGAAGTTCAATTATTTGAGAATAGAGAGGCCAGGACTCAGGAATGATTTTGAGAAGGAAAAATGGTTTATTGACGGCCGGCCGGACTCGGGAGCTTTCTGTTTGAATCCCGAGCCCTGAACAAGATTTTCAAACGTCTTTTATACAGAGAGGAAAGGCCAAATGGTCCCTTTGTTTCAGTTCTCAATAGGCTTCAATTAGCATATATCTCTTTCACATCTTAGGTAAGCTTTTAGCAAGGACTCCAGACATTTTAGATAAGCCTTGGTTTTTGCATTTCCCCTAAATACTTAAAGTTTATAGCCCTTGCTTTGTTAAACATTTCCTGGGACTGGAGCCTGCTGTCACCGTCCCTAAGGGCAGGACTGCAGCCTCTTACCGTTCCACACCCACAAGTCAAACAACTTAGTTATTTCTGAAGAGACACAAGTCAAACAGCTTAGTTATTTCTGAAGAGACAAAGAGCCTTCCACCCATAGCCCACATCAGACTACTTAACAAGATCCCACTGAAAATGACTGAGAAGAGCAATATAAGAGGGATCAGCCTGGGCCCAAATTCAAGAAGTTTGACCCATTTGGAGGTCACCTCATAGCCCTTGAACTTACCTCATGTTGGAAACTGAGGCACAGTGTCCTCACAAGGAGAGACGTGCTGTCTCCATGCTAGTGCTGTCTCCATGGCTACGCTTACACCCTAAGGCATGCGTTAATTAAGAGTTCCAGGCAAATGGGATGAAGCTGTTAAAGGCTGAAAGAAAAGATGAGCACATACCTTTTGTAGTGAATAGAACACTTAGACTTTGTACCTTGAGATAAGATTTTTTAAAATTCCTTAGACTATGGGTAATGCTGATAGTTAACTCATGTTCCTGCTTGTTGTCACGTAGGCTACGTGTTCCTGCTTGTTGTCATGTAGACTGGGATATAAGAGAGCCCCTTGAAAACAATAAAGTTGTCTGAGGAGTTATTACTCGCAGACCCCATGATCCCAGCTCTTTTGCTCGTTCCTGCTCTTTGTTTCCTTCCCCCTTTTCTCTTTCTCTCATTACCGATACCCTTCAGGTTCAAATCTCCAACCACCTCACATTCTAAGCAGGTTTGCAATGCTTGGGGCAGAGGCTAGGCCCGGCAGGGCTACAGGCACAATGGGCCATGTGGGAATCAAAGGAGGTATGTTATGAAAAAATCGAAGAGAGGACGCTGCAAAAGGAAACCTGAAAGCTGAGAAACACTTCCTTTTAGATTTAAATTGTCTATCACTGCAAAAGGCATGAACTTGGTGAAGCCTCTCAAGGGATTGCAGAAGAATGTAGCCATTATCTAGAACATGGAAAGAGGATAGTACCTGCAAGTATCAGGATAAAGGACTTTCTGAGTACACGGATGAAGGGGAGTTCAGTCAGAATCTTGAAAAGAGGGGTCAGAGTGACCCAGGATGAATTCTATGAACATGTGGAAAATTGGTTTTTAATTACTGAAGTTGTAGGGAAACAGAAAAATCATGCATAAAATAAAGAATTTCCATATACAACCCTATTGTGAATCACCCTTGCATTAGTGTGGTACATTTATTGCAATTCATGAAAAAATATTTTATAATTGTATTATTAACTCTAGGCAATCATTTACAATAGGATTCACTGCTAGTGTTGTAGAGTCAGTCCTATGTTTTTGTTTTTATCAAGTTTTATTCTAGTAACATATATCCAACCTAAAATTTCCCCCTTTTAACCATGTTCAAATATATAATTCATCTTTTGAGAATAGTGTATCTGGAGGGTGACCAGCGAAGACAAAACAGAACATCAAAACAACTGGGAAACTTAGAACCATGCAGCACTGATTAGTCGTCTAGGTGAAGAACAGTGGCTTTGAGGGGCCCTGGGCAGATTATCATTGAGTTGAAGATTTTCTATAACAAAGCATTTTAAATTGATTGAACATATGCATAAAACAGAAACACCCGTGAATGAGTACACAAAGACAAGAAATAATTATTCCACAAAACTGAGAGCACACTCAAGGAAAAGGGCTTGTCTGTTACGTCTTTGGGTACTCAGCTGCCTGGCATAATCCCTGCCATTTATTGGTATTTATGGGTATTCAGTGAATATTTGTTCAAATGGCAAAATGAAATTTTGTTAATTTGATTGGCCAAATTGTGCTTTGCATATTTTTTTCTGGGCACACAGATCGTGAAAAGTGGAACTGGGTTTAAATGCTGATTTTTGGTTATGACTCGATCCTCTGTCCACCTTACAGACCTATCTATTAATAAACCCATACCAGTCATGCTCATGATTCCTGCTGATTTTGAAGCAATACCTGAGGCATGAAGCAAAAGAATTGGTTGGGAAATAGAAGACTGCGGCACCAGTTTGGATCATGTCTAGAATTGCCATGTATGGCAAAGACTAGACATTCTTGTCCCCTAACTTCCTACTGGGTTCAAGGAGGGGGGGGGGGACAGACCTAAGGCTAGCAGGACAGAGAGATGAAGTTTCTTCTTCCCCTGCTCCCTTCCTGCTTCAGCACCACAGTTGTGACAGTTCCTGGGACCATGGCTCCTGTCAAGTAACCCTCCCTTCCATAGCTCCAGATTTCACCAGGCTTTGGTAACACTTTCTACCCTCTGGACTCTTCATGTCTAAGGGAGGTACCAGCTTTCTGTGGGTGCTAACCCTCTGAGCCAAATGTCCCCTACTGTCATCTGCTGGATGCCTTAACCTGTCCATAAGCTGTGTAAATAATCTCTTCATTAATTTGCTTCAAAAATTCCAGGTGAATGAGCCCTGTGTTTTCTGCCAGGACCTTGAACGGTAGAGCCACTCCAAGAAAAATGTCCCTTGAGTCTTAAAAAGGCACTGCTTTATATCAGGTTTTCTCAGCTTCAACACTATTGATATTTTGGGCTGGATAATTGTTTGCTGTGAGGAGCTGTCTTGTGTGTTATATTTAGCAGCATCCCTGCCCTCTACTCACTAGATGCCAACAGCACCCCTTCCCCAATGGTGACAATAAAAATGCCTTCCTTTTTTGGCAACAGACATTACCAAATGTCACCTGGGGGGAGGGGGCAAAACCACCTTAAGTTCAAAACCAATACTTTCTATAAGTCTTGCCTCTTACAGCATTCTTTCTCTTTACTTCTCATTTCCAATCTACAATATATATTTTTGTCATTCATTAATAATTATAATACAACTTGGAATTCATTTTTCATATAGTAACTAATTTTCATTTCAGAGAAATCCTGTAAAATGGGCTTTACCTACTTTAGTGCTGTGTGAGACTGAAGGTCAGAGAAGTTAAGTGATTTCTCCAAGAACACTCAGGTAATAAATGAGGCAGTGGGACTGAACTCTAACCTTTGGCTTACAAATTTCTTGCTGTTTCCTAATGTTTGTCTATCTGAGGTGATTTTGACTTCCAGGGGACATTTAGCAATGTCTGAAGCCATTTTTGGTTGTCACAGCTGCCAGGAGGGATATTAGTAGATAGAAGACTGGCATGCTCCTTAACACTGGCATGCTTCAACGCACAGGACAGCTCCCCCAACAAAGAATTCTCCAGCCCAAAATGTCAGTAGTGTCGAGGCTGAGAACCCCTGTTCTATTCACTACACTATATTTCTCCTTAACCTGCTAGTACTTTCTCTGAATTTTTCCTGTCTTCTCAGCTAGTATATTCCTTTGCATTTGTAGAGATATATCAAAGGCAAAAATTGACTGATAGTAGCTCATTTTCAAGGAATTTAAATCTTAGTAAGTTTAATAATCTTAAAAATGTTTAATCCTCCCCCCATTGTTTTTAACTCACCTTTTTCCTTATAGTCTATGTTGGTGAAAAAGTGTAGAGAGAAATTCTTGTTTTCTTAATTATATTTGGAAAGCAATTTTGGAACATAAAAATGACCAACTAAAAGAGGCATATCTAGTGGTGATGAATTCAACCAGTTTTTGTTTGTTTAAGAAAGATTTTATATATATACTTGGCTGGATAATTTAGCTAAATATAGATACTTGTTGGCGGTATTTTTTTTTCAGGATTACATTTTTCACTTCTCTCCTTGCTTGCAGTTATATTTCTAGTTTCTGAAGAGAAGTCCTCTATAATTCTTATTATTCCTCTATAGATGAAGTGGTTTCTGTTTCTCTGGGTTCTTTCAAGATTCTTTTTCATCTTTATCTTTTTGGCAGATGAATATGTTATGCCTAGGTATTTTCGTAGTTATGTTGTTTGGCTTGGTTTGTCTTGCTTTATGTTCTCTGAGCTTTCTGGACCTGTGATTTGGAGCCCATCATTAATTTTGGAAAGCTCTTAGCCATTATTACTTCAAATATTTTTTCTTCTCATTCTTGTTCTTTGTTTTTTATTTCTTCTACTTTTATTATTCTAGTTGAATGCATGCAACACCTTTCGAATATGTGCTACAATTCTTTCATCCTCTATTCCTCTCCCCCACCCCCACCCCATTCTTTTCTTCTCTTCACATTTCAGCATTTCAGTTTGGGAAGTCTCTATTGATTTATCTTCATGTTCACTGATTTTTCCCATGGCTACATTAAGTATTCCAATGAGTCCTTTGAAAGCTTTCTTCATTTCTGTTAATAGCATTTCCTTTTGATTCTTTCTTTGAGTGACCATCTCTCTGCCCACATTGTCTTACATGGTGGTCTGCTTTTTCCTTTACAACCCTTAACATACTAATCATGCTAAACATTTAAATTCCAAGCCTGATAATTCCAACATCTGTGTCATATCTGAGTTTGGTTTTCATTATTGCTTTGTCTCTTCAGACTGTGTTTTTTCTTGTCTTTTCACAAGCATTGCAAACTTTACTACGTTTTAGATGGGGGTTCTCAGATACTTTACTCAATCCCCATGGAGGGAAATCATCCTTATATATGGGGACATTTTAAAACAAGGTATTGCACAAGAGAAGAGGCTTATGGCAATCAAGGCGAGGGGCAGCTTTGACATTTCTTTGCGGCCAGCCTGGCAGATATTTGGAAGATCCTTAGCTTTTCATGGCAACCCTCTGAGTATTTGGGGAGTTTTAGGAATGGAGGTAGTGCTAAGAATAGAGTACTAGGACTTACGTGCCACTGGAAAGTAACTTATTGTAAGAGGTGCATGTAAAATATTGCACTTTAATAGGATCATCCGTTTTCTCACAATCAACACCAGGTCACTTCTTAGAGTTGTCAGACTGCATTTGTCTCTGAACAACATGAGGTTTTTGGTACTGAAGATGAATGATATATATGAAGGTAATCATGGTATAGGATTTGGAGTAGGAGACAAGCAGATCAGGTAGGTCCTGCTTCTGACGAAGAATACAATCACAGAGAAAGATACTTTGAAAGAGAAAAGATTAGAATAGCCTCTGAAAACACATACATACACATGAATCACAGTTATTTGTGTTGCAAATTCCTTAATGTAAATCTAAAAAATTTATATACAGTTTTGTTTCTCTGTTCTTCAGTAGAGAGAAACTATGGGGTGTGCAGGCTCCTTACTATGTATATGTCTATGCTTTACAATGTATATGCCTATACTTCAGTTTGTCCTAGTAGTGAATACAGCACCTGTGGTAGGGAGAATCATGACTCCTCAGTGATATCCACATTCTAATCTCTAGAACTTGTGGTTATATTATATACATGGTAAAGGGGACATAACAGATGTGATTAAGCTAAGGACCTTGAAATGGGAAAATTTATCTTGGATTTCTCGTTCAGCAAATCTAATCTCCTTAAAATCTGAGAACCCTACCCACTGTGTTCAGAGGTTAGATGTGACTATGAAAGAATGGCCAGAGAATGCACTGTTGCTGATTTAGAAGACAGAGGAAGGGGACCATGAGCCAAGAATGGGGGAGTGGGCTACTCTAGAAGCCAGAAAAGACAGGAAAGTTGATTGTCCTCTAATGCAGACACCATGACTTTAGACCAGAGAGAAGAGTGTTGGATTTCTAACCTACAGAACTTTAAGATAACATGTTTGTGATGTTTTGAGCCATTAAGTTTATGGTCATACAGCACCTCTTTCAGAAATTAATAGCTTCATTTCTAATAGTTCTATCTTTATTCAAAATGGAAAGCTTTTTTAGAAGCTCTCCCTGCAAACTTCCAAACTTCAGTACTATATCACACAGATTATCAATATGACATTAATATCCTAGAAGTGACATTGGTCATGATTTCAATTTAGAATATTAAAAAACCTTTTGAAAAATATCAACCATTAACCTAATGACAACCTACATATTCATAAATTTAGCAGTACACATATAGTGGATAAAATTACTTCCACTTCTTAGGAGACAAGGTAATCAAGCTCTCTGACTTGCAGAAATGTGTATATTCTGCTCTAGCTGGGAAATTTTTATATGCTGTTATTGGTTTTCTGTATGAGTCACTGCATTTCCACCTCTTCAAGAAGTCTCATGGTACATTGCAAAATTACAAAGAGAAAATGGGATTGGCAATGAATTTCCAGAGCTAAAAACAAGCTACAGATGAATGGGACCAAAATCCTATTAATCGTATCAGAGAGAGGAAAGGGATAATATTTCAATATAATTGGGGAAAAAAGCACATAACACTTTAAAGAAAACTAAACTCTAGAACTTTGTAGCAAATACAAAAGAAACTTTAAGTTAGACAGGAAAAGTGATCTTAAAACTTCCTTACTTAGTCTTTGGGGGGCTTCTGTTAAATCTGCTCCAGGGAAAATAAAGTGAATTTAAACAAGAAATGAGCATATATGCCCACACATCAAATGAGTGACAGCTTCGTTTGTTGTGAATCCCCAAGAAGTTGACATTTTTTAAAATGTTTTTCTCCTTTATAAAGATTTCTTCTCAAAGAAAATTGCTAATGGAAGGACCTTGACATTAGCAACATAATCACAATAATTGAATCTTCTTATGAAAGATATATCTTATAGTAAGTTGGCATTTTTGATTCTCTGGTATTTCTGCTACAGTTATGGTAATTTAGTTATTTTGCTTAAAATATCAGAGGAAAGACTTAAGGGGATATATGACAGAATAAGCAAATTATTTTCCACAAACTACAGTAACTGCAAACATGAAAGTTTAAGTTTAGTAGTGAGTGAAAAAAATGTCTTATTTGTGGAGAACATACAAGCAGTTCATTCTTAATTTTGTATTACATATTTTGTGAAATATAATTTTTTCTCTTCAATTTTTAGCCTGCTTTTGAGACTAGATGCATGTAATAATTCTTGATACTGTCCAATAATTGTATGTTACATATTATGAATTCAGAACATTTAGGTAAATCTCAATTTTTGCTAAACAATAAACAGTGAATTATATTAAAGAAGCCATCCTGAAGGTAAATAGAATCCAGTATAACTAATGCTCCTTAATTAGTTTGTATCAGGAGTCCTTGCCCTTACTTGGCTTAAGCCAAAATGAATTGCATTAGCACATCTTAAAAAATAGGAGGAAATAAAGGTCAGAGAACAGTGCCTATCAGGAATTAGATTATCTGGTCTTTTGGGGACAACAAAGGGAGTTTACTTGTCAATAATAATGCCAATTATGATGCTTCAAAACACCTCTGTTCTCTTTGTACAAAGAAATCAAGTGGAATCACAAGACTAATCAATTGAAATTGTTATGATCACTGTAGCAATTTGGTATTGTTTATGAATTCCAAAAATAGATATTGGATTATATTTGCAAACTGGTCTGTTCCTCTGGGCATATTAGATTGTATTAGATTCAGAGGTTTCACTTTTACTTGACTAAATTTTGATGAAGTCTTTTGATTAGACCACATCAGTAGAACGACATGGCAGAGGGGAGAATTGGAGTTTTGAACTGGAGCCCTGGGAAGTTAATACACAGAGAAGGAGAATACAGAAGCAGATATGTAGGAAGAGACAGTCCCATAGACATGGCAGAGAGAGAGCCTGATAATCTACAGCTGACTTTGTGGAAAGCACAGAGCAGCTGAGCCCAGAAAGAAATGAGCCCCAGAAAGTGAGACAAAGACTTACACCAGCCTAAGCTGAGATCAGAAGGAGTTGGAACTATGGAACCTTAGGAGGAAAAGGAAGGCAGAACCCTTGCAGAGACTGGCAGCCATCTTGCTCCAAATCATGGCAACAGACTTTGGTGAGGGAAATAAAGTACACTTTATAGCCTTGTGACTGTAAGCTTCTACACCAAATAAATACTCTTTGTAAAAACCAACAGATTTCTGGTATTTTGCATCAGCACCCCTTTGACTGCCTAATACAATCACTAAGGAAAATCACCATCAACCCATCCTACTACCACTCTAAGCAGCATACAGAACTTTGTAATTATATTTCTTTCAACAATCTACAACTGAGCTACAGTGATTTGCAGTTTCTGATAATTATACTTATGAAAATGAGAAAGAAATTCTGAAAAGCATCCCCTTTCATATTTAGTAATTGCAAAGTGAACACTTTTTCAGAAAAAGGTAAACACCTTTCATAAATGACAAACTTTAATGAGCACTTACATGCAAGATTGTGTTCCGAGCGCTTTACAAATACTAACTCCTTTAATATTCACAGCAGAACTGTGAGGTAGGTACTATTGTTGCTCTGTTTTGTAGATGAAGGAGGTGTGGCTCAAAATAATTGTCATTTGTGCAATGTCATGCAGCTAATAGAGGCAGAGGTAGGATTTGTATATTGGAGTGTGACAATGATATATCCTGAAATATAGGAATATATACTCAATATATTCCATTTTTTAACTATGACATGAAATTATCTCAGTGAGGTGGAGGGAGGTTCGATGGCCTTCTCTTAATGCTAAATCCGTTTTGTTTCCATGAAAGGGCAGTGGCAATCATACATTCCTGTCTAGGAAAACTTTGTTAAAAGTGAGTTAAGTAAGACACTGGTCTCCAAGAGCTCTTTTGTTCTTCATATTTATAAATCAGCACGGAAATCCTGGGAGTTGAGGAAATTCACATAGAGCCAATCTTTACCCATGTCCTATTTTTCAACAGCAGCTTAACCATGAGCAATTTGTAGTAGAAATAAGTGCAGGTTCTTCGTTACTTTTGTTTACCTAATAATTCAACACACATTTATAGAACCATACTGTGTGTCAGGAAATGTTCTAGATTCTGGAGATTCACTGATGACTGAGACACGTATCCTGCCTTCAGAAAGGTCACAGTCTAGTGAGGGAATCAGAGAAATAAGTAATTTGCAAATACGTGTAGTAAATGCTATGCTAGATAAAAGCAGAGTGCTATAAGAGAGGAGACTAAGAAAGATATCTTAGGTAAAATACCATTATTTAACTTCTGTTTCTCAAGGCCCTCAGTAAGAGTAGGCAAAAATAGCAATGAGCCAAAAACTTAGGTTTTTGAGAGGATTACATGCATATTTTTCACAAGCATGGATAGGAACTTGGATTACTAAAATCAACCAACACATTAAGCTCCATGAGGTCCTCAAGGGCAAGAACTGTGTCTTGGACAGCTTTTATATCGTTGGTGCCTAAGGCAACATCTAACCTACATTAGGTGCTCAGCAAATGGTAACTGAACTGAATCCTTCAGAGACATGTCTAGTTTAAACACTGTGTTTAAGAAAGGCATGGACCACTAGGGAAGATACAAAAAAAGAAAAAGAATGATCGAAGTACATATAAAATGTCTTGACCCCAATTGAAGTTTCTGAGTTTTTCTACTAACTTAACTACAGGAATGAAAATCCCTGAGCAAGTGGGCTTGTTGTTGAACCTGATCTACTTTCTCAGTAGGTCTCTTGGGGAATATTAAATATATGAATTGTGAGGAACAATTGACAAAGTGTATGCATATCATTTGAGGTAAAGAAGTTTAATGTAGGAGGAAATCATCACAACCCTAGAAAGTATCCAGAGAGAAGTTAAGAATCACTAGCCCTCAAGGCCACTTGAAGGACGAAAACCTAAGTAGACGGTGGAATTGAATTTGATGTAAATTTAGAACAAGAAATGTTTCAAGCCTATTCAGTGTGTCAAACCACATTTTTCCTTCTTCCCTCCAACTCTTTTCCCAGTAGGAAATTTGAGAATGGAAAAGGAAGAACAAAAAGGTTAAGTTGGAAGTCGAGATGGTACCACAGGAAAAGTCTCCACAGACTTGTTGCAGAATTTAGCCCCACAAAAGAACAAAAATATTAGTCCACTACCCTCCACTTTCACTACCTGCTACCAATAGAAGTAAATACTTTTATGGAAGAAGAAATCTCTCAAGGCAGTTAAGTCCCAGAACGCTTAAGACTGAAGTCACTCTCTTGTTTCAAGTTTTACAAATAGTTGCTTTCTGGGAAGGGACTACACATTATTAACTGAAGTGTTTTTCTGTCTTTTTTTCTTATCGTGTACTGTTTTCAAAGCTACTCAACTTTTGAAAACTAAAAATGGTAAAAAAAGAAAAGAAAAACTGAATTTCATTAAAAAAATAAAATAGCTATCTGAAATCATCTGAGGACCTTGGCTTTAAGGCCCAGAGAAATTATACCAAACCTAATATAAGAAAAAGAAACCATTTGACTAGAAATTGAAATGATGTCCTTTAGTATCCATACTGCCAAAGAGCTACTACACATATCCCTGTGATGACACTAGGCTAAGTGTAAGAAATGTATCAGAGAAGACTTTGCAGCCTGGAAAACAACTAAATTTCATTTAGAATAAACTTGTACACACCTAATATAGTAAGACTCACAGTATTAAATTGTATAAAAGAATGTTACAGTTTCAGAACTGGGCATAAAATGAGAAATCAACTGGCCAGCCCAGTTTGTTAATTGATCTGCAGTAAAATAAGCACAGAAATAAAGAGTAAGCCTTTGGAAGCATTTGCAGCAATTAGACAGTTAATTTATTATTTTTTATAATTTTTTTATTCATTTTTTAAAAATATTACATTAAAAAAATATGAGGTCCCATTCAACCCCACCACCCCCACCCCACCACTCCCCCCACAGCAACACTCTCTCCCATCATCATGACACACCCATTGCATTTGGTAAGTACATCTCTGGGCATCACTGCACCTCATGGTCAATGGTTCACATCATAGCCCATACTCTCCCACCTTCCATCCAGTGGGCCCTGGGAGGATCTACAATGTCTGGTAATTGTCCCTGAAGCACCACCCAGGACAACTCCAAGTCCCAAAAACGCCTCCACATCTCATCTCTTCCTCCCATTCCCCACACCCAGCAGCCACCATAGCCACTTTTCCCATACCAATGCCACATTTTCTCTGTGGACCTTGGATTGGTTGTGTCCATTGCACATCTATGTCAAGAGGGGGCTTAGATTCCACATGGATACTGGATGCAATCCTCCTGCTTTCAGTTGTAGGCACTCTAGGCTCCATGGTGTGGTGGTTGACATTCTTCAACTCCATGTTAGCTGAGTGGGGTAAATCCAATAAATCAGAGTGTAGGAGTTGAAGTCTGTTGAGGCTCAGGGCCTGGCTATCATATTGTCAGTCCAGAGATTCAAATCCCCTAGATATATCTTAAACCCCAGCACCAACTACAATTCCAGTAAAGTAGCATGAAAGTCTTGTGACAAGAGATCCCATCTGTGTCCATCTCCATCACGCAGAAACACCAGCTCCAAAGAAGGGCCAACTGATATGGCAGTGAACCCCATCTGCCATAACCATAGAACCTGTGGGGCTCTTTAGCCCTCAAGAGAACCAATACCTGGGGTTGTATCTACTTTATCTGTCTCTGAGACTCTGCTCAGGTGTGCATAAGGGCAATCCTTCTGACAACCTCCAGACTCTTTTTTAGAGACTCATAGCCATATAAACTCATTTCTCCTTTCCATTTCCCCCTTACATTAGGTCAAACAGCATTTTAAACTCCTGTTATTATATGTAGACAGGGATATTCTGCTGGTCTGCGTTGAACCTTTAATTCAAGGTCATTTTCTAGTTGCATCTTCAGCTGGTGTTTGGTAGTGATCCCTCGGTGCCAGGGAGGCTCATCCCCGGGTGTCGTGTCCCACACTGGGGGGAATGCATTGCATTTACATGCTGAGTTTGGCTTTGAGACTGGCCACATTTGAGTAACATGAAGGCTGTCAGGAGGAAACTCCCAGGCACAATGCTGCTCTAGGCCTTGTTCTTATTACAGGCGTATAGGCTCACAAGCATAGTCATTAGTATCAGGGGCTCACTGTTGGACCCTCATTCCTTCCTGGTCCTTACTGTTGCACCTGGGGGGCTGCTGCTGCTCCCCTAGGGACCACGACAGAGCACCCCCAGCCAGGAACCCAGTACCCCCCCAGCTGTTATTTTTAATTGTTACCACTATGAGTATATCCAAACATTACCATGCACCCTAGACATATGCCCTATATAACTCCCTGTCAACCATGTATCACCTGTCAATAACATCCCATACCAGTATTCCTCTGCTGCCATTGTTGAACCACTCTGTGATCCAAAACTTCCTGAAAAGTGGAGCCCAATATAATATCAGGTTCCCTTACTAGTAAAATGGAATATAGCGATGGGTTTAAAGGTTAGATATGAAACACGTATTATTTTGGAAAAATTCTACATCCTATCTTTTTCTTTTCTTTTTTCCTAATTATTGAGCTTCTTTTCACAAGAGCCTTAGACCACAGTAATTCATATATACAATATACAGTACTCCCACACATCCACCATAAAACCTTTTCCCTTCCACAGCGATATTCTTATAACTTATTCATATCATATTTACTTAAAGTGATGTACAGACTCTGAGACAATAGCTTTCAAACAAGATGACATCTGTGCTTACATTGTGGTCCATTCTTTAGGATATACAGTTTTCTAAATTTTTAGTTATCCTATGTTTTACATTATGGTTTACATTATTAGAGTGTCATCCCCTATATGTTTTTGGTGTAATATTACATGTTTTATATCCATCCTTGTGTACTCTCGCGAAACTCCTCTCTTGCCCCCACATTTACCTTGGTTCCATCCATTCAACATCCATTTTCCCCTCCCCTTGGGGCCCACAGTGACAGCCAATCTCCATTTCCCGAGGAGCCACGTCCAGAGATACTTACAACAGTGTTCAGGGCCTGACTTGCTCAACTGCCCTAATGCCCTGGGAGCCACCCTTTCTCTTGAGAGATACAGTTCCCTCTTTTTTGATGGCATTAGTCCTCCCCAGGATGTGGGTCCACCCCCACTGTCACTACTTGGGTCTCTATCCAATGGTACAACCCACCCTGGCAAAATGAGCATTCAGACATTCCCCAGGAGTCCGTCCCGTGTCAGACCATCCCCTCTGAGCATCCTAAACAGGTAACCCTCTTAATTATATTTTGATACGGTTTTCTCAGCATTTTACTCTCAACCAACACCTGACACTCTCCTATGTTTGTATGTTGCCCCTCCCTCCCCCCAATTTTTTGGGCACTATTACCCATCTGCCCATCCCCAGTCCCCCTCAAACCTGCAAAGCCCCACCCAAAGGCAACCCCTTTCCCCCATTTTATCTCTTCTTTGTGCTCATACTTACCGCCAGCTCATCATAGATTCCACCCCTGCAGACGTTGGCTCACATCCTTCCTCCACCTCCCGATTTCCTGTAAGCCTATCTTCCAGACTCTAGCTCTCTGAGGCAGCTTGCTTATTTCATATCATTGAAGTCATGTAGTATTTGTCCTTCAATGCCTGGGTTGCTTCACTCAACATAAGGTTCTCAAGATTCATCCATGTTATCATGTGTGTTTGTAGTGTATTTGTTCTTACAGCCGAGTAGTATTCCACTGCATGTATATACCACATTTTATTGATCCACTCATCTGTTGATGGGCATTTGGGTTGATTCCAACTTTTGGTGATAGTAAACAATGCTGCTATGAACATTGGTGTACTTATATCGGTTTGTGTCCTTGTTTTCAGTTCTGCTGGGTATATACCCAGCAGTGGTATTGTTGGGTCATATGGCAAATCTATGGTTAGTTTTTTGAGAAACCGCCAAACATAGACAGTTAATTTAATCTGTTGTTTCTCATAATTAAACATTTAGGGATTAAATTTGTATATCCTTATTTTTTACTTCCCTTTTTAGTAGTTCAATTTTATCTTATTTTACAAAATTTTCATTCCTTGTCAAATTGGAAAATTTTTTCAGCGGTCTGTAGTGGGTTGAATAGCATCTACCCCAAACATATGCCCACTGGGAACCTCAGACTGTGACCTCATTTGAAATAAGGATATTTGCTATTTTATTTAGTTTAAGGATCTTGAGATAATATTATCCTTCTATCCTTATAAGAAGAGAGGGCATGGGGGTACAGAAGGACATAGGGAAGAAGGCAATTTGAAAAGAGAGGCAGAGATTGGAGGGATGTAACTACAAGCCAAGAAACATCGAGGACTGCCAGGAGCCACCGGAAGCTGGAAAAGGCAAGGAAAGATCCTTACCTAGAGCCTACAAAGGGACCATCATTTGCTGGCATCTCATTTCGGACTTCTGGCCTCCAGAACTGTGAGAAAAAAATTTTCTGTTGTTTCAAGCCCCTGAGTTTGTGGTAATTTGTTACAGGAGCCCCAGGAAACTGACACATGGTACTTCTACACAGACAGTTGGAGAAGCACTGGCCTTGGGGTCATGTTGAGGTGCCCCTCAGCTAGTGCAGAGGCAGGTGAACATAGATTGAAAGGGAGAATGTGTGGAGTTCCAGGTTCTCCATCTCTTGCTGATGAAAAGGAGCATACTGTTAATGTATTTTAAATATTTGTGTAAGCAGAATTGATGATGGTCACAAAGATAATGACAATTTCAACTGAATAGAAAAGAAAGTTAGATGCCCAGCATACCTCTCCTAATCAGGGAGAGACTAAACCTTTATTCTGCTCCCTAAACTTTCCCCAGGGATAGGAATGCAATCTAAGAATGTAATTGCTGTAAAGAAGAAATTGTTATTTCAAAGCTTCTTCCTGTATTTAAAGTTCTGGCAAAACAAAGTTGTTGGCCTTTGTTTAGCAGAGCCTCTGTGCTCAATTTGGGTAAGGGGAAGAAAACGTAGAAAATGAAACTGATCTTTATGAGAATTAATGGGGGGTTGAAGGCTATGATTATGAAGGAGAGAGAAAGTGCTAGAAAGATGACCCCAGAAGAGATGGGAACCTAGGAAAAAATAACAGTGGCAGAGAAAGGCTATGGATTTTAGAGCAGTGTTGAATATTCCATTTTAAATTACTTTTCATGCTTTGCTATTATATATAGTAATTTCCCTCCATTAGCCCAAACCTTTAGTAAAAGTCAGCCTCATCCAATTGTTTTGCCTTAATGGAACTCAGAGGAAAAAAGAAATGGAGTGTATATGTGTTATATGTTTGAGCTAAGGGGAGTTGGGTACAGTTTCCATTTTGGTGAAAATTCACTAACTCAAAGGACAGCTGGCATAGGCAGAGAAACAGAGCAACCCAGCAGAGAATGAGTATTCAATAGGATCAAAAAAGTAGTGAGAAATGGCCAGAGGAATGCAATAAACTGCCCTGACATTCCCCTAGCTAAGAATCCACAAAGATATTTTGTGGAGGGATTTTGTGGAATGGTCCTGGGTTTCTCACTGAACTTGGGATGGGAGTTCAAGATATTCATTTAGAATGTGAGGGCAAATGTGAAATGATAATGCTGAGACATTGAAGAAAATCAAGTAGAAACCAGATGCCTTTATTTATCAAGCAATGTTCCAAGTATACTACTGTTACAAGTATTGTCTCATTTATTCTTTTAAACTACTCCAGTGGTTGAATTCTACTTAGTATTTCATTTTAAAAGTTTTATTTTAACAATGGTAAAATTGCAATAGCAACAAATATTGAAAATGACTGATGGAGCATGTAGTAATTTGAGACTCTATATAACCTAGAAATTCATGTTATTGAAACCAGACCATTCCTGTGGGTGTGAACCTACTGTAGGTAGGACCATTTGATTAGATTATTTCAGTAAGGCATGGCCCATGGTGGGTCTTAATCCTTTTACTGGAGTCCTCTGTAAGTAAATGAATATGGAGAGAGGGGGTCACAGAGACAGGGAGGAATCCCTGAAACTGAGAGAAAGTTCTGAAAGCCAACAAAACCCAGAGGGAGAAAGCCACTGGAGCAGACAGAAGCAGAGAGGAAGCTGGAGGAAGCCAGAAGTTGAAAGCAAAAAGACCCAGAGAAAAAGGGAGAGACAGCAGATGCCACCAATTTGCCCTGCCATGTGACAGGAATCCAAGATTGCTGGCAGCCATGTCTTTGGGCAGAGAGCTTCATCTGATGCCTTGATTTGGACATTTTTCTCAGCCTTGGAACAATAAGCTTATAAGTTAATAAATCCCCATTCTAAAATCTGCATTCGAAAAGCCAACTCATTTCTGATAGATTGCCTTGGCAGTCCTTAGCAAACTAAAACAGTGTACACCCTCTTTCATCTTTAGATGAGAAAAACTGAAGTCCAACGATAATGATTAACCCAACAGTACAGAAGCAGGAGATGTCAGAGTCAAGAAGCCCAGAAGGATAGCTGGAGTTCATTTCTTTCAATGGAAGAGCAGGGAAGAGTTCAACAGTATATCTCTAAAGAATTTAAATATAGATTTAAGATATTTATCTTAAATGACTGCTTTCTTTCATGCTACCCTCATCATAAGAATTTCTCTTTCATCTGATTCACTGAGTTGGGTTTTGTTTTGTTTTTTGTTTGTTTGGTTTGGCTTTTGGCTCTTGCTACCACAGATAAAGGTGCTCCTCTAGCTGATTATTTTCATAAGAACATTCTGTAATGGCAAAAGTATTAGCTAAAGACAGTACTGGATACATTGATCAGTCCTATCTGGGGACTGAATCACTCCATGTATATAATTCTAGTCTCTGAGATTTTAGGGCATATGCTGAGTCTGTATTCTCTGAGTTATGGAGTTCTGTCTCTATATCTTAGAACTAACTGAGTGTTTTTTTTCTCTCAAAAGTGGAAGAGGAAGGTTGTTAAACAAATGAGATCAGGTGTGAATTTGGTTGTTTAGACAATCAGTTATAAAAAGTTCTCTTTCTTTAATAATAAGTGTCAAGCTTTCATATTTGACAGTCCAGTACTCTGCAACATCTTGGATTTCAGTGTATTAGTTGGGTTCTCTATGGAAACAGAATCAACAAGAGATATTTGTCAATAGTATGCAATTTTATGAGTCTCTCGTGTGACCATGGGAATGCACAAGTCCAGGTTCTGCAGGCAGGCTGCAACCAGGGTGTCCAATGAAAGTCCAATGAAGGTTCTTGACCAGGAAGAACTTTGTTCTTGGGAGATGTTGGCTGTCCAAAGATGGGCTGGGAAATTCTCATTCAATGCTGGAATCACTTCCCCTTTTAAGGCTTTCAGCTGATTGGATAAAACATCACTCATTTTTGATGGCAATCTCCCTGATTGATGTAATTATAATCAGCTATCTGATTTACCACTACAGTAAAGTCAGTGGTGACTAAAGTCCATAAATGCCCTTGTATTACAATAGCCCAATGCTTGCTTGACCAAACAACTGGGCACAATTACCTGGCTGAGTTGACACAATAGCCTAACCATCACATTCAGTAAGGCATGAAACACTGTCCTGCCATCCTACTCAATCTTACTCTCACCCAGGGAAACCTCCTTTCCTGGTATTTCATGAACCGTGGTTTATTTATACTATCTAGTTAAAACATTTCTTAAGTTGTTCCCTAGATTCAGAATTGGTGAGTTTGAATCTGTATTTCTTCTATTTTATTTTTTATTTTCCTAGACTTGAAACATAAATGAGACCATAAAGATCATCTTATGAAATTCCTATAATTGCCCAGATGAGGAAACTGAGACTAGGTGCCTAGTCATTGTAAGTGCTCAATGAATGTTAATTCAACCACTTGATAGAACACAAGTGACTTGCTGGGTCATGTGTGAAGGTGCCGATAAGAAATCCAGACTTGTGGCTTCTTCCGCAAGGCCCTTTCCCTACACCACACTATCTCTTTTCAACCTAAACTCCCCTCTAGCTGCTACTGTTAAAACTGCTTACAAGGAGTACAATTCCAAGCACAGAGAAAAGAGTCAAAAGAGAAGCATTTGTTACTGGAAAATTTACATCTGCATCTAGCTCATGGAAATAGACGAGAGCCATATTTAAGAAAATACCATAATCAGCAGAAGTAGGGTGTTTTAATTCTCTAGGCTGCTTGAAGCAGATATGGAATGGGCTGGCTTAAACAATGGAAATTTGTTAGTTTGAGGCTATTAAAATGTCCAAATCAGGGCATGATCAAGGAGATGCCTTCTTGAAGACTGGCTGCTGACAATCCTAGGCTCCCCTGTCACATGATAAGGCACCAGGAGGTGTCTGCTGGTCTCTCCCTTCTCTTCTGAGTTTTCTTGCTTTCAACTTCTTGTTGCTGTGACTTTCTCTCTCTTTGTCTGAATTCCATCATCTTATAAAGTTCTCTAATAGGAGACATATCAGAGGAAATGATATGGACAAAGTTGTTAGAAGACAAAGGGCAATTAAAGATCAGAAACTACAGAAATGTTTGGAAGAATAAGGATGATACAAAGGACAGAGAGCAGGAATTGAGGATTTCTTCTAGGGGTTTGATAATTTTGACTTCTGTGTTAAGATTTTTGATCCATTTTGAATTGGTTTTTGTATAAAGTTAAGTGTATAAAGGCCCTCCTTTTTTTGTAAATGTTCCCAGCAACATTTGTTGTAGAGACTATTCTTTATCAACTGAGTGATCTTTGCCCCCTTGTCAAAAAGAGGCATGAACATATTCTGAATCACCCAGTTGACAGATTTCTCTGTGATAGTTTTCCATATCAATTTTTAGAGTTGTAACCTCTCTCACTCTCTAGTTCACCATCTAATAGTCACTGATATTTCTGCTCCTGGACTCAAGCCCATGTTTCCTGCTGTAGATCTTAATAAAATACTTTTTTCATAGTTAAAAAGACTAATAAGAATCTACATTCCTTTTACTAATTAGAGAATCTGTTACATAAATGTCCATGTCGCCTGGTCTGCCCCAGATTCTGGGAGAAGGAATTGCTTACCATTTCTTATGCCATAAGCATTAAAAATGATTTTAGTCATTAAAATGATTTCAAATCTTTAAAAATGATTTCAAAGTCTACAGTAGGAACATAGTGAACCAAAACCATACTGAGAGTTATATTTGTCCCACCTTCTGAGCATTTTAAGTCTTAAGGCTGCCTGTCTAAATGTGTTTTGTTACTGTTATTTGTGGCTTTGTCTTCTCTTTACATAGAGTTGAGGACAAGATCTACATGTTTTCTTGATCTCTATTGATCATATCACAGACCCACAGACCTCACCTGATTGTTACACAGGACATCATGGAGCTAAAACACACACACACACACACACACACACACAAACTACCTTAGGTATGACAACAAACCTGAAAGATAGCAGTTACTTGCTTAGATAGTAGTGACCCACTATGACAGTCCTTCCCACTGGAGAATTAGTTTGAAAATTCCTTTCAAATGATTCTGGTTTTCTAGTCTCCTCATACACGCACACATCTGTTGAATACAGAATTAAAACATAGAATGGACTTTGATTCCTATATTTTAGTTGGTATTGTTGTCTTTTAGTATTTTTTTTCATTTCTAGCACATATAAAACAAACAATTAAGTATCATCACTTGAAACAATTTTCTGAGCAAAAACTTCGTGCTCCACAGTGTCTCAGTCTTGGTAATTGAGTAGCATTTTAACACTTTAGTTTATAATTTCAACAATCTGCTTTTAAGAGACAAGAAAAGTCAATGCTTTTGTAAGACCAGAAACTGAAATCAGGCAAAAAATGAAATCAGAAATTGAAAAATGATGACAGGTTCTTCACTCCCAGAAGAGCAAATTATTTAATTTTTTAAGATGTATTTTTAATTACAGAAGTTGTAAACTTACAAAACAATCATGCACATTTGCAGAATTCCCATACAATACCCCTTCACCTACACACCACACTGTGGTGGAATATTTGTTACACATTGTGAGGTAATACCATCAGACTATTACCACCAACCATGATCCACAGTGTACATCTGGCACACATTTTCCACAACCCCCTATTATCTACACAGTACATCTTTGGCATTGATGCAAGAATATTATAGTATTGCTGTTAACCACAGTCCATAGGTCATACCAATTTTAATTTTCCCATGCTTCTCCACATTCCCACCACCCTGCAATAGTGACGTACATCTGTTCTAGCTCACAGAAAGACACTCTTACATCTGTACCATCAACCATAATTATCCTCCACCTCTGGGTTCACTGTGTTATTCTGTACCTAGATTATTCTCTAGTTTCTTTAAATTGACATTTACATCCTTGGACTATATTTGTCAGCCACAGTCCCATTTATAAACCAGCTGCTACTCACTATAATGTGTTACTATCAACTTAATTTCCACACTTTTACAGTCAAATTAATTAAAACTTCTATATACATTAAGTATCAGTAGTTCTCCTCAGCCCTCCCCTTATTTCCTAATAACCTATATTCTATATTTTAACTCCATGTGTTTATTCTTTGTATTTAGTTCATATTAACGAGACCATACAATCTTAATCTTTTTTGTGTCTGACTTACTTAATTTAGCACAATGTCTTCAATATTCATCCATGATATCATATGTGTCCCAATTTCATTTCTTCTTACTGTAGCATAGTATTTCATCATATGTATACATCACATTTTGTTTATTCATTGGTTGATGGACATTTGCATTGTTTCCATCTTTTGGCAATTTTAAATAATGCCTCTATGAACATTGGTGTACAGATGTCTGCTCATGTCACAGTTCTCTGGATATATTCCTAGAAGAGGAATTGCTGGATCACATGGTAGATCTATATTTAGCTTCCTGGGGAACTGCCAAACTGTCTTCCACAGAGGCTGCACCATTTAACAACCCCACCAAAAGTGAAGGAGTGTTCCTATTTCTCCACATCCTCTCCAGCAATTACCATTTTCAGGGTTTTTTTTTTTAAATAATGGCCATTCTTTGTAGTGTGAGATGATAATTCATTGTTGTTTTGATTTGTATTTCTCTAATAGCTAGTGATATGGAATATTTTTTCATGTGCTTTTTGGCCATTTGTATTTCCTCTTTGGAGAAATGTCTTTTTAAGCCTTTTGCCCATTTTTAAATTGGATTGCTTGCCTTTTATTGTTGAATTGTATGCTCCCTTTATATATAGAATGGAAATCAAACCCTGATTGGATATGGGTTTCCAAGTATTTTCTCCCATTGAGTGTGCTACCTTTTTACCTTCTTGATGAAGTGCTTTGAATCACAAAAGTGTTTAAGTCTGAGGAGGTCCCATTTATTCATGTTTTCTTTTGTTTGTCCATGCTTTAGGAGTAAGGTTTAAGAATTCACCATCTACCACTAGGTCATTTTAAAAAATTTATTTATTATTTACTATCTTTTTCTTAAAGATACATAGATGACACAAAATGCTACAGTAAAAATATAAGAGGTTCCCATATATCCCATTGCCCACATCCCCCACTCCTCCCACTTCAACAACTTCTTTCATTAGTGTGGTACATTCATTGCATTTGATGAGTACATTTTGGAGCATTCCTTCACAGCATGGATTATAGTTTATGTTGTAGTTTACACTGTCCCCCAGTGTATTCAGTGGATTATGGAAGGATATATAATGTCCTGCAATATCATTGAGGAAAACTCCAAGTCCCAAAAATGCCCCAAGGTCACAACTCTTTTTTCCTCTCTCTGCCTTCAGGAACTCCCATGGCAACTCTGTCCACATCAATGATAAAAATTTCTTCCATTGCTAGAGCACAGTAATTCTATAGTAGAATACCAATAAGTTCCATATTTTATTCCTCCATCCTGAGAACCCTGGGATGGCAATGTCCACTCCACCTCTAAAACGAGAGGGGGCTTGGATCTCACATGGATGATGGATGGGATTCTCCTGCTTGCAGCTATAGACTCTCTCAGTTTCCTGGTGCGATGGTTGACCATCCTCACCTCTCTGTTAGCTGACCAGGGTAAGTCCAAAGAACCAGAGAGCACATGTTGCAACTCAGTTGAGGCTCAGGACCCAGCAGCAGACAGTCCAGAGATTCAATTCTCCTCAGCACAAACCAAACCCAGCACCAACCACAGGTTCAGTAAAAGTGACAGAAAAGGCATGCATAGAAAGGACACATCCGAATCCAACTCCATCACACTCAGGAGCACAAATTCCAAAGTATGGCCCACTGACAAGACACTGAACTCCAGAGCCATCTGCCATGACTGTAGGACCTGGATATCTCCATAGCCTCAGGAGCACCCCTACCTGGGCCTGTATCCACTTTGGCTGCCTCTGAGATCCTACTGAGATGTGCATAAGCACAACTCCTCAGATAACCTCCCAACTCACTTTGAAGGCTCTTAGCCATATAAACTCATTTGTTTTTATTGTTACCCCCTTTCATTCAAGGTTTTTTTCTAGTTGCATCACCAGTTGGTGCTTGGTAGTAATCCTGTGGTGCCAGGGATGCTCATTTCTGGGAGTCATGACCCATGCTGGGGGGAAGGTAATGCATTTACAAGCTGAGTTTGGCTTAGAGAGTGACTGCATTTGAGCAACATGGAGGCTCTCGGGAGGTAACTCTTAGGCACCATGCAGCTCTAGGCCTAGTTAAAATTTCAAGCACACAGGCTTATAAGCATAGTCATCAGCATCAAGGGACCATCATTAGACCGTCCTTCTTCACTGATTTTTTTAAAAATTAGATTTAAAAATTATTTTAAAGATACAAAAATGTCACACAATGTTACATTAAAAAATATAAGAAGATTCCATATACCTCCACTCACCCCTACCCCCACTCCTCCCACATCACCAAATTCTTTTAGCAGTGTGGTACATTCATTGCATTTGTTGAATACATTTTGGAACACTGCTACACAGCATGGATTATAGTTTATTTTGTAGTTTACACTCTCTACCATTCCATTCAGTGGGTTATGGCAGAATATATGATGTCCTGCATCTGTCCCTGCAATATCATTCAGGGCAACTCCAAGTTCCAAAAATGCCCCCATATCACAGCTTTTCTGCCCTCTCCCTGCCTTCAGCAACTTCTGTGGCCACTGTCTCCATGTCAATGATACAGTTACTTCCATTGCTAGTGTCACAATAATTTTATACTAGAATACCAGTGAGTCTACTCTAATCCATATTTTATTCCTCCATCCTGAGGACCCTGGGATGGCGATGTGCACTCTGCCTCTAGCTTGAGAGGGGGCTTAGATCCTACGTGGCTGATGGATGGAATTCTCCTGCTTGAAGTTGTAGACTCTCTTGGTTCCCTGGTGTGGTGGAAGGCCATCCCCACCTCCCTGTGAGCCAACATGGGCAAGTCCAATGAACCAGATAGTTGTTGCTGCAACTCTGCTGAGGCTCAGGGCACAGCTAGCACACAGTCAGTCCAGAGTTTCAAGTCTCCCAAGCATACACCAATCCCAGCACCAACCACAATTTCAATAAACGTGATAGAAGAGGCATGTGTAGAGAGGTCACATTTGAGTCCAACTCCATCAAACTCAGGAGCACAAATACCAAAGTAGGGCCCACTGCAAGTCACTGAACTCCAGAGTGATCTGCCATGACCATAGGACCTGAGTGTCTCCGTAGCCCTCAGGAGCACCCCTACCTCAGGTTGTACCTACTTTTGCTGTCTCCAGGATCCTGCTGAGGTGTGCATAAGTGCAATCCCTCTGATGACCTCCAGGCTCACTTTGACATCTCTTAGCCATATAAACTCATTTGTCTTTACTGTTTCCCTCTTTTATTCATTGTGTTTTTGTAGATGCATCACCAGCTGGTGCTTGGCAGAAATCCCTCAATACCAGATAGACCCTTTCCTGGGAGTCATGTCCCATGCTGGGGGGAAGGTAATGCATTAACATGCTTAGTTTCTACCTCCAGATCTTGAAGATGTTTTCCAATGTTTTCTTCTAAGAGCTTTATACTTTTATATTTAGATCTTTGATCCATTTTTTGTTAATTTTTGTATAAGGAGTGAGATAGGGGTTATCTTTCTTTCTTTTGGACGTGGATATCCAGCTCCACATGTTGAACAGAGCATTCTGCCCCAGTGTGGTAAATTTGACAGGTTTATTCACGTGACTACAGACTTAAGGTTCAGTTTCTGAACCATCAATTCAGTTCCATTGGTCTATGTGTCTATCTTTATGCCAGTACCATCCTGCTTTTACCACTGTAGCTAGGGTAATATGATTTAAGGTCCAGTAGTGAGAGTCCTCAACTTTGCTTTTCCTTTTTAAGATGTTTCTTGCTATTCGGGGCACCTTATCCTTCCAAATAAATTTGATAATTGTATTTTCCATTTGTTAAAAAAATGCTGGTGGAATTTTTATTGGGATTGCATTGAATCTGCATATCAATTTGGGTAAAAATGACATCTTAATGATATTTAGTCTTCTAATCTATGAGCATGGAAACTTCTTCCAATTATTTAGGTCTTCTTAAAAATTTTCCTTTAACAATGCATTGTAGGTAAGTGGATGTAGTTCAACCAGTTGGGGCATCTGCCTACACATGGGAGGTCCCAGGTTCAGGTCCCAGTGCCTCCTAAAGAAGACAAATAGATGACCACATCCACTGCAATGAGAGCTAGATGCCGTTACCCCACCACACCAAGAACAAGAAGCCCGCACTACAGGCCAGCAGACGCTACAGCCCACAGGAAGAGGGTGTGGCTCAGGGCATTGGACATTCCGCTCCCATGTGGAAGGTCCTGGGTTTGTTTTCCAATGCCTCCTCCTGGAGAAGGCAAGCAAACAGTGAGCAGACAGACAAAGAGAATCATCTAGGGGAGAGGGGATAAATTAAAAATAAAATAATTTTTTTAAAAAACCACAAAGCACTGTAGTTTTCTGAATACAAGTGCTTTACATCCTTGGTTAAGTTTATTCCTAAATATTTGATTCTTTTAGTTGCTATTATAAATAGAATTTTCCCTCTGACTTCCTCCTCAGATTGTTCATTATTAGTGTATAGAAACACCACTGAAATTTGCATATTGATCTTGTATCCTGACATTCTACTGAAATTGTTTATTAGTTCTGGCAGCTTGTTGTAGATTTTTCAGGTCTTTCTGGTTATAGGATCATCTTTGAATAATGAAAGTTCTACTTTCTTCTTTCCAATTTAAATGACTTTCTTTTTTTACAAAAATGTTTATTGAACTGTAATTTTCACAATACTTTAATTCTGTTCTGGAATCAGTCTACAAATATCTCTACTTAATAACAAAGCCTGTGATTTAATAAATTAAAAGTATATATATATATATATATTTACAAAAAAATAGAAATCTTATATTTATGTCTACTGTGTGATATTTGCAGGATCAGTTTCCCAAGACTCCAAGAGCTAAGGTGCACACACCACATACACACCACTGTCTTTCCTTGCCTGACTGCTCTAGCTAGAACTTCTAGCACTATATTGCACAACAGTGGTGACAGTGGGCATTCTTGTCTTGTTCCTGAACTCAATGGGAAAGCTTTCTGTCCATTGAGTACAGTGTTAGCTGTGGGTTTTACATATATGGCCTTCATCATTTTGAGAAAGTTTCCTTCAATTCCTATCTTTTGTAGTACTTTTATCGAAAAAGGGTGCTATGTTTTGTCACATGCATTTTCTGTATGAAAATGGGATCATGTGATTTTTCCTCTTTGATTCATTAATACAATGTATTATGCTGATTGATTTTCTTGTATTGAATCACCTTTGTATGCCTGGTGTAAAACCCATTTGATCATGATGAATAATTCTTTTAATGTGTTCTTGGATTCAATTAGCAAGCATTTTGTTGAGGATTTTTGCATCTGTATTAATTGGGGAAATGGATCTGAAATTTTCTTTTTCATAATATCTGTATCAGGCTTTGGTAGTTGGGTGATATTGGCTTCACAGAATGAGTTTAGTAGTGTTCCTTCTCATTCAAATTTTTAGAAGTGCTTGAGGTAGACTGATATTAAGTCTTCTTTGAATGCTTGATAGAACTCACCTGTGAAACCTTCTGGTCCTCAGCTTTTCATTTCAGGGGGTCATTTGACCATTTGAGTCTCTTTACTTGTGATTGGTTTGTAAGGTCTTCTATTTCTTCTAGGGTCAGTGTAGTTTGTACATTCTAGGAATTTTTCCATTTCATCTGCATTGCCTTGTTTTTTGGCATACAGTTGATCATTGTATCCTCATGATTTCTTTTATTTCTGTGGGGTCAGTAGTAATGACCCCATTTTCATTTTTTATTTCATTTATTTGCATCTTCTCTCTTTTTTTTTTTTTTGTCAGGTTAGCTAAGAGTTTGTCAATTTTGTTAATCTTCTGAGAGAAGCATCTTTTGGTTTTGTTAAATCTCTCTATTGTTTTGTCTGTTCTCAATTTCATTTATTTCTGCTCTGATTTTTGTTATTTCATTTCTTCTACTTGTGTCAGAATTAGTTTGCTGTTCTTTTTCTAGTTCCTCCAGCTGCATAGTTAGGTCATTGAGTTTAGATTTTTCTTCTTTTGTAATGTAAGCATTGAGGGCTATAAATTTCCCTCTCAGTCTGCCTTTCCTGCATCCCACAAGTTCTGATATGTTGTGCTCTCATTTTCATTTGTCTCAAGATATTTATTGATTTCTTTCAAAATGTCTTCTTTGAGCCACTGATTATTTAAGAGTATGTTGTTTAATCTCTATATATTTGTGAATTTTCACTTTTTCTATCTCTTGTTGATTTACAACTTTATTCCATTTGATCAGAGAAAGTGCTTTGTATAATTTCAATCTTGTTGCATTCATTGAGATCTGCTTTGTGGTCCAACATATGGTCTATCCTGGAGAAATCCATGAACACTCAAAAAGAATGTATATTTTGCCATTTGGGGGTGCAATGTTCTGTATATATCTACTGGGTTCAGTCCATTTATCAAAATATTCAAGCTCTCTGTTTCTTTATTGACCCAACTCAGTTGTCTGTTCTCTGTGCCTATTTGCTGTGTGTTCTTTGTCCACATCTGTTGTTGTAAACGGCATGGGAATCTGTTTCTTTTTATTGCATCATCTTGTTGTGTCAGCTCTCCATGTGTGCAGCGCCATTCCTGGGCAGGCTGAACTTTCTTTCACGCTGGGCGGCTCTCCTTAAGGGGCGCACTCCTTGCGCGTGAAGCTTCCGTGCGTGGCACAGCACTCCTTGCGCGAATTAGCACTGCACGTGGGCCAGCTCCACACGGGTCAAGGAGGCCCGGGGTTTGAACCGCAGACCTCCCATGTGGTAGACGGATGCCCTAACCACTGGGCCAAGCCCGCTTCCCTATGATTTTAATATTAAAAAGTCATGAACATTTTTGCCTTAATTATACCTTTACTTTACTTAGGTATATTCTATATTACTTGACTTTTGTATTTAAAAAGCCACAATTTCAAACTAATACTTGTTGATGTAAAGAACTGAAATCAATTTTTGTGCCGTGATATTTTTATTCAGCCACCTGGCTAAAATCTCTTATTATATCTTGTAATGGATCTACATATTCTCTTGGATTTTCTATGCAGACTATCATATTATTTGAGATAATAGTAATTTTGGTTCTCCACCTTTCCCATATTTTACTTCCTTGGCATAATATTTTAATATGTAATATGCAATATTTAATACTCATCTGTTTGCACAATTTATCAGTTACTTAGAAATTTACCCTGGTGGTGGAGTTAACAATTTCCTCTTGTAGTTCTGTCAACTTTTGCTTTATATATTTTCATTTTTTTTTTAGTCAGTGCATAAAACTTTAGTGTTATTACATCTTCTTGGTAAATTGAATGACATCATTGTGTAGTGAACTGCTTTATCTCAAAATACTGATTTTTACCTTAAAGTGTATCTTGTCTAAATTACTTTGGTAAATAATTTTCTAGTATATTTTTTCATCCTTGAACTTTCATTTTCAGCTATTCTGACAATTTTTTAAATAATGAACTTTATTTTTAGAGCAGTTTTAGCTTTACAGAAAAGCTGCACAGAAAGTACAAAGTTTTCATATATCCTCCCCCATGCAAAAATCTCCCCATAATTAACAAATTGCACTAGTGTGGTACATTTGTTAAAATTGATGAGCCACTATTGATACATTATTAGTAAGTAAAGTCTAGAGTTTATGTTACAATTCATTCTTTGTGTCTTATAGTTCTTTGGGTTTTTACAAATGTGTAATGTCATGTAGTCACCATTGCGGTATCATACAGAAAAGTTTCATTGCCCCAAAAATTGCCCTGTGTTCCATCCAGGCATCCTTCCCCTGCCCTATGAACCCGTGGTAACTGCTGCTATTTTTTTATTCCTCTATAGTTTTGCCTTTTGAAGAATGTCATATAGTTGGAAACATACGATATATATACTTTTCAGAATGGTCTCTTTCACTTAGAAATATACATTTAAGTTCCCTCCATGTCTTTTTGACTTGATAATGCATTTCTTTTTATTGTTGAATAATATGCCATTGTATGGATGAACCACAGTTTGTTTACCCATTCATGTGTTGAAAGGCATCTTGGTTGCTTTCAATTTTCAACCTTTATGAATAAAGTTACTATAAATATTTGCCTGCAGAATTTACGTGTATACTTTTATATTTCTTAATGTAATGCATTTTGTGGCTTACCAAATTGGTTTTATGACCACTAATTGTTAAATCTACAGGTTGGAAAACATCACTCTTATAAAATATATACACAAAAGAGACTTTCACAAAAATGTTCATGCAGATTTGCATATGACAAAACTTTGAAACAATCCAAATATCCATTATGACAAGAATAAATAAATTGAATTTTGTATTTGCATATAATGAAATAGTATACAGCATTGAAAATGAATGAACTAGGACTTGATGCACAAAATGAGAATTCTCATAACTAAATGTAAGCAAAAAGAAATAAAGGTACGCAAGCAGAGGAAGAGTATAGATTACATGATAATATTTACATAAGGTTAAAATCCATACAAAAAGTACTACATATTTTTTAGAGATATATACATCTTATTGTTTAGTGATTCATTCTGATAGGATGAAAATTTTCAAAATATGTTTAATTATTTTCTAAGGCTTATTACTACATTTCATCGGATTTTTAAGAACACATCCCGAGAAGAAAACCCATGGGATCTTTGTAGTGATGGACCTGTGGCATTGGATAAATGAACCTACACATTGACTATCACATTGATAATACTGCATAAAAAAATGTACACACACACACACACCCACAGATGCATGGAGGTGTAAAACTAGGGAAACTTGAATAAAATCAGTAGACTGTATGAATACAAGTATGCGGTATGTGATATTGAGCGTAATTTTGTAAGATGTTCCCATTTGGGAAAACTAGGTAAATGGTACTTGGGGTCTCTCTATTATTTCTTTCAACCATATGTGAATCTACAATTATCTCAAAATAAATACTTTAATTTAAAATGCACACTGTATATACCACTTTTTTTAATCCCTAATATTATTACTATATTTTTTAAGGAGGCACTGGGGATTGAACCCAGGACCTCATACATATGAAGCAGGCACTCAAACACTGAGCTACACCCACTCCTTCCTAGTATTTTAGTTGTATCCTTTACTTTTTATCAGTCTTGTTAGTAATTTTTGCATTTATTAGTCTTTATAAAGATTTGACTTTGTTTTATAGATTATCGAATATTTTGTTATTGAATATTTCTTATAAAGTCCTGCTTTTATCTGTCTAGTTTACTTTCTTCTGCTTTCTCTAATTTAAATTATTTTATTTTTCCTGTATATTAAATTTAAAAAATTTTTGTCATGAGTTTCTCTTTCTTTTTGTTGTCTTAGTAAATTTGGTTGAGTCCAAACAATTCTTTCTAAAGAGTGCTTTGATCATATCCTATATAAATGCATTTATTTTAATATAATTTACTTGACAGCATTTAATAACATTTTAAAGCTTTTCTCATCATTCATAGGTTATTAATAAATGTAACTTTATTTCTTAGTTGCATTAGCTGTTTTTAGTTTCATTATTGAATTTTAGTTCAATTGCATCATAGTCAAAGCATATAGTCACTTATTCTTATTCCTTGGAATTTATTAAGACATCTTTTGTCTTAGAACATAAGCATTTTTAAAAAATATTTTATGTGTTCTTGAAAAAAACTTCACTTATTTTATGTTAATTTTGGGACTTATTTATGTTGAATCAAGATTGTTAATTCTACTGTTCTAATAAATTTTATCCCTACTACTACTTTTTTGCTTAATGCATCCATTTTGGGGAAAGTTTTGTTAAAACTTCCCAATATGATTTTGGATTTTTCCCTATCTTCTTATTAGTCTGTGAAGGTTGGTTACATATGTCAAGGTTCTTCTGATATTGATATAAGTGAATTTATAAAAAATCAAATTTGATCATCTTATCAGAGATGAATTTAATTATTTAATTGCTTTAATTGCTGCTATTTTTATATTTACTTGAACAATCTCACCATGTATTATATCCTTAGCATATAGTATTGTCCTTACTTCTTTTTTCTTTCTTTTCTACTTCCTATAGGATATACTGTTAAAATTTCACATTTTAAAAATTTTAACTGATGTTGATATTGCATATTGTATTTCTGTTCTTCAATGGTTACCCTTAATTTTTTATCAGGCATACTTAGCAGTATCTACATTTAATCATCATAACTATCTTCCAAATAATATAAGGTATTTAAAATTTAGAAATTCCCCAAAATTTAGTCATGATTTTTTAAAATAACTAATAGGTATTATTTAGGTTTACCAGTATATTTATTAATATTGTTGCCCACTAAAATTGCTTCTTGCCTTCTGTGCTTTCTTACTGAGTCCAATTTCTTTCTTGATTAAGTACTTTATTTAGGAATTTTTCAGTAAGATTTTCATCACAATGACTAGAAAATAAAACAGCATTTTTAATATTCAGCGCTTTATAGTGGTTTCAAGCCTATCGCTTCATGTGTGCAATGACTTTGACTATAATTTTGTAGTAATGTGTTGTTTATGCTCACGTGTCTTCTTGCAGTTTCAGAATCTATCTGGAAATGAGTTTGTTTACTTTAGGGTTTTTAAAGAACAGACAATAAAAAGGGCTTTGTTCTTTGTAGTAATATTGGTTTGCTAATGTAATAAGTCTACCAAAACTGATATATATTATTATATGCTGATTCTCATCTGGTTTTTGTATGCAAGAAAATGTTATTATTTTCTTTTCACCATTGCATGATAGTTGAGTTGTGTACGAAATCTTCGGGAGATAATTATTTTCCACAAGCATTTTGAAGATATTATTTTACTATTTTCTAGGTTTTATTGTTGATAATAAAAAATCCACTGTTTTTCTAATTGTCATTACTTTGTAGAGGATCTCTTTTTATATTCGTGTTGCTTTTAAGACTGTTATTTTACTCTGATTGTTTATAGTTCCATGATGCCTTGCCTAGATGTGGGTTTGATTCTATTTATGCTACTTAGAAATTGGTACACTTCTGAATCTTGAGCATATGTTATTCAATCCTGGAAAGTATTTGCTCATTCTGCTGATGATTGTCCATCCTCCATTCATTCTATTTTTCCTCTAAGACCCAAGGGACCTTCTCATTCTATGTTACATATTTCTGAAACTCTCTTTCATATATTCCATTTATTTCTTTTGATACTGCATTCTCAGTCATTTTCTCAAATCTAGCCTCCAATTCATAATTGTTTTCTTGTGGTCTAACTTCTACTCAGGATGCTTATTGATTTTTTAAAATCAATTTTATTGATACATATTAATAAAGCATACAATTTCTCTGAGGTGTACAGTCGATGGTATTTACTATAAACACATAGTTGTGCATTCATCACTTCAATCATTATTAGAGCATTTTCATTATTTCAGTATTCATAATAACAAACAAAAAACAAAGCAACAAACAAAAAAATTCCTCACCTCTCAATCCCTATGCTTCCCTCACTGTACATAGCTGCTGTTTCTGGCTATTCTATTCAAAGGATATAATTAATGGCTTTTAGCATAATCACAATGTTGTACATTCATCATCCTAAAAATTTAATTACTACAAAAAGAAAGACTCCAAACTTCTTAGCATTCCTTCCTCAGACCTACATAACAGCTAATTTTCATCTTTATGCATTGAGTTATATTTACATTTTATATAAATGGAATCATACGAAATACAGTACTCTATTACCTGGTTTCCTTCGCTTAGTATAATATTTTGTTTGTTTTTTTGTCTGACATTAACATTGTTAACAAACTTATATTTGTTCAGCTTTAAGGAAAAATGGCCTTAAATTCTACCCATATTCATATTTCACATAATATATTTATATTTCACATAATATATTTAGTTCATAATAATACAATCATACAGTATTTGTCCTTTTGTGTCTGGCTTACTTCACTCAACATAATGTCCTCCAGGTTCATCCATGTTGTATGTTTCACAACTTCTTCTTACCGCTGCATAATATTCCATGGTGTATATACTCCACAATTTGTTTATCCATCCATCAGTTGATGGACACCTGAGTTGTGTCCAACTATTGTGAATAATGCTGCTAAGAATATCAGTGTGCAGATATCTGTTTGAGTCACTGCTCTCAGTTCTTTTGGGTATATACCTAGCAATGGTATTTACAGGTCCCATGGCAAGTCTACATTCAACTTCGTTAGGACTGCCAAACAGTCCTCCACAGTGTCTGTGCCATTCTACATTCCCACCAACAGTGAATAAGCATTCCTATCTTGCTTATTGAGTTTTAATTTTTTTCAATTCAGTAACTATACCTTTATTTCCAGTATTTCTATTTGTTTTTTTATGAAATCTGAATTTTCTATTTCCTTATTTTCCTCTTCACAGCTCATTTTTTTATTCTTTTTTCATCTTATCAAACATTTAACATTTTCTTTTCAAAGTCTCTTTTAAAATGGTTAAATATTTCTATTTCCTAGAGTGATAATTCTCCCATTTTTTTAATCTGCAATTTATCCCTCAAAATGATTCGTTTTCTTTTTTTAAGTTTTTTTCTTTATTTTCTTTTAAATGTTACATTCAAAAAATATGAGGTCCTCATATACTTCCCACCCCACCCAAGTCACCCCTCCCCCATCAACAAACTCTTCCATCATTGTGGCACATCCACTGCCCCCAGCGAATACATTCTGGAGAACCGCTGCAGCACATGAACAGTGGTCCACGTTGTAGTCCACACTCTCCTCCAGTCCACCCAGTGGGCCACGACAGGACACACAATGTCCAGCATCCATCCCTGCAGCACCACCTAGGACAACTCCAAATCCTGAAAATGCCCCCACACCATATCTCTTCTTCCCTCTCCCGGCCATCAGCAGCTACCATGGCCCCCCTCTCCACATCACTACTACAATTTCTTCCCTTACTAACCGCAATAGTTCCCCAGCAGAACACCAGTAAGTCCACTCTAATCCATACTCTATTCCTCCATCTTGTGGACCTGGGATGGCTATGTCCTGTCCCCCTCTACATCAAGAGGGGGTTTAGATTCCACATGGATGATGGATGCAATTCTGCTTGCAGGTGTAGGCACTCTTGGCTCCCTGGTGTGATTCATTTTCTTGAGTGGTTTGTAAAACCCACCTGTGAGGTCGTCTCCAAGGTGGGGCTTGAATTTGATGGGAATTGTGTGTGCCTTTGGCTATAGATCTTTCTCTCTACAATTGATTTGTTTTTGCTCCAGCTAGCTTCCCAAGGTGTCATCTCTTACAGATTATACTAATTCGTTTTTAGGTTATTATTTTTAGGAAAGTTGTTGGTTTGCAAAACAATTATGCAAAAGTAGAGGTCCCATATATCACACTCTCCCCACCCACAGTTTATCCTCTTACTAACACTTTGCATTAGTGTGGTACTTTTGTTACAATTGATGAAAATATTATTATAATTATTCTCTTATCTGGAGTCCATAGCTGACATTACAGTTCACTGTTCATGTTGAATATTTCTAAGGTTTTTTAAAAAATTTATTATGGTAATATATACAATCTAAAATCCTCCATTTAACCACTTTCAAATATATAATTCAATGTTGTTAATTACATCCACAGTGTTGTGCTTCCATCACCACCATCCATTACCAAAAGTTTGCCATCACCCTGAACAGCAACTTTGTACAAATTAAAATTAACTCCCCATTATATAACCTCACCTGGCTCCTGATAATGGTATTCTAGTTTCTAACTCTGAATTTGCATCTTCTAATTATATCCTATAAGGAAGATCATACAATATTTGCCCTTTTGTGTCTGGCTTATTTCACTCTCCATGATTTCTTCAAGTTTCATTCATATTATAGGAATATAAATTAATTTGTATGCTAGGAAGCCAAGCTGAGAAACTTTCTTTCCAAGGCTCTAAACTGGTGGCAGATTACTATACATTAGAGGAAGAGAAAGTTTTCTATGGCCTTTTCCTTAGAGTTATAAACAACCGGTATCAACCTTGATACTTCTCACACAGAAAAGGCTTATGGCATGAACTACTCCAACTTCATTGGTGAGGAATTGAACCCCAGCCTCCAGCCATTAGGCTTTATCCTTTATTAATTTCTTATTGCTGGTGCATGAAATTACCACAAATTATACGGCTTAAAACAATACAAATTTATTATCTTATGGTTCTGGAAAGCAGAAGCATGAAATGGGTTTTACTGGGCAGGAACTGAGCTGGGCCAAACAGGATGACATTTCTTCTGGAGACTCTAGGGATGAATCTGTTTCATTGCCTATTCCAGCTTCTTGCAGCCACCTGCATTCCTTGGCTCATAGCCCTTTACCTCCAGCTTCAAAGCCAGCAGTCACATCACTCTGACTTCTATTTCTGTTGTCACATCTTCTTCAACTCTTCTGACTCCCTCTACCCTTTACAAGGTCCCTTATGATTACATTGTCCCCACTTGGATAATCCAGAATAATCTTCTTATCTCAATATCCTTAACTTAATCACACCTGCAATGTTCCATTTGCCATGTAAAGTAACATAATCACAGGTTCTAGGGATTGGGTGGCCATTATTCTGCCTCTGTACACCCCAATAACCAGTCAGCTGTTTCAGATTCAGCTCACATTTAACTATACTTCGTTTGAGGTCCATTTTGGGGAAATTCCTCATCCTGCTATTACAATTAGGCTATGGATCCAAGAATTCAAGTACTAGGTTTATTAAAAGTCCCATATTATACTCAAAGCTCTCACCCTTCCCAGTTGTGTGCTGAAACCAGTCTGAACCAGCACGCAAGAGCCCATTGTGCACATCTCTTCCCAACTAGGAATTCAATGATTCCTTCGGGAGGCTGGAAATTGGCCATGATGGGGGCCATTACACTAATTAAATGGGCAAACACTGCAAATCCATGCTGCTTCTTTTTTCTCCCAGAGAGTCAATGTTAAACATTTACCAGTACATCCCCGCCCCCAACCCTCAAGGCTTAAGGTGTGGCTTTACTACCTTCAAGTTTCTCTTGCTCTGCACATGTGTTTTGGGGGAGGAAGGAAGAGTCAAGACCTCCTATCTCTCCCCTGTGGCTAGTGTTCTGACCTTGGTGCTGGAGAAGGGTTCTCCATAGCAACTTGCCTTCTCTTCTGCCTTACAGTTTAGTCTTTTATGTGAAGTCCCACTTTAGAAGTCACGAATTTGCTATCCCGTTCCTAGTGGTCATCACTATTGACCTAGGCATTTGATAGATCTCTAGAGTCTGAGGGAACTAACAAACTTCATAGGCAAGACACTCAATCCCAAAGAGCTGCTCTAGGCACCAGGCTACCCTTTAGAGATTGGATTACATATTCTGACTAATCCCTAGCTGCATGCATCACACATGCATTCCTCTGATACACACACCTCTTTGCCCCATGTTGGAGAGGACCCCAGTATTCCCACGGTAATACCCTCTGCTCCTCAATACTGGGCCTGCAGACTCAAGTGGAATCTATCAGAAAGCAGGAACTTCAAGAGATAGTCCTTATAATTTTTCCACCCAGTTTTACCACCATGCTGCTTGGTGATACCCAACCATGAGGAAGGCTTCAATCCCCTAAGATAACAGGCATTACAAACAATTCTCTTGTCCCACAGTACCTGCATCTGTGCAAGCATTGCTTTCCCCCAAATGATGACCCTCTTCTCTTTTCCATTTCTCCTCTTATTATCTTGCTTGGTCAGTAGCACCTTCACCAATTGGGGCTCTCTCACACTGGAGGGAAAACTCCAAATCTAGTGCCAAGAATAAGATTTTCCTTAAACCAGGCCTTGAAGAATATCATGACTTTGTTTTCAATAGTGCATTTTCTTTGTATACTATAACTTACCTCAATTTCATAAAATCTAGCAGGTTATGTTTTTGGAACAGGAGGACTTTGCTTCAGGTGAGCCTCAGGAGAGGAAGTCAAATTTCACTCCTTCTATATTGTTTGAATTGTTTGTATTCTTTGAATTCCGTATTGTTTGAATTTTTATATAACACATACTTTACTTTTATGAGGAAAAATACAAGTAATGACATATTCAGAATGCACTCTGTTGCCAGAGAGTGGAAGAAAGCAGCCTTGAAGTATACTGCATTGGGAAAAAGAAGACCTAAGATTATAATTTTCAAAAATAAAATATTGTATATAATCAAATTTTGGCTGTGATTTCCTGACCAGATAAAAGAGTGGGCAAATCTTTCAATATAAAGTCATGTAGCATATACATTTGAGATTCCACATGAAAAATTACTCTTCTCATTTCTCTTACCCAACTCTAAGACACAGATAAGTAGATTATTTAATTATGTATAATACATTTCAATTGCTGTTGAAAAATCCTAGAAAGGAAATAGTGCTATTAAAATAAAGAATGGGGAATCTGATAGAAAAACAGTGGATTTGTACAGATACAATAAAATAAAAATGGAGTTGGGATAGCAAGAAAGGAAAAAGTCACATCCTTTTATACTCTTAGAAAATATCAAAGATTTCATATCATTGATTTCATAAACTTGGGTCAGTGAAATGAAATAATACACATTATCCATAAAATGACTGTTTCGGCATTAAAATACTACTGATTTGTTAGAGTGATTCTAGCCTCCATGGAAAATAAAGCCAGAAATGTATAAAGGCTTAAAATAAATTGAAGTGTATTTCTTACTCATATTTACTGTGTGACTGAAGAGAGGTTGGTTGACCCTTATTTTAGTTTCCTTGGCTGCTCAAGCAAATACCATGCAATGGGTTGACTTAAAAAAATGGAATTTAATGGTGCAAGGTTTCCAGGCTAAGAAAAAGTCTGAGTCAAGGCATCATCAAGGCAAGCTTTCTTTCTGGAGACTAGCATTCTGGGGCTGCCTCCTCAAGACCATTGGTCCTGGGCTCCTCTGTCCCATGGGAATACAGGTAGTGGCCTCCTCTGGCTTCTCCCCTCTCTCCAGGGTTCCACTGACCTTTGGGTTCTTCCTTCCTGCGGCTTTCTCTCTCTGTGTCTGAATTTTATTCTGGTTATAAAGGACCCCAGTAATAGGAGTAAGATCCATTGTGATTGAGTTAGGTAACACCTTACCTGAAATAACCTCACCAAAACTCCTAATCACAATGGGTTCATGCCCTCAGGAGTAGAATATGTGTAGGAACATGTTCTCTAACACAATCATTAAGAGAGGCCAGATGATGGAAGCTCTGCTGTCTTCAACAGATGGTTTCATGGATCATCATGGGGTTCTTCTCTATTCCATCCAAAAGGAGGAGGAAGAGTATGAAGGCACACTAGTGGAAAGTTTTTATTTGTGAGGTCTACAAGGGATACTTCTTCTTCTTCTATCTATCTATTCATGTTCCTTTGCTAGAACACAGTCCCAAGGACATATTTAACTACAAAGGAGACTGGAAAATGTATTTGCACTCAGGGAAAGGTGTAAAACTTGAATTTGTTAAGCAGGTAGCATCAATATGTGTGAAATGGAATTATCTTCAGTGTAGATTATTCAAACTATTTCTTCATCTGACTGGAGTGATATGTATGTTGTGCTGCCAAGACATAAGAATGGGCTTCACCAAATGGTTTCTATAGATCCTTTACTTCCTCTGATTTTCAAAAAGATGCTTGTATTTTTATTTCAAAACAGGAATATGCAAAGGAAGGATATGTGTAAAAGGCATGAATGAAGCAACTGAGAAATGTTGATGGAAATTCTACCTAATGAAAAGGTAGAAAGATAAGGAAAAGAGAAGGAAGGGCATAAGAAGGGTAAGGGAGAGTGTTCTTATTTTTTGTGAAAAGTTGAGAAAATGTCAAAATAAGAATGAACAATGTTCCAAAATGTTCAGGAAAATATCACAGTCCCTTCAGTGCCACTTATACCTAAATCCATAAATGTCCTGAGAAGTAAGAGTTGTAATATGCATAGTCTTGTCTTAGGGAAGTTTCTATCTTGGCCTCAGAGCTGCCCTAGGTAGTTAGCAAGTCAAAACTGACACGATTTTGACCCAATATTTGCACTTGGTTACTTTACTATATGCTGAAATAACCTGCTTATTTGCAACATTTTGAGAGGCCTTACTTAATACTTCTGGTTTGATTTTGATTACTTTTTTTCTGATTTCTCTTTATATTGCAGCAAAGGCCAAACAAGTCACTCTGTAACTGCCTAAAAAAAAATGCTTCGTTTCCGTAAAGAATTTTGAGGTTTCAAACTTTAAAACAATCATAAAACTTGCAGATGGGAACAGTCTAAAATATGCATGAGGCTCTGGACCTCCCCATACCCTCATTTGTTTGTTGTTCCATTTAAAGGGTAAGGTCAAAATCATGCAAGACTTTGATGAACAAAGGGAGCTTTACAAAGATAGGATGTTGGGAACTACTGTTGCTTTTAAAAAATGTACTTCCATTGTTGTGGAATTTAAGAGAAGTTCAATTATTTGAGTATAGAGAGGCCAGGACTCAGGAATGATTTTGAGAAGGAAAAATGGTTTATTGACGGCCGGCCGGACTCGGGAGCTTTCAGTTTGAATCCCGAGCCCCGAACAAGATTTTCAAACGTCTTTTATACAGAGAGGAACGGTCAAATGGTCCCTTTGTTTCAGTTCTCAATAGGCTTCAATTAGCATATATCTTCCACATCTTAGGTAAGCTTTTAGCATGGACTCCAGACATTCTAGATAAGCCTTTAGCATATTTGGTTTTTGCATTTCCCCTAAATACTTAAAGTTTATAGCCCCCGCATTGTTAAACATTTCCTGGGACTGGAGCTGCTGCTAGTCCCCAAGGGCAGGACTGCAGCCCCCCACCGTTCCACACCCACAAGTCAAACAACTTAGTTATCTCTGAAGAGACAAAGAGCCTTCCACCCATAGCCCACATCATTCCCCCCTTTTGTCAAAGTTTACTTGCTAAGCTTTGGCATAATTATTGTTGGAGCTATGAGGTGGATGGCTGTTTGTTGTCTTGACTGATTATCAGTCTTTAGTACAGCATCCAGGACCGTTTTTAGAAGTTTAGAACTTTTCATTCTGGACAGCAGAATCTTGGGCAGGGGCCTCCCGCAGTTATTCTGCTGCCACTGGCACTCACGTGGATTTCCAGTCAGGTTCCAGATCCATCTATTACTTTTATTTTACTTTTAAAGAGTTTACACCTTTAATTTAAAAGGGGTGCTGAAGGGAGACGATCTCTTTTCTGTAACTGCTTCCTGCTGGCCATGGGCTGTAGTCATTGCCTAATAAGGTGTAAAACTCTTTAATTTATTCTAACTGGAGGAAGATGGATCTGGCATTCTGTACGAAGTTGGATGAAGTTTTCATATGGTTAATAAGATGTTCACTCTGAAAGAAACAAACTTAATTAAAATTTTGGAATACCTGTTTTTAAAAGAGGACACATTGGATTACAGAGGTAGACAAGGTTAGGTGCCTATAAAGATGGCATTCCTTAAAAGCTGGTGGGAACAGCATATATATATTCTTTTTTAAGTTATCCATCTTTAGAGAGAAATTGCAATAGACACTTAGCTTTGTCTGAAGACACATTCCAAGCTGTTCAATGATTGACACTCATTCGCTCTGTCAGATGCTCCTGGTGAACTGGTACTCCTTGGGCAACTGGCTTCACTCAGGATTAGAACACTAATTTGGAAATACTCTTAGTTTTCACCTGTGGGAGTGATCAGAACTACAGAATAAAGATTTTTACACCTTGGTTTTCATTGTACAATTTCTAGCAATTTTGACTTGTTCAATAGGTGACTCACCATCAGCAAGCAAGCCTCACTTTTGCTAACTGAGACTGGCTGAGACTGCCACCTTATTCTATAGACATGTTATTAACTGTTTAGAAAATGATTTTACCAGGAATTTAACATGTCTAATATACTTCTGCACTTGATCCAAAATAGAAAAGATAACATTACAATTATTAGGCATATATTTAGTACAGGATAAAAGTGCAGCACTTAATATTAACTAATGTATTACTTAATGCATAAGGATTCAGAGTTGCAATTATTAGTTTTGAGTTTCAGGTTTGTAATACTTTACATGTTATCTCTCCATGAGAGCAGGCCATAATGCCAATTGTGTTTAAGTTTTACTTACAGTCTCCTGGTATCATGGCTCCACTTAGCATGTTCTTCAACGCAGTGAGCAAGTTGCAGCATCCTTCCAGTATTCCAGAGATTTTCCAGTATTCTACTAGCCTGGTGCATAGTGCTCTCTGGCACCATGGAACAGTGCCAGTCTGGAGGCGATATCCATTGTACACTTGGCTGTACCGAGTCATTATTGGCTGCAGGAGCTTGAAACTGCAATATAGTTTCCATCGACTTCAGGAGCAGAACCAGAGACTGATATAGCACATATTTTTAATTGAGGGGTCAGTGACCAGCCTAGCCAATAACTCACATGGAGAGGCCACCTGTAATGTATACAAGGCCTGGTTTGAATGCACAAGAGTTTGACAATGTTAAAGTTTATTCCTTGTTTTATATATATTTTAAACAACTTAACGCAATACATATATCAAATGACTATTTACTTACACAATTTTACTATGAAGATAACAGTAGGTACTTTACTTTAGTAATAGAGGAAAAATATTATTTTTCATTGTTAGAATGAAAACAGAATATTTCCAATAGAATCAAGACAACTTTTTATTACCATTTACTTAAATGTGTATTTTGCAGTGGCCTTCAGACAGGTTTATTATCATGAAGTTATTTCTGCTACCAATACCAATCTAAGTTTCTTTAGTTAACAATGACTTCTACAATTAGAACTATTTAAACATTTTCAGTTTGGAAGATGTTTTACAAACTCCTTATAATTGACTATAACCGCATTGACTAGACACCTCATGTTTAAAGAAACTTACTAAATTACAATTACCAATGAAAGAAATTTACTCTTTATTTAAGAGAGCATATCTACAATCTTTTTCCTTTAGCCTAATTTCACCAATGTGAACTTACAATTTTCATTACTGTAAAGATTTTGTACATATGTTAATTTAGTTTATAAATTAACTATGGGAGATTACACTCAAGTTAAATAAAATTGAAACCATAATAGTTTATGCAAGGAATGTTCTCTTTTTCCCTTACAGGAAGCTAAAAACTTCTTTTCTTTAAGTTATGAAAATTATTAATTTAAAAGCATAACTGACTACCAGGTTTTAAAACACATGCATACTGACTACCAGGTTTTAAAACACATTACACAATTACTTAATTTTTTTAAAAATCATAACCCAGGAAAGATTTCTCCATAGTTTTTATGGACTTTCCTTTACTTACTGAAATTTGTTAATAGAGCCACTAATTACCTTATTTTGTTGGAAAGAAATCTTCTGGAAGGAAATAAGGCTCACCAGATTGTGGAGAAGAAAATAATTTATTCTCAATCTTGCAAGAAGGGGCGCAGAGCCAGATATGGCTGGTGCCCCGAACAAAGAAAAATGACACAATTTATACCCCTAAGCCTAGCATGCAAGCTCTTCCTCTGTTTTTCCATAGATTGGATACTTCAGAAGTTACAGCTTATCTGAGATTTAACTTTCCCATGCAAAAGTTTGATTTAACTGCTTCCTCTATCACATTCCAACCATTTTAGTTTTTACCTGCTCCCCCCTTTTGGTTTTGGAGATAATAAAACTCCAGTGGTCATTTAACCTTATTCTATCAGGCAGCAATTTATTTAGTTTACACTTGAATTCATGAGAGAAAGGGTTACTAATACCAGAAGAGGAGACAGTGATGTCCCAGCTCTTCTCAATTATGAAATAACCATAGGCAAAGGCAAAGGGTGAGGTTAGGCTTGAAGTAACCATAAACAAAGGAAAGGTTAGTGTAGAATTTACACTTAAATAATAGTTTCAGGCTAAATTCACCCAGCTATAATCTCAGTTATTGTCTTTCCACTGTTTTATAATATAAATGCATTTATAAATGATTTTAACTCTTAGTTACAGTTTTTATTAATTTTTTAAAACCTATTAATTTTATAACACCTTTAAATACCTTTCATTCAACTTATAACATATTAAATGAACTTAACCATTACTTTAATTTTTCCTTTAAAGTAAAAGAATAAATCTCTTGCAGTTAGTTTGAAATAAAAGGCTACTTTTCAGGATTTGATTTCTAGAACATAAAATGTTCTTTTAAAAGAGGTAAGACTCTTCTTCAAACATTGAGGATATGATGAGGTTAAAGCACAAGAAGCTATTGATAAAATATTTTCTTTGTATATTGATCTTACTCAATTTAATCATAAAAATTTCCCTTCCAGAAACCTTCTACACTTTCAGTATTCATTCAGGTTCTGTCCCACACTCTACTCTTTCCAATAATCAATCATTTTATCTTAGGACAAAATCATCTTCTGTTGCCTTAACAATAAAAACACACTCCATATATCCCACATGCTAAGTTACCAGGCAAACTTCTTACAACATATAATTGCCATTAATACTAAACAAGTTTGTTAAAATAATGAACTTTTCTTCTCTTTAAATACTTAGTAGCATGTAATACCAGAAACAGTTTTTTTGGAAGCAAGTTGGCAGGGGAGATTGGCTGCAGAAAAAGTTTGTTATAAAATTGCCTTTTATTATTATTATTATCAATTCAGTTTTGTTAAATAATGACTTTCTGCAATTAGCCACTTAAATACCTTAAACAATGTTTTGTAAAACTTTTATAATTATTTATACCCTTAAGACAGATTTTACCTTCACAGAACACATTCTCTCACTTAAGGTTACTACAATACCTTCTAAGAACCTGAGCAGAATGCAAACGTATTTTGGCTTTGACACCCTAAGGAGGGAAATTTACTGCATTTATTCTGATTCTGCTTTTCACCTCCTTCAATTCCCCCCCTTTCAGGCAGTCGGGTGCACAACAAACAGGAATGCGGCTTATGAATAGAAGGGTGGACTCACTGGAAAGGGGCAAGCCGCTCCCCCCTTTCCAGCTTTCAGCCAAAATGGGCAGACAGAACCTACTCAAATTTGGCAACTCTCCCAGGAACCCAGCCGCCCCGACTGGGACATTCCCAACAAACTTGGGTGCTTGGCACGGACGCAGATGGCCTCCAAGCCCCGGCAAAGGGCCAGACCAGAGACAAGACAGCAGAACATGCACAAACATCTAGACTCCTCAGCTTTTGCCCCAGAATCATTTCACCCCCTTGCCAATGGCAAGGGAGGGCTCCAGCTCAGCTGTAATTCTACTTTATGTAAGGACACAACTCCAACACTAACATTGAGCTGACACAGACAGAAGCACAAAGGTCACTAATCTGACTCACAAGTTTATATATTTATTTTCACCACGGCTGCCCCCACAGCCATCACAAACCTCAGAACACTTAACATTTGGTATAAAGCGAATTCATTCACAAATTAGCACCATAACAAAAGATTTCAGCTAGACTTTTCCACTGTTTAAACTTTACATCCAGACCAAGCTCCACCAGAAAAGCCTATCCATTTTCCTGTAACCAAGTTTTGTTTTCCTTAATCTAGACCAATTTCCAGGATATTAGGACTTGAACCTATAAATACCCTTCCTATTAAAATCGAGACTCCACTCCTTTAGTGGATATAAGACCAGTACCAGATTCTAACATGCAGTTAGACAAACCCAAAACACCAGGGCTTTTCCCCGGTTTTCCTCCTTTTCCCAAGCCTAGAGAGAACGGCTTCCCCCCAGCCTTCTGGGGCTACTAGGGTTCTCTCGGGAGGTGATCAGCCTCCCCTTCCTAGCAATTAAACTAGGGCCTTCCAGACTGTGCTCACCCGGGGAGTCTTACCTTCTTCCATGTTCGGAGTTCTTTTTCGTTCCCAGAATCTTTCTCTTCAGACCTTCCATTGCCCTCGATTTTTGTCAGGAAGATTCTGGTGGAGCCCACATCTTTTCTGGATTAAATTTAATCCAGGGGCGCCCAGATTTGGGGTTCACCCAAGTCCTCCCGGCTTCCTCGGGGATTTGGAAGGGGCAGCAAAATGCTACCGTCTCTGGCCTTCATTTATTGTCCCACCAGAGTCGCCAAAAATGTTGTGGAATTTAAGAGAAGTTCAATTATTTGAGTATAGAGAGGCCAGGACTCAGGAATGATTTTGAGAAGGAAAAATGGTTTATTGACGGCCGGCCGGACTCGGGAGCTTTCAGTTTGAATCCCGAGCCCCGAACAAGATTTTCAAACGTCTTTTATACAGAGAGGAAAGGCCAAATGGTCCCTTTGTTTCAGTTCTCAATAGGCTTCAATTAGCATATATCTTCCACATCTTAGGTAAGCTTTTAGCATGGACTCCAGACATTCTAGATAAGCCTTTAGCATATTTGGTTTTTGCATTTCCCCTAAATACTTAAAGTTTATAGCCCCCGCATTGTTAAACATTTCCTGGGACTGGAGCTGCTGCTAGTCCCCAAGGGCAGGACTGCAGCCCCCCACCGTTCCACACCCACAAGTCAAACAACTTAGTTATCTCTGAAGAGACAAAGAGCCTTCCACCCATAGCCCACATCACCATGATTTTAAAATAAATTGCCATCAGATAGATAATGTGGTAAGCAATATAATGCCCCCCAAATGTGTCCCTGTCCTCATCCTTGGAACCTAAAATATGTTATTTGACCTGGTAAAGGAGGGCTTAAGGTTGCTGATGAAATTCAGGTTGCTAATCTGCTGACCTTAAAATGGAGAGATGATCTTGGATGACCTGGGTGTGTCCAATGTAATTTTAAGGGTCCTTGAAAGTGGAAGAGGCAGCAGAAGAGGCAGTCTGATTGATGTAATGTGAAAAGGATTTAGTCAGCCCAAAATGCAAGTAATTCCTATAAGCTGGAAAATGCAAGGACAGATTCTCCCCTAGGGCCTCCAGAAGGGAATTCAGCTCTGCTGACCACTTGACTTCAGCCCATTGAAACCCATGTGGTATTTCTAACCTAGAGAACTAGAAAATAATACATGTATGTTGTTTTAACCCACTAAATTTGAGATAATTTGTTACGCCTGCAAGAGAAAACTAATACAGATGCTGTCATGGTGGTATAGAATAGCAACACTTGAAAAAAACAAATTTATTCTAGCCATATAGACTGAGATAACACAGCAAACTTCCTGTCACCCATTTGAATTCTGAATCCAATACTTCAAACTTTTAAATACACATATACTGTATGTTTCATGTCTGTAACATATATGTGTAATATTAATATATTATACATATATAAGTAATATGTATAAGCATATTACTTATATACACAGATATGAATCTTTAATGAAAGAAAAAATCCATTGTAGTATGAAATAAATAATTTGACACCAAGAACATCTCATGACTGGTGGGATTTTAAAGCGGATACAGACCCTAGGGGCTCCCATCCTTGTTCAGGGTACTGTTATCTCTTGGGAATACTGTCCCTGTCCCTTTCTGGTCCATTTTCCCATGCATGCAGTAATCAGTAGGCTTATTCTAACACTCCAGGCTAATCATGTCATTCTGTTATGTAAAATGCTTCAGAGCTGCTTCATTCTCTAGTGCAGGGGTTCTTAATAAGGAGTTTCTGAACTTGAATTGAAATTCAAGAAACCATTAATCTTGGAGGAGACGTGTTGGTCAGGGGTGTGATACATTTGTTAAATAATACACATTCTAGTGTGGACTTAGTAAGGGGTCTGTGGTTTTCACCTGACTGGCAAAAGAGTCCATGGGGAAAAAAAAGTTTAAGAACCTCTGCTCTAGGGGATATAGTCCAAACTCCTTCACATGCCCTTTTCTCCTCCTTACCACCTGTTTGTTACTCAGGTGTTTGTTGATTCATTTATGTGACCTCACCTCTTTATTTTCTCCTTCTCACAAGTTGTAGTAAAGGCCACTAAATTTCCTTCAGCTTCTTGACCGTGCCACAAACTCTCTCACTACTTACTGAACTTTCATGTACACCAGACCTTCACTCGAGCACTCTTATTCCCCGATGGCTCCTACTTCACCCTCATGCTTTAATTCAAAGAAAAGAGATCATTTGGCCAGCTCCATGGAAATAAATTGGAAGAGCCTGAGGAAATAAATACTTTCTAGGAAAAAACAAATTACCAATATTGATCCCCAATTGATTCAGGCCGTTTAAACAGACCAATCACTGTAATAGAAATTGAGAAGGCAATTTAAAAGCTCCACCACCAATAAGTCCCAGACACAAGTGTTTTCACAAGGGAATTCAACAAAGCTTTTAAATATCAGACCATTCCAATTCTACCAAAAGTAGTTCAGAAGATGGAAAACAGAAGTTGCTAGATACTTCTTCAAAATGACGAAATAAATTCAAGATTCAGAAAAAAACAATGGGGATGGCATCAACAGTGCATATGAAAAAGCTTATTATTTATGGTTTAAAAAACTAGACTTCCATATATGTATCTTAATTGAAGAGCTTAGATTTGATATTTTTAAATATTTAAAAATAAACGAGTTAAACTAAAAAATAATTAATGTGCATTTTAAAAAGAACACTTGAAGAAGTATAAAAAACTACATAAATTAGGTGGAAATGGGTTCACCAAGGGTTAGGAACCAAACATGCCTTTTGTGTGGGATGTGATTCTGTTCCCAAGAACTACTAAAGAAATTTCTGGGTGTCTCCAGCATTTCAGTCAGAGTTCCATTTTGTGTGTGTGTGCCTGCCTTCTGAATTGATAGTAGCTGGAACGGAGGATTTGACTGCATTCAATTCAGTACAAATAAGTGTCTGGCATGGGTCTAAGTGCATGAAATACAAGGATGCCTGGGATGGGCTACTTTCGCTCAGTCTTCAAGAAAGACTGGCACGTGTGAAATGTGCTCAATACATTATGACAAGTGCTCTACTGGTGATGGCAATAAATTGCTATAGGAGAAAAAAGGAGAAGTTAGTTCTACCTTAAAAGTGCAAGAATGACATGTACATAGGGCTTGACATCTAGTTGGCCCTGAAAGGTGAGTGAAATTTCAACAGGTTGGTGAGGAAAAGCAGAGGAGCAGTCAAGCCAGAAAGCAAAGACATTGGGCAAGAGAGTGGAAGGTATATTCCAGAAACCACAGTGTGCTTGGGTGTGGAGTGACCTAAAAGCTCAAAGGGAAAAGTTGATTTGATCCAGATTGTGCAAAGTCTTGGAAACTTGCTAAAAAGTTTTGACTCTATTTAATAGGCCAAAGATCACAAACTGAATGCCTACGATATGTTTTAGTTGGCCCTCATAGTATTTTTTATATTAGTTTTTATTTTCAATTTTAGTTACAAATTTTAAAACATTAAAAATTTGGAGATTTCCAAATTCTAGATTTCCAGCTTCCCTTGGTTAAAAACAAACAAAAAAACATGATTTAGTTTCATTGAGCCTTACTTGGTCACAATTGGCTAGAGCTGGAAAACAGCTCCCCTCTCATCCAGATATGTACTTTTAAGTCCACCACAGTTTCCAAACTCCCCATCAGTCCCTATTAACTTACACCTGTCCATTTCACACATATTAAACACCTATACGCATTTGCATTTGCATTCTTTGATGTAGGCAGGTGACAACCATTGAAGAATTTTAAGATGAAATCTGTCAAATCTCTGATAGCAATTTTTTTAAAGATTTTTTTTTTTAATTTATTTCTCCCCCTCCATCCGTTGTCTGCTCTCTGTGTGCATTTGCTGTGTGTTCCTCTGTGTCTGCTTGTATTCTCATTATGCAACTCCAGAAACTAATTCTGGGACCTTCCGGAGTGGGAGAGAGGCAATCATTCTCTTGTGCCTTTTCAGCAACCTGGTCTGCTGCATCTCTTGTTGTCTCTCCTCTGTCTCTTTTCATTGCACGGGGCAGCTCTCCTGAGTGGGGCAGTGCTCCTTCACATACTCTACGCAGGCTAGGACTCCATGCAGGCCAGCACTCTGCATAGACCAGTACTCCTTGTGGGCCAGTTCGCCACATGGGCCAGCTTGCCTTAACCAGGAGGCCCTGGGCATTGAATCCTGGACCCCCTATATGGTAGACAGGAGTCCAGTTGCTAGGGTCACATCCACTTCCCTCTGATAGCAATTTTAAGATACTTTCTATGCTCCAAAGTTACCTTTATGTACTTTTGTCATTGCACTTGCAACATTGGGCTGAAATGATCTATTTATGTGTTTGTCTTCCTCACTAGGCAGTGAAATTCTTGTAAAGTGTCAGGGGTGCTTCTCAATCACCTTTGAATCCTTTAACCTAGCATCATATTTGGGAAATAGTAGTTACTTAATCAATATTTATTGGAATGAACTGAATAATTGTAGGATGGCAGGGGCGAGTGAAACACTCAAGGCAGAAAGATTAGTAGAGAGGCTTTCAGCCTTGTCCTGGGAAAGTATGATGAGGGTCAGAATTAGGATGGAATTAGGTTGGATCGTGGGAAGAACAATAAAACTGTCAAAGATCTTTAGAAAATAAAATCAATTGGACTTAATTGATTGGGGCAAGGAAGGTACAGGGAAAGGAGGAGTAAAAAATGGTTCTGAGACTATGGTTGCACATACAATGTGGGATTAGCTCTCCTGATTAGTGTTCTGCCAATCAAAAGGGAGCAATTATCCCATCTGAAGCCTTGAGCCTCCCATATCCCACTGAACATATGGTACAGAATGTTCCCACTGAGAATTAGGAGGAAAGTTCTGGGCTAGAAATTGGAGGACCTGAATTGGTCAAATCTTAGTTCAACCTCTTACTATTTATGTGGCCTGTGGCAAATAAGTTAGCTGTTCTGAAATTCAGTTTCCTCAACTGTAAAATGATGATCACACAATATCATACCAATCTATTTATATGGTTGTGTGAGGAGAAAGCTATTTTACCTGAAAGTACTCTGTTAACCATGTTATATTATACAAATATATATTATATGTCAAGGTTTCTGCTAGACACTAAAACTGCAAGGATAAGTAAGACATGGAGGTGATTTCCAGTTTAACAGAGGTTAAGACTCTTAAGATGCATTTAAACAAAATGTAATGCCATCTAGGAATGGGCATGGATGTAAGGATATTTAACCGTGTTTTCATCCAACACTCATTGGAATTCTTTCTAGATATTTTTATTGTAACATTTTGTGTGATCTCTGTATCTTTAAAATAATGATAATCATTTCAAAAAGATTAATATTTTGAAGCAAATATTTGTGAGCCAAATCAGTTTCCTTTGCAAATGTTTGTATTTCCCAATCTTTGGGCTACTGATTTTGCTAGGTTAACTGAGGCATAACTAACTGATAAAATCACTGGATTGTTGTGAAAAGTAATGTTTATTAAAAACTTAAAGTACTAGAAGAATGTTTAATAAATATAAATGCCTTTCAAGACATGTACTCCTAACCACTTGTAATTACCGTGTATCCACAAACAGATCCTCACCTGTACAGTCACTGTGCTCTGCATCTGCTAGTTTTGTGGCACTGGAAAATTCCAGTGGAAGAGAGACTGAAATCAGCAATAATACTACTATCACATTCAGTTCAAATTAAACATAGGTACTCAGGTAATTTCCCTGGTCATCTTGCTGCCCTTTCCCACAGATAAAACACAAGTGCATTAAAATCTACTCAGAATGAGAGCTTCTGTGATAATAATGTGCTACATTGCTCCAGCAATTATCTAAGGAGTGAGAGTAGCTTAATTTCAAATGGCTCACCCATTTGAAGCTGCAGGCAAAAGTGACATAGTGTGAAAGCTGGATCATGGTGCTAAACAATCACAGTACATCTACTCAGCTAAACGGACCAAGTGGCTTTTTAATTTATAATAGAAAAACGAGTATTGACCAATTAGTCACAGAGTAATTCACATTATTTAGGAATAAGATTGGGGAAAAAACTAGAAAAGTTATCAGTATTTGAATTTGCATGCCCAGGTTTACATTGGAAGAATTAAGTGACTATATCCCCAAATATTAATATGCACTAAAGCTATGTGTCCATAAAATATGGATATGTATCTTTAAAGCGGAACTTAAAAATATTCTTGAAGTATTACATGAATAGCATTTTTTGTCACAGCAAAGATGAATGCTTTTTATATGGGGACACAAAACACACTTTGCCTAGTTATGGACTATAGCCATCAGCTCAAAGTGATAAAAGGTGGAAAAGTTTAAAGAATTTAATAGAAAGTCTGGGCATATTATCATATCATATAGTGCTGGGGAAAGAAAAGGACTTTAATAAAAATCTCAACAAATGAATCCATTCTTGTGGAAAGAATGCACTGCCTAGATAGTCAATTTCCTATTTGGGACATTTAATGAAGGCGTACTAGATAAATGTCTTGGCCCTATTGGGAAAAGCTGTCACTGACACTGAAAAACAATAAATTTATCAACCATAAAGTCAATGACAAGGAGATCCTTGCCTGTTTTCTTTCCTTTTTTTGTTCATTCATTCTGCTACTTACTCTTTCCCTTGTTGATTCTTTCAGTCATGAGAGAAGGCTTTGGGGTACAGAGATGTGAGACAGGATGGAAGGAAGAACAGAAGAAAGAAGAAAAGTACCAATTCACACACACTCACAGAAGAGACAACAGAATTAGAGGGAGGTAGCAGGAAGAAGCGAACTAGTGAAGTGTGTAACAAAATATGGTACAAAGTAAGGCAAAGTAAGACAGTGGACATGATCGAGGAAAAGTTTTCTGTAGAAAGCTATTTAGGATTGAGACTTTTAAAGCTACGAGGGAGGAGACAACTTCTGTGATTGTGTGATGGCAGACAGGTGTCAGCTACATAAACGGTGGAGCCCCTTGCTCAAAAAACAGGACAAAAAGATTTTCCTTTCTTCTGCAGTCTCTCTCTCTCGACCTGTCATAATGCTTTTTAAATTTGCTATATAATGTCTTTAATCTCTCATGCATTTAATCTCTCAAGCATGGGGATTCTCAAGGGGCAATTGAAGACCCTCACAGGTTCCCAGCCCTCCTGCCCCCACCCCATGACGCAACATGCAGGGTACATGCACCTAGACCAGGGATCCCACAGGTGGAAGAGAGCCACAGTGTTTGCTGGATGGAGCATGGGAAGTTGGCAGCCAAGAACCAATCCCAGGGAGGTGGGGAGGTGAGAAAGATCAGACTGCAAGTGAGCTGAGAGTCCAAGACCCTGACTTGTGCTCCATTGTCCCAATGGATTTCATTTTCCAAAACACAAATTCAAAGGTAAAACTATTTTAAAATTTGAGATAGTGGTGGTAGAGCTTTAAACTCCATGCTCAGGGCCACTCCAAGCACAGGAACCCAGGGCAACTGCACTGGTCAGCCACAGTGAAGCCAGCCCTGTAGCAGGACGGCCAGTATAAAGACTTCTCCAATTCTCATGTATATATAAAGATAACCATTCCACCGTAAAGCATCACAGAACCAAGGGATAAGAGAACCCACAAACGTCACTATCCTTGTAAAAACTTCCTGTGATTAAAAAGAAAAACATAGAAAGGTCACACACAATAGCATAAAAAAATGAATTAAAATAGGACCATACTTCAATATTCACTGAAAACTTTTTATTTTTAGGATAAAGGAAACAAAAAAATTCTACAGAGGAACAAAATTCAGTCTGACTTTAGATTATTATCAACACTAAAAGATGGAAGATTATTTCAGATCATGGTTATGGAGATTTTGGGGAAATGTGGGGTGTTCTATCTCTCACCAAACTGTTTTCTGCCAAAGGAAGAGAAATTCAAACTAATATTGTCAAGTAACCAGAAAGTATGCCACTCTTATATCCTTCCTGGGGTGAAATATCCCTATTTGAAATATATTTTATCTGGCTAAGGGATTAAACAAAATCAAGGTCTCAAGAAAGTGACAGTTTTTTTTTGTAAGAATCTACAAGTGACTATTGAAAGAAATGAAACATATAGGGTTAAACACCAATAGTTTTTCTAAATCTGTGTCTAGGTTTGAGTTCCCTCAGAAATAAATCCTGAGGCAAGGATTTCAGAGTAAGTGATTTGGGAGGGCAAGAGACCCGAAGAGAAATGGTGAAGCGATACTGTAAAGGGAGCCAGGCAAACAGGGGTGGGTGGTCAAGCCAGTTACCACTCGGGTGACCGGAATTTTATCTCATGGGGAAATTGTGAGAAGCTGGGCAAAATGCACACCCCAGAGTTATGGCACCCAAGGTACAAGGGAGCTGGTGCATTTATACACCAATGCCCACAAGGTTGAGGACTACAGGAGAGGGTTATTGTATTAGTCAGCCAAAGGGGTGCTGATGCAAAATACCAGAAATCTGTTGGCTTTTTAAAAGGGTATTTATTTGGGGTAGAAGCCCACAGTTACCAGGCCATAAAGCATAAGTCATTTCCCTCGTCAAAGTCTGTTGCCATGTGTTGGAACAAGATGGCTGCCAATGTCTACCAGGGTCCAGGCTTCCTCTTCCTCTTAAGGTTCTGTGGTTCCAGCGTCTTCCAATATCAACTGTAGGCTGGGATAAGTCTTTTCTCTCTCCCAGGGCTTGTTCCTCTCCGGGCTCAGCTTCTCTCTTCTCTTGACAAGCTCAGCTGTAGGCTATCAGCCTCTCTCTCTTTCCAGGGCCTCTGCCGTATCTATGGAGCCGTCTCTATTCCTCTGTGTTCTTCTCCTATGTGTTTACTTAATGGGGCTCCAGCATCTAAAAACTCCAACTCTCTCTTCTGCCATGTGTTTTTTCTGTGAGTCCCTGCACACGTCCTACTGACATGGCCCAATCAAAGCCTTAATCATTATTTAATCAAGTAAAAATGAAACCTCTGAATTTGATACAATCTAATGCACCCAGAGGAACAGACCAGTTTACAAACATAATTCAATATCTATTTTTGGAATTCATAAACAATATCAAACTGCTATAATTATTCACCCACATTTCCAACCACGAGACTAAGCAAAGCTCCCTCTGTGGCTTCAGAGCTGCAGCATCCAGCAGTCAGAATTTTAGAAGCAGGGGCACACTGTAGGTAAGGGTAAGATCTGAGGGACGGGAGAAGAACGGAAAGGGTCTGCTGCAGTCAGGTTATAAAACTGAATGAAGCACCCATAACCAGTTCTTAGATAAAGGAGATTTGGGGGGTTAAAAGAAAAAGCCTATAGTATAAAATTGACTCACAACTTCAGATTACAGGAATAAAGCTGGAAAGTGAAAAAGGATGAGAAAACAGAACGGTATAATCTGTGCCAAACTTTATCACATAGAGATGAAAAATGAAGTTACTGTCTATTGAAAATTATAGAAACATAGAATTGGTGTAATCATGTATTTAGTAAAATTAAGAGCAATTATAAGTGAATAACATGCAAGTTATTTTCTACCCACATTGCAACAAAAAAAATTGGAAGGAAACAGATACGTCAGCCCAAAGAAAAGCAAAGAAAAATAGAACAGAAGTAACACCAAATACTTTTTTTAACTATATATGAGTAAACTACTCTAATAAATGACAGAGTTGTCATTTATATTTTTTTAAATGCTGCTTATAAATATGCCCAAATCAAAGTAGCAAAGTTTAAAAATAATTATGATACAATGTCTAGACATAATGCCAGTTCAAATGTAAGTGTTTATCTGTGAGAATAAACTAAACAATGCAGAATTTGCAGTTATAAATATATCACACAGTTTCTTTTTTTGGAGGGAAGTCGCTAATTTGACATGAATGAAGATAAGATAAAACTTAAAATACGCTTTGAGAATGAGGATATTGACAAGAAACATTAGTGAATGTCATCAATTCAGAGAATTTAAGATGAATCTAATACAAAAGAAAACTGGAAATGTTCTGAAATCTTACACCTCCTATAATAGTCTTTCCCAGTTTGGCATTTATGTGGCATTACCAAAAAAGTGTTGTGAAGCTGAAAGAATAATTAAAAACAATTCTGATCAATTATACTAAAAGAAACACTGAATTATCTTTTTTTAATTTTTTAATTTTTAATTTTTCAAAGATATTTAGATTACATAAATGATACAAAAAAAATCTAGGGGATTCCCATATGCCTCACACCCTCCTCTGCCCACACTTTCCCACATTTACAACATCCTTCATTAGTATAGCACATTTGTTACAACTGATGAACACATTTTGAAGCATTGCCACTAAGCGTGGATTATAGTTCACATATTAGTTTACACTCTGTGTCACACAATTTTATAAGTTACGACAAGATGTATAATGGCCTGTATCTGTCACTGCAATGTCATTCAGGACAATTCCAATGTCCCCATAATGCCCCCATATTACACATATTTTTCCCCTCTCTGCCCCTCAGAACCTCTGGGGGCCACTGCCTCCATATGAATGATAAAAGGTCTTCCATTGCTAGAATAAGTCTAAGGTAGAATAGAATAACAATAAGTCTACTCTAGTTCATCTTTTTTTTCTATCTAGATACCATTTTAAAATTTATTCTCACTGTAGAAAAATATTACAAAAATACTTGAATGACAAGCTTGCAGCCAAGAAAATGCATAATGCAGAATGTATCTTGCAGTTAATTAATAAAAATGTTATGCTATTTATTCTGGATTTTGTGATGTTATTTGTAAGCTTTTTAAAATGCGCAAACTGATGTATTTTTTCCTCATTCTAAATAAATATGCACTTTCATACTTTGCTTTTTTGTTGTTTTTTTTTAGGAGGTAGTGGAGATTGAACCCAGGTGCTGGTACATGGGAAGCAGGTGCTCATCCACTGAGCTACACCTGCTCCCCGATGAGAGTTGGTTTTCTTCCTTTGTTTCGGTGAACTCAGGACCTCGTAACTGGGAAGCAGACACTCAACCACTTGAACTATATCAGCTTTTCCATACTTTGCTTTTTATTTGGAATTTTGTGTTTTTTTCTAAAGAGGGGCCCAAAATGTATAAGCTTCAGCTCCACAGAAACTGAATCCTGTCATCTATGATTTTAATAGCTGCTGCCTGATTTCCCTTTCTAAAGAACATGCCAACTCGAATCTCCACCAGCAGTTATAAATGTGCTGTTTCCTCAAAACAGTTTTGAGAGAGAATAGCTATAAGGAGGGTCTTGCACTTCCAGGTATTAAACTATGTTATGAAATCACTGTAATTAAAACGGTGACACTCTAGTGAAAGAGCAAACAGAGGAGCTACCTGGAGAACATAGAATGAGATCATAGACCAGGGTACATAATAAAGTAGCATCTCGCATCAGTAGGGAAACAAAAGATAACTCAATAAATGCTTTGGAAAATAAACCTGCTTGGAAAATAGTGGTGGCAGATGTATGTTTCATTACCTACAGTAAACCAAATTTCACATGGGTTAGAAAGAAAATATTTAAGAATTAAGAAGTATAGATATGCATTCATCTCATTTTAAGGATGGGAATGCTTGAGTAAACATGCAAAAGATGGTAAGCTACAAAGAAAAAAGATTAGTAGACTTAATTGAATTACGTAAAGTTAGCACCATAAAAATTGAATGTCATATAAGAATTGGGAATAGCTTGATAGAAAAATGGGCATTAAGCATTTCAAAAAAGAAAACTACAAAGACCAATAAGCATAATCAACATTCAACCTCATTAGCAATAAAATATAAAATATTAAATAACAATTATGACCAATTTCTATGCTTTTCAAGTAGGTGCTTTGCTGCTGCTGTTCTGTTAGTTTGCTTGCTTGCTTTAATGGTAACACTAAATGTTGGTGAATTTGCAGTTAAACAGACCCTTTCAAATACCTTTTTTAGCAACATAAAGCTTTCTGGGGGACAAACTGGCTAGATGGAAACACATTCAGAATGTTCATTTTATTTTACCAGTAATTCTGCTCCTGAATTATTGCAAAGAAATAAACAAGAAAAGATTTATGACCAGGAATGTTCAGTGTGATGCTATTTAAAATATCAAAAATTTGGAAGTAAACCAAATTTCCAACAATTGTAAAACAAAGAAACGAATAAACGATGTTACAGCCATATAATGCAACCACAGAAAATTAGCGCTTTTAGGAGAATTAACCATGGCAGGAAATGTTCATGGTATATGTTAAGAGAAAAGACCAGAATTCAAATATCGCTTTTCTTCAGGGACTTCGTATACCTGCTATGTCTTTTACTTTGACACTTTTCTCTGGATCTTCTCTTGGCTGACTCCTAATCACTCAAATCTCAATTCAAATGTCCTTGACTCAGAATGATCTAGCCCAATAGTGAAAACAAAGCTATATTCCTCACCGCCACGACTAGGGACCAGCACCTTAATTCATATCTTCTTCACATCTTTGTTCACACCTAAAATTTTCTTACTTGTTATTTGTTTAGATATTTAGCTATATGACTTCTTGCCTATTCCACCCACAAACACACAAACACTATAATATATCACATTTAAATATTCTATTCATTGCTGAATCCTTACCACATATAATAGTGTTGGTTAGACAAAGGTTGATGGAAAAATGCATGGCTACTCCTAAACAAAGTCTTAGTAGCAAAAAAATAAACATAGAAGTCCCACAGCACATTAAAGGAATAATGTATTATAATCAAATAGAGTTTAATCCCAAGTATGCAGTAAGAGCTTAATATTAGAAAATTGATTGATATAATATACCACATTATTAGATCTAAGGGTACAAATTATATGATCATCTCCATGCAAACTGAAAAGGCACTTCCCAACATTCAACAACCATTCTTGATTTTTAAAAAAGAAACAAAATAGAAACAGACGTATAGTGAGTTAAAATGACAAACTATTTCTATGTCAATCTCAGGAACATGATTAATGAGAAAACACTAAAATCAGGAAAAAGACAAAGAGTTCCACTATTTCACTATTATTTAACATCTCATTGAAGGTAAAAGGTATTTATGCAACAGAATGGCATTAGACGTATAAAATTTGGAAAGAAAAATTACTGTATTTAGTATGATTATATAATTAGAAAACCCAAAGAAACAGATGAAAAAAATTTTGAATAATAATAATAGATTGTGTAAGTTTTTAGGGTACAAAATCAATAGCCTTTATATAAATAATAACCAATTAGAAGATATATTTGAAGAAAAGACACCATCTTAATAACAAAATACTTATAATAAATAGATTTATAAGTTTACTTTGAGTCTATAATTATAGGTGAATCAAGGTGAAATTGTTAGAAATAAACTTAAAAACTCATGTGCAAGATTCATATAAAGAAAACTTCTAAAAGTTACCAAAGCTCACAATAAAGACTTAAAATTTGATAAAGATAAAAGGATTCAACATCATAAATTTTTCCATTTTCCTTAAGTTTACAATACATGTAGCAAGATCCCTATAACTATTGAAATTATTTTTAAATGTATCTATTTTATAATATATTTATAAAAATAAAAAAATAAGAATATTCATGAAAACTCTGCAAAAACAAGTACAGAGATGATGGAAATAGCCTTACCAGATATCAAAATATATTATAAAACCTTAGTAATTAAAACAACATGAGATCAGTGCATAAATAGACAGAACAACAGAACAAAAAATAATTTCAGAAAAGGGCCCAAATACATAAGAAATTTAATATATGATTAAGATGACATTTCAAATCAGTGAGGAAAAGTTAAGATAATTCAATAAATGGTGCTCAAATAACTAGATACTCATGTAAAAAAAACAATAATTGTTAGAATCATACTCCACCATTTATGAAGATGAATTCCAAATGGATCAGAGATTTAATGGTGAAAAATAAAGTCATACAATACTAAAGAAAGTATGAGAAAACTTCTTCATAACCTTAGCATAAGGATTGCCTTTCTAGCTATGATCTGTTTTGTTTCAAAAGGGGTGGAAATTTAGACTAGAAGTTCATATTCACTTTTATATGCATAAAAAGCCTCCTCTGGAAGGATACAGAAGGAATTAACAATAATGGTTACCTGTTTTATCTTTAATGGGAAAAGTGAGCAGATTGAAGGGAGTTGTTTCATTCTCTGTGTATTTTTTAATTTTTGACCTATGCAAATTTAGTACCTATTTGAAAATTAAACAAACAAAACAACAAACAAAACAAATGAGTCAGGAATGAAAAGGCAATCTGTTTTTTGGAAGAAAAAAAATGTTGTTCTTTTCCTAAGTAGAGAGCAAGGTGTCTACATATTAATAATTCATTGCAGTTTAATGGCTCAGAAACTTTCTTGCAAGATATATTCTTATAAGCTTTTCCAGTCAGGTTTGAGATAATAAATGCAATGCACTGTCCTTCCCTTCAAGACCGAAGACACTCAGGCTGCCTTGCCCTGGTCAAAGATAGCAAGTCGGTACTGCCCTTAAACTTCTGAATTGACCAGACAGTCTTTATTCAGGCTGAAAGAAAGAAATTATACCCAAATAAAATCAGCCCATGGGCAACTACATATTTAACTCAATTTGAAATTATAACCTATTTTACATATTAGTCCTCTATCTACTATTAAGACTCATTAATAGTAAAACACTTTCTGGCTTTGAAAATTCTCTGTAAAAGTTAGATTTATTTGCAAATTCATATTTTTTCCCAAAATGTTTATTTTTCACTCTTTATAGGCAGTAGGTGGTGGGAGGCAAAGAAATGTTGGGAGTAGTTCCTAGGGTTGTGCATGAATGACTGACTGTGTGTGTATAATTGTGTGTATGAGTTCTTGCCGTTGTTTTTGCCTCCAATTTGGCAATACCATTTAATAAGTATTACTAAGAAATTACTACTGCGTTTAAGGAAGAAATCTAGGCATCAAGGAATATCTAGAGAAGAGTAAGATATAATCCCTGTCCACAAGGCATAAGGGACCTAATACAAACGCAGAATCCTGGACATGACAGGCAGGTATGGTTAAATTTCCTGGGATGGCACAGAAGGGTAGATGCTAGAACTTTGAATTAGATATTTAGTCTGAGGTAGAGAAGGCCTGAGATGGAAAAACTGTGAAGGTGCTTTGAGGATATTCAGCCCAGACTGGAGAAGAGGACCATGGCTAACGGTGTTAGTGTGGATTTGCAGATAGCAGCAAACGCAAGCACTATGCAATAACAGGGTCTGTGAAATAAGCAAGTGTACAGAGTAAGGGTAAAGAAATCAAGGAGCAGGCACTAGCTAAGGATGAGAAGTCCCAGGAAGTCTGTGAGTAATCTATTTATATAGATTCATGTAGAAATCTGTTCCTAAATTGACCAAAACAAAATGGGTCCAAGTTCAAGAGGGACAGAAGTACCAGATACATTTTCAGACTGGACTCAGGTATCAGGCAAGACAGAAATTAGCTACCAGAGAGGGGCGCAAATTCAAAGGAGCAAAATTATCCATGAGAATGTTCAGCCCTAGAGTTCAGACTTCCTAAACTACCTTGCTTAAAGGCCAGGATTAGATACAGAATTAGAATGAGCAGAGGTGGGGATCAAGTGGCCCCAGGCGGAGACAGAGAACAGCAGAAGCTGGCAAATAAAGGCAGCTCCGGGAAATGGGAACTGAAGGCAGAACAAGCTAAGACAGGCTTAAAGGATTATTAAGATTCAGGATTCTTTGAATAAAAGAATCAAGATTTATAGATATAGCAGAGTCCCAATCAAAAGCAAGTTTTCTTATAGAAATTGATGAGCATATTTAAAATTCAAAGAACCTAGAGTAGTCAAATTATTTTGGATTGAAAAAAAGGAACAAAATCGTAGAGTGCGGTGTATAGCCTAATTTTAAAGCACAATTTTAATTGCATAAATCAGGACAGCATGGTATTTGCACAAGGATAAACATATAAGTCAATGGAATGGAATAAAGATTTTGAATTAACTAGATAAGGAAAGAATTGTCTTTTCAACAAATGGTCTTGGAAAACTGGATATCCATATAAAAATAAATTTAAAAATTTACCTCGCATAAAACAGAAATAATTCAAAGTGGATCATAGCTAAACTAAACTAAAATTATAAAACTTCTAGAAGAAAACATAGGAGAGACTCTTCATGATCCTGAGGTAAGCAAAAAATTCTTATGCAGGATACAAAAAGTACTAATCATAAAAGAGAAAACTTGATGAATTGGATTTCATTATAATTTAAAAGTTCTGCTCTTCAAAAGACACCATTTAGAAAAATAAATTGCAAGCCACAGTTCACAGTCCATATATTTGACAGAGGATTAGTATTTAAACATAAACAACCCAATTAAAATACAAGTGTAAATAGAAATTTCAGAAAAGTATATATATATACACACACACACTAATGAACACATGAAAAGAATTTCAACATCATTAATCACCAGAAAGATAAAAATTAAAAACACAATGAAATATCACTACACATTCATTAGAAACAGCTACAATTTAAAAGACTACAACATTTCTGTTTTGTTAAGAGGATTCATGATAAAATTAATTCAGAGCTCATAAGTAACCAAAGAAAATTTCAAAAAAGAATAGTTAGGAAAGGACTGCCCTTTCAGTTACTAAACTTCCTACTAAACCACTGTAATAAAAAAAAAAAAGTACAGCATTGGTAAAAGAAGGAAAAAAAAATAAAAGTGGAATAGACTAAAATATTTCAGAAACAGGTCCAAGGATATATGTGGAAATAATATATGAAAAAGGAAACACTAACAGAGCAGGAAAATAATTAATTATTAAATGTTACTAGCAAATAAGCTCCCATCCAACTGAATTTCTTTAAAAAGTTAGATTCCCTTCCATATTTTTTAAATTCCTAATGGAGTAAAGATCAAAATATAAATAGTAATAATAATAAAAAGCAAAATATAATAGCATAAGATTTATATAACTTTGATGTAAGGAGGATTTTCTTAATTAAAAGAAAACTCAGAAGATAAGGTAAAATTAGATATATCTGATAATACAGATTTTAATTTTCCCCATGGGCAAAAGTACCAGGCTAAAAATCGAAAGAAATATATGGAAAATATTTGTTACACATAAGTCAGTCAAATATTTAATCCTCTGTATTAAAAAGAACTTTTACAAATTGATTAAAGACACACACACATACAGAGGCCAATAGAAGATTAATGAAAGGTAAAGTCTGAATAAACGTTAGGAAAGATATTAAGCTTACTTCTAAGGAAAATATGAAACAAAAGGAAAATGAGCTCAGAACTAAAAAGAGCTAAAACCTCTAGTCCTGTGTATACACAGGAAAATGTCCACTCTCAAATATTAGGCATGTAATTGTTACGTTCTCTCTGGGGAAAAAAAGTCTGGTAATTTTTAGCAAATTTCAAAATGTATATGCTTATAGTCATTGATGAAGAAAACTCAATTTCAGAATAAAACATTAAAATAAAAGCAGTATACAAGATTTCCTATAACAATGTAGAAAATAATTCAGAAATTTTTAAAATGTCCATTAGTAAGTTGGAAAAAATCTGATAAATCTATGCCATGGACAATTATTAAACTTTTAAAAAGAAGTGCCTATATTTTCTGATTGGAGGGAAGCAATAAGTAAACTGTGATCTCTAAGACTATTTGCCCATTGTCCATTTATCCTATTTAGGTAAAAGCCCTGGGATCTCTTTAGGAGATCCACCATCCCTTCTCAGTCCATGTACTTCATGTGGGTTTCCAACCCCAAGATGAAGTAGAGTATATGAGATAGGTGCAAGAAGTCAAAGTTAGTACAATCAAAACCATCAAAAGTAAGAACACTCTTTTTCTGAGAATGCTAGGAGTGCTGGGAGTGCAGAAGCAAAGGCAGTCTTTCTTTTTGGCAGTAGGTATGGCCTCAACCAAGATAGCCAACTAGCTACCATGATGAAACTCACCCACAAAGGAAAGCAGAGCCCTGCTAAGAAATGGGTGACACTGGACCCTGAAGATATCACCTGAGCCAGACTTGGAGCTACACAAGCTTCTTAACCCAACTGAGTTTGCAGTGGGTTTTCTGTCACTTGCAAAAAATAAAGTCCTTATATACCTTCCATATTTTAGTAACATTCATACTGATTACCTAAAGGAGTAGAAATGGGAGGGGTCAAGAGAGGATTATTAAATTATTACTAATATACTTCTGGATTTCACTTATTAGCATGTACAATATTTGACACTGAAAAAAATTTTTATGAAAGACCCAGTGCTTTGACGATCAGTATCAATAAGTCTACATTCAGCTTTTAAAAACACACACACAAAAAACAGCAAACTAATGGAATGTGAAATCCAAACGAACTGTGAAAATTCAAGCATAAAATTTCTTTCTATTTTTCTTTCTTTGTTTTTACTTCAACTAGGAAAAGAAAACATACTGCAGTTAAAGTTTATCTTTGCTAGCAAGAGAGTAATCAGAAGAACCTAATAGTTTTTGCTAACGTTTATTTTCCTCCATAGTGGTCATTATACACATATAAAATACCAGAAGCAAAAAGATCACAGCCTGTGTGAGGATGTTTGGGGTTCTAAGAGAATGGAGTAAAAGATACTATTTGTCAAAACTGAAGAGGTGGTGGTGGGGGGGTTACTAAATGACCTAGGACTCTGCTGTAAGCTAAGGACTTTGCATGTTATTCTGAGCTTGATGGAGGTAGCCAAGAGTTTTGAAGAGCTCAGTGACCTGGTGAGATAGATGGCTCCGGTGACTGCGTGGAGAATGAATCTGGGATAAACAAGACTATATCCTCTGATGCGTGGCTCTGAAAATCCATTCTCCCCATGCTCTCATCTCTGCTTTAATTCCAAAATGAAGTAAAGCAATCTATTTCTGCTGTGGTTCAAATCATTTTATGCTTTTATGTTAAAAAAAAAAAAAAAAGAGGTTGTTTTTAAACTAAACTGCTGTAAATTGTTGAAAGCATTTACAGCTTCCCAAACGGAATTATGTTAGCAAAGACATAATTGTTAGTGCTTCCTGTCCTGCACTTACCTGTTCTGTCCTCCTTTTCTTCAGTTCACAAATAGAAAGATTATTTTTTTTTAACTTTTCAAAAAAACTCCTTGCTTGAATTCTAGATTCTTTACCTATTTATTTATCAATCCTCCAGAGTCCCATCTACCAAATAGAGGCCCTGATTTTTTTCACGGGACCATTCGATAATTGAGTAATTCCTAAACTGCTCCTCAAAACAAGAAGATTCAACCAGCCTCTAAGCACACCAGCTCTGATTAGAACCGAAGGAGTGGGGTACCACCCATGGGCAAGAAGGAAACCTCTGGGCATTTTTTATTCAATGGACTGTCTTAGCACAGTGGAAGATACAGCGTGATAGAGTTGTCTGCTTTACCCGGGGCTTGAAGTTGTGAACTGAAAACAAGAACCCTTTAGCATTCTGGTTTGTTTACTTCAGAGAAGTGAGCAACTTCCTGTTTCTCAGAAAGAAAGAAATACTCTCAAGAGTCATACTGAAAGACCTCCTTGCCATCAAAAGAGCTCTTCTAAGAAACTGTTCTGGTGAGGAAAATTAAAAAGTAAACTGCGTTGGTGAGGGAAATTAAAAAGTATCAAAACCCTTCAGACAGTTTAAACATTGATGAGTGAAAGTGTTTTGTTAGGGTGCTTTCAATCTACCTAACCAAACCCCAGATATTTTAATCATAGTTGTTGAAGTATTTGCTAAATCCAACAGTCAATCACTTTTGTTTTTCAATGTAACATACAAGGTATCTGGTGTGTACTCAGGCTAATTCCTGGCTGATAGGGGGAGGAAACATCTATCTTCCAGTGCCTAGTCCCATTTTGTTTTGTTTCCCCATTTTGGCTTACAGAAAACCTCTCCAACCTTGCATACTCACAGTGCCCTCCACTGCCCTGTCTTCCTTGTGGGTCTCCCAATCCTGCTTACACTATCTGGTAGGTGCTGTATGTTCATTCTTGGCTACCCATAACAAGTCAGAGCTTTGTGCTTTTAACATCCTTTCTGCCATCTATTGAAATATACCTACTACATTGTTTAATTTGTAGCTCTTCTAGGCTAGGCTGTTGGTATATATCAAAGGTAATGTAGCTTTTTGATCTAAGAAGACTGAAATTTCTCAAATCAAGGACACGGGATATTGAAGGTCTTTTGAATTTGACTGCAAAATGTATGCATTTGTGCAACATATTCTGTCCTATCTATGATGATTGGTACAGCTGTTAAACTTTCTCGCTAAAGAAGAAAATGAGAAAAGAGGTCCAGGAGTTTTTCTTGAAGGAATGGGGAGATGTAGTGAAGATGTTTCATCTACACACAAGAACACCCATAGAGGTTAAAACAGTAGTCTTTGGAAGGGCTTACATATGGAAAATGAGTCATCTGTGTTTTCTGAAGCCTCGATGGGCAGAATTAGGGCAATGAGTAGAAGGCATGGAAATTTCAATATTAATTGTTGGATCAATATGAGAAAGAAATTTTTGGCCAAAATTAGCCAGACTGGAAGCATCTCTGAACTTAAGTGGGAAGGAAGGAAATAAAAATTATTGCATAAAGCCATAAAGTAGTACAGCAAAGAGAGAAAAAAAATGAAGATGGAAAAATAAAAGCAATCAACAGCATTTATTGAACTCTGAAATAAATAGTTCAGTTTTATTCATTTTAACTCAAGCAAACACCCACAAACCCTCCAAAATCCTACAATTACTACCTTCATTGTCATTTTACAGATGAGAAAACTGAGACAGAAAGGTTAAAAAAGTGTAAGAAATAGAAATATGGTCATGGTTACCCAGTAAGTATTGGACATGGGATTTTGAACCAAAGCAATCTAGCTCTAGAGTTCATATATTATCTACACTGCTATTGAAAGAGAAGAAAGTAGCTTAAAATTCCTAGAAGGAAGTAAATGGAAAGATGGGTAGGTACAAGATTATGACTGGTCCATAAGCAAAGCATTGGTAATAAATAAAATGTAAATTTGAACAAATAAACATAAATAGAGGTTCATTGCTCTCTCATCGATCTGGTGGAATGGGACGAGATAATGTCCCTGGAAGGGTATAGTGTTTTTGTTCAAAAGAAACAAATTGAAGTGTATGGAAGAAAGAATAGAATTGTGAGATATACTTGCTCCTTAGTGGAGTTCTTCAAGGTGAAGAGAGGTAAATAAAGAAAAGAGGCAAATGAGTGGATAGCTGTGAGCTAACTAGGCAGATAAAAGATTTTAGTAGTGAATGCCACAGAGGAAAAGTATTGAAAGAATGAAGGGGTGGATATCTAGAAACCAGCTCACAGCCTCATTCTCCTAAAAAGCAGTGGATCTGACAAATTCTTGACTTGCTGGAAGATAACTGCTCAGAAGGCAGAGGAAATAATGACACTTAGATTGATTCTGACCTTTATTCCGACCAAGAATAACTGGTTGAGGATGATGAAAGTAGAAGGAGCCTTTTAAGAAAGTGACAATGAGTAAGCAGATTTGTAGCATCAAGGGAAGTTAACACTAGGCATAGTCAACCATGTATGTGAGCTTTAGGTAAAACTATTCTAGAGCTGAACTCATGCAACTTTGCAATAATATAAATTATCCTATCACTTTTTTATAAGATTATAATCATCAAATACTTTAAATCTACTTGTTGACTTCCCTTTGTGTTATTATTGTCATGGTGGTATACAGTACATATTTCAAACTCCATGAAATATTGTAGTATTACTTTGTATGGTCAATGTTCATGTACCTTTAAACATGTGTTTACTCTTTTTCATGTTTTTTTTCCCCCACTGATTTTCTGATTTCATTTAGGCTCTTTTACTTTCTGCATGAAGAACTCCCTTTATTGCTTTTGTATTTTTAAATCAGGGTATTGATGGTAAAATACCATAGAAAATCATTATGAAGCTACTCTTTCTGGGTATAGAAATCAAAGTTGGCAGTTATTTTCTTTCAGCAATTTAAATGTCATTCAATAGTCTTCTGGCTTTATTATCAATTCTGATAATTAAGAATTACTAGTATAATCAATGGTCAGTATAACTATTTTCTTTGAAAGTAAAATCTCTTTTTTTATATTTCACTTTTAAAAATTTTCTCTTGGTCTTTAATTTACCATTGGTTTGACCACAATGTGCCTAAGTATGATTTTCTTTGAATTTTTCTTTTTTTTTCTTTTTAAAAGATTCATAAATCAAACAAAATGTTACATTAAAAAATATAGGAGTTTCCCATATACCCCACTCCCCACACCTCTCACTTTTCCCACATCAACAACTTCTTTCATTAGCATGGTACGTTCATTGCATTTGATGAATACATTTTGGAGCACTGCTACAGAGCAAGGATTATAGTTTACATTGTAGTTTACACTCTCTCCCAGGCCATTCAGTGGGTATGGCAGGACATGAATTTTTCTTATTAGGTTTCAGTAAACTTTTTGAATTTGTTATTTCAGACCTCTTATTGATTACAGAAAGTTCTTTACCATTATCTGTTCAAAAATTGCTTCTGCTCAGTCTATTTTTCTTCTGTGAATACAATTATTAAAATGTTAAAATTTTTAAGTATGTCCCACATGGTTTTCATACTCTTCTCCATTTTTTCTTATTTATTATTTTCCTTGTCTGTATACTTCATTGTATATCTTTTATTGACCTATTATCCAGTTTACTACATCTGTCTGCCAATGTGTCCAATTTATTATTAAATACATCCACTAAATTCCTAATTTAAGATGTATTTTTTTAGTTCTAGAATGTATGTTTGGTTATCTTTTATGGATTCCAATTCTAAGAATATTTTCATCTATTCATATATTTTAGTCATCTTTTCTTCCGTTTTTCAAACGTATCAATCATAGTTACTTTAAAGCCCTTGTTTTCTAACTTCAAGTTCTGTATCATCTTTGGTTCTGCTTCTATTGTCTACTTTGTTATCTTGGTTACTAACCAAATGGTCTTGCTTCATCTCATGTCAAGTAATTTAATTTTTTCCAGATGTTGGGTAAAAGAACCATCAAGGTTCCTCTAGATGATGTGATCTTCTCCAGATAGAGTTCAGTTCTTTACTCTGATAGAGTGGAGATATGATCATCTTAGCCTAGTCAGGGACCAAGCTGAGTAAGGGCTGATTGCAGTTTTGATAAGACAGTATATTTGTAGTTCATCACACTTCCTAGGATATCATCCTTCAGGACTTCTATCAACTGTCTGATGGTCTTTGACTTCTTAGCCCTGAAATGTTGCAGGTAAATTATTTCAGGCATTCCTCCCTTAGGAAGTCATTGTTTCATGAGACTGCAGGGAATTTCACTCTAATTTTCAGGTTTTGGATCTAATACTTTAGCTACCCACACAATTTCAAAATTAAGCAAATGTCTTATGTCAGAAACCAGCTACGCATTTGAGACCATTTCTAATATTGTCGTAGAAACCCTGTGTGACCTCTAAAAAGTTTATTGGTTTCTATTTACCCAAGCAGTGGCCCTCTACTGAGGCCAATATCCAATATTCAGCCTTTACACCTGGTCCAGAAAGAGCAAAATTCCCACTGGAAATAAAATCTGCTGATTCTCAAATCAGAATTGAAAGGTCTGCCCTCTTTGGAATTTTAGTTCTTCTAGACCTTATTTCTTACACAGCTCTCTGATGCATTTAAAATACGACTTTTCAATTTATCTGGTTTTCTAATTGTTGTTAGCAAGAATATTGACCTGCCATGACTTATTATGCCCTACCCAGAATTAGAAGTCTCCAAAGAAAGTTCTTATTTCATGTAAGAAAGTTATAAAATTAAGGAAAAACTTTTGTTATAAACATGGTCATGTCTCTTATGTTGAAAGAAAAAGCAAACAAAGCAAAAAAAAAAACACAGTAAATCACCTTTCTCCAATTTCATCTCTGGTAAAAATTATTACCTTAGATTCTTACTTTGCAGACAAAACACCCTAAAAGATAGACTAAACACACTCTGTTTCCTTTCTTTTCTCCATTCCCAATTAACCAATCCACTACAATCTAATTTTAGTGCAAAACCCAATAGACATCTTTTCTTTTGACTTTTATGACACTATAAATATCTGGTTCTTCTTTTAACTCTCTGTTTCTTTCTGAATTTTCAAATTGCAGCACTCTTTTTTCTCATTAAGAATAGAAACAGGCAGGCTGACATCCAAAATTTGTGAGCACTTTTTCAAAGGAAGAAAATGAACAATGAAGAGTAAAATCAGTGCCTGGGGCATCCTTATGGCATGTTAAGAAATGTGTATTTTATTTCTATCTTCTTCAGGAATCTTTAATCAGATAAACATAGAATAATTATAGTTAACAAGGACTGGATTCCAGACAGGAGTTTAAAAGTGCTCATACAAGAATAATTAAAGAACCCCTATATATTCTACATATCAATAACAAAATTTTGTGTAGTTTAAAAGTATGGCTTTCTTGGTAAATAAACATGCTTAACTTTGTTTGTTTCAGAATACTCCAAAATCTTTGATTAAAAATTCCTCCTTTTTCATAAAAATCTATACCATTATCAAGAAAGATGTTTACCATTGGTTTAAGAACCTCCAAAATTGTCTTAGTTTGCCTGGGCACCTGCAACAAATACCACAGACCAATTGTCTTTAACAACAAGAATTTATTGTCTCTCACCTTTGTGGGTAGCAGTTCAAAATCAAGATGTCAACACAGTCATGCTTTCTCTGAAGTCTGCAGTGTTCTGGTGGGGGCTTGCCAGCAATCCATAACTCAATCTCTGCCTCTGTCACATGACCATCTGTCTCTGTCTTTCTTCTACTCACTCCTACTCCTACCTGTGTCCAAATTTCCTCTGTTTATAGGAGTTCCAGTCATATTAGATAAAGGTTCACCCTGATTCAGTCTGACGTTCCTTTAACTAGTAAGATCTCTAAAGGTCCTCTTTACAAAAGAATGCACATCCAAAGGACCAGGAATTAGGACTTGAACATGCCTTTGTAGGGAACATGATTCAGTCCATAACAAATATTCACTTAAAAGAAAATAAACCAGCTAGGTTGCAAGTATTAACAGCTGAGTCTGGGAGTACTATCTTAAAGAATGTCATTTTAGACTTATAGCCAATATTCCTGAAACATGAGAACACAACATATCAAAACCTATGGGACACTGCAAAGACAATGCTGAGAGGGAAATTTACAGCCCTCAATGATTTGTTTAAAAAGAAGTAAGAACTAAAGTTGAAGACCTAACTGCACACTTAGAAAAAAAACAGCAAACTAAACACAAACCAAGCTGAAGGAAAGAAATAGTAAAGCTCAGAGCAGAAATAAATGAAACTGAGAACAAAAATAGAGGGAATCAACCAAACCAAAAGTTGATTCTTTGAGAAGATCAACAAAATTGACAAACCCTTAGACAGATTGACAAAGAAAAAAAGAGAACACACAAATAAATAAATTCAGAAATGAGAGGGGTACATTACCACTGACCCTACAGAAATAAGAGAGATCTTAAAAGGATACTATGAACAACTCTATGCCAAAAAACTAGAAAATGCAGGTAAGATGGACAAATTCCTAGAAACAAATACACACACCATCTTCACTGGAAGAAGAAACAAAAGACTTCAACAAACCCATCATAAGTGCATAGATTTAAATAGTCATCAAAAACCTCCCACAGATGAAAAACCCAGGACAAAATGGCTTCACAAGTGAATTCTACCTATCATTTAAAGATAACCTAGAACCAATATTGCTCAAGCTCTTCCAAAAAATTGAAAAGGAAAGAGTGCTACCAGCTAATTCTATGTAGCCAACATGATCTTAATATCAAAACCAGAAAAACATACAATGAAAAAAAATTACAGACCAATATCTCTAATGAATATCGTTGCAGAAATCCTTAACAAAATATTTGTAAACCAAATCCAAAAACACACTGAAAGAATTATACACCACAATCAAGTGGGTTTTATTCCAGGTATGCAGGGGTGGTTCAACACAAGAAAATCAATTAGTGAAATAAACCGTATGGATAAATTTAAAAAGAAAAATCATATGGTCCTCTTTATTGATGCAGAAAAGGCATTTGACAAAATACAGCACCATTTCTTTAAAAAAAAAAAACACTCCAAAAGATAGGAATAGAAGGAAGCTTTCTCAATATGGTTAAGTGCATATATGAAAAACCTACGGCTGACATTGTACTCACCAGTAAAAAACTGAAAGCTTTCCCACGGAGATCAGGAACAAGAAAAAAGATGCTCACTGTCATCATTATTATTCAATATTGGGGCTAGAGATTCTAGCTAGAAGAATTAGGCTAGACAAAGAAATAAAAGGCACCCACGTAGGAAAGGATGAAGTAAAACTTTCACTATTCACTGAAGACATGATCCTATATCTAGAAAATCCTGAAAAATCCATAACAAATCTGCTAGAATTAATAGACAACTTCAGCAAAGTGGCAGGATACAAGATTAATATGCAAAAATCAATAGCTTTCCTATATTCTGCTGATTTGCAATCTGAGGAGTAAAGAAGAAAAAAAATTCCATTTATAATAGCAACTAAAACTATGGAATATTTAAGAATAAACTTAACCAGGACATAAAGGACCTGTATTCAGAAAAGTACAAAACATTGCTAAAAGAAACCAAAAAAGACTGAAATGGAAGAACATTCCATGTTCATGAGTTGGAAGACTAAATATTGTTAAGATATAAATTCTACCCAAACTGATTTACAGATTCAACACAATCCCAATAAAAATCCCAACAGCCATTTTTCCAGAAGTGGAAAAACCAACAATCAATTTCATTTGGAAGAGTATGGGGCCCTCATTAGACCAAAATGTCTTAAAAAAAGAAAAATTAACTTGGAGGATTCTCACTTCCTTGACTTGAAAGTACTTTTCTTAGCTACAGTGGTAAAAACAGCATGGTACTGGAATAAGGACAGATTGACCAATGGAACTGAATCAAGAACTCAGAAACTGACCCTCACATCTACAGTCAAGTGGTTTTTGGCAAGACTGTTAAGTCTACCGTAATGGGCCAAAACAGTCTATTCAACAAATGGTGCTGGGAGAGCTGGATAGACATATCCAAAGAAAGAAAGAAGAGCCCTATCTCACACCATATGCAAAAATTAACCCAAAATGGATCAAGAATTTAAATATAAAAACAACAACTATAAAACTTCTAGGAGAAAATGCAGGAAAACATCTTTAAGATATTGTGGTAAGGAAGCAGATTTGGCCAAATGGATAGAGTGTCCGCCTACCACATGGGAGGTCCAAGGTTCAAACCCAGGGCCTCCTGACCTGTGTGATGAGCTGGCCCATGTGCAGTGCTGATGTGCAAAAGGAGTGCCGTGCCACACAGGGGTGTCCCCCGCGTAGGGGACCCCACGCACAAGGAGTGCACCCCATAAGGAGAGCTGCCCAGCACAAAAAATGTGCAGCCTGCCCAGGAATGGCACTGCACACACAGAGAGGTGACACAGCAAGATGACACAACAAAAAGAGACACAGATTCCCGGTGCCACTGACAAGAATATAAGCAGATACAGAAGAACACACAGCGAATGGATACAGAGAGCAGACAAAACTTGGCGGGGGTGGGGGGCAGGGAAGGGGAGAGAAATAAAAAAAATTTTTTTAATTAAAAAAATAAAGTAGATTACCAAAAATATATATATATATATATATACATATATATATATATATATTGTGGTAGGCAGTAGTTTCTCAAACTTTACACCCAAAGCATGAGCAATGAAAGAAAAAATATATAAATGGGACCCTCTCAAAATTCAACACTTTTGCACCTCAAGGGACTTTGTTAATAGGGTGAAAAGACAGCCAATTCAAAGAGAGAAAATACTTGGCAATCACATATCTGATAAGGGTTTAATATCCTTGATATATAAGGAGATCATACAGCTCAACTATAAAAAGACAAACTATCTGATTAAAAAACGGGCAAAAGTCTCGAAAAGACAACTGTCCAAAGAAGAAATACAAATGGCAAAGAAACGTATGAAAAAAATGTTTAACATCACTAAAGATTAAGGAAATGCAAATCAAAACTATAGTGAGATATCATTTCACACCTATTAGACTAGCCATGATTAAAAAGTAGGAAAACTGTAAATGTTGGAGAGCATGTGGAGAGATAGAGAGGCTTATTCACTGTTGGTGGGAATAATAAAATGGTACCACCACTGTGGAGGACTGTTTGGCAGTCCTATAGAAGTTGAATATAGACTTGCCATGGGACCTGTCAATACTATTGCTAGGTATATATCCAGAAGAATGGAGAGCAGTGACATGAATAGACATCTGCACATTGGTATTCATAGCAGTGTTATTCACGATAGACCAAAGTTGGAGACAACCCAGGTGTCCATCAACTGATGAATGGATAAACAAATTGACTAGTTTACACACAATGGAATATTATGCAACAGTAGTAAGAAATGAAGTTGTGAAACAAATGACAACATGGATAAACCTGCAGGACATTATGTTGAGTGAAGCAAGCCAGGCACAAAAGGACAAATACTGTGTGATTGCACTATTATGATCTAATATATTATGTGAAATATAAATATATTATATGAAATATAAATATGGGTAAAATTGCATATATAAGACCACTTTTTCTTTGAAGCTGAACAAATGTAGGTTAATACTACAAAATGTTACTAGCAGATAAAAAAAAAAATTACACTAAGTGAAGGAGACCAGACACAGAGTACTATATATTGTATGATTCCATTTATATAAAATGTAAATATAAATCAATTTATAAAGATGAAGTTAGATTAGTGGTTATGTAGGGTTATGGAAGGAATACTAAGGGGTATGGAGTCTTTCTTTTTAGAGTAATGAAATTGTTTTAAAATTTTGGAAATGATGAATGTAAAACACTGCGATTATACTAAAATCCATTGCTTATACACTTTAGATAGATCATAAGGTATGTGAATATATCTCAATAAAACTATTTAATAAATAAACAACTGTGCAAGAACAGCCAGAAATAGCAGCCTATGTACAACAGGGGATACAGAGAGATTAAGAGGTGAGGACTTTTCTTGTTTGTTTGACTGTGTTTTGCATATTATTATTATTGAAATAATGAGAATGCTCTAACAATGACTGCAGTGGCAAATGCACAAATATGTAATTATATCAAATACCATTGATTGTACACTTTGGATGAGTTGTATGCTTTATTAATAGGTAATTTGAATGCTTTTTCAAAAAGAGAATATAAGGGATGCAGCAAAACAGTGCTGATAGTCAAATTTACTGCCATAAATGCCTATATTAAAAAAGAAGAAAGAGCTAATCAAAGACCTAATTGCACACCTGGAGGAACTAGAAAAAGAACAACACACTAATCCCAAAGCAAACAGAAAGAAGGAAATAACAAAGATGTGAACAGAGTTCAGTGAAATTGAGAATAAAATAACACTAGAAAAAATTAACAAAACCAAAAGCTGATTTTTTGAGAAGATAAATAAAATTGACAAACCCTTAGCTAGACAAGCAAAGAGAAAAAGAAGATGCAAATATGAAAATAAAAAGTGAAGTAGGGGATATCACTGCTAATCCCACAGAAATAGAGTATCATAAGAGGATACTTTGAAAAATTGTTCGCCAACAAGATGGATAACTTAGATGAAACGGACAAATTTCTAGAAAAACCACAAGCAGCTTACACTGATGAAAGAAGAAATTGATGAACTCAACAGACAAATCACAGTGACAAGATTAAATAAGTCATCAAAAACCTCCCAACTGAAACAAGCCCAGGACCAGATGGTTTCACAGATGAATTCTACCAATAATTCCAGAAAGAACTAGCACCAATCCTGCTTAAGCTGTTCCAAAAAATAGAATTGGAGAGAATATTGCCTGTCTCATTCTATGATACCAACATCACATAAAGATACCAATGCCACATAAAGATTCTACAAGAAAAGAAAACAACAGACCAATCTTTCTAAGGAAACTGAACACAAAAATCCTCAATAAAATACTCACTAATCACATTCAACAACACATGAAACAAATTATACACCATGACCAAGTAGGTTTTCTCCATGATATGCAAGGATGTTTCAACATAAGAAAATAAATTAATGCAATACATCATATTAACAGATCAAAAGAAAAAAAATTACATGATCATCTCTATTGATGCAGTAAAAGCAAGACAAAATACAGCATCCTTTCTTGATAAAAAAAAAACAACACTTCAAAAGATAGGAATAGAAAGAAAGTTCCTCAAAATAATAAAGAATATTATGAAAAACCCACAGCTAACATTATATTCAACCATGAAATGCTAAAGGTTTCCCTTTAAGATCTGGAACAAGACAAGGATGCCCACGTCATTGCTCTTATTTAACATTGTGTTAGAAGTACTTGCTGGAACACTTAGGCAGAATAAAGATATAGAACATATCCTAATTGGAAAGGACAAACTAAACATTTCACTATTTGCAGATGACATGATCATAGAAAGCCCTGAAAATCTAAAAACAAAGCTTCTAGAGCTGATAAATCAGTTCAGTCAAGTGATGGGACATAAGATTAACACACACAAAAAAAACAGTAGCAATCCTATACACCAATCATGAGCAATCTGAAGAGGAAATCAAGAAAAAATTCGGGGAAGCAGAGTTGGCCCGATGGATAGGGCATCCGCCTACCACATGGAAGGTCCATGGTTCAAACCCCGGACCTCCTTGACCCATGTGGAGCTGGCCCAAGCACAGTGCTGATGTGCACAAAGAGTGCCCTGCCATGCAGGGGTGTGCCCCACATAGGGGAGCCCCACACGCAAGGAGTGTGCCCCGTAAGGAGAGCTGCCCAGCACAAAAGAAAGTGCAGCCTGCCCAAGAATGGCACTGCACACACGGAGAACTGACAGAGCAAGAAGACACAACAAAAAGAAACAAGATTCCTGGTGCCGCTGATAAGGATAGAGGCAGTCACAGAAGAACAGTGAATGGACACAGCGAGCAGACAACTGGGGGGAGGGGGTGGGAAGGGAGAGAAATTTTTAAAAAAAGAAAGAAAAATTCCATTTACAATAGCAACAAAAAGAATAAAAAACCAAGAAATGAATTTAACTAAAGATGTAAAGGACTTGTACACAGAAAACTATACATTATTAAAGGAAATCAAGAGGATCTAAATAAATGGTAGTCTATTCCATGTTCATTAAGATGTCTGTCCTACCCAAATTGATTCACAGATTTAACACAATCTCAATAAAAATTACAGCAGCATTTTTCAATGAATTGGAAAAGCATATAAATTATGAAATTTATTTGGAAGGGCAAGGGGTACCGAATAGCCAAAAACAAATTGAAAAAGGAAAAACAAAATTGGAGAAGTCATGCTATCTGACTTTAAAACATACTACAAAGCTACAGTGGTCAAAACTGCATGGTATTGGCACAAGGATAGACATACAGATCAATGGAACTGAACTGAGAGTTCTGATGTAGATTCTCACTTACATGGGCAACTGATATTTGGCACGACCACTAAGCCCACTCAACTGGGACAAATGGTCTCTTCAACAAATGGTGCTTGTAAAACTAAATATCCATATCACAGAATGACAGAGGCTCACCATCTCTCACCCTATATAGAAATTATCTCAAGATGGATTGAAGACCTAAATTTAAGAGCAAAGACCATAAAGCTCCTAGAAGATAATGTAGGGAAGCATCTATGAGATCTTGTAGTAGGAAATGGTTTCATAAACTTTACACTAAAGCACAAGCAACAAAAGAAAAAAATAGATAAATGGGACTTCCTCAAAATTAAAAATGCTTGTGCATTAAAGGCATTTGTCAAGAAAGTGAAAAGGCAGCCTACTCAATGGAAGAAAATATTTGGTAACCATTTATCTGATAAGGGCCTAATATCCAGCATATATAAAGAAATCCTACATCTGGAAAATAAAAAGACAACAAAAAAAAAACATTTAAAACTTGGGCAAGAGATTTGATAGATACTTCTCCAAAAAAGAAATACAAATGGCTAAATAGCACATGCAAAGATACTTAACATCACCAGTTATTAGGGAAATTCAAATCAGAACTATGAGGTATCATCTAGACTCATGGTTATTAAAATAGAGAGAGAGAAAAAAATACAAATGTTGGAGAGGACATGGAGGAAAGGGAACACTCATCTACTGCTGGTGGGAATGTAGAATGGTGCATCCATTGTGGAGGACAGTTTGACAGTTCCTCAGGAAGCTAATTACAGAATCGCCATATTATCCAGCAATCTCACTGCTGGCTATATACCCAGAAGAAATGAAAGCAGGGACACTAACAGATATATGCACACCAATGTTCACAGCAGCATTATTCACTATTTCCAAAAGTTGGAAGCAACCCAAAATCCATCAACAGATGAATGGATAAGCAAATTGTGGTATATACTTATAATGGAATATTACTCAACTGTGAGAAGGAATGCAGTATTAACACACAGGACAATATATATGAATCTTTAAGACCTTATGTTGACTGAAGCAAGCCAGTCACTGAAGGACAAATATTACATAACTTTAATGATATGACTTAAGCAAATCGAACAGACTCACAGAGCTAGAGTCTGGAAGACAGGAAAGACAGTAGACTGTGTTGAGCTGATGCTCAATAAGGTGGAAGGGGGTGGTTGGGCAGTTAATGGGGGTGATAGTGGTGCAGGGAAATGATTGGGTTGGGGTGGATTATTCATGGAACTGGGGAGAGGGCAGGAGGAAGGAAAAGGTGAGCTCTGGGGATTTGTAGGTCTGTGGTTAAAATTACAATAGCGGAAATGTTCTTGTGGTAAATATGGAAGGAGATATTTACTGAAACAGGGCATTGGGAGAGGGGACTATGTGGGATAGGGCACAACTGGGGCATGCTTTTATGGAATACGAAAGTGTTCATATTGTCATAGGGTGTTATCTCAGTGGTTGGAGACTCACACAATAAACAAGGAAATATTAAACTCACATCCTGGGAAGTCCCGTTATTTTCTCAGTTAGAAGGACAAGAATCGCTTGAAAACATAAGCAGTGCTTAATGAAAGGAAACAGACCAATATGGCAAGTTCTCAGTATTATTACATGTAACTAGAGGATATGAACCTTATTCTTCAAAAATTGAAACTCAGTGGTTACCATAGGTTCTGGGGTAGGGGGTGAGAAGAATGGAATAGATGGAACACAAGACATTTTCAGGGCATTGGAATTGTTCTGCATGATCTTGCTATAACAGATAAAGGCAATTTTAAATATTATCAAAACTTATAAAAGTATATAGTGCAAAATGTAAACCATAATGTAAACTATTGACCATTGCTAATAACAATGCTTTAATATTTGTACATCAATTGTAACAAATGCATCATACTTATGTAAGATGTTATTAATAGGGAAGAGTGGGATAAAGTGAGGGGCCGGGTATATGGGAATCTCCTATATTTTCTATGTGACTTTTTTATAACCTAAAGCTTCTTTGACGACAAAGTGAAATAAATAAGACACTGGGGGAACATATGGAAGAAACTGTCACTGTACATAAAAGATAACATTCTCTGGGGATGAAAGACACAAAAAATATTTTTTATTTTTGTATTTTATTTGTTACCTTTAGTTGTTATACCATTTTATTTTCTTATTGCTTTTATGTTTTTGTCTTAGTTTTTAGGGAGGTTTTGGATCTCAGAAGGATCACAATTGTGTCAGGGGAGAATCACTGGTGTGGGTTTTTGATGATGGGGGGATATGTGTAGAGGTGTGTACCTGGGGAAGTCCTCTATGGCATAAGAATATGTTCAAATGGATATGGGGTATTGTCTTGGGTGGTAGAGACCCACAAAATAATCAAAAGAATGTTGAATTTCCATCCTGGGAAGTCCTGCTGCATTCTCTGATAGAGCAGCAAGAATCCACTGAGTACATGGGCAGTGCCTAGTGAGGGAGGACAGAACATGACGCCTGACCCTTGATATTGATGGTTGTACTTATGAACCTCATTCTTGTAAAATTGAAACTTAGCCTAGTGTTATATATTGCCTAAGAGTTACCTCCTGAAAGCCACCTTGTTGCTCATATGTGGCCTCTCTCTAAGCCAAACTCAGCATTTAAACACACTACTTTCCCCTGGCATGGGACATGACTCCTGGGAATGAGCCTCTCTGGCACCAAGGAATTATTACCAAGCTCCAACTAGTGATGCATTTGTAAAAAGACCTTGACCAAAAGGGGGAATTATTAATGCAAATGAATTTTGAGATTGCAAAATGAGTTGAGAGGTCATTCCAGAGGTTATACTTATGCACATCTTAGAAGAATTTAATTGATTACCACAGTAAATAGTGCCTCAAATAGGGGGTCCTCAGGTCTTTAGAGACATCTAGATACTATAAACAGGGCAGACAATCTCAGGAATCTGGCACCCTGTCAGTGGGTCTTACGTTGGAATATATGCTCCCCAATATAACAGACTTGAACTCAATTATAATTTACATACTATAAACTACATAGGCTCCTCTCCACCTCTTATTTGAACCCAATAAGAGGTTACTCCAAATATATGTCCCAGAGACTTAAATCTTTGGTTTGCTCATATGCTCATATGCCAGTAGAGCCCTGAATCTCAGCAGAGTTTCAGGTTTCAGCTGTCCAGGACAACTAACAAAAGGATGATGATGGAAAACACCCATCCCAGAAAACAGAGAGTATCTACAATTGAAAATAAGACCATTCCACCTATCTGCCCCCTGAGATTTAAGCCCCTTCTCAATCAGAAACAGAGTGAGCATCAGCATCCCAAAATCCTCAAGATTGAGAAATGAATAAAGGTAAGGGGTTATATTAGGTTCTCTAGGGAAACAGAATCAACAGGAGATATCTTTAAATAGTATAAGATTTTATAAAATTCTCTCATGTTACTGTGAGGATGCTCAAGTCCAAATTCCAAAGGCAGGTTGTAAACCAGGGGCTCTGATGAACGTCCTTGATGAGTTCCCAGGAGACGTTCACTGTCTGAAGTTGAGCTGGAAAATTCTCTCTGAATGCTGAAATCATGTACTCTTTTAAGGCATTCATCTGATTGGATAAAACATCAGTCATTTATGCAATAAATTCTCTGGTGATTAAAATCCATAAATGTCCTTGTATTACAGTCAGCCCAGTGCTTGCTTGACCAAATAACTGGGCACAATTACCTGGCCAAGTTGATGCATTAGCCTAACCATCCAGACTATCCCTTGTCAAGTTGGCAACCACACATATCACCTTAAACCATAGTTAGTGTCTAAATAAAAACAACAACAGACATGCATATATATATTTCTGCCTAACAATATTCACCTGTCCTGTGTACAAACAGAAACACATTAATTCCCACAGAATAGGGTATAAGTCCTTGGGTAATATTCACTTTTAAACTTGACATCCTTAAATATTGTGACATGAAAACTAATACAACTTGTCATATGATAAGGAAAAAGATTAGGGAAAGAAACAAAGGTATTCATTTAATGTACACTTACAATAATACTCATAACAAAACAAGGAAGAAAAATTCATAACCATTACAGTCCTCATTTCTGTAACTGGTCTCATGGTCAAAGTTCATATTTACCATTTTCTTCTTCCACTAGCTATTCCATGTTCCTGTTACTCTCAGCAAGCACCTGAGCTGGCTATGGTTCTTTGCCTTGTGGAGTGACTCAAACTTTCATTCCTAAAGATTCTGTGCCATTATTAGTCCTGCTTGGATTACGTTGTTGCAATTTTCCATTGACTTTAATCACAGGGCATGGCAGTACTGAGAGATGCCCTAGAGGATCTCCAGTATTCCAGGCAAACTCTTCTTTACCCCCATTTTGTAGGTTCAGTCCTATTTCCCCTTGATAGTCAGGATCAATCACCTCAGCCAGTACAGTAATTCCCTTCTTTGCCTGTTGATTCAGACATAAAAGGAGCCCAAAGTGGCCAGGTGGCAACCTTAACGTCCAGTTCAATAGAATAATTGTTGTGTGATCTGGAGGAAGCACTCCTTCTTATGGAATTAAGATCTGTAGACCAGCAGAGCTTAAGGCTGCAGGAATAGGAAGCAAAAATTTTTTCTCCAAGATCACAAGGGGTAATAGTGATTGGTGCCATTCCCATTTCCACCCCTTGATTCCTGGACCCATGAATCCTGGCTATGGGAGAAACTGCAGGATAGAATGGACACTGATTTAGAGCATACACAACCTCCTGGAGAACAAAAAACCTTGCCCCAGCCCTGCAAGTTTTTGCCCCACACTTGACACTGCACTTGAGTCTTCAAAAGGCCATTCCACCATTCTATCAATCCAACTGCTTCAGAATGATAGGGAACATGGTAAAACCAGGGAATTGCATACGCATGTGCCCATTCCCACACATCATTTGCTGTAAAATGGGATATTTGATCAGAAGCAATGCTGTGTGGAATGTTATGGCAGTGGATAAGACATTCAGTAAGTCCACAGATGGTAGTTTTGGAGGAAGCATTGCATGCATGAAATGCAAACCCATATCTAGAGTATGTGTTTATTCCAGTTAAAACAAATCACTGACCTTTCCATGATGGAAGTGGTCCAATGTAATCAACCTGCCATCAAATAACAGGCAGGTCACCTTGGGAAATGGTGCCATATAGGGGACTGAGGAGGATCTCTGCTCCTAGCAGATTGGGCACTCAGCAGTGGCCCATATAGGGGACTGAGGAGGATCTCTGCTCCTAGCAGATTGGGCACTCAGCAGTGGCTGTAGCCAAGTCAGCCTTGGCGAGGGGAGGTCTATGTGGCTGAGTCCATGCATAACCTCCTTCCCTACCTCCATGACCACTTTGTTCATGAGCCAATTATGCAATGACAAGAATGACTGAGGAAAGAGACTGAGCATTAGCCACATAGCGGGTCATCTTATCCACTTGATTATTAAAATCTTCCTCTGCTGAAGTCACCCTCTGGTGAGGATTCACATGAGACACAAATATTGTCATGGTTTTTGCCCACTCAGAAAGGTCTATCCACATACCTCTCACCCAGACCTCTTTCTTTTTTTCTTTCTCTCTCTTCATTTTTTAAAAATGTTACATTAAAAAAAATATATAAGAGGTCCCCATATACCCCTCACCCCCCTCACCCCACTCCTCTCACATCAACAACCTCTTTCATCATCATGGCACATTCTTTGCATTTGGTGAATACATTTTGGAGCACTGCTGCACCACATGGATAATGGTTTACATTGTAGTTAACACTCTCCCACAGCCCACCCAGTGGGCCATGGCAGGACATACACTGTCCAGCATCTGTCCCTGCAGGACCACCCAGGACAACATCAAGTCTGGAAAATGTCCCCACATCATATCTCTCCTACCCTCTCCCTACCCTCAGAGCTACTGTGGCCACTTTCTCCACATCAATGCTACACTTTTTTCCAGTACTAGTCAAAATGTTCCATAGTAGAGTATCAATAAGTCCACTCTAATCCATACTCTATTCCTCCATCCTGTGGACCCTGGGATGGTGATGTCCACTCCACCTCTATATCAAGAGGGGCTTAGATTCCACATTGATGATGGATGCAATTCTCCTGCTTGCTTGCAGTTGCTATAGGCACTCTTGGCTCCCTGGTGTGGTTGTTGACCTTCTTCACCTCCCTGTTAGCTGGCCAGGGTAAGTCCAATAAACCAGAGGATAGGAGTTGCAAGTCTTCTGAGGCTCAGGGCCTGGCTATCACATGGACAGCCCAGAGATTCAGGTCTCCTGAGTATACACCAACTCCAGCACTAATCACAGGTCCAGTAAAAGTGACAGAAGAGGCATGTGGAGAAAAGTCACATCTGAGTCCAATTCCATCACACTCAGGGACACAAACTCCAAAAATAGGGCCAACTGGCATGGCACTGAACTCAAGAGCCATCTGCCATGACCATAGTACCTGTGGCACCCAGACCTCTTTGTAACATATTTTCCAGTCATGTTCCTTCCAAGGACCTGACCATCCAGCCAAACCATTAGTAAAAGCTCATGAATCAGTGTAGAAGAACACCTTTGACTGATTCTTCTTCCAAGCAAAATGAACAACCAGGAGCACTGCTCAAAGTTCTGCCCATTGGGAGGATTTGCTCTCATCACCATCCTTCAGGGATGTCCCAGAAAATGGCTGCAGTGCTGCAGTTGTCCACTTTCAGGCAATACCTGCATCTCATGCAGAACCATCTGTAAACCAGACCTGAGTTTTCTCTTCCTGAGTCAACTCATTGTAAGGAACTCTACAAGAGGCCAAAGCTGTGGGCTGTGAAAGAGAAGATAACATGGCAGGGGTGGTGACTATGGGCATTTGGGCTACTTGCTCATGTAACTTACTTGTGCCTTCAGTACCCATTCAAGCCCTATCTCACATATATCACTTTCACATTATTATGGAATATTGTTGTACATGCCCAACTTTATGGTTTGGTGGGTCAGACAATACCCAGCTCATGATAGGCGACTCAGGTCTCATGGTAATTGGTGGCCCATGGTTAAGTGTTCAGTCTCTAGTAAGGCCCAGTAGCAGACCAAAAACTTTCTCAAAAGGAGAATCGTTATCTGCAGAGGATGGCAGGGCTTTGCTCCAAAATCCTAAGGGTCTGTGTTGTGATTCTCCTAACGGGGCCTGCCAAAGGCTCCAGGCAGCATCTCTATTTGCCACTGAAACTTCAGCACCATTGCATCTTCTAGATCACATGGTCCAAGCAGTAGTGCCGCTTGCACAGCAGCCTGGAACTGTCTCAGGGCCTCCTCTTGTTCTGGCTCCCAATCAAAACTAATAGCTTTTCTGGTCACTCAGTAAAAGGGTGAAGTAACAAACCCAAATGAGGAATGTGTTGTTTCCAAACTCCAAAGAGACCAACTAAGCATTATGCCTCTTTTTTAGTTGTGGAAGGGGCCAGATGCAATAACTTATCCTTCACTTTAGAAGGTATCTCAACATTCCCCTCACCGCTGGACACCTAGAAATTTCATCAAGGTGGAAGGCCCCTGTATTTTTGTTGGATTTATCTCCCATCCTCTCTCATGCAAATGCCTTACCAAAAAATCTAGAGTCTTTGCTACTTTTTGCTCACTAGGTCCTATCAACATGATATCATCAATATAATGGACTAGCGTGATGTCTTGTGGGAGGAAGAGATGATCAAGTCCCTGCAGACAATATTATGACATAGGGCTGGAGTGTTGATATACCCCTGAGGCAGGGCAGTGAAGATATATTGCTGGTCTTGCCAGCTGAAAGAAAAATGTTTCTGGTAGTCCTTACTAATGGCAATTGAGAAAAAAGCATTTGCCAAATCAATAGCTGCATACCAGGTACAAGGGAATGTGTTGATTTGCTCAAGCAATGAAACCACATCTGGGACAGCACTGTGATTAGAATCACCACCTGGTTAAGTTTACAATAGCCTACTGTCATCCTCCAAGATCCATTTGTTTTCTGCACAGGCCAAATAGGAATGCTGAATAGGGATCTGGTGGGAATCACTACCCATACAGCCTTCAAATCCTTGATGTTGGCACTAATTTCTGCAATCCCTCCAGGAATCTGGTATTGCTTTTTGTATTTTTATTTTTTAAAGAATTATTTTTATTTATTTCTCTCACCCTTGTTGTTTGTGCTCACTCTCTGCTCTCTCTGTCTATTTATTGTTTATTGTGTGCTTGCTCTGTCTGCTTGTCTTCTTTTTAAGAGGCACCAGGAATTGGACCTGGGCACCCCCCCCCATGTGGAGGGAGTTGCCCAATCACTTCAGCCACCTCTGCTCCCTGCTTGTTGTGTCTCTCATTTTGTTTCCTCATTGTCTCCCCATTGCATCATCTTATGGTGTCATCTTGTGACATCATCTTGTGTCAGCTCAGTGCCAGCCCATCACATCAACTCACTGTCTTGCTCATCTTTAGTAGGCACTGAGAACCAAACCCAGGACCTCTCATGTTGTATTCAGGCACCCAACTTCTTGAGCCATTATCTGTTTCCCCTAGGATTGTTGTTGATTTACTATTTTGGTAGGTAGGGGTCATTCAGTGGCTTCCATTTGGCCTTTCCTACCATAATAACCCTCACTCCACAAGTCAGGGATCCAATGTGGGGATTCTGCCAATTACTGAGTATGTCTATTCCAATTATGCATTTTGGACCTGGGGAAATAACCACAGAATGGGTCTGGGGACCCACTGGACCCATTGTGAAATGGACCTGAGCTAAAACTCCATCAATGAACTTACCTCTAGAAACCCTACTCTGACTGGTGGACCACAGTTATGTTTTGGGTCTCCTGGAATTAATGTCACTTTTGAGCCAGTGTCTGATAATCCTCAAAATGTCTGATCACTTCCTTTTCTCCAATGCACAGTTACTCTGGTAAAAGGTCTTAGGTCTCCTTGGGGAAAGCTGAGAGGAAGATTAACAGTATAAATTTTTGGCAATGTAACAGGATCCTTCCCTAAGGGGACCTGGCTTTCTCCTCATTCAAGGGGCTCTGGGTCTATAAACTGTCTCAAGTCTAGGAATTGATTAACGTGTCATGATTCTCTGTGTCCATAATTCAAGATAGAGCTTTGTTCACTCGACCTAGAACTCTTCTGCTTATACAAATCAAGTAGGAATTTGATAGGCTGTCCATCTATTTCACTTCTAGGTACCCCATGAACTATTAGCCAATGGCATAACTCTATGCAACTCAGACTCTTTTGATTCCTGCTTTGAGTCTGCCTTTCATTGCAGTAGCTATGCACACTTCTCTTTGGCAATTAGCTACCTATAACTGACTTTTACTGACCCAAGATCCAATCATCCCCATAATGTTTAAGGATTCTAGTTCCATTAGAGCTGTTCTTACAGTAATATCTGGACTATAGAGCAGAGCAACCACAGAGCTCTTCAGGGAAGATGGAGTTAGTCTAACAAATTTATTCCTTAGAGTCCTAGTTAAAGGTGTACCCTCTGGTCATTCCTGCAGTGAGTGGCCAGGTCTTAAATGGTAAATCCATTCTAGCATTCCAATCTTCAAAGCCTTTGAATTCTCACTTCTACTATATACCAGGGTAAATTGGGCATCTCAACCTCAGGCATGTTAGGTCATCTTTTGGTCCTTGCTTCAGTCAGCCACCAAAACAAACTTTTAGAACCCTTTCTAACGCCTTGAGCTTCAGTGTTGAATCCAGAATTTCTATTTAGTGGACCCATGTCAGTAAATTCAGCCTGATCCAACTTTATAATTCTTCCATTTTCCCATACCCTTAGTTTCCATTCCCACACATATTTTCTTAATTTCTCTATATATAAGTTGGAAAATTCATGAGTTCTTTCAGAGTATACCTTACTTCCTCATGAGTCACACTTTGTATTTCACCTTTTGGGTCTTACTGTGATTTTAGTCCAGTAACAAGTCTCGAAGATAAAAGCTGTAGTGGGGTGGGTAGGAGGAAGGACTAGGAATGCCTTTGCAAACTACTGACCCTGGAGCTTTCCTTTATACTTTCATCTTGTGAGACATAATTAATCTCTTCAGACAGGTGTTGGAAAACAGATTCTTCAGGGCAGTGTGGACTTTAGACAGTGCACACTTTAGTTTGACTGGTACCCACCTCAGGGCTGGAAAAAGATCCAGACCCCCTGGGGCAGGCTGGAGGCTGGGTGATACAAGGTTGACATTGTTTGGTCTTCACAGGGCAGGCCATCACAGGTTTATCTGGCAAATTCTCAGCAGAGTTTACAGTTCCAATGTCCCCAATGATATCATCATCATCCCATATTTCTCCATCCCAATCCTCAGGGTTCCACTCCTTTCCAATCAATGCCTTCACTTTAAAAGCAGACACCCTGTGAAGTGAGATTTTAGTTTCCTTTGTATCTCTCCTACTCATACAATGAGACTTGGTGTCTGGTTTTCAGAGATCTCAAACCTGTGGCTGCATGAAACAAGATTTTCTTTCAGAGCACATATAAAAACTTTTACATCATCCATGTGGTATTTTAAGAAATTCCAAGTTTAAGATTCTCTTCCTCAAGAACACTCCTGATACTAAGCTGTATTAGTCCAGGTTCTCTAGGGAAACAATCATAGTATAAGATTTATAATATTCTCTCATGTGACTGTGGGGATGCTCAAACCCGAGTTCCACGGGCAGGCTGCAAACCAGGGGCTCCAGTGAAGGTCCTTAATGAGTTCCCAGGAGATGTTGGTTGTCCAAAGTTGAGCTGGAAAATTCTCTCTGAATGCTGAAGTCACTTCCCCTTTTAAGGCATTCAAATGATTGGATAAAATGTCACTCATTGCTGATAGTGTTCTCCTTGGTTGATTGTAGATGTAATTAGCCATCTATGCAATAAAATCTCTGGTGATCAAAGTCCATAAATATCCTTGTATTACAATTAGCCCAGTGCTTTCTTGACTAAACTACTGGGCACAATTACCTGGTCAAATTGACACATAATCCTAACTGTCACGGGGGAGACTGCAACTTTTGACTAGCAGGTTTATTATTACTATAGCAATGGAAGAATTTGTAACACTGATATGAAGGCACTGACCACTAGAGATTTTCTGAGGGGAAGAGAGGGAAGAATAGGTGTATCATGGGACATTGGAATTGTCCTGCATGACTTTGCCATTATGGATACAGGCCATAAAAAATTTGTCAAAACCTATAAAATTGTGTGGTGCAAAGTATAAACTATAATGTAAACTACAGACCACGGTTAGTAGCGATGCTTCATTATATGTTCATCAATTGTAAATAAAGTACCACACTAATGAAAGATGCTGTTAATGAGGGAAAACATGGGAAGGGGAAGAGGTAGGATATATGGGAATACCTCTATATTTTCAATGTAACATTTATGTAATCTAAATCTTCTTTCAAAATAAAATAAAATAAAATTTTTTAAAGTTTCCGATTACAATATGTTTACACCCACAGTAATGGATTTGCTCTGTAGACTGTATAACTGTTTTAATGAAAAAAACTAAGGTTTACAGACTATAGTGTAAGAGCAAGATCAAGATGCCAGACTAAAGAGGTTCAACAGGGGCATACATATGAGTCATATAAATGTGTTCAAATATTCATGGGACATTGTCACAGTGGGTGGAGATTCACACAATAACTGAAAGAATATAGAAATCCCATCCTGGGGAACTCTGCCACATTCTCTAATGGAAAAGCAAGAATCCCCTGAGGACAGGAGCAATGACTAGTGAAGGAGGATGGTTCATTTGATGGGTCCTTGAAATTGATGACTGTACTTATGAACCTTCACTTTTGAAATTGAAACTTAGTCTAGTATTAGAGGGTGCTGATAAGTTACCTCCTGAGGGAGTCATTTTTGCTTAAATGTGGCCTCTCTCTATATGCTAAACTCAGCATATAAATGCATTACCTTCCCCCCAGCATGGGACATGACTCTCAGGGATAAGCTTCCCTGACACTGAGGGATTACTACCAAGCACCAACTAGCAATGCAACCAGAGAAAGACCTTGACCAAAAGGGGAAAAGGGTAAAGACAAATGAATTTATATGGCTAAGAGACTTCAAAGTGAGTCAGGATGTTAATCCAGAGGTTACACTTATGTCTCAACAGGGTCTCAATGACTGCCAAAGTAAATACTACCTCATATAGCAGTGTCCCTGAGGGCTCCAAAGACTTCCAGACACTATAGTCAAGGCCAATAGCTCAGGAGTTTAGTGCCTTGGAATTTATGCTCCTCAGTATGACAGAGTTAGACTCAGTTGTGGTTTCTTTGCTCAAGGTTCTTCTACCCCTATTATTATTTAAACCTATAGTTAGTACTAGAGTTGATAGGTATACATCCAAGAGATTTAAATCTTTGGGCTGTCCATGTACAAGCTGAGCCCTGAATTTCAATGAAGTTCCAACACCTACTCTCCCGTTCATTGGACTCACCCAGGACAGCTAACAAGTACGTGATGATGGACAACTACCATACCAAGGGACCAAGAGAATCTACAACTGCAAGAGAGTCACATTCATCTGCCCTATAGGATTAATCCTCCTCTCAATTAGAGGTGGCATGGACATCATCATCCTAGAATCCTCAGGATTGGGGAATGAACTATGGACTAAAGTAGACTTATTGATATTCTATTATGGACATTGTGATTCTAGCAATGGAAGAACTTACATCATTGATGTGGAAGCACTGGCCACTGGAGGTTCTGAGGGCAGGGAGAGGGAAAAATAGGTGTAATATGGGGGCATTTTCAGGACTTGGGAATTTTCCTGAATGACATTTTGCAATTACAGATACAGGTCACTATATATCTTGCCATAACCCACAAAATTGTGTGAGAGTGTAAATTACAATGTAAACTACAATCCATGCTTAGTGGCAATGCTCCAAAATGCATTCATCAATTGTAATGAATAACCACAATAATGGAGGATGTCATATTGCTTATTAGCTGTATGACCTTGGTCAAGTTACCTATCCTTTCTGTACCTCAGTCTCCCATATGTAAAATGGAAATGATAATAGTATTTACTTCAGGTAAAGTACCTGGAATAAAATAAACATTAATATTTGTTTGACCTCTGGAAGTTACTTAATAATAAATTGGCCAAGTTACTTAATAATAACTTGCCTAAGGCCATACAACCAATAAACGGTAGAAACAGGATTTCTCTCCAGATTCCAAAGCTCATCCTATTAGTCAAAATATACCAATGGTACCCCAAACTAGATTATAATCTTTTGGGTACGTATAGCTAACAATTAGTGTGTATTTTATTTGGCTCCTCAAATTCACTAAAATATTATGAAATTTCCTCATTGGTTATTGTTCATTGAGTGTTTATGGCACAGAATGAGATACATAACAAATAACACCTGCCAATACATAGAAAGGAAGCTGGCTGCAACTATGTTCGTTGAGCACATGTAGATAATCACTGAGTCACAGCCCTACAATGGACTAGATTTTGTAGGAAAGGATATGTTTAAAGACCAGACACCTATCAATAAACTATTTTCTTCACAGAAAAAATATGCCACAAAATGGAGAAATATAGCCTTCCTTTCTTTGTTTTCACACCCCATTCACACTGTTATCTTTGATTCTGATATTGAAAGCCACCAGTATTTATAGACAATGCTGGATTTTTTTAGTTAAAAAGAGGGGAACTGATGCTGGTGTGGTTTTTGTTCCCTGTTCAAAATCAGGCTCATGCTCAAAGGGGGCAATGCAATTTTTATGGTATTTTCTCAAATTATTTTTAAGTCTTTTTTTTCCCGACCAAGCTGGCATTAAATCATGATGGCTTTAAGGGAATTGAAAATTTCACAATTCTGTGTTGTCAGGTAACAGCTGAATTTGTAAATCGCATCATGGAGGAATTCTGGATCTTGAATGCTCTTATAACCTAGTCTCTGTAAATGCCAATGGCCATGACTCTGGAAAGCTGACATTGTAATACAGGACACAAGACAAACAAACTCAGTGTGCCTGGCCAGGCTGTTTTCTGTTTGAAGGAGGAAGCCATGTGAGTTCACTCCAAGTTGACATTGCCACACCCCAGGTCAGATACCCACAGGGGCTTCCCCTTGCCTGTTGAGTTATATACATATGGCTCAGTCTTGCTTGGATGATTCTAGACAATCTAACCCCAAACTTAACTTCTACTATTTCATTCCATGGACCCTATGCTTGGGGCAAACTGGGCAACTTTTCCCTTCCCAAACAAGCTTCAAACTCTTCCAAGGCAGTTATAGCACATTGATAACTACTATGGTAACTGCTACCAAAAGATGCTGGTGGTCCCTAGGCCACATTGCAAGAAGTATGTTGTTTGCAGGAAAGGAGATATTTGTTGGGAGATCATGAATATCTCTTGGTTCTGGACATCTTATGACCAGGACACTGCTGCCTTTGTTCTGGACTATCTCTCCAAGGATATTTATAAGACACACAGCTATGGCAAATAGAAATGGTGTCTCCCTCCAGGGCAAAGATCAGGCAGGCCTTAGTGCTCATGATAAAACATTCCATTTCCAGAATCTTATAGTTTCTCTCCTTTAACACAATGCACTGCACATGCAGCTGTCACCTGATTCTTTCCACATTGCTTTGCACAGGCGGCAGACTTGGCCCAGTGGTTAGGGCATCCATCTACCACATGGGAGGTCCATGGTTCAAACCCCAGGCCTCCTTGACCCATGTGGAGCTGGCCCATTTGCAGTGCTGATGCTCACAAGGAGTGCCGTGTCACGCAGGGGTGTCCCCCGCATAGGGGAGCCCCACGCGCAAGGAGTGCACCCTGTAAGGAGAGCCACCCAGCGCAAAAGAAAGTGCAGCCTGCCCAGGAATGGTGCCGCACACATGAAGAGCTGACACAACAAGATGATGCAACAAGATGACGCAACAAAAAGAAACAGAATCCCGTGCTGCTGACAACAACAGAAGCGGATTAAGAAGAAGACGCAGCAAATAGACACAGAGAACAGACAACCTAGGTGGCAGGGTGGGGAAGGGGAGAGAAATAAATAAATCTTAAAAAAAAAAAACAGCACAAATGCTGATACTGCTGTTTCTGTGAGTAATAATACTTATCTTTGACCCAGGATTCTCATGTTTTCTTCCAATGTCTAAGAAATTGTGACAGGCTAACTTGTTTGCTTGCAAGTAGGGTAAAATCTTAGACCCTTCACAGCTCTTGACAGTATTACTCCCGTAGAGCCTCTCTACTTGCCCCAGCCATTGTCAGCCAAGGATACCAAACACTGAACACAGTAGGCTCAGCCTTGCCCAGGTCTCAGTCAACCAAGAAAAACCTAGCCATCTGTCAGATTCCACCCATCTGCTAGGAGAAAAGCTTCAGCTCCATAAAATGAATAATTTTTTTACTGAAGTGCCTTACCTAGGAGATTATGAATTACTAGTTAGCAAAGGAATCCTGTCTGGTCAATACTATAACTGAAGTGATTGTAGAGGTTAAAGGTAGTTCAGCCATCAGGGGTTAGATGAGAACTTCCAAATCCCTTCCAGTGACTCCGCTGTGATTCTGTGAACACCTTCTACCACTCAGGAGCTAGTAATCATGAAATATATTTATTTGAAAGTAATATCCAAAAGGCTGGAATTATTCTTGTCATAGACCAATAATTGATACTAGCTATTCTAGAGACAAGAATATGGATGAGTTGTCCCCTTCAGTGCATAGCTATTCTGTCTTTGTAACACTACTAATTCTTTTAACAAAACAATGTTTTTATGACTGCCAATATAAATGATTTTTGCAGTGGTATTTTAAGAATGCTCTATAAATTTTAAATCTACATTTAGAAAATGGAAAGTAAATCAGCACTTTTATACTGGTTGTACACTTTATTCTCCCCTCAACTCTAATCTCACTGATGGATGAATTGTAAGAAATAGATTTGTTTCCAATTATTTATTTCCACTTTGAAGAACAGCCTTCTGTCTACATGGGGAAGTATAGGAAACCTTGTTTACCTGGATTTATTTTAGCTATGTACTACTATCCAAAGACTTATGGAAAACAACATAAAGTAATAGCTTTTGTGTTGGGCCACCCTGAAGCCTTGACATCCGATGAGCCAGTGAATGCTGTAGCAACAGCAGCTTTGTAGTCATGGTAACAGCCTTGTGCTCCATAGGCAAAACCAATGAGCTTTAAGCATCATTACATTCCCACTAAGCTTTTCTGACCTTATCAGGGAGCAGCAAGATCTGACTGTTCTTCCAAGTGCACGTGCTCCTCAGCAGGGACAGAAACTATGCATAATGTACCTGATTTAAATGTCATACTTGGATTATTCTAACAAGTGAATCCTTACTCTAGTTAGATGGATTAAATGGCACAGTTTTTTAAAAGTAGATTGTTGATTTCAATTACTCACAAGCATTGCTAACAGAGCAGAGTGCATAATATGCATCTTGTGAGTTTCATGATTGCCAAACATTTCAGAGAGGAAAAATGTGTAGATTTCCTTCTATGACAAGGATTTGAAACCCTAGGGGACCTGGAAAACAATTTTCACTTGTTTTGTGGACTGTTCTCTCCTCATATGCAGGATGATAATGAGGAACGGTACCATCTTGCAAATTAATGTGTCATACTAAGGTTGCAATAGCAAGAAACAAATTGTAATTCAATCTACATCTGGCATGCCATGCCTTTGAAACGACTTATGACATCCCCCTTCTCTCTTCCTTCCAAAACCAGGCAAAAATCAATAGCCCTCAAAGCTGCATGTTGTTCAACTTTCTTATGCTCAAAAACATGAAATGTAGAGTCAAGGCTAAGAAACCATTTGTAAAAGAGGACATAAGTAATTCTCCTTTCAGTTAAGCTTTACAGCTGCTCATGGTTATACTGTATTTGACTGTATAATCTCATATGCAAAAATGTAATAATAAGCCAAGTGTGTTTGCAAACTATACATTATTTAACTTTTATTATTTATGTGAACTCCTTCATACTTTACCCCATGTTTTGTATCAAAAGGTAGCTCAAAATATTCAGCTTTTAATGCTATTTGAATTGTATTTCTCTCTCTCTTTATAAGCACATTCTTAATTCTTTATGTTCTATTGTCGTTTCCCTTCCTGACCAGGATAATTCAGGAACTGCCCAAGGAAAATTACCCTTTATAACTGTGTTCTGGTTAGATAACCTTCTAATGGTTCTCACCTATCCAATTCACATGAGTAGTGCCTTCATTCAGACGTTCTACTAACATGAATGAAGCACCTCTTATGTATTATGTTAGATGCCATTGAAGATAGGTAAACAAGAGATGGCTCTTACCCTCAAGGAACTTGCAAACTAGCCTTCCTTGAAGCGGACCTTCATCTTTGGTGCAGTGCTGTCATCTGAAACAAAAAGGGGACTTGGAGTTTTACTTTACATTGACTTCAGTGGGTATATTTGTTTATTTGTTTGTTTTGGTGTCTGAATCATCCTCGTTTGTTTTAAAAAAAGCTAACGTGTTTGGTAAACATTTCGTTACAGACATTTTGCAATCATGTGCTATTAGTGAGTATCTTTTTTATAACACAAGCTTATGAAATGGCATCTTAGATTTTTTTTTTTTTACTGAAAGGGAAAGTTTATTCTGTCAGGCAGACCACATGACACTGTTGGTTCCATGCTTTGTACCAGATGAAGAGGGTGTTGGTGGTGAATACGCTGGCATTGTCAATAAATGGGCAACAAAGAGAAATATTAAATGAAACTCAGATTTGGGGAACTCAACTTAAAAGAAGTCCTTGTTGAAGAAATGATTCCACACATAAATTTTGGGCTAATCATATGAAAAATAAAAGCCAAGTAGGAAACACTGAAGTTTTACTTAGGAAATTACCTGATTTAATACTGATTCCTTTTGATAGTAGAACTTTTAGATTTATAATATTTATTCCATTGTATTTGATCCTTACCTGGTCGTTGCAATCTTTCTGGTAAGCGAAAACTTTTTAAAAAGTGATTGTGTTGCAGAATCACAAAAATGATATGGCTGGACACATTAGGGGTCATCAAATCCAAACCCTTATTTTGTTTTTTTGTTTTGCTTATTTATTTATTTTATTTATTTATTTATTTATTTATTTCTCTCCCCTTCTCCCCCCTCCCCAGTTGTCTGTTCTCTGTGTCCATTTGCTGCATGTTATTCTTTTTGTCCACTTCTGTGTTGTCAGCGGCACGGGAATCTGTGTTTCTTTTTGTTGCATCATCTTGTTGTGTCAGCTCTCCCTGTGTGCTGCGCCATTCCTGGGCAGGCTGCACTTTCTTTCGCGCTGGGCGGCTCTCCTTACGGGGTGCACTCCTTGCACGTGGGACTCCCCTACGCAGGGCACACCCTTGCGTGACACGGCACTCCTTGCGCACATCAGCACTGCACATGGGCCAGCTCCACACGGGTCAAGGAGGCCCAGGGTTTGAACCATGGAACTCCCATGTGGTAGATGGATGCCCTAACCACTGGGCCAAGTCCACTTCCCCAAACTCTTATTTTGTAAATGAGGAAAATTTCACCTTAAAATTTCAAATTTGAATATTTCTTCACAACCCACCAGAACTAATTAACTGGTTTGGTTGACTCGCAGTCAAGTAAAAGCTGCTGGCTTACAGTAGTCTTCCTTTCATTGACTTGCCTTAATTTCTTTCTCACTCTATTTTTCTAAAATCAAATGAACAAAAGAAGAAAAATTAGTGTCTTAATGGTAGCCAAACTGAGCTGTTATTAACCTTCAGTGTCTGAATAGGAACATAACCTCATGGACCTATGTAACTGTTATTCTGCAGGGAGGAATTGGTTAGAGAAGACACACACACTCACACACACACATACTGATGCTGTCTCCTAGAACAAGGAAATGTTTTCTATAGGCTGTAGGCAAAAGCATGGTTTGAGAAAATTTTTCTTTAGCAGCTTTCATCAGCACCTCCATTTTGTTTGGGTGCCGCCTTGAACTCAGTGACCATGTGAGCACTATCTTGTCGTTATTTCTTTGGAAACTCTCTTAAGGATTTTCCTCACCCAGAATGTCCTATCCCCTTGCTCTTTCCATCTTTCAACCTCTTCTGAAAATCTTGCTCTGGATAGTATGTTCTCAAGATCCTGGTCTCTAAGACCAGCTATAGACTCTAAATTATTCATCTGGAGACATTAATGGAAGAGAATGGTGAGATGGCCATTGTAAAATGACCCTTCAGTGTTTAAACTAGATGACATGAGAATTTCGAGTACAGTGGCATGCTGGCAAGCATATTTTAATAATTCATAATTTTCTATGCCCTTTAATTCATTCAGATGGTGGTTGCCCACCATTAACTGTGATCAGCCCCATTTACACAGGTTAGACACTTATATTTGGTTGTTTCAATGGAAACACTAACAATAATAATTCACATGCAGTAAGTCTTTTATGAGCCTCACGTTATAATAAACATTTTACATGTTTGACCTTTTAGTCATATTGAGGTTCATTTTTGTTCACAATTTTTCTGTTGAAAAATTGAAGGTAATTTTTTTCTGTTGAAAAATTGAAGGTCACAGAGTATAACTTTATCCAAGGTCACATAATTATTAAGTGGTAAAGTTCAGAATCAAATTGTTTTCAGAAACCCATGTTTTTCTGTGATACCACTCTGCCTTCAGCTAAGCTTTGCTCTGACACATTGATCATTCTGCTTGGTATTTGTATTCTATGGGAGACTGGGAGTTTTAACTGGTATGTAGACAAAAATTACCCTAGAGAGAATGTGTTCAGTAAACAGAAAAATGGACTACTTTCCTTTAGTTAGGTTCTTCAACTTGGTGAACATTAAAGAGGATTTAGTGTGGTTCTTCACTAACAAGGGCATTTCAACATTTTATTTTTTATTCTAGCAAAATGTGATGTTTTAAGAAACTTTTTAAATCAACAACTAGAAAACATTAATTAGTATGTGTTTATGTATTCTGTAACCCAGGTATACAAGATGAAACGGGATCTTCAATATTTTCTGAGACAGCCGAACTACAAAATCCTTAAATCTTTCTCAACTCGAGCATGTTTGTTAAAGAAAAGAACTCTCTGAGCATAAACCAAATCCAGATCTCTTTGCCTTTCTTCTTTTATTATCACTGGAACTATAGACAAAATACCCCTCTATTCATTCAAATTATTTATTTTTTCCATTTCTCTGCTACAACAGATTAAAATGAAGACTTTCATGACATGAGATAGTCTGTGACAAGTCAGTCCCTTCATTTTAATTTTATTTTGTTGCAACACAAAATTTTAAAGTGAAACAGAAATCCATAACTTTAATAAAATGACAAAAATGATGTCATTCCTAATGAAGGTAATAATAAGTTAAATATATTTGTATTTGTTTATAGTTAAGAAGTTTTGTTTAGGCATTTTGAAGAAAGGAGGAGAAAGAAAAAATAAGGTTTGAATCTAAGGATGGCAAACTTGGAAATGGGAGGTTGTTGAAATTGTAATAAAAATCTTTCTTTCTGGTCCTTTCCTTATCATAGGAAAAATAAATGCAATACGTTTCTTGCCTATCAGTGGTAGTACCTGCACTGCTTATTTGCTGTGGTATAGCTATTGTACTTGAACAAATGAACTAGCTCTGAACGATGATGGAAGTACAATTTGGCAAGAAAAGAAAAGAAAGAAATTGGATTCCTCAAATTTAATAATGAAAAAAAAAATGGTAATTTTACCAAAGGTTAGAAGTACAATTATGCTTGTGAAATCTATCACAGAAGTCTAACAACCCTCCATGGACACCAAACACCAGAATTATCCTAATGTCTGGGCCAGCACATGGTAGTAACGGGCTAAAACTGCAGATTCCAATTCATGTGGGTCAGTTGGTCGCCCTCCTAAACCTAGTTGGGCATCTTACTCTTGGATACTCTTGATCCAGAAGTTAATTACTTGATGAGACGGTAGAGAGTTAATGATTAATTAAATTTAAAGAAATAGCTAAACAATTGTTCCCACCAGCAGAACAGGGTAGTATATATGCAGGAAAGAAGCACTGTGCTTTGGCAATGCACCCTCACCCCAAAAGGATGATGCATAAGACATGAGATTTCTCAAACTTGGCACTGAGGGTTGGTGATGAGGAGAATTTGGATTAGTTACTTGTGGACAAGAATATCAAGTTTCTGCCTTACAAATGAGAAATTTAATTGGTAGGTAGCCTAAAGGAGACCAAACCAGAAGGAGATCTTATAAGCAACTGAATCTCTCAGGACAGTTAGCACTTATGCCAGGAATGTGGGACATATAAAAAGTATTTACAAATCACAATATCCATCTAATCAATAGTAAGCAAGATTATAATTCACTACTTTATCCTGAGCTATGATGCTTAATCTGTCCAGGAGTCATAGATGCTTTCAGGAATCCTTTTAAGTTACAGAAACTTCTCAGAAAACAATATGCATATGCATCCAACATTGTGTAGACAATTTTAAAGTGTTCACAGAAACTTTTGAGGTCCACCCAGGGACACCAGTTTAGGAAACCCTGACATAAAGGCATATATTTCTAGTGATCACTATATTTTTATCATCAATTCAGGTATTAATATTCCCAGGAAAACAAAACAGACATGGCTAATGCTGTTGAAGGTGGCTAGCACCAGAGAATGAAGAATGAATGTTAGATTATTTCATCCAAAGCACGGTTGAATCTGATGAACTAAATGTATTTACTTTAGACCAGCATTTCTAAGTGGGGATGGGAGAGAGGCAGGAATTTTGCCCCAGGCAACATTTGACAAAATCTAAAGACATTTTTGGTTGTCCTAACTAGGGGTGGAAGGCAAGTGAATTCTAGTGGGTAGAAGCCAAGGATACAGTTAAACATATGACAATACATAGGACAACCCCCACAACAAAGCATTATCCAACCCAGAAGGTCTATGAAGTTGAGGCTGAGAAAACATACTCTAGAATGCTCATATTTTTAATACTACTTTTCCCTGGACAATGTTGAATAAAATGAAAACATTTATGTACTTTTCTATGATTCTCAAATTACAGCACATGGGAGCATATAGTCACAAAAGCATCCTCTTGATTTTCACAATTTTCACAAGTTATTCTGCAACATAAAATCCTGATGGGACCAAGTTTGAAGTCCTATGATGTGGGGATTAGTTTTGCCACCTCAGCAAGGGCATGGTTAAATGATTACAAAACCTCATCTGTTCTTGCTTTCAGAACAAAAATAGCTCTGTCCTTGCTTATCTCTGTATAAGCTGTCTCTTTTTGCTTCAAGTTTGAAAACAACTTCCTCTTGCATTTCTGCTGCTAGATAGGATGTGAGTCTAGGGACAAGGTTTCTTGTTCCAAGACAAAGCATCCCTGAGAAATTTAACTTTAACCACTGCCCTTGGCCAAATCCAAAAATATATGATATATAAGCAGGAAAAATAAATCAGACAAGGCCCTCCCTGCATATAAATTGTGGTGTACGAGTCTTTCATGCCTGCGGTAATTGGCACCCAATGTGGGGCAGCAGATTTTCCCCCTAGCTGAGGGGAATTCTGGGGGATGGCCCACGGGAACAGCCCAGTGTAACTACAGTCTGGACATTCGCCACTACCTGCGATCACAACTGCCCCTGAGGTCAGCTGCTCACTGGGTTCAGTCATGGAAAACACATTATAAAAGTAACTGGAGATCTATCTCCACACTTTACAGCAACTATTAAAAACAGCTAATTGTAAAGTGAAATAAGAACAAATTATTACATTGCTTCAAACAGTACAGACTTTTTGTCCACATTTCCCTGACAGGGGAATCTTATATTTTGAATTATGGGAATGTGTCTGCCTAGTGAGATTGGTCCAGACCATGTATCCTGCACAGATGCACCTCGGCTGCCCTGAGAGAGGTAAGCTGACCACAGACACTTGTTTAATATGGAAAATACCCTAATGTGAGGTCAAACAGTATATTTAAGAACCTTGTAACAGCTGCTAAAAGCAGCTGATTGTTCTGTTAAAGAGGATCACCTCTTAGAATTACTTAAAGTACTGCAATGTATTTGTCCTTATTTCCTAGATGAAGAAACTCTAGACTTAGAATTATGAGTCAAATTGTGTACTATAATATTATAATATTAGTGTATTATAATTGCTTTTGTGTTTATCTGTTTGTTTAATCTCAGTTTATATTGTAATACCTCCTGATGGTAATATTAAATTAATAAATACAAGTTCCTAAAAGAGCTCTATTCAAATGGCCAAAAATAAATAAATAAGTGCTTATATTAATATATAAGTATAAATGCTAATAAGATCTCTACAATGATAAAAAATTGTAAGTCTTAATTAATGAAATTACAAGTCTCTTCATAAAAAATAGTTCTTGCCTAAATTGAAATGAGTAGTTTATTTTTCCTTACAGGATAAAATGAGGGATGTAAAAATTTAAATAAATATTTTAAAAAGTAAAAGGTTTGTGGGAATGCTAATTGAAATTCTCTAAGTTTGTTCAAAAGGGTGTGCTTTGTCCTAAAATAAAATGGCTAGTTTTCATAAAATCAACGTGAAAATATTCAGGAAAAAACGTGAATGTATACGGCAATTTGTAGAAAGTATTGTGGTAACATTAGGTAGAGGAATGTGTTCTGTGAAGGTGAAATTTGTCTTAAAATAAAATAATTTCAGTCTATGTGGTTATGAATAATTATAAGAAGTTTGTGGAAGCATTGTTTGAATTCAAGTGTTTAAATAGCTAATTCCAAGAAATCATTATTAAACAGAAATTGAATTGATAATAACAAAAAGTAACTTCATAACAGGAAAATTTATTGGCAGCCTACTCCCCCTGCCAACTTACCTCTAAAAAACTGTTTCTAGTATTGCATGCTACTAGGTATTTGAAATTTAAGAAAAGGATGTTATATTTGCATATAACCAAATTGAATCACTATTTTAGCAAGTGTATTTAGTATCAATGGTAATTGTATGTTGTAAGAAAGTTGCTTGGAGACAGTTACCAAAACCATTTTGGTAACTTATGTATGTAGGGTATATAGAATGTGTTTTAATTATTAAGGAAACAGAAAATAATTTTGTCCTAAGATAAAATGACTAGTTTTTAAGACAGAGTAAAATTTGGGACAAAACCTGAATGAATACAGAAAGTGCAGAAGTTGTACGGAAAAGGACTTTTTATGGTTAAAATTAAATAAGACTTGATGGGTCTATCTATTAAGTTTTAAAAGCTTTAGTATCAATTATTATACTAATGCAAAGTTAAATTTTGTTTTTTCTTAAGGTTTCTTAAGTTATTAATCTGTTTTAATAAAAGTTTATGAAAGGTTTTTTTTCTCATAAATAATCGGTATACAAAGAAAGTCTCTTTTATCAAAATAGCTTCTTATACTTTAACCATATCATGTCCTCACTGTTAAAAAAAAAATAAGTCTATCACTTTTAAGGGAACATAATGTTCAAAATCTTATTTCTCAAAGTCAAATCCTGAAAAGTATCTTTTATTTCAGGCTGTTTCAAAAGATTTGTTCTTTTACCTTGAAAGAAAGAAAGTAATAAAATAGTTAAGTTCATTTAATATGTTATAAGTTAAATGAACAATATTTAAAAGTGCTATAAAGTTAAAAGAAATTCTTTACCCCTCTGTTAATTACAATTGTATAAGTAAAAAGTTCATATGAATACCAAAAATGCATATAAAATTTCTGAAAATTTAGCAATGTTCCAGTATAATATTAAATAAAAATACAATGTTGTTAATCATAGTATATAGTATCTATCATAAAAATAACCTCCTTACCTAAAAATCAAAAAGTAGGTGGCAGACTTGGCCCAGTGGTTAGGGCATCCGTCTACCACATGGGTGGTCCGCGGTTCAAACCCCGGGCCTCCTTGACTCGTGTAGAGCTGGCCCATGAGCAGTGCTGATGCGCACAAGGAGTGCCGTGCCACGCAGGGATGTCCCCTGCGTAGGGGAGCCCCACGCGCAAAGAGTGCACCCTGTAAGGAGAGCCGCCCAGCACGAAAGAAAGTGCAGCCTGCCCAGGAATGGTGCCACACACACGGAGAGCTGACACAACAAGATGATGCAATGAAAAAGAAACACAGATTCCCATGCCGCTGACAACAACAGAAACGGACAAAGAAGACGTAGCAAATAGACACAGAGAACAGACAACTTGGATGGGGGGGAGGGGAGAGAAAGAAATAAATAATTCTTTTTTAAAAAAATCAAAAAGCAAATGCTTTAACTCATTCTCATCTGATTTACACTAAAAGCTACCACAGAGTAAATACTTTAACTCATACTTGTCCAATTCACATTAAAAGTTACCGCAAGGTGATATATAACAGTAAGCTATCATAAATTTAAGTAATACCACTGCTGTGTGCAGCAACCCTAAATATTGTTAGTTTATTACAAAAATTCATATCCAATTATGTCACCATTACTTTATTTTAAAACTTGCTAAAGCTTTCTCTCATATCTCCTTAGGCAAGTCAAGCCAGCCTGCATTCATATATGATCAAGCCAACAGTAAATTTTACAGTGCTTTCCCAAAGTTGTGTGCATAACCCAATCATCTATCCTAGCCTAATAAAAATCTACTGAATATCTGCATACCAATCTTCATAACAGCATTGTTCACAATTGTCAAAGGATGGAAACAACCCAAGTGTTCATTCACCAATGAATGGCTAAACAAAGTGTGGTATATACGTGCAATGGAATGCTATGCTGTAGTAAGAAGAAGTGAAATTGGGACATATATGATAACATGGATGAGTCTTGAAGACATTATACTTAGCAAAGTAAGCCAGACACAAAAGGACAAATATTGCAGGGTCTCATTAATATGAACTAAATACAGCCTAGAGTATAGGTTATAAGGAGATAAGAGGAGGGTTGAGAAGAACTATGGATGCTTAATGTACATAGAAGTTTTAATTAACTTGACTGTAAAAGTGTGGAGATGGATGGAGTTGATAGTAACACATTACAGTGAGTAACCACTGGTTTATAAATGGGATTGTAACTGAAAAAGGTAGTCTGAGGAAGGAAATGTCAATAGAAAGAAACCTAAAGAATCTAGGGATTGAATAACACAGTGAACCCAGAGGTATTTGAGAATTGTGTTTAAGAGCACAAATGCAAGAGAGTCCTTCTGTGAGCTAGAGCAGATGTACATCACTATTGCAGGGTGATGGGAATATGGAGAAACATGGGAAAACTACAACTGGTGTGACCATAGACTGTGGTTAACAGCAATACTATAATATTCTTGCATTAATGCCAAGCTATACTGTGTTGATAATGGAAGTGTATGGAAAATGTGTGCCAAATATATGCTATGGACCATGATTGGTGGTAATAGTCTGATAATATTATCTTATAATCTGTAACAAATGTTCTGCCAGGGTGTGGAGTTGTATGAGAAATCTACACATCTGTATGATTGTTTTGCAAGTTCACAATATCTGTAACAAAATTACATTTTAAAAAAATAGTATGAGTTGGGGGGAAAATACACCAAATGTAAGATAAGGAATATAATTGGTAGTAATATTTTGATGATGCTCTTGTATAGTTTGTAACAAGTGCTTCACACCAGTGCAAAGAGTTGGTGGAGGAGTGATGTATGAGACCCCTGTGTGATGTTATGTATGTTTATTTTGTAAGTTCACAATCTGTACTATACACTTATTGTTTATGTGTGTTCATGTATGAATGATATACTTCAGTAAAAAAAATTAATATCTTAAAAAAGTCTACTGAATAAAAAACCTGTAGTTTTAACCCTATTTCATCATATTAATAATATTATGTTAACAAATAGTTTTTTTACAGACTAATTTCACTCCACCTTAAAACTATCCTTCAAAACAAAAAAAGGGGGAATAAGATGTTAGCTCTAAACAGTCCTAAGGAGGTCATACAAATTGGCTTATATAGTTTAAATTTTTAAAATCACAATGAAGATGATTACACAGCAGAATGACATTTTCAAATAACAATTGTAAAAATTTATCCTAAAATATTATACAAACCCATGGATGGACAAAAAACTAATAGTAAATGGCAAGGTCCAGTAAATTTACTAATATGGGGAATAGAGTATGCATGTGTTCTCTCTCCAGGAGGACCTCCTTGGCTTCCAGCAAAGCACGTAAAACCATACCGTGGCCAGGTGGAATCTGCAGCACAATCCAATACCAAGCCCGGAAGCACTCAACCTGCAATCAACCAACATCCCCCTGCGGACTGCCCAAGGAGCTGAACCAGTTACATGGGGAAGTCTTAAAAAATTGGGCAACCAAACACAAACCGTTATGGCATGAGTTACATGCCCTAAGATGCCTGAAAATACTTTTTTAGCTTATTTGGCAGTAGTCACTACTGCTTCTACTAATATGGAAAATGTACATATTGCTCATCCTTACATCTTTCAACCTCTGCTCTGCTAATCACACCTATTGGGCCTGTATAACAGATCCACCCCTATTAGCTCTTATCTCCTGGTGGAATCCTGAATCCCTTTTATCCTCAAATGATCAACATAGACAAGAGGATACTGGGTTCCTCCTGCAAGGCCAGTAGTAAATGAAATTGACTGGAGGCATTCTAGCATTTGTGCCACTCCTTTAAAATGGAATGACACCCAACATAATTGGAACCAAATAAAAGAACACCTTCAAATTGCCTTCTCCACTCTTATATCAGATGAAGTGGGGCTCTCCGTCTCCAAGTAGAGTGGCAATTATGGAACTTAAAAAATCAAATTCAAACAATTATAATGGCTAAACCCTTCAACATGGTTTTCCAATCTAAATTTTAAATGGTGGGCAAGAATAGGAGGATTAATTTGTCTCGGTCTTGTTATATTTATAGGATGCCAATGCCAATGCCAATGCTTCTTGTTATATTTATAGGATGCCAATGCTTCTTCCAACTATGGCAATGTACCATACAACATTATGAGTATTTGGCCACCATATATACAGTTACTCAAATAAGACCACCTGCTCTTAAAAGAAAGGGGAGAGATGTAGGGATTAGTTCTACCACCTCAGCAAGGGCATGGTTAAATGATTTATAAAAGCTCATCTATTCTTGCTTCAGAGCAAAAATAGTTCTGTCCTTGTTTATCTCTGCACAAGCTATCTCTTTTTGCTTGAAGTTTGAAAACAACTTCCTCTTGCATTTCTGCCACTAGATAGGATGTGAGTCTAGGGACAAGGTTTCTTGTTCCAAGACAAAACACCCTTGAGAAATCTAACTTTCACCACCACCCTTGGCCAAATCCAAAAACATATGATATATAAGCAGGAAAAATAAAGCAGACAGGGCCCTCCTGCATTTGAAATTTGGTGTGTGAGTCTTTCATTCCCATGGCACTATAAATATTGGCTCTGCTTAGTTCCAAAGTTTCCAGCTTCTTAGCTATTTTTGCCTTTGATGTATTTTTTGTACACATTAACTTTGGCATGTCAGTTAGCATACCCGAGAAACATCCTGGCCAGGAGAGTGTTAAAGTACAATATTCTGCTGAGGGGCTGCAGCAAGGAAACACACAGAATGGTATGCTGACTCAGTAGTTCTGCTCACTGAAGAAGGTTGCATGTTGGGAATAAATAACCAAGATATCTTTCCTAAGGCATCAGTATCAGAAGGTAAGTCTACAGTCTAATACCCAGGGCAAAGAGGGCCTCCTGTTTTCTCTATTCTAAATTGTTCAGACATATAAATATTTAGAATTTCAGTCTTTTAAGACCATATTATACCCTATATTGTGGCCCAAATCCTCAATATTTTTGTTTAAGATAAGCTTATACTCATATGGGCATATTGCCTCCAAAACATTCATTCATTCAACAACAAAAAAAAATTGTGTTAGGCATAGGAATACAGTGATGAATGAACACACACTCTTCATAATTTCATGGACTTTACAGATTCCTACATTCACCAAATATGGGCTAAGCCAACTTTTTAGAGTCACTAGCATTTTCTTGAACTAATTAGACAAAAACAAACTGCAGTTAAGCATCCTTGCAAGATCTTTCAAAGCCATTAATGAAAATTTTCTGAAACTTAAAATAATACCATAATTGAACACTTGCTAAATATAAAGCATTGCCTATGCAGAATGAATAAGATTGGTCTTTGTTCTTAATGAACTGATAATTTTATTGGGAAGCTTCTATAACTATTAAGGGTCAGGCAGATATATTTTCAAATTCTTCTTCTGAAAATTTTTCCTCAAGAAGTTCCTTATCCTTTCTGATGCTCAGTTTTTTCATATTAAAATAGGGAAAAACAGTAACTATCTTATAGCATTGTTAGGAAATTAAAAGAGAAAAAGATTTAAAAGACCTTGGCACTTAAGTATTCAATAATAGGTTGCTATTATAATTGCTAACACAGACATAAGGTAAATTTCAGGTTCCATCTTCAAGTATGGATAGAATATAGTGTAGGGAAGAGGAGGCTATTCCAGATGGGAAAACGGTGTGAGTATTGCATATGGAGACTGTTGTTTGGATGATAGTAAGTAGATGCACTTGGCTTATATAGTGGATTCATGTTGGTTTACAGTATAAGATAATATTGGAGAGGTAAATTGGGAATAATTGGAGAGGGTCTTAAATCCCCATGGAACATGAAGGAATTGAAAGGCATTTTAGTAGAAAGCAACATATTTTTAAAGATTCATCATTGCAATAGATTTTCTTTTTCAGAAGAGGCTTGAAAGATAGAAAAGTTGGGCTGTTAGTTGGAGTTATTAATGACCCTGAAGTAATGCAAGCCTGCATGTTTGAAGGCAGTTAGAATGGAAAGGAATGAATCAAGCCTAGAAATATCAAGGAAAACAATTGAGCGTGGTTAGAGGTTTATTGCAAAGAGGGATTATCTGAAGATGATGGATCCTACAAGTATATATTGAAGCCCTACCATGTGCATGTGTGAACCTAAGTGTCTTTAGAAAATGAAGACTCTGTATAAATGAAATTGGGAAGTGAGTTTCTTTTGATAGGTAGAGATGTGGAAGAGATAATTTTGCACCCCAAACAATTTACTCCCTGAAAGTAGGAACCATGTCTTATTCATCTTGATATCCTCAGCACTTAATACATATCAAGAATATGGAGGGTTCAAGCCCTTTGTGAAGAACAATTGAATGATGTTTTCAATTTGGATTACAGAGGTGTACAGTTCATGATCAAGGTCAGAAGTAGAAACAGAGACTTTTAGAACTGGAATATGAGATTAGATACATTCTAAGAGAGAGTGGCAGAAAGCTGGTGTGACCCATGGTTAGTGTTAGAGTTTCCTTGGTTGCTCAAGCAAATATCATACAATGGGTTGATGTAAGCAATGGGTATTTATTAGCTCATGGTTTTGAGGCTAAGAGAAAGTCCAAATCAAGGAGTGATCAAGGTGATGCTTTCTCCCCAAACATTTTTGTGTTCTGAGGCTGGTTGCCTGTTAACCTTGGTCCTTAGTTTGTCACATGACAAAGCACATGGCAGCTTCTTCTGGCATCTCCTTTATCTTCTGGGTTCCATTGATTTCAGCTTCTGGCTGCTTCCTCTATGGATTTCTCTCTATATAAATTTTATTCTGCTTATGAAAGACTCCTGTAATAGGATTAAGACTCATCCTGGTTGAGGTGGGTCACACCTAAAACTGAAGTAACCTCATCAAAAAGTTCCACTTTCTATGGGTTCAAATCCACAGAAATAGACTGAGTTTAAGAATAGGTTTTTCTGGGATACATACAGCTCCCACCCACCATAGTTGGAAACTAGAAGATACTATATCCTGTCCATATCCCCTTAGCACTTACCATTTCCATGCCGAAAACCAACATCCAACTGCCAGTGTTTGTAACTCTTTGCTTGAAGAATTTCTTTGCCCACCAGAACCCACTCAGCCTGCATGAGGTGCACGCTGGAAGTGCTGGAGAATAATCACCCTGGGAACAGTCTTCAAACAATCTTAGAGAAGAATATTGCTGGGAGGACTCTGTGATATATTTTTTCTGTCTCCCCTAGTTCTCTAGTGAGATCCACTCTAGTTTCCCAGAGTAGTAAGTTTAACTTTCTTCCTACCCTTTCCTCTATCACTTCCCATTGGTATCATTTCACTTTGGTATTTCCTGGTTAACACCTCCCATATAAACCACTTGCACTTGACTGCTGTTTTCAGGGTCTGTCTCTGGAGAACCTACGTTGTCAAGGAAAATTCATAAAGTCAACCAAGGAAGTGATTCAGGGGACTCCAATTTTGGTGGGAGCACCAGTGGATCAGAGCAGGCCAGCAAAGCATAATGGATGGGAGGTATGACATACAGTCAAGGCAGATCAACCCTGACATAAGTCCTTTGGGGAAAGGGAACACAAGTGTGCTGTGGAGTCCAAGGTCCAGACTAAGGTTAGAATCTAGTTTGTCATTTCTAGTTAGAGGTAACAGTCCATGTGTGGAATCCATTTAGATGAAGTAGATTGGTGGCACAAAAAACATATCAAAAAGCAGATGGAAGATGTAGAAACGGGCTGAATTCAAACTAGACCAAGGACGTTAAAGGGGGAAGGATTTGTGGGTAACTGTACCTCTAATTCCTAAAAGATACTCAAGCAAGTGGCTGGTCTTGGAACCCAGCAGAAAGAAGAGATTTCACTGGATGACTGGTAAAGAGTTAAACAATTGAAGAGTTTGTTTGCTTCATTCTATTACTAGAGGTAATTTTCCGTTTGCATAATTTTAACCTGTATTACTATTTAATTTTTTTCTGATTTCTCTGTCTGCAAGTGGGCAGATTTCTGTTGGGAGCTGCACCCTTTATCATTCTTTCAACACTTGCTCTCTTTTGCCCCTTGCCTTGAGGTGATGCTGTTGGAATCTTCCTGGAACTCACTCTCTGTCCTCCCAGAATTCTGCATTCTTTGGGGTATGATGACACTAACTGGCAAGTGGACCCTGTCACATATGGTTGATTCAGTGACTCGGTGGTTGCTCAGCCTGGTATCCTCCCCTGTGGCTCTAATCTATCTCTTTGAGCTCAGTACCAGACTGCTGCTCACCAAATTTAGTTTACTACATGTGCCTTGCCTTCAGCACCACTTTTCTTTCTCTTTCTCTCTTTCGAGACTGTTTACCAGAGCCTTTGCCACCATATCTGCTCTGTGTGGCTAGGATATATATATGGCCTGTCTTTCCCCTGCAGATTGTAGGATTTCTTGTTTTATTTTTGTGGTGGGGGAACTGTGCACTTGGTAGTCTACCTTGGAGACTAATAAGCCACACTCTTCTGCTTAGTAGCACGTAAGAAGCCAGGCATTTGAAAGGAGCCCCAGGAAACTGCAAAATCTTGTTCTCTGCTGCACCTGCTGCTGCTGACACCACAGCAGCTCCGCCTCCCTGTGGCAACTACTTACTCACTGAATGACCCAGATGCTCAGCTCCTTGCTGACACTTCCAGCATTACAGAGAAATAATGACCGAAAAGAGAAACAAACAAATGCCAAAGGAAGCTGCTTGTTTTTCAAATGTCAAAGCCTCCTCATATTTCCTTCTCTTCCTTCAATATATTCCACCCTCAATGCCCTGGGAAATGCCAGAGGCTCTAATTTGACCCTTGTTCAAAACATGTAAAGCCTGCCAAGTGGGATGACTCTAAGGAGACTTCGATAATTCCCTACTGGTTGTAATAAATATAAAAGTATCCTTTTTGGAAATAATGTTGTTGGAGGGGAACTAAATTCAAAGGTTGGGTAAACCTGGTTCATTTGAAAACAAACAGGCACAACCATACGGCATTAAGTGACAAGATTCTAATGAGGTATCAGTGGGTTACTCTGGTCAGCTGAAAGATCAGGTAAATACATCTAAACAGTTGACTTCCAACTAAAGTTAGAATGATTCTTTCTGCCCACAATGCGTGGGATGAAAAAGAACACATTGCCTGCAGAATATTCTACTGGGAAAACTTGACATAGCATACAGTTTTTACCCAAACATTTTTGATGTTTAGATGTTGAAAACATTTCCAATGATGAAAAAGATAACAAAGACCCCAGTCAAGGAAGTAGCCCATATAAAGTTAAGATTACATAAATATGCCTGTCCAGGCTAAATATGTGCATGTGAGCAAGAAATTATAACAAAATATAGTTATGATTATTAAATTACTCAGTGGTGACTATAGATTGAGCTTTAAAAAATCCTAATGTAGCTACAGAACAGGCAAATCTGTTAGACTCTCATTTTTTTAAAAATGACTAATTATTGTTACACTTTTTCTTGTTTCACTTGTTACAAGGGTAGCCTAGTAATTGGCCCTATCATCTAAAGGAGACTGGAAGAAACTGGATGGAATGGGTGTCAGGCAGGATATCCTGGATATCTTAAAATCCTTATTATAATTAAAAATATATCTGAACTCATACCAAGGCCATCATATTGCATATTATTGATGGGTACTTATTGCATTTATTCATTGTGTAATACACGTGCACATATAGTAATATTAAATAGAACATCACAGCTAACACAAGTCCATCATTTTGTACAATGCTGACAGATACCTACTGTGTGTTTATTCACTGTGTAATACCTATGTCTGTGTAGTCATAGAGTCGTGAAATATTTGGTGCTTATCTTTAAGAACATTGTCACTATATTATTCTTGTTCTTTTGAGAGAAAATTCTTCATACAATTCAAGTCAATATTCAAATCAAGGAAGGTAATAAACCATTAAGGTTTTTTTTTTTAATTTTTAAGCAAATTTTATTTCATCTTCAAAAGGTAAAGTAACAGACAAAAGACAACCTAACAAATAATGGAAGCATTACTCTGAAAAGTTCTGTCCAGGCACATTTGTCTCATGCAATACTAAAAATAAATTCAGAAGTAAATCAGACAAAAAAAGAAGAATATTGTATGCTCACTGATATGATCTAAATACAATGAGTAAACTTATGGAATTGGACTATAGAGTATAGGTTAGTGGGAGACAGAATGTGGGTTGAGAAAGGGGAGCTGATACTGAAAGCCATCAGCTTTGGCTTTTTTTTTTTTTGGTAAACTACATTTTTTAACGAATCAATTTTATTGATACATATGAATAAAGCATAAATCCATCCAAAGCATACAAGCAATGGTATTCAATGTAATCACATAGTTTCACATTCATCACTTCAATGATTTTTAGAGCAGTTTCATTATCCAATAATAATAATAAACAAACGAACAAACAAAACTCATCACCTCTCTATCTCTCTATCCTTTCCCTATTGTACATAGTTGCTATTCCATTTCCTTCTCCCTAGTTTATTTGTATTTATATTTTATTAAAAAACAGTCTTATATATGCAATATCCCCCATATTTGTATTTCTCACGAGGTTTCACTACGTTATACAGTCCCATGTTACATTTTTTAGCATTCTTCTGGTAATATACATGATCTTAGACTTACCCTTTCAACCACTGTCATACCAATATAATAGCTCTGCTAGTTACAAACACTATGATGTGCTTTCACCATTTCCATTAATTTCCAAAAATTTTCAAACAACCTTTTTATCAATTCTGTACAGATAAACCTTCAGCTTTCCATTCTCTACCATCATTCTATTTTCTGGTGACCTATACTCTAATTACTAACTTTATGAGTTTAAAACAATATATTTAATTCATAATAGTGCCTTCATACAGTATTTGTCCTTTTGGGTCTGGCTTGTTTCACTCAACATAATATCCTCCAGATTCATCCATGTCACCATATCCTATGTCACAATTTCATTTCTTCTTACTACTGCATAATAGACCATTGCGTATATACACCACAATTTGTTTATGCACTTGTCAGTTAATGGACTTCTGGGTTATTTCCTCCTTTTGGCAATCGTGAATAATGCTGCTATGATCATCAGTATGCAGATGTCTGTTCATGTCACTGCTCTCAGTCTTCTGGATATACACCTAGTAATAGTATTGCTGGGTCCCATGGCAAGTCTATATTCAACTTCCTTAGGAACTGCCAAACAGTTCTCCACAGTGGCTGTACCATTCTATACTCCCAACAACAGTGAATCAGCATTCTTATCTCTCCACATTCTCCCAACATTTACAGTTTTCCTGTGTTCTAATAGCGGCCAATGTAATAAGTGGGAAATGATATCTCATTGTAGTTTGGTTTGCATTTCCCTAATCGCTAGTGATGTTGAACATTTTTTCTTGTGTTTCTTGACCTTTTGTATTTCTTTTTTGGGCAATTGTCTTTTCAAGTCTTTTGCCCATTTTTTAATCAGGTAGTTTGTCTTTTTATTGTTGCATAGTATGATCTCTTTATATATTTGATAGTGAACATTTATGAGATATGTGATTACCTAATACTTTCTCCAATTAAGTCAGCTTACTTATCACTATTTTGACAAAGTCCTTTGAGGTGAAAAGTGTTTAACTTTTTTTATCATTTTTTTCTTTATTTTCTTTTAAATGTTACATTCAAAAAATATGAGGTCCCCATATGCCCCCCACCCCACCCATGCCACCTCTCCCCTATCAACAAACTCTTCCATCATTGTGGCACCTCCACTGCACCTGGCGAATACATTCTGGAGAACTGCTGCAGCACATGGACTGTGGTCTACATTGTAGTCCACACTCTCCCCCAGTCCACCCAGTGGGCCACGACAGGACACAAAACTTCCAGCATCTGTCCCTGCAGCACCACCTAGGACAACTCCAAATCCTGAAAATGCCCCCACACCATATCTCTTCTTCCCTCTCCCAACTATCAGCAGCCACTGTGGCCACCCTCTCCATATCACTATTACAATGTCTTCCCTTACTAACCACAATAGTTCCCCAGCAGAACACCAGTAAGTCCACTCTAATCCATACTCTATTCCTCCATCTTGTGGACCTGGGATGGCAATGTCCAGCCCCCTCTACATCAAGAGGGGTTTTAGATTCCACATGGATGATGGATGCAATTCTCCTGCTTGCAGCTGTAGGCACTCTTGGCTCCCTGGTGTGGTGTGTTTAATTTTGAGGAGGTCCCATTTCTCTATTTTTTTCTTTTATTGTTTGTGCTTTGAGTGTAAGGTTCAAGAAACTACCATCTACCACAAGATCTTGATGTTTTCCTACATTTTCTTCTAGGAGTTTAATGGTTGTCACTTTTATATTTAGGTCCTTGATCCATTTCGAGTTAATTTTTGTGTAAGTTGTGAGATAGGGGTCCTCTTTCTCTCTTTCGGATATTGCTATTCAGTTCTCCAGCAGAATTTGTTGGATAGACTGTTCTGGCCCAGCTGGGAGGGCTTTAGCGCCTTATCAAAACCAGGACTGTAGAGGTGAGGGTTTATTTCTGAGTTCTCAATTTGATTCCATTCGTCAATCTGTCTGTCTTTATGCCAGTATCCTGCTAACTAACATGCTTTAAAATCAGGAAGTGAAGGTCCACCAACTTTGTTCTTTTTTTAAGATATTTTTGACGATTTGAAGCCCCTTTCTTTCTAATTATATTTGGTTTTGTTGATTCTTTCCATTTTCTGCAAAAAGGACTGTTGGAATTTTTATTGGGATGGCACTGAATCTGTAAATCAGTTTGGGTAGAATTCACATCATAACAACATTTAACCTTCTAATCTATAAATGTGGAATGTCCTCCTATATGATTAAGAGTTCCTCAGATTCTTTCAGCAATGTTTCATAGTTTTCTAAATACAGGACCTTTTTATCTTTGATTAAGTTTATTCCTACATATTTGAGTCTTTTACTTGCTATTATAAATGGAACTTTTTTTCTGATTTCCTCCACATATTGCACATCAGTAGAGTACAGAAATGCTATTGATTTTTTGATGTATTAATCGTGTATCCTGCCACTTTGCTGAACTTGTTGATTAATTCTTGTAGCTTTGTTGTGGATTTTTCAGGATTTTCTAAATATAGGATCATATCATCAGCAAACTGTGAAAGTTTTAATTCTTCCTTTCCTATGTAGGTGCCTTTTATTTCTTTGTCTAGTCTAATTGCTCTAGCTAGAACTTCTAGCACAGTATTGAATAATAATGCTGACAGGGGTATCCTTGTCGGGGTGTGTAATTCTTTTAATTGCTTTTGGATTTGCTTTGCAAGAATTTTGTTGAGAATTTTTGCATCTATATTCATTAGCGATGTTGGTTGTAATTTTCTTTTTTCATAGTATCTTTATCTGGTTTTGGTATTAGAGTGATATTGGTTTCACAGAATGAGTTTGGTAGTATTCTTTCCTGTTTAGATTTTCAGAAGAGCTGGGCAAGATTGGTATTAGAGTGTCTTTGAATGATTGGTAGAATTCACATGTGTAGCCATTTGGCTTTTCATCTCTAGGAGATTTTTTATGACTGTTTCAGTCTCTTTACTTGTGATGGTTTGTCGAGGTCTTCTATTTCTTCTAGGGTCAGTGTAGGTGATTTGTGTGTTTCTAGGTATTTGCCATCTCACAAACATTGTCTAGTTTTTTGGCATACAGTTGTTCATAGTATCCTCTTATGATCTCTCTTATTGCTACAGGGTCAGTGATAATATCCCCACTCTCATTTCTGATTTTGTTTATTTGCATCTCCTCTCTTTTTTCTTTGTCAGTCTAGCTAAGGGTTTGTCAATTTTGTTGGTCTTCTCAAAGAACCAATGTTTGGTTTTGTTGATTCTCTCTATTTTTGTTTGTTTATTTGTTCTCAATTGCATTTATTTCTGCTCTGATCTTTAGGATTTCTTTCTCTCAGCTTGTCTGGGATTAGTTTGCTATCCTTTTTCTAGTTCCTCCAGGTGTGTAGTTAGATCTTCAGTTATAGCTCTTTCTTCTTTCTAACATAAGCATTAAATTTCTCTCTCTGCACTGCCTTTATGGTATCCCATATCATAACTTTTTATATGTTGTGCTCTCATTTTCATTCATCTAAAGATACTTGCTGAATTCTCTTGAAATTTCTTATTTGACTCACTGATTATTTGAGTGTGTTGTTTGATCTCCATATATTTATGAATTTTCCCTTTTTCCATCCATTGTTGATTTCCAGCTTAATTCCATTATATTCAGAAAAAGAGTTTTGTATAATTTCACTCTTTTTAAATTTATTGAATATTGTCTTGTGACCCAATGTGTGGTCTATCCTGGAGAAGGATCCCTTAGCACTAGAAAATAATGTATATTCTGCTATTTGGGGATACAATGCTCTGTTAGGTCTACTTCACTTATCATATTATTCAAGCTCTCAATTTCTTTATTGATCCTTTGTCCAAATGTTAAATCCAATACTGAGAGTGGTGTATTGAAGTCTCCAACTATTTATTGTAGAGACATCTATTTCTCTTTCAGTTTTTCCAGTGTGTGCCTCATGTATCGGACTTTCAGGTTAGTGCATATATATTTTGTATCATTATTTCTTCTCAGTGAATTGTCCTTTATTAATATATAATGACCTTCTTCACCCTTATAACAGTTCTACATTTACAATCTATTTTGTCTGATATTAGTAGCGCTTTTCCAACTCTTCTTTGTTTACTCTTTGCATGGAATATCTTTTTCCAAAATTTCATTTTAAACTGGTTGTTTCCTTAAATCTGCGGTGATTCTTAATAGACAGCGTATAGATGGCTCATATTTCTTTATCCATTCTATCAGTCTATGTCTTTTGATTGGGGAGTTTAAGCCATTAACATTCAGTGTTATCACTATAAAGGCAATAATTACTTCATCCATTTTGTACTTTGGCTTTCCGTTTTCATAACTTATTATTTCTGTCTTTTTACCATTTAATTTATCCTTTTCAATAATCTTCATTTTCTGGGAAGCAGACTTGGCCCAGTGGTTAGGGTGTCAGTCTACCACATAGGAGGTCAGCAGTTCAAACCCCGGGCCTCCTTGACCCGTGTGGAGATGGCCCATGCATGCAAGGAGTGCCATGCCACACAGGGGTGCCCCCACATAGGGGAGCCCCACTCACACGCAAGGAGTGCACCCCATAAGGAGAGCCACCCAGCGTGAAAAAAAAGTGCAGCCTGCCTAAGAATGGTGCCGCCCACGTGGAGAGCTGACACAAGATTATGCAAAAAAAATAAACACAGATTCCCATGCTGCTGACAACAACAGAAGAAGACAAAGAAGATGACGCAGCAAATAGACACAGAGAACAGACAACTGGGCGGCGGGGGGATGATCTTCATTTCTACACTCTTCTCCAAATTTCTTACCTTTTTTTTTCCCCTTTCAGAGTTCAATAGTCCATTTAGTATTTTTTGTTATTCTGGTCTTTTAGTAACCTATCCTTTCAGTTTTTGTCTGTGAAGACTTTGAACCCTCCCTCAGTTTTAATGGAGTTTTGCCAGATACAGAATTCTTGGCTGGCAGTTTTTCTCTTTCAGTACTTAAGTACATCATACCACTTTCTTCTTGCCTTCATGATTTCTGATGAGTAATCTTACTGAGGTTCCCCTGTATGTGATGTTATGCTCTTCTTTTGCTGCATTCAGAATCCTCTCTTTATCTCAGATATTTGTCATTCTGACTAGTAGGCATCTCAGAGTAGGTCTATTCAGATTATCTGTTTGGGTTGCATTGTCCTTTTTGGATATTGATATTTATGTCTTTCATAAGGGTTAGAAAGTTTTGGTCATTATTTCCTCAAATATTCTTTCTGCCCCTTTTCACTTTTCTTCTCCTTCTGGAACACCAATAATGTGAATGTTTGTGTATTTTGCGTTGTCATTCAATTCCCTGAGACTCTTCTATTTTTCTATTCTCTTTTCTTTCTGTTCTCCTGTCTTTTCCAGTTCATATGTTTTTAGAAATCATAAATCTGTCTTCAAGCAATTCAAATCTGTTGTTATGTGTCTCTACTGTATTTTTTTTATCCCCCGCCCTCGTGGCTTTTTGCATGCTGTCTGCTCTCTGCCCATTCACTGTGCGTTCTTCTGTGTCTGTATTTATTTATTTTATTTCTTCTCCCCCCTTGTGGTTTGCTTGCTGTTTGCTGTGTGTCCATTCGCTGTGGGCTCTTCTGTGTTCCCGTTTGTCTCCCTTCTTTTTTGTTGCATCACCTTGCTGAGTCAGCGCTCCACAGCATCTGTGGGCCGGGCAATGCTCTGCAGAATCTGCAGGCCAGGCAGTGCTTTGCAGCGTGTGGGCGAGCCTGCCTTCACAGGAGGTCCTGGGACATGAACTGAGGGCCTCCCGTATGGTAGATGGGAGCTCATGTGATTGACCCACAGCGACTTCCCCCTCTAATGTATTTTTAATCTCATCCATTGTGTCTTTCATTCCTATAAGCTCTGTTGCTTTTCTTTGCAGGTTTTAAAATTGCTCTTTATTCTCACTCATTATTTTCTTAATATCCTTTAACACTTTAGTCATATTTTCTTTCAATCCTTTGAATTGATTTAGGAGAATTGGGTGATTATCGTTCATTAGTTGTCTTAAAATCAGTAACTCTTCAGGGTATTTGGTTTGTTACTTTGCCTAGGCCATCTCTTTCTGTTTCCTAATGTGGTTTGTAATTTTTTGCTGATGTCTAGGCATCTAAATATGTTCGTGAATTTACTCTGATGGCCAATTTCTCTTTTGCCTATTTTTTTTTTTTTTATTTTACAGCTCTTCTTTGATATTTGGTTCAACTTATTCCAAGTCTTTAAAATTACCCAGCTTAAGTTATCAAAAACAGGACAGGGACTCACCATTGGAGTGCATATTTTCTCCCACGTTAAGAGAGACCTGAAGGCAGTTTTTGTCCATCCAATTTCCAAACCAGCCCTCATATGGCACATGTCTGCACAACTTTCCAAGGAGGAGTTTCTTTCTTTCTCGGCTTTCTTGTGTTTTGGTCTGTCCAAAGCCAAGATTCAAAGCAGGCTATACTGGCTTAATTCACTGAAGAGAAGCCCCCCAATTCCCCCTCCCTTTTTCATTGTAATAGCTAACAGGGAGGAAGATGACTGTTCTTCTCTCAGTTGGCTTCTATGAACTAGGGATTTTATCCCAGCTTAATATCTTTGTGGTGAGGGAGGGAAGCCCTTCCTGGACTCTGTAGTGGTTTGGTAACTCATGTTTGTTGTTTTGGGTTCTTTGTCTCTCTGTCCTGGTCTGCTAACCCTCAAAGCAGGTCCTTCGAATTGCTTTTGGCCCTTTCTCCATTGTTTTTGTCAGAGAGTTGAACCCTGCCACCTAATCCAATGGTGATCTTCCCAGATCTTCACCTTTGTTTTTAACGAAGTGTTCTTAAAAGAAATACCTAAATATGAGTTCAATTTTATAGTACGGATTTGGGAAAAAAACTGAAGACAGGATCATAGATTTTATAGGTGAAAGAAAACCTTTGAAAGGCAATCCCTGCAATGTGAAATCTTAAGTAACTGTTTGGTGCTGAGCACTTACTGGAAAGCCAGGGCAGGACAGAACAGTGATGTAGCCGAATTCCTGTTGTTTTTCTTCAATCCACTTGGTGCATAGAAGGAAGATACTTATCTCAACACTTGGTAATTTAATAAATACTATTTTTCATTTAATGAGCACTTATCATGTGCCAGAAACTGCACTAAGCAATTTATAGGCATTATCTCATTTAATTATTATGGCAATTATAAAAGAAACGAGCTATGTTTTGCCTTATTTCACAAATGAAGAAACTAAATCTGAGATTAGGTAAGAAGTATTTCTAAAACCACCCAACTAGCAAGAAGTTCAAACCCAGATACCTGAGAGCTTTTGCTGCCAACCACTATGCCATAATATTCCCAGGATATTAGACCCAAGACTATTGCTTCCAAAACTTCCTCTCTTTATTCAGTGGCCATGTCCTTCTTTTGCCAAGCTGAGGTACAAGGGGAGCCAGGTCAGCTAGAGATGAGGAACAGAGAGAGGACAGGAAAGTAGACTTCACTTGGGCATCAATATAAATAAAATTTAGAATCCAAGCAACTTAGAAACTCCCTGAAGACAAAGTCCATCATACCAGCTCAAGTATCTAGAGCAGTGCTGGCCACACAATAGGGAATCAGTAAATGTCTATTAATTAGCCAGTACTGCCTAATTTCCATTGTGATGTGTGTATGTGTGTGTGTGTGGTGTGGATAATATAGCCCATTAGAATCAGATTAGATCAGTTATAATCTGACATGTTCAAGCTCATAGACAGTTACCATATCCAAAAACAAAAGTGCTAGACATTGTCAAGCACTCAATTTTTCTAGAGCACAAGGAAACTGTCATGAGCATTGGTTTTTTAATTAGCATTATACCAATACATATCTATGAAAAAAACATCAGGGTACCTTAGCTCTGTGGGGAAATATGATTTTCATTGTTGGTCTGTGATATAGTCATAGTCCATAAATAATTGAAAACTTTCAACAATCTAGAATTGGCTTTCCATCACTGGCTCTGTCCTTTGAAATCAATACCTCAATACAAATTAATTTTAACAGAGAATCAGCACTGATCAAATAATCAAATAATCAAGGTTTCAATCCTCTCAGCAATATTTTTCAAAACAATGAATAGGATTAATGTTCTAAGAGTTTCCCAGTAAAAAAAAAAATTAAAACTCAAACTAGTGCCTAGTACAACAGCAACCAAAAATTACTGAGGTAATTTCAATCATGTCGATATATCTAAGAGTGAAAATAGTTTTAAAATTTTTCCTTTTTCATTTAACCTGTAGATATGCATCTACAACTTTGCAGGTATTGGCAGTCCTTACGTAGTGCCTAGACAAACATTTATTCAATAAGTAAATGGCATATCTAACTTTTTATCAAGTTGACGTTCTTTTTCTCTGCTTTGATATACAGTGATAGAAAAGAAATTGGTCTGAGATCATCACAGTCCAACAGAAATATAATGTAAGCCACATACATAATTTTAAATCTTTTACATTAAATTAAAACACATTAAAAAGGTAAAAAATGCGTGAAGTCAATTGGAATATAACACAGTATGCTCAAAAATAGTATCATTTCAACATATGGCACTAATCATATTTCAAGTATTCAATAACCCCATGGGGCTAGTGGCTACCATATTGAACAACTGAAGTCTAAATTCTAACTCTATGTCTAATTTTCAAATCACCAGTCCTCTCAGATGAGTCTTAGAAAAGGCTATTGAAAGAAAAGGTTGTTAAAGAATTCTTTGTAAATATTTTAAGACAACATCTAAAGGAATTCTAACAAATAAATGTATGAAGCAACAGGAAAGCACATACAAATGTTCCTTTGTTTGTGAAAAAGGAAGAAGAAGGAGGAGAAGGAGGAGCGAGGGCAACAATGCAAGAGCAAAAAGGAAGAAACCCTATTACAGGTGGTTATGAGAAAGTAGAAGCTAAAGCTTATTTGAACACACTGACAAACAGTCAACTTCTGCTAAGCTACCGAAGGGATAGTTTTGGGGCAAGCAGAGACAATCATGAATGTATGTAAAGACATTTGATTAAAATGAAATGGGAGTTTACTGTAATGCTCAGGTGCTATGACTAACCGAGTCTGGCCTTATGTTGAGTCATCAGTGAAGCTTGGCTAAAAATACTGCTGCTGATTTAATCATCTGTTGTTTTGCTAGTAAGACCTGATATTCTCCTTTAAGTAAGATGGGCTATAAATGAGAGGTGGGAACTTGAAAGGAACAGGTAAGTGAGCAGAAGTACATGAGCACGAGGATAAAAAGGGAAAGTGGCCTAAGAAGACATGTCTATAATTTTAATACAGATCAATGAGACTCGCAAATGAAACATTCTTTCCCCAAATCTAAAGTCCCTTTTTTTTTCTTTGCCCATGCCCTGTGCTTCAAACTGTGTCCTGAAAAACCTTTACCATTCTGAACTACTACATCGTAGCTCTCCATTGACATGATAGTTATGGAAGTCCCCCCAACTTCCTAAACTTTGGAGTAGGACAACATACTATTCAAGGTTGTATCCCAAGTGCCTGGCATAAATATTTTGTCAGATGTTGTTACTGACTGTTCATGTGGACAAGCATTCTTGGGTTTAATTAACTTTAGATTTCCGTGTAGCCCTCAAATAATTTGAAGGGGTCTCTTAAAGCGATGCCCTCATCATCTGGATCCATAATTTATGAATTGTGAGAACCTAGATGAGTTACTGCCTCAGTTTCCTCATCTATAAAATTAGTATAATATTTGTTGTGAGAATTAAAGAAGATAATAGCCTAGCAAAGTGTTCTGCACAGAGCAGGCATCCAGCATATAAAATATCTTGTATCCTTTGTGTTGTGTGTTGTATCTTAAGCACCAAAAGTGATGCACATAGTAGGCACTCTATCTGTTGTACAAATGAATGAATGACCGTATTTCATATCAGACACCAAATCATAGGTTTGGTTTCTAAGGATAAATCATTTTATCTTTAAGAAAAGTAAGAAAAGGTTAGCAAAGGATGAAGCCTGAAGACTGTATATGAACTTATAGATCAGTAGTTCTTACTCTTTGGAGGTCATGGGTTCCTCTGAGACTCCAACAGCTGTAGACATTCCCAAACTTTTAGATAGTCAGACACACTTATCCAGGGAGCTGTAAGTCGATCCAGGAATCTAGAAAAAACAAGGAGAATGAAAGGATAGATACAGAAAAGGACTTCAAAAACCTGGGTCTTACCCACCATCGCCCCCCTACACACTCACACACAGCCATGTGCACACACACAGAGTTTAAATCAGACAGTTCTAAACTAGGGACCCTACAGTAAGGTTTCCTAAGGATTTAGTTAAAGGAAAGACTCAGAGGGATGAAGAGCTACAAATCGTTTTAGCTAAAGAGACCCAGAAATCCAGGTTTTGCATGAGGAAACTCCAGAATTATGTGTCCAAGGGGCTTGAAAAAGAAATTAATCTCAGGACTAGAAGTGCCAGGATTCTGGCCACAACTGAGGTGCTGATACCTCTGTGCCAGTATTTTGAGTCAAGGGTTCCAGGCAAAGGCACATGGTTACTATGGAATCATGGGTGCAGGATCTGTGACAACACGTAATTGGATGCTCATACACTGCTCTCACACTTCCCTTGAGACTGTTGCTCAGCTAAGGATCAGGAGAGCAAGTTCTTGTCTTGAAACTATAGAAGGGAGCTCAGGTTCTTCCTCAAGTGAGCCAAGCCCCTCAGGGAAAGCTGAATGACTTGTGTTGTTTTCCGCTGTGGTTTATGGAGGAGATTTTTTAATAAATGTTCATAATTGCCTTCTCGAGGTGAGTTTGAGCCCCCCAGCTGTGTGGAGAATGAGCCCAGGTGCCCTTAATGATTTCCCCCTTTCAAAGGAAAAGTTTTATAATTTTTAAAATTTGTAAATTAACTACTTTGGGGAAACATAGAAAAATAAACTGACAACCTGGTCCTTGCCTTCAGACTACCACACATATTTGAGGTGACAGTCGTGTGCCAGGCCCTCTGTTAGGTCCTGGGGACCCAAGGAGGAACGGTGTGGATAGAGCAGACTTCTGCCATAAAAACTTTCACAGCGCCAGTAGGGAAACAGACAAGCAAGTAATAATAATTGCTTGCACAGTGAGTACGACGATGGAGAAGCACAGGCTGCCATAGGATATCAAATGCCGTATCATTTGGGGACTAACCAAAAGGGAAGCTGGAGGGTGTAATTGGGAAAGACTTTCTTGAGGAAGCGATATTTAAACTCACGAAATTTAAGTTCTCATGAAGAAATAAGTGATCACACTAGAAAGAATACAGAAACTCTAAGTTGGACTATGGGAAACAACAAAATTGTGTGGAACAGAAGATTTCAAAGGAGATACGTGAGAGCTAAAAAAATCAGGAAAGAAGACATGACTTTCTTTTGTCCTTGAAGGAGAGAGAAATGGAAACAGAAAGGGCTGAGTCTTTGTGGAAACAAATGAACTAAGATTCAGCGTTAAGTATTAATAAAAGCATAATGTTGTAGGGGAAAGAATGTCTGTCTCTATAAATTATGTAGGATTACAAGTTAGGGAGAAGTAATAAAATGCAACTGAGATGTTAAACATCAAAATAAAATGGAGACTCCTGAAAGCCATGCGGAGAACTTAGCTTTAACGTGTAGGGCACTAGGGAGCCCCTGAAGGTTGCAACTAAGGAAGGGACGTGATGAAATCAAGGCTTTAAAAGGCAGGAGGAAGATTGGTTTGACAAAAGGTAAGACTAGATTAAAGGAATCTATCTGAAGCCTCAATGTATGAGGGGATGAGGGCCTGTATCATGGAAATAAAAGTAGATAAAACTAAGGGGAAAAAAGGTTTTATAATTAAAGATTATATTAAACGAAGAAGCATGATTATTTAAATAAAGAAGCACATTTAAGACTTTAAGCCCATTGATTTCAAATAGTGCTACTCAGTGTGAGAGCCAGATTTGAAGGAGAAAGTAAGGAGGGCATGACAAATTTAGTTTGGGACCTTCTGGGTTTACAGCTTACTATTATTCATTTCATCTTTATTATAACCCTCTGTTGATTATTCTTTGTCCGACTTTCTGATGACAGCTTTCCTGAGGTGCACTCTAATTTGTGGGCTAGGGAAGAGGTCTCTATTATGTCCTGAAAATGAAGCTGTAAAACATTACAAAAGAAAATACAATTTTCAGAAAATGTTCTTAATATTTGGAGAGTCTCTTTCAGAATATAATTGAGTTGATTTCATCCTACATGTGGAATAATGGACCCAGAGATTTTCTGAATCTACAGTGATTAAATCTTTCCAGCCTGCTCTGTGTGTCAATGTGCAGCTCATATATAGTATGCATTTTAACAAATTTAATTTGACCAACATTTATTAAGCACGTATGAAGTACATAGAGTGGTACCATTTTTGTTTGCTGCATTCGAATTCTTTCAATACAAAGGAGACCAGTCTTTTAATCTGGTTGTTTAATAATTCACATTGAAATTTCATGTGATGACCATTCATTGAAATGCCTTTATTTAAAGTGAAAAGGTAAACCTAAGCTCAGACTTTATCTGCATTAGTGTGTGAGTTTCTGAAGTTTGATTGGATAGTCCATTTCTTTCTTTTTAAAAAAAAAAACCAAAATTTTTTATTAATCACAGCTTTTTCCTTTAATTTTAAAAAACCTTTAGATTACCAAAAAGTTACATCAAAAATATAGGTGATTCCCATATACCCCACCCCTTCCCCATCCCCATCCCCCACTTTCCCCCATTAACATCTTTCATTGGTGTGGTACATTTGTTACAATAGATGAACACATATTGAAACAGTGCTACTAAATATGGTCTATATTTTACATTTTGCCCCACACAATTTTATAGGTTTTGACAAAATGTATAATGACTTGTATCCATAATTGCAATATCATGCAAAACAATTCCAATGTCCTAAAAATGCCCCATATTACACCTATTCTTTACTCTCCCTCCCTTCAGAAGCTCTGGTGGCCACTGCATTTATGTCAATGATGCAAGTTCTCCCATTACTAGAATAATAAGTCTACTTTAGTCCATAGTTGCATTCCCCCTTATGTTTGTTCATTTCTCAATATTGAGGATTTGGGGATGGTGATGCCCACTCTGCTTCTGACTTAGAGGGGACTTAGATCACATGGGGTAAATGGGTGGAATTATCTTGCTTGCATTTGTATTTTTAGATACTTCCTGTTTTGGGGGATGAGTGTTGTCCACTATCATCCTTTTGTTAGTTTTCCTGGGTGAGTCTGATGAACTGGATAGTAAGGACAATGTTGGGTGCAACTCTGCTGAGATTCAGGCTCAACCGGCATATGAACAGCCGGAAGATTTAAGTCTCTGGGACACATATTTAATGTGTATAGGGCTAATCATAGGTTCAAATGAAAGGGACATAAGAACCAACTGTGGGAAAATTATAAATGAGTCTTACTCTGGTACATTGGATAAATAAGTTATCATAAATTCCAAGGTAAGGCCAGTTTCCTGGGGTTGTCTGCCCTGCCTATAGTGTCCAGATGTCTCCGGAGCCCTGGCCATCAGTGAGAGCCTCCTGAGATGTTCATAAGCCTGACCTCAGGAATGGCTTCCTGAGTCACTTTGAAATCTCTTAGCCTTAAAAACTCATTTGCATTTAATATTTCTCCCTTTTGTTCTAGGTCTTTTTCCAAATGGTGCTTGGTAATAATCTCTTGGTGCCGGATATTTTCTAAGCGGGATTTACGTAAAACCAGACTTTGCAATACTGAGAGAAAAGGAGACTGAATGACTCTCGTGATAACTTGTTATTTTAGGGCATCTATGGAGATAGTTTACAGACGCTCTGAGTTGCTGGATCATAAAGCACCATATTTAGCTTACACAATGGGCATCTATTGTTTTCTCAAATTTATATCTGCTTTGGTTTCCTTTATAACCTTTAGGCTTGATAAGTATTGCTTTATTTTACTTATTTACCTTTCTTTTCCCATTTATGTAATGGAGGTAGATGCCAGCCTCATCCACCTGCTGCAAGTAACTTCATGTGCTCTGCTCACATCTGAATCACATGGAGAGGACCCAGCAGCTCCACATCCCCTCCCTTAACTCCTAACATGCTAGCACATTAAGTCTACACTGGGAAGCTTAGTTCTTTCATTCTGAATGCTTTCTCTTGGGACATCTTTGAGAAAATTTCAGTTGATTAGATTTTTATTCCTTATTCTTTATTACTTGCCCTCATATACATGATCGTTTCTACAAATTAGTTCTCTAAAGACCTCTAATAAGTGACATAGTGTTGGCCTAATTACAGTCTTCTTAAGGTAAAAGTTTAAAACATCATGAAGAAATATATATACATATTTAATTGAAGTTTTTCACTAACTCATAATGTTTTCCTAAATTAATAATGAAGTTTGTTCTCTTTCTAAAGAAGATATGGTATTTAATGTCCTTTTATACTGAAAAACCTTAAAAATAAGCCATAATTATGCATATAATCTAAAATATTGCATCAGTAGTAGGTTTTAGGCAAAACTAAGTTACCATAGAAAAGTTAGTAAGTAATGTAATTTAGTTATATTATTTTACATTTTTTCTGAGACATCTGTTGAAGAGTTAACTAGAAAAATGATCACTTAGAAAATAGTATACTATACGTGTTTAAATAAAATACTGCAATAGTTTGTGCATTGCCATAGGCCATTGTTCTTAATTCTCCAATAACTTTTTAGCCCTAACTCTTCAGATGCTCTCTTCTTAATGACCTAACCATTATCAGATTTTGTGATATGTCAAATTATTTGCTAGGTCAAACAGTGATAAGTGAAATGCTATTTTCTCTTGAATCAGACAGATTCCAGTCCAAGACAGTTATCTTCAATGGGCTGATGATTCTCCACATGTGCTGTGGCAGTTTGAATTTGGTGAATCCCAAAAAGAGAAAGATTATTTTCGTGAACTAATCCATTCTTGTGAGTGTGAAACCTTTCAACTGGGCTATGTCAGTGAGGCATGACTCAAGTTGTTGAGTCTCTGCCCTTTTGCTGGCTCTGATAAAAAAAAAAAAATGGAGACAGAGAGAGAGACACACACAGACACAGGAAAAGGAAGATGGCATTTTTGATCCAGCCATGTGAGAGAGATCTAGAGAATTGCTTAAGCATGATGCCCCCAAGAGACTGGGCTCCAAAATTGGTACCATCAGAGTGAGGTTGTGCTACTGTTATTACCAAAACTACTGGAACAGCTTTATAAATGGGTAAGGGTTGTTTTTTGGAGTAATTGTGGAGACTTGATAGAAAAAGTCTAGATTGCTTTAAAGAGACCCTTGGTGGGAATATGGACCCTAAAGTTATTTCCAGTGAGGCCTTAGGAGGAAAGGATGAAACTATTATTAGAAACTGGAGGAAAGTGATCTCTGTTTAAAAGTGCAGAGAATCTGGCAAAAGTGACTCCTGATGTTAGATAGAAGGCAGAACTTGAAAATGATAAGCTTGAACATTTAACTGAGGAGATTTCCAAAGTAAATATGGAAAATACAGCCTGAATTCTCCTTGCAGAATATAGCAAAATGTGAGAGGAAAGAGATAGATGAGAACTAACTTGCTGGGCAAAAGAAACCAGAGACTGATTTGGGAAATTCCAAGCTTCCAGATAATAAGCCCCTGGAGGCTAGTGCTCCATGTGAAGACTTAACTAAACTTGAAACTTGTAAGTCAGGGTTGGAAATGCAGTTATCTAGGAAGGACTTATGGAATGTCTTATTGTCTGACTGCTCAGACCCTGTTTCCTACGTGCTAAACCAACAAGCTTTTTGCGAGATCTATATAAACAAAACCATTGTCAGCCTGGACTAAAAGGGATAGGGTAGAGAGATTGAAGGGTTAAACAGTATCAAGAGGAAAAGCATGTAAGATGAAGTTTGGAATTAAGACATCTCCTCAGGTCAGGAGAGGGACTCCACCCATATTTGTTGAAAGGGTGAGTTTGCCCCAGCATTTGAAGAGGGTGGATCTTCCAGCCAATGATCAGGGAGAGTTTGGCTGCCCCAGGCTACAGAAGGTGGAGTGCATTCCCTGGTGGTTGGAGGAGTTAGGTCACCACCCCACTGCTCTGAGAGGGTTGGCACATATTCCCCATAGATTAGGGAGAGTCAGGTTGCCACTCCACGGTTCTGAGGGGGTTGGGTCTGTACAGCAGAGATTAGGATAATGTTGCTACTATTGAACTGTACTAAGGGGGTTGAGACTGTGCCCCAGAGATTGTGGAAAGTATGTTTGTCACCCCAGTGTTCTTGGAGGGTAAGGTGTGGTGCTCAGTTGCCACTCAGATGCTTGAAGAGAGTGGAATCGAAAGTATCATCATTGGGAAAGCCCATGGAAAGGGTAGGCCCCCATGAGGCCCTGAGTACAAGAAACCATGTGTGTTTGTCAGCCAAAGGGGTGCTGATGCAAAATACCACAAATTGGTTGGTTTTTATAAAGGGTATTTATTTGGGGTAGGAGCTTACAGATTCCAGGCCATAATGCATAATTTACTTCCCTTACCAAAGTCTATTTGGAGCAAGATGGCTGTTGATGTCTGCAAGGGTTCAGGCTTCCTGGGTTTCTATGTTCCTGGGACTTGCTTTATTCTGGGTTCAAGGTTCCTTCCTTCGTGGTACTGGCTTCTCTTTCCTCTGGGTGCTGACTTCCTGGGTCTTCAGGACCAAACTCTAATATCAGAAACCCCCACCTCTGTTCTTTGCCACGCCTTTTATCTGTGAGTCCCCACCCTCCAAGGGATAGGGATGCGACACCCTAATCATAACTCAATCATGCCCAGGTACAGATCAGATTACAAGTGTAATCCAATATTTCTTTTTGGAATTCATCAATTATATCAAACTGCTACACCATGGTTCTAAGGATGACTCTCAGACTTTGAAATCTAATGGCATGCCCAGGTTTTTGGAACTGTTGGGGAACCATGATACCTCTTTTCCCCTCTCAATTTCTCTTTGTGACATTGCAAATGTTTATTCCTATGTTTGTCCCTCTTTGTATATTGGAAGCAGGTAACTCATTTTTTAAGTTTCACAGGTCAACAGCCCAAGACAAACTGTATTCCTATAACTGATTTTGATGTGATTTTGTACTTAACACTGCTACTGAAATGATATTAAGGTTTCTGGAATATTGTGATGTAATGAATGTATTTTGCATATGGTAAGACAAGTCTTTTGGGGATTTAGAGGGTAGAGGGTGGCGGTTTGAATTTGGTGGATCTTAAGAAGATAAATGTTATGTTTGTGAACTAATCCATTCCTGTGAGTGTAAGATCCTTTCAAATGGACTATGTCAATGTGGCATGACTCAGGTTGAATCTTTGCCCTTTTGTTGGGTCTGATGAAAAACAGAGAAACAGAGAGAAAGGCACAGACACAGTAAAAGGAAGCCACCACTTTTGATCCAGCCCTGTGAAGGAAGACTAGAGGATTGCTTAAGCCCATAGCCCCAAGAGGCCAGGCCCACAGAAAAGCTCAAGAGGAGACAAACCCTGCTATATGCCTGATAGCTTACACCGGAATTCAGGAGGAAGCAGTACATGCGAGCCTGATAGAGGCCCAGAAAGAGACAAGACTGGTTGCTCATAGCTGCACTTAAGTGCTGGGTTCCAAGAGGTGGTGAGCCTTAGAGGGGAAGGCTAAAACCTTAGCAGAGATTGGCAGCTCTCTTGCTTTGCCACGTGCCTGGACAACAGGATGAGCACTAGCTGACTTTGTTGAGAAAGCACTTCTTACAGTGTCTTGGTTGGGACTTTTCGCAGCCTTGGAACTGTAAGTTTTTACTCCAAATGAATCCCCTTTATTACAGCCAACCTATTTCTGGTACTTTGCAGTGGCAGCCCTTTGATGAACTAAAACATCTGTCTTTGCTAAGTAAACTATAGTAGTTTGCTACATGACTATGCATTTGATTGTAATGTAACACATACACACACACACCCCAAAGATGCCTTTCTTTTGGAAACACTGGCAGCAATTGCTGCCTGATGCAAGCCTGGTGTAATTCAGAATATGTTTTCTAACTCCATGCCAAAGGTCGGCTGCAGTTTTGGAGTGACCCCAATTAATTATAGAGAGCAAATATAAAGAAAGACAGTTTTTTATTTAGCACTTTTAGCTCAAATGGATAGAGACAGGATTTAGATTTTCCTTTTGGGAAGATACATTTAAATAAATCCTTGTGGTTCTAACAATATTAATAGCAATAATACAGGGAGCTAATATGTTATACCTACCATGTTGTTCTGTGCTTGATAGTTCATTCATTTAATTTTCTGAAAGTAAATAAAGAATACAAGGGTTTGCAAGCTTCAACTGAATTTTTTTAAGCTATTATCTGTAATATGTGTTGAAGTCTTCAATATTTCAGGTCCTGTGAAAAGTGGCAAGACATAGTTTTCTATTGCTGTATTACAAATCACCCCACAACAAAAGCTGCCCAAAAGAACTGTTTTATTATGCCTATGATCTTGTGGGTGAGTTCAGAAACTGCTAAGCTATTTAGCTTTTACTCGAAGTCTCTTTTTTGATTGCAGTCAGATGTCAGCTAAGGCTGCAATCATCAGAAGGCTCAAAAGGGCTGGATGTTGAAGATGACTCATGACATGACTGACAGGTTGGTGCTGACTGTTGGCTGGAAATTCTTCCAAGACAGTTGGCTGGAGGTCTTGATTAATCTTCAGGTGGGCCTCTCCATGGGAAAGCTTGGGCTTCCTCAAAGAATGAAAGCTGTCTTCCAAGAGTGAGTGTGCTGAAAGCAAGGTTTCCCAGAGGTCCAAGAAGTGGCAAAGCTTTCTTCTTACCCAGTCTCAGAAATTCCAGAACATAGCTTCCACTGGATTCCACTGATGATGAAAATCAGTAAGGCTAGCCCCAATTCAAGGAAGGCAAATCAGACACCACCTTACAATGGAAGGAGTAAAAAGATCCTGTGGCCATCTTTAATTGATCCCACAGAAAAATCCAACTCTACCATTTACTGGCAGAGGGCAGGTTATAAAATTTCTCATCTATCATCCCATTTACAGAATGGAGATAGGAACGTCAATGATAGGAAATTATTGTGATGATTAAATTTAACTAAACAATGCAGTTTTTGTCCTTAAAAATTATATATGTGTACACACATATCGATAAATGAGTATGCATGCACATGGTGAATATAGAGACAGATAACTCTGAATATGGTAGTTGGATAGAAAAAGAAAGCCACTTTCAGATGTAACATTTTGGAAATCTCCTGCTCATGTATCTGCTGTAGTTTGTGTCTAGAATTCAAGTAAGAATCAAGCTTAGCTTTATTATGAGGTAGAAGTTGATAGAGAAGAATAGCAGAGATTTACATTAAGGCCCTCAAATATCCATGGAGAAGTCCAATGTCACTCTGAAAATTCAGCAGCCAGTGCCCCCAAATGGCCCCACCAGAAAGCCAAAAATCATTGACCTTAGATTCCCTTATCCTCAAATTAGTTTCAGTTTTGTGTTATTGAGTATTTCAACCACTTCTGATTCATTCAGTCTTCTCCTGTTTGTCATAATGAATTTCCACCAAATTTCTATATTAAGTCTTGCAAAATTAAAGCTTTCCCTACAGCTCATAGAACCTTTTTGAGAGAAAAGGAATTTTTATTAATATCTGGACAAATAAACATTAAAAGAATGATAGGATGGAAATACCCTTGCGTTGATATTCCTCTATTGACAAGCTCTCTTTTTGCTGATTCACCTTAAAATTCCTCTTATCTCTTGAGACATGCCTCATACTAGTGATATTTTCTTAGGTAACTAGCTAATACAGCAACTTTCTATCCCTTTCCGAAATAAGTTGTAAGCATCAATCAGTTTGGACCTGTACATTCATTGTAGAAACACTGTATCTGTGAGTTCTCAAGTTGGAACTTGCATTTTTAGGGTCAAAATGTTATTAAGTTATCCAGGGATGGTCCAGGGGCTAAGGGTGATTTTTTCCCCCACACGATCCAGCATTATCCAAAATGTTATAAGAGTCCAGACTCTGAAGCCAGACCACCTGGATTCAAAACTCTAGCTCCTCTATTGACTGCTCTTATGTTTTAATGCAGATTACCAAAATTCTTTGTGCCCTGTTTCATCATCTGTGAAATGAAGATAATACAAATGCCTACTTATAGTGTTGTCATGAGAATTAAGTGGTTAATACATGTTAAGTGGTTTCTTTCACTTAGCACAATGTCTTCAGGGTTCATCCATGTTGTAGCATTGTTGGAAACTGAGGCATAGTGGTCTCGCAAAGAGAGACGTGCTGTTTCCATGGCTATGCTTTTAACATAGGAATACAGCAATTAAGCCTTTCAGGTCAACAGGACAAAGCTGTCCTGAACATGGAGAAATACAAGCAAACACATTTTGCAGTTTGAAAGGAATACTAAATCTTTGTACTCTGAGATAAGTTCCTTAATTTACAAGTATTGTTACTGTGTAGTTACACTGCTTGTTATCTCGATAGCTGGAGTATATATAATGCCACATGTAGAAAATAAAGTTGTCTGAGGAGTCTCTACTTGCAGACGCCCTGATCCCAGCTCTCTTTCTTTCTCTCTTTGTTTCACTCTCTCTTTCTCTGTTTCTTTCATTCCCGATAACCCTTCGTGCCCAAATCTCCAACATTTGGCACCCAACATGGGGCCCGAAGAAGTGAGTCTTCCAAAACAGTATCAGGGACCGCGGAAGGGACTCCTACGAAGGTCGTGAATGACATCCAAAGCAGTGTGACTCGAGTCTTCTGTTTGATAAGTAACATTTCCATGAAGCCATCAGGGTAATGGGTAACCAAATGGGACAAGTGTGGAAGAATATTTGCAAGTGTTAAAAACTATGTTGAAAGCTAGTGGGGCGCCTGTAAAAAGTTGTGAGTTAATAGACTTGTTTGCTTTAATACAAAAGTATTGTGGTTGGTTTTGGCGTCAGGGGCATAATGTTTTAAATTCGAAACAGTGGAAACATGTAATGAAAGCTTTAGGAAGAGCATATCAAAGAGAGGAATCCATTCCTTTATCTGTGTGGGCCTTGTGCCAGCAAACTGCTGCCTCCTTAGATCCTTCACAGTCAAACGCTTTACCCTATATTAATAAGATAGTTGTTCCCAACTCCATTCCTCAAACACCTTTAATGCCCTGTTTATTGCAAGGATCTCAACAAGGGGATCTAGAGGCCATGCAATTATTACCAGATTTTCCAGTTATATTACAACCAACTCCATCAGATGTTAATAATCCCACGATTTAAAACAGGTAAAAATACTAAATAAAGTCCTTGTTAGTGAGATCAGGCTTGTAAGAAAACTCTCTGTAAGATAAGGAAACTATTCTGGCATCAACTCTGCAAACCCTCTGCTGTCTACATGACAGTGTAGCTGTGGGCTAGTGGGGATTAATAGAGATAAGCCCCTGGAAAAGGAGAAAAACATTGCAACATTGGTGTTCTGTTTTGTTTCCATGCTAATTCTGATTGGGCCTATTTAACCAAGATAATAAAATTAGTACAAAAATTTTATCAAGGTTGAAAAAGGAATTTTCAGTTTTAAATCAATAGTTTACTCCTGAACTTCAAATTTCAGTGTAGTCTTAAAGAGTAGTAATCCAAAAAATGTGGTGATATAAATTAATAAATAAAATTTTTTTAAAAGAGCTCTATTCAAATGGCAAAATATTAAATAAGCACTTATATTAATACATAAATTTAAATGTTAATAAGATCTCTACAATGACAAAAATTGTAAGTCTTGATTAACAAAATTTCTATAAGTCTTTTCATAAAAAATAGTTCTTGCCTAGATTGAAATTAATAGTTTATTTTTCCTCACAGGATAAAATGAAGGATGTAACACTTAAATGAATATTAAAGAAGTTTAAAAGTTTGTGGGAATGCTGACTGAAATTTAATAAGTTTTTTTCAAAAAGGTGTGTTTTGTCCTAAAATAGGAGATGGCTAATTTTCATAAACTCATGGGACTTAAATGCATGTGGCAAATTGTAGAAGATATTGTGGTAACTTTAAGTAAGAGAATGTGTTCTGTGAAAATAAAATTTGTCTTAAAGTAATATAATTATAGTCTATATGGTTATAAATAATTATAAGAAGTTTAATGAAGCATTGTTTAAATTAAGTGTTCAAATGGCTAATTCCAAAAAGTCATTATTAAACAAACCTGAATTAATAATAATAAAAGGTAATTTTATAACAGGAAAACTTGTCAGTGGCCAGCCTCCCCTGCCAACTTGCATCTAGGAAACTGTTTCTGATATTGCATGCTACTAAGTATTTAAAGTGAAGAAAAGTTCATTATTTTAACAAGCTTGTTTAGTGTTAATGGTATTATATGTTGTAAAAAGTTTGCCTGGTAACTTATGTATGTGAGATGTATAGAATGTGTTTTTATTATGTGCCTACAACTGAAAGCAGGAGGATTGCACCCAGTATCCACGTGGAATCTGAGCCTCCTCTTGACATAGAGGTGCAATGGACACAACCAATCCAATGTCCACAGAGAAAAGGTGGCATTGGAGTGGGAAATGTGGACATGGTGGCTAATGGGTATGGGGAAAGGCAGGAAGAGACGAGATGTGGAGGCGTCTTTGGGACTTGGAGCTGCCCTGGATGGTGCTTCAGGGGCAATCACCGGACATTGTAAATCCTCACAGGGCCCACTGGATGGAATGGGGGAGAGTATGGGCCATGATGTGGACCATTGACCATGAGGTGCAAAGGTGCCCAGAGATGTACTTACCAAATGCAATGGATGTGTCATGATGATGGGAATGAGTGTTGCTGGGGGGGGGGGGAGTGGTGGGGTGGGGGTGGTGGGGTTGAATGGGTCCTCATATATTTTTTTTAATGTAATATTTTTACAGAATCAATAATAAAAAAAATAAATTAAAAAAAAAAAGAAAACAGAAAATAATTTTGTCCTAAAATAAAATAATTGGTTACTAAGAAAAGGTAAAATGTGTGTCTAAACCTGAATGAATACAGAAAGTGTAAAAGGTTTGTGAAAAACAAATGAACTTTTATGGTTAAAATTAAATAAAATATGATGGGTCTGTCTATAAAGTTTTAAAAGGTTTAGTATCAAGTAGTATACTGATGCAAAGTTAAAATTTTGTTCTTTCTCAAAGACTCTCAAATCATTAGTATGTTTTAATAAAAGTTTATGAAAAGTTTTTGTCCTGAATAATCAGTATACAAAGAAAGTCTGTTTTATCAAAATAGCTTCTTGTGCTTTAACCTCATCATTTCCTCAGTGTTCCAAGAAGGAAAAGTCTTATCTCTTTTAAAGGAACATAACGTTCAAACCTGCTTTCTCAAAATCAAATCCTGAAAAGTAGCCTTTTATTCCAAACTAATTACAAGACTTGTTCTTTTACCTTGAAAGAAAAATTAAAGTAATAGTTAAGTTCATTTAATATGTTATAAGTCAAATGGAAGGTGTTTAAAAGTGTTATAAAATTAACAGTTTTTTTCTTTAACTCTGTTAATTAAAGTTGTATGAGTAAAAGGTTCATATGAATGCTTAAAAGTGTATAAAGTTACCAATATTTCAGCATATTAAACAGAAGTACAATGTGGTAAATTATGGTTTTAATTATTTTAAAAGGGTGTCACAGAAACAACCTCTTATCATAGATTAAAGTAACAACACTGTAGTATGCAGCAATCCCAAATACTGCTAGTTTGTTGCAAGAAGTTAATGTCCAGCTGTGTCACTAGCACTTTGTTTTAAAACTTGCCAAGACTTTCTTTAGTGTCTTCTTGACAGGTCAAGCCAGCCTGCATTCCCCTATCTGTGGAAAACCCAACAATGGACTTTTGCAGTGCTTTTGGGGGCTATGTGCATAGCCCAACCATCTGTCCTGACATGGTGATAATAATCTGGCTGTGTAGAAAAAAATCTGTGGCTGAAATCCTACTGATGACATTATATTAACCAGTAATCCTTTTTTCAGAATTAAAAGAAACATCAGAGACAATAGTATCTTAAGAGCTTGAACTAGGCAAACAATTGGGACAGGCTGCAAAGTCCCTGCTGCTCTATCAAATTCTTAAATGTTGTTTGATTGGGTAAGATAAAACTATACTTTCTGCTGTAATTGATAAAGTACAATGTTTTCTCATGTTAATAGAATTTGTAATATTGTTAAAATACTAAAAATCTTTCATCCCTCATTTAGCTCAAATATTAAAACCATTGTATGTATTAATTTGGAAAAGTCCTTCATAAAAGTAGGAAAACCTCCAGCAAGCTGCTTTAAATAATAATAAAAGGAAAGTAAATTGTGGACAATAACTTAGTCTATGAATTGAATGTGGCAAGCACCAATATTGGCTTTGGGTGAAGTTTGTGGCAAAGGCAAAATTCTAAATAAGTACCTCTTGGATTTAATCACAATTCTGGAAGAAGGCCAAAAGTACAATATAAAAAAGCAATTGTGTGCAGCATAGGAGGTCCTGCTAAAAGTGAAAGACTTAACCCAATAATGTCTGGTCACTCTGAAGACTGCCATCCGTATCCAGGGGTGGATTGCAAATACAAAAAGCAAGACAGAAATGATGGACTGTTGTAAATCACCCTCAGATCTATGAAAAAACATCCCGGATACCTGCTAGTAGTAACAGGTGACTGTCTGTCATGTCCCTACCCACCCCACTAACATTCTTTTAGGACTGTTAATGCAGATGCCTTTGTGAAGATCCAGGGCCCTACCACTGGAACCTGAGAAAAGGCAAAGTGGATCCACTGAAAAGGTGAACATCGTGAGTACCAAACCTTGTGGTGCTTAGCCCAGCAGTTCTGGCTGCCTGTTACTTGCCAACAGCTCTTAAACATCCCCCATAACTTCCTTTATGCTTACTCCAATGACTATGATATCAGATCCCTTCTGCTCTTGAGAGGAATGAGCCCTCAGATGCACAATTCAAACCCTCCGGGGAGTAATACAACAAAAAACCACCCGAGCTGTATTCATTACTTTACAAAAACAAAAAGAGGGAAAAGTGGAAATATGGCCGGAGGTTAAAATACTTCACTGAGGCCTGTGGCAATTGCTGCCATGCATCACATTAACTTTACAAATCCTGAAACTGTGAACTTGCAGTTTGTGTCTGCCTATGGACTTTTGGGCTGTGTGCCCTCTCTTTATGCTATTGTGGCAGGAACTGTTAACATTACAAAGGAAAATGGATACCAGCCCCTTGGGCTAATGTTACTCATAGTCATAACCTACGAAAGAATTTGTGGAAAATATTTCTTGGAATTGCCCCTATTTATGAATGGTTGGGAAATATAAATAAGACAAAACAGTATTTGACCCTTAAACACATCATCGTAAAGTCTGTGTTAGAGATCCATTTGTTTTCATAACTGGTAAGATAACTATTAAGAATGACTCATTGTTTCATGAAAATGGTGCCTTTTATACATGTCTATCAGAAAGTGTGTTGCAGGATGAACTACCAATAGCAATGGCAGAAGAAGGAAAGGCATCTGGATACCTGTGAGAATGATGCAGATTTGGCAGTTGTCTCCTGAAAGTCAGTTATTGCTACATATGGCACAAGAATTCTTGAAACAGACCAGATGCTTTATTGGACTGCTTATTATAAGCATTTTGGGACTGATTGGAATCATTACAGCTGCTGCTACTGCTATGGTAGCTTTACATGAAAGTACAAACACAACAATACATACATGATTGGCATAAAAATGCTAGTGATTTGTGGAATAACCAAGAACACATTGATGAACACTTAAATAATCAGGTTAATGATTTAGAATTGGCTGTTTCGCATATTGGAGATTAATTGTATAGTGTAAACTTGTTAAGAGGATTGAAATGTGATTGGAATGAAAGCAACTTTTGTATTAATCCTCTTGGCTATAATTCATCCTATATAGAATGGAAAAAAAATTAAGAATCATTTGCTAGGTCATAAAAGTAATATCTCTCTGGAAATAACTGAATTACAAAGGAAAATATTAGAAATGTCTCAAAGTCAAATTCATGTAGCCAATGATAAGGATACTTTTTCAGACATGATTTCACATATTACAAAGTTTAATCCAGTTAATTGGTGGGAATCAAAGCATTTCCTGTCAGCTTTAATAATAGGGCTAATCATAGTTGTTCTGTTGCTCATGATTTTCACCTGTGCTGGACAGTGCTTTTGAAGAAAATTGCAAAGCACAGCATCTGTAGGATGTGCAAATAATCTGGTGCTAGCAAAAGCACTTCAATAACTTCCCCTAGTCGAAGAGCTTAGCCAGTAGTCAATGACAGGTAAGACTCTCAAAAGGAGGGCAACCTAAGACAGGCACGGTCACCTCAACTAAAACAAAAAGGGGGAAATGTTGGAAACTAAGGCATAGTGGTCTCGCAAAGAGAGACATGCTGTTTCCATGGCTATGCTTTTAACATAGGAATGCAGCAATTAAACCTTTTGAGTCAACAGGATAAAGCTGTCCAGGACAGGGAGAAATACGAGCAAACACACTTTGCAGTTTGAAAGGAATACTAAATCTTTGTACTCTGAGATAAGTTCCTTAATTTACAAGTATTGTTAATGTATAGCTAGATTGCTTGTTATCTCGATAGCTGGAGTATATATAATGCCACATGTAGAAAATAAAGTTGTCGAAGGAGTCTCTACTCGCAGACGCCCTGATCCCAGCTCTCTCTCTTTCTTTCTCTCTTTGTTTCACTCTCTCTTTCTCTCTTTCTTTCATTCCTGATACCCTTTGGGCCCAAATCTCCAACATAGCATGTATCAATACTTCATTCCCTTTGATGGCCAAATTGTATTCCATTGTATGGCTATACCACATTTTGTTTATCCCATTTATCCATTGATGGATATTTAAATTGTTTCCACTTTTTAGCCGTTATGAATAATGCTGCTGTAAAATTCCATGTGTGAGTTTCTGTGCAGACATATATTTTCATTTATCTTGGGTTTAAACCAAAGAATGGAATTGCTGAGTCATATGATAGTGCTATGTTTCATTGTTTGAGGAACTACTAGGTTGTTTTCTACCTAGAAAGTATTCAGTAAGTATTAGCTCTTTATACAGAACAATGTTAAGTGGTTTACAGATGAAAGATTTTTTAATATATAATTCTGTATGTATTTTGTATATAAGAAAACATATAGCTTTCATACATAAAATCTACAATTTCACAGATATGATTGATTTGACTAAGTAAAAAGAGTGCAACTAATGCAATAAAAATAGATAAGGTAAACTAGCATAGGTAATGTATTGATAACGGAAAAATCCCAAAGGTGAATGACTGAAATCTGGGTAACACTTCCTCAATTAGAAAAGAACTAGAAACCAAACCCCAATAAATAGTCGCAGCCACTCTCTTTCTTCTTATATTTGTAAATCACTTGTAAAGTATGATCTTAACTTAGACCCAGAGCACTTTTTTGTAATGGGTCCCTGCAACCAGCCACATACACAGATCTGTTGCTCCAGCTTCTGGTAATTAGGCAGTTCCCCTGATTTAGGATGATAGCTTAGGGCACTTTATAAAAACTAGATGCATGCAAAATCCAAATAACCATTTACTGCTGTTAACCACATTCAAGTAATTTGATGTCATGGACATGGAGCAAGTCAGCTTGGTTTCTGATCTCATTCTTGCATTTTTTTTCCCCAGCTGTGTAACTTTACGCAAATCGCTAAATATTTCTGGCATTCTGTTTTCCTCATCTGTGAAACAACGGACTTTGGCAATGGCTCTGCCCTCCTTATAGGGATGTTATATCAAATCACATATGGTATATGAAACTTCTTTGCATATAACTAAGAAGAGCTATAAACAGAGACATAAATATTGAGCATGCAATTAGGCTGTGAAAACTGCTGTTGATTGCACTTATAGGATAAAATAGACAACACTCAAGATTCTTAACAGCAAGCATAGTGTAGTGGTCCAACTCATAGACTCTAGAGCCAAACCATTGGGTTCTTACCTTAATTTCTTCATCTGTAAAATGGGTATAATAATAATGCTTACTTTAAAGGGATTTTATAAATACTTAATCTGTTAACACATGTAAAGTGCTTGGGACAATGGCTTATTCTTTAGTATAGGATCAATAACTTAACTACTAGTATCCCACAGCCTTATTTAGATGCTTCTGGTTAGTATTCTGAGTACTTAATGGGATGATTTTGGTTGAAATACACAGACTGGCTTCTTTGTTGCTACACACTTTCCATTAAACTATACTCTCTAAATGGATTGGGGTAAAAAGAGATCTTAGAGTCTATATTTTGTGTTCATGTGTATTTAATGTGTTTGATTCATCCCAGTATCTTGGTTTGATGGGTTGCTATGTCAAATATCACAGGATGGGTTGGCCTGAACAAGTATTGACCAGGGTTTTGGAGGCTAGAAGTCCAAAGTAAAGGCATTTGCAAGGGCGTGCTTTTTCCCTAAAGTCTGCAGTGTCTGTACTGTTCTGGTGCTAGCTTGCCTCAGTCTTGGGGTTCTTTGTCTTGCATCTCTACCTCCCATTACATGGAGGTATTTTTCTCCTTGTGCCACCCTTCTGGTTTCTGATGATTTCCAGCTTCTTACCCTGGCGTTCTCTGCAATAGGCCTCCAGTAATACAGATTAAGACCTACCGTCATCAGCTGGGCCACACCTAAATAGGATGTTAGAGGACCTTATTCACTACTGCACTCACACTTTAACTGATAATACATCACCCAAGGGCCCTATTTACAAATGAGTTCACACCCACAGGGACACTGATTAAGAACACCACGTCTTTTGATGGGTGCATATGTCAATCTATCACACCTGGTGAACATTGTTTTTTAATGTTTAGACCTTGCTTTACAACATTTGGTGGTTATTTTATCCCCAAGGCTAGAGGAATCAGAGAATAGTGGTCAAGCTAAGGGCTCTGGAATTGGACTCACTTACTTTGAATCCCAGTTTCACTACTTCCTAAATTTTGTCTCTCTTGGACCAATTACTTAGACTCCCTAAACATCAGTTTCCTCCTCTATAAATTGGAAATGATAAGTTTTTATCTCATAGGTTTATTGAGAGGACTATATGAGGAAAAACTGATTATCAAATAAATGTTAACTATTGTTATTATGGATTAATTTACCCTAGACTATATAGAGCTACTTTATGAGCTGTTCATATGGTTGGAAACTAAGGTATATATTTGAGCAATGATACCATGACCCAGATTTCTAGGTTCTTGTCTGCTTATGCCTCCCACTGTTAGGCTATCCCTATTAGAAGATGCACCTGTGGGCTAGAAGAGACTTGATTGGAGACAACCCACATACTTCTTTTCCTGCTGGTAGATTGTTTTAACCTCATCACTTCAGTAAGATGCCAGACACTTTGTGCCTTCCTTGCCTTTACTTGTCAATGGATCATCTTATTACTTTTTCACAATCTGACACAGCACCTCATTTATGTTGCCAACTTCTTAAGAGGCAGATGTTAATCTCAGGAATGTTTCCGGCTTCTCCCCCAAGGTATGCAAAATACAGAACAGCTACAGTGTCTGAGCCTTGGTTTGTTAAAACTGTGAATTGTAAGTTATTTAGGGCCCAGGTCTAAGACATTGAAGGGGGTTACCACAGAAGAAGTCTCCCGAGGATTTATGCTACGTGGAGTTCACCATCTGCCTTCTTATTTCCGTCTCCATGTGAATCACCTATTCATTATTGAACTAACCCACAGGGATGATTTTAATTAAAAAAGTGACACATTTCATAACCATGGTGTGTTAGTCAGAGTTCTCTAGGGAAACAGAATCAACAGGAGATATCTGTCAATAGTATTCAATTTCGTAAGAATCTCTCACGTGGCCATGGGTATGCACAAGTCCAGGTTCTGCAGGCAGGTTGCGAACCAAGGTTCTGATGAATGTCCAATGAAGATCCTTGATGAGCTTCAGGGAGATGTTGGTTGTCCAAAGACGAGCTAGGAAATTCTCCCTGAATGCTAAAATCACTTCCCCTTTTAAGGCATGCAGCTGATTGATGCACTCATTGGTGATGGCAATCTCCCTGATTGATGTAGATGTAATCAGATATCCATACAGTAAAGTCACTGGTGACTGAATGAATGAATGAGATGTGCTTCTTTCAGGACAGTTCACACTATGTTAGTACCACAGACCTAGGGAGTTTTTCTTTGCCTTCTAAACTTTATGAGGAATTAACAATTTTTTAAAGTAAGAAAATCCTTAATTTGTGTGTTTTGACTAATTTCTTCCTGATTGTTTTTTAGATAGCCTATTTTGCAGAAAAAAATGATCCTTTGTTCTCTATTCCTTTATATTTAAATCTTAAAATTAATGTAGTTAAAGCATTAATTGATTTTGGAGAACATGTTTTAGTTCTCTAAATGAGCACCTTCAAAAGCCTGTCAGAGGTGCTTTGCCAAGAATAATCTTCAACAAATGTTTGGTTTCAGATGGAAATCAGAAGGCAAAGAAATAACATACATATATGTGCACACACATACACACACACATATATAATGATGAGAGGCAAAGAAGAAAATAAACATTTTAAATGATGAAACATTTATTATATACATATGTTTATATACAGGGAGAGAGAAAATTTTAACTGCCTCATTATCTTCACCATCTAACTTTCCAATTCAGAACATCAAATAACTTTCATTGTTGAAGGTGATTTTGATCATTTCAGGGAAGTGGGGGAAGGAAATCTCTTTTGACTTTCTTTCTCATTGCCTCCCAAATACTAGCTCTGGGAGCCTCCTGTTGTTGATTCTGCTCCATTTATAGACTTTTACCAGGATGGATTCTAATCATCGCATCTCACCTTCCAAAATTGCATAGTACCGTTTCCATTTTACCCACATCCCCTCCCTTACTCACTCAAATTTAGCAGGTCTTGCAAAATTTTAAAATATGTCTTTAAATATTGGTCCATAAGCATTTGGTTCATAAAATAAAATTTGTTCTTCTTTCTTTCCCCCTTTTCTCAGAAGCATGCTGATCTGGGGGTTCAGGAGATTGTTCTCATTTTGCCCAGTCGCCAGAAGATGTGTACTAAGATAAAACTTAGATTAGATAGGGGCCAGAATAGAAGAAAAGAATTCAGTCTTTAACATCCTTGAGATTTTTCATGTGAAATTGGCTTGGTTATCCTTTTGTAAAATAGAGGTAGGCCAAGTCAGCTGCCCTACTCCAAAGGTTTTTATAAGGATTTAAATAAATAAAGCATACAAGTTCTTGGCTGTGAAGTTATCTCATAATAGCCCCCGTGAGACTATTTTTGTCCCAATTTTATAGATGAGAAAACAGTGTTGACCAAAGTCATAGAACTACCATTCATTCAATCATTCATCAAATACCTTTGGAGAACCAGTTAGGTATGCCTTCCATTCTAGTTGAAAGAGGCGGCAATAAACATGCAGCACGTAAATGAGAATTTTAGAAGTAATAAGTGCCATGAAAAGTAAAAAGAGTAATAAGCAGAAAAGAAGAGGGTGACGGGCATCCTGGAAGGACCCTCGGGAGGTGACCAAAACTAAGACCAAAGCAATGAAGCGTGGCAGAGCAGCTGAACAAGCAAAGGGAACAGCAGAACAAAAACACAAAGACATAGGCTCAACAGGGTCTTGTATGCACCTCAAGAAGTCGATAGACAAAATACCTAAAAGGCGAGCTGGGGGCGGCAGACTTGGCCCAGTGATTAGGGCTTCCGTCTACCCCATGGGAGGTCTGCGGTTCAAACCCCGGGCCTCCTTGACCCGTGTGGAGCTGGCCCATTTGCAGTGCTGATGTGCGCAAGGAGTGCCCTGCCACGCAGGGGTGCCCCCCGCGAAGGGAAGCCCCACGCGCAAGGAGTGCGCCCTGGAAGGAGAGCCGCCCCACGCGAAAGAAAGTGCGGCCTGCCCAGGAATGGTGCCACACACACGGAGAGCTGACACAGCAAGATGACACAACAAAAAGAGACACAGATTCCCATGCTGCTGACAACAACAGAAGCCAACAAAGAAGACGCAGCAAATAGACACAAAGAACAGACAACTGGGGTGGTGGGGTGAAGAGGAGAGAAATAAATAAATAAATCTTTGAAAAAAAAAGGCGAGCTGGCCCCTCTGAGCAAATCTAACATAGTTTGCAATTTAGTAATAGGACAGATGATTCTATCACACTTAGCAGTCTTCTAGGATTACAATGTCCCTAGTCATTCATCAGTGTGTTTCTATAGCTTTAATAATATGTTGTGTCTCATATGTTTCTCATTTTGTGATTTCAGGGTGATGGGAAGACAAAGGTGAATTTGTCTTTCTTGTTTCTTCTCAAATGGGAGAAGAATTATCTACATTTGTGTGTAGGAAAGGAAAATTAGGAATCCCAATAAAGAGTTGGGTTCAGCACTGATATGCAACGTGTTTGCATTGCTTAACATGCAGCCTGGACCTTTACAGCATTCAAATAGGTTTCCACATGGAAAGATAGATGGAAGTATGTCAAGAGGCACCTCAGAATCACTGGCTTGGACAAATGAGGGGAAAAAAAAAGAGATGTAACTTTGCACTGCCACCTTATACTAGATTATACCAGGAATTGTTGGCACTGTCAGCTTTTCAACTAGGTTACTTCATCAGAGGCAGAGATGGGTTATGGTTGCCAGATTTAGCAAATGAAATGATAGGATGGAGCAGCTCAGCAGGCAGTGAGAGGAATGGCAGCAGCCAGCAGCATCGCCAGGATGCCCAAGAGGAAGGTGAGCCTGGCCAAGACGGCCGAGAAGGAGATGCCCAAGAAGAGGTCGGCAAGGCTGTCCGCTAAATCTGCTCCTGCAAAAGCTGAAACGAAGCCAAAAAAGGTCGTGGGAAAGGATGCACCTTCCGACAAAAAACGTGCAACCAAAAAGAAAAAGGGAAGCAAGGGAAAATAAGCTGAAGTAACTAACCAAGAAACTGAAGAAGATTCACCTGCAGAAAATGGAGAAACTAAAGAATGAGAAGAGTCCAGGCTCTGAAGAAACAGGCGAGAAAGAAGCTGAGTCTGACTAGTATCATATACCACATTGTATCAGTGGTCCCTGTCTCTCCCTTATAAAAATATCCAGAGGAATATTTTTATCAGCTGTTTGGTAAATGCAAGTTTTTCAGTAGCTCTAGAAGAAATATTTTAAAGAAAGAGATTGGAATCCCACCTCATCCTGTTTTTTTGTTTGTTTGTTTTAGTATAAATGCTTTTTTTAAAAAAGAGGAGAAATCATTTGCTGGTTGATTTTTTTTTTAGTACGACCAGAAAATAGGGTGATATTGCATTATGGGAGGCTTTGATTATCTTGGATGTCATGTTAACATTCTCCTGGGTGGGGCTGGCAGTTTTTATGCCCTATAATATAACTCACACTAAATGGTGATTTGGAGTCAGTCATGCATTTAATATGTGTTGAACATTTTCAACTACTTCTGTTCTCACGTATTTTAGTAGAATTGTTTTTTAAGACCTTCCATGATCTTGGCTCTCCTTCTCAGAACTGTGTGCACTGTGTAATATCCTTGGTTGTGGTCGTCCAGTTCTTCTAATAACTTCATTATGTGCTGTGAAAGATTGGAAATGTATGTAGTGCATATGATATTAAATTGTGAATTAGTGGGACTTAAAGGTGTAACAGCTTATCAACATTTGAAGATACTGGTACTTGACATCCTCTTAAGAAAAACTTGCCTCCAAATTTTAAGCTGTAAAGTCACTGGAATAACTTTAGAAAAACAACCACATGGATTTTTGGGTTTTGGGTATGTACATTAAGAATTGTGTTCAAATTGTTCATAATGTCTGTGTGTTGATCTTCAAAACAACCAATAAAATCTCAATAATGAAAGAAAAAACAGGATGCCCAGTTAAATTTGAATTTCAGATAAATAATGAATAATTTGTAGTATGAGAATGTCTGAAATATTGCATGGATCCTACTTATGCTTAAAAATTTGTTTATCAGATTTTACTGGATGGCCTGTATTTTCTCTGGCAACCTTAAAAAAGGCCTCTGTGAGTCTCTCTTAGGTACCATTCCACTCCACTAAGATTCCAGAAGCAACAACCACACTGCAAAGAATTTTGTATTAGGAGTTCTGAGCCTTGGTTCCAGCACACAGTGTGCTATAGGTGTTTGGTTTGAGCGAAGCTCTAACCATCTCTAAGACTCAGTTACAAAAAAAGTAAGGCTGTCTTTCCTACCTACCTTAACTTATTGTTGTGGTGGTCAAACAAATTAAATAAATGATTTTAAAATAGTCAGGCACTATTATAAGAAAGTTATTATTTTATAGCTTTGCATTTAGGAACTTGAAATTCAGCCCTATTCCTTCCTCTGAAAGCTAATTCCATGGGCCAGCAGATAGAGGGTGGGCAGCGCCATCCCATGACTTTAACAAATTAGTGGTCTCCTTCTCGAACTTCTATGGCATCAGTACCTCACAATAAAGGACTAAAGAACTGGAATAAGAAATACCGGCCATAAAAGAGACACCCTGAGCTGATGGCCCAGACATTTTGCTTTCAGACTTCTGCCCTGAAAACATAAAAATGTTTTCCCATCAACACTTTAATACATCTCTTTCTGTGGAGATGAGATTAGTGTTTGTGAACCAGTAAGCTAGAAATCACTTTTTAAATTCTGAGAAAAGTCTCATCATTCACACACACAAACACACACACACAAATAGGGGAGAAAAAGATACTCTGAGATGCTGAATATTGAGATCACAGCCATTCATTAACAATATACAAACAATTCCGAAGAAAATTTTCAAATAAGAACTGGAATGATTACGAACACTTGCTAAATAAACACTCAGTGTGGTTGCTATCAAAATGAAAATCCTTCATTTCTATTTTAACTTTGAGGGCCCATAATTAAGTGGGCTTGGCAGCTGTTTTAAATCCATGCACCTTAGGAGGAAAATTATATGCTTTCTCCAGGAAGGAGATTGTGGTTTGTATTTTAAATTTCATCTCTAAGGAATTTCTTACAGGATGGTGAAAGATTTTTCTTCACTTGTTTGACGCAAAGTGCTATTGTCACAGTTTATGAAAAGTATCATAAAGTGAAAGTTAATTTTTAGTAGATTGCTGTAGCTTGTGTAGTGTTTTAAGATATTCATATAATTCTTATTATAATTAAAATGTACTATTATAAATGCATACTATGTAAGTGATCAATCCAGACTCATTGTTTCAATTGGGTGTTTAATTGCTGTCAGCTGTAAAATCAAATCATTTCACTTTTAGTTTTTATGAAGCATTTATTTTACAACTATCATCTGCTTCATATGTAGTCTATACCTCCACTTATATATGATGTAAAAAACAAGTTCTGTGAGATTAATGGTCAGGAGAACAGTGTTAAAATATACATGCTATCTAGAAGAGCTGACATTTCTTCTTTTAACTGAACCTTTTATCTCTAATTAAGATTTTTCATTTTAATCTACTTGTGTTTAATTTAGAACATAGCATCAAGATGTTAGTATTTTATAATAGGCAGTGGCTTTATAATAAACAGTAACTGGGAATCTTGCTTAAGGTATACATCATTAGAGACAACAGCCAAGGAACTGGAGAGTCAGTACAAAAGCAATGAGGAGTGGGGAAAAAATAGGTCTGGATGGTTGCAGCCCCGCCACCATTGGCATAGAGCTCCCCCACAGAGGGAAAGGCCAGAAGGATAAGGTGGCCTCTGCCTGGTGGGCCCACTGCAAGAGCAAATCCACTGACAGACCTGATGAATTTCTGCCATCTAAGAATTCAAGATTGCTATTTACAAGACACAGATTCTTACACAATGATCAATGGATGCTGTAGAAGAACTTGAGCTATCCTTCAGAGCAATCTAAATCTGAATATCCCCCAACCTGGGAGTATCTACAGACTTGTAAGTCTTAGAAAGCCATGCCTTTGAGGTTTGCAGGTCTTTGACAGATGTCTATGTATTTGAGTCATAACAGGACTAAGATTTATATCTAAGCAGAGCCTAGTTACTACTAGAGGACTTCATCCCCTTCTAGAAGTGAATCATTACTATCTATTTTCACTTGGACATACTTCTCTTCATTTATCATCCCCTATCTTAGTAAAATAGCATGAGGGGGTATACAGGAACCTCTCATATTTTTTAATGTAACATTTCTTTGTGATGTATATATCTTCAAAAAAATACAATTTACAAAAATGATGGGGTGGGGGGTGGGGAGTGGGGTATATGGAAACCTCTTATGTTTGTTTGTTTTTTAATTTAATGTTCTTTGTGATCTATTAACTTGAATTTAAAAAGTGTAAAAAATTAATTTGCTATTGGGAAATAAAATGTGTGAAATGCAAAAAAAAACTATATTTGGGGAATGAAAAATATTTATTTAATTGAAATGCCAATTTGCTAATTCATTGGTTTTAAATTACAAATTAAAATCTTCCTATAAACTATAATTGATAAATAATCCATTCATTCAAAAATGTTTGTTAGAACCTACTATATGTCAGGCATTATGCTGGATGCTTGGATAAATTGGTGATCAGTCATGAAATATGGCATATCTAATCCCTCCCTACCCTCATAGAACTTACACTCTACGGAAGGAGATGGTTAAACAAGTAATGGCGGAGAGGGGGCAAGATGGCGGCTGAGTGAACATCCCTGTTAGGGTCTTCTGCAGGGAATCGGCTGGGCGGCGTTGGAGACTCTTTGGGACCGGATTGTTTCAGGATTTTTGCTGGTCCGGAGGTGTCTGGACATCGATTTGGAGGGAAGGTAACAGAGAGGATTCGTCTGTGAAATATACACGGAGATCCCAGCTACCTGTAGAGGATTCCCTCCTTGGGTAGGCGGAGACGAGGCATCTAGCCCCGCTCGGTGGGGCTGAGCCAGGCCGGGCCGCAGCGGCGGACGCCGGAGCCGGGCCGGGCTGCGCCGGCGGCGAGCGGGGTCGGGCGGGGCCGAGTCAGGCCGAGCCGGGCCGCGGTAGCGTTTGGAGCCGGGCGGGGCCGGTTCAGGCCCCGGCTGCGGGCCGCGGTAGCGTTTGGAGCCGGGCGGGGCCGGGTCAGGCCGTGGCGGGTACGGAGCCGGGCAGGGCCGGTCCAGGCCGCGGTGGCGGGAGGTGGACGCCGGAGCCGGCTGGGCCGCTGTAGCGAGCGGAGCTGGGCGGAGCCAGGCCAGGCCAACGCAGCGTGAGGAGCCGGGCAGAGCCGGTCCAAGCCTCCGCGGCGGGCGGAGCCGGGCCTGCGGAGGGGTTTCTGTTTTTTTGTTGTTGTTGTTTTTGTTTTTGTTTTTTGTTTTTTTTTTTTAATTTATTTTACTTAATTTTTTTTTTTTTTTTTTTTTTGAGCATCTGCAGTACTGGGGAGTTCGTGGGCCCTGGGTGGCCTATTGGGGGTTTGTGGGAAGGGAGGTGCTTGCAGACCCATTTGGGCAGACAGACGGGGTTTTTAGGGCAAAGCGGGGGGAAGTTGTTGTTTTAGATAGTGTTGCAATTGTGACACGTGTGTACCTGTATCTCTCTTCTCCCTATCCGTTCCCCACCGTTTGCCCATCCTCTTTTTCTTTCTTCCTTTCTTCTTGCCTTTCTTTTTTCTTTATTATAATTAGTTTTTTTTTTTTTTCGGTTTTCTCTTTCCCTCTTGTCCCTCATCTTCCACTTATTTTTACTTTAATTCAAGTATACAATAGGTGCTACAGGGAACACCTCACATTTGCTGGGTTTTCCCATCCTCCACTGCCTCATTTCTGTGTGAACTGATTTAGGCTACCTACACTATCCCCCTTCCCCTGCATCTTGATATCCACTATCATCTACTGTCTCTCCTATATTCCACCCCCCACCTCCCGTTCTTTGATCCACAAAGTGTCTAACTCTTAATTTCTAATACCTTTGTTCTGTTTTCTGTCTATTATCCACTCTTGAAACTATTACCTTTCTTTTCTTTTTCCCTCTCTCATGAAAACAATAGCTGTGTAGTTCATACCATATTCCTCCCAAATTCAGTCATCTACTTCATAAAAGGTACTCTACCTACAGCTATAACTCTATACAATCTACATGAATCTAACCTCCATCCTTCCAGATCTCATATTCTTGCTTTATTAACATACATCACCAATACAACTTTACACTTTTCCCTTGCTTACACAATTGCCTTTCCCCAACACTAATACTTTCCTCTAAAGTGAACTTAACCAACAACAAGTAACTAGAATAGGAAGAAAAAAGTGACAAAGAGAAGATATAACACCTGTGCAAAAATAACAACTAATTAACCTCCAAGAGCAGACAAAGAAGCTAAGGAACTGATTAAATTCGTCAAAATAAAGAGATGACCAGGAAGCAACAAAAATCTACGAACCAAACCAATAATCAGGAAAACATGGCTGAATCCAATCAACAAACCAATAATCACGAAGGGGAGCAAAACTTGGCACAAGCAATGAAAGATCTCAGAACATTTATCACCGACAAATTTGATGCAGTAATGAAAGAGGTTAACAACATGAAGACATCACTTGGAGGGGAAATTGCAGACATACGCAAAAACATAACAGATATGATGGGAATGAACACCACAGTTCAAGAAATCAAAAATACACTTGCAGCAAATATCAGCAGACTAGAAGAGACAGAGCAGAGAATTAGTGATGTGGAAGACAGTACATCAGAAATCAAACAGATAGTAGAAGGGGTCAATAAGAAGATAGAAAAAATCCAATTAGGATTTAGGGACCTGAATGACAATGCAAAACGCTCAAACATACGTATTATAGGCATTCCAGAAGGTGAAGAGAAGGGAAAGGGGTCAGAAAGAGTGTTGCAGGAAATAATGGCTGAAAACTTCCCAAATCTACTGAAAGAGACAGATGTACATATCCAAGAAGCACAGCGCACTCCACAAGTCATAAACCCCAACAGGCCCACCCCAAGACATATACTTGTCAAATTATCCAATGCTCAAGACAAAGAGAAAATCCTAAAAGCAGCAAGAGAAAAGAAAACCATCACATACAAGGGAAGCTCAATTAGATTAAGTGCTGATTTCTCTTCTGAAACCATGGAGGCAAGAAAACAGTGGTATGATATAGTCAAGGTACTAAGGGAAAGAAATTTCCAACCAAGAATACTTTATCCAGCTAAACTAGCATTCAAATATGATGGAGAGTTCAAAATATTTGCAGACAAACAGAAACTGAAAGAGTATACCAACAAGAAACCTCCCCTTCAAGAAATTCTAAAGGGAGTGCTGCAGGAAGAAAGGAAAAAACAGGAAAGGCAAAGTTGGAGGAGAGTATAAGACCAACAACAACAAAAAAAAAGACAAAAAAATATATACAAACAAAATATGACAAACACAAATCCAATCAAAGTATGGCTAACACAAATAAATCCTTGATAGTAATAATACTGAATGTCAATGGATTAAACTCACCTATCAAAAGATTCAGACTGGGACATTGGATAAGGAAATATGACCCATCCATATGCTGTCTACAAGAGACACATCTTAGACCCAGAGACGCATGGAGATTGAAAGTGAAAGGCTGGAAAACAATCATACAAGCTAACAATAACCAAAAAAAGGCAGGAGTAGCTATATTAATATCAGACAAAATAGACTTTAAATGTGAAACAATTGTGAGAGACAAAGAAGGATACTACATTTTAGTCCAAGGGAAAATCTGTCAAGAAGATCGAACAATCATAAATATCTATGCCCCTAACAAGGGTGCCTCTAAATACGTCAGGCAAACGCTGGAAAAACTAAGTGAAAGAATAGATACATCTACAATTAAAGTGGGGGATTTTAATACACCACTATCAACTCTGGACAGAACATCTCAAAAGAGAATCACCAAAGAAACAAAACATCTGAATAGTATATTAGAGGAGCTCGATCTAATAGACATATATAGATCGCTACACCCAAACACAGCAGGATATACATTTTTCTCAAGCGCACATGGATCATTCTCCAAGATAGATCATATGCTAGGCCACAAAGAAAGGCTGAACGAATTCAGAAAGATTGAAATCATACAAAACATTATCTCTGACCACAGTGGAGTCAAGCTGGAGATTTGCAAGGGAAAGAAGCCCAGATTTCACACCACGATTTGGAAATTAAACAACACACTCTTAGAAAAACAGTGGGTCAAAGAGGAAATCTCAAAAGAAATCAATGACTACCTTGAAACAAATGATAATGATAACACAACATACCAAAATTTATGGGATGCAGCAAAAGCAGTACTGAGAGGGAAGTTTATAGCCATAAATTCATATATCAAAAAAGAAGAAAGAGCAAAAATTGAAGAACTAACTGCACATTTGAAGGAATTAGAAAAACAACAACAAAGTAACCCAACAGGAAGAAGAAGGAAGGAAATAACAAAGATAAGAGCAGAACTAAACGAAATAGAAAATAAGAAAGCACTTGAACAGATAAACAAGACCAAGAGCTGGTTTTTTGAGAAGATTAACAAAATTGACAAACCTTTAGCAACACTAACAAAGAAAAAAAGAGAGAAGATGCAAATACACAAAATAAGAAATGAGAAAGGCGATATCACCACTGACCCCACAGAAATAAAGACTATCATAAGAGGATATTTTGAAAAACTATATTCCAACAAAAATGACAATCTAGAGGAAATGGACAAATTCCTAGAAACACATAAACAGCCCATATTGACAAAAGAAGAAATTGATGATCTTAACAAACCAATCACAAGCAGAGAGATAGAATCAGTTATTAAAAATCTCCCAACTAAGAAGAGCCCAGGGCCAGATGGCTTCACAGGTGAATTCTACAAAACATTCCGGAAAGAACTGACACCAATCCTGCTGAAACTATTCCAAACCATCGAAACAGAAAGAACATTACCCAACTCCTTCTATGATGCCAACATTACCCTAGTACCAAAGCCAAACAAAGACATCACAAGAAAGGAAAATTACAGACCAATTTCTCTAATGAACCTAGACGCAAAAATACTTAACAAAATACTTGCTAATCGTATTCAACAACACATTAAACGAATTATACACCACGACCAAGTGGGATTCATCCCAGGTATGCAAGGATGGTTCAACATAAGAAAATCAATCAACGTAATACACCATATAAACAGATTGAAGGAAAAAAATCACATGATTATATCTATTGATGCAGAAAAAGCATTTGACAAAATACAGCACCCTTTCTTGATAAAAACACTCCAAATGATTGGAATACAAGGAAATTTTTTGAACATGATAAAGAGTATATATGAAAAACCTAAAGCCAATATTGTTTACAATGGAGAAATCCTAGACTCCTTCCCTCTAAACTCAGGAACAAGACAAGGATGCCCACTGTCGCCGCTCCTATTTAACATTGTCTTAGAAGTACTTGCTCGAGCACTGAGGCAAGAACCAGAAATAAAAGGCATTCAAATTGGAAAGGAAGAAGTCAAAATTTCATTATTTGCAGATGACATGATCCTATACATAGAAAACCCTGAGAGATCTACAACGAAGATTCTAGAACTCATAAATGAGTTTAGTAAAGTCGCAGGTTATAAGATCAATGCGCAAAAATCAGTAGCATTTCTGTACACCAATAATGAGCAAGATCAGGAGGAAATCAAGAAACAAATACCATTCACAATAGTAAATAAAAAAATCAAATACTTAGGAATAAATTTAACTAAAGAGGTAAAGAACTTATACACTGAGAACTATACAAGATTGTTCAAGGAAATCAAAGAAGACCTAAATAAATGGAAGACTATTCCTTGTTCATGGATAGGAAGACTGAACATTATTAAGATGTCTATCCTACCAAAATTGATCTACACATTCAATGCAATCCCAATAAAAATCAATGCAGCCTTCTTTAAGGAACTAGAAAAACTAACTATGAAATTTATTTGGAAAGGAAAGAGACCCCGAATAGCCAAAGACATACTGAAAAAGAAAAACGAAATTGGAGGAATCACACTACCTGACTTCAAAACATACTATAAAGCTACGGTGGTGAAAACAGCATGGTATTGGCATAAGGAGAGACATATAGACCAATGGAATCGAATTGAAAGCTCTGATATAGAACCTCACATATACAACCACATAATATTCGATAAAGCCACCAAACCCTCTCAACTGGGAGAGAGTGGCCTATTCAACAAATGGTGTCTGGAAAACTGGATAGCCATATGTAGAAGAATGAAAGAGGATTACCATCTCACACCTTATACAAAGATTAACTCAAGATGGATCAAAGACCTAAATATAAGAGCCAAGACCATAAAAACCTTAGAAAGCAGTGTAGGGAAACATCTACAGGACCTTGTAATAGGTAATGGATTTATGAATATCTCACCAAAAGCACGAGCAGCAAAAGAACTAATAGATAAATGGGACTTCCTCAAAATTAAAGCCTTCTGCACCTCAAAGGAGTTTGTCAAGAAAGTAAAAAGGGAGCCCACACAGTGGGAGAAAATATTTGGCAATCATATATCTGATAAGAAACTTATAACTTGCATATATAAAGAACTCCTATATCTTGAAAATAAAAAGATAAACAACCCATTTAAAAAATGGGAAAAAGACTTAAACAGACACTTCTCCGAAGAAGAAATACAAATGGCAAGAAAGCACATGAAAAAATGTTCCAAATCTCTAGCTATCAGGGAAATGCAAATCAAAACCACAATGAGATACCATCTTACACCCATAAGATTGGCAGCTATGAAAAAAACAGAAGAATACAAGTGCTGGAGAGGATGTGAAGGAAGGGGAACACTCATCCACTGCTGGTGGGAATGCAGAAGGATCCAACCATTCTGGAGAACAGTATGGCGGTTTCTCAAAAAACTAGCCATAGATTTGCCATATGACCCAGCAATACCACTGCTGGGAATATACCCAGCAGAACTGAAAACAAGAACACAAACCAATATATGTACACCAATGTTCATAGCAGCATTGTTCACTATTGCCAAAAGTTGGAATCAACCCAAATGCCCATCAACAGACGAGTGGATCAATAAAATGTGGTATATACACACAATGGAATACTACTCGGCTGTAAGAACAAACACACTACAAACACATGTGATAACATGGATGAATCTTGAGAACCTTATGTTGAGTGAAGCAACCCAGACATTGAAGGACAAATACTACATGACCTCAATGATATGAAATAAACAAGCTGCCCTAGATAGCAAGAGACTGAACGATAGGCTTGCAGGAAATCGGAGGGTGGAGGAAGGATATGAGCCGATGTCTGCAGGGGTGGAATTTAAGACGAGATGGTGGTAAGTATGAACACAAAGAAGAGATAAAAGGGGGGTAAGGGGTTGCCTTTGCTTGGGGCTTTGCGGGTTTGAGGGTGGCTGGGGAGGGACGGATGGGTAACGTTGCCCAAAAGTGGGGGGAGGGAGGGGTAGCATACGAACCAGGAGAGGATCAGGTGTGGGTGGAGAGTAAAATGCCGAGAAAATCATATCAAAATATAATAAAGAGGGTTACCTGTTTAGAATGCTCGGAGGGGAGGGTCTGATGCAGGACGGGCTCCTGGGGAATGTCTAAATGCTCATTCTGCCAGAGTGGGTGACACCATGGGGTAGAAACCCAAGTAGTGAGAGTGGGGGTGGACCCACATCCTGGGGAGGACTAATGCCATCCAATAGAGGGAACTGTATCCCTCGAGAGAAAGGGTGGCTCCCAGGGCATTGGGGCAGTTGAGCAAGTTAGGCCCTGAACACTATTCCATCTATCTCTGGAAGTGGCTCCTCAGGAAACGGAGGTTGGCTATCACTGAGGGCACCAAGGTGGAAGGGAAAATGGACATTAAATGTGTGGAACCAAAGTAAATGGGGGGTAAGAGAGGAGTTTCTTGAGAGTACACAAAGATGGATATAAAACATGTAATATTACACCATAACATATAGGAGATGACAGACTGATAATGTAAACCATAATGTAAAACATAGGATAACTAAAAATGTAAAGAACTGTGTATCCTAAAGTATGCACCATAATGTAAGCACAGATGTCACCTTGTTAGAAAGCTAATGTCTCAGACTCTGTACATCACTTTAAGTAAATATGATATGAATAGGGCGTAAGAGTATCACTGTGGAAGAGAAAAGGTTTTCTGGTGGATGTGTGGGAGTGCTGTATATTATATATATACATTGCTGTGGTCTAGGACTCCTGTGAAGAAAAGCTGAATAATTAGGGGGGGGGGGGGGGAAAATAGGATGTGGAATTTTTTCAAGTCAACATTCTTTATCTAAGTTCTTTATCTAACTTTATCCAAGTTCTTTATCTATCCTTTAAACTCATCGCTATATGCCATTCCCTAGTAAGGGACCATGACATTATATTGGGCTTCAAATTTCGGGGAGTTCTGGATCACAGAGTGTTTCAACAATGGCAATGGAGGGATACTGGTATGGGATACCAATGACAGGTGATATATGACTGACAGGGAGCTGTACAGAACATATGTCCAGGGTGCATGGTAATGTTTGGATATACTCATAGTGGCAACAATTAAAAACCACAGTAGGGGGGGTACTGGGTTCCTGGCCAGTGGTGCTCTGTCGTGGTCCCTAGGGGAGCAGCGACAGTCTCCCAGGTACAGTGGTGGGGACCGGGAGGGAGTGAGGGTTCAACAGTGAGCCCCAGATGCTAATGACTATGCTTGTGAGCTGATAAACCCAAAATAAGAACAAGGCCTAGAGCAACTTTGTGCCTGGGAATTTCCTTCTGTCAGCCTTCATGTTACTCAAATGTGGCCAGTCTCGAAGCCAAACTCAGCATGTAAATGCAATGCCTTCCCCCCAGCGCGGGACATGACACCCGGGGATGAGCCTCCCTGGCAACGAGGGACCACTATCAACTACCAACTGATGATGCAACTGGAAAATGACCTTATACGGAAGGTTCAATGCGGATCAGCAGAATATCCATGTCTACATAAAATACCATGACTTTAAAATGCTGTTTGACCTAAAGTAAGGGGGAAATGGAAAGGAGAAATGAGTTTATATGGCTACGAGTTTCTAAAAAAGAGTCTGGAGGCTGGCAGAAGGTTTGCCCTCATGCACAACTGAGCAGAGTCAGAGAGACAGATAAAGCAGATACAACCCCCAGATATTGGTTCCTTTGAGGGCTAAAGAGACCCATGGGAGTTATGGTCATGGCCGATGGGGTTAACTACCAGGGCAGATGGCCCCTCTTTGGAAATGGTGTTTATGTGTGATGAATCTGGACTCAGATGGGATCTCCCTTCATAAGACTTTCATGCTAATGTGCTGGAGGTGCAGTTAATGTTGGGGTTTAAGATATATTTAGGGGATTTGAATCTCTGGACTGACAATGTGATAGCCAGATCCTGAGCCTCAACAGACTCCAGCACCTACAATCTGATTTATTGGACTTACCACACTCAGCTAAGATGGAGGTGAAGAAGGACAACCACCACACCATGGAGCCTAGAGTGATTACAACTGAAAATGGGAGGATTGCATCCAGCATCCAGGTGGAATCTGACCCTCCTCTTGACATAGAGGTGCAATGGACACAACCAATCCAATGTCCACATAGCAGAGGTGGCATTGGATTGGGAAAAGTGGACATAATGGACAAAGGGTATGGGGAAAGGCAGGAAGAGATGAGAGGTGGAGGCGTCTTTGGGACATGGAGCTGCCCTGGATGGTGCTTCAGAGGTAATCACCAGACATTGTAAATCCTCACAGGGCCCACTTGATGGAATAGAGGAGAGTATGGGCCATGATGTGAACCAATGTATATGAGGTGCAGAGGTGCCCAAAGATGTACTTACCAAATCCAATGGATGTGTCATGATGATGGGAACGAGTGTTGTTGGGGGGGGGGAGAAGGGGGGGTGGGGGAGTGGGGTTGAATGGGACCTCACATATATATTTTTAATGTAATATTATTACAAAGTCAATAAAAAATAAAAAAATTAAAAAAAACAAAACAAAAAAACAAGTAATGGCAATTTTGCATGATGTGTACTCTTAAAAGGGAATAATAAGGCACTGTGGAGAGTTCACTGAAGGGATCCATAGCATCACCATCTGAAGTGACATTCATAGTGCACTTACTACATGCTGGCACTATGCCATTGCTTGGTAATTATCATCTTATTTAATACTTGCCCATGCTTATGAAATCCATAGATGAGGCAAGTGAAACACCAAGAGGTTAGCTAACCTATCCAATTCACAAAGGAAGGTGCAACTTGAACTCAACCATGCGTTCTAGTTCAAGTCCACATTCAAGTGCCACCTAGGTCAATTTTAACCTTTCTAAAAAAAAATTCAAACTTTTTTTTTCTAAAGTAATCATAGTTTCATCTGTTTGAGCTCTAGAAAGGGACAGATTAATTATTGGCTTCAAATAAAATATACCACAATTGCTGAACAGAATTTATTTCAAAACAGAAATAGATCCCACAGGAAGCTTAAGAAAATGTGACGAGTTGTTCCCTCCCTTGAGTCAAAGGATTTGGCTGCTGTGCTCATCTCTGTCACACAGATAGAAGGGTTTGATGCAATCAAGAAGGTAGAAATCACCAAATCATTATGACCACAGAGTACCTTCTAGATGCAGCCTTTGTGTCACATCACTGTAGAAACATCTAAGCTTCAACCATATTAAAATGTTCCCACTAGGAGACTGGTTCAGAAGAGGCAAGCTCATAACAGTGCAGTGATATAAGTTTCCTCATGTCTTTCCAGCCTCCCTTAAGTTTCATTCTTCACAATCTTTTTTTTTTAATTTCCATCCCCATTCTCACTGATGATGGTACTTTTATATCAGACATTATTGTTTGCTTTTGTGGTCTATGGTTTTCTTCAGGACCTTAAATAGGAAGCTGGAATATTGCTAGTGATTGAGAATTAAAGAGGGGTAGCAAAAGTATTTGAGAAATAAGTAGCACCATTTTGCTTGTTTTGCTTCACAGTTTAGAAAAGGAAATTACATTTCTGTTGAAAATAAATGTGGCCATATTGTAAACCAGGCCATTTCTATTCTGGTCTTCAATTGAAACTGTCTTTATGGCAGACAGTACACACAAAGTCCTTTCTTAAATCAGCTTCTGGCAATCTACTAGAACATTTATCCCATTTCCAATACGTTTTGCTTACATATACCCTACTTCATAAATTTCTTTCTTCATGTGCAGCTCTTACCTGTATGTTATAGATCCACTCAAAATTCATGAATATTTTTAAATGTTTGTTCCCTAATAAGCATCTGTAAAGATAACTGACAATCACTCTAATTTCCCATTATGATTCATATCTGAAGTAACTCTCTGTAAGTTCTTTATATGTAAAGTTATTTTTATAAAAAGTCATTATTTATTTTAATTCTTTTTTATCAAAACATCTTTTGACTTTTACCCAAAAACCCACATCCATCTCAAAGATTTTAGAATCCAAGGATTTTAGAAATATATATTCTATAAAGTCTGAAAATGTTAAATGAAAGCTAAAATGACTTTTTACAGCTGTTGAGGAAATTATATAACTCCATCCAAGTAAATATTACACAACTATTTTGGAGACATAATGTGAATTTTTGAAATAATATCTTAAAGTCAAATGCTTTCTCTTTCCCAAGAAAGAGGTGAAGGACCTTATGGAACAGCAGCTTCTCATCGGTTGTGTCAGAGCTACAAAAGAGGGTGAACACAGATAGAGCAATCCAAGTGGAATGGAGAGCTCAGTGACAGGGGATGATAAGAGTGTGTTAAATGAGGACATTAAAAAAATAATAAAACTTCTTTTATAGAGCAAAAGGAAGGTAAGAAAACAAATAGAATAAGAACATTACAAATAGCTACCCTCTAAGGACTACATTCTTCTCAAAAGTGCATGTTTTCACTCAATCATCATAACAAACCTGTGAAACTCAGAAAACTAGTCAATTTATGCTATAAGTGGAGAAGATGTTGAAGCGGGGAAAACTAAAGGGGAACAAACTAAGAAGAAGCAAAGGTAAAAGACCATGTGGGAGTGGAAAGGGAAGGAAATGGGATGGACAAGGAGGGTGACCTCTAGGTTGTTATTCACAGGGAATGACTAAAAAAAAAAGTCAATGAGTTCCTGGATGAGGAAATAGAGAGGGAAACTTCCTGAAGACCAAGGCATTAGAAGGACAACTTTTAGGCAAAGGCGTGGTGTCCCTCTATTTTGCTGAATTATACAACAAGGTCTTTCCTCTCATGTCCCACCTCCCAAGCCCTGTCCTCTGCCCTCAGTATGCCCTGAGAACAGCGGTGAGCCTGACCGCTCTCACCAGCCCACCTAGCCAGCTCTTGAAGGCAATGAGCTTCAGAGCGGGGAGTGGCAGGGGAAAAGCCATGGCCGGCTCTCTCAGCGATTATAAACAGAAGACTCAAAATTAGAAGACTTGGGTTTTGGTCCCCATTCTAAAACTCAGGTGACCTTGGGTAAGTTGATCCCCCTCTCAGATCCTTTATTTCTTCATATGATAATGTGGGCTTAGGAACAGACATTCTCAGAGGTCCATTCCAGCTTCTAATATGACACGCTTTCTAGCATGTTTTAATGGATGTTAGCATGCTTTTTTTTTTTAGATTTTTTAAAATTTATTTCTCTACCCTTCCCCCCTCCCCCCCCGCCCCCAGTTGTCTGTTCTCGGTGTGCATTTGCTGTGTGTTCTTCTGTGTCCACTTGTATTCTTGTCAGCAGCACCAGGAATCTGTGTCTCTTTTTGTTGCATCATCTTGTTGTTAGCCCTCCGTGTATGTGGTGCCACCCTGGATAGGCTGCACTTTTTTCACGCTGGGTGGCTCTCCTTACAGGGCACACCCCTTGCGCATGGGGCTCCCCTACACGGGAGATACCCCTGCATGGCAGGGCACTCCTTGCACACATGAGCACAGCACTGGGCCAGCTCATCACATGGGTCAGGAGGCCCTGGGTTTGAACCCTGGACCTACCATGTGGTAGGCGAATGCTCTATCCATTGAGCCAAACCCACTTCCCATTAGCATGCTTTTCACAAATATAAGTTACTATGATTGAGTCATTTGACGAGATTCCAGTTTCTCACTCTAGACTAGTATAGCTTTCACTCTGAATGGGGTAAGCTTAGGCAGTGTGATGGGGAGATTCCTATCCCAAACAGGCGGTTTTGCTGTTTCCAAGCAGGAACAGTGGGGCCTGTCTGGCCACGATAGCCATCCAGCATAACTATGAGGGACAGACTTCACTACAGAGAGATGCTCCCAGTTCAGCAATAGTCTATTGGCCACAGCTGAGCACTTGTTTTAAATTAACTTCACAAAGCCTGTTAACTGAGGCCTAATTAAACATGGGCAATTTCTTAGAAAAACAATAAAAACATCATTCAGCAATACCGTCTCCTCATTGCAGAAAGCTTTAATAGACAGGACTTGCAAAGCAGGGGAAATCTTTCCCTTATGTGCACATTAACTTCAGAAATAGCTCACCAAGAACTAAACCTTGTGGAGAGTCTTCGATGGAACTGTTATTCTTTCCATGCAGTGCTGAAGAACATGAGGTGTTGAAGTTCTTTTCTCTGAAGTTGGGAGTGAACAAAAATAAAAACAAAATTTGTTTTATTTATCACAGCAGCTCGATGATAGAAGATATTCACACCACAAAATAACACATATAATTCAAATGTCTCCAATTCTTTCTAAACCCCCTTTTCAATTCTGTAAGCCTTCCTTTTACATTTCTAGGCATTTGGTGGGGTTTTTCCTGACACCAGATATTTCTGGAACATCAGTGCTTCTGACAAATTTAAAATAGTCCCTCTCTGATTTTGATACTTAAGATTCTAAATATAAAGCAAATGACCATCACCATCCCTAGGTTCCCAAGAATGGCATGTAGAGAGAACTTGTCAGATGAATTCTCAGATTTTCCTGTTAGGCTGTACTGAATGCTTCTCTTAACCTTAAGTCGCTAGGATATTCAACATTTTATGTTGTAGTTATAAAAGTTTCAACTGAAGCTGATTCTGTAGTAAATAAGAAAGTAAATTCACCATCCATTAGGCACTGAGGGGTAATCTACCCTTCCTTAAAATAGAATTTGGTGGGATAGTTAACTCTCCTCTTGGTGGTTCCACAAAATTGAGGCAGGTCCCATAAAACTGATTGTAATTTCTTTTACCTCAGTTCAATACCTGATCAAATAAAGATATCATCTCTTTGTCCCCAAAACTGGTATGGGCCCTAGATTTGGGATATTTGAGGAGAGGAAGCAGGCCGAGGTATGGTTAACCTCTGTGGCCAGCCCGGGGCAGCTGTAAGGTGCCACAGCTGCCCGGGAGGGGTGGCGGGAATGGGTGACTACGCCCACCGCCTGGTACGGGTGACTCCGCCCTCACATTGCCCCCGGCTACGCCCCCTCGCCGGCCCACCTCTGCCCCGTCTCCACCCACTAGTCTGCAGCGCTGCATCTCCTGGCCATATAAGGGTATTCTGCCCGTGCTCACCAATCCGCTCTCACCCCATGCTAGCCCCACCCCTGTTCCCTCGGGCTTATATTGCCAAGCACTTCCTCATTAAATCAGACCTGCGCCATCAGCCTCATCTCTGAGTGGGTTCTTCCCCTCGTCGTTACTTGCCTGCGGCCCCTCTGCAGACTCCTCACCCAGCGAGCCTCGACCTCAGATATTGAATATTTTTCCAGTGAACATTTACCATTTGCTGCTCTTGTCATGGATAGGGAGTTTCCTATGAAAGTATATGAAGACTAAAGAGAGTAGACAGGTTCCATGCAAATTCTCAACAAGGCTGACCTAAACATAGAGAGGAGGAAGATGAGATGAGGACTATAGTAGGACTCAGATCTGATTTGATATCCTGTAGTCAATGGTAGATCTCATCTGGACTCCTACTTTAAAATCTGTGTCCCTGAAAATGAGTGGATATGGGTCTCTGAGCCTCTTACAGGATCCATCAGTTCAGGAGGTGTGTTTCCATGCACTAGTTTTTACTGAAAGGTAAAAATACAAGGTAAACCACACTGGGATTGTCATCGATACCTACATTTGCATTTTTGTTTCCTTGTTTTGATCTTGCTTTTTATAAACAATTTATTGTTTTGGAATTTTTATCCATCTGACTTTCCAACACTAGAATTGATGAAAGTGTTTCTGGCTATTTATACATCATTTGGCATAACTCCTCACTTGGAGCAAGACCATATCTTCTCATTTTGTGCAGTTCGTTGCCATCCCACATTTTCAGAAGGAAATCTAAAGGCTACTTAACTACTCAGTCCTCTTAACCCATGAGGCTACACAAGAACCACTGTCAAGCCTCAAGAGTCCTGAAAAAAGAAAAATGCACTCATAGCGTAGCAAATATCCAAGCTTTCAACTCATTATAGTTGATCATCAGGTCATACCAAGTCATTAGAGATGCATAAACTTCCTTTACATATAGTTTTTAAAAGAAAAAAATTGTAAAATATCTTCAGTCTGCATAATGCCAACATACACTAGTGTAACTATTTCTTACAGTATCATTCCTATGAAATAGAGGAGCAGAACAATGACACAAATCTATGGATTTATGTCCAGGGAGGTTGTCAATCCATGATAATGTTCATCAAGAATGTGAAATAAAATGAAAATTTGTCTCCTAATCGCTTAAGTGAAATACCTATAGCCCAATTTTCTACATCACCTATGAAAATAAAGTTTGTTACTTCTCCGGATCATACTCTTTGTGGTAGGAAGCTGCCATATGGTCCCAATGATCCTCACCTCCTGGTGTTCACACTGTTGGGTAGTCCCCTCTACATTGTCCACTTGGTCTAAGTCACCAATAGGATACAGCAGAAGTAATGGTGTGTTACTTCTGAGGATAGGCCATAAAGGATACTGTGACTTCTGCTTCATGCCCTTTTTCTTATACTACTTGCTATGGAGGAAGCTGAAGACCATTTTGGGAAGACACTCAAACTTCCTTAAGGAGAGACCCACATGTAACAAGTAAATGGATTCAGCATCCCTTGAAGAATTGAGACACTTTGCTGACAGCCACATGAGTGAGCTTGGAAGCAGATCCTTTGGCCCAAGTCAATTCTTTAGATGTCTTTAGCTAAAGTCTCAGTCAATATCTCAATCACAACCTCATGAGAGACCTTGAGCCAGAACCACCCAGGTGAGCTGCTCCTAAATTCTTGACTCACAGAAACCATGAGATAACCAATATATATTGTTTTAAGCCACTAAATTTTGGGACCATTTGTCTTTAAGCAATAGGTAAACTAATATACTCTCTTTCACAGGCTTAAATGGTTTAAGAGTGGAGCTTTATCATTTATTTCCCAAGCCCTATCTGTTCAAAGTAACTTCTTACATCTTTTAAGGTGTGAGTTCAGGAATTTCTCTAACCAATTCAAATAAAATATAAGATATAATTTAAGGATATATTGCTGAAAAAGACTTCACAGTCTCATTAACTGTAGAGACTCTTTCACAATGCTTTTCCTTGAGGATTGAGTACACACACCCTTGCACAAATATATGACTGTAATTCATTGACATGTTGATACAAATCTTATCAACATGCTAAACTGGGATTGAAATAAAAATAAAAGACCATGGAAGTCATTCTACATTCTTCATCAGATAAAACAAAATCACCTCAAGAGATTCTTCATTATGCTTTAATTATTTAAAGTGGAAAAATCTCTGTACTTTCTCTCCACAGATTATTAGCACCTAGAAAACTGAGTGTGAAGCATTCTTCAGTACCAATTTTCTCCTCTGAGAGGCAAATGCTGTTTGCACATGACTCATTTGCTGTCACATCTCCCTGGTAAATCCTCATGGTAGTTAAATATATTGACTCCCAAGAAAGTTTCTGTATTAGTCTGCCAAAGGGGTGCTGATGCAAAGTACCAGAAATCTGTTGGCTTTTATAGAAGGTATTTACTTGAGGTAAAAGCTTACAGTTACAAAGCCCTAAAGAGTCCTATTCAAGGCTGCTTTCTCACCAAAGTTAGCTGCCATGTGTTGAAGGAAGATGGTGAGCAATTGCTGCCTGGTCTCTCCTTCCTTCTTCCTGTTAAGTCTCCGTGGTCCCAGCTTCTTCCAATCTCAGCTATAGGCTGGCATAGGGCTTGTTTCTCAGGACTTCCTCTATCAATCTGTTATAAGGCTCATTTCTTTCCTGGCTTTCTCAGATGCAAACTATCAGGCAAATGGCTCAGCTCTCTCTGGGGTCCAGGGTCAAACATGACAGAGCTCTCTGCTCGTCTATGTGTCTTCTTGAGTGACTTTCCATTTATATTAGCCCACCAAGGGGGCGGGACCTCAACTCTGAGTCACATCTTACTGACATGGTAGAATTAAAGCCCTAATCCTAACAGGTAATTTAATCAAGATATGTCAGCTGAATCTAATGCATTCAAAGGGTATCATACCTAGAAGAATAGATTAGTTTATAAACATAATCTCTCTTGTTGGGATTCACAAATAATCTCAAACTGCCACAGGTTCTGAGGTTGAAAATCTGCTCATGCATCTTGCAGTGTTTACCTAATATGCTGAGAATGCTAGATTCCCACTCACTTAAGAAATTCCCAGGTGATAAGCTTGGCTTCTGGCCTCCACTTTTAATCCTCCATACTTACTTTTAGCCTGAAATCCTCTACTCAACAAAGTCAAATTTACCATCTCTATTGTCAAAGCAGCTTTCAACCACGGGCCAATGACTTGAGGAATGGCCCAATAAAATCCTCTGTGTGCCTGGGTTATTTACGGAAAAAAAAATTTGGCTGGGGTTAAATCATGTGCTAAGCTTTCTTGTGACTTTGTGAAATAATTCTCTAATGAAAACTGATGACTATACCAGTAATAAGAAAAAGTGAAACTTATTCTCATGTGTTTTCTTTGCTAATTCAAAATGCTAGTAACTGTAATAGGTTATGTAATTTGGGCTCCAATAATTCTTCTTTATTCAGAATTTTCTTCTCGACAAATGAACCGGTCAATAATGGATGAAGGCAAGGAAGCTGAGCTTACCTATAACATATCTCTGGTCCAGAAAGTATACATCCAGGATGCATTAATGATCTCTAAATGCAGTCCTGGCACATGCTTGGCCAAGAACGGAAGGAAAAGCCTTGTGCCTTTCAATAGTCTCTAAGGTCTCTAATTAAGACAATGGGCATTGACGGGTTTTATCTTGCAGAGCTTCAATTTTAAATTTTAGATTGTTTCTAAGTTTTATCTTAATTATATGCGAGGGACTTCCCACAACAACTTTTCCCATGAACTTATTTATTCATTTTGCATCTATTTTATGGGCAGAGATCATCTTATTAAGTTTTTTAATATCTTGATCCTTCAAGAATTAATTTCCCCTAGAGTTTCATCAATCCAAGTTCAGATTCCAGTGAATGCAATTTAAAAAAAAAAATACATATACTATTGGTGAAGATTCCACCAAAGGCTTATAGATTTCTAATTATGAGACTCCAGTGTGAACATGTACTCAGATGCCATGAGCTAGACTCAACAGCACTCCCCAATAGGATCGACTGCAAGGATGTTCTATTTCTGTACCATCCAGTACAGTAGAAACTAGCCACATGTGGTTTTGGGGCCCGTAAAACAGAGCGAGTGCAACTGGAGACCTGAATTTTTAACTTTATTTTATTTGAATTAATTTAAATTTGGCTACCATATTGGACAGCTCAGATGGAGTCTCAATAACTAGCATTTTCTGCCTTCTGAATTAGAGGCATCTGGATGCTGAAATAAGTGGAATAAGATTTCATCTAGCAATCTCTAGTTTTGAGTCCCTAAGCTCTGGGGAAAAGTGTCCCAACATCTACGTAAACTAAGTAGACAAATCTTTTTGTTTCTCAGCAATGTGACTTGCTCATGCATTTTGAAATCCTGCTACATTTTTTCCCACCACCTGCTGGAGTTGCTCACATGGGGCCCCAGAGAGCAAGCACTTAAGCATACTGTTAGTAAAGAATAAATGCACACTTTTTAAATTGTTGCCTATAGCAAGATGCCTATTGTCAGGATCCATATTTTGTGCTTTCATATTTCAATACTCTGATCTTTTACACAGTTTAATATTTCAAATGGTGCCAATAGGTCTAATTGTGTTTTGTTGTTTTGTTTTGGTTTTGGTTTTATATCGTAAACAGAGATTCAAATATATACTTATACACCAAAGTTCATAGCAGCAATATTTACAGTAGCCAAAAGTTGTAAGCACTCCAGATCCCCATCAACAGATGAATGGATAAACAAATGGATACTCACACTAGAACGTCATTCACCTGTACGTAGGGAAGACTCATGCTACAACAGGGATGAACACTGAAACATGCTTGGAGAACTGGATGTCCACATCCATCTAGAAGAAAGGCAGAGGATCACCATCTCACACACTACACAAAAATTAACAGGAGATGGATCAAATCTCTAAATATAAGAGCCAAGACCATAAAACTCCTAGAGGATAATGTAGGGAAGCATCTACAAGATCTTGTAGTAGGAGGTGGTTTCATAAATTTTGCACCCAAAACATGGGCAATGAAAGAAAAAATAGATAAATGAGACGTCCTCAAAATTAAAAAACCTTTGTACTTGAAAGGAGTTTGTCAAGAAAGTGAAAAAACAGCCTACTCAATGGGAGAAAACATTTTGTAACCATATATCCGATACCGGCCTAATAGCCAGCATATATAAAGAAATCCTAGATCTCAAAAATAAAAAGACAACCCATTTAAAAAATGGGCAAGAGATTTGAATAGAAACTTCTCTAAAGAAATACAAATGGCTAAAAAGCACGTGAAAATATGCTCAACATAATAGCTCAAAATAGCTCACTAGCTATTAGGGAAACGCAAATGAAAAGTACAATGAGATATCATTTATACCTATTTGACTGGCAGGTATTAAGAAAACAGAGGGCTACAAGTGTTGGAGAGGATGTGGAGGAAAGGAAACACTCATCCACTGCTGTGGAAATGTAGAATGGTGCAGCCATTGTGGAGGAGAGTTTGGCGGTTCCTCGGGAAGCTGACTATAGAACTGCCATAGAATCCAGCAATCCCACTGCTGGGTATATACCCAGAAAAATTGAAAGTAAGGACAGTAGCAGATATATGTGCACCAATGTTCACAGAAGCATTATTCACTATTGCCAAAAGTTGGAAGCAACCCAGGTATCCATCAACAGATGAATAGATAAGCAAACTGAGGTATATATAATACAGACAATGAAATATTACTCAGCTGTAAAAAGGAAAAAGGCATTAACACTTGGCATAACATGGATGAATCTTGAAGACATTGAGTGGAGTAAGCCACTGTCCATCACTTAAGGACAAATATTACATAATCTCACTGATATGACTTAAGCAAATTGAGCAGACTCACAGAGCTAAGTTCTAATTGTTTTAAGGAAACACATGTTGATAAACAATATTTCAAGTTTGCATTACAAATTAGACATTCCTGGGTTACCATTCCCATTTACAAAGGGCTATTTTCACTCCTTTAAAAACACTTCGGAAGAAGAGACATCTAAAGAGATGATGACCCTCTCCAGTACAGGTTTCGGGATCGCTGGCAAAAGCCTGACTCACAGAGGCTTTGATGGAAGATGTTTTACTCACATAGAGAAGATAGAGAGCAAGGTGAGTTTCACTAGTGGGCATCAGTTTCCCAGAGCCAGCGGGTTCCGATCCGTGATGCAGGAGCTGTTATACACACAGAGCCCCTCTCTTCTGTTTGTCGTGTGCTGCCGCGGTGGAGAAATTCCTTTCTCTCCCCACAAGGGACAGATATACCACCACACTGTGAGCTGAACGTTGAAAACATGAGCACCAGAGTCAGACTGTCTCCAGTGAATGTTTACATATGCTCAGGACAACAAGGGAAGGAATGCACTGGCAGTCCCTTATCTTTTAGGGGATTGTGCTTTATCCCAGGAGGCTGGCACACCAGGTCCTGAGCACAGGATGTGTTTGTGGGTCCCAGGGAAAGACAGCAGGCTGTGCTAGGACTGCCCCCACCACCACCACCACAGTATAAATGTCACATTCAAATGTTTACCAAATCTAGTTTGTTTGTTCAATGCACTAGGGTGCTGAGTAACTTAATTAATTAATTGTTGCATCTGCCTACTAAGAGCAATCCAAAGAAGAGATAAAGAAGTCCTTAAATTATAATGTACCGATGAACAAGAATATGTTTAGAGTCCCAAAAATTCACACATCTTCATAGAAGCATAACATTTAAAATGATGAAGTCTTGCGTTGACCACATAGTTAGCTGGAGAAAGAGATCTTCAAAAGGCCGGAATAACACATCGGTGGATGGAACACCCTCTTCTGCCCTGCTTCAGAATGGAATTTCATTATTAAGGAGAGGGGATAACATTTGAATGGTGTTCTTCCTTCCTTGACTCTCAGGAGCTGCCTGGTGTCTCACTTCCCCTCATCTTTCTTGCCTTTCGCAGACTCAGGCCATGGGCAGCCAGGAGCCCGGGAAACCAATAAAGAATCCCTTTCTTACAGAAGCTCGGTCTTCTGCTTCATTTAAGTTGCTGGTACCTCCTCCCCAGACCCGTGCCTAGGGCCTGGCTTTGGTTCCCTTATCATCTGGCTTGACTTCATTTCTGCCCAAGATCTTTGGTCTGGATTCCAACACTGTGTTAATTATGAATCCCAGAAAATATGTGTTCATCTTAAGCCCTTCCTGTGGCTATGAACCCATTGTAAACAGAAGGTATTGAAGACATTATTTTTAGTTAAGGTGTCTGATTCAAGATGTTTCTTAATCTTATTACTGGAGATCTTACTGAGAAGGCCCCAGAGAGAAAGCTACTAGGAACGGGTAGAAGCTGCAAGTAAACAGAACCTGGGATCTGGAAGAAAAAGGAAAAGACACTGCCAAGTGCACTGCTCTATGCCAGAAAAGCCAGGGCCCCAGGGATTGCTAGCAACCAGCCCCAGAACACCAGTCTTAGGGGAGAAAACCTTGTCTTGCCAATGCCTCGGTTTTCTACTTCTCTTAGTCTCAAAACTGTGTGCCAATCCCATTGTTTAAGCCAGCCCCTTCTATGGTGTTTGTTTCAGCAGCTGCTAAACTAATCCCCTGTCCCTTCAGTCTCCAGAGTCCTGGCACAATCTTGTCTTATCAGATACAAGATGTTTCCTGCCTGGATTATTTTCTCTACCTGTTCCTTCATGCCTTAGTTGAAGTTCATGGACGTGAATCTTTTCCCACTTTGACTTGTACTTCTATATTTACTCTCCTGCCTTATTTTTGTTTGTTTGTTTTGGATGAAGAAAACCTGAAATCCAAAAGCAAAATGAGGTTCAGAGAGATAAAGTGATCTCCCTGACCTGAAGTCACATAGCAAGCAAAGGGCAGATCCCTGGGTTTGTGTTCTCCTCTGCCTCCCACTGTGGCTTCTGCCCCTAAGACCTGACAAGCCACTCCCTATAGTGCACCCAGTTCTCCCAACTGGCAGCTCAGCATGCCATCTTCCCACTTTGTGCTCACTTGAGTAAATATAAAATGTGAAAAAAAAAAAGAGAAAACTACAGACCCAGGGACTACCTAAAAACTGCAAAACATAGTGAGAAAAATCAGCTTGGATTTATAGGTCCTTGGGTTTAACAAAACCTCACATTGATTTGTGCTTTATTGAAAAATAGCATTGTTATATAGGTAGGAGTTTCAAACATTGCTGGCAAAATAAAATACTTTTACAATTAAAGGAGTTCCATTTCAACTTCTGATGTTTTAATAATTTAATTGAGAGAAATGTGATGACTAAGTAATTTATTACTTTTTTTACCTGACAATAAACAATGTCATCCAGCTGAGTCATTGGAATTTATTATTAATTGATTTTTTAACTTTGACATTCCAGGACAACTTGATCTCTAAGGATGGGTCAATTCTGATGACTTTTATCCCTTCAAGAGGTGAGAAAACTATTTAAACATACTGCCCTCCCTTTGGATATTCGAATTTAGCAATCTTTTTACCCAATCTGCCTAGCCAAATGCATGGAACAAATTCCAAGATCAATGCCTTGAGTCTTTTTCATCTCTGTTTTGATAGAATTATGCTAAACAGAGTTCTAATATTCAGACTAGGAAAATGCAAAACCTAAACTAGAGAGACATACAAATGATCTCATATATTCATTTTAAATACCTAAATCTCAGTAAATCAGGGGTTCTTAAGAAGGGGTACATGAGCTTAAATTAAAATTCAAAATAAATGTTATTCTTGTGGGGACGTGTTGGTGCAGGTGTGATGTATTTATTAAATAATACACAGTATAGTGTGGACTTAGTAAGGAGTCTGTGGTTTTCACTTGACTGGGGTCCATGGAACAAAAAAGGTTAAGAACCTTTGCAATAAATGGTTTCAATGGGGGGGGGGGGAAATTGTAAAGAAATTTTTCCAGAAGTTAATGGAAGAAATTATGAAACCTTCTCAATATATTTTGGGCTGGACTGGTTTCCAAAATGTGCTCCACAGTAAAATGTGTGTTGGTCCTTTGTAAATTCACGACGACATCACACCCCAGACACCCAGGGACAAAGCACAGTGAGACAGCAAGTTTTGCTCTCTGAGTGGGTGACTAACTAATATAAAGAAGCCAGTCACTTTATGCTGGCCTCCATTCAACCTGCAAACTGCTGTAGTGTACAAGTAAACATCAAAAAGCCCCTGCTTCTCCACTGCTATTTTTGGCTTCTTTCATTATCAGAGGGCCAAATTGGTATAAGCCGAGATGATGAGCAGATGGTCAGAGCAGCACTCCAAAGGCACCCAAGTCCACTAATACAACTGGGGAGAGGGGTGGGGGGAGTACATAGAGGAGAGGCTTTGGGCATCATTCCAACTCTGAAAAAGGAGAAAAGCTGCTTTTAAGGGTCTCAGCTTTGGCAAGATTGCCACAGAAGCTATCTCTGGCACCGCTGCAGAATCAATCTAGCTGGAAGTGGAGACAGTCCGGCGGTTCCATGGCAACCACAGGCTGCTGCAGGAGGGGAGGGGAGGGGATGAGAGCCACTCAGGCAAACCCAGATAGCTGACTGGGAGAGCATGCTGTCGAAGTGGGCCTTGGGACTCAGACTCTCTGGTCCAGTCCCCAGGGAGGTCACTCTTGCCCTGGCAGTAACTTCATTAGTGAAGTCAGCAAAACAAACCAAAACTAGAGCTGGCGAAAGAGGGTGAGTAGATGAAAACAGCCCAGGGCCAGAAGGCAGGGGGATGTATTTGTAGGCTCTTCTTCAGGGAAGAACAATCTTCACTCCTGTCCTATCATGCTGCTATGGCAGTTCATCCTGAAATGTCAGAGATGGATCAACAAGAGATGCTGCAGTGACACTCATAGTAACACAATACAGGATTATCATTCATCATTCAGGAAAGCTTTTCCAGAATACCCCCCCCCCAAAGTATTCTAGACTGGTAAACCAATTCAGCAGAGCCTGTTGCAGCTTTTTTTCCAGGAGAAACCTTTTCATATATCTTCTCTCATGTATTCACACTCAACAACTTCCTCCCTCTTCTGTTTTCTATCTACAATTACCATTTACCTCTCTTCTCACCAGACTTACAGTGGTGACAATGACATAGGAGTACTGCTGAATGTCATAGAATAAAAGAGCCAGCTGAGACCGTGAAAGAGAATCAAACTTAGGAAGGCCAAAGGAACAAGGACAACTGGCTGTCTAGACTTTCTTAAGATATCTAATACCTAATTCACTGTCATGTCACTTTCATGGTCAATAAGATTTTTATGTCAAATTAAAGTGTCTGGCCTTAATTTTAGTCATTCTCTATCCTACCCATTCAAACATAAGTAACCACAGCCTACATCTGTATTTTTTAATCTCCTCATTAACTTCCACATCTCAATGAGAACGTTGACGGCCTATGTTTATTACAAAGTGCTATATATGCGACAACAGCAACTAACCTATGGAAGAATACATTTCTTTACAGAAGACAGAGGCTGCTAGTTGTCAGTCACTATCCATTTCTTCCTTTTAACTGAACTACTGAGTCTTTTTTTTTTCTTTTTTCCTTTTTGAGGTACCGGGGTCTGGGGCTTGAACCCGGGACCTCATATGTGGGAAGCTGGCATTCAACCACTGAACTGCATCGGCTCCCCTGACTTGTTTTTTTTCATTTGTTTTGCCTTTTTTTAGGAGGCAACAGGAACTGAACCCAGACCTCACATCTGGGAAATAGGTGCTCAACCATTTGAGCCACATCCACTCACTGAACTACTGAATTTTAGCTAGAAAAGGTCCCCCAGAATAAGGATCTCTTATCCCCAACTTCCAGTGCAGCTAGGTATAGCCATGTAGCTAAATCCTGGCCAATGGGGTGGGAGCAGAAGTTATGAAAGCACCTTCCAAATATGGCCTAGAAGGACAAGACTTGGCTTCTACCTCTCCCTGTTGCCATGCTTCTCTCGGAAACTAATCCTATTGCTAAATCACGTTGGACCATGTGGGCAAAGGCAATATCCTAGGAATGAATGACAGAGCAACAAATTTCCAACAAACCCATGGAGCAAAACCACTATACCAGCCCTGAATCAACTACCTTTGGATGTTATGCAAGAAAGAAATGAGCTTCTATCTTGTTTGTGTCTCTCCTTTAAGCAGATAAACCTAATAAACATCTTTATCTACGTCTGACTCCTATATGGTACCAATCTGGTCAGAAAACTTGGTGGTCTGCACAAATGTAGGTTTTACAGGAATTTGTCAGAGACAGTGCAGTCCATGCCCTCAGAAAGCAAAGAATTAGTGAGAGTTGAGATTGATCATGTGACATTATCATTACTGTTAAAATTTAGGGAATCAAAATGAAGCTGGTTAAATCTGACAGATTCACACAAAAAAGAAAACCCAAGGAAAAACACACATTGATTGCTGCAAGTATGGAAGTCGAGCACAGGGGTCCAGGCAGGTAGACTCAGGAGACGGGGCAGAGGAATTCCAGAAGCTGCAAAGACCAGAGCTCCCAAATGAAAAGGGTGAGGATTTACTCTCTCCACCCACTCTGCCTAGTGGCTGTGAGCTTCCGATACCTTTCACACTGAATTGGGCCAGGCTTACTTGGCTTTCCTGTACCCCATAGTTCTGGGTATTTTGAGTACTTTGCTGCCATCTGAGTAAGAAACTCATTGCTTACATCAGAGGCACAGGTTGTATCCTTGCAGTGGATTAGAATCTCTTTGGAAGGAAATCTAGACACTAGAGGTTCCTCTGGAACCACTGGGAGAGGAAATCTTGTGCTCAGGGTGTAGATGTATACTTTCTAATATGGTGGCCACTAGCCACATGTGTCTACCAAACACTTGGAATGTGGCTGGAAAGAGTTGCTGTCAGTGTAAGATCCACACCGATTTTGAAGACTTAGAAAAACAACAAAAAAAGAGTAAAAGCAGTCATCAATATTTTTGTATTGACTACATGTTGAAATGATACTTTGGATTATTAGATTAAATAAGATATATTATAAAATTATTCTACCTTTTTCTTTTTACTTTACATGTGGCTACTAGAAAATTTAATAATAGATGCCTCACCTTGCATTTCTATCAAACAATGCTGATCTGGTTTTCTAATACTGGAAATTAGATATGAAGACATAACCATTTCCCCAGGTGAAAGAAGCTTGACAGCATACACCTGAGTTCCACTCACAAAAGTTGAGGTGTATCCACCATACAAGTAGAAGGCATTTCCATCCTTTTTTTTCTCCTTTTGCTGGATGAGTCCAAATCTTTTTTGTTAATATAAACACTCAGTACCGGCAATGAGATTCTGTGCAATGCCCCCCATGGGGAAATAACTGCTGACTAAATTCTTGAATTCCTACAATTGTTGAGAGGCAGTTCTAGACATTAAAAATTGAATAATCTATTTAGAGACATTGGAAAAGTATACGAGACACTTTTTGTAGTGATTCTTCTCATTGACCTAAATACTCACTGTGGTCTGTCCAAAGGCAGTGCCCCTCATCAGCACAAAAGAGAACAAGTCTCTGCATCTAATGCAATAAGATAAGGAGTACAGAAAAATTAAAAAGCAGCCCTTTAAAATAGGGAAATTCTCTTTTTCCTGTCTACTATATTCTGAAAGGACAAAGTAGGCCTTTACCAAATAATTAGGATCCTCTAATGAGCCCTGACTCATGTTCAGATTGGCAAACAACTGAACAAGTGGTAGAGGATTTGAAAAAGAGGGAGAGCCAATAAGTTAAATCTTTACAGAGAACTAGAAACAATCACTATTGCACTGTGCTATCAGGGTAGAAAAGAAAATAGCTCTTTAGAATTATTTGTCTAAAACCTCCTTCCAATTAAGAAGGGAACTCTCAAAGAAAATATTTCGAAACTACATATCCAGAAAGGACTTAATATCCAGAACATATAAAGAAATCCTCCAACTTAACAATAAAAAGACAAACAGCCCAATTTTTAAAATGTGCAAGACTTTAATAGGCATCTTTCCAAAGACTAGACATCTTCCAAAGAAAATACACAAATGGTCAGAAAGCACATTAAAAGATGCACAACATCATCATCAGCCATTAAGGAAATACAAGTCAAAACCATGAGATACCATTTCATACCCATCAGAATAGTTACTACTAAAATAAATGGAAAATTACGAATGAGGAAAAGATGATGAGAAGTAGGAACAAGCATTCTTTACTAGTGGGAGGACAAAAAGGTGTGACCCCTGTGGAAAACAATTTGGCAGTTCCTCAGAAAGTTAATTATAGAATTACCATATGATCTGGTAATCCCACTTCTAGGTATCTACCCAAAAGAATTGAAATCAGGAACTCAAACAGATATTTACACACCTATGTTCATAGTGGCTTCATTCACAATTGTCAAAAGATGGAGCAACTTAAGTGTCCAATCAACCAATGAATAGATAAACAAAATGTGGGATATACAGACAATGGAATATTATTCAGCCATGAAAAGGCATGAAGTCCTGATACATGTGTCAACATGAATGAACCTTGAAGACATCATGTTGAGTGAAATAAGTCAGGCACAATAGGAGAAATATTGTATGATCTCGCAGACATGAAATAATTAAAATAAGCAAACTCATGGAGTCAGAATTTAGAATATAGGCTACCTGTGACTGGGCTGGGGATAGGTAACAGACAATTAAGACTTAAAATGTACAGAGTTTCTATTTGGAACGATGGATATGTTTTGGCAAAGGATGGTGGTGATGCATAGAGAACGTAATTAATAGCACTGAATTATATAACCACTGAATGTGGTTAAAGGAGGAAAGATTAGATACTAAAATTTCGTTCTACAATAAAAATGTTTCAAAAAGAAAGCAAGAGAACTGTGCCATCCAAGTCCACAAGGGTTACCCATTTAACATCAACACTGGTTATTCCTAGAAGAAAATTTCTTTTCAGCTCAACAATATAGTAAGAAGTGCATTAAACAGTACATGATGCAAGCAAGCCTGTTTATTCTCTGGGTTCCTTGAACCTCTCTGGGTAAATCTTACTCATTTCACCTTTCCTAGGCTCTTCTTAGATTTACAGAAAAGAAAGACACATTCGGTTCAATTAAGTAATGAGGAGCTACTGTAAAGAGCAGAAGTAAAGAAGGCTGGCTTCACTGGAACCCCCACCCCCACCTTCTCACAAGGAAAATTAAGCCTTTGGGAAGAGGAGAGTCCATCAACATACAGTTCAGTCCAGGCAGCTCCAGCACCTGAACTATCTCAGTGTCCTTTTCACCTCTGAAGCAAGTTTCACTTCCCACATTTTAGATGACTCAGCTACTCTTTCTGTTCCTGCAGCTCCTAACTAAATGCACTCTCCTTCCTTCCTTCTTCTTCTTAGACTTGGTCAGAGAAAAGACCTAATTGATGAAGCCAGGGACTGTTAAATTCAGCTGTTTTTCCATCATCTTTGGATTATCAGGCCTCTTTCATTTCATTTCTCTAAATAATCCTGTGAGGCATAATAAGAATTGTTTTAATCATTTGCCTTTTTGCATTAAATTTATGAAGTATGAATAAATAAAAATATTCTAGATTCTAAAATTAAAAATCAACTCATTTATAATATACAAGGATATTAAAGTTACCCTCACAAGTAGAGATACATATATAGTTTAATTGACTTTTAAGCAGTTAAGAAAAATCCATGGTTTATTGGAAAAATATACTTTTAAAGTTTTTTATTAGATAAGTTGTAGGTCTACAGAAAAATCATACATCAAATACAGAATTCCCATATACCAACCTATTATTTTTTTAAAGCTTTTTTCTAAAGATTTTATTTATTTATTTATTTTTAATTTATTTCTCTCCCCTCCCCCCGCCCCCACCCAGTTGTCTGTTCTCTGTGTCCATTCGCTGCATCGTCTTCTTTGTCCGCTTCTGTTGTTGTCTGCCGCACGGGAATCTGTGTTTCTTTTTGTTGTGTCATCTTGTTGTGTCAGCTCTCCGTGTGTGTGGCACAATTCCTGGGCAGGCTGTACTTTCTTTCGCGCTGGGTGGCTCTCCTTACGGGGCGCACTCCTTGCGCGTGGGGCTCTCCTAGGCGGGGACACCCCTGCGTGGCACAGCACTCCTTGCACACATCAGCACTGCACATGGGCCTGCTCCACACGGGTCAAGGAGACCCTGGGTTTGAACCACGGACCTCCCATGTGGTAGACGGATGCCCTAACCACTGGGCCAAGTCCACTGCCCCCAACCTATTATTAACTCCTTACATTGGTGTGATATATTTGCTACAGTTGATTAATGAATTTTTTAATGATTCTATTCACTATACATAGTCCGTAGTTTACTATAGAGTTCACTAATTGTATCATATAGTGCTATGGATGGATGTATTTTTAATTTTTTTCTAGTAACATATATGACCTAAAATTTCTCCTTTTAACCACATCCAAATATATATTTCATGGCTGAAAACTGTGTTCACAATGTTATGCTACCATTAACGCTATCCTTTACCAAAATATTTTCATCATCCCAAATAGAAACTCTGTACAATTTAAGCAGTAACTCCCCATTCCTGACCCACACCACAGTCCCTGAAGCCTAAATTCTAATTTCTCTCTGAGTTTGCACATTCTAATTATTGCATATCCTTGTGATCACACAATATTTCTCCTTCTGTACCTGGCTTGTTTCACTCAGCATGTCTTCAAGATTCATCCATGTTATCACATGTATCAGGACTTCATTTCTTTTCACAGCTGAATAATATTCGGTTGTATATATATATAACATTTCATTTACCCATTCATCAGTTGATTGGACATTTAGGTTGCTTCCATCTTTTTACAGTTGTAAATAATGTCACTGTGAACACAGGTTTGCAAATAACTGTTTGAGTCCCTGCTTTGTGGGATTACCAGCTCATATGGTAATTCTGTAATTAACTTTCTGAGGAAACACCAACTGTCTTCCATGGTGGTTATACCATTTTGCACTCCCACTAGCAACGAATGATGGACGTGAAATGGTATCTCATTGTGATTTTGATTTGCATTTCCCTAATGGCTAATAATGTTGAACATTTTTTCAAGGACTTTTTGGCCATTTGTATATCTTTTTGGAGAAATGTCTTCTTAAGTCTTTCGCTCATGTTTTGATTATTTGCATTTTGTTGTTGGGTTGTAGGATTTCTTTATACATTATGGATATGAAATCCTTATTGGATATGTGGTTTCCAAATATTTCCTCCATTGGGTAGGTTGTCATTTTACTTTCATGAAAAAGCCCTATCTTGCAAACATTTTTTTTTATTTCGATGAGGTTCCACATCAATTTTTTCTTATGTTCTTTGTCTTTTGGGTGTGAAGTCTAAGAAACTATTGTATAACACAAGGTCCTGAAGATGATTTCCTATTTTTTTTTCTAGTTTTATATTTCTAGTTCTTATATTTAGGTCTTTGATCCTTTGAGTTGCTATTTGTATATAGTGTGAGGTTGAGGTCCACCTTTTTTCTTTTGCACATGGACATTCAAATTTCCCAGCACCTTTTGTTAAAGAGTCCAACGGAATGGATTTGGAACCCTTGTCAAAAATTGGTTGGCCAGGTTAAGAACTTGGCCCAGTGGTTAGGGCATCTGTCTACCACATGGGAAGTCCATGGTTCAAACCCTGGGTCTCATTGACCTATGTGGAGCTGGCCCATGTGCAGTGCTGATGTGCTCAAGGAGTGCCATGCAATGCAGGGGTGTCCCCCATGTAGGGGAGCCCCACGTCCCCCGCCTAGGGGAGCCCCACGTACAAGGAGTGCGCCCCTTAAGAAGAACCCCCAGCATGACAGAAAGTGCAGCCTGCCCAGGAATGGTGCCGCACACATGGAGAGCTGACACAACAAGATGACACAACAAAAAGAAACACAGATTCTTGTGCTGCTGATAATAACAGAAGCGGACAAAGAAGAACACACAGCAAATAGACACAGAGAACAGACAACTGGGTGGGGGGGCGGGGAAGGGGAGAGAAATAAATAAATCAATAAATCTTAAAAAAAAAAAATTGGTTGGCCATAAATGCAAGGGTTGATTTTTTAATTCAACTCCCCCCCCCTTTTTTTTTTATTACTGTGGCTTTGTAAAAAGTTTTAAGTCCAAAAACTGTGAGTCCTCTAACTTCATTCTTCTTTTTCAAAATGGCTTTAGCTATTTGGGGCCCCTTACCCTTCCATATATATTTGATGTTTGGCTCTTCCATTTCTAAAAGGCTGCTAGAATTTTTATTGGAATTGCATTGAATCCATACATTGCTTCAGGTAGAACTGACATCTTAATAATATTAATATTTAGTCTTTCAATATATGGATATGGAATGTCCTTCCATTTATCTAGATACTACCTGATTTCTTTTAGCAATAGTACATGTAGTTTTCCATGTACAAATCCTTTACATCCTTTATTAGATCTATTCTTAGATATTTGATTCTTTTAGTTGTTATTGTAAGTGGAATTTTTGTCTTGATTTCTTCTCCAATTATTCATTACTAGTGTATAGAATTACTAGTGTACAGTCCTGATTATGATTTGTTGATATGTACCCCACCACTTTCCTGAATTCATTTATTAGCTCTAGTAGCTTTGTTGTAGAGTTTTCAGGATTTTCTATATGTATTATTATGTCATCTGCAAATAGTCAAAGTTTTACTTCTTCATTTCCAATATGAATGCCTTTTTTAAAATTTTTTTGTCTTTATTTATTTTTTTAATATTACATTCAAAAAATATTAAGTCCCCATATACCCCCCACCCCCTTCACCCCACTCCTGCCCCATAGCAAAAATCTCCTCCATCATCATGAGACATTCATTGCATTTGGTGAATACATCTTTGAGCACCGCTGCACCTCATGGTCAATGGTCCACATCATAGCCCACACTCTCCCACATTCCATCCAGTGGGCCATGGGAGGACATACAATGTCCAGTAACTGTCCCTGCAGCATCACCCAGGACAACTCCAATCCCAAAAATGCCTCCATATCTCATCTCTTCCTTCCATTCCCCATACCCAGCAGCCACCATGGCCACTTTCTCCACACCAATGACACATATTCTTCGATTACTAATCACAATAGTTCATGAATAGAATATCAGTAAGTCCACTCTAATCCATATTCTATTCCTCTATCCTGTGGACCTTGGAATGGTTGTGTCCACTCTACATTTATATTGAGAGGGGGCTTAGATTTCACATGGATGCTGGATGCAATCCTCCTGCTTTCAGTTGTAGGCACTCTTGGCTCCATGGTGTAGTGGTTGACCTTCTTCAACTCCATGTTAGCTGAATGGGGTAAGTCCAAAAACCAGAGTGTAGGAGCTGAAGTCTGTTGAAGCTCAAGGCCTGGCTATCATATGGTCAGTCCAGAGATTCAGGTCCCCTGGGTATATATTAAACCCCAGCACCAACTACAGTTCTGGTAAAAGTAACAGGAGAGGCTTGTGAAAAAAGATCACATCTGAATCCAGCTCCATCACACAGAAACACAAACTCCAAAGAAGGGCCAACTGACATGGCACTGAACTCCATCTGCCATGACCATATTTCTTGTTCTTTTATTTCTTGTTCTTGCCTTGTTGCTCTGGCTAGAACTTACTATACAGTCTTGAATAACAGAGGTGACAGTGGATATCCTTGGCTAGCTCTTGATCTTAGAGCGAGAGAGTTCAGTCTTTCACTGTTAAGTACATTGCTAGCAGTGGGTTTTTCATTTATGCTCTTTAGCATGTTGTGGAGGTTTCCTTCTATTCTTAGTTTTCTAAGTGTTTTCACCTAAGAAGCAGTGCTGGGTTTTGCCAAATGGCTTGTCTATATCAATTGAGATGATCATGTGTTTTTTCCTGCTTTCTGTTAATGTGAAGCACTACATTAATTGGTTTTCTTTTTTTATTATCTATTTTTAAGTGTATTATTTTGAAGATACATAGATCACAAAAAAATGTTACATTAAAAAATATAAGAGATTCTCATATACTCCATAATTCACTTCACCCCTCCACACTCCTCCCACATCAACAACCTCTTTCATCATTGTGGCACATTCACTGCATTTGTTGCAATGCACTTGTGTAACTGAGGTAGATCCCCCTTGATTGTGATATAATATTCTTTTAATGTACTATGGATTCAGTTTTCTAGTATTTTGTCGAGGATTTTTGTATTTGTGTTCATAGGAGATATTGGTCTATAATTTTCTTTCCTTGTGGTATCTTTATCTGGCTTTGGTATAAGGGTGATATTGGCCTCCTAGAATTAGTGAGGAAGTGTTCCCTCCTCTTCAATTTTTTGAAAGACTGAGCAGGAGTGGGGTTAATTCTTCTTATGATGTTTGGTAATTCTGGTAAATTCTACTATGAAGCAATCTGGTCCTGGACTTTTCACTTATTTAATGAGCAAATCAATTTTATTGATATGTATTAATAAAGCATAAATTCATCCAAAGTGTACAATCAGTGGTATTCAGTATAATCACATAGTTCTGCATTCATCACTTCCATCATTTTAGAGCATTTTCATTATTCCAGTAATAATGATAATAATAACACTAAAAAACAAAAATGAAGAAAACAAACAAAACTCATCACCTTTCAATCTCTCTATGTTTCCCCTCTCATATATAGCTGCTAGTCTGTTTCCTTCTCTCTAGTTTATTTGTATTTATATTTTATGAAAACTGCTAGACTTCGTTGGGAGTTTTTTTTGTATTATTACCGATTCAATCTCTTTACATGTTATTGGTTTATTAAGATCTTCTATTTCTTTCTGAGTCCATGTGTATAGAATATGTATGTTTGTAGGAATTTGTCTGTGTCAGTTAGGTTATGTAATTTGATGGAGTACAGTTGTTCATTGTATCCTCATATAGTCCTTTTTATTTCTGTGGGGTAAGAAGTGATGTCCCCCTTTTTATTTCTAATTTTAGTTATTTGTGTCCTCAGTATAACTATACAGGTTTGTCAAATGTATTTATCATTTCAAGGAACCAACTTCTGGTTTTGTTGAGTCTTTCTGTTGTTTTTGTTTTTTTCTATTTCATTTATCTCCACTCTAATATTGGTTATTTCCTTCTTTCTGATCACTTTGGATTTATTTTGTTCTTCTTCTTCTAGATCTTCCAGTTTTGCATGTTTATGTCTTTGATTTGAGATCTTTCTTCTTTTATAAAGTAATCATTTAGAGCTATACATTTCCCTCTCAGCACTGCCTTTGTTGTATCCTATAAGTTTGGGTATAATGTATTTTCATTTTCATTCACTTAAGATATTTGCAAATTCCACATATTTGCAATTTTTTTTCATTTCTTTCTCTGTTATTGATTTCATTCCACATTGCATGATTTCAATATATATATTTTAATACACATGCCTTATTATGCACATGGGGGCCAGGGATTCATAATGGGAGTGGTGAGGGGCTCTAAACAGCACTGAAGGTGGAGTACAGAAGGGTACCATGAGCTTTGCCTACTGTTTTCAAAGCTGTGTTTTCTTTACATATTTTTAAACAAATAAATTTTATTGAAACATATTAATGAAACAATTTATCCAAAGTGTACAATCAATGGTATTTGGTTTAAACACATGCATGTGCATTCATCTCTTCAATCATTATTAAAGCATTTTCATTATTTCAATAATAAAAATAAACAAAAGCAAACAAACAAGAAAATTCCTCACCTCTCAATCTCTCTGTTTCCCTTGTGGTACATAGCTGCTATTTCTGGCTATTCTTGCACAAATTATTTATTTAATCTCTCTGCTTCCCTTGCTGTACATAGTTGCTATTTCTGGCTATTCTTGCACAAATTATTTATTTGTTTATTAAGAAGTTTTATTGATATATATTCACATACCATATGATCTATCCAAAGTTTATAATCAATGGCTTTTTTTAGCTGTTAAAAAGTCCTTTACTGTAAAATTGTAAAAGAAATAGAAAAAAAGATTGAAAGAAATTACCAATTTTAAATGAGAGTGCAAGGCCAGGATAGATTTAATACATTCATTTGTTTAAAAAATAGCATAGCAACATGAATGTAAACATAATTCAAATATAATGGAAATTAATTATAACAATTCTAATTTTTATATTACAGCTCTAACAATTCGACATAATAATCTCTAAGAATGAAATAACTTATTGGTTTAGTTATTTAATTTCCATTTAGGCCATAATTCTTTCTATATAATCAAATTCTTATTTGGGAATTTTTTACATCTTACTAGATTGAATTAGCAGATAGCAATTTGCCAATTCATAATTTTATGAGGCAGAAAAACTCAAAATCTTGTTCAACAGTAGTCATGCTAAAGCATTATTGACCAGACAGATGATTTTAATTAAAAAGTATGAATAAGAAATGGTTAAAGAAAAAGGAAGTAACTCAAAAATATGTCTCTTCTCCAACCCTCCTCAATTAAAAGCAAGCGTTTATTTTGTATTAAAAAAAATTACAGAATATTGATCACGGGAACAATTTGCCAGTTGCACTGAATAATTATCGTTCATATATTATCATGTTGTTTTACATGTTTCTGGTCTACTCCAGTTCTTTTTTGGGTACTATTTGCATGGAATACCTTTTTCTAACCTTTCACTTTTAGGCTGTTAGTGTCCTTATATATGAGGTGGGTCTCTTGTAGACAACATATAGATGACTCATATTTTTTTATCCATTCTATCAGTCAATGTGTTTTGATTGGAGAGTTCAATCCATTAACATTCAGTGTTATTACTGTAAAGGCATTACTTACTTCATCCATTTTGTCCTTCAGCTCTCTTTTCATATCATTCCATTGTCTATCCTCTTATTCGTTAGTTTACACTTCCTAATAATCTTCATTTCTAAGCTCTTCTACAAATCTCTTGCCCTTGTTTTCTCCTCTCAGGATGCAGCACCTCCTTTAGTATCTTTTGCAAATCTGGTCTTTTTGTAAAATATTCTATCAGTTTCTGTTTATCTGTGAATACCTGGAACTCACCCTCATTTTTGAAGGACAGCTTTGTCAGATACAGAATTCTTGGTTGGCAGTTTTTCTCTTTCAGTACCTTAAATAAATCTACCATTTTCTTCCCTCCTCCATGGTTTTTGATGAGAGATCAGCACTTAATCTTATCAGGTTTCCCTTGTATGTGATGTTTTGTTTTTCTCTTGCTGCTTTCAAAATACTCTCTTTATCTCTGATATTTGTTATTCTGAATAGTAGGTGTCTCGGATTAAGTCTACTCAGATTTATTCTGTTTGGTGTGTGTTTTCCTTTATGGATATTGATATTTATATCCTTCATAAGGGCTGGGAAGTTTTCAGTCATTATTTTCTCAAATATTTTTTCTGCCTCTTTTCCATTTTCTTTTCCTTCTGGGAACCAATAACATGAATGTTGGTGCATTTCATGTTGTCATTCAATTCCCTGAGACTCTTCTACTTTTTCCATTCTCTTTTCTTTCTGTTTTCCTGTCTTTTCCAGTTCAGATGTTCTATCTTTGAAATCAGTAATTCTGCCTTCAAGCAATTCAAACCTGCTTTTATGTGCTTCTAATGTATTTTTTTAAAGATTTATTTATTTATTTCTTCCCCCCACCCCAGTTGTTCTCTGTGTCTATTTGCTGCGTCTTTCTTTTTTGTCCTCTTTTGCTGTTGTCAGCGTCATGGGAATCTGTGTTTCTTTCTGTTGTGTCATCTTGTTGTGTCAGCTCTCCATGTGGGCGGCACCATTCTTAGGCAGGCTGAACGTTCTTTCGCGCTGGGCAGCTCTCCTTTCCGGGTGCACTCCTTGCGCGTGGGGTTCCTCTAAGCACACCCCTGTGTGGCACAGCACTCCTTGCGCTCATCAACACTGCGCATGGGCCAGCTCCACACAAGGAGGCCCAGGGTTTGAACGGCGGACCTCCCATGTGGTAGACGAACACCCTAACTACTGGGCCAAGTCTGTTTCCCTCTAATATATTTTTAATCTCATCCATCATGTCTTTCATTCCCATAAGGTCTGTAACTTTTCTTTGCAGGCTTTCAAATGATTTTTTATGCTCTCCCAGTGTCTTCTTAGTATCCTTTATTTCTTTAGCCATATTTCTTTAAATTCTTTGAAATAATTTAGGAAAATTGTGTGATTATCACTGATTGTCTTAAGTCCTATATCTCTTCAGGATATTTGGTTTATTCTTATGACTGGGCAATCTCTTCCTGTTTGGCTTGTCATTTTTACAGATGTCTAGGCTTCTGAATATGTTACCCTGAGGGCTAATTTCTTTTTCTTGCTTATTGTTATTTTCTTTTTCACAGCTCTTCTTTGATATTTGGTTCAACTTATTCTCAGTCTTTAAAATTGCCCACCTTAAGTTTCCAAAATCGGGCCAGGGAGTCACTAGTGGTGCAGATTTTCTCCCAGGGGTTGGATACTTACAGCATGAACAATTTTCAGACCAGCCAGTAAATGACTCTCATCAGCACACCCTTCTACAGAATTGTTTCAGTCTTGGCTTTCCTGAGTTTCTATGCTGACTTTCCAGTTGGAAGATTCAAAGCAGGCTCTGATGGCCAAATTCACTGAAGAAAAACACCCTGACCTCCCCTCCCTTTCCCTTGAAACAGTTCTACAGGGAGAAGGATGTCTGCTCCTCTCTCAGTCGGCTGCAGTGAGCTAGGGTTTTACCTTAGCTTAATATCTTAGAGGTTGGGAAGGGGAGTCCTTGCCCACCACCATGGAGGCTTGCTATTCACATTTGTCATTTTACTTTCTTTGTCTCTCTGTCTGTCACCCTTCTGGGAGTTGTGTAGCACTGTCCTGGTCTGCTGACCCCTGAGGCATGTCCCTTGGAGAGCTTTTGGCCCTTTCTCCAATATTTTTGTGAGAGCATTCAACTCTGTTAGTCTGTCACCATCTTTCCACCAATATACTTTTTTAATTTATTGAGACTTGCTTTGTGATCTAACATATGTTCTATCTTGGAGAATGATTGGTGTGCACTATAGAAGAGTATGTATTCTGCTACTGTTGGGTGAAGTATTCAATATAAGTCTGTTAGGTCTAGTTGATTTAGAATATCATTCAAGTCTTCTATTTTTTTATTGATAGTCTGTCCATTGTTCTATTATTGAATATAATGTATTAAAGTCTCCTACTATCAGTGTAGAGCCGTCTATTTCTACCTTTAAGACTGGCAATATTTGCTTCATATATTTTAGGACTCTGCTATTAGATGCATATATATTTATAATTGTTATATTTTCTTGTTGAATTGACCCCATTATCAGTATATAATATCTTTCTTTGTGTCTCCTAACACTTTTTAACTTAAAGGCCATTTTTTCTGATATTAGTATAGCTACCTCAGCTCTATTTTTGTTGTTACATGCATGGTATTTTTTTCCATCCTTCCATTTTCAAGCTGCTTATGTCTTTGATTTTACAGTGGGTCTATTATAAACAGCATCTAGGTGAGAAATGTTTTTCCTATCCATTCTGCCAATCTCTGCCATTTGACTTGAGAGTTAAATTCACTTATATTTAAAATATCCACTCATAATGCAGAACTTTCTTCTGCCATTTTGCTGTTTATTCTTTGCAAGTCTTATACCTTTTTTATCCTCTATTCTTCTGCTAATGCCTACTTTTATATTTATATGATTTTTTTTTTATTGTACCATACTGAGTCCCTCCTCTTTCTTTCTGGATATATTTTTCATGTATTTTATTTGTGACTACCATAAGATTAATATTCAACATCCTAAACATATAACAATCATTTTTTATTTGATACCAACTTAACTCCAATATCATACACATACATTATTCCTATACCCCTTCACCCCTACTCCCACCCTTTTTTTTTTTTGGTATACTTCTTGTAAATTATATGTTTTTACATTGTATGTCCAAAACCATAAATTTATCATTACTTTTTATGCATTTGCATCTTAACACAATACAATGCAATAAGTGTATAGGCATTTATAATTACCCAATGGTTACTTTTAATGGAGGTCTTTAGTTCTTTATGCCACTTTTAGCCACTGTTTAGTGTTCTTTCCTTTCAGTCTGAAGAACCCTTTCAAGATTTGCTTTAAGGGCATGTCTAGGGGTAATGAACTCTCTCAGCTTTTGTTTATCTGGGAATGTATTAATCTCATCCTCAGTTTTGAAAGAAACTCTAGCTGTATATAAAATTCATGGTTGTTTATTGTTTTCTCTCAGCCCTTTAAGTATTTCAACCCACTGCCTTCTTGCCTCCTTGGTTTCTGGTGAGAAATAAGCACTTAATATAATTAGAACTCTCTTGTACCTAACAAGCTATTTATCTCTTGTTCCTTTCAGAACACTCTCCTTGTCCTTTGCACTCAACAGTCTGACCACCATGTGTTTGGGCATATTTCTCTTCAAATTTATCCTGTTTGGTGTTCTATTGACTTCTTGTAATTGCATATTCACATTTTCTGCCAAGTTAGGGAAGTTTCTGTCATTATTTCTTTGAGTGTTCCCTCTGTTTCTTTCTCCCCGTCTTCTTCCTCTGAAACTCCCAAACAGTATGTTGATGCACTTGACAGTACTTTCCAGGTCTCTTAGGATATTTTCACTTTTTCTAATTATTTTTCCTTTCTGGTACTCATCCTGAATAATTTTAATTATCTTGTCTTCAAGATCACTGATTCTTTCTTCTGCTAACTACAACCTGCTATTGAAACCCTCCTGGGAATTTTTCACTTCAGTTATTGTGGTCTTCTACTCCAGTTGAAAAAGGTTTCTTTTTCAAATTTCTCTCTCTTTATTGAGACTGTCATATTTTTCCTTCATTATTTTCCTGATATCCTTTAGTTCTTTCTCCGTATTTTCCTTCATCTCCCTGAGCATACTGGAGATCATGTTTTAAAGTTTATCCAGTATGTTCACAGTCTGATCTTCTTCATTGATGTTTTCTGGATTTTTAACCTCTTCCTTTGGATGGACCATCATTTCTTGTTTCTTTGCCTTGTACTATTTTATTGCATTCTGTGCGTTTTAATATTTTAAAGTGTTAACTGTGTAATTTACTCCCTGAGCTATCTGTTTCTTGAGTTTATATCTAGCTTGTAGTATGACAGAGATTTTCTTGAGTGTCCAGAGCTAACAAAACAAAACAAAACATACAAAAACAAACAAACAACACCTTTCACAGTTTTACCAACTGCCTTTTCATTGGCTGGTACTCTCCTTCAGAGTTCAGTCCTCCTATCAAGAAAGTCAGGCCAAGGCATATGCAAAATGCAAGGTCCTCTGTGACTTTTCTGTGCCTGTGTCATGCCCTGAACTTGTGCTTGCTGGTCCTCTTAGGAGTTCCTCTGTTTATAGAAATCTGAATGCCCTCTCTTCTCGCTCTTCTGCCTATGAAACAGATGTTTTCCCTCTCCTGGGTGCTCCATCCAGTTCAGAACTTAACACAGGTATGCCTTTGACCCAGTACACACAACCAATTGTTTCTTACACCACTTTCATTGTCTCAAGCTGCTTTTACCTAGAAGGCAAATTCTGGGAAGAGGAAGCAAGCCAGAGAAGAGTTTCCCAGGTCAGTCATTACCAGCTGGAGCAAAGCCAGAGCCCCACAAAGGGAGTGCCAGATGGCTCTACACTTCCTGAGGAGGGGGTAATGGAGGAGCCAGCAAGGGTGCCAAGAACTTTTCCAATGGGTCTTTGAGGCTGCATTTTCTTGAGTCAGCACTTACCCAACAAATGCAGCACTTTAACTGTTTTCCATAGTTTTGAGTAAGGGAACTGCCTTAAATCTTCTCCACTGCTTTTGCCTGAGGTAGGATGGAACAATGGCCACTCTCAGAGTGAGGACCCCAGGTTCTGAAGTAGCTAATCATAAGCAGTGATCAGTAATCTGACCATACACCCCTGAATCTTGGGTAACTAGGCCCTTATATCCCACTCTGGCACCAACAAGCTGTGCCAGGGACCAGAGTTGATTACCTCATTGTTGCCTGCTCCAAGGCTGGGGGATGGATGATGGTAACCATCCCACGGAGAGTGAAATTCACTGATATTTACTACAATTTACCTGCCTCTTCCTCCTGCTCTTCCCTGGATGCTGCACAGTGTTATACTAGACTCTAGAGTTTCAAAATAGTTGATTCAGACTATTTCCTGCCTTTTGATCCTGAAGCTTCCTATCCTGACATCTTTCTGCAAAATACATTTCAAAGGATAGTATATCATATTTGGTTTTGTTATCAAGTGCAAAAATGTTGATTTAAGTTTAACTTTTTATTGCATTAAAATTGACTCAAAAAAATGTTACCAGAGCTTTGAATTATTTCTTTTTTTTAACAACATAATCAATTGGTTTATTTTTATAATTTCTCTGTTTAATTTCAACTGATTAAATAAGATGAAAGCTTTAAAAATTACAAGCATTGTCTGTAAATTACTCAGTGAAGATATGGCTAATATTTATTGCTACTGAATAAAAATCCAAACCTAATATATTTATGATATTTTCCCTTTAATGTAGATTTTTGTAATATTAGAGATGACTTTATGTTTATATAGTAATTTTGAATGAATTATTATAACTTAGATCTATTGAAAGGTGAATTTGCAGATATATGGCCATTTTTACATTCTTCATTAAGTAGTATTTTAACTTTATTTTTTTTAAGATTTACTTATTTATTTCTCTCCCCTCCTCCCCAACCCGGTTGTTTGTTCACTGTGTCTATTTGCTGAGTTTTCTTTGTCTGCTTCCGTTGTTGTCAGCAGCACGGGAATCTGTGTTTCTTTTTGTTGTGTCATCTTGTTGTGTCAGCTCTCTGTGTGTGTGGCGCCATTCCTGGGCAAACTGCACTTTCTTTTGCACTGGGTGGCTCTCCTTGCAGGGTGCACTCCTTGCACGTGGGGCTCCCCTACTCCTTGCGCGCATCAACACTGTGCATGGGCCAGGTCCACACAGGTCAAGGAGGCCCGGAGTTTGAACCGCGGACCTCCCATGTGGTAGATGGACGCCCTAACCACTGGGCCAAGTCTGCCGCCTATGTTAACTTTAATACAACTGATTCTTCCTGACTTTATCCAACATGCCATTTTAGATATAAATTAAATAATTTATGTCTAAGAATAAACTGAATAATTAAAATTCTGTAATAAACTTGTTAATAGTAATATTACAAATTAGATATACCCTGAGTGATGTTCTTAACAGAAATAACTAGATGCTGGGGAAGAAATAAAAACATAATCTTAAATGCATTGCTAAGATGTCTCAAAAGTGAATAATTTGTTAACCTCAAAAAAAAAGTGTAAACAGACTTCCTGATGGTTAAATGAACCCAAAATTTGGCTTTAGAGTGAGGATTTCTGCCAATCCATGAAGACTTTGGACTTCCACTTGGACTTTGTTGCCTGCTCAGGGTTCAGGGCCCAACAGATAGGATATTTTTCAGGCTTGCCAAAGGTAGGGAATCTAAGAGGAGAGTCCCACACAAACCTGGGATCTCAAGTGGTAACACCCTCAATACTAGATTGAATAAGAAATAATGTTGGTATACAAAAAAGAACAGCATGAAAACAGGAATGTCTCAGTTGAGGTACTAGATGAAGGGAAAACTTATCTTAACAATTCACAATTCTCAAATAGCTTTCACACAAATTTTGTTTAGCCTTTATATTGTGTTATACAAAAGTTCCAAATGTAGAATTTAACTCAGCAATTCTAGGTTTAGTTGTGGCAGAGACAGTGGTATTCATCCAATATTCCCAGGGCTTGCTCACATTTCCCAGCCCCCTTGCAATTATGAAGACAGGCCCAAGTGACAATTCTAACCAATTAGCCATGGGTAGAAGTGACACAAGTTACATCTAGGGAAACGGACTTGGCCCACCCAGTGGTTAGGGTGTCCGTCTACCACATGGGAGGTCCGCGGTTCAAACCCTGGGCCTCCTTGACCCCTGTGGAGCTGGCCCATGCGCAGCGCTGATGCGCGCAAGAAGTGCCCTGCCACGTAGCGGTGTCTCCCATGTAGGGGAGCCCCACACGCAAGGAGTGCACCTATAAGGAGAGATCCCCCAGCACGAAAGAAAGTGCAGCCTGCCCAGGAATGGCGCCATCCACACTTCCCATGCCGCTGATGACAACAGAAGCGGACAAAGAAACAAGACGCAGCAAATAGACACAGAGAACAGACAACCGGGGGAGTGGGGGGAATTAAATAAATAAATAAATCTTTTAAAAAAAAGTTACATCTAGACAGACGAACAGCAGAGCTGGTGAGAGATTTCAGCTGTCTCTTCCCCAGCAGTGATAACCAAGGAATTTTCCAGATAAAACAACTACAAGATATTGGAAACTCAATCAAACTGCATAGAAATTATATGTCCTAGAGAGTTCCCTGAATTTATGGCTGACTGCACAAACAAAATCAACCTTTGTTGGGTTAAGCAAGCTTTGTTGTGTCAAGCTTCTGAGATATGTTTGTTAAATCGCCATAGTCTAACCTAACCACTGATGGAATAAAACTGCCAGGGTGATTGACAGAAGCAAATACAAATACTCTCAGAAGGAACTCAACTAATGCCAGTACTAAACATCAGGGGAGCTCTATCACAGTCCCTAAAGGAACAGCAACAATCCCCCAAGTGCAACAGCAAAGACCAAAAAAGAAGGAAAGTCCAACAATGAACCCTTGATACTAAAGACCATGCTTGTAAGCCTGTGCACCTGAAATAAGAACAAGGCCTAGAACTGCAGAGTGCCTAAGAGTTACCTCCTGAGAGCCTCTGTGTTGCTCAAATGTGGCCAGTCTTGAAGCCAAACTCAGCATGTAAATGCTTTGCCTTCCCCCCAGCGTGGGACATGACTCCCGGGGATGAGCCTCCCTGGCACCAAGGGATTACTACCAAGTACCAGCTGATGATGCAACTAGAAAATGATCTGATCTTGGGGAAGTGGACTTGGCCCAGTGGTTAGGGCATCCGTCTACCACATGGGAGGTCTGCTGTTCAAACGCCAGGCCTCCTTGACCCATGTGGAGCTGGCCCATGTGCAGTGTTGATGCGTGCAAGGAGTGCTGTGCCATGCAGGGGTGTCCCCCACATAGGGGAGCCCCATGCACAAGGAGTCCGCCCCATAAGGAGAGCTGTCCAGCATGTAAGAAAGTGCAGCCTGCCCAGGAATGGCACCACACACATGGAGAGCTGACACAACAAGATGACGCAATAAAAAGAAACACACATTCCCGTGCCGCTGACAACAACAGAAGTGGACAAAGAAGATGCAGCAAATAGACCCAGAGAACAGACAACCAGGGCAGGGAGGAGAAGGAGAGAGAAATGAATAAATAAATAAATAATGAAACCTTAAAAAATAATAATAATAGCCTTGAATTAGGTCAAAATATCTCAGTCTACATATAATACTAGGACTTAAAAATGCTTTTTGACCTGGATAAAAGGGGGAAATGGAAAGAACAAATGAGTTTATATGGCTATGAGTCTCCAAGAAGAGCTGGGAGGTTATCAGAGGGGTTGCCTTTATGCACACCTGAGCAGAGTCCCAGAGACAGATAAAAGTAGATGCAACCCCAGGTATTGGTTCTTCTGAAGGCTACAGAGACCCACAGGTTCTATGGTCATGGCAGATGGAGTTCAGTGCCATGGTCCTACTTTGGAGTTTGTGTTTCTGTTTGATGGAGCTGGACTCAGATGTGATCTTTGTCCACAAGCCTCTCCTGTTATTTTTACCAGAACTGTAGTTGGTGCTGGGGTTTAATGTATACCCAGGGGACCTGAATCTCTGGACTGACCATGTGATAGTCAGGCCCTGGGCGCCAGTAGACTTGCAGCTCCTACACGCTGGTTTATTTGACTTACCCCACTCAGCTAACATGGAGGTGAAGAAGGTCAACCACCAAACCAGGTTGCCAAGAGCGCCTATAACTGAAAGCAGGAGAATTGCATCCATCATCTATGTGGAATCTAAGTCCCCTTTTGATATAGATGTGGAGGAGTGGGCATGGTCATTCTAGGGTCCACAAGATGGAGGAATAGAGTATGAATTAGAGTGGACTTACTGATATTCTATTCATGAACTATTGTGATTAGTAATCAAAGAAAATGTGGCATTGGTGTGGAGAAAGTGGCCATGGTGGCTGCTGGGGCTAGGGAGTGGGAGGAAGAGAGGTGATATGGGGGCGTTATCAGGGGTTGGAGTTGTCCTGGGTGGTGCTGCAGGGACAGTTACCAGACATTGTATGTCCTCCCATGGCCCACTGGGTGGACTGTGGGAGAGTGTGAGCTATGGTGTGGACCATTGACCATGAGGTGTAGCGGTGCTCAAAGATGTATTCACCAAATGCAATGAATGTCTCATGATGATGGAGGAGGTTGTTGTTATGGGTGGAGGAGTGGGGTGAGGGGGGTGGGGGTATATGGGGACCTCATATTTTTTTAATGTAACATTAAAAAAATAAAGACAAAAAAAAAAGTACCGCATATATAGATCCAAGGAAAATGAGTAGCTCACAGCCAAAATTTGCAAAACACTAAAAAGACACAAGGATTAAAACCCAGAAGAAATAACTGACAACAGAACTAGAACTGCAATAGCTTCAGCTATTATAAATATCAAACAGGAGACATAAAATAACTTTGTATTTAAAGAAACAAAAGAAATAGTTTGAAAATATAAGCAGGAAATAAGAAACTATAAAGACTATGAAGATTGAAAATGAATTAAATAGAACTACTAGAAATGAAAAATATAATTGAAATTAAATTCTCAGTGGATTACACATCACATTAGTCACAGCCAAAGAAAGAATTAGTAATCTGAAGATAAATCTAAATAAGAGATCCAGAATGCAATTCTGGAAAATATGAAAAGTGGTTAAGAGGAACACAAAACATAGTGAGAAGATTTCACATAAATCTAATCAGAATTTCAGAAAGAGGTAACAGAATCATCAAAAAGCAATATTCAAAGAAATAATGACAGAATTTTCTAGAATTGTTGAAATACACTAGTCCTCAGATCCTGGAAGCCAGTTGATTCTCAAGTAGGAGAAATATACAGAAATCTATTCTTAGACACATCATAGTGATACTTCAAAACACTAATGAAAAAGAGACCTAAAAATAGCTGGAGATAATCAACAGCTGATGTACAAAAAATGACAATGTCAGCTGACTCTTACAGCAACAACAAAAGCAAAAGGGAGTGAGAACATGTATTTATTCTTCTGAGAGAAAATAAGCATCAAACAAGAACCAAATACCCAGCCAAATGAAGTTTCAAAAATGAGAGAAAATAAAGACATTTTCATACAGTAAAAAAAAAAAAAAACTAGAAATAAAACAAATGAACACACCTAGGGAGTTCATCACCAAAGGATCTTCCTAAAGAAAATTTTAAGAAATTTACTTTAAGCACAAGGGGAAAAAATCATGCCGGATGGAAGGTCTACGATGAGGAGGAAAAAATACACACAATAAGCAAGGATATTGGTAAATATGTGGATAAGAACAAGCAAAGATTGATACAAATCAATAAAATGACCAATAAATGGTAGATCAAAAATAAGACAAAAGCAAACAATTGGACAACTAGAGTTTATAAATTGCACAGGTAGATGGCCAGAGTTGGTCCTTATATTATTCATGAAAAGGGTAAAGATAGGACTTAATAGGTTAAGGATATCTACCAGTGAGCACTACTTGAAATTTATGCTCCCCAGTGTGACAGAGTTGCATTCAGTTGTGGTTTCCCCATATATGACTCTTCTGCCCCTTCTATTTCAACCTATAGTTAGTAATAGAGTTGATAGGTGTATGTCTAAGAGACTTAAATCTTTGGACTGTCCATGTTCCAGCTGGACCCTGAATCTCAAGAGAGTTGCATCACCTTCTCTCCAGTTCATCAGACTCACCCAGGACAACTAACAAGGAGATGATGATGGAAAACAACCACCCCAAGGAACAGAGAGTCTGCAACTGCAAGCAAGATGCTCCCATCCATCTGCCCCATGGAATCTAAGACCCCTCTCAATTAGAGACAGCATGGGCATCACCATCCCAGAATCCTTAAGATTGGGGAATGAATGATGGACTAAAGTAGACTTATTGGTATTCTACTATAGACTTACTGTGATTCTAGCAGTGGAAGAACTTTCATCACTGATGTGGAAACAGTGATCTCTGGAGGTTCTGAGGGCAGTGAGAGGGAAAAAGAGCTCTGGGTGTTTGCTAACTGCCCTGTAGCAGGAGCTGATTCTAGGTGCTCCTTACTCCACCACTATCTTGCTGGTTCCCCTAAATATCTTTTTTTAAAAATAAAAATATATATTTTTAAAGAAAATGAAGTATATAGAATGCTTTAAAAAATAATTAAACAAATAAATAAAATAGTCAGAATAACCACCAGAAGAGTAGAAATAGATCCCATAACTTCCAATAAGCAGAGGAGAGAAAATGGAAAAAGAAAAACAATCTCAATCAATTGAAAACGAATAAAGGAAGGAGAAGAGAAAAAGAAACAAAGTGGTACAAATGGGAGGCATATAATAAGGTGATAGACATTAACTAAAATAAATAAACATTCAGAAGATATGTATGTCAATTAACAGCTATGTATAAACCCAATAGAAATTCTGCTTGTTTACCAAAGTCTTATTCCAAATGTTTCAAACAGCATTCTCATTATAGCCATAAACTGGGAACTTCTCAAATGCCTACTCCACAGTAGCATGGAGAAATAAATTGCATTATATTTTATACAAAGGAATCCAATACAGCCATGAGAACGAACATTCTATGACTATATACAACAATATGGTGAATTTTTCAAACTTCATGTTGAGTGAAAGAAGGAAGGCCCAAAAGAGAACATAATATACAATCCCAATTACTAAAGTAAAAAAAAAAAACAGGCAAAACTAATCTGTAAGGATAGAAGGCAGAGTTGTGACTACCTTTAGTGGGAAGAGGAAGATGTGACTGGAAGAAAGAACAGGCTTATATTTGAAGAGGCAATGAACTTCTTGTCATAGATGTGGATGTTAGTCACAGAGTAGAGTCCAGTTTGTGAAAACTCATTGAGCTATACAATCATGATTTCTGCATATTTCTGCACATATTAAATTTAGGTAAACGTTGTTGTTTTTTTAATCCAGCTGCATGTTTTTCATAAGGGATATACCTATCATTTAAAGAAGTAGAAACATTAAAAGTCAAATGATGTGAAAAAATTAGCAGGCAGTCACTAATTAAAAGTAAAAAAGCTTTTAAAAACATTAGATAAAGGGACTTCAAAACAAAAATCATTATAGGAATAAAGACAGTCACTACAATATGCTATAAAAATTCTAAGTTTATAAGCACGCAGTAATATAAACTCAAAATAGATGAAGTGAAATTTTACCAACTAGGAGAAATTTGCAAACTCAGAAACATAATGAGGGCTTCTAATACACATTGCCCAGTAATCTAAATATCAAGTAGAAAAAAATTAATAATAATCAGTAGAATATTTAACAGCACAATTTAAAGGCCGAAACTAATAGATTTATTATACAAAAAAACTGGAAAATAAATTTCATTCTTAAGCATACATTCAATGCTTATAAAAATTGGCCACATATTAAGCCAGAAAGCTAATTTTAACAAATACCAATGTTTTGTTATTCCACTAATCATATTTTCTAGCTACAATGTAATTGAGTTAAAAAATCACTAACAAGCACTTAACAATAACATTCATTTGGAAAATTAATACAGACTTACACACACACAATTATAGACAAATGATGTAACAATAAATCATAGTGGAATGTAGAAAATAATTAAAACAAAATTACAAAAATACTTCATAGGAAAGTATGGCTATTAAAGCTGAAGCTACAATTGAAGAGAATTTATAGCCTATGTGCTTACATCAGAAATGAAGTAAGTCTCAAATTTAGTGAGCAATAAACATCTAAATAAAGAATTTAGGAAAAACAAAAACAAAATAAGAAGAATATACACAATAAGAGAAAGATTAAAGATGAGAGCATAAATTAGTGAAATAAAAAACATAGATGCCATGGAGATATCCACAAATCCAAAAGTTCAATCTTTGAAGAGTCCAATAAAGGAGACAAAATCTGGCAATATTAATCAAAAATTAGGTAGAAAATAAAAGAACATAGTGAATGATTTTTTTGTTAATATATTTGAAAATATTGGATGAAATGGATACAGTGGAAAATATTACTTATTAATATACATATAATATATATATATTATAATATATAATATATATATTATATATATATTATATATATATAAATTATAATATATAATAATATAATAATATATTATTAATATACAAAGAAATATGTTTAACTTATTAAAGAAATAGATTAGTAGTAAAATCTCTCACATTCAAAAATTATTGGTCCACTTGTCTTTACTGATGAGTCCTATCATTCGAGAGACAGATAATTCTTGGCTTATGCATGTTCTTCCTGATAATAAAGTAAGAAAGAATACTCCTAAACACAGGTTATGAAGCTAACATAACCTTTTTACCAAAATCAATCAAGAGCAGTACAAGAAAGAAAATGACAGACCAACCTCATTCATGAATACAGACGCAAAAATCCCAAGCAAAATATTATCTACCAAAACCATCAATAAATATAAATATATTAGGCCAAGTTACGTTTATCCTAGGAAAACAGGAAACTTTATAATTCACCACATAAAGAGAAAGCACATTATTTTTCAACAGGTGCAGATAAAGCATTCGATAAAATGAAAATCCATTCGCATCAAAATCTCTCAGCACATTAGGAATAGAAGTGTTGGTTATTCTCATTTTGCCTTCCAAGTCCATTTGCCGCCTGCCTCTCCCTTGCTCTGGAATTTGGGGGGCTGACTCCTAAGGACTGTGTCTCCTAAGTGAGAAAAGAAGAAAATCGTCAAAGAGTATATGAAGCGTGGTTCCATTTCTAGAACATTCAAAAGACTGAATAATGTTTAATGTGTGTGTATATATATATATATACACACATGCATATATACATTTCTATATACACACATATTTGTGCATGTGATAAAATTGAAAGGAATGATTTAAGCAAAATTTGGAATAGCGGTTTCCTCTGGGAAAGCTGATCGGAGAGGAGTTGTGACGTGACTGGAGGGGTCACGTGGGTGGAATTGAAATATGTTAATGTCCTATTTCTTAACTTAGAGATCATTTAGTATTATTCTATAACAGACACCAAAGCCTTTTATACCTCCATTTTATATATTTCAATTTTTAAAAAAATTCACAATGATACAAGTGGTTAAAACTACCATGATGACCAAAGACATTCAGCTGAGTTATAAATGATGAGCATAATAATCCAATCCCCATAATCACTGTGTGCTTTCTATTTAGAAGTGAAATGTATTTAAATAATTATCTCATGCATTGATCTTTTTAAACTGAAAACCCAACGGACTCCATGGCCGCTTTTCGCCCTTTGAAACCCTGAACATTTGTTCCAGTAGAACGTCATGAACCTCTGGGGTTTTACAAATGACCCATAGAAAAATCAAGTCCACCTGAGTTCTCATGCTGGTCCTCTCATTGGGTTTAACAAACATGCTATGAGACTTTTTTCACTTTTAGCAAGTGATTCTTTAGGGCAGTAATAATTCTTTGGAATTATTAATTTATGTTTCACATACTTGATAATACCAGAGAGAACTACCAAATTTTGCCACAGTCTGATAGATGAGTGACCTTGAAAATTCATCACATAAACAAACATACAAAGAAAATATATGTGGAAACAATTTATGCACATGTAAAATATATTAAGTATGCATTAATATAAAATTTATAGAATATAAAAGGCATACATATCTACATAAACTCTTGTGAACTTAGAGAAATGTTACACACAAATGCACAACCTATTTTTTTTTCTTGACAATGATTATTTTTTTTCTCACACATACTGCATTTTTTTAAAAGATACATAGATCACACAAAATGTTACATTTAAAAAATATAGGAGGTTCCCATATCCCCCACTCCTCCAACATCAACAACTTCTTCCATTAGTGTGGTAAATTCATTGCATTTGATTAATACATTTTGGAGCACTGCTACACAGCATGGATTATAGTTTACATAGCCATTCCATTCAGTAGGTTATGGCAGGATATATAACACCCTGCATCTGTCCCTGCAATATCATTTGGGGCAACTCCAAGTTCTGAAAATGCCTCTGTATCACACCTCTTTGTCCCTCTCCCTACCTTCAGCAACCCCTATGGCCACTGTCTCCACATCAATGATATAATTTCTTCTATTGCTAGAGTCACAATAATTCTATAGTACAATACCAGTAAGTCCACTCTAATCCATAATTTATTCCTCCATCCTGAGGACCCTGGGATGGCAATGCCCACTCCACCTCTAAATCAAATGGGGGCTTTGATCCCACATGGCTGATGAATGGGATTCTCCTGCTTGCAGCTGTAAACTCTCTCGGTTCCTTGGTGTGGTGGTTGACCATCCTCACCTCCTTGTTAGCTGGCCTGGGTAAATCCAATGAATTGGAGAGTAGGATTTGCAACTCTGCTGAGGCTCAGGGCCCAGCTGGCACATGGACAGTTCAGAGATCCAAGTCTCCTGGGCATACTCCAACCCCAGTGCCAACCACAGGTTCAGTAAAAGTGACAGAAGAAGCATGTGTAGAGAAGTCACATCTGAGTCCAAATCCATCACACTCAGGAGCAAAAATCTCAAAGTAGGACCCACTGGCAAGGCACTGAACTCCAGAGCCATCTGCCATGACCATAGGACCTTGGTGTCTCTGTAGCCCTCAGGAGAACAACTTGCCCACTAGAAACTTTGAACAGTAGTTCCAATTACATTTCCACTAGATCTTGGTCTTTCTGAGCCTTGTTTTGATGGCCAAGATATTATAGAAACAATTTGGCATATGTGACACCACAAGTCTGTGGAGCTAGTTATGCTCACTGCACACTACTTCCAGTGCTCATTCCATATAGCTTTTTTTTAAGATTTAAAAAAAATTTCTATCCCATCCCCTATCCCACCCCCAGTTGTCTGCTCTCTGTGTCCATTTGCTGCATGTTCTTCTGTGTCTTCTTGTATTCTTGTCAGCGGCACCCGGAATCTGTCTCTCTTTTTGTCATGTCACCTTGCTGCATCAGCTCTCTGTGTGTGCGGCGCCATTCCTGGGCAGGCTGCACATTTTTTCACGCTGGGTGGCTCTCCTTACAGGGTGCACTCCTTGAGTGTGGGGCTCCCCTATGCGGGTGACACCCTTGCATGGCACAGCACTCCTTGCAGCATCAGCACTGCAAGTGGACCAGCTCATCACATGGGTCAGGAGGCCCTGGGTTTGGACCTTGGACCTCCCATGTGGTAGGCGGACACTCTATCCAAAGAACGTTAACTCTTTAATAATAGAAAATGTGTTTAATATTTAAACAGCCAGATCCTTCCAGTTGTTAAACGACTATTAAAGTAGAATGGAAACAGGCTACTTCCTGGCAACTGTCCATCTTACAAATGTCTTTCAAAGTTCAGTATACTGATGGTATAGACTGCAGGGCTGGGGCTGCAGGATGTTACTTATAATAACCAATACCACAGACAATGAAGAAACTTTCATTTTGAGTAATTACAGCCATATATAAAAGGTATCTGTATAACATCAATAGTATAATTATGCATTTTTAAAACTCACATTTTATATATTTTCTTTCTTTGTGACTATGTGGCAGCAATAATTTCCTAAAAATGAGAAAGAAAACAGGGCAATATTTGTATCAGATGATGTGTTGGTAATTATTTCACTTATAACTAATATTCAAATAACAGGGAAGATCATTGTTAACTTAAGTTTTGTTAACCCAAAGGCTTCCTTTATTTCCCAAGATGACTTAACAACTAGATTAAGCCATGAGAAGGGATGGGCATTGAGACAGTGCTGAGGCTTCACATCTGTGGCCCAACCACACCTTCCAATTGATCTTTTTTTTATTATTATTATCTTATCTTCTTTTTAAAAGATATATAGATCACACAAAATGTTATATTAAAAAATATAAGAGGTTCCCATATACCCCCACTCCCCATCCACCATACTCCTCCCACATCAACAACCTCTTTCATCAGTGTGACACATTCATTGCATTTGATGAATATATTTTGGAGCACTGCTACACAGCATGGATTATAGTTTACATTGTAGTTTACACACTCTCCCAGTCCATTCAGTGGGTTATGGCAGGATATATAATGTCCTGCACCTGTTCCTGCAATATAACTCCAAGTCCCAAATATGTCCCCATATAATACCTCTTCTTCCCTCTCCCTTCCCTCAGCAGCTCCCATGGCCACTGTTTCCACATCAATGATACAGTTTTTTCCATTGCTAGAGTCACAATAGTTCTATAGTAGAATACCAGTAAGTCTACTCTAATTCATATTTTATTCCTTCATCCTGAGAACCCTGGGATGGTGATGTCCCCTCCACGAGAGGGAGCTTAGATCCCATATCACATGGCTGATGGATGGGATTCTCCTGCTTGCACTTGTAGACTCTCTCAGTTTCCTGGTGTGGTAGTTGACCATCCTCACTTCCATGTTAGCTGACCCAGGTAAGTCCAATGAATTGGAGAGTAGGTGTGGCAACTTTGCTGAGGCTCAGGGCCCCGTATTTTTATTTTTCAACTTTATGAAGATGTGCTCTTTCTCTTGTCCTATGCTCAACACTTCAACTGGTTAACTTTTCCTTTTTAATTTTATTCCTCTGATTAAAAATTCCTTGATGAATTCCTTGATGAATGGTCCCCATCATCAAAAAAACAATCCAGACTCCTTAGCTTGGCTCTCACTGCCTGTTTTAGTTTGTCAAAGGGCTCCCAATACAAAGTACCAGAAATGAGTAGGTTTTTATAATGGGAAATGTATTTGGAGAAAAGCTTACAGTTCTGAGACCATAAAATGTCCAAATCAAGGCACCATCAGGGATGCTTTCTCCCCAGAGTCAGCTACTGGTGATCCTAGTGTCCTGCCAAGTGGCAAAGATGCCCACAAATCTTTATCTTCCTCTCAGAATCTACCATCTCCTTGAGCTCAGGTGTGGGCAACATGCATGAGGCATGTCTCTTGCTGGGTGTCCTCTATCAGTCTCAGCTGCTCCTCTTTCTTCCCGTGTTCAACTGCAAGCTATCAGACCCATGGTTCCATCTCTCCATGGGCCTCAGCTCTTTGAGGTCTTTGGTCTTCTCATCTTGAGCTCAGTTGTGGGCAAAACTGCAGGACTGAAGATGTGTGCCTCTCTCTGTGTGTCTCTGTTTATAACAGATCCACCAAAAGGGCTGACTCAACTTGAGTGATGCCTCACTGATCTAGTCCAGTCAAAAGGATCTCACAATCACAGGAATGGATTGGTTCAAAATCATAATCTTTCTCTTTTTTGGGACTCACCAAATTCAAATTGCCCTGTACAGTTTGCCTCCACACCACTCTGCTCTGTGTGTCTACACTCCAATCTCATGGACTTTGGTGATACACTTTACTCCTCCAAACCTCCTTGTCTGTTTTGGAATTATTCCCACAACCCTTACATTCTGTACCAATTAGTGTATACTAAATCAAGGTTGCAGCGGCAAATAATCCAAAAATCTCAGCAGCTCTAAATAAACCCAGATTTATTTCTCACTTACATGCTGTGCCCATGATCCCTGTTCTACATCATTTTCACCCTAACTCTGGGACCCAGGTGGATGGAGCAGGCACTTTCTGGAACATTGTTTGTTGAGATGATGAAAAGAAAAGAGAGAATGGAACATCATACAATGTACTAAAGCTTTCCCAAGAAGTTGACCAAAGCAAATCACATAGCCACACTGAGTCAAGAGGACCAAAAAGGACGATTCTCTCTCCAGGAAGGGCATGTGGTTGCTGAAGCACACAAGCCTACTAAATCTATTCTACTTACTTTTCCTTCTAGAACCAGGTCAAATATTTCTCATCCCATAAAACCTTTCCTGACTTTCCTAAGAATCAGTCCTTTCCTTTATTGCGCTCTCATAAATGGTGTTTACAACATTGAGTATTTAGTTGTTTATAATTCAGTATGTCTTTTATTGGTATTATTGATATATATTATATTTAAGAAAATTTGCCAATTTTAAGTGTACAACTATAAACAGGCATGCACTCACCAAAACAATCAACATTAGAACATGCATGTCACCCCAAAAATGTCCTTCATCCTCCTTTGCAGTCAGTCTCTTCCTCTCACCTCTTGGTGCCTGGTAACCACTGACCTCATTTCTATATCACTATAGTTGTGCCTTAGCTAGAATTCTATATAAATAGAATCAGTACACAGTTTTGGGGTCTGGCTTCTTTCATTTAATGAATGAGTTTTGAGATTCATCAGGTTCATCCAAAAGTCCATTCCTTTTTTATAGCTCAGTAGTATTTCATTGTATGGACATACCATCATTTGCTAACCAATCACTAGTTGAGGGATATTTGCTTTGTTTCCAGTTTGGAACTATTTTCAATAAAGCTGTTATGAACTTTCCCTTACAAATTGTTGTGAGGAATTTTGTTTACTTTACCATGGGTGAATGCATAGGAGTCGATTTGCCTGGTTGTGTGGTAAGTGTATGTTTTCCAAAGTGATTGTAATATTCTGCATTGCCATGAGCAATGTATGAAAGTTTGAGTTGCTTCACATTCTCATCAATACTTGACATTATCAGTCTTTTAAATTTTATCCAACATACTGGGTATGCTGGAAACTCAGTGTGGTTTAAATTGCACTTCCTTGATGGCCAATGATGTTAAACATTTTTCATGTGCTTATTTGCATCCACACATGTCTGGTGAAGTCTTTGTTCAAATCTTTTGCCCCTTTTAAAAATTGCAGTGTTTGCTTCATATTATTGAATTGTAAGAGATCTTTGTGCATTCTAGATATTAGTTCTTAGTCACATATATGTTTCACAAATATTTTCTCCCATCTGTGGTTTGTCTTCTCATTTTCTTAAAACTGTGTTTTGGAGTGCAAAGTCTTTAATTTTGAGGAAGTATGATTTATCAAATTTTTCTTTTAGAGTTTGTGTTTTCATGCGCTATTTTTTTTTAATATTTGCCTAAACCATAGTTACTAAGATTTTTCTACTGAGTTTAATTTTATAAGTGATACACTTTTAGCTCTTATATTTATATCTATAAAAATTTTGAGTTAATTTTTTCATATGATATAAAGTAAAAGACAAGGTTCTTTTTGTGTGTGTGTGTGTATGGATATAAAATTCCACCATTTGTTGTAAAGATGATCTTTTCTCCCATTGATTTGTCTGAGCTCAAATGTCAAAAATCAATTGCCCCTATATGTGTGAGTCTATTCCTGAAATGTACTCTTTTCCTTTGTTCAATATGTCTGTCGTTTTGCCAATACCACACTGTCTTCATTATTGCAGCTTTATAGTAAAGTCCTCCATCTTTCTTCCTCTTTTTCAAATTGTTTTGGCTGTTATAGGTCCTTTGCATTTCCATATAAATTTTAGAATTAACTTGATAGTTTCCTAAGAAAAAGTCTGTTTGGCTATGTTTGGTATTGTTTTGAATCTATAGATCAATTTGAGGATAACTGGCATCTTTAAAAAATGAGTCTTCAATCTACAAGCATGGTGAATCTCTCTGTTTGTGTATCTGTTCTTTAACATCTCTTGCACTGTTTTGTAGATTTTACATGGCTTTTGTTAAATTTATCCTTAGGCATTTCTAAGTGTAAAATCATGGTCTCCTGACTCCAGTCCATTGTTCTATTCTCTTTGCTATTTTTCTTCTTTGCTAAAGACATCTGTTTATGAATATTCGTTTGTCAATCTGAGAGGTAATGAATCATTTTTCCTTCACCCGTAACATAAAAGGCAATTGGATTCTGAGAAAATATTGGCAAGGCTCTCCAAGACACTTAGCAAAGTTACCTGTGCCATTTCCACAGCCTTCTAGAACTTTTGCCAGGGTGTACAGGCAGGATAACTATTGATTAAATGTGTAGGTTCTAACACCAGGCCGATTTGACTTTATCTCCTTTCTTTGTCCTTTACCAGCCTCAGTTTTCTTCTATGTAAAATGAGGCTCATAAATGGACCTGTATCATGGAGGTTTAAATGATTTAATACATTGAAGTGCTTAGCATCCATTCTGAAACTTAGTGAGAAATCTTCAATTGTTCGTTGTTGTTGTTTTGTTATTTTATGACAATATTTCCCAGCACCACTTTATCTTTGTCAACAGAAGGTAATAGTAGTCCCCCTTGAACCCTAGAACTTGAGAAGCCCAATATCGCTTTTTGCCACTATTAATTTTTGCTTAGGCAAGTCCTTGCAGGATTTGGTACAAGAATCAAATAATTCTTTGTTCCACCAGAATAATTCAAACCCTCTTTATTCCTGGGCACCTGTGAGTATAAACATCTTGGGAATGTAATTCTCTTTTAATTAAATATTGTAAAATCCGAATAAATCTTAAAAGAAATGCAGAAAATTGTGAGAAACTCACAATGAGAAATAACAAACAGGAGGTCAATTGTAGGCTGAATCAATATCACTCTTAGTGATGCTAATTTTGCTGACCAGGATTAAACAGTGTCTATCACCTGCTTTGTCTGTAAATTAAATGAACTGGTCAGTTTTCTTACCCAGCTGATAAATCAGGCACAGGTTAAGAACCAAGGGTTGCTCTGTTGCCTTCAGTAAAGTCAAGTAAGTGCTCAGGTTATTGACTGTACAATTATCCTCCTATGAAACTGTCTGGCACCTTCAAACTGCACAGCTTTTTGACAGAGGCCCATTTCAAATCATTGTCTATGAAGAGCAATTTGGGGCTTTTCTTTTGATTCTCACCTGGCAAGAGCTGCCAGCAACCTTTTCAAATTCTGCTAGTAGATATTTGCACAAAACAGGTGGAATACACTGGGTTGAAAAATGCTTTCAGTAATAATCCTAACACTGTTAATTTAGTATGCCCTAAACAACCACTGACCAGAAAGCAGATGTGGCTCAACTGACAGAGCATCTGTCTACCATATGGAGGGTCCAGGGTTTGATCCCCAGGGCCTCCTGACCCATGTGGCAAGCTGGCCCATGCACAGTGCTGCCCATGCTCAAGGAGTGCCATGCCACGTGGGGGCGTCCCCCCTCCCCCATATAGGGTTGCCCCACGCGCAAGGTGTGCACCCTGCAAGGAGAGCCGCCCCTCGTGAAAAAAGCACGGGCCACCCAGGAGTGGCACCACACACACAGAGAGCTGACGCAACAAGATGAGGCAACAAAAAAGAGACGCTGTTTCCCAGTGCCGCTGGATAATGCCCACGGTCACAGAAGAACACAAAGCAAAATGGACACAGAGAGCAGACAATGGGGGGAAGGGGAGAGAAATAATAATAAATGTTTAAAAACAACCACTGGCCAGTTTTTGCTGCTAAAGGAAATGAATAGGGGAGGGAATTTATTAGGACAAAGCAGTGACTGCCTAACCCCAACCCCTCTTCCCAATTACTTTAGTAGGCACTTATAGACTGTAATTGTTTCTAAATCTCTAATATTTAGGTCTATATATAGCCTGACAATATATTTGATAAAAAGAAGGACAAGAAAATGTAATATCAGTGAAACTAATGAAGGAAGACTGACCTGTATGAAATTATTACAGGGGTCCAAGAAAAGATTTTACCAGTAGGCATCAACATAGGGGAAATGGCCTGGAGACAGCCTGATGAACACAGAACAACCCCATCCTAATTTCAGTTCAAATTGTTACCGAATTTTATTGCCACAAAATAGATATAGCCTAACCGTTTATTGACAGGTTATATGTAATGTGAGTAACGCCCTTTGGAAAAGAGTTTATTATTGCTAAAATAATCAAGATATGAATCCTACAGTCATATTCTCTTACAAGAATGTTCACTACTATTCTTATGTAGTTAGAGTGGCATGAGGTAGAATCATTATAAAGGAAAAATACACGTTAAGGAAATAAATACACATTTATCAGAAATTAATCAGGGGCCATTCAGACAGAAACATTCTCTTCAAACTGGAAAAGCAAAACACTGTTAGTTTGTTTTCTTTATATTTATTTTTATGGATCATTGAAATAAGATACTGCAATCTGCTGTGTATGGGAGAAGAAAAATGATCCTAACTTCTTCCAAAACCAATTATGCACTGATTTCTCTCTCTTCTATATTTTCATTTGTGAAACTCTTGTCCTAATAAAAAACTAGAGTGTAGTTTGTGTTTGTGCCTATGATCACACACAAACGTGGTGGCAGGGAATAATCATAATGAGCACTTATTGAGCCCTCACTGTTTGCTAGACATTCTGTGCATTATCTCATTTAATCTTTGCAAGGTTTAATCACACAAGGTAGGGATTATTTTCATATTTATTTTACAGATGAGAGAAGAGAGGAGAAGAGGAATCCTTCTGAAACACACAACTCCTTCAATGATAAGCATACCTTGTTAGCACAGAATTTCATAAGGGTGTTTCGTATTTGGTTTTGTTCACAAACCATAATCTCCTTTAAATAGTTGGGGAGTGTGATGCTTAATTTCATGTATCAACTTGGCTGGGTACAGTGTCTGGTTGCCACACTAACTACATAAAAAATATTAAGCACTGGCTTGATTGTTACTGTGAAGGTATTTTGTAGATGGATTTCCATCTATAGTCAGTTAATTGCATCACTGCTGACTGCATCTTTAGCCAACAGAGGAGACTGCTCTCACAATGAGGAGAGTCTCCTTATCCAGCCAGTCAGAGGTCTTAAAGCCAGAACTGAAGACTTCAGAAGTCAGAGAATTTCTGCCCCTACTTCAGCCAGCCAACTTCTCTTAAGGAATTCATCTTCACCTTCATCAGAGTTTCCATCTTTGCAGTCTGCCCTATGGAATTAACACTTGCCAACCCTCACATTCACATGAGCCAATTCCCATAATAAATTTGTAATTATTATATATACATATATGTATATCCATACAAAAATATATACATATCACATGTGTTCAATATATATTATATAGCCATATAGAGAGAGACAATATAAACATATCAAATAAACAAGTTATTATGCATATGTATATGTACTATATATGATTATATATATATTAGTATATATATAGTTCACTATATTATATGAACATATATCCCATTAATTCTGATTCTCTGGTAACCTTAACACAGGGAGAGACCACTCAGATCTTTTGTTCTTATATATAACAATGTGGTCTTTAACCAGGGTCTTCACAGATTGGCATGTAGTTAATTAGCAAACTCTCAATTGAGATCTATACTTATAAACAACAGTTTATAAAGATATACGGATTTTTTAAAATCAACTTCCTCTTCTTTTCCCTAAGACTTTGGTGATACCCCCTATCCAGTGTCTGTGAGAAGAGCCCTCCTCTGTCCAGTCCCAGCCCTCTTCTATGTTTCCCATGGCATCTTGTGGGGACATCTCCTTCTTGCTTCAGAGACCTTAAAATCTCCCACAGTTCTTCAACTTTGCACGTTCAGACTGTTTATCACAAATTTCTGTAAAAGACCTGACTTCTCATTTATTCTGAAAAGGGCTGATTGCTGCCTTTGCTAGCTGATGGAAATGTTCATGTGGTACTACAGCTCTCTGTCTTGTGCCCTGGCCAGTGGTATATTTTTTTGCTTTCTCCACTCTTCTTAGAAGGAATCCCTTCCTGTTTGGAGCCTGAAGTGAAAACATCACCCAGAACAAATATCTGTCCTTGAAGAACATCATTAACATGCCCAGGAGTGGTCAAGGGACTTACTCATAAATCACTTCATGCCCAAGTAAGAGGGGCAATCAGAATTCTATCCCTGATTGTATATTACAATCCTACAATTGGCCAAATTACAATTAGAGACCTTGACATTTTGGTTACTACATCATTAACACTCTGGTAGAGACATCCAAAGTCTCTGAACACTTCCATTTTGTATTCTACTGTTTATTATCCCTACATAAAAATATGAATGCCTGAGAATGTCCTGGGCAATAAAGTGCATTCTGTCAATAGCTCCAAAGACATGTGCTATTGCATCATACAGGACCAAAGGAAAAGTTGAATCCTGTGTTGTGAGTTTAGAAAAAACTCATTTAAAAGGAAATTGTAGGAATATGGCATTGAATTATGCAGACAAGTCTCAGCTCTTTCAAAAAACAATGGAGAAAGAGCCAAAAACTGTCCAAGGGACCCCCTTGGGCAGACTAGGACAGTGCTTCACAACTCCCAGGGTGATGAGAGACAAAGAGAGGAAGAACTGAAAACAGCAAACTATGAGTTACCAACCCCCCATCCCTGGGTGGCCATGAAGGACTCCCCTCCCCAACCTACAAGGTATTAAGCTGGGATAAAACCCCTGGCTCACTGGAGCTGACAGAGGGGAACAGCCATCTTCCTCCCTGTCAGCTGTTACAAGGGAAAAGGAAGGAGGAGTCAGGGCAGGGGCAGGAAGATTTCTTCAGTGAATTTGGCCTGTGGAGCCCACTTTGAATCTCAGCTCTGTCTAGACCAAAACAAAGGAAAACAGGAAGAGATACACCTCCATTGAAAGGAATGCCAACAAGCACCATCTACTCGCCTATCTGGAAATTGCATGGGCGAAAACTGCTTTTGGGTCTCTTTATTCTCTAACTTCAGGGGAAAAAATCCTTGGCATGATTTTTTTCTTAACCTGGCACAATTTTGATGACTTAAGCTGGACAACCTTAAAGATTTGGGATAAACTGAAACAAATTTCAAAGAAGAACTGTGAAAAAAAATAGCAATAGGTAAGAGAGAGAAATTGGCAGACTAAATTCATCAACATATTCAGATGCCTAGGCAGCAACAGAAAGTTACAAGCCATACTAGAAAGCAGGAAGAGATGACCCAGTCAAAGAAACAAAACAAATATCCTTAAAAGATACAGAATTTAAGATAATTAATCAGTGATAATCACACAGCTCTCTTAAATTAATTTGAAGAATTGAAAAAAAAATATGACTAAAGAGATAAAGGATATTAAGAAGACACTGAGTGGCCATTAAGAACAATTTGAAAGTCTGCAAAGAAAAGGAAAGTAACAGACCTTATGGGAATGAAAGACACAATGGATGAGATAGAAAATACAATAGAGGCACGTAAGAGCAGATCTGAATTAATTGAAGAAAAATTTAGTAATTTTGAAGACTACACATCTGAAGTGGAAAAGACAGGAGAATAGAAAAAGCAGAGAATGGACAAAATGAAACAGGGTCTTGGGGAATTGAATGACAACATGAAACAAAATAACATATGCATTATTCGTGTCCCAGAAGGAGAAGAGAATGGAAAAGGGGCAGAAAGAATATTTGAGAAAATAATGCCTAAAAACTTCCCAATCCTTATGAAAGACATAAATATCAATATCCAAGAAGGACAACATGACTAAACAAAACAAACCCAAAAAGACTTACCCTGAGACACCTACTTTTCAGAATGACAAATGTCAGAGATAAAGAGAGGATTCTGAAAGTAGCAAGAGAAAAGCAAAGTATCACATAAAGTGAACCTCAATAAGATTAAGTGTTGACCTCCCGTCAGAAACCATGAAGAAGAGAAGAAAATGGTATGACATATTTAAGGAATTGAAAGAGAAAAATTACCAGCTCCACCAGTCAAGAATTCTGTATCTGGCAAAGCTGTCCCTCGGAAATAAAGGAGAGTTCAAAATCTTTACAGACGAACAAAAACTGATAAAATGTTAACAAAAGACCAGAATTACAAGAGATATTAAAGGGAGTGCTATGGCCTAAAAGGAAAAAACAAAGGTGAGAGACTTGAAGAAGAGTGTAGAAATGAAGAAGAATACTAGAAAGGGTAAATTAAAGAGAAAAAAGTCAGACAATAATACGATAACAAGAGAAAGCCAAAGGTCAAAATGAAGTAAGTAATGAATTTACAATAATACCAGTGAATGTTAATGGCTTGAATTCCCCAATCAAAAGATATAGACTGATAGAATAGATAAAAAATATATAAGCCATCTATATGTGGTCTTCAACAGACTTAACCTCAGATGTAAGGACACAACCAGGTTAAAAGTGAAAGGTTGGAAAAAAGATATTCCATGCAAATAGTAACCAAAAAAAGCTGGAGTAGCAATACTATTATCTGAAAAAGTAGAAATTAAATGCAAAACTGTTATGAGGAATGAAGAAATTCATTATATATTAATAAATGGGGCAATTCAGCAAGAAGAAATAACCACTAAATATTCATGCATCTAACCTCAGTGTCCCAAGATACATGAGGCACACACTGGCAAAGCTGAAGGAAGAAATAGACGTCTCCACACTAATAGTTAGAAACTTCAATACACCACTCTCAGTATTGGATAGAAGATAAAGAAACAGAGAGTTTAAAATATGTAATAAATGAACTAGACCTAACAGACATCTATAGAGCACTGCACCCCCGAACAGCAGAATATACATTCTTTTCAAGTACTCTTGTATCTTTTTCCAAGATAGACCATATATTGGGTCACAAGACAAGTCTCAGTAAATTTAAAAAGACTGAAATTACACAAAACACTTTCTCTGATCATAATGGAATATGATTGGAAATTAATAATGGAATGGGAAAAAAGAAAATTCATAAATATATGGAGACTAAAAAACATTCTCTTAAATAATCAGTGTGCCAAGAAGAAATTGCAAGAGAATTCAACAAATATTTTGAGATGAATGAAAATGAGAATATAACATATCAAAACCTATGGGACACCATGAAGGCAATGCTGAGAGGGAAATTTATAGCCCTCCACGCGTACATTAAAAATGAAGAAAGAGCTATTACTACAACTGAAGACCCAACTGCACACCTGGAGGAAGTAGGAAAAGAACAGCAAACTAATCCCAAACCAAGTCGAAGGAAAGAAATAGTAAAGATCAGAGCAGAAATAAATGAAATTGAAAACAAAAATAAATAAATTAAAAAATAAAGAGAATCAACAAAACCAAAAGGTGGTTCTTTGAGAAGATCAACAAAATCAACAAACTCTTAGCAAGACAAATTAAAAAAGAGAGAAGACGCAAATAAATAAAATCAGAAATGAGATGGGGGTGGGGGAGTGGGGATTAGCACTGTCCCCACAGCAATAAGAGAGATCATGAGAGGATACTATGAACAACTGTATGCCAAAAATCTAGAAAATGTAGATGAGATGGCCAAACTTCTATAAATACAAGAACCAACTATACTAACACTAAAAGAAATAGAAGACCTCTATAAATCAATCCAAGTGAAGAGATTGAAACCATCATCAACCTCCTAAAGATGAAAAGGCCCAGACCAGATGGCTTCAGAGGTGAATTTTACCAATCGTTCAAAGATGATCTAATACCAATCTTGCTCAAGCTCTTCCAAACAGTTGAACAGGAAAGAAGCTATCAAACTCATTCTATGATGCCAACATCACCTTAATACTAAAACCAGATAAAGATACTACAGAAAAAGAAAATTGCAGACCAATACCTCTAATGAACATAGATGCAAAAATCCTTAACAAAATACTTGTAAACAGAATTCAAAAGCACATTAAAAAAATTATACACCATGATCAAGTGGGTTTTATCCTAGGTGTGCAAGGGTGGTTCAACACAAGAAAATCATTTAGTGTAATAAACCACATTGATAAATTGAAGAAGAAAAATCACATGATCCCCTTGATTGATGCAGAAAAGGCACCTGACAAATTACAGCACCCTTTCTTGATAAAAACACTGCAAAGATAGGAATAGAAGAAGGCTTTCTCAATATAAGAAAATGCATATATGAAAAACTACAGCTAGTATTGTACTCAATGGTAAAACATTGAATGCTTTCCTGCTGAGATCAGCAACAAGACAAGGATGCCCACTGTCACCATTATTATTCAATATTGTGATAGCAGTTCTAGCTACAGCACTTAGGCTAGATTAAGAAATAAAAGACACCTAAATAGGAAAAGAAGGAATAAAACTTTCACTATCCCCTGATAACATGGTCTTATATCTAGAAAATCCTGAAAAATGCAGAACAAAGTTACTAGAACTAATAGATGAGTTCAGCTAAGTGGTGGAATACCAGATTAATACACAAAAATCAATAGCATTTCTGTACACTACTGATGTGCAATCTGAGGAGGAAATCAGAAAAAAATTCCATTTATAATAGTGATTAAAACAATCAAATATTTAGGAATAAACTTAACCAAGGACATAAAGATACTTATTCAGAAAACTACAAAACATTGCTAAAAGGAAATGAAGAAGACTTAAAGAAATGGAAGAAAATTCCATGTTCATGGATTGGAAGGCTAAATATCATTAAGGTAACAATTCTACCGAACCTAACTTATAGATTCAATACAATCCCAATAAAATTCCCAACAACTTTCTTTGCAGAAATGGAAAAACCAATAATCAAATTTATTTGGATGAGTAAAGGCTCCAAAGCCAAAAATGTCTTTAAATAAAAGAGCGAAGTTGGAAGACTTTCAATTCCTGAGTTATGCTAGTAGAACCAGCATAGTACTGGCATAAGGACAGACAGATTTATCATTCGAACCAAATCGAGAACTCAGAAATGAGATCCTCACATCTGTGGTAAAGTGATTTTTAACAAAACTATTAAGCCAACCCAGCTGGGCAGAAACAGTCTATTAAACAACTGGTGCTGGGAGAACTGGAAAGTCATATCCGAAAGAAAGAAGACTCCTATCTCACATCTTATGCAAAAATTAACTCAAATTGGATCAAGAACCTAAATATAAAAGCAATGACCATAAAACTCTAGAAGAAAATGTAGGAAAATATCTTCAAGATCTTGTGATAGGTGGTAGTTTCTTAAACCTTACACCCAAAGCATTAGCAATAAAAGAACAAATAGATAAATGGGACCTCCTCAAAATTAAGCACTTTTGCACTTTAATGGACTTTGTTAAAAGGATGAAATGGAACCCAACTCAATGGGAGAAAATATTTGTCAATCACATAATCTGTTAAGAGTTTCATAGCCATGATATATAAAGAGATCATACAACTCAACAATAAAAAGACAAACTATCCAATTTAAAAATGGGCAAAAGACTTGAAAATACAACTACCCAAAGAAGAAATACAAATGGCAAAGAAGAACAAGAAAAAATTTTCAGCATCACTAGCAATTAGGTTAATGCAAATCAAAACTATAATGAGATATCATGCCACACCTATTTTACTGTCCACTATTAAAAATTTAGAACACTGTAAATGTTGGAGAGGATGTGGAGAGATAGGAATGTTTATTCACTGTTGATGGGAATGTAGAATGAGACAGCCATTGTGGAGGTCTGTTTGGCAGTTCCTAAGAAAGCTGAATATAGATTTGCCATGGGACCCAGCAACACCATTGCTAGGTATATGCTTAGCATTGAAGAACTGAAAGCAGTGACACAAACAGACATCTGCACACTGATGTTCATTGCAACATTATTCACAGTAGCCAAATGTTGGAAACAACCCAAGTGCCCATCAACTGATGAATGATAGACAAATTGTGATATATAAACCTGACGGACTATTACGCAGCAGTAGGAAGAAATGAAGTCATGAAACACATGACAACATGGATGAACCTGGAGGACATTATATTGAATGAAGCAAGCCAGACACAGAAAGATAAATCTTGTATGATTGTGCTATTATGAACTAAATATATTATGTGAACTATATAACTCTATTTTGTGAAGTGTGAATATAGGTAAAATAACACATATAAGACCATTTTTCTCTGAAGCTGAACAAATGTAGCTTAATACTACAAAATGTTAATATCTGAAAAAAAATTACACTAAGTGAAGGAGACCAAACTTAGAGTACTACATATTGTATGATTCCATTTATATGAAATGTACATATAAATCAATTTATAAAGATAAATTAAATTAGTGGTTATATTTGACTGGGGGAGGAATGCTAATGGGTGTGGAATCTTTCCTTTTGGAGCAATGAGATTGTTCTAAAATTTTTGAGGTCACTAATGTACAACATTGTGATTATACTAAAAGCCATTGATTATACATTTTGGATAGATCATATGGTATATGACTATATTGCAATAAAACTGGTTAATAAACAAATAAATAATTGTGTAAGAATAGCCATAAATAGCAACTATGTACAGCAGGGGAAACATAGAGATTGAGAGGTGAGGAATTTTCTTGTTTGTTTGTCTTTTGTTTATTATTATTAATATTGAAATAATGAAAACACTTTAATGATTTAAATGATGAAGCACAACTAGGTGATTATATCAAATATCATTGATTATATGCTTTAGATGAATAGTACACTTTATTATTAGTAGTATATATTAATAAAATTGATTTGTTAAAAAAATAAAATAAAATAAAACAACAAGGGGGAAAAAAAAGCTCAGTTCTGCCTTATCCCAATTCCCATCCCATTGCTGATTCTCACCCTGGGAGTGTAATGGCTTGGGTTTAATGCACAAAATGTCTCATTGTTGAAATGACTGTATATAAATATCCTGTTCTCTTCCTTCCCTCATGTGAGGGCTTCAGTATTCTTTTTGAGTAAGTGATTGAATTAAGGAATGAAAAACTGTCTCTCACACACACACACACGAATTTAAAAGAGGACACTCTTTGATTGTTTTTTAATTCATGGAGTGTAAAAAAAATAATAACCATGGATAAAAATTGTAGAAGAGGAAAATTTGGGAGGTGCCAGTTATGCTAATTACTTGTTTTCCTTTCTTTGAAGTTCAAGTTCGTTCACGTGGTAAGGTTTTGCTGGGCTTTTAGACATTTTTATATCAAACAATACAAATGTTTTGTCTGTGTATAGTACCTTTCTTTTGGACTCTTTGCAAGGCTTTAAGCACATACTCTAAACTTCACAAGATTTTACTGAAGTAGATGTATACTTCTTTCCTTAGACAGGAATTTTACAGCCAATGTAATTTAACTTCTGGCATTCATTATCATGCAAGCAGAGTCATAGTTTTCTGACCCTTTCCTGGCATGACCAATTTTTCTGTTTGATTCCTCTTTCTTTTAGTTATTTCCAAAACATTTTATTGCTTGCTTTTTCTTTCATTTTTTTTTAACTGTGTCACTTTCTGAATATTTATTTTACCAACCTGAATTAGAGAATCTTGCCATAGTGCTGACATTTCAAAGCTACTTTTTCCAAAATGAATTTCCAAACTCTGATTTGGACAAAAGTCCCAAGGGGATTGTTGTATACTTCTCCTGGAATATTTCTGGAAACTTTACTAAATAGAAATGATCACCCTTTGTTCTGGTTGATAGTTTCAACTCTGTTTCAAATGGGCTCTTTTCTTCCTGCCAACAGTATTAGGTAGGCTCAGAAAGCACATAGGTTTTTCAAAAAACAAAGGTAGGCAATTTTATTTTACTTCACTATTCTCCCCACACCGTCCTGAACATGCAGACACCCTGTCATATTGTTGTATACTTCTCCTGGAATATTTCTGGAAACTTTACTAAATAGAAATGATCACCCTTTGTTCTGGTTGATAGTTTCAACTCTGTTTCAAATGGGCTCTTTTCTTCCTGCCAACAGTATTAGGTAGGCTCAGAAAGTACATAGGTTTTTCAAAAAACAAAGGTAGGCAATTTTTTTTTACTTCACTATTCTCCCCACACCATCCTGAACATGCAGACACCCTGTCATATACATACACAACTGCAATTAGCTTTTCTTTTCTAAAGCGAATTGATAACTTTAAAATTAAAAGTCTGGCACTTTGTGCTAAAGGTCAGCAGATCATGAGAGAGGAAAATATATAGAAGAGAGACTACTTACACCTGGAATTGGAGGCAGAGATTACCTTCTCCCTCAGTTTGACACCTGATGCCTGAAGACAACCCACGGGGAAAGTGACAAGACTTAGAGCCACTTGGATCAAATTCATTTGTCTGTTTCTACCTCTGTAGCCTCGAGGCACAAACTCAGTGAAGAAAAGGATCAATATGCTTTTGGTGTGATTTGAGTCAATCACTAAAGGAGCCAGGACACTGTGTCAACCTCAGCATCTGGATGGTTCTCAAAAGGCTCTCCCCTTATTATATACTGTTTTCCCAGGGCACAGATGGGAAAAAGGAGGTCATAATCTGAAAAGGGGATTCCAAACTTGTCCTACTTTTCCAGAGCTGCAATGGCAAATACCACACAAATGGTTGGCTTAAACAACAAGAATTTATCAGCTCACTTTTTTAGAGGCTGGAAGTCCCAAATCAAGGCAACAATAAGACCATGCTTTTCTCAGAGTCTATGGCAGTCTGGTGATGGCTTGCTATAATTCTTGAGGTTCCTTTACTTGTGTTCTGCTTCTGATATATGGAGATGTCCTTGTTCTCCTCTTGTGGCTCTCTTGGACTGTGTCTGAATTTTCTCTCTTTGTAAGGTCTCCAGTAATATGGGTTAGGACCTACCTTGATTTGATTTGGACATGCCTCCCCTAAAAACTTTTTCAAAAGATCCCATTGAAAAATGGATTCACACTCACAGGAACAGGGATTAAGATCAAGATGTGTTTTGGGGAAGCGGATGTGGCTCAAGCAATTGGGCTCTGGCCTACCATATGGGAGGTCCCGGGTTCAGTTACCGGGGCCTCCTAGTGAAAGCGAGCTGAACTGTGTGGTGAGCTAATACAACAAGATGGCACAACAAAAAAGAGACACAGAGGAAAAAGACAATGAAAGGCCAACAAACCTGGAGGAACTGAGGTGGCTCAAGTGATTGAGTGCCTCTCTCCCATATCAGAAGGTCCCAGCATCAGTTTCCAGGGCCTCCTAAAGAGAAGATGAGAAGAGAAGATAAAGCAGACACAGAAGAACACACAGCAAATGGATACAGAGAGCAGACAGTGAGTGCAAGCAGCAGGGGCAGGAGGAATAAATAAATAAAGTCCTTAAAAAAAAGATGAACATGCGTTTTGTTGAGGTACATAATTCAATCTACCATAAATCTCTACAGACAAAAAAAGGCCCAAGAGAGGAAAGCCGGCAGCTCATTGCACATGTGGATACTGCCCATTGACAAGCAGAATGGATAGGTATCTGGTTATATTCTAGTTTCACTCTTGTGTATTTCCAGATAACCCTTAGTTCTGCATCTCCAACATGGTCTCTCTTCCCAATGTCAGAATCAGATAGCCAACTGTCTTCTAGCCATTTTGACTCTAATCTCTTACTAAACTGAGCTCACCATCTGCTTCTTTTCCTGTGTTCTGATGTCAGACATCATAACATTGTCACAGTTGTTTAAACCAGTAATTCCATGGTAATCCTTGATTCCTTCTCACCTTCCCTCTCCTCAGCCTCATGATAGACATGCAAATACATACTCTTCAAAGCCACTTACTGATTCTACCTTTCAAATAATTTTGGAATCAACCACTATTCTCCATCCCCGCTGCCACCACCACAGCTCAAGATCCTGTCATCTCTAGCTTGGATAACTGTAACAACCTTCTAATCCATTAGTGTCCTGTTTCCCATTTTTATTACCTCTCCAAATGGGTCTCTCATTTTGCTTCTCTCACTTTGCTTCTCTCTCATTATATCTGAGTTCTTACAATTCCTCAAGGCTGTGTTCTCTCACTTATATCTGGGCCTTAACTCAAGCTGGGCCCTCAGTGTGGATTACTCCTCTGCCCATTCTGGCTGGCAGCTCTCACTGATCCCTCAGGTATCTCCTCAAATGTCACTGCCCTAACTTCCAAATGTTTCTCCCTATCGCAGGACTGTATTTGAATTCCCTGCTTGTGTCTTTACATCCTCAAAAGACTGTAATCACTATCAGGCCAGGAAGCTGGCCTAGCTTGCTCACCACTATATCCCTACATGTAGCACAGTTGGTGTTCAGTAAATATTTATGAGCCCAGAAGTGGAAGAGGTAACGGAGGTAGGAAAAAAAGGGGGGGAAGGAGGAAAGTTGGACATAAACCAATCTACTTTGTAAATATAGGAATCAACATGTAAATAAATAAACCCCTGAAATCAGTGTTTTTTCTTGTGATTTGCCTCTTTTTTCTAAATCACATGATAGACATAAATAAGTAAAGAGTTTCATTTAAGGTCCTAATTACTTGGTCTCTAGCGAACAAGTTTTAAATGGCAGATTTATTCTGAAACTCTGAGTAATATTTTTAACATAGAAGGGGATACTTGGGCTTAATAGGATGAAATAGTGCTCTTTTGTAAAATTTATTGTCTTCTCTATCTTTTATAAAAATCCAGATTTCATAAATATGATCTGTTTTAAGTGAGATATATCAGAATAATTATCTCACTACTAAAGTGGGTCAGTAGCTTTAAGAGTTTCCTGAAACACTCTTACATCCATCAACCTTAACAGAAAAAAAATCATACTAGGAATAAAGTGGGAACCATATGCCAGCCTGATTAAAAAAAAAAAAATTATATTCTGACAAAAGTATGATCTTTCTTACTTCCTATTTTGAGTCCATTTCAATTATTGTGATAGTTTGAGGCTTTTATACTCCCCAGAAAATCATGTCCTGAGGGCTAATTCATTCCTGTAGGTATAAACCTATTGTAGGGAAGAACTTCTGATTAGGTTACTTTAGTAGGGCATGACCCAGAGTGGGTCTTAATCCTCTTTCTGGCATCCTTTATAAACAGAATGCATACAGAGAAAAAGACGGAGAGAATCCCACAGAAACATAGAGAGAAAGTCACAGAAACAGAGAGAAACCCACAGAAACTGAACAAGAAAGCCAGAAGAAGCCAGAAGCTAAAGACAATGAAATCTGAAAGAGATGGGAGAGACCAGCAGATGCCACCAGGTGCCTTGCCTTGTGAAAGAGGAGTCCAGGATTCTGGTAGCCAGTCTTCAGGGAGAAAAGCATGGTGTGATGAAGCCTTGATCTGGACATTTTCATGCAGTCAGAACTGTAAGTCTATAAATTACTAAGTCTCCATTGTAAAACCCAACCCATTGCTGGTTTATTGCATTTTGTCAATCTAGAAGACTAAAACAATGAACATGGGAAGTGGCTGTGGCTCAATCAATTGGGTTCCCGTCTACCATATGGGAGGCCCTGAGTTCACATCCTGGGGCCTCTTTGTGAAGGCAAGCTGGCCCGTGCCCATGGAGAGCTGATGGCCCACACCCACAGAGAACTTGATAGCCCACATCCATGGAGAGTTGACGGCCCACCCCACGGAGAGCTGGCACAGTAAGATGATGCAACAAAAGGAGACAAGCAGACACAGAAGAATGTGCAGCGAATGGACACAGAGAGCAGATGGCAAGCAAGCCACAAGGGAGTGAGATAGATAGATAGATAGATAGATAGATAGAGAGATAGATAGATAGATAGATAGATAGATAGATAGATAGATAGATAGATAGGTAGACAGATGGATGGATAAATGAATCTCACATCAATTGGAATGCCTTAGTTAAAAAACATGATCTTTCTCTTTAAAAAAAACAAAACAAAAAATAATGACCATATCCAATGTCCCCTTGTAGGTTGACTAGAATTCTTCCAAATATGAATCCATAGATGTCATGAAGACCAAAATACCCTGGGTGCATGGTAGGAATGTAACCCCCTTAAGCCTGAATGATCCAAATCAATTTGGAAAAAAATTTTGGTTACCTTCAAAATCTAAGTGCAATTTCGGTGGTCTAGACACCAGTTTACTTCTAGTCTTTTCCCCATTCCAGGTTACTCCCTAATTCCAGATAGACTGAGTTACTTGAACTACTTATCCCTCAGGAAGAAAAATAAAGGGAGAACAGAGTCCTCCCGCAATGAACACCATGGTCATGCTTCAAGCTAGCAATAGCCTGCTCTTGACAAAGACAGAGAACCCTAGGTTGTAGCTTTAAGACAAAATGAGCAATTTAGATATTATTTCACTACTGCAAAGATGTAATAAAGTAGTTAATAATGCTGTAATCAAAGAGAGTAATTTTTCTGGCAAAGAATTGGACAAAGACTTAGGGTTTTCCTATTGATGAGGCCTACACATCTATAGCCCAGGCAGTCCCAGAGACCATGAGCTGGACTGTTTCTCTCACAGTTTCCTAATTGGATAGGCAAGAGGATTTACAGAAGCATAATGTGCAAGCTACTGGGCAAGACTAGGCATGTTCAACTGCAGTCGTCAATCCTTGGACAATCAGAAAACAAAATCAACATTGCTTCAGAAAGTGATTATCCTCTTTAATTGAAACTTTTTCCTCCTCTATATACTTAGTGTTATAATGGAATGTTTCCTCGCATTAAGTCTTGTGTAAGATTGAGTGGAGGTGGCTCTTGTATACAGCACAGGGCATGATGGGGAACTTGGGAGAGAGTTTCATGAACCTCCACCTGCAGGGATCCTATCAGCATATCACTTGGGTTTCCTTTACATCCAAAACTTTTATAGAAAATGAACGATGTGGATTTAGAGAAAACTCTCTGAAAATGTGTATTTGACTTAATTGAAGACAATCAAGTTTCTCTTTTCCACCCACCAGGTCCCTGTTTGTTGCCATGATGAAACATTCCTTTAAAGCTTATCCCATTTCTCAGAGATTTATTAAGATTTAGAAGTCTTTTGTTGCCTTCCATTTTCTACTTGTCATGTACCTTGTTTACTTAGTTTTGGACATTGTGGAGTGAATATTACCCCTAACTACTTTACAGCTAAATGAATTTTCAAAATATCAATTCTATCTTCTGCTGAAAAGCAAATATAAACAAAAAATATTTTTCATTAAAAATGATCACTCTTGCTTTTGTTGCCTTTAAATAATGACTGGTAAATTTTATTTCAAAAGGTAATATTCCTAGGCATGCATACACATTAAAACAATAAAATTTATCATTTCATTTATCTTTTTCTTTTTGCATAGGACATCATTATAATATAGAAACTATTCCATATGAAACACAAAGAAAGTTTCATCCTAGCAAACCAAGGCAGACTGGGAGCTGTACACCTGTAGTACTTCAGTTAGTGACCCAGGAAAGACGAAACATGGGTTTCGGAAGCATAGCATGGTGCTGGTTACACACAACAAAGAGTTCCTATAGAAAAGAAAATGTGGGCGCGGTGGAAATGGTCTTGGGTTCTGCTTTTGGCAAAAGATTCCGGAGAAGCTCCCATCAATGGCTTTGGACGAGGAAGGAGCTGTCTGCGCAGCGACAGACGCGGCCGCACTGCGCCCACGCCCACACAGGGGATCTCTGTTCCCTCAAGTCCCAGAACGACCCGCGCGCAGACAATGCGTAGTTGCTCAGTAGATACCCTTACGTGGGGGGCCCTCGAGATCAACAATACTCCGCCTACCGGGAGACCCAAGGCCCTGAGCCTGGGTGGGGCACAGACCCTCACTCACACTCAGGCAGGCCCCTGACTTTGGGGAGGGACCCTGAGCCCACCACCACGCTCCAGCCCCAGCGGTGTCTGAGTGGCACTAGGAAGGGGCCCTCGCTCCTCCCGTGGGGCGGCCTGTGGAGGGGTCCCCAGGGCTGCCTTGGGGGACAGCCTCTCGCCAGGCTGGGGTTCACTCTGCAGGCCTTCAGCACACACGTCCAGTTTCCCAATGGGTGTGCTCCGCGGCCTGCCAGCGTCCTCCAGCAGGAGACACCAGCGGAAACCAAAGGCTCTGGGAGCCGGGGCTCCTCCCCACAGGGAACGCAGGACTTGCAGGGCAAGGCACGCTGCCTTTCTCTTCAATTTAAAATGAAAGTCCTAATGCTTCGGTATATATTCATCAACTGTAGCAAAGGTACCGTACTAATGAAGGATGCTGTTAACGTGGGAAAGTGTGGGAGGAGGAGGAGGAGGGAGGGGCACATATGGGAATCTCATATTTTTTATGTAATATTTACGTGATCTAAAGCACCTTTAAAAATTTTTAAAAATTGGTTAAAAATAAATAAATAAATATATATATATATAAAAAGTAGTGATGCTTTAAAGCTGTATGAGAAGGAGAGAAGCTGAGTGGGGTGGAGGTGGGGTGCACATTGCCAGTCCAGTGGCTAGAGATGGGGTCCTGCCCTCCTCTCCCAGGACACGAGGCCCCATCTCCTGGCAAGCCCCACCCTTCTGGGGGAAGGGGCGTGGCAGCGGGCGGGGACTGAGCTGGGTGAGGCCCAGGGGAGGAGGGGCCTGGCCTGGAACCCTCTCCAGGCCTTAGTCAGGACCAAGCTGGAGGGTGCATCCAAATTCTGGTAGGAAACTTTACGAAATGTGTTTAGGATAAACCTTTAAAGGTTTGCCTTGGAATTAGGAAAATGCATCAGGTGGCTTGGCTCTTCCCCAGGGCAAGCCTGACTTCAAACACCGTCAGCCCACATCCTCCACTGGCACTTTTTGCTTTTATTTTTAATATCTATGACCTTGAACATATTTTTGCGCTCACCTTTTTATAAGTTTTCCTCATCTGCAAGCAGTCTACTTTCGTAAAAAAAAATCCATGATTATTTACACTATTTTTCCTTCCTAGGTTTCTAAAGCACTTTTTCTGTATTGTTTTTAATTTTTTTTGTTGTTGTTTTTTATGACAGAGAGTTAGATCTATGTCCTTAATCTCTGCATTGCCTCTATCTAGTTTAAAAAATGGCTTGTAGGGAAGCAGATGTGGCTCAACTGATAGAGCATCTGCCTGCCATAAAGGAGGTCCAGGGTTCAAACCCAGGGCCTCCTGGCCAGTGTGGTGAACCAGCCCACGTGCAGTGCTGTCATGCACAAGGAGTGCTGTGCCACACAGGGATGCCCCAGAGTAGGGGTGTCCCACGCGCAAGGAGTGCACCCTACAAGGGGAGCTACCCGCACGAGAAAAGCACAGCCTGCCCAGGAGTGGCACCGCACACAGGGAGAGCTGAGAAATAAATAAATAAATAAATCTTTAAAAAAAAAGAGAAAGAGAGACACAGATTCCCAGTGGCAGCGAGAATGCAAACAAACACAGAACACACAGAGAATGGACACAAAAAAGCAGACAACGGGGTGGGGGGTGGGGGGGAGATGACAAGGGGAGAGAAATAAATAAAAATGAATCTTTAAAAAAAAGAAAATGGCTTATAGTAAAAACTCAAGAGAAGTTTATAAATGAGTGCTTGACTGAAAGAATATTGTTACATTGTACTATATAAGCTTTGTAACTTACCTCCCTTCCTTGATTGATTCTTGCGTTTTTCACAGCTCATGACAAACAATATATTCAATACATGAATGATCAAATAAATGAATGAATGACAAATGTCAGTTATTAGTAACAAAATGGACAGTGTAGTAGGTGTGCAAACAAGCAGCAGTTTGCCTGGGCTCATCTGATGTCTCAAGCTCCTTTCTGTCATCATTCCCCCCAAAAAGCAATGGCTCCTTTTCACCCCTTCTTATATTCTTCAGTACAGTTTAAAGAGGAGTGAGTCCTGCAAGCAGTAGAATTAATAGCCTATAATTTGGGAGAAGGCAGAGTTTGGTGGCAGGAGAACAAAGGAGGCCACGACAATTGTTTGATCCAGTGGTAGTAAAGTCTGTGCTGTGCAGCTTTGAGAGAGTAAGTGCGAATATTTCAAGAGTAGCCAACCAAGCTGTAGCAATTCGAGATAATTTTATGAATCTCAGAAAGAGTAAGATTATGTTTGTAAACTATCACACACCTCTGGGTGTGATATCCTTTGATTGCATTAAATTCCACTGAGATGTCCTTGATTAAATTACCTGCTAAAATTAGGGCTTTTAGATTTGACTTCATCTGTATGATTCTTAATGGTTTTTATGTATATTTATGTAATCTAAAATTCAGGTTGAGTCCTCACCACCTTGCTGGGTCTGATATAAATGGACACTCACTCAAAAAGACACACAGTGGAGAGAATTTTGTCATTCTTTATCCTGCCACATGAGAGAAAGGAGAAGACTCTCAAGCAACTGAAGTTCAGGGGGCGGGGGGAGGAGGCGGGGAGATGGGCCGTTTCCTGACAACTTACAGCTGGCCTTGGAAAGAGAGCCATAACTCATACAGGAAGGCCTGAGAAGGAATAGCTTTCCTATTCCTTCCTGGTGATAAATGAAATCATTGAGTTCAACCATAAATGATACTTTCTTACTTACAAAGGATTTGCAGCAAAGAAGGGGAAAACATTCATCCCATTTACCAATTCCTCATTCCTATGTGGTTTTGACTGCAAAGAGTAGACGATAACCCCAGAGTCAGAAATGACATGGATCCCACCTGCGTCTCCATAACGCAGAGAAATGTCCGAGATCTCCCAGCTGGATTAGGCGACTCTTAGGAACTGAAATCTATCCTATGGGGTCAAATGCTTTACCCATAGACATGTGGAGGAGAGGAAAGTTGAAAACTAATGTTTTATAACCATGTGAGTCAAGATATTTCAAAGGCCAGAAAGATTTTCTTAATGAGAATCTCACCAGGCAAGAAAGGATCCATTTGCTCTCTTTCCAGCTTTTGAAAACCTGAACAAAAAATAGAACAGAGAAGCAGGTTTACCTAGTCGACTTTGTTATTGAAAGAATTAATGATTTTTCACTGTGATGTTTTCAGGTCTTGATGTGGGCAAATTAAAGTTTTTCTAAATTTGGGAACAGGGGGAGCACCTTATGTTTTGTACAGCTTGCATCCGGGGAGCACAGAAACACTTGCTATGCTTCATTATTTGTTACCTTTTAAGGGGGATCCCCGAAAACATGAGTAAATGATTTTAAGGGAGGATAGTCACAGCATTGTAGTTAAGGCTAGCACTACAATGGAGAAAAACAAGGTACAGGTTGAATCAGACCCAATTTCATGTGGTTAGCTGGTGACAGAGACAGAAGTAGGTCCCAGACATGCAGGTTGGAGTGAACATATTTTATGAATCTCTTTTACTACTTCTTTTGAGATTGTTAGAGCTAGTAATTATCCAATAATTATTTGAGCCAGAGGATTTACAAAAGCTCGGTTCTTTGTATCACCCTGTGCCTCTAGGGTAAATGTAACACCCTGTCATAAATTCTGGTGTATTGCTTAGTAAGTATTCTCAGACAGGTGACTTGGACCCAGTAAATGGGAGCGAGAGGAGTGAAGTTTCAGTTACACCTCAGATTTCCCATAAGCTGTTTTCTGTGCTGCTGCCAACAAAAACATATACAAATAAATTTTTTCAAAACACAAGTTAGGGTCTTGTATGTCACTAGAAGGAAAGCTAGAGAATAAAACATGGGACTGCATAACAGAGTAAACCCTCTTGTGGATGATGAAAGTGATTAGTAGTACAAATATAAGAATGTTCTTCCATGAGCTAGAACAAATGTAGGTCATTATTACCAAGGGCTAATAATAGGGTGGTATATGGGGAAAAAATACACTTAATGAAAACTATGGACTCTAACAGTAAATTTTAATATTTTTCCATCAATTACAACAAAGGTACCACACCAATGCTAAGTGTCAAAAGGTGGATATTAAAGGTTCCTTTAGGGAAACGGACTTTGGCCCAGTGGTTAGGGCTTCCGTCTACCACATGGGAGGCCCGCGGTTCAAGCCCCGGGCCTCCTTGACCCGTGTGGAGCTGGCCTTCCCGTGCCGCTGACGACGACAACAGAAGCGGACAAAGAAACAAGACGCAGCAAAAAGACACAGAAAACAGACAACCGGGGGAGGGGAAGGGAATTAAATAAATAAAAATAAATCTTAAAAAAAAAAAAAAAGGTTCCTTTAATTGCTCTTTTTGGAGCAATGAAAATGTTCTAATATTGATTACAGTGATGAAAGCACAACTTTGTGATTTTAATGAAAGTCATTGTATACTTTGGATGGATTGTATGATGTGTGAATAAAACTGCTTTTAGAAAACACACAAACACATGGGAGTGTGTCCTACAAGTGACTTTCTTCTCATTCATCAGTTGGATCTCCCAAGAAAAAGCTTTTAGAACCTCTATCTTATTTCCCCAGGAATATCTTTTCTCTGAACAAATGATTACGCAGGGAGGAAGACAACATGGCTAGAGCCAAGGTAATAAGTCAGAGTTGCCTTGCCCTATAGAGTTCCTCTTTCTCCAACTGTGAATGGGAGAGTGACACGGGATGTTGGGCTGTCCCCTTGTTGTAAAGACTGATTATATTACACTGTCAGGTATTCATTGTATTGCTATAGCACACCTGAGGTCATCCAAACACGGGAATCTTTAGACAACTCTGAATACAACTGGAAAGAGGCATTTTTAATATGATTTTTTTTAATTAGAGAAATTGTAGGTTTACAGAGAAATCATGTATAATACAAAGTTCTCATATACCACCTGTTTTAGTTTTCTAAAGGGCTGCTGATCCAAAGTGCCTCCAATCTCTGAGGTCTCTGCCTTCCTCTCTAGAATCTACCATCTCTTGGAGCTTAGCTGTGAGCAATCAGACAGAGGACTTGTCACTTTCTGGGCCTCCTATATCAGTCTTGGCTGTTCTGCTCTCTTCCCAATTTCAGGTGTCAGGCATATCCCCTTATGAGCTGCTCTGTGGACCCAGCCTCTTGCGGGGCTTTGTGCTTAAGCAATCCTCTCTCGTATTGCAGAACCAAATATGCCAGCTCCCTTTCCTTCTGTTTGAGTGTCTGTGTCTCCCTTTATATCAGATCCAGCAAGAGGATTGAGACTCAACATGAATCTCATATCATTGACATAATCCAGTCAAATGGGTCTCATACCCACAGGAATAGAATAGTTTAAAATATAGTATTTCTCTTTTGAGAATTCATAAAATAATTTCAACCTGCCACACCACCCTAAAATTAATAATACCTTTTATTTGCTACAATTGATGAAAGAACATTTTTATGATTGTGCTATCCCCAAAGGCCAAGATTTACATTAGGGTTCACTGTTCATGTTGTATAATCGTATGTTGTTGTTGTTTTAAATTTTTATTTTAGTAACAAATGTACAACCTAAAATTTCCCCTTTTAACCACAATAAAATATATAATTCAGTCCTGTTAGTTACATTCACAATGCTGTGCTATCATCACTACCATCCATTACCAAAACTTCTCCATCACCCCATATAGAAACTCGGTACAATTTAAGATAAACTCCTCATTCTCCACCCCCACCGCAGCCACTAGTAACCTTTATTCTAGTTTCCAACCCTATAAGTTTTTCATATCAGTGAGACTATACATTTGTCCTTTGTACTTGGCTTATTTCACTCAAAATGATGTCCTCTGCATTCATCTCTGTTGTCGCATACATTCATCTATGTTGTCACATGTAACAGAACTTCATTCTTTTCACAGCTGAATGATATTCCATTCTGTGTATATACCACATTTTGTTTATCCATTCATCAGTTGGTGGATATTTGTGTTGCTTCCATCTTTTGGCAAATGTGAATAGTGCACCATGAATATTGGTGTGTAAACATCTGTTGGAGTCTCTGCTTCTTAGTATTTTGAATAGATACCTAGAAGTGGGATTACCTCTCTGAGGAATTGTCAAACTGTCTTCCAAATGGGTTGCACCATTTTACATTCACACCAACAATTAATTAGCGTCCCTATTTCTCCACTTCCTTCACAACACTTGTAATTTTCTATTTTTTTTTAAATATTAACCATTCTAATGGGTGTAAAATGGTATTTCATTGTGGTTTTGATTTGCTTTTCCCTACTGGCTATTGCTGTTGAGCATCTTTTCATGTGTTTTTGGCCATTTGTACCTTCTCTGGCAAAATGTATAGTCAAGTATTTTGTCAATCAGTTTTTTGAGAAAAAAAATCCATATAGATTGTGACCATTCTCATAAAATTCAACAAGGCTGGTCACTTCTCAGGTAGTCTTTATCAAGCTGCAATCTAAAAAAAAGTTTCTAGGGTTTCTCTCTATTTCCAGCAAGTACCATAATGCAACCTTCCCCATTTAATAAGAATCTATCCTGAGTTCTTAGAGAAGATTTTTAAAGCTCAAACTTTCCATTTTCCCAATATTTTACCTCATTCACAATCAAGAAGTTTTACTTTATACCCAACTCAAAGGTCCAATAATGCAGTTTAAGCTTAAAATGATGTATTTAAAAACCAAGCAATTCAATTCCAAACCACTCTTGTGAAAGCTGAACATTAAGAGAGTATCAAGTTATCTCTTAATTGGATAGCTAAAATTTTTTTAGCAAGATGATCATTAGTGTATACATAACCCCACAAAGGCCTCTCAGTAAGAAGTCAAAAGACGCAGTTATTGTTTCTTTGATGGAGAACCATTAATTTCAGAAATGTCCTTGATTCTGGTATATAAATTTCTCTCTGTTTTAGCAATAAAGGATCACAGGAAGTTAACTCAGCTTGCTATTCTAGTGGGCAGGCAAGATTCCTTATGCAATTTTTTCTTTAGGTCACATGATGCCAACTTTTACCACTTGTTAATGATCGTCTCAGGTATGGATAATAAAAAACAAACTCAAAGTCTACACAACAGAAAAGTCCTCATTTGCTATAAGATCTCCACCAACCAGTTTTTCTGGCACCTTGTTCTCTTCCTTGGGAGGGGTGATTCAGATACATGCGGCCAAAGGTTTTCCTGGAATCACACACATGGCTAATTCCTAAGCTTTTAGTGCTCATTTATGGAGGCCAAGGTGAACCAGCTAAAATGTTTCATTATGAATATTTGTTCTTTAGTCTCTATAAAAACAAACAAAACAAGAGGCATTTGAGGCTTCTGCACCCTATCACAGGAAAATATTATATGAGTGTCGAGGATTCTTAAACAGCTAATTTAAATATCAAAAAGAGATCAATCCAGAATGGCAACGTGATAACCAGATAAAAGGTTAGAAGATAAGCTAAAGAAGGTATCAGAAAACCAATTATCACGTTTAAATTATTATCTCTTCTGCTATTTTGATCAGATTATATTCAAGTATCTCTAGCTTAAGATAAAATAGGGTTCGTTCTCTCAAATGCTTCAATAGCTATCTTTTTTTAGAGGAAATGAAAATTAAAAATGAAGTGGTTACTTCTCAGTAGAGAGAATTAGTCTTATCTATTGTAAAATCTTCATTTACCCTATGTGTGTCTTCCTTTAGGGCTGACCATTCAACGGGTTGACAACAGGAATTTATTGGCTAATGTCTTTGGAGTCTGGAAGACTTGCTTCCTCTGTGGAGTTGGTAGTGATCCTGCTGACCAGCAATCCTTGAGTTCCTTGGCTTTCCTACCACATGCAATGTCCTCTCTTCTGGGTCTCTCTGACTTCCTATATTCAACTCCTCCCTGTGGCTTTCTTTTTATAAGGCCTCTAGTAACAGGATGCTCAAAATCCATCCTGATATAGTTGGGCCACACTGTAACTAAAAATATTTTAAAAGTCCTCTTTACAATGGACTCATCCCCACAGGAATGGGATTAAGAACATGTTCCCGCTCTCCCCCAGGGTATATAATTTCATCCACCACACTCATCGCATGCCTAGCACTGGGCAAGGAACAATGAAGACCCCTGAAGGACCTGCTAATAAGAAAGTTAAGAGAAGCACCTAAGAATATTAAATAGGAATATTCAAAACTTTAAAGTAAATTTGCCTTATAATCCCAACCCTGAGTACGTTGCCTGGAATCTCTCAGGTAGGTGTTTGATAGACTATGACTAAGTGACTACAAAATGAAAGTAAAGGTAGAAACACTGTGCACTTCTGTATTTACAGAAGCTTGAGACAGAAATGAAATTTGAAGCAAAATTTGAAGGATGGTTGGATGGGTTTTATTCTGAGCCTGGAAGATGCCGAAGCAGAGGACATTTGCACTGGGAGGAACAGTGAGGACAAAAGCATGATGTCCTTACTGGGAAATTACCCAGGTGAGTTTGGGGTTGGTGAGTTGGGCAAGCCTAGCTGGAGAGAATCACTAGGTCCAGAAGTATGAAGAGGCTGGATTACAGGAGCATTGGATAGGAAGATAAGGGCTATTTTCACTTGACCTTTAGCACTTTAAAGTTAAGGACTTTTTCTGATAACAGATTGAAGCAATTAAGGCCTTGCTTTAAGAAGTGAACTTGGAAGGAGCATGTAAGGTAGCTTTAGGAGGTACAGAAAGGAGGTCTGCTGGTTTTAAAATAAGTCTGTAAATACCTTAACTTCTTCCTTCAAAAATTGGAGACTAAGCCCCCTTCCCTTGAGTGTGGGTTGAATTAAGCCACCCATTTCTAACAAATAGAATATGTCAGAAGGAAGAGCGTGTGACTTCTTTGGCTAGGTTATCAAAAGTATAGCTTCCACCAGGCTGTCTCTTGCGGGGAGCCAGCGCCTATGTCATGCAAACCCTCAAGTTGCGCTATAGAGAGGCTCTCATGGGGAGGAAATGACCTCTTGCTGGCAGCCTGCCAGCCACAATAGTGAGCCATATTGGAAGTGGAGCCCCAGTCAAACATCCCTTCCCTAGGGTTACCTGACTGAAATCTTACATGACAGATCCCAAGCCAGAAGCCCCAAGCTAAGCCATTCCTGAATTTTGACACCCAGAATCTGTGAGGATAGCATATTTTGAAATGATTGTTACACAGCACTAGCTAATTCACGCAAATGTTAAAGCTAGTTAAAAGGTGCTTGTAACAACCCAGGACCTGGCATATGGTCTTAGCCATGATATTGAAAAGGAAGAAATGAACAACAAAAGAAAGTGGTAAGACTAGTGACATGTTAAAACAAAGGAACTGAGGAAAAGAAATAAACCGAGAGTGACTCTGAGAAAGTATGGGAATGGTCATGCCTATGATAGACACATCAGTGGAGGGCAGTGGGAGAAATGCCTTTCAGGGAAATCATCTGCTAATCTTGTAACTGTAGAATAATAGACCATTAAAGAAGCAATAGTGAAAATGAAATCGTGAAAATGTTGAATTGAGTCGGTTGCTTAAAGGTGGGTTGGTTCAAATAGCCCATTTTACAGATAAAGCCAAGGCAATCAGGCAGGATCCTGTGTTTAGAAGGGACCCACACAAGGTTCAATGTCCTGCTCAGCTCTCTTGTAATTCTGAATAATTGCTGAACAAGAGGCCCATATTTTCTTGTCTCAAGGGACTTGGCAAGTTATGCAGATAGTTTTGTGCACACTCTAGTCTTTTCCTATTTATTCTGAAAGAAACGCTTGGTGAGTGTCAGATTTTTTGTGCTGCACGTAACTCCCAGTAGCTGGGGACCAGTGGGAAGATGGCTTAATTCTTACATTGCACTGTTTGCCACTCTTCCTAGCAGTAGCCACTCTCCAGGTAGTGAATCATCACAATGGTAATTGGTCCAAGACACAGCTCTCCTTTAAATTGCTAACAAATGACGTCTCTGAATCTCAAAAATGAGTGTTTGCTTCAGGGGAAATGTGGTATCCCTTTGTGGAGATACTGTCACACTGGTAGTACTGGATTTGCTGACTATAATATTGCATAATATCATGTGCTATGTCTTAAACCTACTGGTGTCCTGCACGTTTGCTGAGCTGATAGAACCTTGACACAAAATAGTGAAGAAATAGCACATTTTTCTCTTCAGTGAGGTCTAGTTCGTGATAACAAACCAGAAATAGTTTTTCCAGAACTAATATCATTGAGCAAGAATAAACTATTACACAAGAACATTTTTTAAATAGTTATTTTAATGGGACGAAAAATTTATGAGCAGTAGAATGCAGATAACTTTGTGTTTGAAAACCACAATATTAAACTTGTAAGAATAAGAGTTTTACATTGAAATGATTCTCATAATCTCAGCACAAACTACCTCATTCTTTTATTAAGAGTTAGGTAGAGGTGTTTGGAACACTGGAACTTTATAAAATATAAGGTATTTGTAACCATATTTTATTTCTAGAACACTGTAATTTAATTATTACTGCCTGTTGTTTCATTTGTTGAGAAGCAGGAAGAAAAGCACATAGACACATCTAGTAACAAGAAAAAGTAGCAAACAACCATTTTTATGTAAATACAACAACAATCATCACTTGTAAGTACACAAAAGTAAGGTCCAAGAAGCAAAGAATGGTGAAAGAAAACAGGGCATCTACAAAGGGGTGTTTTTATGCTTGAGTAATTCGTTCTTATAATTAAGTAATTTGGGTAAAAGAAGGGTTTTTCTGACTACCCAGCACCGCGTGCTGCTTCCTACTCTATTAGCAAAAAAGGAATCCTATTTTGCTCAAAGAGCACACAATACTGCAATTTCCTAAGTGCTGGAGCAGGGCATCTTAACCTCAGGCTCATGGACACAAGAAGGTCCCTGGGATGGTAGGGGGTTCACAGCCTCCTCTCAAGTTGGATGCAAAATGTGATGTGGATGTTGGTGGGGTGTACACTCGAGTGGAATGCTTGGCTCTGCCTGTCTCATTCCTACCTAGTCCAAAAGGACTAACTCAAATCCTACCTCCTCCTAGAAGCCTTCTCCCAGCCACTACACATCCCCCTGCCTGGGCCCATTCCCTGTTCTTGAAAGAACCTTGACCCTCCTGAGATTTTTCTCTTCTACCTCATTCATCTGTCCTTTGGCACATTTTGATCTGTTTCCCCAGTATTTTGGGAACTCTTGGAGGGTAGGTGTCTGGTTGTGTCTCCTTGCCTTTGTATCCCACCATATACATTATATTTTAAGGGGCCTTCAGTGAGTATTTGGTGATGCTGCTGCAGTTGAGAATTTCTATCTCAAAGTTTCCCCCTGGCTCACTCCATAGGATTTGATATACTGCCCGAAATATTACCCATATCTCCCATTCACCTTGCTCCCACCTTCAGGTTGACTTCATTAGATTCCCCCAGCACTTCATTTTTTATTGAATGCATCACGTTCATTAATCCTATTTGTATTATGCATTTATCTCAGCTTGTTGACTAGAAATGTTTGGAACTGGATTTGCGGAACAGTATTTTTAGATGATCATAATATGTGTGATAATTTTCTTTTAGTTTATAAGGTATTTCTCTAGCATCATCGAATAGTAAATAAATTCCCTGAATATGGTTTTATGTACTCCAAAAAAGCAGGTATTCACTAGAAGGATGTGCCTCACCTCTCCCATGTTTAAAGCATCATAAAAATTAGCAGATAACAATATGTATATTTTGAATTCACAGGACTTGCTTTAGAGAGGTCAAGTTCACTCCTTGTTGGGTGAATGGGTCTGTATGTACACTTTGTATATGTGCTTATATATTTTGTGAGATAGTGTTGATATGATTTTTATCTAGTTTTTCCATCTCCATTATAACATGTATCAGAATCTCCTTTGTACTAGATTTGTTTACATACTTTTTTGTCTCCTCCTCTAAATTACAGATTCCCAAGGGAGGGGGACAGAGCTCATTTTCTTTGTAGTCTTCACCTAAGTCTAGCACACACAGTGCTTTGCATATGGAAAGTTCACAATAAATCTTAGTTTCATTAGAAAAAAACTTTCATAATGGTGTGAGATTTTAAGGGGATACTCATTGAGGCAATGCAGGTATTGGTAAGAAAGCAACATCAGTCACATACTTACCTTAACAACTCCTTTCAAATGGAGAATGCCCATCAGGGCTTGAATAACTAGCCATCAGCATAAATGGCAGTCCCATTACCACTTGGGAAACATGGTGAATGTTACCAACATGGACAGTCTGAAGCAAAGAACACATGGAGTTCCAGTGGGCTAGAACATGCTTTTCTCAGCAAAGGTACAAGAACATTCTTTCCAAATGCTTCCTAAAAGAGTTTGTCTCTGAACTGTCAGGGGCAGATCTTTCCTCTAGATTAAAGGCCAAGAATGCCTTTCAACCATTTTTTAGTGCATGTAGGTAGCCCGTGCTCTGGGGCCAACTCTGAATGTCCTGCAGGTGCTTACAACAACTGTGAATCAGTTAAAGCAATGGGTTGGGTAGTTTCATTTTCCACCTCAGAAACCAATGTCCCAGTGCACAGGGGAGCATAGAATATCTCCAACAATCATAGACTTCTGAATGACGTCTCCCTGCCCCTTCATTTCCCCAGCACCAGTGCAATACTTTTTCTCTACATCGTGGGAGTCCTCATGTAAAAGCCTCAATTAAATTCCGTTTTTTGGAGCTTTTAAAAGACTCTATTCCAGTTTTATGAAACTTACCTCTAAATGAGGAATGGACTCTTTTTAAAAAAGTTTATCTGCTCACAAAAACATTTTTCTTTAGATGGTCTCTCACCAATACAGCAGGGAGAAAGACCTGGCGACTGAACATGCAGCCCTATCTTTTTTTCTAATTTTAGGAAAACATTTATTTCAAAGTGCTTTTCAAAACTGATAAAGAAGTTCCAGCCACTTTCAGACTAAAGCCAGGATCCAGGCACTGCAGAGTAACTTATCTTTTCTGTTCATTTATAAGATTTATTTCAAAGCATATTGAAAAGCTTTTATTTTCCTTTTGGGAGAAGGAAGGCAAAACAAATCTGCAAGATTCAAATATTCTCTCTGCCATAAACTCTTCCCTTCTTCTGGTGAGTTCTACCCACCCCCTCCCATCCTGCCCCATCCATGTACACTCTCTGGTCAAATGTCAAAAATTAATGTTCATTTATTAGGTTCATATAGATTAGTTAAATCCCCTTATGCATTTTCCCTTCACTTCCACAGTTTTATGTGGGATACTTCATAATTTTGAAGTGCCAGAAAAATTACTGTCCATTTAGCATCCCTCTAAATTGCCCTTAAATTTACTCTGGAGATTGAGAAAGTAACATATATGATTAGAGTAACTGCTTAAGGGATTAAGTTGTGTGTGTCTTTGAGCATATACTTAGTCTGGAGAAAAACAGAACTAGTTGTCTAGATGTTCTTAGGTGATTATCATGTGTCTTCATTTAGGTAGCTTCCCTGTCAGAATATCTCATTGTGTTTTTCAGTTACTTATTTGTTTAATCTCCTACTTTGCTCCCACCTCCTAACTCCACTCCACAACTTGTAAGGATCATTAATATTACCAAGAAGCTTCTGAAAAGCATGATGAATATACTTGTGAATCTACAGAGAACTCCTGGTACACTTATGACCCTGTGAAAATGCAAATAACTAGACAGTTACTTGAAATGAAAGTTAGGGCAGATGTTAAGTTTACATTCCTTCCTCCAAAATGCAATCTTGGTTGAACATTAGAAAGGTTTCCTTCAGCCTAATCTCCTCCAGGGCAGTGATTCTCCTACTCCAATCAGAATGTCCTGGCTAACTTGCAAACATCAAGTTTCCTGGGCCCCATCCCAGTGGTTCTGGTTCTGTAGCTCGGAGGGAGAACCTGGAAATATACGGGTGTAACAAACAGCACTCACCCCTCTCACCCAACCAAAATGATTCAGATACAGGTGGGACTGCTCTTTAAAGAAATACACTCTAGGCCAGGGGTTCTTAACTTTTTCTGTTCCACAGACCCCTTTGCCAGTCAGGTGAAAATCATGGACCCCTTACTAAGTCTATACTATACTGTGTATTATTTAATAAATATATCATACCCACACCAGCATGTCCCCACAGGAATCAAGTTTTTTTAAAATTTCAATTCAAACTTACAGACCCACTGTTCAGGGCCCCTGCTGGGCTCTCAGCCAGTGGTTCTCAAACTTTCCCAGGTATCAGAATCGCTTGAAGGGCTTCTTAAAATGCAGTTTTCTGGGCACCCCCTCTCAGGGTGTGAGCTGAGGATATTCATTTCTAACAAGTTCCCAGGTCATGTGGATTCTGCTGGTCCAGGGACCACACTTACAGAACCACTGCTCAACACAACATCAAACACAAGGTATTCACAAAGCCTTCAGGGTCCTCCTCAAACCAGCTCACCACCTACCCTTCCAGTTTCATCCCACCACCTACTCTGAAGCGCCCTACAGTCCAGCTATCCCAGGCTCCCTGAAGCTCCTTAAAGGTTCAGACATCTGTCTCTGCGTGGGTTCATGGCTCTGCTTATGTCTGGTTTTCAAGGCCTAGCACAAATGACTTTTTCTGAGGAGCCTTCCACGCTCCCCACCCCCAAGCCAAAATAATTGCTCCCTCTTCCACATCTGTATTATCCAATGTCTGGCAGGAATTTAACTAATTGTGTATGTGTCTGTCCCCACCAGATATTCTTCCAGACCGGGTCTCAGATAGCTTAGTAATCTCCCTAAAGGTAGCAGAAAGCATGACCTATATCCTTTAACACAGTGATTCCTGAAGGATGATCTGTGGACCTATGTGGGGAGGGGGGAACCCTGAGATCCTTTCATGGGGCGCACAAGGTCACAACTATTTTCCTTATAATAAAGACATTTCACTTGCCTTTTTCACTGTGTTGACATTTATACTGACGGGCAAGAGTACTAGACACTTTAGTATAAATCATGACAGCAGTCCCATACCAAGTTAGCAGTCATTGCATTCTTCACAGATATGCTTTCAATGGTTAAAAAAAAAAAAACACACACACACACACATTCTTAGTAAGTAGTAGAATTTATATTTTTATTACATTTCACACCTTATGTTCAGAACTTTTTTATACTGTGTGATGAAACCCATTTCTGGTACTTTGCATTGACTGCCCTTTGGCAAACTAAAACAGAATTCCAATGCCGTGACATGTCCAAATCAAGATACCATCATAGGTGCTTTCTCACCAAAGTCAGCTATTGCTGATCCTGTTGTCTGGTCATGTGGCAAAGCAAGATGGCTGCCGATCTCTGCCAAGGACTCTGTCTTTCCCAATCCTGGCGGGACCAACAATGACCCAGAATCTTCAGGAATCTTGGGTCACCTCACAAGGCAAAGAGCCAAGACCAGATGAAGAGCTTGCTGAGGGTAAAGGGAACATGGAATGGGTAGTGGAAGAAGTTACCAAAAAATATGAACTTTGACCACATGATCAGTTACAGAAATGAGGACTGTAATGGCCATGAATATTTCTTCCTTGTTTTGTCATAGATGTGTTTATATATGTACATAAAATGAACACCTTTGTTTTCTTCTCTATCTTTTCCCTTATTATATGACATAAGTTGTGTTAGTTTCATGTCATCACATTTAAGAAGGTCAAGTTTAAGAGTGAATATTACCCAAGTACTTGTACCCTATTCTGGAGGGAATTAGTGCATTTATGATTTTATGCAAGACAGCTGACTATTGTTAGGCAAAAAATATATATGCTTGTTAATGTTTTTATTTAGAGATTAAGTATGGTTTAAAGTGATGTATATAGCTGCCAAGTTGACAAGGGGTGGACTGTGATGGTTAGGCTCATGTGTCAACTTGGCCAGGTAATGGTGCCTAATTGTTCAGTCAAGTAAGCACCATGAAAATCATAATATAAGGGTATATCCTGGACTTTAGTCATGATTGCATGGATGGATGGTTACATCTAGAATCAACTGAGGGGATTGCCATCAGCAATGAGTAACATCTCATCCAATCAGTTGAAAACTTTAAAAGAAGTGAGGTCAGGATTCAGAGAGAGAATTCCCATCTCTACTTGAGACAGTCAGTGTCCCCTGGAGAACTCTTTGAGGACCTTCATAGGAGTCCCAGGCTTGCAGCTTGCTCTATGGAATTTGGACTTGTATATTCCTATGCTCACGTGAGACAATTTCATAAAATTTCATACTATTTACAGATATCTCCGGTCAGTTCTTTTTCCCTAGAGAACCCTGATTAATACATTTTCATAAAGCACTTCTCCCTCACGCACAAGTGTAATGGTTCTCCAAAAGAAAAGCATTTGGTGATTATTTGACTTGCAGACTAAACTACGTTTTTTTTTGTTTTGTTTTTTTAGTGATCACTATTTCCACCTAAAAGAAAGAATAGGACACAAACTGTGATTATTAGACTTGGGTATTTGACAGGGGTTAAGGAAAACAACAGACAGAATTTGTTGCCATTGATAAAATTTGAGCTATCCAGAGAAAAATAGAAATTTGGAAAACTTGAATCTGCCCCTGGAAGCTTCACAGCTCCCCAATCCTTGAAGATGTAATGATATTAACAACTATGATTTAGTGATATTGTATCATGAAATGTGTCATCATTTGGAAGACCATTATAATTCAGGGAACAAGTATTTGCCAAATGACCAGTACGTGATACAGAATCATGTATGCATGAAAGATCCACTCAAAGTACAATACAGAATAATGCGTTTTTATGTACCAGATTCCCAAAAGTTCACTGGTATAGTTTCAGACAACACATTGCAACTTACCTTGAAGAAACAAACGTCGAGTTCTGGTGTTACAGCAAAGTAGAATATCCATAATTATCTAAATAGTTTATTAAAATACTTTTTCCCTTTACACCTACATATTTGTGTGAGTCCAGCTTTTTTTTTATACTTCAAGCAAAACATCATCTTACAATACAACAGACTGAATGCAGAAGCAGATATGAAAATCCAGCTGTCTTAAGTAAGCCAGACTGTAAAGATACATGCAAAAATGCAAAACAATGTCACTTCTCAGGAAGCGGATTTGGCTCAACTGATAGAGCATCTGCCTACCACATGGGAGTCCAGGGTTCAAATCCAGGGCATCCTGACCCATGTGATAAGCTGGCCCACGTGCAATACCGATGCACACAAGGAGTGCCATGCCACGCAAGGCTGTCCCCCGTGTAGGGGAGCCCCACACACAAGGAGTACACCCCATATGGAGAGCTGCCCTGTGCGAAGAAAGCACAGCCTGCCCAGGAGTGACACCGAACACATGAGAGCTGACGCAGCAAGATGACTCATCAAAAAGAGACACAGATTCCCCATGCCACTGACGAGAATACAAGCAGAAGCAGAAGAACACACAGCAAATGGACACAGAGAGCAGACAACGGGGGATGGGGGAGGGGGGAAGAGGAGAGGGAGAGAAATAAATAAAAAATAAATCTTTAAAAACATAAAGTCACTTCTCATATAATGGTTTTGTTTTGGAAAATATAGTTTGTTTCTTTTGAAAAGAAAAAGCACATTGCTTATGTTAACATGTAATAAGTTTTATTCTTATTTTTTAGGTAAGTACATGCAGAACTATTTTTTAATATTTTCAATTTTAAATTCTAATGTGGCAATTATTGTATGCCCATAAATAAAAGCTCTTTGGCGCTCTTGATAATATTAAGATTATAAAGGAGTTCTGAGACTTAAAACTGCCACTTTAACCTTTCTGCAACCAAAAACTACACAAATACATGTGCCTTCCCGAGCATAATATCTGACAAGGTGTCCCTCAACAAAATCATGAAAGGAATGGCCTGGCATTTGCCTTCATTTTTTTATAGGGTGATGGTTGAGCAAGGGGTGGAATCCTCTGCTCTTTTCCTGCACATACTGTCTCACCCAGCCAGGCATCCTATACCTGTTTTCTGTTAGAAACCAAAATGTTTAACTCATTGTTTCCCATTACAAAGCAATTGGCACTGTAGGTCCTTTGTCTCATTTTGGAAGAAAGGGTGATTTTTTTTCTAATTAAAGAATGTCAAGCTCTGGCTAATTTGTGAGGGAGAGAGTGTTTTCTGAGACTCTGATATTGCCATAGGGAAAGGTGCTTTCTTTCTGTAGCTTCACCTTTAGCCCTTGGCCCAATTTCAGGGATGGGTGTAGGGCATGGAGGCAGTATTTTCCTAGTAATGAGGAAGAGTGCATGGGGTTGTCCTTAAAATGTCTCTAAAAATATTTCCCTGGTCCTGGTATTAACTAACACACCTATCCTTGGCTCCATACCCAAGAAGGGAGACTGAGAGGAAGGACAGTAAAGGAAAGATGTAGAAGATAAAAGGAAAGGAAAAAGCAGGAATGGAAGGAAGAAAGAAAGGAAAGAAAGGAGACATTAATTAAGGAGCTACTTTGTTTTTGGCACTGTTACATATTTTCTCAATAAAGAGGAAATCAAGTTGCAAAAAAGTTGTGTTATTGTCTTAGTTTACCAGCCCACTATGACAAATACCACACAGTGGGTTGGTTTAATTTATTGAACTTATTGGTTGATGGTTTTGAGGCTAGAGAAGTCTAAAATTGACTTCAGCAAGGCAATGCTTTCTCCCCACAGTCTGTAGCCATCTGTGACTGACTGCTGGTGTTCCTTTGGCTTCCTGATGTTGAATCTCTGACTCACATGGTGTCCTCCCCTTTCTCTTCTGGGTTCCCACTGACTTCTGGCTTCTCCCTATGGCCTGCTATGACTTTAACTTCTGACTTCTTTCTCTCTCTCTCTCCAGTTTCTTTTATAACGCCTCCAGTAATCCAGATTAAGACCCAACCTCATTCAACTGAGTCAAACTTTAACTAAAAATGGTATCTTCAAGAGAACCTGTTTACAGTGGGCTCACACCCATAAGAATGTGGGCTAAGATTAAGAACCTGTCCAAAGTGGGGGACATAACTCAGTCTATCACAGTTATTTTCCCATTTTGTATCTAATAAAGGTACGCCAGATTATCTCTCCCAAACACATGTTCTTTCCACAATGCTATGTTACATCTTCTCAAAATGCTCAGAAAATTTTAATTTATAGTGATTGATGGTAAAATAAAGCAATATAACTTCCACAAATTAGTATATCTCTTCAAATACTTTCACCCTCTAGAGTGCGGATCACCTAAAGAGGTCCCATGCCCTTTAAAATGTATGAAACTAAGATAGGAACATCTGGCAAATGTTACGCAAAATTGTACTAGGGTTATCATAAATAAAATCACCGAGGTTCAATTTTATTGTAATTTTATTGTGTTGATAACACCTATTGAAACCAAGAAATGAATGCATTTGCTGTTCGTTCTTGGGAAAATTTCACACTAATACTTTGATAGATAGAAAGTGTTTTAAAGGGCTTGCTGAGTGCCAAGCACAGGACTTGGAGTTTTCACAAACATGTCGGTCCTACAGGTATTATTATTCCCACTTAACAGGTGAGGAAACTAGCTCAGAGAGATAAGTGATTTGTTCAGTCAAATAGCTCATGGATGGCCAACTGGATGGCAAATCAAAATATTTTTACTCACAAGCCCACATCATTAACCTCTAGCTAGCATTTTGGTAATTAGATATATAATATTGACTTTATCCTAAATCTGGATCATTAGGCACAATAATTAAAGACAATACTATTCTTCTCTTGAGAAGTTGTCAGTATATGCTACAATTATTACATTTTAAATTGAGAGTAAATTATTTTCAAGTCATTTGCAACTGTAGCATATCAGGAGTCATATAAAACTCTCCCACCTGCTGTAAGATTGAGTTAAACTTTATTCTCTAATAGTAGCAAAACCAAAATTAATAGCTAACCACTAGTATGTACCTGACATCATTCTGAACTTTCATTTAATATTATTTCCATTCTTTGGATGTGTCTGGGCTCAGAGAGGTTAAGTAACTTACACAAGATGCTGAAGCTAGTGAATGAAGAACTGTGATTCCAACCCAGGCCATCTAGAGTCAAAGCCTGGGTTCTTAAATAAGGAGATCTGCCTGTTAATGAAAACAGCACTCGCATTTAAGTTAAAAAATAAAGGAAGATTTGAGACAACTGGCATGGACTCATCAAAAATGCCAATGTCATGAAGGTAGGGCAATTATTCTACAATAAAGATTAAAGAGACAGGATAATCACTGCAAAACATGATCCTTTAATGGATCCTGGACTGGTAAAAACACACATATGCCTACTTACAAAGGATTTGGGGACACTTTTTCAAATCAGGGTATGGACTATAAATGAGATATAATATTGTCTCAATGTTGAATTTCTTAAACAACATCATAATATTGTAGGTTATTTAGGAAAATGTCTGTGTTCTTACTAAAAGTATTCAGGGATGCAGCCATCTGAAATTTTCCATCAAAAAGAGTAGGGGGAAAACATATATTTATATATCTATATCTACCTATAAAGATAAATATACAAATGGAGTGAGAAAGCAGAATGATATATATATATATACACACACACATATACAAGCATATTTATATATGTAGACACACATATATATACAATAAATGAGAGATAAAAACAATTGTGGCAAATGTTAAATAATTGTGTGTGTGTGAGTATTTCTTTCTCTCTCTAAAATCCAGGAAGCATTCCCTTGTTAGCTTTTCAGTCTTTGCCTGGCCTCTATTTTCCTCCTGTGCCAACTTAGATATGAATGCTTGCAAGATAATTGGCATTTTAAATCCCAAATAGACTGATGCCTTTCTTACAGTTCTACGCTCCCACTCCTCAACCCCCCACCTCAACAGTTCATTTTTGTCACTTATCTTTCTTAAAAATGGCAGTTTTTCGATGGCTCGTTCTGGCTGAGTCATACCTTTCTGATACAGATAAGGTTTTCTTAATTCGGACGTGCTCTGCTCGATAACATCCTACTTACTCGTGTGAGTGGTAAAAAGAGATTCGCTGTGGGGGTGCTTGGCAGTACCTTAGAGGTTTAAAAAAAAATCCCCTGGAGTTTTGACACTGAGCAGAAATTTCGTGAAAGATTGCCTTTCTACAATATCATTGTACCTGGATTCTAAACTCTCATCTTCCACGGCTTTTTATTTATGGGAAGAAAGCTAGTTTCTGAATTTGATATTTTGTGCCTATTTTGGCTCTGTTTTGGAAACTACCCTCTGTCTCAAAGCACATTCTAAACTCTCCTGAGAAGCTTTTGTAGAAATGAGTAGTACTTGTAGTTACCACCCTGTGTACTTTTGCAGAATCGTATATGTAAGTCCTAAAGAAAAATAAGAACACTGCAAACTATACCTGTGTTGTCATGAAAAGTAAAAATGTGTTCTTTATGAGACCTAACTGATTTTTCAACAAGTAGATACTTTGCTTCTCTAGCCTGTCAGCATCAAGGAAAAGACACACACCCCCTATTACCTATAACTTTATTATTACCCTTTGCTGATAACCATGGCAAACTGTAATTCTTGCTTTTGGTCAATTGGCTTTTTTTTCTTTAATCATCTAAAATCAATTTCTTAGTGGCTTTTTTAAAAGGATTGAAGTAGAGGACTCAAGGGTCGACAGAGGAAGAGCTATAACAAGTGGGCTGGCTTTTCAAAACATGCGAAGAGTATGCTGGAGACAGGATACACCACGAGTCAAAATCTCAACTGCACACAGCAGCCAGAAGAGAAAATGAATTAGTGAAGCAAGTCCGAGAATTAAAAAAAAACTACTCTTCTCTTTAACAAAAAAAATCATAATCTTTCCATTTGGTCCCCTAAAGACATGGGACCCAACCAGTCTATCTTTTGTTTTCCCACTTTCAATAGTAATCTACAGAGAAATATTTTTGTAGATTAAGGAAAACAGCAGTGCAAGTGAAATAACAAATGGCACCTGACATGTTGTCATTCAAGGTCAGGGAGCAACAGAGTAAGGCAGAGATTAGGGTAAATAGGAGAGGGGTGATGTCCCTTAAGAAGGAAACCACAACTTGATGCAAGTAGGTTATTGCCCGGTGGGAATGTGATCCCCATGGAAACAGATTCTGTTTTCCAAGAAAAATGCAAATACAGATTTTATTGTAAAATCTCCCAATTTTAAAATTTTGACCCAAAATCTTATAGACCAAAAAAGAAGTCTATGGACTGCATTCGACTTCATTGTAAAGCTGTCATGCATGATCTCTGTTTTGCATGTTTTTAAAAGTGATACTGTATCAGATAGGAAAAATTAAACTAGGCATTTGGCTTAAATTGCAATAAAAGCATTAGAGGTTAAACGTTCTGAAAAATATTACTTCCCGAAGATATATGTAGTTGACACAGGTGGTTATAGTCTCGGCTTTAGAAAGGCGTTGAGAGAAGGGCAAACATCAGGGCAATTTCGAGACCAGCATACTTTGAAGCATAAAGATCGCATCATGATCAAGGCCCTGTGGCCTTTTTAATTCAGGAAGAGAATAAGCCAGTTGACTCAAGCAAACGAATAATTTCCACTTGGCCTCATAGCATTGAACAACCGAGAGTATAAGTGCCACATGATAGAAAGCAGGTTGTACAACTACAGAAAAACAGATCAACCTCCTCCCGAGTACAATTTATAATGGGTGCTTCACGAATCTCCACTGACAGTTCTGAGGTCTGCCTTATTGTATAAACAAACTGTCCTTTCAGTCCGAACGAGCGTGATGTGTTTGCCTTGGCAGCCATGTCCTCCCCACGTAACGAGCCCTGGCACACAGGATTTCTGTGAATCACCCGTCCTCTCCTTGAATTATTAGTCAACAGGAGGCAGGAGAAGGGGTGAAGAGGCCAAGGGGGAGAAAAGTGCTCTCCACTCCGACAAGTTGATCTGGTTCGCTGTTTGTAAATACTGATGTAGAAATTAGTCTATACTCGTCCCACTCCTGCCACATGGAGCAAGAGTTGGTTTCATGATTTCAGCCAACAAAGGAAGCCCGCAAGTATGGGAGCAGGCGAGCGAGGGCAGGGAGCAGCCGCTGGCTGTGGTTTCTTTGGCAGGAGCTGGTGAAACCGCCAGGTTGCCAAGTGTCCCAGCTGGGGCTCAGTTCCTCTCAGCACCCATGACGACTTCTCTGACTCCATAAGGAAGACGTTTGTTCAATGTAACATATGCTGGACAGAGAGAATCTCCTTTCTCATAAAGCATTTTAAAGAGAGAGAGAGAATTTTAAAAAGCAGGTAAAATGATACTTCCCAAGCCTTGGCCACGCCTTTCTCAGTTTCCAGCAAAGAGGTTGGTGGTTGTGATCATTTACTCAGAGAGGGTGTTGACATGGTTTCAGCACCTCTGAACCTCTTATACTCCTCCTCCTCCTGCCTCTTGCCCCTACTGCCTCCACCCCACTCTAAGGGCACACCTTACACAGAGAAACTTGCCTCCCTTTTGGATGGATGGATGGCTGTAGTTAATCGAAGCAGGCACTGAGAGCACCTGAAAAAGGCCAGCTGAAACTGCAAAAAGAAGCAAAGGCAACAGGCCAGCAGTGGAATCAGGAGAAAGGAAGTGCTCTTCCTCTTGCCGCCTTTCCTCTTTTTTCTCCCCCCCCACCCCCCGCCCTGTCCCCCTGCTCCCATTCTCCATCAGTCCTTCTCTCCTCTCCCTACTCAGCACTGAAGTGGCTGATGCGTTGCTAATACTTGGTGAGAAACAGCACCTGGGGAGTGTGTTTCCCTCCCAAACGGCCCATCCTGGGCCCTCTGTTCCCCACAAACTGGGTTACTAAGGTGTCTCTGAATCTTTTTGACCTGAACCAGACCCTACACAGTCACACCCCACCTTGAGATGCCATTCAATGGAAGTCCACTCTGCTTATGGCCTTGGCTGGGAACCTTTGACAAACCCCCAAATATTTCCTCTGACATGACATTAAAGAGTGACAAAGGCAAGCAGAACACCCGTGTAGCTATACCCAGTCATTATCATTACCAGCAACTTTTGGACGCTAGCACAGAATTTCAGGTTATGGAGGAAGCCTGCATAGCATCTGCTAGATGAAAGCATTGTTTTCTTAGAAGCATGGCCCTGAAGTCCTGAAGCCAGGAAAATACCCTCCACTTAATTTCTTTCTGTTTGGAAGTACAAGAAAGAAGAGAGAAATTGAGAAGAAAGAAGGAAGCAGGGGCTGAGCAAGTTCTTGCTTTCAAGCTGAAAACCAAAGAAAAGGAATTAAATAATAATAAAGATAATAACAGAACCTCCTAATGTCATTTTTTCACGATTGTGTTAAATGCCTGACCAGGAAAACCCAAGAGAGGCTGTTTTTCATGCTGGGATCCAGATGGCAAAGCAAGCTGTACCCTGATGCACAGAAAGCAGATAATCTGCCAAGCAGATTCAACTCCTGAAGTCATTGATTGCCTGGGCCAGTCTCTCTGACACTAGTGGAATTCCAGATCCACAAGGGTTTCTAACTGGGCCTTTCGGATGTTTACAGAGGACTGGCTTCCTTTGACTAAGAGGGAGACCTGGCTAGAGGTCTTCAACCCATAAACTAAATTGCCCACCCTGGGTGTCTGACAGATGTTAGACTCAGAGGCCTGTGATGTCATGGGGCCTGCCTTGCCTGGTAGTGTGACCTTGGAACGTCCTTCCACTTCCCTGGGCCTCAAGCACCTCTTCTCTAAAAGAGTCAATTGATCAGTGATTATCAAATATTGCAACTGCAGCATAGAGTGAAAAATACATTTTACTTCATGGCCCAATATAAATAAAATTTTTATTTTACTCTAATTATTTAATTTAATGATTGTAATATGTATATTAAATAACTGAAAAAATAGGAAACAAAATTTACCCTAACTACCTGCAATATTCTCAGATATTTTTTATTCTACTTTCTCTCTCTCTTTAATGCTGATCATGGCTTATTATATCAATTTCATGATCCCCCCCCCCAAATGGGTTATGACCCACAGCTTAAATAGAGTATGGATTAGAGTGGACTTACTGATATTCTATTCATGAACTACTGAGATTAGTAATAGAAGAAAATGTGGCATTGGTGTAGAGAAAGTGGCCCTGGTGGCTGCTGGGGGTAGGGAGTGGGAGGAAGAGATGTGATATGGGGGCATATTTGGGACTTGGAGTTGTCCTGGGTGATGCTTCAGGGACAGTTACCAGACATTGTATGTCCCCCCATGGCCCACTGGGTGGAACATGGGAGAGTGTGGGCTATGATGTGGACCATTGACCATGAGGTGCAACGATGCTCAGAGATGTATTCACCAAATGCAATGATGATGAGGAGGTTGTTGTTAAGGGGGGAGAAATGGGGTAATGAGGGTGGGGGGTATATGAGGACCTCATATTTTTTTAATGTAACATTAAAAAAGTAAATAAAGATTAAAAAAAAGACTGCATAATACAATTAACCATTTTGTAGACCATGGATGGTAGTTAATAGTACAAGTATAAGAATATTCTTTCATTAATTATGATAAATGCATGACACTAATACAAGGTGCCAATGATTGTGTTTTATGGGAACAAAATATACTTAATGTAAACAATACATTGAGTATTACTTTAATAATTTTTCATCAACTGTAACAAATAGTCTACACTAATGCAAAGTGCCAACATTTAATTTTTATGATTGTAAATCTATAATTTCCTTATAAAAAATATAATAATTTTTAAAAATCTCTGATCCAGATCATTCATTCATTCAACAAATATTTATTAAAAATGAACATGTGCCAGGTTGACAGATACTGTTCTAAGTTCAGCAGTGAACTAATAAGATAAAAATACTTGCCTTCCTTGAGCTTATGTTATAAAAGGAAGAGGCAGATTATATATAAATAATCTGATTTATATATAGTCTGTGTGTGTATATATAGAGAGAGAAAGAGAAAGTATTATGTGATGGGATTGAATCATGTACCCCATAGAAAGCATGCTCAGGCCCCCATCCCTGGTGATGGGAGTGTGAACACATTTGTAAATAGGACCTTTGAAGATGTTATGAGTCAAGATATGACAAAACTGAATGAGGGTGGGCCTTAATCCAATGTGGCTACAGTTCTTATAAGCAAAGGAAATTTAACACAGAAAAGAAGCCACGGGGAGCAGCCTGAAGCACCAGTGAAACCAGAAGAGAAAGGAAAGGACCCTGCCATGGGTGTTGTCATGGAAAAGTCAGGCAGCCCTAAAGATTGCCAGCCAGCCAGAAGATACTGACCTCAATAAATTCTTGCTGTTCAGCCAATCCATGGCATGGCATTGGGAAACTAAATATTTACCAGCTGTTTTAGCAGCTGGGAAACTAAAACACTGTGTATGCATACCAATAAACTATAAACTATATGCTATGTCAGTAGTGTCACCATGTCTCAGTGCCCCACCTCTTACCCTGGACTTCATCATTACCCTGTGGTCTCTCCTTTCAACTGCTAGTATTTATATCTCTTTGCCTTGGGAGTTTTCCAAAGTCACCTTATTTGTCTACCTTGAAGAGAAGTGCCTAGAAATTAACACCCCGCCCCCTAGCAGTCCACAACCAATGACTAACAGAAGCTGGCTCCTTCCCCAATTTGGTGGGGTAACTATGAGGCATCTCCGCAATAAATCACTTTCCCTTGAATTCTTTCCATAAGGTCTGCTTCTAAGAGAACTCAAACTAAGAAAAAGGGTGATACATGCGCTGGTGAAAAATAAATAGGAAAACCTGACACAGGGAGACTTGAAGGGTAATTAAATGGGCAGGGCAGGGCAGGGCAGGAGAGGGCAGGGCAGGGCAGGAGAGGGCAGGGCAGGGCAGGGCTCTTTGATAGGAAGCAAGTGATATTTGAGTAAAGACCTGAAGGAGGCAGGACAGAAAGACATGTGGACATGGTGGAGGGAGAATGTGTCAGGTATAGGGAACAGCAAGTGCAAAGACCAGAGGGGAGAGTAAATAAACCAGTGATACAAGCTGACAGAAACAAGAGGTGAGTAGGAGGGGAGGGGAGAGATATTATGGGCAGATTTGGATAGATGCTTCTAACTCTAGCATTTTATTTTATGACCATATGTTAATAATTAAGAGTTGCAACTTTTTTTCTTTTTATTTTATTTTTTCTTTTAAAGGAACTTTAGATTACATAAATGTTACTAAAAAATATAGGGAATTCCCATAATCTCCACTCCTTCTCCTTCCCCCTCCCACACTTTCCCACATTAACATCCTTAATTAGTGTTGTATATTTGTTACCATTGATAAACACATATGGAAGTATTGCCACTAACTATGGATTACAGTTTACATTATAGTTTACATTCTGTTCTGTGCAGTTTTGTAAGTTATGACCTGTATCTGTCATTGCAACGTCATGCAGGACAATTCCAATGTTCCCAAAATGCCCCCATATTACACCTATTTTTCTCTCTCCCTCCCCTCAGAGCCTCTGGTGGCCACTGCCTTTTTATCAATGATAAAAGTTCTTCCATTGCTAGTAAAACAATAAGTCTGTAGTAAAATAATAACAAGCCCCCCACCACATCCAACACCCTACACCAGTAATCCTCACCTACCATATTTGCCAAAAGAACTTTCCCGACATTGTAGTTTTAACCACAGACCTGAGGGATGCAACTTTTGGACACCTGATTGAAAAGAATATTTTGTCATTTAAAGTAGGAAAATTCAGGAATGGCAAGCAGAGATGTTGAGAGAGGAGTCAGGGGCTGTGTGCAAAAATTTCAGGACTTCCACCAAGGCCCAACTGTGGGTTTATTAAACTAAGCTCTGCATATGACTTGCATGATTTCCCATTAACTCCTTTTTACAATTTTTTTTTAGATTTTTTTTTTTTTAATTTATCCTCTATATTAGTCAGCCGAAGGGGTGCTGATGCAAAATACAAGGTTTTTATAAAGGGTATTTATTTGGGGTCGGAGTGTATAGATACCAGACCATAAAGCCTAAGTTACTTCCCTCACCAAAGTCTATATTCACTTGTTGGAGCAAGATGGCTGCCAACATCTGCAAGGATTCAGGCTTCCTGGGTACCTCTGGGCTCAAGCACCTCTGTTTTCTCCACAAGGTCAGCTGTAGACTACGAGACAAATGGCTCTGTCTCTCTTCCCAGGGCTCCAGCTTCAGCATCAAACTCCAACATCAAAACTTCAACATTAAAAGCCCCTCACTCTGCCCTTTGCCATGCCCTTTATCTATGAGTCCCCACCCCTTGGTGGGGTGCCCTACTGGCACAAGTGGTTTACATAATTACTTAAGCAAGTAAACCTATCAATCCAATATAATCTAATATGCCCAGAGAAAAGATCAGTTTACAAACATAATACAATATTTCTTTTTGGAATTCATCATTAATATCAAACTGCTACAATCCCCCCCCCCCCCCCCATCCCTCATTGTTTGTGCTCACTGTCTGCTTTCTGTGTGCATTTGTTGTATGCTCATCTTCCTTTTGGGAGACACTGTACACTGAAACCAGGACCTTATCTGAGCCCAGGACCTGCCATGTGGTAGGCAGACACCCAATTGCTTGAGGCACCTCCACTCCTCCCATTAACTAACACTTATTGTCAGGTTTCAGAGATGCCCTGGGAGCTTTTGTGTCTTCAGTCATCAACTGATTTTAAGCTTTTAACTAGCTCTTTCTGGCCCAGTGCAACTCAGTCTTTTGGCCTCAGCTTCCCCATCTAATAAGACGGTACAGACCACCATTGACTCCATTGTGCCCTGTGTGGGGAAAGCCCAGCCATTCCCTTTCTTGGAATCAGGAGAATAGTAACAGTCCGAAGGAGACTGAGAAATAACTTTTAGGTTGTCATAGAAAGAAGAGGACACTCTCATAGGTTTCTTTCTACTGTCATCCAGAAAGCCTGTCTAAACTCTTTCATTGCTTTGCAAAATGGTCATTTTGATTTTCAGGTCCCATTTACTATATTTAAAATTCTTCCTTACTTTGGATAAAACTTCCTCCAAAGAACTTTCCAAGCAACTCAGAAGAATCCAGTCTCTTTCATGGGGCAATCCTTTATGTAACTGGAGAAAACCACCTAATTTCCCTTCTTTTTGCCTGGTAAACATCTTTAGGTCTTTAGAACATTCTTCATAATGACTCGGACACTAACTGTAAAGATTACTGCATATCAGATGCTGTTCGAAGTGCTTTCACTCCAATTATCTCAAAGACTCAAAGCAGTCCTATTTCCATTTTACCTATGAGGATAATGAGGAGCAGAGAGGGTAAATACTTTGCCCAAGAAACATAACCAGTAAGTAGTCTGCCTCCAGGGCTTGTATTACTCACTACTGCTCCTCCCTGCTGTCTCTATACTAACAAACCCTGGACTCGTTAGTGTGAGTCCAGACTAAAATTCAAAACTTTGTCTCCCAGTCTCATGCTCTTTCTACAATATCCCACTACCCTGGGCAGGGAAGGAATGTGCTTGGGTGAAGTAGGGGAGACAAGAGAGGGAGTCGTAGCATGTAAAACCCCCAAATTTATATCCCCTGGAGAACTAGATATCTGCTCAGCTTTTGCTTCTGTTACCAAACGTAACCACCCCTATTTTTAAATGTAGTCAGGAAAATGAACATGAGCAAAGACAAGAAGGCAGTGTCGCCCTGGAAAGGACTTTGACACCCTCTCTAATCCCCACACCAGTGAAGACAAAGTTCTGTGAAGTTTTCACCTTAAACCAGGAAGAAAGCAATGGCCTCCAGCTATGGGACCTTGTCACCTGAGGCCAGATGTGGCCATTGAGACAGTTAGAATTCAGTAGAGAAAGCTTCCTTTGTGTAGCTTTTTTCCTTCTCCTTCAAGGAATTGAAGGGTGCGGTAGGGGGAAAGGGATGAGCTGGGCCCACACAGTTGACCCTGAAAGGGTTCGTTAAGAAAGTGGACTTTCAGGAAGGACTTAAGCAGAGGCAAGAATCTCGGAAAAGGAACCAGTACAGGATGATCCATTTAAAATGAAAGTCAGCTCCTGTCACTCTGATCAAGTTCCCACTGGCTTGCCTGCTCCTTCCCTGGAAGAGTTTTATTCCAAAAAGGCACTGCATTGTCCTTACTTAGGGTTCTGCTCAAGTTAAATAATCATAGAGGCTCATCCTGAGCCCTCTGGCTCAATTTGTATCCTCCCTATCTCCTTAATTTTTACTTCTTGGCATGTATCATCACCTGCCATATGGTTCATTTGTTTGTTTGTAGTCTGCCTCCCCACACAAGAATATACCATGGGGGAGACCTAGAACTGAATCTAATTTGTTTCCTGCTGTATACCAGCACCTAGAACTGAGCCTAGAATTTCTTGATAGGTTAATGAATGGATGAACAAAATTAGGAGAAGAAGAAAGTGTGAAGAAGTTAATAGAGGATGATTGATCCCAATAGTAGGAGACCTGAAAATGGGATATGTAACCTGATTATAAACAGGAAGACGGGGCAAGATGAGAGAAACCCATCAGTCTTCTATGGATTTGAAAATATGAACATTCATCTTGTCTACAAACCAACTGGAGACCTATTTTAATAGCTCATTCTCTCTATTTTCACAAAAATAAATACCAGTAGCTTCATGATTTGCACTAGCTCCAATCTTTACAATGGCTCTGAAAACTATGACAATATTCCCACTTTGCAGATAAGGAAAGAGGGGACAAAAAAATTAAGCAACTTGGATGAGGCCACAGAACTGGTAAGTGTTAGGCCAGGATTTCAATCCATTCCCTCAAGGCTTTTAAATCCCTGCCCTACACCCTACGCCCTGCTGCTTTCCAGGCTATCACAAAGCCTTGCTGGTGACACCCTAGGAAATTCCCTTCAGGATTAGCCCTGAAAGTAAGAAGAGAATAAAGCCATTGATTGTTTGTTTGTTTGAACTCATCTAACATTTCTAACTTTCTGGAGATTCTCGCTAACAGCAGCCTTTGTTATTTTTTTCCCCTCAGAATCAAAGAGTGTTAGAGCAAAAATGGACCCTTAAAGGATATTTATTCCAGGCATTCTCTCTCTTTTTTTTTGCCTTTTTTTTTCTTTTCCCCCTTTTTAAAAGGGTTGTGCGGTAAAATGCACATAACATAAAATTTACCATTTTAACTATTTGAAATTGTAAAATTGAGTGGCATTCAGTATTTTCACAGTGATGTGTGATTATCTTCACTATCTACTAGTTCTGGAAATGTTTCATTACCCCAAACAAAAACCCTATACCCAGTAAGCAGTCTACTCCCTGTTTCCTCCTCCACCCAGGTCCTGGGAACTACAAATATGCTTTCTGTCTCTATGATATGCCTATTCTGGATATTTCATATAAATAGAAGCATACAATATGTGGCCATTTTTGTCCGGTATCTTCCACTTAGTCTAATGTTTTCAAGATTCATCCATATGGTACCAAGTATCAGAACTTCATTCATTTTAATGGCTGAATAGCATTCCATTGCATATATATATATCACTTTGTGTTTATCCAGTCATCTATCAATCAACATATGAGTTGTTTCCATCTTTCAACTATTGGGACTAGTGCTGCCATAAACAATTTTTCAAAATTCATTGCCATAAACAATGAATTTTCATTTCAATGGGATATATATCTAGGAGTAGAATTGTTGGGTCATATGGCAATTCTACGTTTAACTTATTGGGGAACGCAGGTATTCTTTTTTTTTTTTTTATTTAAAGATTTATTTATTTATTTAATATCCCCCCTCCCCCGGTTGTCTGTTCTCTGTGTCTATTTGCTGCATCTTGTTTCTTTGTTTGCTTCTGTTGTCGTCAGCGGCAGGGGAAGTGTGGGCGGCGCAGGCAGCGCCATTCCTGGGCAGGCAGCACTTTCTTTCGCACTGGGCGGTTCTCCTTACGGGTGCACTCCTTGCTCTTGCGGCTCCCCTACGCGGGGGACACCCCTGCGTGGCGTGGCACTCCTTGCGCGCATCAGCACTGCTCATGGGCCAGCTCCATACGGGTCAAGGAGGCCCGGGGTTTGAGCCACAGACCTCCCATGTGGTAGACGGACGCCCTAACCACTGGGCCAAGTCCGTTTCCCAAGGTATTCTTAACCTAAAGCTCATGGATAAGCTTTAGGAAGTCTATGAACTCTTTGGCATTATAAGCAAACTTTTGTCCATATGCAAGCTTCTCTGTGGAAAGAGTTCTTTGCTTTTGCCCAATTTTAAAGGTGTCTGAGACTCCAGAAGGGTTAATACAGATGTAGTCCAATACTCCCATTTTAAGAATGAGAAAACTGACAGCTAGGTAAAGCAAGTAGTGAATTTCAACATTAAATCCAGCCTTTCCTTGCTTCTAAATCATGGATGCTTCTCCACTGAGGTCTTAATGGCAAGTTAGTCTCAAAGTGCTTGATTTCTTCATGATCACCTTACAAAGCTGGGAGACAAGGAAAATAATACAGAGTAGCATTTTTCAAGTCTCCTTCATGTTCATTAATGTTTGGATATGGATAAAAGCCCTTCAGATGTTTTCCCCATTTTGGAATTGAAACTGGAATATTTCCTGGACTTCAAACTCATTTTATAAAGCCTCTACCCAATACCTCTTTTCATGTTTGTTTCCTTTCTTGTGTTAGAAAACTTAAGATCCTCTTATGCTAGAAAGAACTTAATCCTGATCATGAAAAGTTTCCATCCCTATGTGATTCAATACTGTTCACCAAATATCAGAAACCTAATTGGAAATTTTCCCAACAGTGTGTTCCCAGTCATATAGTTCTTCAGTTGTACAGTCTGGAAAATGGAATTTGTAACATCAGCCTGTCCTTATATTTCCCTTCACAAGATAGGGATGGAGAAAGCAGATAAGTCAGAGTCAGTTTTTCCCCCAGTACAAATTAGGCACTTGAGGAGAAACACTCGCTTTACAGTCTCTTGTATTTTATGAGGCTGTGTGCTTTGGGACGGCACTTCTCAAACTTCCATGAGCATGTGAATCTCTTGGTCCTTCCAGCTGCTAAAGCGAATACCCTACAGTGGGTTGGCTTAAACAATGCGAATATATCGAATCATGATTTTCAGACTAGAAGAACTAGGAGAACTCCAAAACTGAGGAATCTACAAGATCATGCTTTCTCCCCAAAGACCGTGGCATTCTGGGCCTAACTGCTGGTGATCCTTGGGTCTTTGGCTTTTCTGTCACATAGTAATGTATATGGTAGCATCCTCTTCCATCCCTTCAGGGGTCCATTGACTTCCAGCTCTTTGCTCACTCCATAGCTTCTCCCTCTGTGTCCCATTTCCTTTGTTTATAAGGATTTCAGCTGCGTTGGATTAAGGCCACCCTCATTCAGTTTGGTCACACCTTAACTAATAACATTTTCAGAGCTCCTAGTTAAAAACAGGACTATATGGCAATATCATTACTAGGTATATACCCAGAAGAACTGAGAGCAGTGACATGAATAGACATCTGCACAATGATGTTCATAGTGGCATTATTCATGATTGCTAAATGTTGGAAACAACCCGGGTGTGCATCAACTGATGAATGGTTAAACTGGTGTATACACACAATGGAATATTATATAGCAGTAAGACAAAATGAAGTAGTGAAGCATATGACCTCATGGGTGAACCAGGAGGACATTTTGTTGAGTGAAACAAGCCAGATGCAAATGGACAAGTACGGTATGATTGCACTATTATGAACTAAATATATTGTGTAAATGCATGGAATTAATAATTAGAATATAGGTCATCAGAAAAAGAATAAGGGTAGAGAATGGAAAGTTGAAGGTTAATCTGCATAGAATTGCTAAAAAAGTTTTTTGTAAATCTTTGCAAATAAATAGAAATGGTGAAAGCAAATATTAATGATATAAAGATAATAATAATTGGATCGGTTAGGGGAAAAATACTTTGTTTAGTAATAGTATTTTGACAATGTTCTTTAATCATTAGTTAAAAAGGTTTAAAAACAATGCAAGTTATTGGTGTAGGGTGAGATGTTACATATGTTTGTAAATTCACAACTATTATACACTTATTGTTTATGTATGCATGATATATTTCAATAAATTTTTGTAAAAATCATAGTGTTTGTAACTAGCAGAGCTATATATGGACATAAGAATGGTTGAAAGGATAAGTCTAAGGATATGTATAAAAATCATAGTGTTTGTAACTAGCAGAGCTATATATGGACATAAGAATGGTTGAAAGGATAAGTCTAAGGATATGTATAAGAAGGAAAGCTAAAAAATGTAACATGGGACTGCTTAACATAGTAAAACCTCACGTAAAATATGAACATGGATGATATTGCGTAAATAAGACTGTTTTTACAAAATATAAATACAAATAAACTAGAGAGATTGAAACAGATTTGCAGCTATGTATGACAGAGGAAGCATAGAGAGATTGAGAGGTAATGAGTTTTTTTGTTTATTATTATTGGAATAATGAAAATGCTCTAAAAATGATTGAACTAAATGCCCAGTTATGTGATTATACCAAATACCATTGATTTTACACTTTGGATGGATTTATGCCTTATTAATATGTATCAATAAAATGGATTTAAAAAAAAAATACTTATACCCCCAGGACCAAGGGGTGGTAGCTGAACATGCCTTTTGTGGGGAACATGATTCAATTTCTAACACTTGAGGACCTTGCTAAAATTCAGATTCTAACCTAGTAGGTGTGGGACAGGGCCTGAGGTTAGCTTTCTGACAAGCTCCCAGGTAATGTCAATGCTTCGGGACCACACTCTGAGTCCCAAGGCAGAGAACCACTCGTCTTAAACCCCTTCACCTGTTAAGTGCTGAGCCAGGCATAAGCATCCTCCATGGAAGCTTGTTAAATACAATTTCTCAAGGGCTTGTCTCTCAGAGACAGGGATTGAACAGGCCTGGGGTGAAGTCCTATGCTTTGGTCAGAGTTCTCTAGAGAAACAGAACCAATAGGAGATTTCTGTACATACCATGAGATTTTTTTTTTTTTTTTTTTTTTTTAAATTTATTTATTTATTTAATTTCCCCCCCTCCCCTGGTTGTCTGTTCTTGGTGTCTATTTGCTGCGTCTTGTTTCTTTGTCCGCTTCTGTTGTCGTCAGCGGCACGGGAAGTGTGGGCGGCGCCATTCCTGGGCAGGCTGCTCTTTCTTTTCACGCTGGGCGGCTCTCCTCACGGGCGCACTCCTTGCGCGTGGGGCTCCCCCACGCGGGGGACACCCTTGCGTGGCACGGCACTCCTTGCGCGCATCAGCGCTGCACATGGCCAGCTCCACACGGGTCAAGGAGGCCCGGGGTTTGAACCGCGGACCTCCCATATGGTAGACGGACGCCCTAACCACTGGGCCAAAGTCCGTTTCCCCATACCATGAGATTTTTTAATAAAATTATCTCATGTGGCTGTGGGGATGCAGAAGTCCAAATTCTGTAGGGCAGGCTGCAAGCTGGGAACTCTGATAACCGTTTTAGATGAATTCTCCAAGAGAAGCTGGCTGGCTAAATAGAGATCGGAATTCTCTCTGACTGCTCAAACCATCGCGTCTCATTTTCAGGCCTTCAACTGATTGGATGAGATGTCTCACATTGCTGAAGGCAATTGTAGCTGTAATTAGCCTCAGATGCAATTAATTTACCGATGATTTAAATCCACAAAATGCCCTCACAGTAACGATTAGGCCAGTGCTCACTTGACCAAATATCGGGGCACCATTACCTGACCAACCCTAACATGTGATCTTAACCATCACACCCTAGAACCTGTATTTTTAATTTCATTCCATGTGGTTCTGATACGTGGCTATATTTGAGAATTACTGCTTTAAAGCAGAGATAAACAAAAGGAAGATGTATATATACCTAACTGTACAGATGATTCAAATGATTGAAAAAAGAAAATAACAAATCACATTTATTTTGTTTTTTTAATAAGAAAGAGAGAAATTAAGTTTTACTTATATTAGCACTGGAAATGACCATTATGCATGCACTCAGTTCCTCAATTTGCTCAACACAAGTCCTGAAGCTAAACAAGATATCTTGAGGATAAGAGGGAGTTCAGCAATCTGGACTCAGATGGGATCTCCCTTCATAAGACTTTCATGCTAATGTGCTGGAGGTGCAGTTAATGTTGGGGTTTAAGATATATTTAGGGGATTTGAATCTCTGGACTGACAATGTGATAGCCAGATCCTGAGCCTCAACAGACTCCAGCACCTACAATCTGATTTATTGGACTTACCACACTCAGCTAAGATGGAGGTGAAGAAGGACAACCACCACACCATGGAGCCTAGAGTGATTACAACTGAAAATGGGAGGATTGCATCCAGCATCCAGGTGGAATCTGAGCCTCCTCTTGACATAAAGGTGCAATGGACACAACCAATCCAGTGTCCACATAGAAGAGGTGGCATTGGATTGGGAAAAGTGGACATAATGGACAAAGGGTATGGGGAAAGGCAGGAAGAGATGAGAGGTGGAGGCGTCTTCGGGACATGGAGCTGCCCTGGATGGTGCTTCAGAGGTAATCACCGGACATTGTAAATCCTCACAGGGCCTACATGATGGAATAGAGGAGAGTATGGGCCATGATGTGAACCAATGTATATGAGGTGCAGAGGTGCCCAAAGATGTACTTACCAAATCCAATGGATGTGTCATGATGATGGGAACGAGTGTTGTTGGGGGGGGGAGAGGGGGGGTGGGGGGGGGGAGAGGGGGGGGTGGGGGGGTGGGGTTGAATGGGACCTCACATATATATTTTTAATGTAATATTATTACAAAGTCAATAAAAAATAAAAAAATTTAAAAAAAAAAAAAAAAAAAAAAAAGAGGGAGTTCAGCAAAAACATAGGGATTGCCATATGCCCCCACCTGTTCACTTATCATTTATCTACTATAGGTCCTCATGATGTGGTTTAGTTGATAAAAGCAAGATCTTTAAAATATGAAACTTTTTAGCACATTGTAACAAAATGGGGAGTGAGTAGGAAAATTTTTGCTACCACGCAAGTTTCCTTGGCAAAGCACTAAAAAGAGTGGTTGGATTAAAAGTGAGTTGTCTCTTGGTGTTTAGCTTTTATGATCTCATTTACATGAAATAATTAAAATATGAAAATTCAGAGTCAGAAGCTGGAATCCAGGTTACCAGGGACTGGAGGTAGGGAATAGGGAGTTAATACCTAATTGGTACTGAGTTTCTGTTTGGTGTACTGGAACATTTTGGTAATGGATGGTGTGATGGTAACACAGCACTATGAATATAATTAATAACACTAAATTGTGTATTTGAAAGCAGTAAAAATGGGAAATTTTAAGTAGTACATATGTTACCAGAATAAACATTTTTAAAAACCACTGAACAGTACAAAACTAAACCCTAATGCAAACTATGGGCCATAGCTAACAGAATAATTATAATTATATTGTTTCACCAATTGTAACAAAGTTACCACAGTAATGCAAAGTGTTAATAACATGGAAAATTGTACGTGTGAAGAGGGAGTATATGGAAACTCTGTACTTTCTCATGATTTTTCTGTAAACCTACATCTTTAATTTTGAAAAAGAATAAAAAAGAATGAGTTGCCTAGTTCCTTTTACAGAAAAGACAATTGCTCCAAAAATACAAATCTGACATACATTATGCTACATTCAAAAGGTTACATACTAAATAATTCCTTTTCTATGACAGTCTGGAAAAGGCAAAACTATAGAGATAGAGAACAGATCAGTGGCTGCTAGAGGATGGGATGGGGAGAGGGGTTGACTACAAAAGAGCATCAAAGAGTTTTGACCTTGGTGAAGCTATTCTATATCTCGATTCTGGTGGTAGTTACATGATTTTGTGCATTTGTCAAAACACATAGAACCACACACAAAAACAGGTGAATTTCATTATTATATTACACTCAACAAAAGTGACTTAAAGAAAAGATTAATAAGTATTGTTGGGAAAAAAAGAAATTCTTCTAGCATTTCTTGTGTAGTTTATTTTCCAGTCACAGCAGATGTTAAAAATCAAGAATTGAAAATAAACTGAATTTAAAACCAGATCTTTGAATTGCTGCATCTCAAAAATATAAGCCAATATCTTAAAAATAATAAAGAAGCATACTTAATCATTCTTCCCATTAAAATTTTGATAACTAATTACTGATATTCTACTTCTTTGCATTTTGTAATACAGTACGTATGTACTACAATACACTAGTACCTATATATAATTTATAAAGAAGGAAATAAGTGTATTGGAGGGCATGTTCAAAAATGAGTTTACTGCTGGATGATAGGTAAAAAACCTTGGCTATGACCTCACTAGTGTAGAGTGTCTCAACCCTAGTGTACATATGGATCACCTGAGGATCTTGTTAAAATAGAAATTCTAATTCAGAAGGTCTGGGATGGGGTCTGAGATTATGTGTTCCTAATAACCTCCAAGGTGATGCTAATATATCTGATCCACAAAACCACATTTTGAGGAGTAAGACTCACACCACAGAAACTTGAAGAAATCCATGCAGCTATTACAGACACTAACAATCATTTCATTTTATTCAGATTGCCAAGTGTAGCAGTTTGATATGGTTCATGAATTTCAAAAATAGATATTGGATTATGTTTCTAAACTGGTCTGTACCTGGGCATGATTAAATATGATTAGGGCTTTGATTGGGCCATGTCAGTAGGGTACTGAATCCCTACCCTTTGGTGAATGGGTACTCACAGATAAAAGACATGACAAAGCACAGAGTTGGAGTTTCGATGCTGGAGTCTTGGGCTGGAGCTCTGGGAAGAGAGTACACAGAGGAGCTTGGTCATGAGGAAAGAGAGAAGGCCCCAGGAAAAGAGACAGAGCTGTTCACCTGATAGTTTGCAGCTGGCCTGGTGGAGAGAGGCAAAGACTAGAGAGCCTCATAGTCTACAGCTGAACTTGTGGAGAAAACAGAGGTTCTGAACCCAGAGAGAGATGAACCCCGGGAAGAGAGGAACCCAGGAAGCCTGAATCTTGGCAGATGTCAGAAGCCATCTTGCTCTAACACATGAAAAAAGACTTGAGTGAGGAAAGAAACTTGTGCTTTATGGTCTGGTAACTGTACGCTTCTACCCCCAAAAAATACACTTATAAAAACCAACCAATTTCTAGTATTTTGCATCAGCACCCTTTGGCTGACTAATACACCCAGTCTTCCCTTTTCTCTATTAGCATCTTCCCATTGTTTGTCCACACGGAGAAAATGGTTCCCATTCCCAGGCTTATGAAGGGTGATTGTAATTAACAGAGCTGTTTATATACCCCTGTGGGTCTACTTACAAAAAGAAAGGAAACATTGTCTAATAATAGTAGTGCCTTAAATTTACCACAATTTACCAGACACACTCATATACGACATCTCATAACAACCTCAAAATGATCCTCAGCAGTGGAACCGAGGAAGTGTATTATAAATCCATTTTACAAGTGCTCTATGACTGTGATCAGGGAAAGTTTTAAGGAGAAAGTGACAATGAGTCTGTAAGTAGGTAAGGAGGGGGAAGATAACATTCCAAGAAGGCAGGATGATATTCAAACATACTCTACATATGTATTGAGTTACTACCCTAAAGCCCAATAAACCAGTAGGAGCAAAGAGGTTTAAGTTTATTTTGTGAGGAGTTATGCTATTAAAGAATTTTAATGTGAGGAAGTGATATGATAGGATTACTGTGAAAGCATTTGAGCTTGATACAGGCAAGGCTGGTAGAAATGAGACCAGCCAGGTGTTATCCAAGGGGAAGAAGTGAAAATGATGAAAGTATGAAATGAGGCAATAACAGCATAAAGGGAAAAAGAAGCATTTATAGGACTTTGTGCCAGATTGGATGTGGAGTGTGACGAAGGGAACATTGACAGTTAAAGCCATCAGATATGATAAGCTTTTATATCTCAAGCACCATAAAAATGTGCATGTCCTTTGACCTAAGCTGGGATTTTAGGCCAAGGAAAAAACTCCCCCAATGGCAAATTATCTTTCTACAAATATGCTCATTGCAGTAGTATTTATAAGAATAAAAATTGGGGAATGGCATAAATGTCCATAATACAGAATGTTTAAGTAAATTATTTTGCAATAAGATTTTAAAATGGCATAACATTAAACAAAAGTTTTGATGGACCTAAAAAATACTCTAAGTAAACAGTGAGGCGGCGGACTTGGCCCAGTGGTTAGGGTGTCCATCTCCCACAAAGGAGGTCTGTGGTTCAAACCCCGGGCCTCCTTGACCTGTGTGGAGCTGGCCCACGCACAGTGATGATGCGTGCAAGGAGTGTGGTGCCACGCAGGGGTGTCCCCCGTGTAGGGTAGCCCCATGCGCAAGGAGTGCGCCCCGTAGGGGGAGCTGCCCAGTGTGAAAGAAACTCCAGCCTGCCCAGGAATGGTGCTGCACACATGGAGAGCTGACATAGCAAGATGATGCAACAAAAAGAGACAGAGATTCCTGGTGCTGCTGACAAAAGAATATAAGCGGAAAGAGAAGAACACACAGCGAATGGACACAGAGAGCAGACAACTGGGGTGGAGGGGATGGGGAGAGAAATAAATAAATCTTTAAAAAAAATAAAATAAAAAGATTAAAATGCCCAAAGAGAAGTAGGCATAGGATTGATCAGCCATATTATAAAAGAGAAAATGCAAATAAATAATAATCATATAAACTCAAACTCACATAAAATCAGGGCACTGTGAATTAGAACAAACTGACACCATATTTTGTTCATCATATTGGGAAAAAATTGGATTGATACAAAAATCCACATCTGTCAAGAATGTTGGAAACATCCTTTAGAACTGTGTATGGTATTTTGGTAAATAATTTGGGGGGAAGTTTGGAGGAATATATGAAAATTTAAAATGTTCCTACACTATGATTTAGTCAACTCGTTTTTAGGATTTTCTGATACAGAATTTTTAGAGAACAATTTCAATTATCTGTCAACACTTTTATGCTCATTCCCTTTAGCCCAGCATGCCATTTGTAGGTATCTAGCCTAAGGTATGTGTAAATAACAGAAGAATGGTAGAATAATTTATGAACTATGCAGTTATTAGAAAGAATGGAGTAATTCTACCCAAAGTAATATACAGATCCAACACAATCCCAATAAAAATTCCAAAATCTCTCTTCAAATAAAAGAAAAGCCAATCATCAAATGTATATGAAAGAGTATGTAGCCCTGAATAGTCAAAATCATCTTGAAAAAGAACAAAATCAGAGTACTAGCATTTCTTGATTTTAAAACTTATTACAAAGCTATAGTCATCAAAACAATATGGTATTGGTGCAGGGACAGACATATGGACCAATATAATTAAACTGAAACTTCAGAAGTCAGCCCTCATACCTTTGATCAACTGATCTTTGACAAAGTGCCAAGATTACTCAATTGGTAAAGAACAATCTCTTCAAGAAATGGTGCTAAGAGAACTGACTAGATATATGCAAACGAATGATGGTAGACCCCTACCTCACATCATATATAAAAATTAACTCAAAATGGATCAAGGCACTAAATATAAGAACTTGAACTATAAAGCTCCTAGAACAAAACTTAGGGAAGCATCTTCAGGATCTTGTGTTGGACAATTGTTTCTCAGACTTTATATCAAAAGCACAAGCAACAAAAGAAAAAAATAGATAAGTGGGACTTCATCAAATTTTAAAACTTTCATGCATCAATGGACTTTATCATTAAAGTAAAAAGAAAACCTACAAAATGGGAGAAAATATTTGGAAACCATATATCTGATAAGGGTTTAATAACTAGACTATATAAATAACTACAACTCAACAAGAAAAAGACACACGACCCAATTTTTTTTTAAATGGGAAACTCTTGAATAGACATTTCTCAAAGAGGATATGCAAAATGGCCTATAAGCACATGAATATTCTCAAAGTCATTAGCTATCAAGGAAATGCAAATCAAAACCACAATGATATACCATCTCACATCCACTAGAATTGATACTATTAAAAATAAAAACAGAAAATAACAAGTGTTGGAGAGGATATGGAGAAATAAGAATACTCATACATAAAATGGTTCATCCACTGTGGAAAACAGTATGGAGATTCCTTAGCAAGTTATCTGTAGAATTACCATATGACCCAGCAATCCCACTTCTAGGTATATACCCCAAAGAACTGAAAGCAGGGACTTGAATAGATGCTGCACACCAATGTTCATTGCAACATTATTCACAATTGCCAGAAGATGGAAACAACCCAAGTGTCCATCAATACACAATGGAATATTATTCAGCTGTAAAAAGGAATGAAGTTCCTGGTACAACTTGGACGAACCTTGAAAACATCATGTTGAGTACAATAAGTCAAACACAAAAGGACAAATACTGTATAATCTCCTATATGAAATAAACAGAACTTGCATATTCATAAAGTCAGAAACTAGAATACAAGTAATCCAGGGCAGAGTGGAGGAAGGAGAGAGAGAGTCAATGTTTAATTGATATGGAGGTGATGGAAAAATTTTGGCAATAGATAATGGGGATGGAGGCACAACTTCATATATGTGATTAACACCACTGAATCATATATTAAAGAAGAGGGTAATAAAGGAAAATTTTAAGTTTTATGTAAGTTACCACACATATACACAATAACACATAGAACTGTACAACACAATGAATGAACTCTAATGTCAATAATGTGCTGAAGTTAATAGCATAATTATAAGAATATTGTTTCATGATTTGTCAAAGGTACCCCTCTAATGCAAAATGTTAATAACACGGAAAACTGTATGTATACTTCTTACATGATAATTTGTTTAAATCTACAGCTGCTCTAATATAAAAAAAAGTAAAATAAATTTTAGAAGTATCATCTCGGCAAAATTTTAAAAATTTTAAAAAAGGTGAATGAATAAACTGTGGTACATCTTCACAATGGAACATTTTTGGCAATTAAAAAAAAGAAAGAGCCATTGTCAGGCCACAAAAAGACATGGAGGAGCCTTAAATGCAGTTTTCAAATGGAAGAAGCACGTCTGAAAGGCTACATAGTGTATGACTCCTAGTATCTGACATTCTGTAAAAGACAAAACTACAGAGACAGTAAAAAGATCAGTAGTTGGTCGGTGTTAGGAAGAGATAGAGAGGGATGAATTAGTTGAGCACAGGGCATTTTTAGGTCAGTGAAGCCATTATGTATGATACGTGACATTCTCTATTTGTCAAAATCCATAGAATTGTACAACTCAAAGGGTGAACCCTAACATAAACCTAAGGACTTTAATAATGTGTCAGTATTGTTCCATCCATTGTCATGCATGTACACACAAATACAAGAAGTTAATAATAGGGGAAACTCTTTGCAAGGGGACTGGGAATTCCTTGTACTTTCCATGCAAGTTTTCCGTAAACTTAAATCTGCTCTAAAAAAATTAAAACACTATATATATAAAAAAATTAAAAACTATATATATATGTGTGTGTGTATATATATATATATATATATATATATATATATATATAAAGAATGAGGTAAATTCATAGGTCCATAACCTAGAATATATAATTGCATTAAACTTGAAAAAAAAAAACAAATCACAAAAATTATTCCACTTTTTTGTTTCAAAACTATATGCCCATGCATGTAGGAACATGACTATATACATGTAGGAAAAAGACTAGATATGTACCAAAATGTTAACAGCCGATACCTCTGGAGATGGGATTAGATGACAGAAGGAGGGTGTGTAATTTGGAAGGCCTAAATTTTGCTTTATAGATATTGATATCAAAAGAGAGAGAGAGAAGGATAGAGAAAGAGGTAGTGTAAACAGTGTTGGAACCCTGAGTGAGGGTTTTTTTCATTCTTTTAATTTTTTTTTTTAACATTTTTCTATTATTTTAAAGAAAGGACTAATAATAAAGGTCCTCCATTCAGGGAGGAAGAGAAAAGACTGGCCCTGAAAAAGCCAAGATAGGAATGGCCACAGGCAGGCAGAGGGAGTCAGGGGCATAGAGGGATCAGAAAGCTGAGGAATGAGAGCTGCTTTGAGATGAGAGAACGAAGGGGCTAGCGAATGCTCCAGAAATGCCCAGGAGCACACACTAAGAGAGCAGCGCCTGCTTAGAAGTGGCTGAGGCCAGGCTGTAAAGGACAAAGACAGCCATTCTCCACCCTGCATGGACATCTCTCTAGAAACAGAAAAGTCAGGGCCCCACCCCAAACCTCCTGAATCAGAAGCTGTGCAAAAAACACCAAGACACAAGTTGTTTTAAACACTCCTCACATGACTCTGGTCGCAGATCATGTTGAGAACCACTGAGTTAAGGCATTGAGAAGGTAGTGATTCAGGGAAGCTGATGAGTGTAGATGGTTCTTTCACTAATGGAGACAGTGGCCATGGGAGTTGCTGACAGCAGCGAGAGGGAAGGAGAGGTGTGATATGGGGGCATTTTTGGGACTTGGAGTATCCTGAATGATATTGCAGGGACAGATGCAGGACATTATATATCCTGTCATAACCCACTGAATGGACTGGGAGAGAATGTAAACTACAATGTCAACTATAATCCATGCTGTGTAGCAGTGCTCCAAAATGTATTCATCAAATGTAATGAATGTGCCACACTGATGAAAGAGGTTATTGATGTGGGAGGAGTGTGGAAGTGTGGGGAGTGGCAGTATATGACAACCTCTTATATTTTTTGTAATATAATATTTTTTGTAACATTTTGTGTGATCTATGTATCTTTTTTAAAAAGATAATAAACTTGTTACTTATTGTAGCAGTTTGGTATTATTAATGAATTCCAAAAAGAAATATTGGATTATGTTTGTAAATTAGTCTTTTCCTCTGGGCATATGAGATTATATTGGATTCAGAGGTTTACTTGATTATTTCATCAGGTAAACCTCTTGTGTCAGTAGGGCATTGAGTCCCCGCCCCTTGGTGGGTGGGGATTCACAGATAAAAGGCATAGCCAAAGAAAGAATTGGAGAGTTTTTTAATGTTGGAGTCTTGATGTTGGAGTTTGATGCTAAAGCCTTAACCTGGAGCCCCAGGAAGTAAGCTCACAGAGGAAAGAGAAGCAAGACCCTGGAAGGGAGGAACCCAGGAAGCCTGAACCCTCACAGACGTTGGCAGCCACCTTGCTCCAACACGTGAAAATAGACTTTGATGAGGGAAGTAACTTATGCTTTACGGCCTGGTATCTGTAAGCTCCTACCCCAAATAAATACCCTTTATAAAACCAACCATTTTCTGGTATTTTGCATCAGCACCCCTTTGGCTGACTAATGCACTTATAAAAATTTTTAAAAAAAGAAGTGGATTAAATTGTAAAGTCACCAAAAGCATTAGTAGGGTCAAGGGAGAACTGAAGATGTTGATGATGAAGAAGTCAGTGGGGCAGAAAAGATTAACTATGTAAGGGAGGTGCTAGAAAAGGAAAGGGGAAAAGGAACTTAATGCTTTTAGGCTTTCTGTTAGAAGTCAGGCATTTTACACATGTTATCACCATTATTATTCCATTATTTCTGAGGCACATATTATTGTTTCCTATTCACAGTGAGCTAAGTGAAACCCAGAGAAGCCAGATGACTCGCCCAAACAAGGATCCAAACCCATGCCAACATGTGGGCTCTTTCCCCTACATTGGGCCATTGAGCAACATTTTGGAGGCAGTGGAAGGGATGGAGTCCAGGACTCAGCTGGAAAAAAGGAAGAACAAATGCTCTGAGACAGAGACGAGCAAGAAGAGATCACATGTCAGTGTGTGGAAAAGGAAGCAGTAGCAAAACTACTGTGGGGCAGAGAAGATAGTCGAGGTTCACGCAGACTGACTTCATCTCTATAATGCTGGGGCAAAGTAATTCACTGAGAGTGAAAGCAAGTGACTTAGGGACAGTGGCTGGACAACAGAGCAGAAATCCAGTCTTGCCCTTCTCCTGCCCTCAGTGAGATGTGAATTAGTCACTCAACACCCCATCTGCCACCAGCTGTAAAGCATGAGTATAGATGAGCTGAGCTGAGTTCAGCAGAGTGGGGAACCACTAGGACTTGAAGCAAGGGCTCTGTTTCCAGAGCTGGCAGTGCAGATTGACCCAAGGTGATTACATTTTCACCAGCTGATTAAAGCAACTATGGTAGAACTGAGTGATCATTCGCTATGCAAGGGACATATGGAAATGTTCTGCCATTGAAGATCCCATGTTGCCCAGTGGTTGTGAAAACACGTAGGAGTTGCATACCTTCGCAGCCACCCATGAGCAAAGGTAAAGATACCTCAATCACCGTGGGAAACATGTTTGTTCGCAATGTGCATTGTCGCTGAGAGATGCACCTCCCGTCAGCTGAGTGAACATGATGGAGTAGTTGGGTTAATTGTCCAAGGAAATTAAACTGAAAAACATCAGGTTGTTGTTACACCTGTGCAGGAGCCTCTGGGCTTGCAATCCAAATTGGCTGCAGCACCATGGGATTTTCAATGGCTCCCCAAGATTTGGAAACGGCCTGTAAGGAAGGTCATTTGCCAGTTATTCCAGAGTGGCAGTCAAAGCAGAAAAGCCCAGCATTCCGATCTTTTTTTTTTTTTTTGACACTCAACAGACTTTGTTTAAAATATCCCTTGCTTCCCCTCTGGGTTATGTAACAGTCAGATGCAATATTAATTAATGGCATTAAACAGATATTAACAACTGGCTTATTGAGGGATAGCTATTTGATTCAGGAAGCTGCTACTATTTGTTTTAGAACTTTTTTTTTTTTCAAAAGAAAAGATAGTGGTTGCATTTTTGTAATTACCAAAAAAAAAAAAAGTCAAAACCACATACAGTGCTATCTGAAGATAAATCCTTTATTTGCAGAATACAAGAGGATATATTTTTGGTTGCTATGGATGTTTGCATGTTATACTTCTGAGGCAGAAATTAAACATAGCATCCTGAAAGTTTTGGTTTTGGGCATCAGAACAAAACAGAAGCAAAGCTCCTTGGGTCATTGATTGTGTCTATTCTTTTGCCCTTTTCTCCAGCTCCTTCTTCTTCCCAGGGAAGATGAGGTTCAACTCCCTGGAGCACCCCTCAAATATTATCAAGCTGCTGTTCAGTGTTGTTCAGAAATAAGGAAAGAAATTTGACACGGAGACATTCAACATCTTGGCTGCCAGAAATATCATCTTTGAGGTCTTTAGATTTCTTAAGACCTTCTTTTATTATTATTTGGTCTGTTCCTTTTCTGCTGCACTCTGAAAAACGTGTGGCCCTAGTAATCCAAAACCGATCTGGGGCAAATAGGTTATTTCGTCTCCACATCGTTGCTGCATTCGGGCTCCCCCAACTCCCTCCGTCACCTTGTAAAACTGTCAGGCTCTGGACATTTTACGTGCTGAAGAAAATCACTGTTTTGCCTCCAGCAAGGAACATAAATGTTGCAACAACTGACTCCTCCTCTAATGAAGAAAGAGGGAACAAGTGCACCGAGCTGAGCTGCTTCTCGCACAGCTACCGGGCTGGGGACGGTGGAGGAGAGGCTGAAGTCCCCAGACGCGGGCTTCTGGGCTGGGCTTCCCCCACCCCCCTCGCCGCCTCCCACCCCGCTCTCTGCCGTACTCGCGTCCCTCCCTCGCTCGGGATTTTACCGGCTGTTCCTGAAACAGCTCTACACACCATGGAGCGCCACGTCCTTCTGCAGGAAGTGCTTAAGGAATGATACGGCAGACTTTGTTCCCCGGCAAAAGTGAGTACCCCCGGCAGGTTGAGCGCGCTGCGGGCGGGCGCGGCGGCCGCGGCCGAGGGCTGCGGGTTCGAGGCCCGCGCGCGGGGCGCGCGGCGAGCGCGGGAGCCGGCCCCGCCTGCTGGAGGACGCCCCCGGGGCGCTCCCGAGCCGGCCGCGGGGCCGCCCAGCGCCGCCGCCCGTGGGAACGCCGCGGCTTCGCCCGAGCCGGCGCTGCGGCCCTTTTCGGCGGCGCTAAAAATACTATTGCGAGGTGGTTCGCCTCTTCCCACGCCTTACAACTGCACACAGGCACACGTTAGTCTTTTGTGAAAGGCGTCTCGGGGACACCCCGATAGTGAGTTCCGGCGTGTCTGCGGGATTCTAAGCCTGTAAATGCTTACGTCAAAATGAAAAAGAGAAAAAAAGCGGGGAAGGGGTAGAGGCTCGGGTAGGTGACAGACGGACGACGGCCAGGCTTGAGGACCCCTCCCCAGCAGCCCCGGTGGCAGCAACCGCTCGGGATCGGGTGCGAAAACTTTAGGGTTACCCCTGGTGACCTGAAAGGTGCGGCTCCCCCGAAAGGCAGTGGGGAGAGCGGCAGGGAAGCAGCCTCCGGGGTGCACCCTGGAGCGGGCGGGAGGCGGCTGGACCCGAGCAGAGGAGCTCTAGCCGGAGAGGAGCCTGGAAGCGGAGCCGGCTGGAGGAGGGAGAAGGAGACCGCAGAGGGGTCGGCGAGGGGGGCAATTCGGGCAAACTCAGGGACCTGGAGAGAGAAGGCTGCAGCAGGGAGAAGCAAGCGCTGGAGTTCTAGCTGGTTGAGTAGGAAAATACCCTGTTAGTGACCTCTACCTGTATCCCTGGGAAGCAGCCTGCGCGGCCCTAATGACAGCCACAGGCTTTTTATGATCGAACTTGAAAGGGGTTGCAAGGTATTCCGGGGGGAAGAGGGGCGGGGTTGAAAGGAAAAACTATCCGACGTAAATCTGCAGAGATAAATCTGTCTTCGTTCATCAAGTTGCCTGGCAAAGATTTCCCACCTGAGGCTCATGCTTCTTGGCCAGTAGAGTTCTGCTCATCCCAGCCCTGCCTCTTGGGCAAGACACTCAACCTCTCTGTGCCTCGTTCTTGGTGGTGGTGGTGGTGGTGTTCTGCAAAATTTAGGGACATTAATCATTCCTTTTAAGATTTTACACACGCATTCGCAATGGGGTAGAAGTGCTGACGAGGACAAGGAAGAGGCATGGTAAAATTTTAATTGTAATGGTTCTTAATAATTAGGAGTCATGGATTCTTATGAAAATGAGCTATGAGTCCTCTCCCCAGCAGGGATAGGTGCTCATTTAAAAAGCAACAGACATGAAATCTTGCACACAATCCCTGAGGGCTTGTGGAAGCACCTGGCGGCCCTGCAGGACCCCCAGGTGAACACTTTTCCTAAAGGAAGCCTTCCCCTGAGGACCAATAGCAAGACCACTCAGCCTCAGGCTGCCTGGCCGCGGGGCTGGCTGTGGGGAGTAACCCTCTTTTCCTGGGTGAGCTCCAGACACACTGTCCTAAAGGCTGCACCAATCTCCGCCTCCTGGAGGCCCCTCCTCTCAAACTCTTAATGACTCCTCACCCCCAGAGTTGTGATACAAACAGTGCCAGAGAGTCCCCAAAGAGGGTTGCTGTCAGTCTCTGTTCTCTGCTCCTCACCTTAGGAAGAGTGTCCTCAGGTCACCTAGCCATTGCCAGAAACAAAGTGTTGCTTGCTCCCCAATGCACGGTATGAACAACCCTGTACTTTGCCTTTAAGGGACTACCCACAAGGACTCTGCTCTGTAGGACCATTGGCAGTGCCAGCCAGGGATGGGGCGTCAATACCCAACAGACCTGGCTTCAAATCCTGGCGCCCAAACTTCAGCAGGTCATTTAACTTCTCTGAGCCTCACTTTTCTTGTCTGAAAAATGGGCACCAATACTACCTTCCTTGCAAGGTTGTTGGGAGAATAGGAAATAGTGTTTATGTAATGACTGGCCCCTACTCAAGAAACTGCTATTATCAATATTAATGTAGAGTTATAAGTACTTTAAGTAGTCTCATGCTTTTTAGAGCAGTTTACTCTCTCTCCTACAAGGCTTACCTTAGCAGAAGAAGAAGCAAAATCAGTTCTGGTCTAATTATTCCCCAAGATGAGTGATGAGTTCAGAATACAGAGTTGGGTTTACCTCTCCGACCATGCTAACACCTTTTTCAGGCAGAACGCTCTGTTGCCAGTAAGTAAAATCTGTCCAGATTGGCATGGATTCTTTTTTTTTTTCTTTTTTTTTCTTAAAGATACAGAGATCACACAAAGTGTTACATTAAAAAATATAAGAGGTTCCCATATACCCCACTCCATGGATTCTTGACCCATTCTCTTTTAGCTCATAATCTTTAATACCAAACAGCTTGATCTGTGCCTGGAGCTATAAGCAGCTGGACTTGGAAACAGGAGCTGTGCATGGCTGGGTCTATCTCCAGATGCACCGAAGACTGTCTCTGTAGAGAGAAATGTTTCCTTTGTCATCTTTCACAGCTTGGCATGGATTCGGGCAACTCAGCTTAGCCTTTCTGGAGTTCTGGCCCTCAGTTACAAGAGCTAGGATGAAGTAGAAGTGGGGTGGGGTGGGGGGAGTTGGAGAGAGAGATTAGAACCTTAAAAGGAAATTGGATATTGGATACCCTGGAAGTAGCAATTCCAAGGATCAATCAGTATATCCTGGCAATGCATTATTGCATGTAAAGATGACAATATTGATAACTACTGTTCATTGAGCCTCCAAGGTGTACTAAGCACTTTCATATATTACCTCAATAGACTATCACAGCAACACTGCCAGATAAGGATTATCATTTACTAATGAGGAAACTGAGGTTTATAGAAATTTGCATAACTTGCCTAGTCTGCATAGCTCATCAGAGGTCAACAGGGCTCCAAGCCCAGGTCTGTCTGATTTTAACACCTATTCTTTTTCCAGTACCCTCTTCCCCCAAGCTCCCAGATATCAGGAAATTGTGTCCTCTCAACTTGGGATTCTTCTGAAAGGCAGGAATACCCAAATCTTCTGGATGATTTTAAACAATGTGAACATACACTTTGCACATGGTACTAATATTTGCAGTGACAATAAAATCCCCTGTGGAAGAATCATTTTCCCAACCCTTCCCAAGCCCAGTATTAGACTCAGGATAGTCACTCCCCAAACCTCAGCAGGTAAAAACTCAAGATCGGCACTACCCAACCTCTACCACTGACTTCCAAAAAGGTTTGGTTAAAAAGAACTCTGATATTTTCATTATCTATCCCCTTTAGATCATGACACTGTATTTCCTTCCCTGTGAGGAGCATATATTCATTCATTCGTTTGTTCATTAAACAAATGCCTGCTGAGTTCTGTTTTGGGCTAGGCACTTGGGGATAAGGTGAGGAATAAGACCCACCAGCTCCTGGGCCTCATGTAGCTTCTGTGCTGGTGAGGGCAATAGATAGGCAGGTCAATAAATACATAAATAAGATAATTTCAGCTATTGATAAATGCTATGACGGAAATAGAGCATCTGAGAGGTACTGATTAATAGCTTTTGGGAACTGCTTTAGGTAGGGCTTGGAGAAAAATTCCATAAGAAGGTCACCTTTGATTAAAAAGAAAAAAAAGAGCATAGTAAGAGGGAGCTAGCCCCATCAGTGATTGGGGAAAGGAATGCCTTAGTAGAAGAAATCTCAAATTCAAAAATTATGAAGTGGAATACATGAAGCAGCAGGACCAAACGCAAAGATATGGGCCATTTATAAATCAAGTTACAGATTGGATTTTGTATAGGAGAAATTATTGTTTTGAATGCCTATTATATTGCTCTTGGCTGTGCTGAGTGCTTTACACCTATCTTATTTAATCTTCCCATCAATCTGATGAGCTAGTTCTTTTTGTCTTGATTGTAGAGTTGAAATAACCGAGACACAGAGTTTAAACAGCTAGCCCGAGGTCACGAAGCAGGAATTTGAAGTCCTTAGTCTGTTTTGCAACAAAAATCCCAAATTTTTTGCTTAAAAAAAAATGTGGTCTTTGAGATAATCTTGTCAAAGAGCCATAGAAGGAAAATATCAAAAGTATATTAGGGAGCAGAAGTAGCTCAAGTGGTTGATTATCTGCTTCCCATGTACGAGATCCTGGGTTCAATATCCCATATCTCCTGAAAAAAAAAAAGTGTATTAGGTGTTAGATTGTATATATGGTAATAGAATAATTTTTTTTAAAGCCATGAAACTAGTTTACATAACAGTGAACTCTAATTTAAACCATGGACTTTAATTAATAATACAATTATAAATATGTGCTATCATCAGTTGTAACAAGTTTGTCACACCAATGTAAGTTCTTGGTGATGGTGTGGTATATGGGAATCCTGTATTTTAAGCATGATTGTTCTGTAAACCCACAATTTCTCTAAAAAAGTAGGAAACAGTATATTAGATAGCTAAATGCTGACAATGATTTCTATGTGATGTCTGAAATTCCAGCTGGTGCATCTAGACCTGCACTGTCCAGTACAGTTGCCACTAGCTACATTCAGCTATAGATCATTTGAAATATTGAGGTATATTCTGAAATACACAAGATTTTGAAGACCTAGTACCCAAAAAAGTAAAATATCTTATTAACAATTTTATTTTGATTATGTATTAAAATGATAATGGTTTTGATATATTGGTTTAAATAAAAATATTTTTTAAAATTAATTTCACCTGTTTCATTTGTTTTAATGTGGTTTCTGGACAATTTGAGATCACACATGTGGCTTGCTTTATATTTCTCTTTAACAGCTAGACTAGTCTAGACTCTACTACATTGACAAGATATAATAGGAACTTTTCTCCCTTCTTCCAAACATAATTTTTTCTTCTATCTTGCCTCAGATTCCTTCTCAAGCCCCACAGTTCAGATATTCTGTAAAACAGCAAACAAGAGAAAAAGAGGTCCCCCTCCTCTCTCTTCCACCCACCAGTCTGCCTTATCCTGGCGGCAGCTGATCGTTTGAAGTCCACTGCATCATGTTGCTATTACATTTGATGAAATAGACTCAATGGTTACATACGTCCCCAGACACATCCCCTCACTCAGGCAAATCTCAAGACAGTTCCAAACATCCTACGGCTGAAGTGTCGTTTTCAGTCTGGATTTAGATATTTTACCTTTAAATCACTTCCTAGGACAATGCCTTTGTAGGCCCTTTGTGCACTCAGAGTAGGAAACAGGCATTGTTTCATGTTTTTGTGAAAAGTTCATTAAATAAGTCATCTCACTGTAATGATATGTATTTCTCCCTCTGTTCTTTTGTTTAAAATAGCTGACAAGCAGCAGTCTCAGTCCAGAACGATTGCTCCAGGGGCATCACAGAAGGCCCCATTTGGTATCCTTCTGTCCACTAGCTAAAATGACCCTTCAAAATGTCAATGAAGTAAAGAATTTTTTTCCTGCAGTTTAATTTATTTCAAAGGGAAGAGCAGCCAGATTTTGGTATTGTTAGAGGAAGCCGCTGGCGGGGGACATCAGAGGCCTGGATTCTACTGATTGGTGTATTACTCTCAGCCTCTGACTCACAGCAAACCCACAGTAATTCAGAGTGAATGAGATAATGCCACATAAAATTGCTAATGAAGAAATATTCTATCAAAATGTTGGGCCCTGGTTGATATCCTGAGTACTGATGGCTTATATAGATATTTGTCTGTAAAAAAGTTACCTTTATGTAGCTAAAGCAAAGCACTACACAAGATGCTTTTTGAGATATTCGAATCGCATGAATTTATTTCCACTTGAAATCTAAATCTGGGGGGAAATGGTAGTAAAGAAGCTGGCATGAGTGAGTTTTACCATGACTCTATCAACAGAAACACGTAGGCGCTCCCTCTGAAGGAGTTTATTGTCTAGTTGGAGTGATGGACTTAAACATAAAAAAACCAGTAGCAAACCAGTAGCAATGTACTGCAGTATTCTCTAGGTGTTGGATGAGTGACACAGGTAAAATCAGGGTTTTGGGACTCCACAGGGCAGCGTGCCCATAAACCCAAAGGTATCGTGAGATAGCTAAGGTTCGAGATGAGCACTGAAGGATGGAAGCCTAGGCTAAAGACAAATGGAGAGGAAGAGAGCGTATCCAAGTAAGGAAAAATACCAAGTGGCATGTTGATGGCAATGTGCAGGTAAAGACGACAGGAAAAAGAACAGTCTGACTAACACAGTGGCTCCAGAGTCTGACTTTACATTAGAATCTCCTGGGAAGTTTTCAAAACCCTGATGCCTGGATTCCATCCCCAGAGAGTTCATGTAATCACTTTAGGATTTGAGCCTTGGCCATCAGTATTTTTCTTTTTTTTTTTTTCTTTTTTGAGTTCTCCAAAATCTTCTAATGTGGAGCCAGAGTTGAGAATCACTGAGCTAAAACTTAGTATTTTTATCATAAAAATGGAAAATATAATTAAAGGGATAATCAAGAATACAAAGTCTTAACCTTATGGGAAATTTGTATACACATCTTTCTATACAGTCTTTTAAATTCACAGGTAATTGTTCATGATGCTTCTATCTACTTGGATGGTATGGCTAAAAGCCTTTGTAACCAGCTGCTCATTCCCATACTCTGGGCTTTTCAGGGCACGCTGTAGACATACCTAGCTAAGTTTGGGGTTATTGGTATCTCATGGCTGCTTGTATTCACACAACTTTATATAATCATTGAAAAGGGCTTTATTATTATACCCAGTAGTGCCCACAGTAGCTATTTTATAAAAACCTGTAAACTTCACTCACCTTTCCAGTTTTACAAATTGAGAAATGGAGTTTAATTACTTGCCTTGGGCTGGGAGGCAAGCTGGTGGCAGAGATGTCATTAGGATTCTCAGCCACTGAATTCCTCTTGTATTATTTGACTTCCAAAGTGAGCCTGCCTAATCTGATGCTGCTCTGACCTCAGCCATGTTATTGCTTACAAGAATGTATGAGTGTTACAGACCAGTCAGTCTCGGCTGCCAACACTGTGTTAGCAGCCACAAGCAGCCACAGCAGTTCCGTGGGCCCCATCCACACTGTCTTGTCACTTCCATTCAAGTAAAGTTTGATCCCACATACTTATAGCTCCTGCATGGTTTCCTGTGGAAAGTGAAGGCTCTGGTCACTATTTCTGCTCCTCTCAGTCCCAGAACTATTCAGAGTTTTCTTCTCTGACATTCCCATTTCACTGAAAGGATAGTGACTTTTTATTAGCTGTCTGAAAAGGAAGGAGAGCCTGGCATTTTTCACAGCTGCCTTATTAAAGAAAAGAATTTCTTGTATGTATGGAGAGCTGCTAGGTTCATTTCCAGTGATGAGACAGGATTTTCCTTCTGAAGGGTGGTGGAACAAAGCTAGAAACGTGACACCAAAGGGTCCTTTGAACAACAGGAGAGGTCAATTCCATCCCATCCCAAAATGATGGCTTTCTTTTTCCCATGTCCAAGTTCATTACTGATTTAACATATTTCCCTTAGAAAACCCCACCATCTCCCTAACAATCCCTGCTTATAATTTGAATTTTTACTTTTAGTATTTCCTCATGCAACTGTATTATTACTTATTGAATTCAGCTTGCTCACGATCATTTTATCAGTACTTTTTATATATACTGTTCACAGTCCCTCATTCTTTAGCTTATAAAATAGTCTATCAAATGTTTTATCAAAATTGCTTTACCATAGAACACTTTGACATACTAGATTGTTTATAATTTTATGACAAATATTCTGCAACAAATTCTCTTTGACTGCATAGAATTATACAAGATTTTAAATTATTTTCTAAGATGTTCAGAAATAGAACGATATTGGTTAATGTGTATATGGATGTTTAGGGCTTTTGTGTAAATGTGCAAGGTCTACAGACAAAGCTTATATTGATTATCTGCTGGTACTGATGCAGGATGGCTCCAACTCAACATGCCTTGGAAAGGAGTGAAATTCTATTATTAAAGTATGTAAAAAAAAAAAAACCAATTTCTAAAGAGTCTTTAGTTACAGCAAAAGGCAAGCCTCTAGAGCAGTGGTCGTCAATCCTGGCAGCACATTAGAATCATCTTAGGACCTTTAAAAAATGTGAATGCCCTGGCTCTACCTCCAGACCCAATGAATGAAGGTCCTAAGAAAAGGGTCCCAGTCATCAGTAATTTTTACAGTTCTTCAGGAGATTAGTGTGCATCCAGGGGTAAAATCTACTCAGCTAAGATCAAAAATGTAATTTCTTATTTTTATTTCTTCTCCAGGATTGTTTTAGTGCACATGACCCAAGAGAACCATCCAGACCATATTTCTGTTAGCTAGTAACTTCATTATTCTCCTCTTTAGGAAGCATGATTTCCAGCATAATATTAAATTTTTCTACTTCTATAAACAGACCCCATATACTGAGTGGCCCTGCAGAGCCTAACTAAAACTTCTGTGTGTGCAGTTTGGAAAGCAGGTTAACAGAAGCTTGATAATTAAGATTGAAAGATAAAGTTAAGCTTCACTTCCACCCATTTATTAAATTTCCCAATCGCTATGTTGCTCTTCAGTTACTAACACTTGCTTTCCTATCTAGGCCATTTTAAAACCAATTGACTCAATTCCTGTCCACACCCTTAATAAAAATATAATTACTGCAGCCTTCTTTGAGCCCATCATAGGGTAGACTTTACCAAGGTGAATTGGTCAAAAACTGACTAGCTGTGTAATAGTCTCTCAGACCCAAGGAAACATTTGGGTTGGAGAAGCTCCCAGTATCAGACTGTGCTCAGGGAGTGATGAATCCTGATTTGAAAAGAGTCAATTACAAGTCTCCCTAAATATGGAAGAACCTACCATATGGGGGATTCCAGAATCAATCTAAAAGTAATTATCCAGAGTCCAATTAAGTCTAAGTCACCAGCCTTTCTCAGAAGGTTGCAGTAATACCAGAAAGCAGCCAGATTTTCATCCTAGGTTTGGGAACAAGATGTATATACTACTTTTTTCTGGAATTCTGAGTATGGAGGATTACGAGATGAGAAATTGTTAAGGAGACTTCAAGGAGAAGGATGGAAGAGGCCGGCTGTTAGCCAAACATTAAGGGCGTCAGCATATGTGAATTCAGTGCAGTGATATTTCTGGAGGGTCTACATCAGCAGCAACACATAACTGAAGATGAGAGAGCCAAAGTTCCTGCTGTCATAGAGTTTATGTTCCAGTGAGAGGGAACAGGTCCACATAAAGAAACTAATTACCTAATTAAAATAGTTCTGTGAAGACAAATCAAATAAGGTAATGGGAATAGAGTGTGATGAGAGCACCTCTGAGGAGTCGGCATTTGAGCTGACACTTCAACGATCAAGACAGAGCCAAGAGATGGGGAGAAAGGTGGATCCAGGCAGAGGCCCTGAGATCAGAAAGGGCTTGACTTGTACAGGAAACAGAAGGGAGCACAGTGGGGCTGGAGCCTCTGAGGGAAGAGAGGAAGCAATCATGGCTGGCCCGGAGTCATGCGATGGAGTGAGGATTTTAGGTGCTTGAAGAAAATCATTGGGATGTTTTAAACAGGGAGTGGCATGCTTTGTATTATGTTCTGTGTGGAGAATGGAGTATAAACTGGAAGCAGAAGGACAGCCTGGGGGACTGTGCAGGAATGCAAGCAAGGGGTGGAGATGGGCCAAGCTAAGGTGGTCGGTCGGTAGCTGTAGTGGTAGAAGGGATGTTGGATTCAGGGTGGAATCTGGAATTAATGCCAGCATGGCTTGTGAATGGATAGAATCATTAAAAGTGATGCCACACTTAATCCTAAATGATCATTGTCCCAGCCCTATCCTGATGTGGGCCACTGGTTTTGAACCAAATGGAAAAAAAACATCTAGTGATGTTTGGAAATTTGAAATTTTGACATTAACTTATTTAAGCAGAAAAAAAAAAAAAATCCTTGACCAAGGAGAAATTTCAGTTTGCTGCTTTCTACTTCCCAACTATAAAAATTTTATCCTCTCTCTTAAGACCATTCTGATAGATTTTGTTATTTGTGATTACTGTGCTTTTTTCACAAATGCAAGAAGTGTCACATTCATATTTCTGGTTTATCTCCTTCCTGAGTGTTTTGACAGGTTGACTGTTTTTACCAAGTCCTTCGTGCTGTCAGACAATTACCCAGGGCCTTTTGCTGTCAGTCAGTTTCCCCATATAATTTCTAACACTTAGAAATTATATAGTGGGCACTCTATGCAAAGCCTGCTTTTTAGAACTTTATATGTTTCAACTCATTTAATCCTCCTGACTACCCTTTGAGTGGGTACTCATTATTATCCTTTTACAGATGAAGAAACTGAGGCAAAAAAGAGATTAAGTCATTTTCCCGAGATCACCCTGCTGATAAGTAGCAAAGCCAGGTTTTGAACTGAGATCCAGGTTTTTAGCCACTGTGTTGTGGCACTTTTTCACTCTTCCTTAAAGAACATAAGCTGTGAATTTCAAGACTTGTTTCTCCTACGAAAAACCCAAGATACCACCAGGAAGTACTTAAGTGGGACAAGGATTCTGGGAATGGGACTGGCAGGGAGGAGGCATAATTCAGTGCCTGTATGATTTAGCACCTTTCCCAAAAGACTTTGCATCCAAACCATATACCATCTGCTAAGGCAGGAGGATAAACCCTCACCTAGGGAGCAGGCTGGGCAAAGTTGATGAAATGCCCGCACTTCGCCTCAACCTCCCACTACCCACTACTTAACAGTTCCTCTGTTGGGCCCACCTACCTCTATCTTCCTAAGGACTGAAGAAATCAACGTTACTCAATGAGCCAATGCAACAAATTCCTACCTGCACTCTAGGGTCATCTGAGCCTGGCTTTCAGAAACTAACAAAAAATAATCATTAAGTCATTTGTTAGCACATTATTTGCTTAAAAATTTTTAAAGGTTTTTCTCCAGAGTTTCATTAGTACAAGTGAAATAAGCCTGGGGGATAAATATAACACAGTAGTTGATGCTTTCTTTTCTACCTTCCCCTACATATCTGCTTCTAGAAAATTCTTTCAAGTTAGTTGGTTTCCCATAGTCTGCATAAAATAACAGACCTTACCCCCTTCCTAATGACAGTGACAACAATGAATTTAACAGAATTGAGGTTTAAACAAAGACATTCATTAACGCCTCTTTAATTTCTTTAATGAATTATTCAGTAATAGCTGTAAAATGAAGTTAATTGTGATGATTTCTCTTCTATGCTGCAGGTTGAACATCACATATTTCCATTAAATAGAAGGCAATATTTTTCTTTTCTTTCTTCCTTCCTCCCTCCCTTCCTTCTTACCTTCCTTCCTTTCCTCCATTTGCCATAGGGTAATTTCATATAGAGACTGACATGCAGTCATTGGAACAGCTGGATTTATCTAATCAAATGATCAATCTGTTCATTCAACTGCTTGATTTTCAATAAAAGAGTCATTTTTAAATATCATGCAATACATATCAGATATTTCGTATGGTCATGTTCACTTCCAATTTCAAAATTGCAGAGGAAAAAAAGGAATTACAATTGTATTAGACCATAATCTTAATTAATGTAGGAAGACTGAACTGGCAACACCAATTAATTAAAGCAAGTTTGAAAGTCATTTCAAGTCTCTGAATATTTCCTAAATACTTCAGAATCCTATGAATAGCTTAATTTTTAAAAATTAGTTTCAAATCTATAATGTAAATTCCTTCTTTATTGGAATGGTTTTGATTAAATATTCAGCAGAAAGCAAGGGTGGATACATATAAAATGTAGATATGTGTGGATATGTCCTAAACTAAAACCAAGTCATTTAAAAATCAGAGCAATGTGTAGGCAGCTGTGTGGTTACAGGGACCATCTCATCACTTCATTAGGGGTTAAACTAGATGAGTTTTATTTTTCTTTTAGCAACTTTTCTGATTTTACTTTTCATTGGACATCATTGAAACCATAAACCTCTGCAGATTTATGACTTTTTAATATTTCATTTTGTGTACATGATTTAAAATTCAATGGTCCAAAGAGAATTCAATGAAAACTCTCCCTCCCCTGTCCTATAGCCATATAAGAATATGGACCAGATATCCTTTTAAGTCTTTTCGCATCTGGGATGTTATGATTCCATAAAGTCAGAGTTCTTAGTCTATTGCTTTAGGAACACCTGACTCCAGAACTATTCGCACTGACTCCTTATTGGTTCCAGAGCTTCCTTTTTAAATGCAAGGAGATTGTTCAGTGTATTGATTAGAAGATGAACAGGAGCATTTTTGCTGAAGGATTCATCTGTCAAGTATAGAGGAGGAGATGAAGTTTTGTGAGATGCACACATCTCAGTGTGAGTGACGTGTTTTCCATGGTGATTTTACCAGCAATGTAGATGGAGTTGTTAGGTACAAGAGTGAGAGTCTTCTGCAGAGACTTGAGGGATGTTAGGGCTCACTTAGGCCCTCAAAGCTGCCATGCGTACCCACTTTTAGGTGGTCACAGGGCTACACACCTCCCTCCATTCATTTAGCCTTGGTGCCTTCACAATTCTTTGAAGTCCCTCAGGCAAGAAGGACTGCAAGTCCAGAAGGATGGATGGAGTTGATGGGCCTAGCAATGGAGCTAGCTACTGGTTAAGAACTGGGCAAGGGTGAAGGAAGGCAAAGCCTATGACCCAAAGGAGAATTTTAGGATGTACTTATTCTATCCAGGGCGCTACATCAACACCTTCATTTACCACCTTGTGTTAGATACCTGTATACTTGCGGGTTGGCATTATTGCATTATAAGCCAAATGAGGGCAGAGCTGTATTAGATTCACCTTTGTATCCCCTGTTCCAGGCCCTAACAATGTCTTTTGAACTATGAGTACTCAATAAATGGGTTAAACGTTTCAGAAACGAAAATTTCAAATCCTGACAGAGTACAGCTGGTTAGAAATTGAATCCTTGTCAGTCCACACCAGTTTAACTGATTATCTGTCCATATGGCTTTTAGAAATGGAAATTTGGTAATTACTATACAGGTCTATAGTCTACATCTACAAGGCAGCAAACTGTCTTTTGTTTTTTGTTTGTTTATTTGTTGTTTTGTTTTTATTTCTCTCCCCTTCCTCACCCCCCTCCCCCAGTTGCCTGTTCTCTGTGTCCATTCGCTGTGTGTTCTTCTGTGTCCACTTGTGTTCTTGTCAGCAACACCTGGAATCTGTGTCTGTTTTGTTGTGTCATCTTGCTGTGTCAGCTCTCCATGTGTGCGGCACCATTCCTAGGCAGGCTGCACTTTTTTCACACTGGGCAGCTCTCCTTATAGGGCACACTCCTTGCACGTGGGGCTCCCCTACGCGGGGCATGGCCCTCCTTGCACACATCAGCACTGTGCTTGGGCCAGCTTATCACATGGGTCAGGAGGCCCTGGGTTTGAACCTTGGGCCTCCCATGTGGTAGGCAGACACCCTATCTGTTGGGCCAAATCCACTTCCCATGAACTGCCTTTTGTATTGAGCTAAGTCATAAGCTGTTCATAGCATGACACACTAATGACAAGTTATTGGGGTATCTCTTCTAGGGGATCACACTGGATAGTGTGTGAGACTGAGGAAAAAAAGGGAGTAGATAAACTTATTTTATCCATCTTCCACTTTCATTCCTACCCTGTTCCAGAAAGAATTTTCTTTTGCTTCCACTAATCCCACTACCATGCCCTACATTTGCCCCAAATCCTTTTTTGCCCCTCTTCCATTCTAGTGTGCATTTTCCTCTGTCAAAAGGCCTTCCTTCTTTGAATTGTTTCCTCAGAGCTTTGTTATGGGCCTTTTAAAGAACCAGGTAAGCCATTCAGACCACCAAATTTCAGGAAAAGAGCATCCAGCATTTGCATTTCAATAACAGTGGTTCAGTCTAAAGTCTCTAATGGTGGAAACTTCTATTTAGCAGCTTAGGGAGGAAACATTTTAGGGTCAGGTGAAAACCTCTAATCATACCTTGCAGTGGCTTCTTCTTTTGCTTACATGTAATGTTACAATTGCATGAAGGCTTGTCCATATCAAGATGGGTTTAAGGCAAGCCTTCAGTGCCAGAAACTTGACTTCTATTTCTAAGTATAAATGGATTAGCATCTTCTAAGGCCCCAGAACTTGTCCCCAGGGTGAGAGTCTATTGTATATCTTGCAAATGAGAGCATTCACTGGAATCAGATTCTAGCACAAAACTCAGCTCTTACTATTTAGTGATGAAGTCAAGGTTCAAGTTAGTTACCTCTCTGTGCCTTAGCTTCTCATCTGTACAATGAGGACCTATTGCATGCCTTGCAAGATTGCTGGGAGGATAAGATGAGATAATGTAGATAAAACACTTGTACCAACGGCATTTAATTCATGGGAGTCATTACTATTGTCTTCACTGAAGGGTTCATAACTTAGTGGGGAAATCAACAAATGTCAATAAGGCAACAGTCCAAGAGGATAGGCCAAGGGTTGAGTGTGAGCTCTGTATGAATTCGTGAGCTTCAAAGTCTCTCAAAAATCCTTCTTGGACCGCTCTTATATTTTCCTTCTTGCACTTCACCAATAGACCAACATGGCTATCTGGTTAACAGCACTTATAAAGGATTTATCTTCTCCGTGCCACTGGAAAGATGTGTGATCTATGGGTAAGTTTGCTTAACTTCTCTTGAGCCTCAGGCTCTTTATTTGTGAAACTGGTGATGATGATGACCACATTCAGGGCTATTAGGAGGATGGAGTGAGATAATGGTTAGGAAGCATCTTACCTCTAGGTGGCCCTCAAAGTGAGCTTGCTCCATTTCCCATGACCTTGTTCATGCACTCAGATAGTTTGAACAGTATATCACCTGTGCCAGAAAGCTCTGGAGTAGTGACAAAGAGTTTGTTGATTTGGTTCTTTGTAAACCCAGCCGAAAATGGTACACTTTCAAGGCCATTGTTCTTGGCAAACACTTATCTGGAAAACTAGGTTATGGCCCTTTTGAACCCAAATCTGATAAATATTAAGGAAAGCTCCTTGAGAGAGATGAAACTAGGGGATTAGACGACTCTAGCTTCTCCATTTGCCCTACATTTGCCGCCAGCAGGCAAACCAGAGCCAGTTGTACAGTGCACAATTCCCAGAAATGAGGGGTGGGAAGAAGCACCTAGTCTTCCTCTAGTAGAGTCAAGACAAATGGAAAAGCCTGGAAATATATCAGCTCCATTGGCAGGAGCAGAATGGGCAAGGCTGGAAACGTGCTGTGAGAAATCACACTGCTGGTGAAAGAACAGCTTTTCACTGGAGCAAGAGAGGTTGTGGAACTGGCCTCAGACTGGGCAATGACTTGGCAAAGATCCTGCTGGGTTCTGCAGGAACTGGGCCCCGGGCACTGAGGATTGGCTCAAATTAACAAATCATGCCCATTTCCATTTCTGCAAGATGAAATGATATGGGTTTTGTGACTCACTGACTCACCTGAAGGTCAAACGATTACAAAAGCAAAATGCCTGGCTTCCTTAGCCACTGCTGGGCAGCTGGAAACAAAGCCATTTGGTGGGTAGAGAGGGCCTCAGACTAGGGTGGCTGTGTGTTACATGTCTAGAGTGGCTGCTCCAAAAAGAACGTAGGGTTTTGACTTCAGTGCTTAGATGCTTGCTATTGATCACTATTTAATTCATTTTTTGGTTCTGTCCATTTATTTCTCATTCCTTATACATTATTGTAACTACTGGCTGTAAAAAACAAGAAACTGTCCTTTGTAAACAAAGTGCTTAGTAAGAATCCAATAGTAAAAATCTGCAAGATTCCAAAATAGGTATAGCAAGAACAGTAACCTGGGCTCCAAATGTCAAAAGCTTCTCTTCACAGTGATATTTCACAAAGACCTCCCTCTTCCATTTGCAAAATGGCCATTGATTGGGATATTTTCACAGATACTCCTTTGGGAACACACAAGGAATTTCAGACAATTGAATTTTAGACAGGATATGATTACCTTTCAATATGAAAGGTAGCTCTGATTATCTCAGCAGCTACGACAAAGCATGAATCTTCTCTAATATTCTTTCTTCTGTGTAGGTAGGCTGCTGCTTTTCCTTCCTATGCGTGAATTTGTGCAACAAATGGTAAATATTCAATGGGAGTTGGGGGACTGACACTAACTGTTGTTGAGGACAGTTACAAATGGAATGCCTAATGAATCTCATACTTTGATTTGACTTGTGTCCAAACCTGATACCTAAAGAGCTTAATTATGGGGTCTTACCTTTTAGATCTTGATAATTAGCTACTGTGGGTGTTTTGCACCCAGTTTTGACATAAAATTTAAATTCTCTTGAGAATTAATGTTTCAGAAAATATGAAGGGATAAAGGTGCCAACCTCAAAATAGAGATTCCCTTTCTCCTAACTGATAGCAATTCATCAAATATGAAGGAGATGCAACTACAAACTGGCTTCTCTTCCTTTCCTCACCTGTAACAATGGTCTCCTTGTTCTGAGCCTCTAACAGAAGAGGGAACCAGGGATTTGCCTATGAGGGAAAATTCTTCCCATGATGTTTGTTTCCTTATGCAAAGTGTGAGCAAACAGAACTTAACAATAGCACAATTTCCTAAATTGTTCTTAGATAACCATTTAGGAGATATAACCAAAGTTATGTCATAATACATGTATACAAATTGGCTTTGTACCAGAAGATTTCACTGAGGGGGTGGAGGTGGGGAAAGTCACAATTTCTGAAGACTGTGATGACATTTGGGTTGTTTGTAGGTAAAGCACTGCTAATATATCTGGTATACAGGAAAGTAGAGTATTTCGTCCTAAGAATCAGAAGACAGCCCCCCATCTTAGTTCTAGCTAACCTTGTGACCTAACTGTACTGCTGAGTTTCTGTTTCTTCCTCTATAATAGAAATTTCTCAGCCCAGTGATTCCATATTTTTAGTAGATGGGGAGTCCAGAGTTGAAAGGCATCAAAAGAGCTAAATATATTCTATAACCTGCTTACTCATCATCTTCAGTAAGCATCCTTAACTTTGCTGCCAAACCTCCAAAAATACAATGACCAGATGCCTAGTAAATATGTATCTTTTCAGGCTATTCATATAATCATCAGAAATTGCTACCCTGGCCAAAATTCTGCACCTACCAATGGGTGATCTCTGGAAGAATTTATTTCCTCCTGCTTCATGTGGACATCAAATATTAAGGATGTTCCTAATATGTCCTAGACCACAGTTTGGCAAACTTTTTCTATAAAGGACCAAAGTAAATATTTTAGGCTTTGGGGGCCTAAACATAACTACTCAAATCTGCCCTTGTCATGTGAAAGCCACCATAGAAGATGTATAATTGAGTGAGAATAGATGAGTTCTAATAAAACTTTATATACAAAAACAGGCAGCAAGCTGGATTTTGCCCTTGGACTCTATTTTGTGGACTCCTGTTCCAGACTCTCCTAAGGCCATGGTATCCATTTGCTACCATATCATTGATGAATTTTTCCCAAAATCAGTTTAACCTTAGTATTTTTGTCAATATTTAATAAACACATTATGAATATGTTGTCATATCTTACATGAATTTAAACATTTGTTTAATCTATTAATATTTAGCCAATATTAATACTTCATTATGCATCCATTATCATGTCATAAACAAATTTTTTAAATCTTTGTTTTCTCTATCAATATTTTTAACCAATAACAACAAGTATACTTCACAGTAACAAATACTTTAAGTTAGCTGTTTGCTGGGTAATTAGTAAGACTTCGTGATGCAAGGGGTTTTACCTAATTATAGTGTTGGGGATCAAATCCGTTTATCCTCTCCCTCTCACTCTTGGTATTAATCAAACTCTGTAAGAGCTATTAACTTTGAATACCAAGTAGTTCTGATCTTCATGATTTGTCCTTAAACAACTCCCATGCCCTTATCTACTTGATCATTTTATGATTCCAACACTGAGTCTCTTTGGGCATTTTTAGTTCTTGATGTGTGGCAAATAGACTGGAACACAGTGTTCCCAGTTTGGTCATGCCATGATTTATACAGAGGTAGAGGTGGAAAGAGAATGGTTTTCAGACCTCTTCGTAATTATGCCCAGTTGTAACTTTTCATTGTTGCAAGCATAAACAAAATCAAAACTGTAGAAGTAGGGACGAAATTAAGAAAACTCAGAGGAATGTTGTGATGACAAAATGGGCTACATGAAAAGAAAGCACTTACTCTTGCAAAATGCACTGAGCTAGCTACTATTGCTTTCTAAAATTCCTTTAAACCTTAGTTGCTGACTGTAATTATGCTTTCTGGGATACTGAGAACGGTAGGAACAAAACCACCATCCTGCTTTGCCTAGGAACGATCCTGCTGTAATTCAGAGTTAAAAGTTTTAGCAAGAGTTTGTGTATGATGGATGCCAGTGATGCAAAGAGTTTACACAAACCACACTCCATCTGTGAGATGAGAAAATCTGGGACATGTTTTAGAATAATGGGCTAAATAACTCTGATCTGAGGGCTGCTGCCCAGTTAGGACCCACAACTAATCTGGGAAGCTCTAACCTTGCATTTAATTACTTCCTCTGCCCACCTGACCCAGTGGGAAAAGTTAAGCTGAATTTACTTAGATGTGACAGAAAGTCTAGTGTGAAAGTTTGAAATTAAAATATATAGTAGTCATCATTAGTAGTGATCCTGCAAAATTCATTTAAAAATATTCATCAAACCCCAGAGACCTGTGGTGGGTGCTATGGAAATAATACTGAACAGAGTGTTCTCTGCCTACATGTTGTTATAAAATAATGAGGGAGAAGATGTGGACCAAATTCATGTATGTTTGTAACTATGGTGGGGCAACAGAGGAAAAGTATGTTATTCTCTAAGAGAACATCCATGAGAGAAAGTAATGAGGATCCAAGATCAAAGTGGGAAGAAAGAGTGTTCACAACTGAAAGATCAGCATGTGCAAAGGCACTGAGGCAGGGGTAGCATGCCAAGTCTGGTGAAATTGAAGAAACATAGTGTGGGTGAATCAAGTTGGAACAAATATGAGATGAGGCTGGAGAATGAGAGAGTGTCCAGGCCACACAGGATTTCAAGGAGCAATAGGAAGTCTTTAGAGTGTTTGAAGTAGAGGTGTAGCATGATCTGATTGGTATTTTGTAAAAGGACACTCAGGTGACACTTTGGAGAACAATGTGAGGCATGTGAGAGTAGATGCCTATGGACTACTCAGAGGTTAAGGCAGTCAGTAACAAGAATGAGTGTTGAATGTAACTTGCCTAGTATGATTTTTAAATTATAGACTGGAAGGTGGCCCAAGTCCATGCACAGATAATGTGTTTTCCTAAGGGAACACCTATGACAATGAATATTGTAGTACACAACTTGATTGACACCTGTAAGGAAATTTTAATACTTTGGGTTCTTGGGCATATACTTCAGAGGATGAGGAAGATTTAATTAACCACTCTTTAAGAATCAACAGAAATCATTTTCCTTAATTTCTGCTTGATACCTCCATTTCCATTAATATTTCCAACAATAAGCCAATTAGTTGGTTTATCTTCCAGGACTGGTCAATTATGAACAGTAACCTTATGAGTACCCTGTTGGTCTTTGAGGTTTGTGTGTGTGTGTGTGTGTGTGTGTGTGTGTTTACTGCTTCTTCATGCACATTTTGCCCCAGAAACATTTTTTTTTTTCTGATCAATTAACTCTAAGAAAGTTTGAGTTTATTTGGAACTTTAAAGAGATGGAAGAAAATAATTTTTCATAATAATATAAATGCTAGCTGTCCAGGATATTATGGGGTGGTTTCCCACAATTGGTGAAAGGTTAGGGATTTCTACATAACTTAAAATTGTTATAACTTTTCTTTTGGTGTGATATAATGGAATAAAGAAAATTGAAATCACCCATAATTCTATCACCCAGAAAAAAAAATCACCGGTTATATATGGTGAAAATTATCTTTCTCATTAATTTATATATGTGTGTGTGTGTGTGTATTTATTAAAGTTAATAGATCACACAGAATGTTACATTTAAAGAAAAACATAAGAGGTTCCCATATAACCCACACCCCAACCTCCACCCCCATCATTTTTGTAAATTGTATTTTCTTGAACATGGACATCACAAAAAAGGTTAATTATTAAAAACATAAGAGGTTCCCATATACTCCCTATCCCCCTACTCCACTCCTCCCACACCAACAACCTCCCCCATCATTGTGGCACACTCATCACACTAGGCAAACACATTTTGGAGCACTGCTGCACCAATGGATAATAGTTTACCCTATAGTTCACACTCTCCTCCAATACATTCAGTGGGTTATGGCAGCATATGTAATGTCCAGCATCTGACCCTGCAATATCATTTAGGACAACTCCAAAGTCCCAAAAATACTCCCTCATCACATATCTTCTTCCCACTCCCTGCCCTCAGTAGCTACTGCGGCCACTTTCTCCCCATCAATGATACAATCTCTTCTATTAGTAGTCACAAAAGTTTTATAGTAGAATATCAGTAAGTCCACTCTTTTTTTTTAAAGATTTATTTATTTATTTATTTCTCTCCCCTTCCCCCCCACCCCAGTTATCTGTTCTCTGTGTCTATTTGCTGCATCTTCTTCTTTGTCCGCTTCTCTTGTTACCAGCGGCACAGGAATCTGTGTTTCTTTTTGTTGCATCATCTTGTTGTGTCAGCTTTCCGTGTGGGCAGTGCCATTCCTGGGCAGGCTGCACTTTCTTTCACACTGGGCAGCTCTACTTATGGGGCGCACTCCTTGTGCGTGGGGCTCCCCTATCCTGCATGGCATGGCACTCCTTGTGTGCATCAGCACTGTGCTTGGGCCAGCTCCTCATGGGTCAAGGAGGCCCAGGGTTTGAACTGCAGACCTCCCATGTGGTAGACGGATGCCCTAACCACTGGGCCAAGTCCGCTTCCCAGTAAGTCCACTCTAATTTTATTCCTCCATTCTGTGGGCCCTGCAATGGTGATGTCCACTCCACTTCTATATCGAGAGGAGGCTTAGATTCCACATGGATGATGGATGCAATTCTCCTGCTTGCAGTTGTAGGCACTCTCAGTTCCCTGTATGATGATTGACCATCTTCACCTCCCTGTGAGCTGACCTGCATAAGTCCAACGAACCAGAGAGTAGGAGTTGCAACTCTGCTGAGGCTCAGGGCCCAGCTGGCACATGGACAGTCCAGAGATTCAAATCACCTGAATATGCACCAATGCTAGCACCAACCAAAGGTTCAGTAAAAGTGACAGAAGAGGCATGTGTAGAATGGTCACATCTGAGTCTAACTCCATCACACTCAGGGACACAAACTCCAAAGTAGGGCCCACTGACATAGTACTGAGCTCCAGAGCTATCTGTCATGACCATATCCCTGTGGGCCTCTGTAGCCCTCTGGAGAACCAGTACCTGGAGTTGTATCCACTTTGGCTATTTCTGGGGTTCTCCTGAGAAGTGTGTAAGCATGGCTCTTCTGATGACCTCCTGACTCTTTTTGAAGACTCTTAGCCATATGAATTCATTTGTCTTTGCCATTTCCCCCTTTTATTCAAGGTCAAAAAGCAGTTTTTAATGCATGATCCTACATGTGGGCTGAGATATTCTGCTGGTCTGATTTGACCCTTTTATTCAAGGTCTTTTTCTATTTACATCACCAGCTGGTGCTTGGTAGTAATCCCTTGGCACCAGGAAGGCTTATCCCCAGGAGTCATGTCCCATATGGGGGGAATGTAATGCTTTACATGCTGAGTTTGGCTTAGAGAGTGGCCACATTTGAGCAACATGGAGGCTCTCAGGAGATAACTCTTAGGCACCCTATAGCTCTAGGCCTAGTTCATATTTCAGGCACACAGACTCATAAGCATAGTCATCAGTATCAAGGTCTCATTGTTGGAAAATCCTTCTTTGTTGGTCTTTGCTGTTGCACTTGGGGGGTTGTTGCTGTTCCATTGGGGAATGTGATAGCGCTCCCCCGGCTAGGAACTCAGCACTTCCTCAGTTGCCATTTGTAACTGTTATCCATTTTTATGTCCCCTATATACATGCCCTGGAGAACTGCCTCCCAGCTATGTGCCCCCCATCAATAACACTCCACACCAGTGTTCCTCCCCTGCCATATGGTCCAAAACTTCTTCAACAATGAAGCCTAACATATTGCCAAATTCAATTAATAGGAAACTGAAATACAGAGATGGGTTTAAAGATGAGAAGTATACATACTAATGTATACTTCTTAGAAATACTAAGATAAAATAAAATAAATTGGTGTATTAATAAAATTAACAATATTGTAAAGATTTGTTTTTAATGTTTTGCCTTTCATCACTGTAATAGGCATTGCCCTGTATGTACAGTGGCAAGGAACTTTCTTTCTTTTCTTCCTCAGTGTCTACATCCATAACTTCAAAAAAAATTTTTTTTTCTAATTTTAATTTCATCTTCAAAATGTTTTAGATCACAGTAATTCACATATACAATATAGGGATTCCCATATATCCAATATCAAACCCTTTCCCCCTTCCCCAGCAGTGATCTTTTTACATGTTCATGTTACATTTGCTGCAGCTGATTTACAGATTTTGAAACATAGCTTTCAAACATGGTTCTACTTGGTTTACATTATGGTTTATATTTTAGACTGTACAATGTTCTAAATTTTTAGTTTCCTGATATATTACATTATGGGTTACATTTTTACCTTATAGACTTATATACATTTTTTGGTGTACATTAACATGTCCTATTTCCATTGTCGTGTGATCTTGTGGAGCACTTCTATTTGCCCCCAGTTGCCCCAGTTGCTTCCATCTATTCTTTACCTCTCTACCCCTCCCCTCAGTGCCCACAGTGGCAATCAATCTTCACTATTGAGGAACCAGATTTACAGATACTTGCAACAATGCTGAGGGCTTGACACACTAGACTGCCCTAACCCATTGGGAGCCACCGATTCTCTTGAGGGACACAGTTCTCTCTGTTTGAGAACCTCAGGTCTCCCCAGGACATGGGTATACCTTCACACTCATTGCATGGTCTCCACCCAATGATTTAACACAGTATGACAAACTCAGCACTCACACACTCCCTAGCAGCCTGCCCCTGTGCAAGATGCCCCCACTTAAGAACATTAAATGGTAATCCTTCCTTATTATATTTTCTAAAGAGTTTTCTCAACAGTATAGTTTTCAAACATATACCTGAGATTCTCCCATATTCAACTGTTGCCCAAAACCCTTCTCCCAATTCCTTGGGCCATCTGACCCATCCTCCCAAACCTCAAGCCCACAAAGCTCCACCCAATGATATCCCTATGCCCCCATCTTATCTCTTCCCCGTACAAATACTTACCTCCAGCTTATCATAGACTTCACCTATGTAGGAGTCAGCTCACAACCTTCCTCCCTCCCCCTCCCCAAAGTTCTTTTAAGCCTATCTTCCAGCCTCTAGTTCTCTGAGACAGCCTGGTTTGCTTGTTTCATATCAGAGAGGTCATGTGATATTTGTCCTTCAATGCCTGGCATGCTTCACTCAACATAAGGTCCTCAAGATTCATCCATGTTATCAAGTGTGTTTATACTGTATTCCTTCTTATAGTTGAGTAGTATTCCATTGTTTGTATATACCACATTTTATTTATCCATTCATCTGTTGATGGGCATTTGGGTTGATTCCAACTTTTGGCAATAGTGAATAATGCTGCTATGAACATTGGTGGTTATATATCAGTTTGTGTCCTTATTTTCAGTTCCTCTGGGTATATACCCAGCAGTGGAATTGCTGAGTCATATGGCAAATATATAGCTAACTTTCTGAGAAACCACCAAACAGTCCTCCAGAATGGCTGGATCCATCTGCATTCCCACCAGCAGTGGACAAGTGTTCCCATTCCTCCACATCCTCTCCAGCACTTGTAGTCTTCTGTTTTTTTGATAGTTGCCAGTCTTATGGGAGTCAGATGGTATCTCATTGTAGTTTTGATTTGCATTTCCCTAATAGCTAGTGATTTTGAGCATCTTTTCCTGTGCTCTTTAGCCATTTGTATTTCTTCTTTGGAGAAACATCTGTTCAGGTCTTTTGCCCATTTTTCAAATGGGTTGTTTGTTTTTTTATTTTTGAGATTTAGTAGTTCTTTATATATGCAGGATATAAGTCTCCTATCAGATATATGGTTATCAAATATTTTGGGTAGGCTTTCTTTTCACTTTCTTGACAAATTCCTTTGAGGTGCAAAAGGCTTTAATTTTGAGGAAGTCCCATTTATGTATTTGTTCTTTTGCTCTTTGTGCTTTGAGTGTAAATTTCATGAAGCCATTTCCTATTACAAGGTTTAGTAGATGCTTCCCTACATTATTTTTTAAGGTCTTTATGGTCTTGGCTCTTATATTTAGGTCTTTGAGCCATCTTGAGTTGATTTTTGTATAAGGTGTGAGATGGTAATCCTCTTTCCTTCTTTTGTATATGGATATCCAATTCTCTAGACACCATTTGTTGAAGAGGCCATTCTCTCCCAGTTGAGTGGGTTTGGTGGCCTTGTCAAATACCAGATGACTGTATATATGAGGATCTATGTCAGAACTCTCAGTTTGATTCCATTGGTCAGTGTGTCTATTCTTGTGCCAATACCATGCTGTTTTCACTACTGTAGCTTTGTAATATGTTTTCAATGGTGTGATTTAATACGTTAGGAATAGTGTGATTCCTCTGATTTCATTTTTCTTTTTCAATATGTCTTTGGCTATTTGGGGCCTCTTTCCTTTCCAAATAAATTTCATAGTTAGTTTTTCTGGTTCATTAAAAAATGTGTTGATTTTTATTGGAATTGCTTTGAATCTGTAGATAAGTTTTGGTAGGATAGACATCTTAATAATATTTAGTCTTCCTACCCATGAACAGGGAATATTCTTCCATTTATTTAGGTCTTCTTTGATTTCCTTGAACAGTGTTGTGTAGTTTTCTGTGTAAAAGCTTTTTACATCTTTAGTTAAATGTATGCCTAGGTATTTGATTTTTTTAATTTACTATTGTAAATGGTATTTGTTTCTTGATTTCCTCCTCAGGTTGCTTATCATCAGTGTACAGAAGTGCTACATATTTTTGTGGATTGATATTATAACCTGCAACTTTACTGAACTCATTTGTAAGTTCTATAAGCTTTTTTTGTAGATTTCTCAGGGCTTTCTGTGTATAGGATCATGTCATCTGCAAATAGTGAAATTTTGACTTCTTCCTTTCCTATATCCCTTTTACATCTGTTTCTTGCCTCAGTGCTCAATCAAGTACTTCTAACACAGTGTTAAATAGAAGGGGTGATGGTGGGCATTGTTGCCTTGTTCCTGATCTTAAAGGGAAAGATTTTAGGATTTCACCATTGTAAATGATATTAGCTGTGAGTTTTTCATATATACCCTTTATCATGTTCAGAAAGTTTCCTTCTATTCCTATCTTTTGCAGTGTTTTTATCAAGAAAGGGTACTGTATTTTGTCAAATGCTTTTTCTGCGTCTGTGGATATATAGTCATGTGTTTTTTTCCTTCAATCTGTTTATGTGGTGTATTACATTAATTGATTTTCTTATGTTGAACCATCCTTGCATACCAGGAATTAAGCCCAATTGGTCATGGTGTATAATTTGTTTAATGTGTTGTTGAATGTGATTAGCAAGTATTTTGTTGAGGATTTTCACATGTAGGTTCATTAGAGAGATTGGTCTATAATTTTCCTTTCTTGTGGAGCCTTTGTTTGGCTTTGGTATTAGGGTAATATCAGCATCATAAAATGAGTTAGGCAATGTTCCTTCTATTTCGATTTTTTGGAAAAGTTTCAGCAAGATTGGTGTTGGTTCTTTCCAGAATGTTTGGTAGAATTTACCTGTGAAACCATCTGGCCCAGGGCTCTTCTTAGTTGGGAGGTTTTTAATGACTGATTCTATCTATTTACTTGTGATTGGTTTGTTGAGATCATCGATTTCTTCTTTCATCAATGTAGGCTGCTTATGTGTTTCTAGGAATTTGTTCATTTCCTCCAAATTGCCTTTCTTGTTGGAATACAGTTTTTCAAAGTATCCTCTTATGATAGTCTTTATTTCGGTGGGATCAGTAGTGATATCACCTTTCTCATATCTTATTTTATGTATTTGCTTTTTCTCTCTTTTTTTCCTTTGTTAGTCTAGCTAAGGGTTTGTCAATTTTATTGGTCTTCTCAAAGAACCAGCTCTTTGTTTTGTTTATTTTTCAAGCACTTTCTTATTTCCTATTTCATTTAGTTCTACTCTGATCTTTGCTATTTCTTTCTTTCTTCTTTCTTTGGGGTTAGTTTGTTGTTTTTTTACTAATTTCTCCAATTGTTCAGTTAGTTCTTCTATTTTAGCTCTTTCTTCTTTTTTGGTGTATGAATTTATGGCTATGAATTTCCCTCACAGTACAATTTTTGCTGCATCCCATAAGTTTTGATATGCTGTTTTATCATTTTCATTAGTTTCTAAGTAGTTATTGATTTCTGTTGAGATTTCTTCCTTGACCCACTGTTTTTCTAAGAGTGTATCGTTTAACTTCCATATCTTGGTGCCAAATCTGGGTCTCTGGCCCTTGCAGATTTCCAGCTTCATTCCACTGTGGTCAGAGAAATTGTTCTGTGTAATTCCAGTCTTTCTAAATTCATTGAGACTTTGTCTGTGGCCTACCATGTGGTCTATCTTAGAGAATGATCCATGTGCTCTTGAGAAGAATATATATCCTGCTGTATTTGGGTGTAATGTTCTGTATATGTCTATGATGTCCAGATCCTCTAACATATTGTTCAAAGTCTTTGTTTGTTTATTGATTCTCTTTTGAGATGTTCTGTCCAATGGTGACAGTGGTGTGTTAAAATTCCCCACTATAATTGTTGAGTCATCTATTCCTTCCCATAGTTTTTGCAGTGTTTGCCTCACATATGTAAAGGCACCCTTGTTAGGGGTATAAATGTTTATGATTGTTCTTTCTTCTTGACAGATTATCCCTTTCACTAATATGTAGGGGTCCATCTTTGTCTCTCACACAATAGTTCTGCATTTCAAGTCTATTTTGTCTGATATTAATATAACTACACCTGCCCTTTTTTGGGTTATTGTTTGCCTGTAAGATTGTTTTCCAGCCATTCACTTTCAATCTCCTTGAATCCCTGAGTCTTAAGATGTGTTTCTTATAGACAGCATAGAGATGGGTCATATTTTCTTATCCATCTTCCAATCTGTGTCTCTTAACAGGTGAGTTTAATCCATTGACATTCAGTGTTATTACTTTCAAGGAATTACTTAAATCAGCCATATTTTCTTTGGATTTGTTTAGTCATATGTTGTTTGATTTTTTTTTTTTATCTCTTTTGGTTGTTTTAGTTGTTCTTACACTCTCCTCCAACTCTGTCTCTTCTGTTTTTTTCTTTCCTCCTGAAGAACTCTTTAGTATTTCTTGAAGGGCAAATTTCTTATTGGCATACTCAGTTTCTGTTTGTCTGTGAATATTTTGAACTCTCCATCACTTTTGAATGCTAGCTTTGCTGGATAGAGTATTCTTGGTTGGTAATTCTTTTCTTTTAGTACCTTGACTATGTCATACCACTGCCTTCTTGCCTCCATGGTTTCAAATGAGAAATCAGCACTTAATCTTATGGAGCCTCCTTTGTGAATGATGTTTCTCTTTTCTCTTGCTGCTTTTAGTATTTTCTCTTTATCTTGTGCGTTGGATAATTTGACAAGTATATGTCTTGGGATAGGACTATTGGGATTTATGCTATTTGGGGCACATTGTGCTTCCTGGACATATACATGCATCTTCCTCAGTAGGTTTAGAAAGTTTTCAGCCATCATTTCCTCCAACACTCCTTCTGTCCCCTTTCCCTTCTCTTCTCCTTCTGGGATGCCTATAATGCATATCTTTGCATGTTTTGCATTGTCATTCAGGTCCATAAGTCCCTGCTGGACTTTTTCTATCTTTTTATCAATCAATTCTACTATCTGTTTGATTTCAGATATACTGTCTTCCAAATCCCTAATTCATTCCTCTGCGTCTTCAAATCTGCTGTTATTTGCTGAGAGTGTATTTTGCTTTCTTGGATTGTGGTGTTCATCCCCATCATATCCATTATCTTTTTGTGTATGATTACAATTTCTTCTGTATGCTCCCCAAGTGTTCTCTTAATATCCTAATCTCTTCCTTCATTTCATTAAATTGGTCCATGATACATGTTTTGGGAACTTTAATTAGTTGTTCAGTGTCCCACTCCTCTTCCTGGTTTTTAGTTTGTTCATTGGATTGGGTTGTGTTTTCCTGATTTTTGGTATGGTTTGTAGTTTTTTGTTGTTGTCTGGTCATCATTGTATCTTGATGGGTTTATTCAGTTGATTAGTTTTTCGTGTTGGGGTTCAGTTGTTGTTTTTGTGTGCGTGTTAAGTCTTCTTTTTGTCATTTTGTTCTTCTTGTTCTATTTCCTTGTTGTTGGCTAAGTTCCCTTGAAGGAAAATATTAGGGCCAGAGACAGCAAAAGGGGTAAGAAAATACAAAGATAATAGTAGTATTGACAGTGGATGTTAGCAGAAGAATAATGTGAGATCTAGGAAAGTGGATATTGACCTCATGTAAGCTGTGTGCAGTTATTACAATAAAAAAGTGGAGTACCAAAAATGAATAGTAAACTGAATACGGGGAGGAACATAGTATGAATTAAAAGGCCAGTGTGGTCTGGAGAGAAGTAAAGAGAAAATCAAGGACAGTAATACAAAGAGTGAATAAAAGAGAAAACAGAATACAGATATTAGAGCTAAAAAGTCAGAAATATTGGGGGCTAAACGAAAAAGGGGGAATATAAGAGAAACAATAAATGATGGAGCATAGAAAGGTGTAAAGGAAAGGGGATAGAGTTAGTAGTCACAGGAAGTAGGAAATTGAGGTTGTGGAAGCACAGCAAATAAGAATTGTGGCCTGTAGCATCTAATATAAAAAAAGAGAAAAGAAGGGATGGGGGGAGGGGAGAAGGAAAAGGGGGAAAAAAGCAAGCAAGAGAAAGGAAAAAAAGAAATAAAATGGCTGTGGGGGGATAAAGAAGAAGGAGAAACAAGAAAACAAGCCAACAAGAAAGACCAGACAAGTCCTCAAGGAAGGAATCCTCTTTGCAAGTTGAATAAACTGCTTAGGAGTCTGACTTTCCCCCTTTCTCCCTTCCTCACTTCCCCTCTCCCGGGCAGTAGGAAGGCTGTGTGAGGGCTCCCAGAGGAGATTCAAATGGGTCCCTGGTGAACCAACTCTCCTCAGAAAATAATGTCTCTTAATTTCTTGAGAGAGAACACCTTGCCAGGAACCCTAAATATGCTTTAGTAAGCCTGCAAAGTAGAACCTACTATCCCTCTCACTTAGATGTGCTACAGGGGGGCTAGTTAGTTTTCTGACTCCACCTTCTCCCCCAAGTTTCCTATCCCAGGGCATTTGGGTAAATCAGGCTCTCTTAGTAGTTTCACCTCTCCTCTCTTCCTAGGCTCTCCTCAAGTCAGCTAGTATGTTCCTCCAAGCTCAGTAAACGGAGGGGACCATAAAATTGAACCTGTACTCCTTCCGCCCCTCTGCACCTCCCACCAAAACCCTCCCACTCCTGGAGTTAGCCCAGCGGGCTAGGGCAATGCCAGATTTCCGGGAGTACTGGGTTTGGGAAACAGAGACCCGGGAGAATGTGGACTTGGGATACATGGGTCTTTGAGATGTGGGTTGCAGGGGTTCAGGGAACATGGGCTTAGGGCTCACGTGTTTAGGGGAACACAGGGCTTGGGAACTCTGCCTTGTGGCCAGTAGTTCTCAGGGAAAGCTGCAACCCTTTGCCTAGGGGAAGGGACTTACCTTCCCACAGCTTCTGAGTTCAGTTTTACCTTTAGGAAGCACTAATTTTGTCGCAGTCTCTCCAGATCAAAATCCAGCCACCCTCTTCAGGATCGCATCACCACTCAGCCGGTCCTGGAGTCCATGTGGGTCTTTCTTGGAGAGCTGTGCGGATGCTTTTAGTCAGCTGGCAGGACCTTGGTGGATCCGGGCCTGACTCACACATGCACTCCTGGGACTACAGGGGGACTGCAGGGTGGGGGTCCCTGCTCCTCACGGCCTGGCTCACTGTAAATGGTAAAGTCCCCTTGCTGGTCCTGAGGACAGGCACTAACTGCCTGCCAGTGGCTCCCGCTCTCCTCCTCCCTCCCGCTCTCACATCATCATTTTTAAATACTGCGAATTTATTATATTTACATCTTTCAAACCATTTTTCTAAAACTTAAGATTATATAATAGTCAAAATCATATATGTATATTGCATATATATATGCAAATATAGTTTCTGAAAACATGGTTTTTAAGTCTGCATAACATTTCATCATAAGAATGTACTGATTTTGCCAATTTCAGTCTAAAGTATTATTAATTTTCATTTTTTGTAAATTAAATGTATAAAAGTATAATTAACTTTTCATATATTTTTATGAATATTTCATATTTCATCTTTTATGAATTACCTTTTTATGTCACTTAACAAAATTTCTATTTGGCTCTCAATGTTTTCTTAATTTCTTAAGAAGAACTCTATATTTTAAAGATATCAATCTATTTTCTATATAATTGTTATGAATATTTCCCCTTATTTTTGACATGAAAATATTATAAAATTTTGTGCCTTGCAGTCTGTCATTTTTTCCTTTATGATTTAATTACTTTTTAGCTGTTCATTCAATTATTATATATTGAGGGTTTGCTATGTGTTAAGCAATGAGTAAAAAAGTAGGGGTAAAAAAGAAAACAAGACAGAGGTGGTTTTGTCCTCTCAGAGCTTACAGTAAACAGTGGGTTTTAATTACCTGTATCTCACAAAGATAAAATAAATAAATAAAAATTAAGTTTAAAAAAACCCTGTGTTTTAAATACCATAAAAACGCTAGTAAGGGAAATACATAAAAAGTAGGCCATTATAATATAGCATATTATAAGCTATGGGAGAGGAAATGCAGAGTAGGGTGATGTACCTAATTTGGACTTAAGGGGTAAGAGAAGGCTTTTAGAAGGAAGCAGCTTTCAAGCTGAGAATGAGGAGACAAAGGCAATGTGAATTTGAGGCAGAAAAACAGTATGTGTGAAGATTTGTGTTCAGTGACCTAATGCTAAATATTCTAGTAAATAGAGAGTGTAACATATGAAGGAAAGGGAAGGGGAGAGTGGTGGGCAAGAGGCTGAGGAGGAGACCACTGGAGAGGCTTTGCAGCAGTCCAGGAGAAAGGTAATGATGATTGAACAGAATATGTTAGGTAATTCGTCTCTTCATTGGATAGCAATGCTTCAGTACTGTATTAAGTTCTCATTCAGAGCATACTGTCTATTCCAAATAATCAAATTCATTTTATTGAAAGGTCAATTTTTTAGACTGAGCCATGCTCTTTAGTAGGGCTATGTGTGTATGCACACATAGTAGGGCTATGTGTGTATGCACACATAGTAGGGCTATGTGTGTATGCACACATAGTAGGGCATGATTCCTCTTACCATTTTTCATTTTCAAAATCTCTTTATCTTCTCTTGCTGATGTGTTCTCCCAGAGAAACTCAAAAATGCTTTTGAAAAGTTTTCAAAGATCACATATATATTTTTTCTCCCATGGGGAATTTGATTTGGAATACATGAAGCCTATAGATCAGTTGTGGAAGAACTTGGATCAAAATCAGTTATGACAGCCAAAATCATATTAATTTAATAGTACTTTATTCAATTTTTAAGTTTTCTTACCTTTTCTTTTTTATCTATGTTTTGCTATATGCACTATGGTTTGGTTTTGCTTTTGTTTTTCTTCCAATCATTTATAAGATACTCACCTGCTTTTTTTATTTCTACAAGGGATTTCTCCAGCTTTTCCAAAACACTGTTACCCATATTTAATAATTATCAAGTGTATGACTACCCCCTTTTCTAATTAAGTTAAGAATGAAAGAATATCTATGAATAACTCTACAAAAGATGAACAATTTAATCCATTTTATTTCCTTCCACCCTTTTCTCAATAGTTTTAAGAATAATTTAAAATTTTTAATTCAGGTTACTTTTAGTAAATATTTTATATTATATGGCTTCTCCTTCATGAATTATTATTCATAAATTTTTTTTTATATTCAGCAAAGCAATCGTATTTAAAATATATTCCTGGGCAGTTTCACAGTTAACTGATTTCTGTGCCCTTAGCTATTGTCCATTTATAAAGCAAATTTCTCATTTATTTTTCAGTTCTTAATTTTAATTCATCTCTAAGGCAATTAAAAAATATCATGAAGAATTATCCTAAGTAGTACAAGTAGGTCATATATTTTTCATATCCTTTGGTTAGTTCAGAATGAATTTCCATGGGTTTTAGACATGGAGAATGATATGCCTAGGTATAAAATTTTTGCCTCACCATCTTTTTGCCTTTTGTCTTTAGTCATATGGTGGAAAAATCTGAGATAACCCAAATTTTGGTTTATAAGCTGTTTTTTCCTCCAGGATATTTATAAAAGTTTCTTTGTCTTTATAATTCAAATATTTGTCATGATATATCTTGGAATGACCTCTGTTTACTGATTTTGCATGATGTTTGCTGAATCATTTTAGTTCACAGGCTTAGATTTTCCATTCGTGCTGGAAATCTTCTCTTTTTTTTTGTAATTTTTAACATCTCTGATACATTTTCTTCACTCTTTTTTAAAATACATTTTTGTCATTTTAGTGCCTTTTTATAGAGTATGATTTATATTCAGTAAAATACAGAGATCAAAAATGAAGTTTGATCATTTTACCAAAGGCATATGCCTGTAGAGCCCACATCCCTATAAAGATATAGAACTTTTATATTATTCCAGAAAATGTCATCATGCTCCTTCCTAATCAATCCCAGTGCCTGAAGCAACCACTGATCTGATTTTATAACCTTAAATTAGTTTTGCCTATTCTGAGCATCATATAATGGACTCTTTTGTATAAAAACTTCTTTCCCTCTCTTCACTTCTTTCTCATGTTTTTAAGTTGTCTATGTTGTTGCATATATCATTGTTCATTTCATTTATTGCTTAACAATGTTCTGTTATATGAATACAATACAATTTATTTATTCATTCTCCTCTTTTGTGGGTATTTCCAGTTCGAGGCTCTAATGAAAAAAGCTGCTATTAATACTCTAGTTGGGATTTTTGAGATGTATTTTTCATTTCTCTTGGATAATTACCTAGGGGTAAAATTTGGGTATCAAAGGATAGGCATATATTTAACTATTAAGAGACTGATAACCGTTTTCCAAAATGGTTATGCTATTTTACATTTTTACTAGCACATTATAAAAGTTTCAGTTACTCTGTATTGGTGACATTTGGTGTTGTCACTCTTTTTTCATTTTATCTATCCTTATGGATATCTAGTGAAAGCTGGTTGTGATCACAAGTCTATTTTTCAAGAATACAAATTAGCACTAATTTAATTATGTTCCCCATTTTACAAATCTGCCATCTTTATTTTATTCATTCCTTTTAGTACATAAAATATAAGGAGTCTGTATATTTTAGGGAGTGTCTGACCCAGTGTCCCATAGGGTCAATTTGACCTCTTAGTGCTTTCAATAACTATTTTAGTGCCATTATTTCATTCTGGGTTTTGTAACAATCTTTCCTTATCTCTTTTAGTGCCCTTTACCTTCCCTCCTTTTATCTCATAATGGCTACTTGTCCTTTTCCATTTTTCTACATCAGTTGAATACGAGAAACAGTTTTCTAAAATTGTCTTCTGTGAGCTGATATTTCAGTTCCCTTTTTATGTACTTTTCCCCCACTTTCTGTGTTATTTATTTTTCATGCATACTCATCCAGGAATTGAAAATCAATCTTTCTAGGCCTAATATTTGTGACCACATTGCTTGTGTGACATGTTCTTCAACCTGCTCAATATGTACTAGGCTATAAATTTTCCAGTCCACAGTTGGAGGCCAGAATGACATGTACTGTGTCAATATCAGTTTCCAAGAGGAATGCCACTGACGTGGTTTTGTGTAATGAGATAGGATCTTCTCTTCCCCACTGCCTGTTCTCTTTCACTCAAAAGAGAGAACACAAAAATTCATCATCATTGAGATGCCTTTCTTCCGGGATCCTTCCTTTATCCCCTAGGAGTCTTCACTTAATAACTCTAGTATTTCAGGATTCAGTGCACCATTTAACTACAGCTAAATTCTGACATCCAACTTCTTTTGTTTTCTGGGGGTTGAGATTTTTTTGCAAATAAAAAAAGGATGCCTTGTGGGGTTGAGGATGGTGCCATTCAGCAGAGAGAAGTATGTATAGTTTTCAGGAAAGGAGTGAATTCCCTTGCTATCTTCTTTCAAGCCAACCATATGCTGGTTAGTAACTGTGAGTCTCAATTCAGTGTCATGGGCCCTATTAGTAGTGACATTTCTTCCAAGTTTCTGGCTTTGGACTGTAGGTGTTAGTTTGGGGTATTGTCTAGAAATTTTCTTTTTCTCCTTCCCTCATGTCTTTGTAGGCTCTTCTCTCCAGATATGTAATAAACGCCTCCTAAATTCTTTCCATTTTTAAAATTTTGTCATTCTACAAATTTCCTCCATGAATCTTGGCTGATCTCTTCTCATTTAATTAAGTACCAGTTTGTATGAACAGCTAAAATGTTTCTGTTTTACACAGAGAAATTCTAGTGCAAAATGAACTCTCTAGCAATCTAGCATTTTGAAGTGCCAAGAAAAACCTTTAAGAGATGATCAAATGTCCCATGTAGGGGTGGGGGAGATGAAGGGGTTGACGGGGGTGGTGGGGATGGCAGGAAGCTAGTTAATCATTTTTGTTTTTTCCTAAAAGGGTGATTAGATATATGTCTCCAAAGATGGGGCAATTTTGTTTCTGAGTAACACTTGAATTCAAGTCAACCAATCTTTATTGAGGACCCACTAAGTATCAGGCACTGTACTAGAAACTAGACAGAGACATGTAAGATATGGTCTCTTGCATGGAAACATCTTCCTCCTGCCTCAACACTGTCACCTGTGGGAACAGTGAATCTAGTCTTTGGAGTTTTTCAGGAATCTTCCATGTTATTTAAAAACTCTCTCTCCCTCCCTCCCTCCCTCCCTCCCTCTCTCTCTCTCTCTCTCTCCCCCCCCCCCCCCCCCCCCGCCTCTCTTTCTCTGCATTGTCCTTTATGTCTACCAGGAAAGTCTTCCAATCTGGAATTTTATTGCATTGTTTCATAGGAGGAATTAAGAATGGTGAGATGAGCGTCTTCAAAGAATAACAATAATAGCCTAGAAAATAAGGCTTAACCTTCAGTACAACTATTAGGATATCCTTTTGTTATCCTCTTCTGCTTATATGGAAAATCCCAAAATATGCTCCCTCAGGAAAAAGGCCCACCCTAGATCTAAGATTCAAAACATAACTAAATTCTTCATCCTCTCACATGACTATGTGTTATATATTCTCAGCCCAGCATATATTCCAACACAGAAATAAGAGTTAAATTCTGGTCTCCTCTTGAGAGGGATGTGTCACACAATTAACCTTTGAAATACATATTTCCTAAAGTTCCATGAAAACACTGCCCTGTAATACAGTGTTTCTAATAAACACATATGTCCCTCTCCTTGATGATTTTCCACATCACCACCTTTTCTCTTTGTTGACTACCATTACCCTCAAAAAGGAAATCAGTCTTAACTTTCTCAATGTTGACTTGCAACACCAAGGAAACCAAACAAGATAAAGGTTCAAGGAGGGAAAGATCAGTTACCTGCACAAAATAATTAGAGTAGCAGTTTTAAGCTTTGTTGTAAAAGCTGAAATTTCTCATCCTTGCCCACTGATAAAAGAGTAGCTTTGTTACTAGGAAACCGTTTTCAAGAAGTAAGTTTTTCCTATTAATACTTAATATAAAGCATTGCTCTTTTTACAAGAGTGCTTGACAAATTATTAGCAAAACTGTATTAGCCTAGCATGGTCTCTCATCAGATCTATATTAATACTACCAGCCACTGGAGCATCAGTTAGTTTGTGCTATGAGTTGTGGAGAATAATTCAGACCACAGATAGACAGAATGATTTGGGGTCCAAGGATGCCATTGCCTCCCTGTGATAATTTCAGACACAGCATGAGGATTCCAGTTATCTTTCCCTGCTTATAAGATGAGTTCAAGAAATCTTAGTTCCTTATCTCTTTTCTTCCATCCAATGTGTCTTGCTCATTACACACTTAGCAATCAAAATATCCTGCTGAGCAAGATACCTTCTACAGCCACTGTCACTTCTGGCACAACCAGATATTTGATGATACCTAAAGTTTTGTACTATTGAAATTGTTCCAAGAGCACAATTTCTACAGCACAAAAGTCCATTCAGTTCTCTACAGGCTATAGAAAAGGACATCTCAGTCTTTCAGCAAAATCATTCTCAAACAAGAGAGCATCTGAGGCGATGTGTCAATAGGGTGACCTGGCAATTGGTATTACAGAGCCACATGGAAGAAGCAGTTGATTCCCACTGAGCTGATCAGGGTACCTATAACATGTTTAAGAAAAAGGCCAAGCACAGGGTCATTATGTAACATTCCCCATTTGATTGTCAGAGGACAGATGCTCCATTCAAAGAAGAGTTTCTAATGACAGTTTCAGGGAGACATAAAATGACTGCCTCTTGAGTATTTTTCCAGGTTTTCAAAGAAGGGAAGGGGTATTCTAAGGCTATATTACATTCATGCCTTTACTGAGGGCTTCATTGTACATACATCTTGTTTTATTAGTTTACTTTCGAATAGATACGCTCACGTATTTTTCTGAAGTAGAAAAGACAGGCATTATTACCCCACTCATAAAATACTTAGCTAAAATGTCTTCATTTACTCTCTCAATCATTTGCAAACAGCTGTCGGCCAAGCACAATGCTCAGCACCAATATAAAATGGTGACTTTTTTTTTCCTTTTTTTTAAATTAAACTATCCTTTTTTTAAGGATACATAGATCACAAAAAATGTTACATTAAAAAATATAAGAGGTTCCCATATACCCCACACCCACCCCACCCCACACCTCCCACATCAACAACCTCTTTCATCATTGTGGCACTTTCATTGCATTTGGTGAATACATTTTGGAGCACTGCTGCACCGTATGGATTTCAGTTTACATTGTAGTTTACACTCTCCCCTAATATATTCAGTGGGTTATGGCAGGATATATAATGCCCAGCATCTGTCCCTACAATATCATTTAGGTCAACTCCAAGTGCCGAAAATGCCCCTTCATCTCATCTCTTCTTCCCTCTCCCTGCCCTCAGCAACAACTGTGGCCACTTTCTCCAAATCGATGCTACAGTTTCTGCCATTACTAGTCACAATAATTCTGTAGTAGAATACCAGTAAGTTCACTCTAACCCGTATTTTATTCCTCCGTCCTGTGGACCTTGAGTTGGTGATGTCCACTCTACCTCTATATTGAGATGGGGCTTAGATCCCACATTGTTGATGGATGTAATTCTCCTGCTTGGAGTTGTAGGCACTCTGAGTTCCCTGGTGTGGTGATTGACCATCTTCAGCTCCCTGTTAGCTGACCTGTGCAAGTCCAACAAACCGGAGAGCAGCATCTGCAACTCTACTGAGGCCCAGGGCCCACCTGGCACATGACCATTCCAGAGATTGAAGTCTCCTGGGTACCCACCAACCCCAGCACCAACCACAGGTTCAGTAAAAGTGACAGAAGAGGTATGTGTAAAAAGTTCACACCTGAGTCCAACTCTATCACACTCAGGAGCACAAATTCCAAAGTAGGGCCCACTGGCAAGGCACTGAACTCCAGAGCCAACAGCCATGATCATAGATCCTGTGTGTCTCTGTAGCCCTCAAGAGCACCAGTACCTGGGGTTGTATCTACTTTGGCTGTCTCTGGGATCCTGCTGAGGCATGCATAAGCGTGACCCCTCTGATGCTCTGATGACCTCCTGACTATTTTTTGAAGACTCTTAGCCACATAAACCCATTTGTCTTTACCATTTCCCCCCTTTTATTCAAGGTATTTTTCTATTTGCATCACCACTTAATGATTGGTAGTAATTCCTTGGCACCAGGGAGGCTCGATGCCAGGAGTCATGTCCCATGGTGGAGGGAAGGTAATGTGTTTACATGCTGAGTTTGACTTAGAGAGTGGCCACATTTGAGCAACGTGGAGGCTCTCAGGAGGTAACTCTTAGGCACCCTGCAGCTCTAGGCCTAGTTAAAATTTCAGGCACACAGGCTCCTAAGCATAGTCATGAATATCAAGGCCTCATCACTGGACAATCCTTCTTCACTGGTCTTTGCCCTTGCACTTGGGAAATTGTGGCTATTCCTTTGGGAAATTTGACAGAGCTCCCCTGGCTAGGAACTCAGCACTCCCTCAGTTGTCGTTTGTAACTCTACCTACTATGACAGTACCCAACATATATCCAAACATTTTTATGTACTCTAAATACATACCCTGGAGAACTCCCACCCAACCATGTGTCCCCCATCAATAACACCCCACACCAGCATTCCTCCCCTGCCATAGTTGAACCCTTCTGTGGTCCAAAACTTCTTCAAAAAATTAAGCCTAATATATTGTCAATTCAATTAATAGGAAAATGAAATAGTAGTGATACATTTAAAGATTAGAAATAGAATACATACTAATTTAGAAAAACTAAAATAAAGTAAAAATAAATTGGGGTATTAAAAATGAAAAATATCATAAAACTTTGTTATTGATGTTTTGCCTTTCATCACTGTAATTGGTGTTGTCCTGTATATACAGTGGCAAGGCAATTTCTTTCATTTCTTCCTCAGTGTCTACATCCTTTCTTTTTTTTTTCTAATTTTTTATTTTGTCTTCAAAAAAGTTTTAGATCACAGTAAAGTCACATGTACAATATAGGGCACTCCATTATATCCAACATCAAACCCTTTTCCCCTTCTCCAACAATGATCTTTTTACATGTTCGTGTTATATTTGCTACAGCTGATGTACAGATATTGAAACATAGCTATCAAACGTGGTTCCATTCTGTTTTACATTATAGTTTATGTTATAGACTGTATAATTTTCTAAATTTTTAGTTGCCTTATATTTTACATTATGGTTTACATTTTAGCCTATAGTCTTGTATACATTTTTGGGGTAATTTAACATGTCCTATATCCATCATTGCACGATCTTATGGAACACCTCCATTGCCCCCTTTGCCTGCTTCCATCTATTCTATTCCTCTTTCTTCCTCCCCTCAGGGCCCACAGTGACAATCAATCTTCACTGTGACCAGATTCACAGATACTTGCAGCAGTGCTGATGGCTTGACATACTAGACTGTCCTCCCCTATTGGAAGCCACCAATTCTCTCAAAAGACACAGTTCCCTCTATTTCAGAACATCAGGCCTCTCAAGGATATGGGTACACTTTCTCACTCATTGTATGGGTCTCCAATGGTAACCATTTTCTATTCTTAAGAAGCAGCCTAGTTGAGGAGATAGCCATAATACAGTCGTGGAGGCAGGTAATTGAAAGACTAGGAAGAGAGTAAGAAGTAGATCCTGTTAGAAGAAATAGTACACACAAACCCACAGTAATTTGAAAATCGCTACCATTTGGGGAAATGGAAAGTAATTGATGGACAGAGAACATGGAGAAGAAGAAGAAGTAGAAGTGACATTAAGTCTGGCTGATAGGTAGGTTGGGACCAGATTATAAAGAGCTTTGAATACTGTGCTAAATGAATCACTGTGATTTGGGAAGTCACAGTTAATAGAGGACTTGGACTAAGGTCTCTTGATTCATAGGCCATAGTTTTCTCTTCCAGGTTGCACTTGTTCCTCTAAATGCTGATGTCCATCACTCTCTCTATGAATATATATGAAGTGCCTGTTAGAAGCAATTGGTGGGTTCTGTTATTATCCTCTCCATCTCACTGATGAGGAAACTAAAGCATGGAGGCATTAGGTAACTTTGCCAGGTCACAAAACTCATAAGGGGCAGAGCTAGAATCCGATTCCTAGCAATCTGGCTTTAGAATCTCTAGTCTTAATTATTATCCATTACCCTCTCCTGTCTAGAGTTCTTTAAGCCTTTGTCTGTTTTCTACTGCTGCTGTGTCAGTAAGTAAAGGCTGCCTTCCAGAATAGATTTGATAACTGACCAAGTTTAAAGCTGAAAAGATTAGCATCTATTATAACACACATCTTTGGGTCAAGAAACGAAGAGTACTCACCCCAGTTACATCCTCAGATACTTTTTCCTTTAACTTTTCACAGCTACCTGAAACCAGACCTTGGGAATTGGGGCAACCTTACCATGTTAAGGGCATAGAATTACTAGAAGTGTTCAGAAGGAATATTAATGGATTTGAATGAGACCCCTGAGAGGTGACAAATGTTTCAGTTGCATTTACTACCCAAGACATTGAAAGTTAAAGGCTGTAAAACTAAAAAATATTATGTGTCTGATAACTATTGGTTTGTTCAGATTTGTTTAAATCTTCATGGAGACAGTGGAAAAGACCTTGGAGTGCAAGCTGAAGTCAAAGCAGGACAGACAGGTCCTACAACTGTTTATATGCGTTGCTGATAGCATCAAACAGTGCTTGGGGCTGTCTTCTTACTTTGCATTTGGGTATCAGCTTCTTTGGAAGTCCAAATGTTAAATATACTCTTACAACCTGACTCAAATATTGTGGTTTTATAAATTATCTACTCTGTTTTGAACAGCTGTAATCCTTAAATACCTTACTAGGAATCATTATTTGTTAGAAATTCAACATCAGAGATTTACTGTGTGGGAGGAGGAGGAGTTACTCCAAAGTCTAGTAGCAGCAAATGGGAAGTCACAATAAGACATATCCAACAATGTAAATGAAAAACCTTTTTATTAACTAGAACTGCAACTACTATGCAAAGTACTGATCTCCTTTTCCCAGAAGTGCTTGACCAGAGATTAAATAACTAGTGAAGGGTGCTGCTAAAACTGGAATAAGGGCATGATGTCTGAGGCCTCCAAGTGTTCTTCCAGCAATAAATTATTATGAAATAATTCACAAGCACTTGCCTGCACAAAGATATTAGTAGTCCCTTTTCCCATACCACCCATTCCAGATAGAAAAGAATATTTGGTTCCCTTTTAAGAATTAGTCAACATTTTCATGGTAATTTTTGTACCTTTGAAATTTTCATATACATTGAATATATAGCAATCATAGAACTCTGTGTGTGTGTGTGTGTTTGTCAAACATCTTTAACAGTGTACATTAGTTCACCTTCCGTGTCTACAAGGTATAATAACATAGAGAGGTATTTCAGTGATTATATTGTTGATGAAAAATCTGGGCCCCAGGGTTTTCCCATGTACTTTCTGTTTCTGTTGCTTGTTGGTAACAGCCCTCTGAATAGAGTTGCTTGTTTTATAAGTGGACATTTTGTTCCATCTCAACTGCATGAAAATACTTTAAGGGCAGGAGTCAAGGTGCATATGGATAGCCTTCTATGAAGAGACTTTACGTCTTGTTTTGTTACTCTAGAATACACTCTTCGTGGTTCAAGATCCCTCTTCCTCCAACATAGCTCATAGTCAAGAAGCAAGTGTTCAGTTGATCTCATACTAGGATTTTAACACTCTTTTAGTTAAGAGGAAAATGAATCTGTGCACCACTTACATCTGGCAAAACATCTACATGTCCAAGTGTAGTAGGATATTAATAGGATAGGGCAAATTGATCACATTGTGGTGCTACTTGTACTGACATGATGGAAGTAAAATGCGCATGGCAGACTAAATAAACCATCCTTCCATAAATCATTTCTCATCTGGGTCAAACTGGTCCAGTTTGAGAAACTGGATCCAGCTCTTCTTGCCTCATGGAGACTGGATAAAGCAGATAAAACTCTGGATTGAGGCTAGTATTGGTTCATTTTCCTGTTGCAATGTTGAGAGACAGTGATAATGGTTTGGCTATACTCTGCTACAGTGACTAACAGAAATTTGAAGTCACCTACTTGGAAATAAGTTTACTTGAGGACTTGTGTCTGTGGTACAATTAATTCCCTCAGACTCTTTCTTTTGTGGCTTTCCTTGTATAAGAAATCTCACTCCAGGATCAACTACATATTTGGGGGTGGGCGATGGGGAGGGTGGCATGGTTTTTCAGAAGAATGGATCATGTTCTCACAAGTCACTGATTTCCCTAAGAACCATGTGACTTCTTAGAACTGCTCAAGTTCCTGAGGCATCTTGGAACCGAAGTTGGTGGACACCAGTAAGCTCACATCCTGGGACCAAGCCAACACAGGCCTTGTCTCTTTCCTTAAAGATTCACTTGTAACACTTGTTAGTCATTCTCCGGGCTGTTAGCTTAGGCAGGCACACATAAATTTTCGGCTGCCTTAGGCCCTTTCTCTTTTCCTGCTGAGATGCCCCAACACACTGGCCTATGCCAACTCTGGTGAAAATGCCATCTTCTTTCTTGTAGCTAATTATCACTTCCCTTCTTTCATCTTACTCCCTTGCCACAAAACAATGCTTGGCATGCTTATGCTACTCTTACTATGGTTTCTCAAGATGGCATCAGGAAAGTGAGCAATTCAGCTGGTATCTCTATGCAAAGTACTGATCTCTCTTTCCCCAGAAGTGCTTGACCAGAGATTAAATAACTCATGAAGGGTGCTGCTAAGCATGCTGCAGCTTCCCTGAGTCACAAAATATGCACCCACGTTTTCAGCCACTCTTGTGAGATAGAAGGTCCTTCAGAAACATACGTAATTGTGGAAGTAAGGTAGAAATAGAGGAGTTTTCCAGAAGGTAGATTGTTTTCTGAAACCTATATACTGCCTTTCCTTTGCAGAGCTCTTCCAGGGACTTTTTTATTTTTCATTCTACTCTCAAGATAGGTATTATTATTGGTCCCAATTTGAAGAGTTAAGAGACCAAGACAAAATAGTGGAGTGACATGCCCATGGCCACATGACTGAGGAGCAGCTAAGGCAGCCCTTGAAACCTGGTTTTCTTTCCTTTACTCATGGCTGATTTCCACTTTCCTGAAGGATAAACAACAACAACACCAATAGCAAAATTAATATAATTAATTATTTAGCATTTGCTATCTGGAAGAGACCTTTCTGATAGCTTTATATGCATTATTGCTTGTAATCTTCATAAATTTTGAGTACTATCATTATTATCACTATTTAATAAAGAAACTGGAGCTCAGAGAGCTTCAGTGACTTCAGTGACTTGGTAGAGGCAGAATTCATCTCCAGACTTTTGTGCTGAACTGTGAGATTTGCTAGTATCACATAACAAAGAATTTGGAGGAAAAAATAGGACTTTGTGAAGAGAGTCCCAAGCAAGAGGACTCTGAGCTGGGGGTCTGACCCTTCTCCTATCAATTTCTGTGATCTTGGGCAATTCCACTAACCTTTTGGATTGTTGTCTTCTTATTTTAAATGGTGGTGGTACGATCTGGCCTGAGAACTCACAGGAGAGATTGCAGTCAAGCTAGGCATGTAAAGGGTGCTTCTAAACTGGGGAGCACCATACAAAGGCAAGCTACCATTCTAAGTGTTAGAATGGGGACTACATCGCTAAGGCCAGCACTTCGCATGAGCAACCCTCCTCAGCTGCCAGGGCAACCTTATTGAGAAGAGTTTTATTCTTGGAGAATGTGCCAAGAGTATCTCCATTTCCTCACTATATGAAACCTCATTAAGTGAGATTAGGCTCCACTTTACAAAGAGTATATTATTCAATGCCCTCTTGTTGGCTGCTGAGCAAAACTAGTGTCCATCAGCAAGCCAAGTAAAGTCCCTGTCCTAAGGGTTTCATATTCTGAGAATAACTAGTCACTTTCTAGAGCAGATGGGGCTTCCAGAGGTCAGTCCCCAGGGCAGCTTGTATCCAAGATGCAATTGATTTGCTTTGTGTCCAAGGTCATGGCCATGATACAACCATGCTGGCACTGTTATTTATAGAGCACCTCCTCTAGGACAGATGTATTAACTATATTATTTCTAAACCCTACAATAGCCCTATGAGGTGGGTATATTCATCCCCATTTTACAGAGGAAGAAAATGAGGCTCTGGGACCTCATAGCTAGTAGGTTTCTGCCCTAGCCTTCCAGCGTGTGGTCTGAACAACTAGCCAATTTCACATTGCCACCCCTAATTCAATGCTACCTTTCTCACCAATCATCACAACTACCCTGGGCTTCGAGAGCCAAACAGGCAAGAAATCCTACACTTCCTAAAACTCACACTCACACCTTGGGCTGGGCCTGGGCTGGGGCCAGTCCCCCCCCCCCCCCTACATTTTTGACAATTTATCAAAGCTTTTGCTTGCCTTATATTCATTCAGTTCTAGGTTTCCATTAAGCTGTGATGACAGACATAAATATTTTGTGCATTTTGATGCCCCAGGGTACAACTTTGGAATCTGTGGAAATAAGGGAGAAACAAAGTAATATGTGGATTAAAATATACAAAATATTAACTTTCAGTCTCCTTTACAAGTCTATGGTCACCTTATTTTGGAATATTAAGATAAGTTATGTGGTAGGTAAAATATAAAGGGAGAGCTTATATTTTAGATGGTCTTTTTTCTCAATTTTTAATTTTTGGAGGAAGTTTAAAGAAAACTTTCCCTAAATTTCAGATTTTTTAAGGGAAATACATAGCTATAAATTTGACAAATTTTCTGTCATCACTTTAATCACAGAAGATAGCAGAAATCATTATAATTTCTAGCCATGTAATACCAGTACATGGATCACAACTCTTTATTCATGAAGATGGCATTTCTTTGTCATCTAGCCCAGAGTCATACTCACTTTCATGCTGGGGATATCATAACCTGAAAATGTCCACAAATTGAATGGCCTGGCTCAGGGGGAGATAGGAAATAGGGTCCTCATCAAATTCCACCTCTGTGGCTGATCTTGCATTTCTCCCACAAGCATTGCGTCATACTTTAAGGAGTACCCATACACTTGGGAAATGTACAAACCTCTATTTTCTTTTGGTGAGGTTGAAGGCCTAGAGTCCCATTTCTGCATGTTTCTCCTATTTGCACTGTTTCTGAATAAAAGCAGCCCTGTTCCTATGTTGAAGCTTCCTGCCAAGGGACCCTGGTTTCTCTGTGGCCAACTCTGTGGAGATCCAGAAATCCAGCCTGGCAGGGAGAAACAGCTGGGCAAGTGAACATACTCCGTTCACTTGAACTTTGCTGTTGTTCTTGCAAACAAGGCAGTGGTTGTGAGGTAGGAATCAAAACTTCAAGGGCTACAGGTCAGCTGGCTGTGGGAAGGCTTTAAGGTTTCTTGTCTGAGCCACTGTGAGGCTGCAAATGACCAGTATTGTAACCTAAACCAAGTCAGAGTTATATACTTTTTAGACGCTTTGAGAAAAACGAACAAAGGCGGAGAGGTAGAATTTAGTAATGAAAACAAAACAGGAAACCAAAAGAACATTTCTGTCAGCAGTCAAAACATTTTCCTGTTTAGAGAATCAGTGTCTCCTACTTAACCACAAATAACAAAAAATAAAATGAAATAAGATTAAGTTTACTCAGTTTAGTAAGGACAAGGAAACTGGGGTCAGGAGTTCACCCTCTTATGTTTGCAAAAGGAGAGTGGCAAAGAGAAATTGAAAATACCAATGTCATGTGAGGAAATAAAAAAAGAGAGAGAGACTTCTGTTAGCGTTCCACAGAAACACACACTTAGATGCCGAGAAAACCACTGAAGGTTATCAACTTTGCTGCTTCACCAGGGACTTGGGGACTGTGAGGGGGAGTTGGGGGGGTGTCTCATAGAACCAAGGACATGCTATATAAAGTGATCTGTTTGTTTACTTTGGCAAGTGTAAGATGACTTTACAAGCAATATTCTGAAAGGTCCCAGGGCCAGCACCATTTGAGCAGGAGAGAGGAGTCTTCCCAGGACAAGGCTTTTTGATTTCCCTACTCTCAGGACTGCACTCAGAGGGGCCCTGTAATATCTACAAGAAGATTAAAAACTGTGGCAGTATCACTGGCAAAATTTGTCAAGTAGAGCTAAATTACCCAGACTGCTGTTCTGTTGTTAGGGGATCTGGAGGAAAGCTGAGGAATTGAAGAGCTCTTAGAGAAATGGTCCTGCCAGCATCTACACTACAAAACTCCTGGGCTGTTCCAGCATCAGGTATTAGAGGCTGGTTTTCCCTCTCTCAGGATGGGCGTTGCTTCTTCAGCTCTGAGCCTCAAGCTTCCTTATGCCGTTGCATGCCCAAGAGGACCATCAATATGAGGGCTGATGCAGATCCAAGATGGCAATCCTAAGGGGACAGGGAACTTTACACCTTGGTTTCTTAGAGCTTTGCTCCAGTCTTCAGATTTACCAAAAGTGCATGCGCCAAGCACTCACTGGTAGCTGAGGCTTCCACGAGGGAGTGGGTCTCTGCTGCAGGCCCAAGAAGGCTCTCTGGAGGATATCCTGTGGGTCCTTCTCTGTCTCAAAGATGAATGGATGTGATGAGGAGACCCGCAGTGTCACCCACAAACATGGGTGACAGAAAACATGGGGCTGAATGAGTGGTGGCACCTAGGAAAACCAGCAAAAGCGACCTTTGGCTGAGCCTTAATCATTCACCTGAGTCCTGCCCCAGTCAGGTGATCCCAGACCTGAGAGATAAGGGAGCCTTCCCATGGGGAAGTGGCAGTTGAGCTGTCCTGGGGAAGCAGCCAGACTGGGGGAGGAGTTGGCCCTGTGGTTCAAAGGAGAAAAAACAAAACATGACTGTAGTTTCAAACACTCCCAGGGAGCCTGTGAATCCCACTCTTTTAGAGAAAACCATTTATGGACAGAGCTTGCTCACCCCTCTCCTTTCCCTGATCTTGACCTTTTGTTTCTCATCATGCCTGAAGTTCTTGGCCATTTGATTTACTTTGGATGAAAAATGTTGGGTCAGGAGGGAGCTTTTGCCCAGAACCTACAGCACTCTCTGATTGACACTGAGACCCTTTCTCTTGGGGAAGGCCATGATGCCAGAAAAATGCTGCCCCAAGCCTTCATCCTTAGTCAGTTCGCAAACATGGTGGAGAGTCCCTGCCAGTGGCTTAGGGCTGCTGCTGCCCCACCCCACTCACCCCCCAGGCAGGAGTTCCTTGCTGCCTGCTCAGCCATGCTCACGTGATAGCCCAAAAGGTCAAGGGAGCTGACTGCAGCAGGAACAATCTTCCCAAAGAGGCAGCCCAATGACCTAGTTTTCTTTTTCTGTGTTTACTCGCTGTGGCCCTAATCTGCCCCCTGCCCTGAATCCACTTACTTTCTAATTCCCAAGTGGATGGTATACCTACATTAAAGGTGAGACTCCTTTACCTTCAGGCTAAACAGGTCACAACCAAGCCAGTTTCACATTTCAGAGTGTGATTTTATAAGAACCTCCAAATAAACAGCAGGACTTCCCCCATGTACCATTGCAATGACTTCCTTTGATGGACAGGTCCATGGATGGTCAGAACACATTGGACATTTCTACTCTGTTTGGCTTCTTTCTTTCCTGTGTTTTCCTCAAGGAAACAAGGAATTGTTAGATATGTCACACAAACCTGATGTGTCTCCTGCAGAAACCTTGGTGCCCTTCTGCAAGGGGCGTGACATCCTGTCATGCTGGGGGAGGCAGGAGAAGAGAAAGCCACACCCTCATACCACCCCCTCCACTCCATGCCCAGGCCTAATCTAATAATCCTTAATGCAGCCAGGGGAGGAGGAGCTGTGACCTCCAAGAAGAGACCCTTGACACGGGAAGCTTAAAGGAGATTATCCTGAAGTTGTAGCTCAGAAGTTGTACAGCCATTCATTACCAAGCATTTATGGTGTACCTACTATGTGTCAGGCTCTACATTGGGTCCTAGAGAGGCCAAGGTGGATGACACTCCTACTGCAAAGCTTAGGGAGTTGAGAGTCCAGGATGTGACCCTGTCAACCAGTGAGGGTTCTCTGCCCAGGGCAGGTATCCCGTGGCCCCAGCTACTCCCTGCTGTGGATGGGGATGCTCCCCTTGCTGGCTTTTCCCAGAGGGAGGAAAAGATAAAGCACAAGGAGTGAGGGTGCAAAGAGGTGCTTCATATCAGGGGAGTCGGGATGTGGAAAATTCCTTCAAGGATCATCAACCTCCTTCCAAGTCTGAAACGTCCTAAAACATGCTTAATCTTATAGAAACCCTACTTCTCTATGTGTGTCCACATTCTGAGCAGGCAGACAATGCTTCCTTCAGAACTTTGAAAAAAGCAGGACTATTTTTTCATTCCCTTTACTTTATTTCTATTTAATTTCCTCTGTTCACTTCCTTTCCTTTTTACTTGCCACACACTTGTCACCTCCCTGCCCAGAAAATCCAGTGGCTCTTCACTGCCTGTAGGACTGAGCCCAAACTTTTCCGCTTGACTTTCCCTACATGGTGGGTTCAGTATATGACTATTGAAAATGGTATCAGAATGAGCCGCTCTTTTGGTTTTTATTGGTACCTATATTTCATAGGATTTGATGGACTGCTTTTTCTGGAAGCCTGAGGATTAGTATTTTCTTTCAATATCAGTGTTTACTTTTTGCTTAGAGCCTGCTAAAGATGAAGGCCTCCCCCCACCACCACCACCACCACCACCCCCACTCAAACCCAATTGACACATGCAGGAAAGCCTTGCCCTGACCCGAAGCTTTGGTGTTACCCCTAGCCTTTGGGACCATCTGGAAGCATGTCCTCATATTTTCCAGGAAAGGATTATCTTGCCTGCCCTATGCCCATAACTGAATGATGATAAAAACCCTCCCTACTTTAGTATGCAGATGAATTATTAACAGTGATTTGTACTTTTTAACCATGTCGTGAAAGAAAGAGAGTCAAATGTTCTTGTCAGTGTAGGGAAAGTAATGGAGAATGTCGTCTCAGGCCACTTGCCTCCTAAAACCTTCTAATAAAGATGCGGCAGACACCAGCCAGGAGTGTTCCCGAGGTCACAGGCTGCAGGAAGGCCACAGGTGAGAGACTTTGGTGACTTCTCACTTTTCTGCCTCTCTCCTTTCATCTTTCTCTGCTGGGAAAGGGCACAGGTGGTGTTACAATTAGGATATCAATGGAGGCAAAAAAAGGCCTTAGGGGAAGGACCTCCTTTTAACAAAAGATGGGTGAGGAGACAGGGTGTTTACTTAAAGGGCCCAACTTGGAGGCCTGCTTTTCACAGGAGGAGTTCAAAGGAGAAAGTATGGGCCTGGTCTGAGAGAGAAGATCAAAAGGTCAGTGTGATAGCACACTGGACCAGGCCATATGACAGCCCATTTCTGGGGGAGGCTGCCTTAGGGCAGACTTGAGAACTCTCCAGATCTTACTGGAAGGCAGAGGGAGGACAACCAGTGAGCTCTGAGGAGCTGCTGGAGCACATGCCTGGGTGATGCCCAGAGGTCTAGGCAGACTTTTTAGTGAAATGAAAGACAGAAGCAATGAAAAGCATAGACGAAGAGAAAGTAGTAAGTGTCACAGGATGTGAGAGAAGCAAAAAGAAGGAAGACTTTGGAGAAGGGGGGAAACAAGCAAGACAGATGGGCACAGAGGCCTGAACTGGGATCTATGGCAGATACTCAGTGGGAGAAGATGGCTCCTGGCTGGACCCAGCCAGGCCTTCCCTGCTCCAATAGATGGCAATTCCCTGTGGGCGAGCACCATGTCTGAACACATTGTATGCACCCAGTCAATATTTATTGGACAAACAGATCCTCCAAAGCCTTTTCTAAAGGGCAGGTTTTCCCAGTCACCTAAAGATCAGGAGGCCACAGCCCCTAAAGTTGGCAGATTTGAGCTGGTCCCTTGCCTGAACCCTCCATGGCACAGGGCAGGGGGAAGCTTGCCCAGGTTATTCACGCCCTCAGCCAGGAACACATCTCTTCTGCCACCATCTGCACCTGGCTTGTGAAAGTGTGTGGACAGAACAAGAGCCAAGCTGAGGGGAGGCAGGAAAACCAAGGGAGAGTCGTGACCATGTAATGTACCAGGTAAAAAGGCATTTTCGCCTCAGGATGGGAATCCATCCTTTCATGCACTCATGTTTCAACCCAATCAGGAGGCAGCAGAATTAGGCTCAAAAACCTCTGTGGACTGAGAAGAGCAGGCAGGGTGATTCAGGTGTTAAGAACCAGCTGGGAGATGAAGATCAGTCTTGGCCTCTGGATCTCGCCTAGGGGCAGAGAAAATCTGTGCAGCCACAGAAGCATCCCCAATGCACTGACATGGAACGGTGGGAGCCCAGCCAGCTGGATACAGCTAACAATCCAGCTGATGAGTTGGCTCAAAATTGCTGGAGCAATGAAAATCTTCCAGTTAGAATTTACCAGCTCCATGGTGTTCCCTAGGCAAAAGAGCTTACCCTCCAGGTCTGCAAGGTCATGTTCTCTCCCAGGGGGATGGTGCTGGCAGTTTTGGTACCCATATGATTTTTTCTCAATGTGATACAAAGGGTGAATGAGCCCAGTAGGATGATGAGGTTATTTTGCTTTTGATCTGTTCATATAAACCCATGTTTGTGCTCCTGTGAGCTACACAGTCAGCATGAGGGCAGAGAGCTCTTGGGACTTTCTTGACAGGGGAAAGAACTTGGGCAGCTTTGCCTGAAGGCTAATTTGCAGGGTGAGGCAAATCCAGAGAGACACATTTCTCTCCTTGTCCCCACTGTTTTATAATTAGGATAGTTGAGAGTGACCTGGTAGTTAATTAAACACAGAGTAAAGACAAAGGTATTGGGTTGGGAAAGGAGCAGCTGTCTTCCCATCTTGAAGCCTCCTAAATGACAGAGGGAGGATGTGTCAGTGGGAAGACGGCCTAGTGTTGATTCTATATGCTATCAAGGCATTGGCCTCATAATTCTTTCAATCACAGGGGCAGCAGAAATAGCTCAAGCAACCTCCATGTAACCGGAAGGGCAGCAGGGAAGGGTTAGATTCAAATCACTGCACAGCGTTAGCCTTAGGAACAGCTGGCCTCCCCTAACACATCAGCATCTGGCCACTTCTGCTGCAGCTAGCTGGTCCCTGGGGCATTTCTCAAACATAGGGCCCCCAGAGAGGAGCAGAGTCCCCACCCCTAAGTTATTGCATCTAAAAATTTCAATGAGAAAGGTACAGTTTCTGTGTTTCACCAGATTCTGCTATTTGAGTGCTAACCAGAACAGAATTTTCATTTTGTTTTCTCACTCATTTGCATGTAGCTTTGTGGAAGAGACTGCTCATGGAAATTCAGGGCAAAATCCAGCTACTGGTAATAGTGGAGAGTAAAAGCGAAAGAAGTGGGCACAGTTATTTGGTCTGAGAATATGAATCATTCACCATGCAAATCCCCTCGCTCCCTTCAACCATTCACACTTTCTCCCTTGCTTTCAAGAACATTTTCTAAGTGTAACTCCTTTTATCTTAAGCTAAGCCCTTTCTTCCCACCCATCCTGTGTTTCTCAGCCACAGACATTGGAGCACATTTAAATACCCATCCATAAAGGGTCCCCAGGAAACTGGGAGGTAGGACGGCAGAGCACAGAATGGAGAATGGCATGCACAGCCACCATAGGGAGCCCTCAGTTTATGGGTAGGACACAAATGATAGCCCAGAGTCATGCCTTCCTTGTTATAATATTAAAATTACAGCTCATTCATTCTTTCATGTATTCTCTCAGTGACAGTCATTTGAGTTCCAGCTATGTAACAGGATAGGCCTTGGAGAGGTAAAGATGAATGAAACATAACCCTTGTCCCCAAGAAGCTTGTGGAAGAGACAGGCACATGGACCAATAGTAGTGATGATGCTGTGATGAATTCTATGGTCTGGAGGGACACCAGGGAAATAGGTCTGCCTAAGAGGGCTCTGGACCCCAACTGGGCTGATCTGGGAAGGAAGCCTAAGGCATTAATACCTGAACTGAGTCTTGAAGTCAAAGTTCATGAGGGCTACCCCATGCCCTCCTCCTGCTGTAGGAACGAAGGCACTAAGAAAGCCTGGTATACTTGAGAAATTAAGGTTTGAAGTGGCTGGAACTGTTGTGGGAGAAGTGAAACCTGGGGTGGGAAGGCAGAACCAGCTCAGAATGGACTCTGAGGTCAGGTAAGAAACCTGAGGCCAGGGAACATTTTGGAAGGACTCCAGACAGAAAAGATGTATAATCAACTTTGCATTTGCAAAGGGAAAGTTCTGGCTGAAATGTGAAGAATAGTTTGGAGGGGACAAGAGTCACAGAGAACACTCAGGAGATTATTACAATGAAATATGCTGGAAGTGATGCTCCTTAGAAGTCTCTTTCTCCATACTTGTCCACCTCATACTTCCTGTCAGAGGCGAAGGCAAGCAAGTGAGAAAGGTTTTCATGAGTTTTTGTGCTGTCAGTGACTACAATGGCTTTGTTTTACAGTCATCATCATGTAACATCACCTTCATGTAAATATTTTCTCCTGAAACTGGCTTATATTTGTCTGATACCTGTGCCTTCCCCACATTTGCCCCATCAGGAGACGCAGGCATGCAGCTGCCAAGACTGCTCAGTGTTTGGTTACAAGCAGAGACACTTGTAATGACATTTGTGCTAGTACAAGGTGGCAGAATAAAATGGGTTAAACTACCAGGGAAATAACAACTTTGACTAAGGAGGCCATTTATTCATTTCTCATAACTGAGCAAAAGTTAAGCTTTGTTTCAAAGGAAAAGCAGTCAATTATTGAGGCCAAACAAAATAATGTTGAAATATTGTAGTTCAGAGGGCAGATTCTGGACCAAATCGCCTGCCACTTGTTAGCTTTAGGGCACTGAGGAAGCACTTAATCTGTCTGTGTCTCAGTTTGCCTGTGTAATGTGGGATGATTATATTGCCTACCTGATAGAGCTGTCAGTGAGAATTAAGCAAGTTAACTCTGATAAAACACTTAATAGTGCCTGGCACTTAGGAACCTCTCAGTAGCTATTTGGTTATGCTAGGTATAAATAAAAAGCTCCCAGCTAAGTGGAAGGAAGGTTGAGATTCACCTGGTTTGCACAATTATGGCCTTACCAGTTATGTGCAGCTTGTATCTTTTTTGAGTGGTCAGGGCTCATGCCATACTAGGTGTGATGAGAATTTCATGTGTCAGCTTGGCTAGGTTATGACATACAGGTTATGGTCAGATAAGCACTGGGCCGGTTGTTTCTGTGAGGGTATTTCATGGATTTAAATTATTAGTCAGTTGATTGTACTCAAGGCTGACTACATCTACAATCAACATAGGGGATTGCCTTTAGCAATGAGAGAAGTCTTCTCATCCAATCAGATGAAGGCCTTAAAGGAGTCAGAAAGAAGAATTTCTGTCTACTCCAGACAGTCAGCTTTTACTGGGGAATTCAACACCACCTTCATCAGAGCTTTCAACTTGCAGCCTGCCCTACATAATTTGGACTCACCAATCCCCATGGCCACATGGCCATTTCTTACAGTAAATCTACTAATATTTTTATCCTGCCCATTCGGTTTCTCTGGAGAACCCTGGGTACTATACCATGTAAGTATTTTGAATAATACTCCTGCCTAAAAGGTGCACAATAAGAAGGGCTGGACCTAGCCAGGTCGGGTGTTTCTCTCTCCTTCTCTAAGTTGTATATAGTGTACAGTGCCACTAGTCCCCAAGGGGGGGAACCTACCATTTATTTTCCAGAAGAACTGACTAAGGCCCTGCCCTCCAGATGAGCCCTCTAAAGCTGGCCTCCCTGTCTATGGTTCACCCATGTGGGCCCATGCCAGGCCACAGTGCCTGAGAAACAAAGCTTACTAGAGTATGTCATAGATGGGCTGCCCCAGGCTGCCTGGGAGAGCACTGACATGAGCAAAACTGTTTGTTCACCTCAGCTCACCTTAGAATCAGCCCTTTAAAAACAAATAAGGTGTGCAGGAGAACCAGCAAGATGGGGCAGAGTGAGGAGCTCCTAGAGTCAGCTCCTGCTACAGGGCAGTTAGCAAACACCCATAGCTCTCTGGAGCTAGCTGAAGCACCTGTTTGGGGGCTCCAGGAGACCAAAAGAGCATCCTGCAATGTCTTTGGGGGAGTGGAAAGAGGAGACTGCCCATCTGCAGAGAAGACTAGTAAGTAGAGTGCTCCACGCCGCGGAGGTGAATGCCCATCCTCCACTGGAGGCACAAGCCTCCTCAGGAGTTGTTCTGCAGCTGGAATGGAAAGCTCCACTTCCCCAAAACAGGAGAGGAAGAGATGGTTGGCCACCAATTTCAACTATGATGAGGAAATTCAGTGGACTACAGTATAATCCTGAGAAGAGCTAAAGTTTGAGCCTGTCCAAGTCAGAAAGAGGCTGGGAGCTGCCATCTTAACTCCATGCCTGGCACGAGGGGAAGCGGGATGGACTGAGGATCCCAGTGCTGGTGGGGACTGACTTCTTTCCATCCAGATCATATTGCAGCTCTAGCCAAAGCCACAGTGCCACCTTCAGCAGGGAGGAAGCTGCAGGGACCTCTCTGGGAAATTACTGGCCAACCCGTGGAGGCCAGTGATTACCCTACTCTGGCAGTGGGAGCCACCCCAGGGGCTATTTTGGGCTGAAGTTGGAAGTTCCATTTCCCAAAAATGGGGGAGGAGGAGACAGTTGGCTGCCAATTTCGGCTACTGATTGGTAGACTCGGCTAGCTAAGAGATAAGCCTGCGAACAGCTGGGGTGTGAATCTGCCCAAGTCCAAAAGAGGCCAGTGGCTACCATTCTGACTATGTCCCCAGCCTGAGGGGAAGCTGCACTGACTGAAACTCTGAGTGTCAGCAGGAACCAGTTTCTTTCATGCAGATCAGCCTGCAGCCCTAGCCTAGGCTTCAGCCCCACCTCTGGTGGGAAGAGGCTGAGGAGCCCTACACCAGCCTATACAGGTAAGTGCAGGTAGCTTTGGCTGGCATAGACTGAAAATCAGAAGTCTACCAGGGCAACTGCAGTCATCTTGGACCTACACTCCATAGATTGCTGCCAACACCTGCAGCTCCATCCCTGCCCCAGGCAGGGGAGAAAGGGATGTGAAGCTTCATCAGTCTCTCTGGGCAACTGCGGTCTAGGCCTACAGGTGGATTATCCCACATAGTTGTGACTCTGTGCCTACCCCTGGCAAAGGAGAAAGTTGGAAGAAGCTTCATTGGTACCTGGCACAATGAGGGCAATTGAGCCTTCACAGCTTACAGCAACCAACTATGTGCTTGGCTCCTACTGCACAACCAGCAAGGGAGAAGGGATAGGAAGCCCTAAACTAAAGAGAAAAGCTGCACCCAGAAAAAATACTCTAGTAAGCCAGATGCCAAGACACCAAGAAAAATTTACAATCCACACCAAGAAACAGGAAGCTATGGCCCAGTTAAAGGAACAAAATAAGCCTCCAGATGACATAAAGGAGTTGAGACAACTAATTATAGATGTTCAAACAAATCTCCTTAATAAATTCAATGAAATAGCTAAAGAGATTAAGGATATTAAGAAGATATTGGATGAGCACACAGAAGAAATTGAAAGCATACATAGAAAAATAGCCGACCTTATGGGAATGAAAGGTGCAATCAATGAAACTAAAAAAACACTGGAATCATATAATAGCAGATTTGAGGAGGCAGAAGAAAGGATTGGTGAGCTTGAAGAAATGGCCTCTGAAAGTGAACATATAAAAGAACAGATGAAGAAAAGAATGGAAAAAATTGAGGAAGTCTTAGGGAACTAAATGACAGCAAAAGGTGTGCAAACATACATGTCATGGGTGTCCCAGAAGGAGAAGAGAAGGGAAAAAATGCAGAAGGAATATTTAAAGAAATAATGGTAGAAAATTTCCCAACCTTACAGAAGGACATAGATATCCATGTCCAAGAAGCAAAACGTACTTCCATCTGAAAAAATCCAAATAGACCAACTCCAAGACACATATTTATCAGAATGTCAAAGGCCAAAGATAAAGAGAGAATTCTGAGGAGCAGCAAGAGAAAAGCAATGCATAATATATAAGGGATATCCAATAAGATTAAGTGCTGATTTCTCACCAGAAACCATGGAGGCAAGAAAATAGTGGTATATATTTAAGATACTACAAGAGAAAAACTTCCAGCCAAGAATCTTATATCCAGCAAGACTGCCTTTCAAAAATGAGGGTGAGCTTAGAATATTCACAGATAAACAGAAACTGAGAGAATTTCTAAGCAAGAGATCAGATTTTCAGGAAATACTAAAGGGTGTGCTAGAGCCTGAAAAGAAAAGACAGGAGAGAAGGGCCTGGAAGAGAGTCTAGAAATGAAGCAATAAAAGTAACTAAAAGGTCAAAAGAGTGGTGAAAATAAAATATGACAGATAAAACTCAAATAGTCAGGAATAAACTTAATGATGTAAAGCACTTGTATTTAGAAAACTGCAACTCAATGTTAAAAGAAATTTAAAAAGCCCTAAATAACTGGAAGAACATTCCATGCTCATGGATTGGAAGACTAAATATCATCAAGATGTCAGTTCTACTCAAATTGATATACAGATTTAATGCAATCCTGATAAAAATTCCAGCAGCATTAAAGAAAAAATAAATTTATTTGGAAGGATAAGAAGTCCTGAATAGCCAGAAACATCATAAAAAGGAGACGTGAACCCTCATCTCCAGACTTTAAATCATAATACCTACCTATAGTGGTAAAAACAGCATGGTACTAGCCTAAAGACAGACACACTAGACCAATGGAACCAAATTTATGGTTCAGAAACAGACCCTCACAGGTATGGTCAAGTGATTTTTGACTAGCATGTCAAAGTCCCACAGCTCAGGCAGAACAATCCATTCAACAAAAGGTGCTGAAAGAATTAGACATCCATAGCTGAAGGAAGGAAAGGGACCCCTCTTACACCTTATCCAAAAATTAACTCAAAATGGATCAAAAAACTAAAAATAAAAGCAAGAACCATAAAACTTCTAGAAGAAATTGTAGGAAAATATCTTCAAGACCTGGTGGTAGGTGGTGGATTCTTAAAGGAGATTAGAGGAGGACTGAGTGGCCTAATGTATGTAGAAGTTTTAATTAGCTTTACTGTAAGGGTATAGAAATGTATAGAGTGGATGGTAACACACAGTGAGTCACAGCTAGTTTATAAATGGAGATATGACTGAAAATGGTAGTCTGATTATATAAATGCCAATTGACAGATGCTGGAGAATAATCTAGGAAGTGGATAGCACAGTAAACCAAGAGGTGGATGCGAATTGTGGTTGATTGTACAGATGCAAGAGTGTCCTTTGTTAGCTAGAACAAATGTATATCACTACTGCAGGGTGTTGGGAATGTGGAAAAGCATGGGAAAAATACAGCTGGAGTGACCTATGGCCTGTGGTTAGTACTAATAATATAATATTCTTGCATCTATGCGAAAGATGTACTGTGTTGATACTGAGGCAGTAAGAAAACTGTGAGCCAAGTGTACACTATGGACATGGTAACAATCAGATTATATTATTTTATCTGTAGCATATGATGCGCCACATTGTGGTGTGTTGATGGAGGGGTGTTGTTTGGGAATTCTGCACATGTGCATGATTGTTTTATAAGCTTACAACTTCTGTCATAAAAAAATATATTTAAAAAATAATAGTAGGGTGGGTTGGGTGGGGGAAAAACACACCAAATGTAAGATAAGGACTATGACTAGTAGTAAGATTTTAACAATATTCTTTCATAATTTGTAACAAACGTTTCATGACAATTCAATGTGTTAGTGGAGGGTTGATGTATGGGACCCCTGCATGTTTGCTTTGTAAGTTCACAACTTTTACCATACACTTAATTGTTTATGTTCATTCTTATATAAATGATATAAAGATAATAATAGGATTGGTTAGGGGAAAAATACTTTGTTTAGTAGCAATATTTTGACAATGCTCTTTAATTATTAGTTAAAAAGGTTTAAAAACAATGCAAGTTATTGGTGGTAGGGTGAGATGTTATATATGTTTGTTTGATGTTATATATGTTTGTTTTGTAAGCTCACAACTATTATACACTTATTGTTTATGTATGTTTATGTATGAATGATATATTTTAATAAATTTTAAAAAGTAAAATAAAATAAAATAAAAAAACAAATAAGGTGTGCTGATCTTTTGCATGTATGGTTAAACCATCAGGTGGCCCAAAATGAATTCAAGCTGAAGAGGAGTAAGAGGAAATATCAGGAGGTGAGATGCTGAATTTAGCAAGAGCTGGACCCAGAGCCTCTTTGTGGAGATCGCTGGACATGGCAAGGCTCTTCTGCGTGGTCTGAGCCCTGACAGCTCTTGATGGCTGCCCCAAGTGACTGCTGGGCAGGGAATTGAAGAGGCAATGCCTGCCTGGCAAGGGGAATAGTTGATACATTAGGCCAACGTCAAGATGAGCTAACAATGGATTGATATATATATATAGTCCCAGTTGAGGAAGAGACTGAGAGAGTTGTTGTTCACAAAGAGGTTTGGATGGAGTTGACTTTGGTACAGACTGGCATCCCATAATCCTCACCCCAGAAGCCTTGTTTCCCTGCTCTCCAAGGCTAGCAAGTAAGATTGGATTCAACTGAGCTTTTTCATTAGCCCCTTACCTCCAAGACTCTCTTCTTCCTGCTGGAGTTCCTAGTAAAAGGTAAACAAGGAGGCTGCTGAACTCCAGTAGAAAATACCCTGGGCTAGGCAGTCAGGATGCCTACTCTGATTCTCGCTGTCCCAAAGCTGTGTGCCCTTGGATAAATGGTTTAACCTTTCCAGGATCAGTTTCCTGATCTATTATTGGAGGGCTTTGAAGTCATGAAAGTTGTGGCCTCTTCCTGCCGAGAGGGATCTTAGGAATCTATTCCATTCCATTTCACAGAAAAAAAACCTAAGGCTGAGAAGTTAAGTGACTTGCTTATGGTCACAGAGCTAATGAGGGCAAGGACCCTAGAACCCAGTGGCTTGACTCCCGCCTGGGACCCATTCCATTTACAAGAACAACCTCCCTTCTGTTTAAAGTGTCAGGGTGCTTGCATTTACTCTTCAGACCAAGAGAAGATATTCTTCCACCCATTTAGCAGATAACGAAACTGGCTTGCCCAAGATCCACCAGCTACTTAGTGGAGGAGCCAGAACTTGGGATTCCTCATTTCTCACTCTTCCTGCTGCACATCAGTTTTTTCCACTTACCCTCTAAGTAAGTGATAGTCCTCATAAGTCTCTTTATAAGGAACCCTGCTTTATGTTGGCACCACCTCCAGCAGGAGCAAGGATCTGATGCCTGAGAGTAGGCAGGCTCATCATGGGGGAGAGAGGGAAATATGGGGGCATAGGAGACAGGCAAGCAAAAATACTTATTCCAGATAGCTGCAGAGAAGTAGTATTCATCTTCTCAGTTTGAACTACTTTTCAGTGGATGGAAAAGATTTTTATAGAAGACTATTTTGCACATCTGGTACTAGAAATTTACTGTTTAATCAAGTGTAGAGCAAATCTAGTGAGGCCAGGTGCACCCTGGCACATGTGGGGTGACAGCTGCCTCTACTCTCCTGGCAAGGCTTTTATACTGGCCCTCCCACTCTCTTCATTCACCCCATCATCCCTAATTTAGAGCCCAGGTGTACTGGAACACAGTACCTGAGTAGCACCAGCACCTCTCAGGGTCTTTGGAGAGCAGCTGCTTCCTCTGGATAAACTGAGGCCTCAATGCCTCCTCTGGGGGAAGAAAAGACACCCTACCAGGGGCAAGTCTTGATGAGTGCCAGGTCAATGTCAAGTTGGAAGAGAACCACAAGGGGTGGTTATTTGGACTCTTTTTTTTTTTTGCAGTCCATTAGAAATGTAATCTCAACCACAAATGTAATTTTTAATGTTCTGGGGACTAAAAGGAAAAAGTGAAATTAATTTTAATAATTTTTATTCACCCCAATACATCCCAAATATTATCATTCCAAAATGTAATAATTTAATGAAATATTTTACATTCTTTTTCATACTAAGGCTTTGAAATCCAGCATGCATCTTGCACTTACAGCACACCTCAATTTAGACCAGCCACATTCCAAATCTCCAGGAGCTTCAGGCAGCTAGTTGGCTACCATAGAGTACAGATGGGTGAGACTACCAAGGCTCAAAGAGGCCTTGACCTATAGGTCTCTGAGGTCCCGTCCAACCCTGAATTCTAACAAATCAGGGGACTGATATGACTGGGGAAATGTTCAACCTGCTCCCAATATTCTGAACAGAAACAGATGCAGCAAAATACCATCAGAGCTCCCCACCTTCCCCTTTACCACAAGACTCAACAGGCTAGGATTAGAGCTTCAAAGACACCTGGTCAAATTCAGAGAAACCTGCTGGAGCTCCTTGAGAAGCCTCCACCTGCAGTTCTCAGCAGTGTGTTTGTAGAAATAGAATCTCTGCCCTTCACCGGCATGACTGCCCCTGCTAGGTATTCCAGAGTTAATTATTAACAACTAGGCACGTTCATAGGTCTTCCTGTGAGGCATGTGTATTTTCTAGGAGCATGTTTCTGTGAGGACTTTGCACCCATTGAGTTCCTCCTCAAGGCCCAGGACAGACAGACAAATTAATTCAGTTAGAAGAGATTTAAGCCTAAAACCTCAGGAAATTCAATGAGAAGTTTTTTCTATTAAAGTGGACTTTCCTAGTTGATCTCTCAACCAAACATATTTTGAGAGAATAAAATGGCACTACCTCAAAAGGAATGGAAATAGTCTGGAACAACTTGTGGAATATTTAAAGAGAATGATACTTATTGTATTCAATATCTCTAAGTGAGATAAGTTCTTCAGAGATTTGTTTTACAGATTTCGTATACCCGCCATGAAATTAATTCTTCCTGGAATTTAGGTTGGAAGGGATGTGGTAATTAATTCTAACACGCACATACACACACACACACACCTCACTGTATGGTTGAGACATCTGAAATTAAGGGAAGACCCAGACCCAGAGAGACTGATGACTAAAACTACAAACCTCTAGGTCAGTGTGCACCCTGCCCAATAAGCGCTAAAAGCCATAGGATGCCTCATAATGCCCTACAATAGCTATCCTCTAAAGTTCTTTGAGCAAAACAAAACTTTCCTTTATTGATATAATTCAGAGGTGAACCTTGGCCTAGGTAATGTCAAAAGTTCATCACTTGAAACTAATAATAATACCTACATTTGCTGAGTGTTTACTATATGTGTGGCACTATGCTAAACTTAATTAAACTCTGCTCAGTTTCCTGTATTATCTGTAATGGTCAGATAATATAGGGTTTACCTCATAGGTAACTGAGTAAATCATGTAAGTGCTTAGAACTCTCCACCACCCCAGCTCACCTACAGCCTTGGTACATCGCCTACTTTGGCCAAGTAGAACCATGTCCTGTGAGGAAGGGAAGGAGATAAAGTACAGCAGGACTGATCTTACAAGTAGACCCAATTGGTGAAAGGCCTATGTGGTGCAATGGCCCTGATGCCCAGGCCTGATTCGATCATTCTAGTCCGGCAGGTTTGTCTGCCTCTTTTTTCTTAAATCTTTAATGTTTAAGGTTCCCTCACTTAAAGGCAAAAAAAAAAAAGGTTAACGTTTTAATCAGCCTACCAGTATCAGGAATTCTTTTACATCTTCTCAGGAATCTGAAAGAAGACAGCCAAACTTCTGATGCATTTGAATTCAGACCCTAGGCAGAGAAGGCGTTTGGCATCTAGTCTGATCCACCCTACGGTAACTATTTTCTATAAAAATAAATCCAGGTCTTCTTGGAGTTGCCTTCTTTCAGTTGGGAAAAGTACTTTGACCACTTTTGCACCCTGAATGAATGACTTGTTTCTCCAAATATCATGTTTGTGTTATTTTTTGAGACGCTTCTGGGCTTTCTATATAATTTGAAAATATCCATGCCCACACTGTGCCTAGAGCAGACCACAGATGTGCAGGATCCGGACTCATTTGAGCTCTTTGGACTTTTCCAGTGTGTGGGCTGGAGAGAAGAACACATGGCACCTTGAGGATCCCGTTTTCTGTGTCCTGGAGATCCTTGGCCTTGAATAAACTGAAATGAGGCGAGTGAGAGTGACTACGTGGGATGGAGATGTAGGACTTTGGATCAGGCCACATCCCTTGACACGGAAGGCACGACATGCACCTGCCAGCTTTATTGGAAGAATGGAGAACACACCTAGCGCCCTACACCCACCCGGTTCTCAGGGCACTTTTTACAAGGGATTTTGGCAAATTGTAGTGCGTCCAGTGGAGGGCGACAAGGAAACAGATTGAGGAGAGAGGAGAAAGCTAATGATAAACCGGGATGCTGTTTCCCAGACAAGCAAAAGCAATGGCTGTCAACTCTTTCAAGGACTACTGTACGGAAGAGAGAGATTTCTTCTTTGTTCCAAATGACGAAAATAGGACCAGGGAAGATTATAGGGCAGCCAGGTTTTTCTATCACTGAGAGTTGTCTGTAGTAAGAAGGGCACTTGAGAGGATGGTGCCTTTCTTGGCATTTGATGTGTTCAAGCAGTGGCTGGGGGAGAAGGGGATGGGGTTGAAGAAGAAACTCCTTCCCCTCAGTAAGAGATTGGTTTTTGAAAATGAGTAAACAATAAAAGTGGATTTAGGTTCCCAGTATTCGATACTATTTCATGTGTGGAAAGTCTGAGAAACAGAGAGCCTAAAAAGGTTGAATTGTGTTTTAAAAATATCTTCTGAGAAACCATTGGATCACAAAAGGCCGGGTCCAGTGTGAGTAAGAGACTGAGCTCTGCAGGCCATGTCCACAGGGCTTCAAATCCTACCTGTGCCCTTATTAAGCATGGTGAACTCGGATGGGTTGCCTAACTTTTTTATGCCTCCACTTTTGCAGCTCCAATGTGGAAATGATAATACCTGCCTCCTACTGTTGTTGCTAGCCCCAAGTCAGTTAATGCACCTAAAGAATGAGAACTACACCTGGCATATAATGCACTCTAATGTTAGTGCCTATCAGTATGGAAGGGAAAATAATGATTATTTCTTATGTGCATGAGAGGACTTAAACAGCACGGTGTCTGCTCTCAATGACAGGCACGTATGTGTCTTCTTCTTTGTGATATAATGGAAAGGGGACGTTAACTATGGCTACTTTTATTGTAACACTGGCCATTAGATAGGGGCCAATTCAGAAGTGATAAACACTGTCCACTGGAGTGAATGAAAGCTAATCCTATGGTTTATTTGGTAGTGAAAGCTCGCAGAGGATAAGAGGGTACAGTTCAGTCCCTGGGATCCCCACTCTTTTCTAGTGACTGCTTCCTGGCTGCTTATTCCCCAAGGAAATGAAAACTTAGGCTTTGTCCTATGAACTTGTCTGCCCTAGTATTAGCAATGCGGTAGCATCTGGTGACAAGCTAAATATTCATATCCTAATTAATGTTTCTTATCATAAGAGTACCTGGAAGACTGAGGAAAAGGGGATCAGAAGACACACAAGGACATATATTCCCCATCTTGGTAATTGCCTGTTTGCATGGATGGTGCTTTTGGGGTAAGGATGATTTGTCCATCCTTTGCTTCTGCATTTCCCAGTCTCTGAACCCTAAGCCCTAAGTTGGCAGCTAATGAAAGAAGAAAGATCCTGAATGTCCTTCACAGAATATACTGTGCAACTCTGAAGATCATTTCTCCCAATTTGTCCAAATGAAATAAATCACTAGGGAAACAGCAGAGGTCTCCTGCTGTTGAGCAAAATGTTTTTCCAGTCCTGGGAATCACACCTCTTTGTTTCTGTGTGAAAAAAGGCACCTCTGTCCTAACAATAAATGATCAATTGCATATGACAGGACAAGCTTATTTTTCATGCCCCCCAAAAATACAAGATCATAGACAACTCTGCACAGCCCCTTTGGAAACTGGATTGTTCCAAGAATGAAAATGTAAATGGGTTTCTTTTTCTTTGGATTGTCTATAAAGCAGACATTTTTTTTTAATGCTATTTTGCTTCATTAGTGTGCTCCAGGGCACGATTCAGTGGTTTGGCAATATACTCTAATCATCCACATGTGTCAGCCTCATAGGATTCTCTCAACTGGTATACTGATTCTTATCCTCAACTTTTGAGTGGGGATGGAACACAGGCGAGACTCTTCAAGTGTGTGATGCAAGTTTTTCTCCTGATGGCCTTGTTCTTCATCGTGTCTTTCTCTGTTGATTTCTCCTCCCCTTTCTCATTTATTGTTTATGACCCTAGCAGCAAAATCTATCTGTGTGGAAATCTAACCATTACATAGAACACTTCACAATTTAATTTACAGAGGGAAAAATATGTCTTGTGGTTATAACTGAAAGAGGCACTCTTGGGCCAGCTGATGGTGGAACTTAGATTCAGGCAGATTCAGTGGCTCTTTCAGATTAGCAATGATTGGTTGCCCTTTATTTGACCTAGCACATATGTTGATGGTGGTTAATTTCAGCACATTCCTCGTCATAAAGATTTCATTTGTCTAGAAAATTCTGCATACTGATTTTACAGAATGACCACAACACCCTTGGCAAGAGACTGAACCAACACATTAGGCTCTCCCAGGTAGAAAACATATCATCAAAAAATTCTGTGGGTGATGGTAGGACACGGGTCTGATGTGTGACTTCCTCAAAGTCCACTGTCCCACATGTATTAATTTGTCATGTAGGACATCTCTCCACATTTGATGACCTCACAGTAGCTATCAGGGGCCACATGGAAGAACTCCAGAAGAGCCTGAGGAAACATTTCAATTTGTGGGACAAAGGAAGATAGCAATGCAGAGACGACTTTGACCTCCATGCGCAGAGACAGTGTACGTGCTGTAAGCTCTTTCCCTCCTAAGAGCCTTCCCCTCTGAAGAAGGTTTAAGGATCTAATCCCCATGATCATAAAAAGGGACATACTAGGTTGTATGTATATTTTAGCCTCCACCTTAATACTTCCTTCACTAAGAATTGTACTCAATCACTAAATGAGTTCTGATGTTGTGAGAATTAGATACTGAAAATTGGTGTCATTAAACCCCTTAAGGGTGGGGGGAAGACTCTTTTAGAAGGATAGCATAATCCGAGTGGCATCTTTCACTTCTTAGGCATCTGCCTAGAAATGTTTCTCAACCTAATAGTTATATTAAATCATTCAAAATTATACAAGCACATACAGCACTTCTCCCCCAACCATACTGAAATTAAGGGTGCCGAATCATTCTCCCACAGTTACTTCACCCACTGGATGGTACAGTTCACACTTCTATCTGAGTAAAAGCTAAACCCTAACATCTGACTATCTAATGTACAACAAAGCCAGGATTGTGAAGCATTGCTTTGATGAGTTTTGATGAGATCACTGTTAGTTAAATAAATGGAATGGCCAGTGGAATTCCAATGTGAAAGTTGTCAGCAGACATTAGCTGGTTGCTGGATATTCAACTACAAATCCTACCTGACTAGTAAGGTAGTAGAACGTCTTTTCATTCCCATGGAGCTTCAAGAATTGGACGTTTCAGGATTTATTTGGATATGCTGCTGATTACATTTTCCCAAGGACATATTAATCAATGATATATCATTAAATACCTATGTACCAGTGCTCTCAAAAACACTTTTAATTTCAAATTGAGAAGATAAGAAATGCATGCCTTCATAAAACAACTAAATAACTGTACCAAGCAAAATGCAATAAATGTCAGCGTGGAGAGAATAGAGGAGTTTGATGCCACTGGGCAATCTACCCAAGCTAACGTAGGTGCTCCCTAAGTATTTATAATGATGAGCTGCTAGTTCTTTATCTGCTCGCCTGCTTTTTGTTGTCTCCACCACAATGGATTGGAAACTTTATGAGGGCAGGGGCCATATCTCATTTATTGCCATGTCTGGCTTATTTACCTGGCCTATAGCTAGCAATCAGTAAAAGAATGTAACATGAAGAATTCTAACATCCTAGATGAAGCAGTTGAAAGTTCAATGGTAAAATGAACAGAAGAGCCAGTGTGGGAAACAAGGGTTAGCATGGTGAATATATCCTTTCATTTGCTCAGCAAACATTTGTAGAATGCTTACCATATGCCAGACAGTGTGTGGACACTAGGAATATAAAGGTGAAGCAACACCAATCCTGTTGGCATGGGAAAGATTTTGAGACCAGCCTGACTGCAGTGAGGTGGGAGGGGGGAGGGGGAGTTAGGAGGGGTGGGGATTGGTGAGATGTGAAGGATAGAATTGAATATGTGTGAAGAACCTTGAGACCTTTGTCCAAAGGACATCAAAAACCAGCAAAAAAATTTCAATTAGGGAAGGTTCAAAAGTCATTAGAAAAGTCCCAGAAATTTTAATTTGCACATGCTTCAAGAACTGCTATCACAAAATTTTAAAAATAAAGTGAGATGTATATAGCCATACAGTCAGAATTTCCCTGACTGGATTATATTTGCTCATTTATGGTTTAATTCTAACTTAATCTTTATATTAATATTATAAATAGTGCTTTGTAATTTTTAAATAAATATCACTTTTTCTTTAAATATATTTCTTAAAAGGTTTAGTACATTGTCAAAAATGTGTTCTTAATATATTCATAGACAAAAATCTTTTTTAACAGACTACACTTCCATTTTATAATGATGGGATAATAGGACTTGGTCAAGCTAAATTCATCATAGAGCAAACTTTGCTAGAATTCATCTGTTACATTAGATTTACATAAAGTCAGACAGTATAATAACTAATACCTATTAACTGAAGCACACCCTCCCTATAATGTTTCCTATGAAACATAGAGCAAGCATTTTGTATTTCTGTATTTGCAGCCAGATTTTAGCAATATGTATTCTAGTTGCAAGCTACTGCCTTCATAGACCATGTAACTATCCTTAGACCCCACCAATCATGGCACAGATACCACACTCTTCATATGAAGTATTTATGACATAAAAGAGCCAAAAATACTTGGCTCCTAAGGGATTGTGAAAAGACAAAGAAATTCTCCTGAGTGTGAAAATATTCCTTAATATCATCTTTCCTGAGGGCCGAATTTGCAACAGAGTAGCAACAATCTTGTTTCAAAAAAGGTTAAATTTGGAATAATTAAAAAGACAAACAACTCAATTAAAAATGGGCAAAGGAGCTGAATAGACATTTCTCCAAAGAAGATATATAGCCAAAAAGCACATGAAAAGACGCTCAACACTTTTAGCCATTAGGAAAATGTCGATCAAAACCACAGTGAGATATTACTTCATACCCACTAGGGTGTGCTCAAAACAACAGACAGTAATAAGTGTAGGTGAGGTAGGTAGAGAAATTGGAACCCTCATACATTGCCGGTGGGTATGTAAAATAATGTAGCCCCTATGGAAAAGGGTTTGGCAGTTCCTCAAAAAGTTAAACATAGAATAACCATTAAGACCTAACAATTCTATTCCACCCAAGAGACTGAAAATATATGCATGCAAAAACTTGCAAATGAATATTCATAGCACCTTTCATAATAGCCAAAATGTGGAAACAATCCAAATGTCCGTCAACTGATGAATGAATGAACAAAATGTAGTGTATTCATATAGTGGACTATTTTACACTAATGAAAAGGAATGCAGTACTGACTCATGCTACAATGTGGATACCTTGAAACGTTAGGTGAAAGTTAAAGAAGATAGACGTAAAAGGCTACATATTGCATAATTCCATTTATGTGAATGTCCAAGATAGGCAATTCTATAGAGACAGAAAGTAGATTAGTAGTTGCCAGAGCAGAGACTGAGAGGGGGGAGAAAGGGGGAGGTTTAGGGGAAGAGAATGGGGAGAGTCTGCTAATGGGTACAGGGCTTCTTTTTCGGCTGATGAAAATTTAAAATTAATAGTGGTTATAGATGCACAAGCTTTTGAATATACTAAAAACCATTCAATTATGTACTTTGAAAGGATGGATTTTCTATATAGATAATTATGTCATCTGCAAATAGAGACAGTTTTATTTCTTCCCTTAAAAAATAAAAGAATGGATTTTATAATATATGAGTTATATCTAAATTTTTTTAATTAAAAAAATTAAAAGGAAGGTGAATGTGGTTAACATTGGTTTTTTGAAGCAGATTAATAAGTAATGAAAGTTGTCCTTGGTTTTGGGAAAAGTCATGAAAAAATTATAATTGGGAGAAGCTATTGAACAATAGATGGGCAAGTCAAAAAAGACTGGGAGATAATTAGATAAGAACATATAGTACAGAGAGACTAAACAGATGTTATTTTTAAAATGATCATGCAGACATAAGTGGGGTTATGTGTATGTGTCTGTTTACCATGGAAAAAATTCTCAAAGAATAGACCACCAAATGTTAATAATAGCTGCCCCTTTTAGAGGAATTTCAGGGGAATTAAATCATTTTCTTCCTTTGGCTTCTCAGTATTTTCTTATTTTGTATGCAATGGTCTTATAATACTTGAGTAAGAAGAATAAAGTGAGCGTGGAGCTCACTGATCTAACAAGGGAAGGGGAACAGTTCTTCAGGGTTTACTAATGAATAATATCTTGCTCGAGAAGACCTCTCTTCACCATAGAGAGAAAACCACATGGAGTAACTTTTTTTTTAAAAATGTTTTATTTATTTATTTTTCTCCCTTTCCCCACCCCCCACCCCCACCCCAGTTGTCTGTTCTCTGTGTCTATTTGCTGCATCTTCTTCCTTTTCTCCCCTTCCCCACCCCCCACCCCCACCCCAGTTGTCTGTTCTCTGTGTCTATTTGCTGCATCTTCTTCCTTGTCCGCTTCTGTTGTCAGCAGCATGGGAATCTGTGTTTCTTTTTGTTGCATCATCTTGTCATGTCAGCTCTCCGTGTGTGTGGCGCCATTCCTGGGCAGGCTGCACTTTCTTTCGCGCTAGGCGGCTCTCCTTATGGGGCGCACTCCTTGCACGCAGGGCTCCCCTATGCTGGGGACACCCCTGCATGGCATGGCACTCCTTGCGCGCATCAGCACTGCACATGGGCCAGCTCCACATGGGTCAAGGAGGCCCGGGGTTTGAACCACGGACCTCCCATGTGGTAGACAGACGCCCTAACCACTGGGCCAAGTTCGTTTCCCCACATGGAGTAACTTGACAATCACATGCAAAAAATACGTTCATGGAACCATCTCTGAAATGCTAATGTTTAGAAGACTTGTTTTTAGACACTTTGAGGGCAAAGTATACAGAAGGCATTTTCCCCTGACTTAATGGAGTCTTTCTATGTTTGGGGAATCCACATCTATACTCTACAGTGTCACTGTGTGCTGGACCTATCATAGATCTACCTAACCAAGATGGTTAGTTATCTCTTAGATATCTCTCCAAGGCACTTGACTCCTAAAGTAAGGAAAATCCATTTGCTAAGTCACAAAATAACTTTAAAACCACCTTTAAAATTTTACCACATGCCAGGCCCTATGCCTGAGCTAAACATTTAACATTAAGCTCTACCTCATCACTTCCTCTCTGAGCTTACCATCCAGTCAGGAAGGAGCTAGTCCAGTTGGGGCAAGTCTCCCAGGGGCTCAGGGTAAGGCTTTTAACCATAGTGTTCTTTCTGAAGCTGTAGGGCAGAGACAAGAATCCCAACTTAGTGGGGTTCCTGAAGAGAAAGTCAAGGTTGCAAGTCCCAAACAAGGAAACAAGGTCAGACAACAGGAGTCAAGAGCTAGAGCCCAAAAAGAGTGGCCTGGGTATGGGGCAGGGTGAGGGGTTCTCTGGAAAACTAGGTGGAAGACAGAGTGGGATGGATGGGGCAAAATGGCCATGTCTGTATATTTGTGCATGGAGTTGAGCTGGACAATTGTCACAGGAATAAACAAATTAGCTGTGGAGTTCTCAAAGAAAATTTCAGCAGAGAAAATTGATAAACTGAGTCACATGTGTCAGCACAGGAACTAAATAACAAAAAAAAATGCCCTTAAAAGGAATGCATAATAACAACATTTTTTCTTTCATATTTATTTCACAGTTTGTTTACTGAAGCATCAGTTTGAGTGTCTTTCAGTTGGATGTGACATCTCTTTGGAAGAAGGTAAGAGGCATAGTTTCAGTTGCCAAAATAAATGAGAAAATGGGAAGAATTTCACATCCCAACTGGAAGGACACTCTTGTCAGAGGTCTTTATGGAAGGCAAGGCTCTGCATTTTACTTCCCTTTTTTTTTCTTAAATAAAAGTACCACTGACTTCAGGTCAGCTCTGCCACTTGAGCTCCTAAATGATTCTGCCAAATCACTTAGAACGAAGTTATGTGCCGCCCAACAAACTGACTTTTGCTTCTTCTGTGCCATAATGCTTCATTCCCTGAGGAATAAGATCAGGGCTGAGGAATAGAAAAAGAAGGTGATGAATGGATCTTGTGCCCCAAATAATAACTCAATTTTCTCTACCCACCATTTTACCATGACAATTTTATTCTTTAAGCTCATGAAGGCTTTTTTTTTTATTATAAGGGGTTCATAGTAATGAACCCACCCCTGGGAATTATTGAATTTTACCACCCAGAATCTACATGGATGTCCCTGGAGAATAAAACTTTGAGAAATTTCACCACAGATGGGATGAAGCAAGTGGAAGAAGAGGGAAAGGAGAAAGTTAGACTAAGGACAAAAGAGGTGAAAAGTATGGGGGCAAAGGTGGGAATAAGAAGTGCTTTGCTGACCAATTCTTTCAAAGCTAATCTTTTTGGTACCATCTTCAAAACAACTACAACAACAGCAAAGAAAAAACAGAACAATTTTTTTTTCTAAATCTCACACCATAAGTATCAGAAACTATCTTTTTATCAGCATGATTTAAAAGTCAAAATGAATTTTTTACATTTTTCATAGAATCATTTCCTGAACCAGAACTCATTTCTCCTTAAGCAAAATATTTAACACTTTCCTTAGAACAAATCAAGTCCCTTCTATCACCATAGAAGCAAAAGAACATCTGGCTGTGAAAATACATGCCAGTTTCCACTTTGTGACAGAGGTAGCAGGGACCATTGGTCTGGGGAAAGGGGCTTCATTCTATACCTGTGAGAAGGACAGAGATGGCTCCACAGGACAGTTTCCCCAGCAGAAACAGGACAATTTGAGAAGGCCTTGATAATGGGACTCTTACAAAGATGTGGATAGAGAAATCAAAACCACAGGAGAATTTACTGTCAGAGGTAATGTTGTAGTTTCCTAGGCTACTAAAAGCAATTACCAAGAAATGGGTTGGGTTAAACCATGCAAATTTATTTGCTCATGGTTTTGAGGCTGGGAAAATGTCCAAATCAAGGCATCATCAATGCGATGCTTTTTTCCCAAAGACTGGCTGCTGGAGATCCTGGACATCCCTGTCACATGGCAAGGCATATGGCAGTGTCTGCTGGTCTCTCCCTTCTCTTCCAGGTTTCATTGATTTCAGCTTCTTGCTTCAGAGGCTTTCTCTCTCTCTTGACCTGAATTTCATTACCTTATACAGGACTCCAGTAAGAGAATTAAGACCCATCCTGCTTGAGGTAGGTCATACCTCAAGCTTACAATGGCTTCACATCCACAAAAATGGATTAACTTAAAGAACATATTTTTTTCTGGGTGTATGCAATTCCAAATCATCATAGCTAGCAACTGGCTCTCAGGATCACATTATAACTGAAGGGGTGAACATTTGGAGCAATTACCACAACCCTAGAAGGGAAGGTTGTTTTATTTAAAGGATCACCTTAAGGGAAGCAGTTACCTTCAGCAGAGGGACACAGCCATCCCTAGGTGACTTCACAGCAGGACAGCGGGGAATTAAATACCCCAGCCTTATTAATTCCCTTCTTCCAACCTCCTGCTAGGGTTTCCAATGGGCCATATTCAGGCCAGAAGGCAGGAAAGGCCAGGGATGTGGTCCAGGTAGTTGAAAGCACAATGAGGGATGGTTTGGAGGAGAGAGGGAAGGGCCAAGGGGAGACATGCAGCCCAGCAGCTTCCCACGCTCTCTGAGTCCTTTGGGCATTTAAGACCCAGGTTCTGAGAGCCAGAACCTGCCTTGAAAAAAAAAAAAGAGACTGCCTTGGTCCCCGCCTAGTGTTGTCACTTCCTCATCGATTGCTCTATTTGGGGGTTCACTTCTCAAAGTGGCTGCAGTTCCTCATATTAAACAACTTGAATTTTGTGCTGTGGAGTGAAAAAAAACAAAAGATGATTTTCTTTCAATATTGACATAACTTATTGAATATTTACCACAGCCCTGGGGTTTCCAACTGCACATATATGTGAGATTATTTGCATCACAAAAAAATAATTCTTTACTTTTTCAAACAGTGAAGGTTCTATCCCATTCTCTCCTAGAGTGAAATTAAGGGTTAATTTAGAGACCGTGGAGGTCCCTAGGGAAGACATTTTCAGGGATTAAACTTAAGCAAGTCCCCAGACCCACATCTTCCATGTCCTGCAACCAAGCTGAGGTTCAGCAGGTAGGTGGCATCATGGCCATAGCATTGTTCTTAACTTTGTTGAAGTATTTCCTTCTCCAGTGGACAATTAGGCACTGTCCTGAGCCTCCCTGTTTCCCACACTGCTGCTACAGCTGCCTTCGCCCCTCCCCGAGCCCTCCTCCCGCTATCCTCCCAGACCCTATTATCTATGAATTCAAGGGCACCCATCCCTCTGTCTAGCGCATCAAAGTGCACATGTTCTTAGTGGTCAGTGCCCAGGCTATGCCAGTTGCTAAAGAGTTGAATATCACCCAGGTTGACATAGAATTTACTTAGGTGATATTTCTCACCTCTGGAGAGAAAACAAGGCAACTCTATTAAGTGCAGTCAGCTCACATCTTGCCTGGTGCATGTGTCCCCTCTACAGACCATAGCCTCATAAGTTTTTAGGACTCAAAAGGCTGAATAGCACCTCTCTGTCCCATGGTTATCTGCTGGGTTGAGAAAGTTGGGCCAAAACAAATATATCCTCTATAGACACGAAAGTGTTTGAAATTTTCTCTGGAATAAACTGGGTACAGATACTGTGAGTTTCAAGTTCTTGGGTAAGCCCAGGGCGGCTCTCATTATTCATTTGTTTACCCTGAGTCCCTGTTGTGGCTTTTGTGTGTGTGTGGTGTTTAAGATCCTGGAGTTTTGTGCTGCAGTAATTAGTGTAGGAGTTTTCCAGAAGTGGTTTTAGCACCAGTTAAAGAATCATTGCTCTTCATTAATTAGCTCCATCCCTTGCCATGTTCTGGATGTCAGATTGAGATCCTGTATAAAAACAAAAACAAGCAAAGAACACACAAACAAAAACAAGCTGCTAAAGAGGCTAGAAAATCCACTCTAAGTACTGGTAGACAATTCTTCTCTCTCACTAAATTGTAAAGCTTCATGGCAGGGCAGGAGCTATGTCCATTTGTTCGATACATTATTCCTAGGGCCTCTAACAGTACCTGGCACGTGGTTGGCACTTAATATATATTTACTTAATAAGTTGATTGAATAAATTAGACTCTGGTCCTGAACTAATGCTAATCCCATGCTTAGAATTTTGGGATCAGTTTATCTGTTTCTAGCAGTTAGAGGCAAACTGCCTTTTATTTCTATTTTGAAGCAGAGAAAATGATGCCATCAAAGAAAAGAATCCTGGGAAGAACTGTCCTCTGCTCCTAATGGCCCACCCACCTAAGTCTAGGTCTCATGGAGGCCTTTCCACTTGGGCATGAGATCAACTTAAAATATGCTTGAAGTGTATTTTCCCCAATACAGCAGTTACCTTCCTCAGATTCAAAAACTTGCAATCAAATTCCATAGCTTACACCCCACAGCTTATATTGCAAGGGATAGCATCTATCCTATCTGAATCAATTTGGGTGATTTCTTAAATGATGGGATGTGAGTTCACAATGAGATGTTCTCAAAGGAACCTCTTGACTAAGCTAAAATTTACATTTTTATTTTTATAAATTTCTGTGAAATTCAGTGACATTCTATGATGCCATGCTGTAGGAATTTAAGTGGCAGTTTCTAAAAGAAAAATTCTCCCCATTATAGAGACTGAGCCATGGATCAAAACAGTAGGCATGGCACAGGAAACTCATGCTACAGTTGGAATTCAAAGAAATTCCTCAACCTGCTGACATTTAGGAACGTTACATAGAGGCAGCTAACCTTGAGAGATCCTGGTGCTCAAAATCCACAAGTATGGGGAAGTGGACGTGGCTCAACTGATAGAGCGTCCGTCTACCATATGGAGGGTCCAGGGTTCGATCCCCTGACCCTCTTGACCTGTGTGGTGAGCTGGCCCATGCGCAGTACTGCCTCATGCAAGGAGTGCTGTGCCATGCAGGGGTGTAGTAGGGGTGCCCCACGTGCAAGGAGAGCCGCTCCATGTGAAACAAGTGCAGCCTGCCCAGGAGTGGTGCCACACGCATGGAGAGCTGATACAGCAAGATGACACAAAAAAAACATACATGGTTCTTAAAAAAAGAGAATTAAAAATAAAGTGAAACAGAAATTTGATAATACAAAAAAAAAAATTCATCAGGTATGAAGTATAGGAAATGTCAGAGCATTGCATACAACCTAGTAATTTTGATTGTTCAGCAAATAGTAAGTGATATCCAAGAGACATTCCATAATTCAGAATGTGTAGGGTAAGAAACAAGGTGGAAGCCAATTGTAGGATTGCTATTTCAATAACTGATTGGAGAAATTCCCTAATATTTTCTCACAAGGATCAGTGCTAAAGGTGTAGGGACCATACAGCCTTCCAAGATTGCAGGATTAAACAGTATGTACTCTTGGGGCCAATAGGTAATGTACAATATGGAGCCTTGTTGGTTCCAGTGCTAGCTATCATAAAATTATGTCTTCAGTATTAATTTACATCACCAGAACACCCTCATGAAGGCTGGTACAATGGCATTTTCTTTGGTATTCCCTGACTCTTCTCAGGCACCAGAAGCTGGTATACAGAAATCAGGGATATTCCATATTAACCCAACTACTACACCAACATAATTATAAGCATATATATTGCTTAATTTATAGATACTTGGAGATTTTCTAGTTACCTCTCTAATAACTGATTCCTAATTCTACTGTGTTCGAAAAACATACTCCATAGGCTTTCAACCCTTCGCAATTTGCTGATATTTGTTTCATGGCCTAGCATATGATCTACTGTAGTAAAGAGTCTATGTACACTTGGAAAGAATGGATATTCTGCAGTTGTTGGCTGGAATGTTCTATAAATGTCAATTAAGTCAAGTTTGTTAATCACACTATTCAAATCATCTATAACCTTAGGAATTTTTATTTACATGTTTAATCAGATACAAGAACATTCTGTTGACAAGTCTACCATGGTGGTGAATTTCTCTGTTTTACCTGGTAATTATGGCAGTTTCGTTTTTATATTCTGGGGCTATGTAATTAGATAAATATAGAATTTTATTTTCTTGATGAATTTACTCTTTTTATTCTTTATATCTAATGATACTTCTTGCACTAAACTCTACTTTATGTAATATTAAATATAGCTACACCACCTTTCTTTTGCCTAGTGTTTTGATTGTGTATCCTTATTCAATCTCTTTATTTTCAACCTTTCTCAGTCATTATATTATAATTGGAGCATGTAGTCTATTTACACAGAATGTAATTACTGGATTATATCTTAACATTTGTTTTCTTTTTGTTCCATCTATTCTTTGTTCCTTTTTTATCACTTGCCTTTAAAATGTTTTTGATCAGTGAAACTTTTTAAATTATTCATTTATCCTCTTTAGTATTATATTAATTAGGCTTTGGTTATAATTCTTTCAGTGGTTACCCAAGGATTATAGCATACATCCTTGGCATATTACAGTCTATTTTAAATTAGTACTTTTATCCCTCTCTGGACAATGCAAGTAGTTTGCAATACTAATGTCATTTACAACCACCTCCCCCTTTTTTTTTTTTTTTTTGCTTCAACTTATATTCCTATTTAAATTTTATTATAGCTATCATAATGTCCCAGTAGGTATAAAAAGGAGAACAGAATAAAAATATGAAGTAAGACTATAATATTCTCCAAAACATTCAAAGTTTGACTGAAGAGAAGGATTATTAGAGATTTTGTTCTACTGTGTTACACAATAGTACAATTTTAGTATGTTACCTACAGTCTTGATAAGATGGGATATCTTAACATTGGTGGCAAGATCATACTTCATTCATTACACACAAGTATTAACACATTAAAATCAGTTATTAAAACATAGTCTAGGGGAGCAGATGTAGCTCAAGTGGCTGAGAGCCTGCTTCCCATGTATGAGGTCCTGGGTTTGCTCCCTGGCACCTCCTAAAAACAAACAAATAGAAAGAAAAACCAACTGTTATTGGGGAATGGATGTAGCTCAGTGGTTGAGTACTTGCTTCCCATGTATGAAGTCCTGGGTTCATTCCCTGGTACCTCCTAAAAAAAAAATAGTCTAAGTAAAGCATGATAAACAAAGCATTATGAAAATCCACTGTATGCTCCCTGACCAAAATACAGACGATAAACACTCAAGATGTATTCTTGCTCTTCTGATATAATGATCTATCTGAGAGTTGTGCTTTTCCCAGTTTTCAAGATTGAGGCCAATTATTTAGTACACTTGGATATGCAATAAGCTTATGCCTTTTTAAAGAGGAGTTATGTATTCTTTTCCTGGACATCTGTGAAGATTTATTTATTTCTACCACATCAACTATTACAGGATCTTAAAGGATTGGCCATTTTTGTCCTTAGTGATTGAATGGTAAGGCAATTCTTTTTTAAAATTAGAGTATTCTTTTGTCTCTTACTTCAAATATGGAAGAATGATTTCCTAAACTCCTTCCTCATGTTGACTTATATGACTTTTATTTATCAAACACAAATAATTTCTTCATTTAAATATTATCGATGCACTTTGCATTTCATTGTCTTAATCTTCTAAAAGAAAGTGGGAATGAATGATGTCCATGTAATGGGAAAGGACCTTTCACAGTTTTGATGCAGCAACAATCAACCACTGGCTATCATATGAAGACTAAGAATGAAAGCATCACATTAATTAATGTGATAGTCAAATTGCATCAATAATAATATTTGCTCTTGAAATAACTTAAATACTGCCAATACCAAAAAGTATCCTTTGAATATAAGTAGACCTATCCAAACATGCATCCCCTTGCTCCTTTGAAACATATTAGCAATCAAATTGTCTAATTTGTTTAGACTTTGGATCATTTTCTCTCATAAATTTTCAGAATTATAAGAATGCCTGAAATGAGCTAGTAACTTAATTATCTCTAGTGTGAGTTCTCTGATGTTTATTTAAATTTAATTTACTACTAAATGTTTTCCCACATTTTTACACCTGTAAGGTTTCTCTCCACTATGAACACTCTAATATTCCTTAACATATACAATATGGGAAAATGTCTTTCCATATTCATTATATGCATAGGATTTTTCTCTAGTATGGATTCTCTGATGTACAATGAGGCTTAAAAAATGAGTAAAGACTTTGCAACATTTTTTACATTTGTAAAGTTTCTCTCCAGTATGAATACTGCAGTGTTGTCTAAGTTTTACACTTTGGATGAAAGTCTTTCCACTGTCATTCCATGAATAGAATTTTTCTCCCATATGAATTATCTGTTGTTGAGTAAGATTTGAGCACTGGTTAAAAGCTTTACCACATTCTTTACATTTGTAAGATTTTGCTTTGGTATGGATTCTCTCATGCCTAGACTTGACAACTACCCAAGGCTTTCCCACCTTTATTACATTTTATCATAGTTTGAAAACCATAAGACATAATTATTTTTGTTATTTTAAATAGTCAACATTTATTTAGACTTACCCCAATATTTACCTTTTCTGGTTCTCTTTATTCCATCCTGCCTTACTATGTTTCCATCTGTGATGTGTTCTTTCCTTCTATAGAGCTCCTAATAGTATTTCTTTTAGGTCAGAGCTTCTGCCTAGGTATTTTCTTGGTTTTTGTCTGGGTTCACTTCTTTGTGGTTCCCTCATCCATGGGTTTTTCCCTTTCAAAATCCGATCACCTTGGCAGCCCCGAGCCCAATGAGACAATCTCAGTCCCAACACATTTTATTCCATTTCGGTTTTTTTTTTTAATTTATTTTATTTATTTCTCTCCCCTTCCCCCCTGTTGTCTGCTCTCTGTGTCCATTCGCTGTGTGTTCTTCTGCATCTGCTCGACTTATCTGGCAGCACTGCATCCCTTTTTTGTTCAGCCATCTTGCTACATCAGCTCTCCATGTGTGTGCCACCACTCCTGGGTGGGCTGTGCTTTTTTCATGTGGGGCAGCACTCCTTACATGGCCCACTCCTTGTACGTGGGGCACCCCTTCATGGGGGCGCCCCTGCATGGCAGGGCCCTCCTTGCACACGGCAGCACTGTGCATGGGCCAGCTTACCACATGGGTCAGGGGGCCCTGGGGATCAAACCCTGGACCCTCCATATGGTAGACAGATACTCTTATCAGTTGAGCCATGTCCACTTCCTTTCATTTCTATTCCCTGTTTCAAAAATGGGCAAATGCCTCAAAAAGAAAGAGCAGAGACCAATATGAGAATCACCTTAAAGCATTTTTCTTCTCTCTGGGATTTTGGTTCCCTCTGGTTGACTCCACTGCCTTTAAAGAGTTTTTGTGTATAAATCACCTTTTAGTAGCTATCCATAGAAACAGTGTTAACTGTGAAACAAGCTACTCCATCTTGGCTAGAAGATAACAAAAGACATAAATCACTATTCCTTTTAGATTTTCAAAGGTTTATGATGGGGGCCAAGAGCCACAGACTGTCCAACATTGCTAAGATATCAAGAATTACTACTTGAAAACAATATAATGTACAGGGGATAAAAAAAATGCCATAAACCAAGGGAGAAGTTGCTGAGCTCTTATCACCAGGACTATAACAGTCCCACAAAATAACATTACATTTGTGCCTCCTAACTTGTATTCATTTCAGGCCTCTGAGAATCTTTATCTAAGAATACGTTTATCCTCATTTCTTATGCCTGTGCACATAAAGTATCAGAGCTTTGGCTCATATTTCTCTTCAAGATTAAAGGAGAATATTGAATTCTAATGCTTTGTACATTGACAACAACATCTCAAAGGCTCTTGGCTACTCGAAGGCTCAGCCATCCAAGTTGATTAAATCACCCAGTTAACTCTGGAATACAAAATCTAAAACTGCACATTGGAAAGGTGGAAAGTTGGGAAAAATCAAGGTTAGGTAATTGAGAAAGTAAGATAGTCTCCAGTTTATTATGATAATTTTTTTCCCTAAAAGTGTATCTTGTAGACATTTTTATTCTAGAATCCATTTGTCACATTATACAGGGCTGATTGTGGCCAGAAATGTATCCCAATATTGAAAAGACTTAGGAAGACACAGCACATGCCAGACCATGTAGAATCTCCCACGTGAAAGTGACCATGAAGATTTGCCCAATAATTCATTCATTGTGAAGAGCTCCAAGGCAAAAAGAAAAAGGAAGAAACGAAAAAACCTGGTTGCGGAAGCCTCCATCTTAAAGTGTCTTAAAGCATGCATTGTCCCATCTCAAACCTCAGCCTCAACAATCAGAGCTCTGGATTATTATTTGCAACACATGAATACTAAAAGGTATCATTTCTGACCACAAGCCTGCATGTATTTACATTGTGTTTAAGGAATGTGTGGAAGGAAGCCATAACCATCAAGTAAATGGTCATGGTGGAAAGGCTGTCCTAATGGAGCTTGTCCAAAGAGACCGAACATTAACAAGTTCCAGGTTTCTCCTCTCCCAGAATGTGATTCCTTGTTCACTAGCAGGATTCAATTCTGCTGAAATAGTCATGGGGCAGCATTGTCTTATTTTTGTGTTGGCCATTTCTAGCCACACTTTCCTGAAAGTTTATAAGACAAGATTATGCTCTGGCTATTATTCTTTCATCCTTTACTCCCTGCATATTCTACCATAAGAATTTTACCATACATTCTTACCAAGGTGAGATCTTACCACCGTCAGTGAGCCTGAATTGTATTAGGTTCCAAGGTCCAGTGAATTACCTAGGCATTACCAGTTCATCACCTCAGGATATGATCCTGTAGGAAGCAGAGGAGCTGAGTCTTCAGAAACTCCTTCCTGACAGCAGCTGACTTTAAATATGAGAACACGTGAAGAACCTCAATGTAAAAGAAGAAATCACTATTTCCAGGCCATATCGATGTCTTGAATGGAGTAATTTGGTATCCCCTCACCTACTAGTACAATGCTGAGAACCTGTTAAAGAGGGGTCTGCTTAAAGGATGATGTGAGCTAATCAGAGAGTTCATATTACGCTGCTGTGTTAAGTGTGGATATGTACTGTTGGTGTTTTTACTCCTTTTGAGTTCTTGTTAGTTTTTTATTCCTCAGTGGTTTGGGCATGGGAAAAGGTGGTAGCTGAAGGCAGAAAAGAATGCATGGAGATAGTTATCCCAGAGTAGTTTTTGCTCCATTGAAAGACTGTGACTGAGCTTGAGCTAACAGCAGCCCGGGAGAGGGGCTTCCTTGCCCCCTGGCCCCACTCGGGGTGCTCCGACCCTTCCTTTCCATGCCCGCTCTCATCTCCCACTTGCCCCCCTCACAGTAGTGACCAATTCCTATCTCTTACTTCTCCACAGACTCAATGAATCAAATGAATGTGAACTTCTTCATCTGTGAAAATCTTTATAGTTTTTCCATTTTGTTCTGTTTGGGGTCACTTTTTCCCCCATTGGGGTTTTTTGTTTTGTTTTGTTTTGTTTTGCTTGGTGAGGGAGGGAGTGATGGCTCTGGAGTTTGTGGCCTCAGGGGCTTCTCCCTTGTTCTGTGTGTCTCACATACTTTTATTTTCAAAATTGGGATCCTTCATGTTGAGCCAGTCACAGAAGATAGCAAGAACTAAATATCTGCCAAAAAAAAAGCAAAACAAACCTACGAAATCATGTGTTTTTATATATATGTAATATATATATGTATATTTATAACCCTTCCCCTCCAGCCATCCTGAAACAGGTAATGGAACTCACTTTCTCTCTACCACCCTTGACCCTCTTCTAGTTTTTAAAATAAACTTTTCAAAAGAGAAAAAGTCACTTTTGCTATTTCCTTTTTTAAGTAAGCATTGGGAGAGTCCTTGAGCCAGGTGTTAGCATTGCAGGACCCCTGCCCCCCATCAGCCAAGCCCCTCCGCCTCTCTTCTCTCTTGCTCCTCCTTGCACCCGAGCTCAGTTCCCCGTCGCCTCCCCTCCCCTCTACTCCCAGGGCTGGTTTGTTGTGTTTTATCTGTTCAGAGGAGACTAAAACTGAAAAAAACTGGGGAAAAAAAAATTGCATGGCAGTCTTTCTTTTTCGTTGCTGTTTTTCACCTTCACAAATAAATGATAACAAAAAAAAAAGACTGTGGCTGAAATCTCCTTGAGTCTCTTATTCCTCACGTTGTGCAGAACTGCTGAAGGAAGAACTGAGTTGGGAAATATGGGCTTTATGGTAGTTTTATATGTCACCCTTTAATTAATTCAAATGTAAATGTACAAAGTGGACTCCTGTTTCCCCTTGCCCTAAGAAGTGGTCCACCCCCAATCTAAACACTGAAGCCAGAAATTTAGAAATCATCCTTGATTATTTTCTTTCCCATTCCCCATGTCCAGACCACCAACAAGTACTATAATCTCTTATCTCGAAGATATATCTCAAATCGAACCTCTCCTCCTCAGTTCTACTCCTAATACCCTAATCATGACATTATCATCTCGGAATTGGACTAAGTCCTCTGGTAGCCTCCTGCAGTCACCAGGTTCCACAGCTTCCATGATTCTTTCCATGCTCTCTCCCCACTCCATCTTACACACAGTTGCCAAAATGATCTTTGTAAAAAGCATGTCGTGAATTAAAACTTTCTGGCTTCACCATGTAGTTCAAGTAAATTCCACACTTCTAGACCCTAATGGATTCGGCTCCTGCCTGCCTCCCCAGTCTTATACCAGACTTCTCACTTATACTCCAGCCGTGTTGGCTTCTTGAGTACCTCAAGCAATCCAAGCTCTTTCCCAGTTCAGGGCTTTTGGCATTCACTGTTTCTTCTGCCTAAAATCTCCTTTCTTGGGCACTCAAACAGCTGACTCCTCTTCATTACTTACATATCAGCTTAAATAGATTACCCTCAGAGACCCCTTCCCTGATACCCATTAGTAAACAGCCCCTGCATCATTGGGTATCACAGCAGCCCCTTTACTTCCTCCATGGAATTATCAGTGTCTGTGATTATTGTGTTCAGCAGCAGGTTTACTTGTTTTTCATTTGGGTCCTCCACTGCAATACAAGCCCTACATACCAGTTAACTGACTGTGCGTGTTACCATTCCATGATTTTTATATAGTCTTTGAGTAGTAATTATGTACTTAGTAAACCTACTAAGAGTAGTAGCCAAGGAGACTTGGACAGCAATTCATATTTATTATGAAGAATTATCCCAAGGCAAAAATGCCCTGACTGTGGTAGATGCCAATGTAAAGTGGCTTAAAGTATATCTAGTTCCATCTCAAACCTCAGTTTCAACAAGCAGAGCTCTCAGTCAGCTTATAAATTATCAGAGCCTGCTGCCAAGTGGTCATGCAGTATGTCTTCATTACTTGGGTTGCATTTGAGCAGTAAATAATTCTATCCATTTGTCACCAAGTCACCATACTTCTATATAGTAAGCAATCAATAAATATTTGATGAATGAATATATGTATGCATAAATGAATGAATAAATGAACTTCTCAGTAATGTTAGGTCCAGAGAAACCTGAAGTTTAAAAAGTTAAAATGTAGGAAACCTTGGTACTTAAAGAACAATGAGAAACTAAGCCTTCTTTGATATTGTAATGGGAATCTGATTCAACAGAATGAGATTCAGAAACACCTATGTTTTGTTTAGTCTAATACCTCGCCTTGTAGCATTGTCTCTGACCCTTTGTTTTGTAAACTTCACTCTGTAAAATTCCTCAATCCTTAAGCTCCTATCCTAATGTAAGGCCTTCTTTTATAAGGCCTAAATGTGCAGCTCATTTCCTCACTGTCTCACTTCCCACTTCTCCCTCAAGAAGTTTGTTCGCCTAAATACTCTGAGTCCCAGTGTTGGAGCTGAGAAAATCCCACATCTATCTGTCAAGTTTTCCAGAACACTTGTAAATGAGATCCGGGAGCTCCCAATTGCAAGGAAGTCTAATCCAATGAAACTCACAGGCAGAAAATGTAGAAGTATTCACTCTAAGTGTCTGTTCGAATATATCAGCACACACTCCTTCCACTCCCATGGCAATGATTCCTAAAATATTTAATTGCTTCAATTACAAGCGATCAGAATGGAGACAGTAATAGAGCACACTGCCCACTAGAGGCAGGGACTGAGCATGCGGAGGGGCAGACTCAGCGCCCACCAGTAAGCAAGCTATTAATCCCAGGAAGACCACTCCCCTTCCTGGGCCCCTTCTTTTATCTGGGATGTGAAAAGGCTGGATCAGCTAATCACTAAGATCCATTTCATCTCTAACCCTCTTTGATTTAAGAAGCCTGTTGTACTCTGAGGAAACAGTGCCCAGCAGCAATCTCCTCAAAGTAGTGTGTATATAATCACATACTTAGTATTCGCACAGAGTCTCGTAAGATAGGAATCCAGTGAAATTCATTTTTATGCTTCTTTTATAGTCCTGCTTCTTTTGAATAGAAAAATCCCTGTATATGCTTCTTCAAAACGTGGATGAAAAGTATGAAAAATGCACCCTAGAAGCTAACAAGCTTCTTTGATTAAAGGAGTGGATGGGTCCTATGAATTTGGGTTGCTCCAGCTTTTTGGTTTGCTTTTGGAGCTAATTTTGAATTTAAGATCTTTTATGATCTAGTGGAGAAGTAAAATGAGCTTACAAAATAGTATCTAAATAGTAATGCTAAGAAAAATAGTCTTTATTTTGTGCCACATTTAAGTTGTAGCCAGAATGTCTTCCAGCACAATCATTAACAAGTCTTTTGTTAATGGGAAGAAAAAAGGTTGGCAGGTCTTGTGACAAACATTAGAATTAAATGCACAGGAATTACTTCTTCATGCACAAGAGTCACTGGGAAGATAATAGCCATTTACTGTCGCCATGTATCACATCCCACGGAAGAATATGATTAGGTGCTAAATCCACAGTAGCTCAAGTCTTTTAAAACTTTGAAAAACTGCCTTTAAAATGTATCACCTGGCAAACTTCAAACCTCAAATATCACAAGGCATTTAGGACAGGATTAGGGGTCAACAGTGCTTTAAGAAAAAGAATCTATCACTTATAAAAATATCTTCTGTACAAGTTCGATATTCCAACATTGATCTCGGCTGCCAAATGTGCTGGCTCTGGTCATGTCTTCATCAACCAAGTCAAGAGGACAGTTGAGGGGTTTATGTAGATAATCCAAGCCAGCTCTAACCCCTCAGAGAACTAAAAACAGCTTGCCTCAATGAAGCAATGTATCTCACCAATTAGACCAGAAAATGCATCTTCCATGACTTAGCACCACTATCAGATGTTTTCAGGACAAAGCATTTGGCAAACTGGAAACCATTCAGCCAGTAAGTTTGATTCTCTAAGGCAGTTAGCTTCTATAATTTTGACCACATTTTAAAAAATAAACACATATGGATACAATCATGATTTTAGGGATCAGAATGCCTCTGTATTCTTTTGTTGAATGATGATCTTGCAGCAACCTTTTTCTAGCACTAATCTGTGATGAATTATAAAAGAAAGTCATAATAAATGGCCACCCAATCATCCAGTTCAAATATTCCGTCTTTTTGTGACCAGCATCAGGCCTTTGGGAGAGCAAATAATTTTAGAGTGGGAATGAAGGTACAAACTCTAAAACAAGGGACAAAGGATCTGGAGTAGTTTGCCAACGCATTTGCTTCCCAGCCCATGAAAGTACCGATTCTCTATGCCAAGTAATGCCCATCCTCTCTGGCTCCAATCCATATTCTAGAACCTCTGGTTTCACTTCCTTTTCCCCGGACAAGGGATGTTGTCACATTAGACTGTGAAATTTGGTCACTTTTATATTTCATTTCTTAAGTGCCTTATTTAATAAAAGCCATTCTAGATATGATTAAGTTACAGGACATATTTAGGAAAAGCCTGGGGGAAAGAATCCCTTCTGGCAAATGCATACCCAGTCACAAATGTCAGTTATATTGCCTATGAGTGTTGGAGGCTTGGGTTTCTCTTAAAAACAGAACAAAAGAGACCATAAGTGTTGCCAGCTAATGTGGCTTTAGTGGAAAATACAGAAAATACCCAACTCTCTTTGCAAGCTAACTACATCGCTACAAGGAAAGGAAATACTTGAGTTTGTATATAAACAACTGCCTCAAGGAATTTGCCACATTCCTTGGGTCAGGCAGAGCTCTAGTGGCCTCTTCTTTGGACAAGCCTGATTTGTTTGCTCACTCAGCATAACAGCCAAGCATTCCCTTGAAAACCAAAGGGCTTTCTCTCCTGCTGACACTGTGTTTGTGCCAGTAGGGTGGAAGGTCCTCTGGTGACTAACTCTAGTTTTTTCTGTGTTGAAAATAAGCAGAGGCAAGTCCATAGTTTTTCTGACTTGGATGGGGGCAATAGATCTGAGCAAAGGGAAAAAAAACTATTTCTTTTTGCTCTTTTTTTTTTTTTACTTGACTGGAGAAAAGGTGCCCTCAGAAAAAAACAAGAGGCTATGAAGTTGTCTGGAATCTAAGAAAAGGCTGAAGGATGCTGTGGCTGGGGCGGCTTGCACCCCGATGCTGACGGGGGGGTTTGGAGGGGTCAGACTAGACCGCAGTGGCGTCTGATGCTACGGCAGACAGCATCAGAGGGGCTCTCAGGCGTGGAGGACGCACGGCGAGGGGAGGAAGAATGCCGCGGAGACCAGGTCTGTGCGCAAGTCCGGTTTATTGCAGAAGGGGACATAGCTTTATAGGGTTAGGGACTGCGTGGAGGGATTTGATAGGTGCGGGCAGGTACTGCTTCCTGATAGGTGATTGTAAGCGGTTGCTAGGCAGAGGGCTGGCTGAGAGGTTTGGAATAGGGGAGGGGAAAAGGGGAGTGAGAGCTGGCCGGATGTTGGGCTAGGCGGGAGATAAAAAGGGGGAGGGCAGCGCCGGCCAGCCGTTAGCAGCAAAGGCCTAGTCAGGCGTAGTCACCTTATCTAGGCCCAGTGGGCAGAGGCGGTATCACTTCTTGCCGCACCGTTTGCTACTGTGGCAAGCCGGGCGCCCTTCCTCCCACAGGATGCCAAAGCAGTTGCCACAGTAGTGTCTTTTGGCTGGAAGTACAGAAGAGCAAAGGGCTATAGGTGGGTCACTACAGCTATATTCCAGACCTGTTCTGTGAGGTAAGAAGCCTGAGGACCACTTATTCATATTGTTCTTCCAATGTTGTAAAACAAGATACCTTAATAGAAGCACCTGGACTGGTGCAATGTTGCCTTATATCGTATTTACAGTTGTCAAGATTTTTTGGTTGCAAGTGACAAGAACCCAACTCAAAGTATCTTTAAGCAGATGTGTGTGTGTGTGTACATACACAAGTATTATTAGTTCAAAAGCCTGAAAAAAACACGGATTTATCTTCAGATACAGTCTCATCCAGTATTCAAACTGCAGACCTCATCTCTCCTTCCTTTCCTCTGTTATGCCTGCCTTCAGCTCTGTTGTCTTCTTGCTCTGGCGAACTTTCTCCATGTGGAGGGAAAGATGATACCCTCCACGCAGCCTTTCTAGGCTCATTTGGTCCTTGCAGCTCCCAGTTTCAAAAGGAGAAAGATTCTCCCAGTATCTGTTTCTGGTTGGCCCTTCCTGAGTCATGTGCTCACCATTAGACTTGCCAATGGGTCCAGAGGGACAGAATACCCTGACTGGCCAGGGTGGGTCTTGTGTCTAACCCTTTTACGGATGAAGTAAGTCCCTTGATTAACAGTCTCACTGGAATCACATGGAGTAAGAGGAACTCTGAAAACAAATGTGGGACAGACACAAAACCAAAAGTCATCCACTATATTAGTAAATCATTCATTTGCATTAAATAAGAATATGGTTTTCTTACACAGTAAGGAAATCAGAGGACACCTTATGAATCATCATTACCTTTAGACATTTCTTTATTCCTTTTTCACACTCTATCCTGCTTCTTTCCTTCCTTCCGTTGGGGTAGGAGTTGAAGTAATGCAAATTTTAAAAAGACCCTGTCCCTGTTCTCAAGACACTTATGGTCTAGTTCAAGAAGGCAACACATAAAAAACCTGCAAGCAAGTAATCGCGATAGACTGTGATACTTGCTCAAGTTGCTGGCTCTCCCCTCTGCTGTAGATCAACGACAGGGATAAGAGTGTCCATTTCCTTTACTACTGTGAGAATTTAGACATGCCAAGGAGTTAGATGCCAGTACTAACATCACTGCCTCACAGAAGCCTGCTCTAACTCAGACAAAAGGGCCATCATTTTCAACACAATCCGCAAGTTCTCTGAACACTCAAAGTGGATGCTAGCAAATATTTGGCTTATAGAGGAAGCCTCATGGCAAGAACATAGTGAGAAAGTAATGAATTTTTAATTAATGCATAATGTAAAATTAATCAGTAGACTCAGCTGGGAAGGAGACATTAAGTAGAATATGCAAAATAGTACTTTTAAGGTCCCTTTTTAAAAACTTACAAAACCTACCACAAAGCAGTATCACAATATGAATACAAATGACTTCTTTAGAAGAGAAATTATAGTTCCTAGGAAAAACGGGAATAAGATCAAAATTTCAATACTTTGGTTCTCCTTTCTACCCCTCCCCCGCTCCTTTAGACTTTTCGCTGGCTTAGAAGACTGAAGGCTGCAAGACCTCAGTCTGGAGGTCTGAGGCTCTGGGAACCTCATGCTCCCTATGAGTAAAATGGGGTGCTTTGATACAGGAGGGCCTTGGTTCTGTCCAGTGTGGACTTGCTGTGAATCTGTTGTCTTCCTTCCTGGTCTATATTCTGGATGGACTTACATTGTTATGGCATGACTGAAGCAGTCCCTAAGAGCCACTGAGTTCTGCTCTTCTAAGGGAAAAGGGCAAGTACTCTCTGGGACTTGATATCTCGTCAACCAGGAAATGACTAGCTCAGGCTGGATAAGATGGTGCCTGCACTTCAGCCCCCTTGAAGTTTCCATGAGTCCCCACAAAAATCCAAGCCTTGCCTAGGAATCAAGAGGGGATTGTGCTGACACAAATTTGTACCACCTGTGAGTTCTGCACCTAGTCCTGGTAAGAATGCCTACTTATGACGTAATGCATTGTAATCACCCAAGCGGCATAAAGTTCTATCTACAGAAGAATGAAGGAATTGATGTCTTTGACATTCTGAGAAAAACTGATATTAAACCATCTCAGATTTTACTTCTTTTATGCGGAAAAGCTCATTCGTTATATCATTATCCCTGGTTTTTTCTTTTCCAGGTTGAGTCTGTCTATAAAGACCATGAATGTAGGGACTACATTTAATTTTAGCTTTTCTCTCAAGCCGGAGCAAATAGCAGAGTCTCAATACACATTTGTGTAATGAATAAAGAAAGAATGAATGAATATGATTGCTGGAACTCACGAAAGGAATGTCTTAGTTTCCAGGTTGCTATGACCTTCCAGGTTGTTGACTTAAACAATAGAAATTAATTGTCTCATGGTTTCAGAGGCTGGAAAGTTTGCTCCCTCAGGTTAGTAGGATTCTGGCTGGCTCGCCATCTGTGAGGTCCTCAGCTTTCCCACCACGTGGTGATGTGTTCTTTCTCTTCTGGGTTCCCACTGAGTACTTGGCAGCTGCTGGCTTTTCCCTGTGGCTTTCTCTTCCTAAGTCTCCAGTAATAGGATTAAGACCCATACTGATTCAGTTGGCCACACCTTAACCAAAAATACCATCTTCAAAATGTCCCATTTACAATGGGTTTACATCCTTTATAATGTAGACTAAGACCAAGAGTATGTGATTTGGGAAAACATAATTCACCCAACCACAGGAAGTGAAGGTAAAAAAAAAAAAAGTAAAGTTTAGTGTGGAAGGGCCAGATAATTTCTGAGATAAAATAAGGTCTGCTCTGAATACAGACAGCATTTACAACTTTAAACAAGTCAAAGTTTAACCTGGTGGCTGTGATTCAAAGAGAAGGCTTGGAAGGGCAGCCTATGAGAATGAGCCAACCTAGTGTCGAGTGCATCCAGAATCAGGAAACTCAGGCAGGGTGTTTCTTAGAATATATATTAGAGCATGAGATTAGTGTTGATTTAGGAGCCAGCAAGGGATGCAATGGGGCCTTCTATGAGGAAAAGGTAGTTGCGAGTTTTGCAGACAATCACACCTTAATGAAAAGCATCTCAATTCCTCCACAATATCTCATCTCACAGACCACATGGGACTCTAAGAATGAGGTGTTGATAGTACTAATGAAGTGGAAAACAGTTTTGAATTAAACTAAGATTTGACAGCATCCAAAAGCAAAGTCCTGTTTCTCTCCCAGTTCCTGCCTCTTTTCTAAATTGTTGGCCACTGATAATCCCCCACCTTGGAATCACGGTAATATCCCTGTGTTAGTAGCCCAACCCTGAACACATCTGACTAGTAGAGGATATTTACTCTCCTTTCAAATATTTTCAATCCAAGTAACATATTTATATGCATTCCCCCAACCAGTATATACTTTTTTGCCATCCTCACCTTTCCAAGCTAAATGAAGCAGGTAAATATACTCAAATGACTCAAAGACTAAAATAGCATTCTTCAAGTTCCCTTGTCAATTCAGTGCACTGTTTTGTTTAAGGAGAGTCAGCCAGGCAAATGGAATAGATGTCCTTGAGTCATAAATCTTTTAAGTCTAATATTTGGATCTTCGCCTATCCAAAGGCAATGTGGTAGGGAGAGCCTGGACTTTGGGGTCTAAGAGATCGAGGATCAAATTCTGTCTTCTCTACATCAAGTTGTGTGACCTCAGGGAAGTTATCTCAACCCTCTGGGCTTACACTGTTAAATGGATATTATAATATCTTTCATAGAGTTAGACAGGCCTAAACAACATAACATAGAATATGGCAGGTTCTCATTAATGGGATAACCATTGATCATTCATTCAACAAATGTGTTAGCCACTGTTCTTGGTGCTAGGGAAATAAAAATGAACAAAACAGAAAATACCTCCTGCCTTCAATGGAGTTTAGATTCTCTGTGTAGGAGACAAACTGAACAAATAGTATGTCATGTGGTGAAAAGTGCTAGAGTAAAAATAAATAAAAACGCAGGAGTGATATGTCAATCGGAAGGCGACACTGCAAATAGAGTGGTCATGAAGGCCACTAATATTTCCAGGACTCAAGCAAGAGTGAAAATATGCCAAATATCTAAATATTTAATTAACTGTGAAATAAAATATGCATCACCCCCCCCCCACTTTGACAAATATACTTTTACTACATTGTGGAAAACCATGCTCAAATGTGGAATTCTTAGATTCCTCAGAGTTCTGCACTAGACTGTACAGAGTTCTGCCTCAGGCCAGCATCCCTCTGCATCCCAGCACTTTCTCTTCCCTCTTCCAACCCCATCCTGAACCATGCACATTCTCGAACACATGCATGTGGACCCTCCAGCTCAAAAATCCAAGTTCCATCTCACATCCCATGAACAACTGCCTCTTGGCACTTCTCTCAGGCCTAAGAACATGTCCACTGGCAGCGCTGTCTTGGAAGTAGGCTCAGGGCCATTACAATGTGAAACTCTGGGTCTTCAGAATGTGGTTTAGAAGTGGAGAGAGAAGATTGGGCTCTGAATGAGCATGTCACCATAGGCCCGCATACTCCTTGTCCCTTAGCTGCAACCAGGGCAGGAGGGCACTCTAAAATGGTGGAGGGGGAGGGCAGGAAAGCTGCACTTCTACCTGAGTCCAAGGGCAGAGCTGGGAAGGATAATTTTGAGTAAAGACCCAAAGAAGCTGAGAGAATGATCCTTGGAGAATATTTGGGGAAAGAGTATTGTATGCAGCAGGACTAGCAAATGCAAAAGCTCTTGAGGTACAAGTATGCCTCATCTGTTCAGGAGCATCAAGGAGACCAGCATGGCTCAGCAGCACAAGTGGGGGTCTTGGGGTCTTGGGAAGGGGGGGGTTGGATGGCTTTGGGGTAGTAGAAAATGATTTCAGAGAGGTGCTGGCAGCCAGATCCTGCAGAGTCCTGTAGGTTGTTGTTTTAGTTTGCAAGCTGCAGAAAACATATACCAGAAATGAGCTGGTTTTTACAATGGAGATTTATTAACTTATAAGTTTACAGTTCTGAAGCTGTGAAAATGTCTAAATCAAGTCTGCATCAGGCAATCCTTCTTTTCCCAAAGACTGGCTGTCAGTGATCCTGAAATCCCCTTTCAAATGGCAAGGCACGTGGCAGCATTTGGCGGTCTCTCCCTTCTCCTCCAGGTTTCATTGCTTTCAGCTTCTGGCTTCCCTACAATATGTTCACAGTCACAGAAATGGATTAGCCCTAAGGACATGGTTTTCTGGGGTCTGTAAAAACCTCAGGCTACCACAATCATCCTAACTGTTGCTTGTACTCTGAGCAAGACAGGGGCCATTGGTGGGTTTTGAAAGAGGAGTGACATGATCTAACCTGTTTTTGAAGGATCACATTGGCTGCTGTGTAATATGACTGCACAGGGCAAGTAGAGAGAGGCAGGAAGATCAGGTGGGAGGTGAATGCCATCACCAGGCAAATGATGATGGCTGAGACCATGGTGGCGGTAGTGAAGAAAACGAGAGGAGGTTGGATTTTTTATCTAATTTATAGGTGAGTCAACAGGACTTTTCAATGGATTGATTATGGAGTAAAAGAGAGAGGAACCAAAGATGACTCCAGGGCTTTTTAGCTTGAGCAGCTGGAGAGAGGGAGTCATCATTTTGATTAAGTTTACTATTCAGTAAAATAGGAATGAATGTAACTTAAACTTCATAATCAATATACTACTGGTAGCAGTCAAAATGAACACCTGGATGATTTGAAATACTAACAACAAAAGTTACTAAATACAAGGGCGGTAACCTTATGTTGTTCAGCTTATACAAGTATTATGTGAAAAATGTATATGTATGTTTACAGTTTCAGCACAGATATTGACAATAGCAAAGAGCTGTTTGCAAAATCATGAATTATCTTTTATGTGAACTTCCTCTTACTAATAAGTTAGAAACATCTTTCTAAGCCATTGTGCCTTAATTCAAAAGATCGGCATCTAAATCACTATCTTATCATGGAATGAACCCTGCTCCTAGATTCAAATCCTAGAGGTGCCCCTGATTAGCTTTGGAAACTTCAACAAGTCCCTTAATCCTTTTAAGCCTCAATTCCCACGTCTTAAAAATGAGCATCATGATTGCCTTTTTGGTCAGCTCTGAAGGAGCATCCAAATCTCAGGTGTTATTAAACACTAATGGCCTCTGTTTAAGGGGAAGCTTAGTTAAACAATTATTTGGTCTTACCTGTATTGTAAGTCATACCCTTGTTCATTGTTCTTCCTCAGTTGATGATGTTTTTTTAGCTGTGATTTATGTGAACAAAAAGGTTAAACCAGTTAGCTCAATTGGTTATGTTCTGAAATTAATGAAATGCTCTTTTTATGTGAGGGCACAAATTAGCTTCATTCTGCTTCTTGGCCACACAGCCCACCACAGTCTAACAGATGAGTGGAATTGATTACGGCATGAATCAGGCAAGAGTGTACAAATCCATCACCACTATTAAGAAAACAGTTCAAAAAACAAGCCTTCCTGCTGGTAGTCAATAAGATTTTCTTCATATTTGAAGGACTCTGCCTCCAAATCCGTATGATCATGGTAGAGAATAAATAAATACATAAATAACAAAATATATGAAAGACTGTGTTATACTAAATAGCTATGAAGTTAGAAATGTGTTACAAAGTACTTAGGAACTAAAATGGTTGAGAAATAATTTTCCTCCACGTTTCTATGTCTGAAATTATTTGAGCTTCTGGTGCTCCAAGTCTGTTCCCTCAAATGTAAAACAAGAAGTTTCACATCTAAGATGTCTACCAGCTTGAGAATTCCATAAATTCTATGAGTCTTCTAATTGGAAACTGTTGCTTGCATTTGGTTTAGGAAATATTGCCACATAGATTTTATTTAATCTGAAAGTTTGGATCCAATTTCGGTGAACTGTGGTTATTCGGAGGTGTCATAATATTCTCCAGAATCTGAGAAATTTATCAAACCTATTAAAGAAACCAACAACTCAACCCCCTGTGTGATTCTTTTTGAAATCTGTCAGCTGGTCTCTTTCTGGAGGCAAGGAATTTCCTTATTAACAGATTTTGCTGTAATTAGAACAACCATATTCTCCCAGGTACCTTGTGCCCACAGGACTGCATTGGTAGGAGGCAACTGACTTCCTCAGAAATCTTACACTTGTAGCCTTGCAGAAACAATAATGTGTATGTGTGTGTATGTGTGTGTGCGTGTGTGCATGTAATAGGTAATGGGATGGGGACCTTGCAGAGAGATAGTAAGAAATGAATGGGAGGAGGAAAGACGATCACAAAAACAGCAACCAACCCTCAGCAAATCAATGACTTTTTTAGAATGTAATACTGGCTGTGTGTGCTACTAATGAGCTTAGAAACCACTTCCTCTCTCTGATTGTTATATAATGCCAATCATTCCAGTGTCACTGTCACTGAAAACAGCCCAGAAAGGAAGTACCTCTTAGTAGCCTATTGTGCATGTGATTCTTGTGTAGTATAAGCCTTCAGAGATAAGGATCTAAATCTCTGGCCACAGCCCTGGACCAGCAGATTTGAGAATGGTTATTACCCATCTTTCAAGAGAGAAAACCCCAGATGAGTTAGCTTCAGGAGCAAAATGAAAGGACAGAGAGAACCACTTAGATGGCGGTGGAGTAAGGAGCTCCTAGAGTCAGCTCCTGCTACAGGGCAGTTAGTAAACACCCAGAGATATCTGGAGCTAGCTGAAGCACCTGTTTGGGAGCTTCAGGAGGCCAGAAGAGCATCCTGCAACATCCTTAAAGGAATAGAAGAAGGAGACTGCCCATCTGCAGAGAAGATTCATGAGTAGAGTGCTCCATGCCATGAAAGCTTGTGCCCATTCTCCACTGGAAGCACAAGCTGCCTCGGGAACTATTCCATGGCTGGAAGTGGATGCTCCACTTCCCAAAAACAAGGGAGGAAGAGACGGTTGGGCACCAACTTCTGCTAGTGATGAGTAAATACAGTGGGCTAAAGTATAATCCTGAGAAGAGCTAAAGTTTTGCTCAGTCCAAGTCAGAAAGAGGCTGGTAGCCTCCATCTTGACTCTGCTCCTGGCATGAAGGGAAGCAGGGAAGACTGAAAATCACAGTGCTGGTGGGGACTGGCTTCATTCCATCCAGATCAGATTGCAGCTCTAGCCTAGGCACCAGTACCACCTCCAGGAGGAAGGAAGCTGGGGGTCCTACGTCAGCCTTTTCAGGAAGTTACCGGCCAAGCTGCAGAGGCTGGTGATTATCCTTCTCTGGTGGCACAAGCCGCCCCAGGAGCTCTTCTGTGGCTGTCATTGGAAGCTCCATTTCCCAAAAACAGGGGAGGAGGAGATGATTGACTACCAATTTGGGCTACTGGTTAGAAGACTTGGCTGGCTAACGTATAACCCTAGGAACAGCTGGGGTGTGAATATGTCCAAGTTGGAAAGAGGATGGTAGCCACCATTTTGACTCTGCCCCCAGCATGAGGGGTAGCCAGGCTGACCAAAAATTACAGTGACAGTAGGAACTGATTTCTTTCACCCATATCGGCCTGCAGCCCTAGACTAGGCTTCAGGCCCACTTCTTGCAGGGAAGAGGCTGGCAGGCCCTGCACCAGCCTATACAGGTAACTACAGGTACCTTTGGCTGGCACAGACTGAATAATCAGAAGTCTACTGGGGCAACTGCAGTCATCTTGGACCTGCACTGCATAGATTGCTGCCCACACCTATAGCTCCATTCCTGCCCCAGGCAGGGAAGAAAGGTGCATGAAGGTTCATCAGTCTCTCTGGGCAACTACAATCTAGGACTGCACAACTTGGATTATTCCACACAGCTGTGACTCGATCCCTACCCCTGGCAAAGGAGAAAGTTGGGAGAAGCCTCATCAGTTCCTGGGGCAATGAGGGCATCATGAGCCTCCACAGCTTATAGCACCAACTACATCCTTGGTTCCTACTGCACAACCAGCAAGGAAAAAATGGAAGGAAGCCCTAAACTAAAGAGAAGATCTGCACCCAGAATAAATACTCTAGTAAACCAGATGCCAAGACACCAACAAAAAATTACAATCCACACAAGAAACAGGAAGCTATGGTCCAGTTAAAGGAACAAGATAAGCCTCCAGATGACATAAAGGAGTTGAGACAACTAATTATAGGTGTTCAAACAAATCTCCTTAATAAATTCAATGAGATGGCTAAAGAGATTAAGGATATTAAGAAGACACTGGGATTAGGCAAGATGGTGTCTGAGTAAGTACACTGTCATCATCTCTCTTACAAAAGACTGACTGTTTGGTGACACAGTCCTGCTGGAGCAGGCTGTTTTTGGGAACCAGCAAGGTGGGAGGTGTCTGGACATTGATCTGGCAAGACTGCAGCAGAATGGTGTTTGCTCAAGTGCTACAAGCAACATTTCTTATTTTCTTCCTCATCTTCAATTTTCTCTTTTTTTGTGTACTGATTTTGGCTACCAATACTATCCCTTTCCTTTACATCATTCTCTCCTCCATCATTTATTGTTTTTCTTACATTCCACCTCTCTCTGTTTATCCCCCAATACTTCTGACTTTTTATCTCTAATATCTCTAATCTCTCTTCTATCTTTTATTCACTCTTTATATTATTGTCCCCTTTTTTCTTTTTCCCTCTCCCCTAAAAACACTGACCTTTTAATTCATAGTATATCCCTCCCCATATTCAGTTTAATATCTCTTATAGGTACTCCACTTTTTTATGATTATACCTGTACACAGCTTATATGAGTTCTGTATCCATTCTCCTAGATCTCACATGGTCCCTCTGCTAACATTCACTATCAATACTACTATTATATTTTTCTTTTCTTACCCCTTTTCCTCTCTTTGTACATAATATTTTCCTTCAAGGGAACTTAGCCTACAACAAGGGAATAAAATATGAAGAAAAAGTGACAAAGAGAAGACTTAACATGCACACAAAAACAACTAATTAAACCCCAAGACTAGATGAAGAATAAACCCAACAAGATAAAATGATAACCAGACAGCAACAAAAAACTACAGACCATACCAATAATCAGGAAAACATAGCCAAAGCCAATGAACAACAACAAAAAAAAAAAAAAAAAAGAAAGGGAGGAGAAGTGGAACATTGAACAAGTAATTAAAGCTCTCAAAACATGTATCATGGACCAACTCAATGAAGGAAGGAAGAGATTAAGCATATTAAGAAAACATTTAGAGAGCATAGAGAAGAAATTGTGATAATGCACAAAAAGATCATGGGGATGATGGGGATCAATAGCATGATCCAAGAAATCAAAAATACACTCTCAGCAAATAACAGCTGATTTGAAGACGCAGAGGAAAGAATTAGTGATTTGGAAGACAGTTCATCTGAAATCAAACAGATACTAGAAGTGATCAATAAAAAGATAGAAAAAGTTCAGCAGGGACTTAAGGATCTGAATGACAAAACAAAATGTGCAAACATATGCATTATAGGCATCCCAGAAGGAGAAGAGAAGGAAAAGGGGACAATAGGGGTTTTGGAGGAAATAATGGCTGAAAACTTCCCAAACCTACTGAGAGGGATACATGTACATGTCCAGGAAGCACAATGCGCCCCAAATAGCATAAATCCCAATAGGCCTACCCCAAGACATATACTTATCAAATTATCCAATGCACAAGACAAAGAGAAAATACTAAAAGCAGCAAGAGAAAAGAGAACCATCACTTACAAAGGAGGCTTCATAAGATTAAGAGCTGATCTATCATCTGAAACCATGGAGGCAAGAAAGCAGTGGTATGACATAGTCAAGGTACTAAAAGAAAAGACTTTCCAACCAAGAATACTCTATCCAGCAAAGCTAGCATTCAAAAGTGATGGAGAGGTGGCAGACTTGGCCCAGTGGTTTAGACGTCTGTCTACCACATGAGAGGTCCGCAGTTCAAACCGTGGGCCTCCTTGACCTGTGTGGAGCTGGCCCGTGCACAGTGCTGATGTGCGCAAGGAGTGCTGTGCCATGCAGGGGTGTCCCCGCGTAGGAGAGCCCCACGCTCAAGGAGTGCACCCTGTAAGGAGAGCCACCCAGTGCAAAGAAAGTTAAGCCTGCCCAGGAATGGTGCCGCACACATGGAGAACTGACACAACAAGATGACGCAACAAAAAGAAACACAGATTCCAGTGCCGCTGACAACAACAGAAACAGACAAAGAAGAACATGCAGCAAATAGACACAGAGAACAGACAACCAGGGTGGGGGGGAGGGGAGAGAAATAAATAAAATAAAATAAATCTTTAAAAATAAATAGTGATGGAGAGTTCAAAATATTTACAGATAAACAGAAACTGAGAGAGTATGCCAACAGGAAACCTACCCTTCAAGAAATACTAAAGGGAGTTCTGCAGGAGGAAAGAAAAAAACAGGAGAGACAGAGGTGGAGGAGAGTGTAAGAACAACTAAAACAACCAAAAAGAGATTTAAAAAAAGGAACAACATATGACTAAAACAAATCCAAAGAAAATATGGCTGATATAAGTAATTCCTTGAAAGTAATAACACTGAATGTCAATGGATTAAACTCACCTGTTAAGAGACACAGATTGGAAGCTGGATAAGGAAATATGACCCGTCTATATGCTATGTACGAGAAACACATCTTAGACCCAGGGATTCAAGGAGATTGAAAGTGAATGGCTGGAAAACAATCTTACAGGCAAACAATAACCAAAAAAGGGCAGGTGGAGCTATATTAATATCAGACAAAATAGACCTTAAATGCAAAACAGTTGTGAGAGACAAAGATGGACCCTACATATAAGTGAAAGGGTTAATCTATCAAGAAGAAAGAACAATCATAAACATTTATGCCTCTGGCAAGGGTGCCTCCAAATACATGAGGCAAACACTGGAGAAACTAAGTGAAGGAATAGATGCCTCTACAGTTATAGTGAGAGACTTTAACACACCACTATCACCATTGGACAGAACATCTCAAAAGAGAATCAATAAAGAAACAAAGACTTTGAACAATATATTAGAGGATCTGGACCTAACAGACATACACAGAACATTACACCCAAATACAGCAGGATATACATTTTTCTCAAGTGCACATGGATCATGCTCCAAGATAGACCATATGTTAGGCCACAGACAAAGTCTCAGTGAATTCAGAAAGATTGAAATCATACAAAATAATTTCTCTGACCACAGTGGAGTGAAACTGGAAATCTGCAAGGGCCAGAGGCCCAGATTTGGCACCAAGATATGGAAGTTAAACAGCACACTCTTAGAAAAACAGTGGGTCAAGGAGGAAATCTCAAAAGAAATCAATAACTACCTTGAAACTAATGAAAATGATAACATCAAAACTTATGGGATGTAGCAAAAATTGTACTGAGAGGGAAATTCATAGCCATAAATTCACACATTAGAAAAGAAGAAAGAGCTAAATTTGAAGAACTAACTGAAACTTGGAGATATTAGTAAAAAAAAACAACATACTATCCCCAGAAAAGAAGGAAGAAAGAAATAACAAAGATCAGAGCAGAACTAAATGAAATAGAAAATAGGAAAATACTCAAAAAAATAAACAAAACAAAGAGCTGGTTCTTTGAGAAGATCAATAAAATTGACAAACCCTTAGCTAGACTAAAAAAGAAAAAATAGAGAAGATGCAAATACACAAAAGAAGAAATGAGAAGGGTCATATCACCACTGACCCCACTGAAATAAAGACTATCATAAGAGGATACTTTGAAAAACTGTATTGCAACAAGAAAGACAATTTAAAGGAAAACAGACAAATTCCTAGAAACGCATAAGCAGGCTACATTGGCAAAAGAAGAAATTGATGATCTCAACAAACCAATCACAAGTAAAGAGATAGAACCAGTATTAAAAACCTCCCAACTAAGAAGAGCCCTGAACCAGATGGCTTCACAGGTGAATTCTAGCAAAAATTCTGGAAAGAAATAACCAATTTTGCTTAAACTCCTCCAAAAAAATTGAAATAGAAGGAGCATTGCCTAATTCATTTTATGATGCCAACATTACCCTAATACCAAAGCCAAACAAAGATACCATAAGAAAGGAAAATTATAGACCAATGTCTCTAATGAACCTAAATGTGAGAATCCTTAACAAAATACTTGCTAATCATATTCAAAACACATTAAACAAATTATACACCACGACGAAGTGGACTTCATTCCTAGTATGCAAGGATGGTTCAACATAAGAAAATCAATTAATGTAATACACCACATAAACAGATTGTAGGAAAAAAATCACATGGTCATATCTACAGATGCAGAAAAAGCATTTGACAAAATACAGCACTCTTTCTTGATAAAAACCCTGCAAAAGATAGGAATAGAAAGAAACTTTCTGCACATAATAAAGGTTATATATGAAAAACCCACAGCGAACATCATTTACAATGGTGAAATCCTAAAATCTTTCCCTCTAAGATCAGGATCAAGACAAGGATGCCCACTATTCCCCCTTCTATTTAACATTGTGTTAGAGGTAATTGCTTGAGCACTGAGGCGAGACCCAGATATAAAAGGAATCCAAATAGGAAAGGAAGAAGTCAAAATTTCACTATTTGCAGATGACATGACACTATTCATAGAAAGCCCTGAGAAGTCTACCACAATGCTTCTAGAACTTATAAATGAGTTCAGTAGAGTCACAGGGTATAAGATCAATGCACAAAAATCAGTTACATTTCTTTACTCCAATGATGAGCAATCTGAGGAAGAAATCAATAAACAAATACCATTTACAATAGTAAATAAAAAAACCAAATACCAAGGAATAAATTTAACTAAAGATGTAAGTGACTTATATGCAGAAAACTACACAACACTGTTCAAGGAAATCAAAGAAGACTTAAATAAATGGAAAGATATTCCCTGTTCATGGATAGGAAGACCAAATATTATTAAGATGTCTATCCTACCAAAACTGATCTACAGATTGAATGCAATCCCAATAAAAATCAACATGGGAAAAATACAACTGGAGTGACCTATGGACAGTGATTAGCAGTAATAATATAAGATTCTTGCATCAATGCCAAAGCTGTACTATGTTGATAATGGGGCAGTGTGGAAAATGTAAGCCAAATGTATACTATGGACATGGTAACAATCAGATGATATTATCTTATCTGTAATAAATGTTCCACCACAGTGTGGAGTGTTGATGGAGGGATGTTGTTTGGGAATTCTGCACATGTGCATGATTGTTTTATAAGTTTACAACTTCTGTCATAAAAAAATATATTTAAAAAATAATAATAGGGTAGGTTGGAGAAAAAACACACCAAAGGTAAGATAAGGACTATGATTAGTCATAAGATTTTGACAATATTCTTTCATAATTTGTAACAAATGTCTCAGGACGATGCAAGGTGTTGGTAGAAGATTGGTGTATGGGATTCCTGTACGATGTTCTGCATGCTTGCCTTATAAGTTCACAACTTCTACTACATACTTAATTGTTTATGTATGTTCATGTATAAATGATATGCTTATAATAATAATAGGGTGGGGTGGGGGAAAAATACTTTGGTTAGTTGTAATATTTTGACAATGCTCTTTAATCATTAGTTAAAAAGGTTTAACAACAATTCAAGATATTGGTGGTAGGGTGAGTTATGAGAGTCCTGTATGATGTTATATATGTTTGTTTTGTAAGTTTACAACTATTACTAGACACTTATTGTTTATGTATGTTTATGTATGAGTAATAAACTTCAATAAATTAATTTTTAAAAATATGAGAGGAGTCAGGGAAAAAAAAAAGGGGGGGGGACATTCTAAAGCCTTTGCCTAAATCCAAATCATAGCTTTCCCAGCAAATTACCAAGATTGACCACTAGCTTTTGTAATCCAAGTGTTACCTAATCTGTGTAACTTTTGTTGGAAGGGCTGCTACTGGTTATCTTATTAAAATATAAAAATGGTAGCATCCCTTATTAAGTGTTCATTATATACCATGCACTTTACAGACATGATTCTTACTCTACAAAATAATCCTGCAGGATCGCAATTTGCTCCACATTAAGCATAAACTGAGGCATAAAATAGTTATTTGCTCAAGGCCAAAAAGCAAGTCAACAGAGGAGTTACAATTTGATCCCAGGTCTCCCCAGTACTGATACCCATGCCCTTTCAAATACCCTGGCTTAACTTTGTTAATTCTGTGTCGTTTCACAAATGAGCACAGCACCCTGTAGAAAGGGCTATTTCTACTTCTCCCTATTCTGCCTGTCTTGTTGCTGAGAGTGAGATGTGAATGATACAAAAGCATCACATATACCCTGTCATCAGAACATGGTTTTTGGAATATTTATTCTGCCTCCTCTGCAAACTAACAACCTGCGTGTTATATTTTCTCTGACACAGTTATCGCCCAACACATCATGAAGAATGAAAATTAGCCCACAAAATTTAATTAAGAAGTTGTGAACTAGACCTTATTCAGGCCATACTTGCACTGGCTTGGGTCCCTGGCATCCATTTGTCCCTAGAACTGTGGAAACTTAAAGTTAAGCTAACCAATCAGTATTATTGTCTTGTGCAGCATTGGCAGTTTTCTGCTATGCTTTTCCATCCCTACCATCCTTTCACCTAATATATTGTGATATAAACCTTAGTTTATTCTGGTGATTTTGTTACATTTTTTGTTTAATAATTTGAAAGGGAAGCAAACTTTACTAAGAAGTCTCCCAATATACATGGCAATATCTGAAACTTACATCTAACATAGTGATGGATTAGAGTCCAGTTATTTCTGGAACATGTATCTATTTTCCCACAATATGAGCCTCCCAGTTTTCTTCATAGCATTTTCTCAAATGCAAATATTTTTCATGTGCCATTTGTTTCTTTGAGGCACAGATGTATACAGTCATGTGCCAAATAATTCTTGGCTGGATGAAGCAGTGGCTGTGCCCCAGTAAATTCTGTTTACAAAATCTTGCATGCATAATATTGTAAGCATGAATGAGATAGTGGGAATGAAATTTAAAGGAGACTAGGTAACATAGATTAAACCCATGTGGCTTTCCTAGGATAGTGGTAATATCGACCCAGTGGTATGTGGTAATGACTGCCAAAAATTGTGCATAGTATTTTTCATTGTACTTTATTATTTATGCTTTGTGTATTTCTGAGGTTAACACACACTTTGTATTAGGATAGGCTAGGTTAGGATGTGGTAAGAAACAATCGCCATCCTTGTGCCCCAGTTATCAGTTGCTTCATAACAAATGACCTCCAACATAGTAGTAAACAACAATCATTTTATTTATGCTCACAGATTCTGTGGCTCCATTTGGGTGTGATACAGTGGGAACGTCTTATATCTGCTCTATAATATCTGGTATGTCAACTGGGATATGAAAATGGCTGACCTCTCTATGGGGCTTGTTTCAATAAGAGGTGGGTTCTGAGGGGAGCATGCAGGGAGTAAGTATTCCAAGAGAGTGAATGTTCCAAGAGAACCAGGCAGCATCTTCATGGACTTTTCAGACCTAGCCTTGGTAGTCAGGAAGCATCACTTCCACATACAGATCAAAGGGGAGAGGAAATAGATGACACTTCTTGATGGTAGGGAGACAAATTCACAATGAAGGAAAACATATGGCATGGGAGATATTATTGGCCATCTTGATCATCTTTGGAATATTCCATCTTCCATTTATTGGCTTGTAACAAGTTTTATTTCTTGTTCAAACAAAATCTGCTGTGGATCAGGCAATCCTTCTGCACAGCTTTCCTCCTGTATTGGCTCATCAATCAAAGTTGCTGCTTCCATCTATAACTTCTCCTTATCAACTCACAATTTTGCAACCACTGCTGCACAGGAAGAGTAACTGTGGGAAATCACACACTGGCTCTTAGATTCCACCATCTTCTGCTCACATTTCATTGGCCAAAGATAGTCATGAAACTATGCATAAATTCAGTAGAGCAAGCAAGCATGGCCCTCCTGTGTGCCCAGAAAGAAAGGAGAACTGGAAATGTTGGTAAAAGGCAATAATGTTTACCACAGTCTCAGAAATCTTGCCTGAGTGATGAAACCCTGCAGTTCCTTTCAGTGGTGATTTTTGGATTTTGTCAAATCACTTCATGTAACTTTCATCCATCCAAAAAAAATATGTTTTAAGGGCCTGTTATGGGTAAGACATCAGTAGCTATTACCTAGAAGGAATGCAGCTGCCCTAATAAGGCAGAAACCAATTGAAGTTTCAGTTGTTTTCTCATTATTACTGTGAGAGGAGAAAACATTTCTCTCATCTCCTAAAATGCCCTATTGTCTCCATGGCATATAAAATATGCCTTTTTTTCATTCCTTCTTCTCATGGTCATTGGCTTGAAGGTTTTCATACATTGGCGTCAGTCAAAATCCTCTTTCTTTCAATATTCATCCCAATCTCTCCCCACCCTTTGCAGACCTTTTTTTCATGACATACATTAAGGATGCATCTGTGTCTCCAGAAAATTCAAATGGGGACTATTAATTGAATGATGCCATGACAATTAACTGTATAATAAATTAAATGCTTTAATCCAGTTTCAAGTTAACAGGTCTCATTAGTCTGACAGCACTATTCCATTTGTTGGTGCTCTAAAGAAAATTTAGATATCAAGCCTGCAAACAATGGATAGGTCTAGCCAAAAGACTCCTATTTTCCAGAGCCCACAGTTTTATTTCAACAATGAAAGGAACAAAAACCAGCAGGAGCTCTGTTTGGGGCCAGTTTGGTATTTGTCTTCAATTAGAAAACTTGTATTTCTTATGAAAAACCATAGACCAATCATCAGTCCCTGCTGAGAAAGAATGAGAAAGAAATGGGCTCTATGATAGACAGAAGCAAGGATACCATGTGTTTGGCTGTGCAGCTGTCTTCCTGGATGACTTTGACTATGTGGAAAATCACTCTTACCCTTGACTTATCCATGTACTACATCATGCTATGTAATCTGCCTTTGAAGATTTCTAAATTATTAAAAGCTTGGAGCAAGTTCTCATTTCAAAGCAAATAAAAAGAAAATACAAACAATGGAACTCATTGAAGGTACACAATATAGATATAGAATTTATTTAAAGGTACTCCTTCTAGATGTATTTAAGTAAATATGTAAATAGCAAAACTATAATCAGAGTGGTCAAGGCCAGAGATCCCTATCTTTTGAAGTACACTCACAATGGTAGGAACACGTCTCAAATTGTATAAGAAACTTAGTGGGCTGCTAGTTTATTCCAGTATTACATGTGCAGGCTAAGAGAAAACTGGATATTTATTACATTATTATATAGGTTTTAATTTGCTAAAACAATGTGGTTTCTCTAAGTCTTCCAAATTAGGTCAACCAGTTAGCACTCAAATCTGGGGTATCAGAAGGAATGAAGAGAGATACTGTCAAAACCACAGGCAGAGTTGACAATAGCTATTCTGATGATAACTTTACTTCCCAATTGAAATCTCAGATCTTTTAAGGCCATATGTAAACTAAGGTGGATATTGATTTTACTTAAAGGGAAAGTCATTAAGCAACTCAACATTTTCACTTCCAAGAATTGCAATTATACCATGATAAGTAAAGATTATCATCTTCACTTATTTGGTACATTGAAATTCAAAGCACTATTTTATAGCCTAAAGCTATTCGTCTCTTTCTTCTTCTTTCTTTCTTTTATTTTTTTCTGAAAAACAAGTTTTATTTAAGTAATAGTTTAAATACATTATATAACATTAAAACTGAAGGGGAGAAAAATCCTAAAACCGGTTTTAATACTTCACATGGCATTGGGCAACTGCTGCCAATAAAATACAAGTTCTACCCCTAACTACATGATCAATATACCAGTTTGAAATTTGTTCCCTTGTTGTGATGCTTAGGCTAATGTGTCACCTTGTCCAGGTAATGGTGCTCAGTTGTTTGGTCAAGCAGGCAATGGGCTAATTGTAATATGGACTTTAATCTTTAATCATCAGTAAGTTCGTTGCATAGATGGCTGGTTACATTTACAATCAACTGAAGAGATTACTGTCAGCAATGTATGTCTCATCCAGTCAGCTGAAAACCTTAAAAGGGGAAGTGATTTCAGCATACAGAGAGAGAATCACCATCTCTACTTCAGATAACTGGCATCTCCTGGGGAATTCAATCAAGACCTTCATTTGAGTCCCTGGGTTGCAGCCTGCCCTACGTAATTTGGACTTGTGCATCACCACAGTCGCATCAAAAGTTTAACTCTGATTGACAGTTGGCCTTGCATTCTGATGGCTCTTCGTTTGGACAAAATAGGCTAGTGCATTAAGTCTGGTCAAAAAGAACAAAGAACGTAGTGTCATCACCTCACCAGAGGGAAGGTGTGGACTCTGTAAGCTCTGCCCTCCTGGTCAGCTTGCTGACACCAGGGACTCTTTCTTTTGTTAGCAAAAAGCTCTCTTCTCCTGGTGCCACTGCTGTGGCTGCTTCACCCCATCTTTTCTCAGTTCCACTGAGGTCTGTCCAGAGATGGTGACATTCTCTCAGGGCAAGGAACTGCAGAGGGAGGGCCAAGGAGCTTCTGGCTAAACAGAGCCGTCTGTGATCTTGAGGACTCTGGGCATGGCTGAAACGTCATGTTATTGCTTTGTTTCAGGCTGGATATTGCTTGACCTCTGTCTAAATGACTAGACAGCATGGCTCAGTTTATTGCATGAACGAGTTACACTTGCCCAACTTAAAAAGCAGACTCCAAATGGTTGCAGTATACAAGCTGTGAGGCTTCTAAACTTGTGACAAGACAGAAGGGAAATTTTCTACTCATTGCAAGAAAATCATTGTGGTTCACTTCCACAAATGCTGAAAACCCATTAACCTTCAGGTGGTCACCCTTAGCCAGTCCAGTCTCTGCAAGGAACTTGCATATATTGTTGCACTGGTCACCTTGTAACTGAATTACTTCTCCATCTTCTGGATGCTCAATTACAGTACCACTGCAGGCCAGTTTCTTCTTAGCCATCTTCACTAGCCTGTTTATCGTAATCATCGGCGATCCCTTGGATAGTGATAAGGGTCTCCCTGCCATTTCTCTGTTGAATTCTTTTTTATTTTATGTTATTTATTTCTCTCCCCTTCCCCCCTGTTATCTGCTCTCTTGTGTCCATTTGCTGTGTATTCTTCTGTGTCCGCTTGATTCTTGTCAGGCGGCACAGAGAATCTGTGTCTCTTTTTTGTTGCGTCATCTTGCTGAGTCAGCTCTCCATGCGTGCGGCACCACTCCTGGGCGGGCTGCACTTTTTTTTTTCATGTGGGGTGGCTCTCCTTGCAGGGCACACTCCTCGTGCATGGGGCATCCCTATGCAGGGGTGCCCCTGTGTGGCACAGCACTCCTTGCATGCGGCAGCTCTGCACATGGGCCAGCTCACCACACAGGTGAGGAGGCCCTGGGTATTGAATTCTGGACCCTCCATATGGTAGGCAGATGCTCTATCAGTTGAGCCACGTCTGCTTCCCTCTGTTGAATTCTTATATGGCCATACTCAGTCCCAGCAGGAAGCAGGTCATCACCCTTACTTAAGAGAACAAAAGAGTGGACTTCTGGACAGCAGACATAGAATACGAATCCTCTTCCTCTGTGGAAACTACCCTGGAAGGCAGGTGGGCGGGACAGGGGCAGGATGGAGTGTTGCCCAGAAGCAGGGCAATTCGAGGAGGGGGCTGCTGAATCCTTGGTGGCGGTTCAGTGACTGGGCAGCTGTTCTTTTCAAAGCCAACTTTTTACATGCTTCTAAAACTTTTGAGAGCCAATGGGTCCTTAAAAATGAAATAATTCTGAATGTGCATATGTATGTATGTATACATATGTCTTATTATATATATTATACATTTTTAAAACTCTGCCTGTAGGTATACTTTTAAAACCCTTAAATGCACATGGTACCTTTCATTTCTCTTCTATGCTTATGTACAAATAATGCCATTTTTTACATTTGAAACTACAATTTCCCTTGTTGGCAATATCTAATTCCTATCAATGTTAATGAAAAAAACATGTCTCTGATAAAATCAAGATTTGAACTAAATGGCTTTTAAAATCTCTTCCATCTCTTGAGAGAATGAAGGGAACTAATACTTGTTGGCATGTACTAAGCCAGGTGCTCATTTAATACTCACAACAGCCCTATCAGGTAAATGCTGTTATTCGTATTTTAGAAATAATTCACTGAAACCTCATTATAATTAAAAGGTTTTTCAAGTTCACAGGACCAAACAGCATTGAAGCTGGGATTCCACCCTAAATCTGCCAAAACCCATTCTCTCCCATCCTTATCCCTCCTCAGCTCATATGACAAGTTTTCAGCAAGCAGCAGCTATCTACCCCTGATAATATTAAGCCATTTTTTTTAACTCAAGAGAAGATAGGATCCAAACTTTCTACTCCCTTCATTGGTATCACACTCAAATATCAGTAAATCTTAAAGACCCCACACCTGCAAGCTAAACTCAAATTATATGGTTAGAATATTCTTTGTTGGTGTGTATGTTGAGCCACATCTAAAGATTGGCTTACACAAAATGAACTAGAAATTGGAGCAATTTTCCAAATAATTAAGGTCAAAATAACTGCTCTTTTTTTTTTTTTAAAGATTTATTTTTATTTATTTAATTCCCCTCCCCCGGTTGTCTGTTTTTTTTCTGTGTCTATTTGCTGCGTCTTGTTTCTTTGTCCGCTTCTGTTGTCGTCAGCAGCACGGGAAGTGTGGGCGGCGCCATTCCTCAGCAGGCTGGACTTTCTTTCGCGCTGGGCGGCTCTCCTTACGGGCGCACTCCTTGCGCGTGGGGCTCCCCTTCGCGGGGGACACCCCTGCGTGGCGCGGCACTCCTCGCGCGCATCAGCACTGCGCATGGGCCAGCTCCACACGGGTCAAGGAGGCCCGGGGTTTGAACCGCGGGCCTCCCATGTGGTAGACGAGTGCCCTAACCACTGGGCCAAAGTCCGTTTCCCAATAACTGCTCTTAAGGAAAAGAAATTTTGACATATTTAGGTAGATTGGTTGTAAAATCATCCAGCTTAAGTTGGTGCTATATTTTCAGAGAATGTTGCAAAAACACTTGTCAAAGTTCATTCCATTCAAAATGACTGAGAACATTAAATCCATAAATAATTCTCTGTTGTTTCCATGACTATATTGTAAACATAAATGTGGTTTACATATTGTACTCATGAGGTTTTAAGAGCAATTTTCCTCCATTTCCACCATAGTAAATTCACTGACATGCCCCACTTTGTGACAATCTTGCTATCTGGTTGTTTCCATAAGAAGCTCCATATGTTGCTGTTTTTGGTGTTGTTGTTACATTTCACTGTCCTTTTTTGAACTTGAAAATATGTACGTCCAAAATATAAAACAAGATTCCTTTTCAGGGAGTCGGTAGAACTTTGGAGTATTTCTATATTGATTCTTTTCAATTGTGGTTATTTCAAGTTTGCCTCCCCCAGTTTGGGATTCATCCCCCTTTTTAACTCGCCCCTAATTTTACAAAAGCTTTTTTCATGGCTACCCGTGAGTATATCACAACATCACAGCTTTTAGCTAACATGAGTCCCATGACCAGTAAAGCCTCCAGTTAAACTCTGCCTTCCAAGACATAAATTGTCTGATTGTCAACATCTATTTTGAGTGAAAAATGGTTGAACTTCCTCTGCATTTAATTTCAACATAAGAAACCTGGTTTTTTAAACTGTGGTTTAATCATTCCTGAAATGGGAATGATAGTGGACTCCTGTGAACCCAAAAAAGCATTTCATGCTTCTGGAAATGAGGGGATAAACAAAGCAAGGGTATTGCTCAGGCATATTTGGGAGCACAGCTGCTAGAACAAGATGTAAGTTTCAGAAAAAGTTTAGTCATACAGCAACTGGCAGCAAAAGTGTGGGAGTCCCAGGAATGGGCCAATCACAGTTAATCAACCATGTTTACAGCTGTGGTATGCTCCCTATCACTACCGCATTAAGTCTTTGCTGTATTTTCTAGATGGATTGGTACAACCAATTGCAAAACAATATTATATGAGGGGTCATTGACCTATGGTGGGACAAAGGGGACTGACCTTTATTGGCTTGGCTGATGGGATAATGTTGGAGGGAAAATATAGAGCTCAGTTCAGCATTCTACCCTGCTCCCTACATCCAATACCATTCTGTGAGTAATTGTTTTCTTTTTTTTTTTTTATTGACTTTGTAATAATATTACATTAAAAATATATATATATGAGGTCCCATTCAACCCCACCACCCCCACCCCACCTCTCCCCCCCCAGCAACACTCATTCCCATCATCATGACACATCCATTGCATTTGGTAAGTACATCTCATTACAAAGTCAATTAAAAAAAAAAAGAAAACAATTAAACTCCTTATACAGAAAATAGTGCCTGACACATAGTAGATGCTCCACAATCACTAAATGAATGAATGAACTAAAGATTTAAGGAGTGAATAACTATCCTTACTCTACCTCTAGATAACATCTAGGTACTCTAGCCACTAGATATCTGTAGCACTCACTCAGTTGTGACAATCAAAAATATCTCCAGGTGTTGCCAAATATCCTTGGGAGTGGGGGGACAAAATCACACACACACACACCTGTGAGAAACACCACTGAACTACATGATGTAAATATCCCCTTGCAGCATAAAACATAGCAGCAAGTCTAGGGATGGAAATTTCAATTGAAAGAAAGCTAGAGAATAATCTGGGGATTAAATAACAAAGAAAATGAAATTTGTGGGTAAAAATTGTGGTTAATAGAACAAATGCAAGAATGTCCTCCTGTGAACTAGAGCAGGTGTATATCACTATTCAGGGTGGTGGGAATGTGGAGAAGCATTGGAAAAATACAGTAATGTAACCTATGGATTGTTGTTAACAGCAATACTGTAATATTCTTGTATAAACGCCAAAGAAGTACTGTGTTAATAATGGGGGAAAGGGTATGGGGAAAATATGCCAAATGTATGCTAACGACTTAGTTAGTGGTAACAGTTGGATGATATTATCTCATAATCTGTAACAAATGTTCCACAGTGGTGTGGTGTGTTGGTGAAGGAGTGTTGTATGGGAATTCTACACATGCATGATTGCTTTGTAAGTTCACAACCTCTGTAATAAAAATACGTTTTTAAGAAAAAAAAAAAAAAACCAATACCATTCTGTGTCCCCAGAGGCTCAGGAATTGGAATAGGACTTATGTGCATGGTCAGAGAAAGAGGGATCTTTATTGTTCCCCAGGCCTGCTGGACATCTCCACTTGCCTCTTCCTTTCCTCTTCTCCAACTCCTCTCCAAGAGAATGAAAGAATGCTTGCTTCAGAAAGTCTAAGGGATCTAACTAAGCATCAACCAGATCTCCTAAAACCTGACCTGATTTCCCTGGTTAGTTAAACAATTGCTCTGGCAGAAGCACTAGTCTCAGAGAAGCATGGGGGTTAACTTTCATCTCTCCATCCCTAGACATTCTGATGCCTCCATCCTCTCCTGCAGAGAGGGGAATTGACTTCCCACATTTCTAAATGGTTGATTTGTGCATGGTGCCCCATCCTGGGTATGTGTTCTTCACTTCGTCTTCTCTGGAGGAGTTATAATGATGGCACGTAAGTGGTGGAGACATTGAAACATTTCCACCAACGCTTAGGAAATAAGGTTGCCTCCCATAGACTGAATACAATTCTAAGAAAGGTTTCTCTTCAATTGTGTCTCTTCTTAGGAGTGTCAAAGCCTTTATTAGAGGAATGTAGTCATAAATGTTATGAAATAATGTACACTTTGCAAGGAGATATATGTTGTGAAGAAAACAAATATAATCACAAATATGCTTAGAACCCTGTATTGCAACTGATTTGTTTGCAAGTCTGTTTCCCACTATACCATAAGCTCCTTAAGATCAAGAAGTACGTTTGTTTCATCTGTACGTTCCCCTATATAATCCCCCCACCCTGGCAGCTAGTGTAGTCCCTTCTGAATAGTTGGTACTAATGTCAATATATGCCACATTGAATACATACATTGGCTGATTGTTTGCTTGATGGAACTGGACTGCAGTGGCTAAGCAAGTCTAGCATTGTAAGAATTCCTTGATCCTAGATTCGAAGGCCATGATGAAATTGTACTAGGATTTTTTAATTGTGTTTTTTTGAAGGTACATAGATCACAAAAAATGTTACATTAAAAAATATAAGAGGTTCTCATATACCCTATACTCCACCCCACCCCACTCCTCCCACATCAACCTCTGTCATCATTGTGGCACATTCATTGCATTTGGTGAATACATTTTGGAGCACTGCTGCACCACATGGATTTGGGTGTTCTTTGTCAACCAATCTATACCACCAAGAGTGTGAGGAAATTGTATGCAGTCTTTTGTGAATGCTCATGCTTAAAGTAATTAACAGGGACCTATTTTGGGGAGAAATCTCTCTTCACTCAATAGTATTCGGGTACCATCTGTGTTGGCTATAATTTGAAAAATATTTCAGTATGAAACCCCACCCTCCTGGCTCCCACTGAGCATACTGATTTGTCCCCTGACTCCTCTTCCTACCCTGTGTTCCTCCTGATTACTATTATCATGAGATGTTCATTCAACATGGGTAGTACTTAGAGGAATTTGGAAAAAGTGAGTGATGAAGTAACCAGCCCAGGACAACTACTGTTTCCTTTCTCCATTTTAATTGTTTAATTTCATTGCTTAACATTTCCCTCAACCATCCAGAGAGTCGACCAGATTTCAAAGGAGTTAAAACTCATGTGAAGCCTTGGCTACAAAACCTTTCCTTAGAATTGTAACTCAAATACCTGGGCCCTCTAGCCCCTCAAATGGTGAGTTAACTACACTAAGCATTGAGTATGACCAAATTTGCTTCCAAAACTGGAATGATTTTTTTAAAAGATTTATTTATTTATTTCTCTCCCTTCACACACTCCCACCCCAGTTGTCTGTTCTCTGTGTCCATTTGTGCGTGTTCTTCTTTGTCTGCTTCTGTTGTTGTCAGTGGCACGGGAATCTGTGTCTCTTTTTGTTTGCATCATCTTGCTGTGTCAGCTCTCTGTGTGTGTGGCGCCATTCCTGGGCAGGCTGCACTTTCTTTCGCGCTGGGCGGCTCTCCTTATGGGGCGTACTCCTTGCGCATGGGGCTCCCTACATAGGGGACACCCCTGCATGGCATGGCACTCCTTACACGCATCAGCGCTGCAAGTGGGCCAGCTCCACATGGGTCAAGGAGGCCTGGGATTTGAACCACGGACCTCCCGTGTAGTAGACGGACGCCCTAAACACTGGGCCAAGTCCGCTTCCAAAACTGGAATGATTTTTGAACTTAGAGACTACAAGGCTGAATGCTCACTGATGTTTTTTCTCTTTATTTGATGAATTAGAAAGGTATAAAGCATAAACTAATAGCATTAGTGAACAAAAGCCCAAATTGATAATATCCCTCTGGCTAAAAGCAGTTAAGAGCTCACCTAGCATTACCATGTGTTCATCGCTTGCAAGTCCATCTAGATAACGTGTGCTGCAGTGGAGGCTTAAATGCTAATTTTCCTATCTCCACCCCAATTCCCTGGGTCATTGACTAAGAGATGGAAATGTAGATTATTTCTTATATTTTTCACAATTTTATAAAGTAGCTTTAAATCAAAGAGGAATGGATTTTCCTTTGAAATATTACATTTTTATCTATTCTTTCATTCAATCAACAAGCATTTGTTGAGGGCCCATGATGAGTCAGGCATTCTGCAAAATTTGGGAGACACAAAGGTGAATTAAGTCCCCTTTTCTCAAAGTGCTCTTCCTACACAAGGCAGGCACATTTTTTTAAGTTGCAGTAAAGTAACAACAATGGTGAGGGCAAAGTGGAATAGGGGCATAGAGGAAGTGATAGAAATGTTTAAGCAGAGTTCCAAAATCCTGTAATATTTTGCATGCCACCCACAGACTCTTCTATTGGAAACTGGCAGAAATAGATAACCTCCAAAGATTCCATCCAACCCTAAGGTTCTAAGAACTATATGGAGAGAGGACTTCTTCCCTTAACCAGGAAGGAAGGCAGTCATTTGGTGTGCAGTTGACATAAATTAGGTGCCATCTGCTTTTTCATGCCATGATTCTATCAGATGGGGGTAGGAGACACTAAAGAGAAATGTTTTTCTTCTGGTTTCATTTTGTTCTTCTTTCATTAAATCACCCTCAGGGCAAATGGATGCTCCTGCAGTAGGCGTCAAGAAAAAGTAAGCAGGTATTTTTGGGCAGTAAGAGAGCTGGTACTCTGTTACCAGCATAAAATGTTTATGAAATCAATTTTTTGTATCTGCTGGATCAGACTGATATGAGAACTGGCTTTCCACAGCCCATGATCTTCATTCCTGGGTGATTTGACAGAACTGATATTTTATCACGAATACAAAGGGGACGAACACTATTCTCCTAATATATTCATTACTTTCCTTGCCATGCTGGTAAATAATATGCATATGGTAATTTGAGAGACACAGTGTTCCCACTGCTCTTTTTCATTCCTGGAACTCTGACTCTCTTATGAATGCTGCAAAAATCAAAGCCAAAGATTATCTCGAAATTTGATTTTACATCCTTTCTATTCTCTTTCTGGTGCCCACACCACAAATAAATTATACTCTTCTCTGTTTTGACCTGTGTTTTCAGACAGCACAGCCCCTTCTGCTCATAAATGTACTGTAGACTATTCTAGAATAATTCAATGAAGACTCAGTTATTTTCATATTTACAAATATACATTAAGCACCTACTGTGTGCCAGACATTATGCTAAACCCTAAACATAGAGCATTGAGAAAGATGATCTGATTCAGGAGCTGAAAGAGCCTTTCTGGCCTGCAAAGCTGAAAATATTCACTATCTGGTCCTTAACAGAAAAAGTTTACCACCCCTGATCTAAATCACCAATTTGAACAATCATTACTTTCATTGTCTTTTTTATTCTGTTGTTTTTAATCATTTGGGGTTACACCAACGGTATATAGAAACTTTGCACCTGGTGATGACGGTTGACATTGACTGAGTGAAACTATGGCCCAGCTCTCTTTTAAGCATGTCATGGGCATTGCATTACATTTAATGCCCACAAAGTCCTACACAGTGAATGCTGTTATCACTCCAGCTTGTAGCTGAGGAAACAGACACAGGAATTTGGAGGTAGAGTAACTCACCTGGGTTTACCTGCACAGCAAGTGAGAGTGGAGTCAAGGTCCAAAACCCGGCACTCTGAACTGCTATTGTGGTTTAACATCCTGTACCCCATACACACCACAGCCAGCCTCACTGACTAAAACAATGTATTTAGTCCTAATTCGTGCAAGAAACCAAACCTCTTGCTCCAAAGAATTTAGAACAGACCTTGGAGCCAAATTTTACCCTTATTATTAATTCCCTGCTTAGCATTCAGAATGTAAAGAGGGCACCCAAGTAATTTCCTCCTAGAGTTCCTTGAGAAGTATTGGGTAGATAATTGGTGCTTTCAGGACTGGCCCTGCCTGCACTGGCAGTCCAGACTGTTGCACTAATTATACAAATTTGCTCCTATTGAATTTGCTAAATAATTCTTCAGCCCTCTCCCTTGTCTTGGCTATAAGATGTGCTCTTAGAGCAAATATGGCCCTTCCCTCCGCGTTTCCTAAGTGTCCACTGTAACTTTAGCATCCCCTCCTAGGATTGCCATATGAGTTCCACTAAAATACCAGATACACTCGGTGCATCCATGTACACCCATTTGAAAAATCCGTTTCAGAAGACCCACATTCAGGGATGAAAGTATCCAAATCAAGGCATCATCAGGCAATGCTTTCTTCCAGACCAGTTACAGGTGATCCTGAACTTCTCTATCACATGGGAGGGAACATGGAGGTGTCTGCCAGTCTCTGCCTTCTCCTCCCTGCCCCACTGCTTTTGACTTCTGGCTGCTCTACCTGTGGCTTTCCTTCTAAGCTTCTGTGGGTTCCTCTCTGAGTCCCTGTGACTTTTTTCTCTGTGTATTCATCCCATTTATAAAGGATTTCAGTAAGAGGATTAAGACCCACCCTGGGTCATACCTTTTTGAAGTAGTTTAGTCAAAGGCCCTAATGGAAGTAATCTAATACAATGCAATACACAGGTATGGATTAGCTCTAAGGAGATGATCTTTTCTAGGGTCCATAAAAGCCTCAAACTTCCACAATACTTTACTTGAATCTGTTACAACCACTTAAAAGAATTATTATAGACTTAAAAAAAAAAAAAGTATTGCCTGAAGTGAAAAGCTTCAGGGGTAATAGAGGTTCAGAAGACCTTTCTTTCCATTTATTAAGTTGAATAGAACTGATAAGGAGCTGCCCACTTTCTGTTAGTGTAAAGAATCAAGTAAAATCAGTTCCTCAAAGAGTTGCATCTGGTTCTTCAGAACTTTAATGAACCTAATAGTGTATGTTTTCTCTTCACTCAGATCTTGAGTTATCATAAGGGAGATTGGGGTGAAGAATTTTAGTTAATTTAATTTTCTTATAATCCTGATACTAAGCCAAAAATTCACATGTCAATCCTCATTCTTGAAAAATAGTTACATTTTTAATGTTCATGGTTTAATTTTCACCAATGTAATTTTTAAGTATGTTTACTTTCTCTGCTTTACTCATTTTTAAACTAATGATTTGTTTTCTACTATATTTTTTATTTGCTTGAATTCTTCAATTTATACTCTATTCCATGTATTTCTTGAAATGCTGTGCAAATATATTCTAAATTATTTGGAGCATTGACAATGAGCTACTAAGAAACAAATATATATATAATATCCAGTCTCCAAATTGGTTTTGGTGAGCCTATCTCAGAGTCATCATTTCCAATAAAACACCTCTCAAATGTAAATTATTCTATAGAGTAAAAAAGTTCAGATTAAATGGGCACTTTATTCATTACCTTAACTATAACATAGTACCTTGGCTTCTTTTAATATTTTTACTTACATCAGTGGTCCTCTAGAAAAATCCCTATTTTTATGTTCCTTGAATCACTTTCCTTACTAATATAACATGATGGCTCATCTTCTATATATCATATGTATTCAATTCTAAGATGTAATTATTTTACACATTTTATCATCTTTGAAATTATGATATATCTTAAAACTTTTGGCAAATCATAATTTAATTGGAAGTAATTTTTTCCCGGTAGTAAATAAAATAATAGTTGACAATTACATAATGGTAGTAAATAAAACAATTGATAGCCTCTTAGGTGTGTTGAAAGATCATCTCCAACAGTGACAGTGCACTTTAAAGTATATCTGAATAATACAGAACCTGCTTTGAACCATATAATTATTTCTGACCAGGGTCCTGTTATATCCCAATCGGAATGAGGGTTAAGTCTTTGGAAACAGAAAATAAGACAGAGTAAGTATATAGACAGCCTTCCTTTTGATTCCCTACACAGGATGTTTCTCTCAATCACAATTTTTGATTCTCATTGACTCATGCCTTGCGAATGACTGACAAAACTAAAATACCATTTACATTCATTTTAAAGTATATTCTATTTTGCATAAATTCCCAATCCTTCCTCCACTTCCTCTCCCCCACCAAAACAACATGTAAACCAACAAACAAGTTGTTTCCTGTTTGCCCATCTTCCCAATGAAGATGTTATGGTTACCATAGTATCCTTTAAAAGATTAATCTCACTGGAGACCCACAGCTTTTAGCTGCACAGCCCTTAATCATTTTTGTCAGAATAGTTTCAAATAGTTCAAAGCCTCAAGCCAGAGACTTAGCCTCACCCAACCAAGCCTAGATCATTAAATTTGTAAACATTTCCCCCCAAACTACATATATATAAACAGCTGTTTTAAAGCCCCTAAAATGGAATTAAACATTTTAATTTTGTCCAAGGACAATTTTGTCCTACTCTTTGGTTCCCAATGAAACGTATGGGTCTATCCATGAAAAGAGCTGACACATTACTATAATGGTCTCCATGTCACTTTTCTCATCTTGCCTTGTTATGTAATGACACCATGTTTCCTTGAAGTCAGAGAATAGCCTTTCATGGCATGCACTTGAATTTATAGATGAACCAGATAACTGTGTCCTTGCTGAAGAGTGTTTTGAAATATTTGAGCCCATGGGAAGGCAGAATTGTGTAAGATGATGGATTTGTACTGCATTTCCAGGAGTCCCCAAGCAGGGTGGTGGTGCCTCCAGAGCACAGGGAGACTGTTCAGATGGCACTGGTCCCATGCTCTTGTCCTCTTTCAGTTACTCTTTTCTGTTTTATATTTTGGGATTCTGCATAATATTTTATATAATGAAAAGAAAATTACACTGCTTTAAAAAAATGTCTTGAAAAATGGGAAAAGTTCAGACTTTTTGTTTAGACAGATCTGGGATCACATTGTAGCCCAGTCACTTCCAACCTGTCTGGTCTTTAGACAACTCACTAACATTGAGTGGTCTAAACATTCAAGCCTTGTGCTCTTTATTGGTAAAATAAGAATGATAATAGCTATTCTCTCTAAGAGTTGCTATGAAATTGAAAATCCATGTTAAGTGCATGCCTCACATTAAGACCTCATCCTCCATAAATGTTTGCTGATAGCATCCTGCATTAGAAATTGCAGAGTATTGTGCATCATTGATTCACAATCACTGATGAGATGTCACTTTCTCTTTTTTTAAGATTTTTTATTGTCTTTTTTTTAAAGATACATAGATCACAAAAAATGTTACCTTAAAAAATATAAGAGTTCCCATATACCCACACCCCTCCCCCCCAACTCCTCCCACATCAACAACTTTTTTCATTGTTGTGGCACATTCATTGCATTTGGTGAATACATTTGGGGGCACTACTGCTCTGCATGGATTATAGTTTACATTGTAGTTTACACTCTCCCCCAGTACATTCAGTAGGTTATGGCAGGATACATTAAGTCCAGCATCTGTCCCGGCAATATCACTCAGGACAACTCCAAGTCCTGAAAATGCCCTTACAGCACATCTCTTCTTCCCTCTTCCTACCCTCAGCAACTGCTGTTAGCCACTGTCTCCACATCAATGATACAATCTCTTGCATTGCTAGAGTCATAATAGTTCTATAGCAGAATACCAGTAAGTCTACTCTAATCCATATTTTTTTCCTCCATCCTCTGGACCCTGGGTTGGTGATGTCCACTCCACCTCTAAATCAAGAGGGGGCTTAGATCCCACATGGCTGATGGATGCAATTCTCCTGCTTGCAGTTGTAGGCACTTTCAGCTCCCTGGTGTTGTAGTTGACCGTCTTCACCTCCCTGTTATCTTTTTTTTTTTTTTTTATTGACTTTGTAATAATATTACATCAAAAATATATATGTGAGGTCCCATTCAACCCCGCTCCCCCACCCCCTCTCTCCCCCCCCCAACAACACTCGTTCCCATCATCATGACACATCCATTGGATTTGGTAAGTACATCTTTGGGCACCTCTGCACCTCATAGCCAATGGTCCACATCATGGCCCATACTCTCCTCCATTCCATCCAGTGGGCCCTGTGAGGATTTACAATGTCCGGTGATTGCCTCTGAAGCACCATCCAGGGCAGCTCCATGTCCCAAAGACACCTCCACCTCTCATCTCTTCCTGCCTTTCCCCATACCCATCGTCCACCATGTCCACTTTTCTCAATCCAATACCACCTCTTCTATGTGGACATTGGATTGGTTGTGTCCATTGCACCTCTATGTCAAGAGGAGGCTCAAATTCCACATGGATGCTGGATGCAATCCTCCCATTTTCAGTTGTAATCACTCTAGGCTCCATGGTGTGGTGATTGTCCTTCTTCAACTCCATCTTAGCTGAGTGTGGTAAGTCCAATAAATCAGATTGTAGGTGCTGGAGTCTGTTGAGGTTCAGGACCTGGCTATCACATTGTCAGTCCAGAGATTCAAATCCCCTAAATATATCTTAAATCCCAACGTTAACTGCACCTCCAGCACATTAGCATGAAAGTCTTATGAAGGGAGATCCCATCTGAGTCCAGATTCATCACACATAAACACCATTTCCAAAGAGGGGCCATCTGCCCTGGTAGTTAACCCCATCAGCCATGGCCATAACTCTCATGGGTCTCTTTAGCCTTCAAAGGAACCAATATCTGGGGGTTGTATCTGCTTTATCTGTCTCTCTGACTCTGCTCAGTTGTGCATGAGGGCAATCCTTCTGCCAGCCTCCAGACTCTTTTTTAGAAACTCGTAGCCATATAAACTCATTTCTCCTTTCCATTTCCCCCTTACTTTAGGTCAAACAGCATTTTAAAGTCATGTTATTTTATGTAGACATGGATATTCTGCTGATCCGCATTGAACCTTCCGTATAAGGTCCTTTTCCAGTTGCACCTCCCTGTTATCTGACCTGGGTAAGTCTAATGAACCGGAGAGTAGGTGTTGCAAACCTGCTGAGGCTTAGGGCCCACCTGGCACATGGCCAGTCCAGAGATTCAAGTCTCCTGGGTATACACCAACCCCAGCACCAACCAAAGGTTCAGTAAAAGTGACAGAAGAGGCATGTGTAGAAAGGTCACATCTGAGTCCAACTCCATCACACTCAAGAGCACAAATTCCAAAGTAGGGCCCATTGGCAAGGCACTGAACTCCAGAGCCATCTGCCATGACCATAGAACCTGTGTGTCTCTATAGAGCTCAGGAGTATCTGGGGTTGCATTTACTTTGGCTGTCTCTGGGATCCTGCTGAGACATGCATAAACACAACCCCTCTGGTGACCTCCCGACTCATTTTGAAGTCTCTTAGAAACTCATTTGTCTTTACCATTTCCCCTTTTATTGAACATCTTTCTATAGTTTCATCACCTGTTGGTGATTGGTAGTAATCCCTCAGTTCCAGGGAGGATCATCTCAGAAGTCCTATCCCATGCTGGGGGGGAAGGCAATGCATTTTCATGCTTTGTTTGGCTTAGAGATTGGCCTCATTTGAGCAACATGGAGCCTCTCAGGAGGTAACTTTTAGGCACACTGCAGCTCTAGGTCTAGTTGAAATTTCAGGCACACAGGCTTATGAGCATAGTCATCAGAATCAAGGGCTCATCATTGGACCATCCTTCTTCACTGGTATTTGTCCTTGCACTTGGGAGATTGTTGCTGTTCCACTGGTGAATGCAACAGAGTTCCCCTGGCTAGGAACTCAGCACTCCCTCAGTCCCTCAGTTGTCATTTGTAACTCTACCTACTATGACAATACCCACCAAATATCTGAACATTTTTATATATCCTATATACATGCCTTAGAGAACTCCCTCCCAACCATGTGTCCCCCATCAATAACACCCTACACAAGTGTCCTCCCCTGCCATAGGTGAACCCCTCTGTGATCCAAAACTTCCTCAAAAAAGAAGCCTAATATATTGCCAAATTCAATTACTAGGAAAATGAAATAGTAATGATAGGATTAAAGATTAGAAATACAATACATAATAATTTAGAAAAACTAAAATAAAATAAAAAATAATTTGGGGTATTAAAAAATGAAAAGTATCATAAAACTTTGTTTTTGATGTTTTGCCTTTCATCACTGTAATAGGTGTTGCCCTGTATGTACAGTGGCTGAAGCAATCTCTTTCAATCCTTTCTCAGTGTCTACATCCTTTTTTTTTTAATTTTTAATTTCGTCTTCAAAAAAATTTTAGATCACAAATGTGGATCTCTTTTTCCACATCTGCCTCTGCAATAAGGGCTCACAATGGAGTTTATGGTAGGCTTTTTATTTTAGGGGTAAGACAGTGGTTCTCAAAGTGTGCCCTGGACCAGCAGCATCTTCATCACCTGGGAATGTATAAATGCAAAATTGTAGGCCCCACCCTACACTCACCAATCAGAAACTCTGAAGATGAAGCTCAAAAATTTGTGTTTTAACAAGCCCTCTCAGTGATTTTGCTGCCCACTGAAGTTTGAGAAGGACTGTAAAGAGTAGAGACTCCCATGAGCTAGGCAGATTAAGTGAAAGCGGGTGAAATGTGGCTGTGGGGGTAGTCAATAACAGAGACAGGAATCGAAGAATAGGAACCACCAACAAATTGGGCCTCTCTAGGACTCGAAAGTGGATTCAGATTCACTTCCAGGGACCTCAGCACCTGAAGTTGGTGGGTCTTCACCCTAATGCTGCCTCTCCCAAGACACAGTCAACTTCTAGGGCAGTGGTTCTCAACCTGGGGCAATTTTGCCCACCCCTACTAGGGGTATTTGGCAGTCTAGAGAACCTTTTTTATTGTCATCACTGGTGAGTTATTACTGGCATCCAGGGAGTAGAGTCCATGGATACTGCTAAACATTCTACAATGCACCAGACAACCCCGCACAACAAAGAATTATCCACGCCTAATGTTAATTATACTGAGTCTGAGAAACCCGGTTCTAGAGATCTTTCTACTGATCTACTTGCTTCTCTTCCCTCTACTAAACAGCTTCTTTACCTTGTACCCTACAAGCTCTTAAGCTGGCTTCTGGTGAACTCTAAGGGTCTCCAGAGGTGGGGCTCAAGTTGTCCATTAGCTCCCTAAAATGCTATACAAAATATTTTCATTGAATCTGTATCTGTGTATGCATGTGTGAGTTAGAGAATGTGACAAGTTTGGGGTGGTGGTAGTGATTCATGACTTTGATCAGATTTTCAAAAGGTAGGATGGCTTAATTCTATATGTTACTTCTCTACCTCATAGCTCCTGCTCATTCACCATTTCAGTTTGCTGGTGTTTTCAGCTCACACTAGAATCCATCCTAGCCACTCTGCTAATGGAAGTTGATTGTCTGAGGTCCCTTCCAACTCAGTAATTTGCCAACTAATTCATGAGTTGATTTCCTATTTTTAACCAGACCCATATTAGATGATACAAAGGAATTATTATTAATTCTGTTAGAAGTGAAAATGGTATTTTGATTATATAAGAAAATGGTCATAATTCCTGGAGATGCATTCTGAAAAAGGAAGGGGTGAAACATGTCTGGGATTTGCTTTTTATAAAAAATAATATATATCCAGATATTACAAGATGCCTTTTGGGCTGGCATCCTTTCTAAATAGTGTATCTATTTCCTAGAAAGAGGAGTCAGGGGCCTGGAGTGTGCAAAGGCTGATGGTCTTGGAAATTTCCAGACCCAGAGCTAAGGCATTAGATGTTTTCGAGACTGTGCAAAGTTTCTCCTTAAGATCCTAAGCATGCAGGTTGAATTTATTTATCTTTTCCTCCTCTTTGTCCTACGGGTATGTTGGTAAGCTGAAATCAATTTCCCCTGGGGAAAGTAGAAGCCCTTAAAAGGCATAAGTGATTTTGCTGAGGGCTAATGGCAACCTCAAGTCCATAATCAGAACTGAAGTGTAAAGCTCTATGACTAACTCTCTTCCATACCTTTTCCCCTCCTGCTGCAGAAGTACCAAAGGTACAAGTATCCAAACAGGTCACCATTTGTCCTTGGGTGTTTTGAGGCTACCTAGTATCTGAGTCTCCTATTTCATTCTTACAGCTTTTTAACAGATAGAGCTCTCCTCCAAATAAAAATTAACAAGATCTCATAGCAGTGAATTCAAAACATTGTCACAGGCTTCTAAAAGAACATTAGCAACTTTCCCCATGGAAGAAAGGCAGATGCTGCCCTAGAAAAGGAAGTATGCTATGTCCACATTAGTTGGGTCAACCAGTAAAGAGTGGCCAGCCCCAAGACCTATACATTCCAATTGTTTTCACTAGATTAATTATAGTATTACATTTTAAGTTTGTTCATACAAGAAGTGTGACTTGATAATGGAAATGTTTGTCAGCACACCCAGCTACCAAACAAATGGTATTGTGAGGTCTCCATTTGCAACCTCTGTTGTAGTGAAGTTCCCAGTTTTACAAAATTTTAGAGCTAAAAATCCACTTTCTGTCTGGAAAGTGACTTTTTACTTGAAGGATTGAGAGAACATATAAAGCTTCATGGCTGATGCCAGCTCCTTCTAAAACACATGCTCCAAAAGATACCATTTTGCCATTGATTTAGTTTCTTGCACAGTAGATCAAGCAAATCAAGAACACTTCTTGAACTTGAACTTCTCTTGATGTGTAAATGCCAATCATAATTTTTCTGAGTTCTCTCAACTGCCTTCCAGTTCTGGTCTAACTCCTGTTGTGGTACATACTGATTGAAATAAAAGATATCTACGTTCCCACAACCACCGTCAACCAGAATGAAGAAAATGTGACGCCATCTTTATTTTCCTTACCAGTTTCTACATATAACATGTCTTATTCATTAGCAATTGGCTCTGGTTCTCTTTGCAATCTGAAATCACAGGTGTAGAAGGCCCTGTTCTAGGTCAGCTCTGATTTGGAATATATGGTCCTTACCAGAGAGGTTTTGGAAGAGAACAAAAAAAAAAAAAAAAAAAAGAATACAGGGAACGGGTCAGAGATGGAGGCAGATTTGAAGTTTTGGCCTGAGAGTTGTACTTAATAAACGCAATACAACCCTGGAACTCTGGAACTCTGACTTCCCAGCAGTCAAAAGCTTAACAGGGGAAGTGGACATGGCTCAACTGATAGAGTGTCCATCTACCATATGGAGTGTCCAGGGTTCAATCCCCAGGGCCTCCTGATCCATGTGGTGAGCTGGCCCATGCACAGTACTGCCGCGCACAAGGAGTGCAGGAGTGCCCCCGCGTAAGGGTGCCCCATGCGCAAGGAGTGCGCCCCATAAGGAGAGCCACCCCATGTGGAAAAAAAAAACTACAGCCCTCCCAAGAGTGGCACCACACACACGGAGAGCTGACACAGCAAAATGATGCAACAAAAAAGAGACAGTTTCCCAGTACCACTGGGTAATGCAAGCTGACACAGAAGAGCACACAACAAATAGACACAGAGAGCAGACAATAGGAGGGAAGGGGAGAGAAATAAATAAAATAAAATCTTTCAAAAAAAAAAGCTTGACAGGCAGGTTAGAAATTGAGGACAAGATTAATTATCAAGATTCTTTGATTCACCACTGTTTAGTCAAGAATGATGTTGTTGGGAGATGGGGAGTGGGAGTATATGAGATCCTCGTATATTTTTTAATGTAACATTTTGTATGATTTATGTATCTTAAAAATAAATAAATAATCTATTTTTAAAAGATGTTGCTAATAATTAGGGTTGTTGAACATGTTATCCACATGCTGAACATGTAGATATTCTTACATGTTTCTACTAGTAGGAAATAGCCCACTTGTATTTTTTAAACAGCTTTCATGAGATAAAAATCCACCTATGTCAAGTGTGCAATTTAATGTTTTTATTTACACAGTTGTAACCATCACTATAATATATTTTTAGAATATTTTCATCACCCCCAAAAGAAACTAACCATAAGCAGTCATTTCCCATTGCTTTCACCTCCCTGCCATCTCCTTCCCCCAAGCCCTAAGCAACCACTAGGTTTGCCTTTTCTGGACATTTCATATAAATGGAATCATATGATATGCAGGTCCTTTATGACTGGTTTCTTTTGTTTTTAAGGTTCATTCATGTCATAACTTGTAATAGTTCTTCATTCTTTTTATTGCCGAACAATAGTCCACTGTATGGATATAACACATTTTGTTTTTCCATTCATCAGTTGATGGACAACATACTAACATTCCAATTAAAAGTTCAAATTGCCACAGACACTTTAATTTGAATTGGATACCTTTTTAACTGTAAATATGAATTCATAAACTGATCTTAATTTCTTGGGTTTAAGGGTATTTAGTATTGGTAGAGAAACTGATTTCCGTTTAATTCTCTGGGAAGTAGATGTTTGCAGAATGGCCTAATGATAACAGCAATAGCATCATGACATCTATATTTGTGTTTTTCAATTATCTTAGAGCTGATCCATAGTTGAGAGTATACACTCCTCCCTTCTAATAACTTTAGAATGTACGTAATTGTTTTTCAGAGTATGCCCATCGAATATAGCACCTGTCTTTGCATTGTCAGCCAAGAGGTTCATAGCTGAGTTTAAGGCAGAGCCCCATAGTTGGCTATCAGGCATTGGCTGACCACATTGTTCTCTCCCTTGTGTCAGCCTCTGCTTTGTCCCTGCTTCTGTCTATGACAACATGGGTATGAATGAGGAGGTGTGGAGAAGAGGAGGAACAGGGAGCAAAAAGGGTGGAGCAGGTCTTAGAATTTGCCTTGGTATCCATATCCAAGCAGTCCATATTCAAAGTAGCGAAACTCTTAGGTCTCACCCTTCATACATGGGGAGTGGTGACCAGGCTGAGGTCTCTGGAATCATGGCATGTCCACTTGCCATCTCGAGGACATTAGGCAAATAACCTGTTTCCTCCTTGGTTTTCTCATCAGCAAAGTGAAGAAAGCAATGGTTCTTATTTCTTAGAGATGCTCGAGGATTCTTATAGCACCTGGTACATATCAAATGTGCAATAAATATTAACTGTTAATACCATTAGCATATATTAATTACTTTCTATTTGCTGGATACTGTGCATCTAATCGTCACAATAAACCAAAGAGATAACTATAGGTAGTCCCACTTTGCAGATGAAGAAATTGAGACTCAAGAAACTTATATATCTTCCTCAAGTTCTCCTGTCTAGAAAGTGGCATAAGTTACATTTATATCCCTTTTGTCTGATTCCAAATCCTGTACATATCTATTGGATCACACTGCCTCTATGAAATCACCCAGTCTAGTTAATATGTTGTATACTAGAAGAGAACCATAATAACACCCACAAAGAAATATTCCAATTGTTTAATAAAAAACAGCAGGTTGATGGAATTAGCTACATTGCACAATGACATCATCAAAACCCATTAAAAGAAAACCAAAATGAGAGCCTGAGATGAAGCTGTTGGAACAAACATGGGCTTAAAGAACCTCAAAGAAAAGCAAATTGTATGATGAGAGACTGTATACACCCAGCTCTAGGGAGACATACCCCCTAGCTTACGGGGACTCAAAGAAACTGCACATATGCACTTTCCAGCTAAAGGCAGTATGTCAACTCATTTCCATCAGCTAAAAAATTAGTCTATTGTGCCCACGTTGATATTTTAGTTCTCTATTTAATGGTTTAAGATGTTCCCATTACACCAACACTCACCCACCAACAGCACTTTTCAGTTAGCCCTGGGAACAAAAGAGTAAACAGAAGCACAGTTCATCATTCTGCCAAGTTTAAATACCTCTAAGAAAGTTAGTATCCTAGCTTGAAAAACAGAAGTGTCAGCACTTACACATGCTAGCAATCTGCTACTCCATGAAGATCATTGGTTGTGTTATCCCAAGAGTGAGGGGAAAAAACAGTTCAAGGGCCAGTGATATGGCATTTAGATGATCACCAACTTGCTTAAGTAATAGGAAAACTAAAACAGATTTTCCTGCTGCTATTCCCTCTCTAAATAACCTCCCTGCTTTATACAGTGTAAAATAGGAATGCTTATGGCTACTAATCTTAAATAATCTTAAGCCTTGGATAATAAGATGAGGAAATATTTATTCTCTTATTTTTATACGTATAAAAGGTGTTCTTGATTCAGAATACCACAATCAAAACATTCTGCTATTCTAATTAAGAGTGTGTTCTTTCCCCACTTAAAGTATTAGTGGCTTCGGATGCTTAAAGCTTTTCGCAAACTACCTCAAGGGGATTTAGAGATCAAGACAAAGGTAACACTTCAAAATGTCTTTAATATTGCCGTTAATTGAGTATTTTTTTAAAACAATTTTCTTTTGAATTCTGGACACCATCTTTTCATCACTGGGAAGTTTTCTTGTTACTGCTGGTTCTCCACTCCCACTAAATTAGGAGCAAAACTCCAGGTTGCATATGCCTCTCTCCTTCTCCAGGAAGATGGATTTGTACCCATGGCCTCTGAGTTGAAAATAGGCAGAAAGCCATTTTGTTTAGGTTTACTGCTGGTGGCCACCTCATTGCCATGCCCAGCCCATGGTCAGCTCAGTCAAGATGAACCTTGGACAATTTCTGCAGACTCACAATCATGTCATGGCTATTCACTGGACTGGAACAACCACCCTGCTTTTAAGTGATTGTCACCATCATGCTTCTAAAATCCAGCTCTCAACTTTACTGTTCCATGCTCATCAATCTAGGAATCCCGGACTTTGATTCTTTTTAAATGATCAGTACTCTTTTATTTACCTTGTATTTATTCCCAAAGGCTCTGAGGTAACCTACTTTAGATATAACTCTGCTAATAACCCATACTGTGATCTTGGGCAGGTTAGAACCATAAGAAAACTATTAACACTTCACAGTGTTTTGCTGTTACAAAGAAGCACTCTCATACCCCTTCTACATAAAAGCAATTACCCTCAGAGAATACCAACTCATCTATATGCTCCTGAAAAGCCACCAGATGAAGAAATACATTGGAAAAAAAGTAATTTGATGAACAAATGTGAGGGCTAATACTCAATCTATTGATTGGTAATATTAGAGCTTCAATGTGTTGGTCCGACTTTGCTTTCAACTCTGGCCTCTAGAGAAGTTCCCATAGAATGTTTGTCAAGAATGGGTGGTTATTTAGAAATGCCAAGTACAGATCAGGGTGAGTATTCTGCGAAATAACCATACAAGGAACTTCTTGGAAAGAAATGAATTGAGAAATTTGGACTGAATATAAGTAACTGGAAAAGGGCCTTGAATTTTCCCAGTAGATTGCTAGAAGAATATCTCAACTCTAGCCTCCTCGACTCGTAGCATTTCAGAGCTGGAAGTCCCATTCTTGGCCTTTCCTCCCTGATCCAAGTCACTAACATCTGTAGGGTTTCATATGGTCTGTTTAAGCACCCTCACTCCTACCAGAGTAACCCATATCATCCTTGAGGCACAATAATCATTTAAAGTTATTCTCCCTTTTAAGTTCCATACTTTCTGCCTTATAACATGACCCATTGTGCCTGGATCTGACCAGTAATGGTGAAGAGGATTTTGAACAAGTTCCTACAATGATGTGTTGAGGGACCACGGGTTCAGAACACAAAAGAAACATTCAGCAAATGATCCCTTTATTATTTGCCCAGAATAAAGAGTCCAGAAAGGGAAAATAATTTCCTCATCACTTACACAGTACAAAGAGTCCAAAAGATCAGGGGAAGAAGTCCCATCACGGCCAGTCTCCCAGGGTGCCAGAAAATTGCTCCAGGTCAGGGCCAATAAATGGCAGCTCCCCCAACTCCACTTCACACCAGCAAAGAGAGACCAATCTATATTATTTGAGTGTAGTTTTCATCCATCTTGGGAAGGAGTTCCTGTCACTGAGAATTCCTCTAATAAGCATCTGGGGCTTTATGCATAGTTTCCAGGTTTAGGGTCTGACCAGAGCTTTTCATTAAACTTAACATCTTCCCTAGCTTGTGGAACAGCACAAAATAGAAAAGGAGCTGGGGGTAAGGGCCAGAGGATGGCAACCTAGTGTGTGTTTTTTCACTTCTCCAGAGAAGGAAGTGGGAGTAGGTGAGGTCTGGATGATGGCTGCTGAACAGGTGTCTGTAACTTCCCTAACAGAGGATGTCTAATTCTTCTTCCACAGAGTACCCTTTCAGACAGGGGAATTAGGCAGAAAAATTCTTCACCATGTGTTAAGAATTTTTCTTCAATAGGTACACTGTACTAAAAACTTGCAAGGAAGGTAACATTATGCCATTATTACAGATGACAAAACAGATTCACAGCAGTGAACTTGACTCAAGGGTCGTTAGTAGAAAATAAAGAAGCAGGATTTGAACCCAGGTTCATCAGACCACAAATCCTATGTTGTTTCCACCACAGCATTTTGCTTTTTTTTATTTTATTATCTTGCTCTCTCCACTCTGTGTTTTCTGTTGCCACAATAAACATTACCAATTCCTTAAACAAATCACTGATGACTCAACTCTGAGTTCCTTCACTATCCTGAATCCTCTCAGCTGAATTTATATCCTCCTAAAGTGAGATGTATAATTCTCCAGAAGTGGTCAAATCAGTGAAAACTAGACGAAGGTCAACCTTTCCTTTGTTTAGATGGGTTACATCTATTAATGCAACCTCAAGTCATCTAATATTTTTGGCAACCAGATAATACTATTGCCCCACATTCACCAACAGTCACTTTAAATCCCCATGTCTTTTTTCTTTTTAGTTAATTTTTTTTATTTTTTTAGAAACTTTAGATTACATAAATGTAACATCAAAAATATAGGAGATTCCGATATACCCTATCCCCTCCCTCTTCCACACTTTCCCAAATTAACAACATCCTGTGGTACATTTTTTATAATTGGTGAACACATATTGAAGCATTGCTACTAATCATGGACTATAGTTTACATTATAGTTTACACTTTGCACTGCGCAATTTTATAGGTTTTGACAAAATATATAATGGCCTGTATCCATCATTGTAATGTTGTGCAGGACAATTGCAATGTCCTCAAAGTAACCCATGTTACACCTCTTCTTTCCTCTCCCTCCCCTCAGAACCTCTGGTGGCTACTGCCTTTACATCAGTGATACAAGTTCTTCCATTGCTGGAACAATCATGAGTCTACTTAAGTCCATAGTCGCATTCCCCCTCCCCCCTCATATTTGTTCATTCCTCAGTCTTGCAGATTTGGGCATGGTGATGCCCATCCTGTCCCTGATGAGATGAGGGCCTAGACCTCATGGGGCAGATGGATGAAACTGTCTTACTTGCAGTTGTAGATACTCTGTTTTTCAGGATGGGCATTGGCATTGTCCATCATCATTCTCTTGTCACTTGTCCTGGGTAAGTCCAGTGAACTGTGGGAACATACGGAAGAAATTGTCACTGTATGTAAAAGACAACAGATCTTACAGTGATGAAAGACACAATGAATTTTTAAAATTTTGTTTGTTTTTACTTTTTATTTTTATATTTTGTTTGTTATTTTTATTATTTTATTTTCTTATTAATTTTATTTGGTTATTTTTTGGCTTTGTTTTGGAGGAGGTTTTAGATCACAGAAGGGTCACAATTGTGACAGGCAAGGATCACTGGTGTGGAGTGTTGGTGATGGGGGGATGTGGAGGGGGGCATACCTGGGACACACCTTGAAGGCAGATGAGTATGTTCAAGTGTTCATGAGGCATTCTCTCGGTGGGTGAAATCCCACATAATAACCAAAAGAATATGGAATCCCCATCCTGGGGAGTCCTGCTATGTTCTCTAATAGAGGCAAGAATCCCCCAAGTACATGGACAGGGCCTAACAAAGGAGGACAGACCAGTAAGCCAGGTCCTTTATACTGTTGATTGTACTCATGAACCTTTGCTCATGAAACTGAAACTTAGTCTAGTATTATATATTGCCTAAGAGTTACATTCTGAAAGCCTCCTTGTTGCTCAAATGTGGCCTCTCTCTAAGCCAAACTCAGCATATAAATGCACTACCTTCCCCACCCCATTCCACCCCACCCCCAGCATGGGACATGACTCTCAGGGATGGGTGTCCCTGGTACCAAGGGATTATTACCAAGTGCTGACTAACAGTGCATCTGGAAAAAGACCTTGACCAAAAGGGGGAAATATTAAATACAAATGAGTTTTCAATTGTAACAAATATACCACACTAATGAATGATGTTGTTAATGTGTGAAGTGTGGGAGGGGAGAGAGGTAGGGCATAAGGGAATCCCCTTTATTTTTTATGTAATATTTATGTAATCTAAAGCTTCTTTAAAAATAAATAATATATATTTTTTAAAATATAGAAATGAGTTTTCATGGCTAAGATTTCAAAGTAATTTAGGAGGACATTCCAGAGTTTATGCTTACGCACATCTTAGCAGGATCTCATTGACCACCACAGTAAACAGCGCCTCAAACAGTGGGGCTTCTGAAGGCTCTAGAGACATCCAGACATTATAAACAGGGCAGAAAAATCTTAGGAATTTGGCACCCTGTCAGTGGGCCTTACTTTGGAATATATGCTCCCCAAGAGCAGAGTTAGACTCATTTATAATTTCCCTACACATGGCTCTTCTGCCTCTTTTATTTGAGCCCACAATTAGTACTATTCTCATTAAATATATCTCCTAGAGACTTAAATCTTCGGTCTGTTCATATGTCAGTTGAGCTCTGAATCTCAGCAAGAGTTGCAACATCTACTCTCCAGTTCATTAAACCCACACGTCTTTTTATATGTGACTCTGTTAATCCATATCTCCCTTGCCCCACATTCATAAAGGGTTTAAGAGACTGGGAAAATCTACACAGGCACAGTCCTTACTTCTCTCTATCTTAAATGTCATTTTTGTTAGATCTCATCCATCAATCCAGTCCCTCAAAACATTTTTGCATGCTGGTTTTGTCATCCCTGTCTATACTATTTCTCCTGGCTTCTCGTCAGCTACAAATTTAATCAATATGCTGTAAATACCCTTGATCACATCATCAGTCGAATGCTGCCTGTGCTAAGAAGAGAGTCTGAGGCACACCACTAGATATCCTCTTCCAGGTCTACCTCAATTTATCCTCTTATCAATGCACACATACATAGCATTCTCACTCTTATTAACAGAGACTTGCCAGAATCTTTGCCAAAATCTACATACACTAAGTCTACAGAATTGCTGTTGTAACTAGATCCTTTGAGGGCAAAAATAAGCATTTGTTCAGGTTATATTAAATAAATAGGAAGTTATTTTAGGATACTTGGGATCATCCTGAAGCTAGAGAGCTTTCTATACCAAGGCAGCTAGAAGAACGGGTTTGTCTCCATTACGTCCCTCCAGAAACAACCCATTCTTTTTTTTTTTTTTTTTATAAAATTGTGGATTTTATTAGAGATAAGGGAGAAGTTTCTAAGTATTTAATTATACTTGTTTGATACCTCAAAGCCATGTACATTATTTTGCGTCACACAAGATATCATTTTATGTTACTTGTTACCAGCTAATATAAGGTAGTGATTATCATTTGAAAAATATGAAAATTCATAAACTTCTTTTTGCTTTATCTATTGTTATGCTATGGGGATAGGAAGAGTAACAGTATAAAATAAAGGGAATAGAATTGAATTAATTTTAGCCCTTAATTTAGAGCAAATACTTTTCATCATCCACACAAAATCTTTCTTATGTTTTTATTTAATTATATAGTATTATTTCCTGTCACATCACCCATTTCCACCTCTCTTTGCACCACCAGGGAACCCCCTGTATTCTACTTAACAGATGTCAGACTTGTACTCTTACTAGCCACAAGGTACTGTACATTCCTGTGCTTTATATTTTTACAACTTTCTACATTCATTGAAAATAGTCTCTTAATATCTTTTTTTTTATTTTTATTTTTATCGACTTTGTAATAATATTACATTAAAAATATATATATATGAGGTCCCATTGAACCCTACCACCCCCACCCCACCTCTCCCCCCCCCCAGCAACACTCCCTCCCATCATCATGACACATCCATTGCATTTGGCAAGTACATCTCTGGGCACCCCCACACCCCATGGTCAACGGTCCACACCATGGCCCACACTCTCCCCCATTCCATCCAGTGGGCCCTGTGAGGATTTACAATGTCCGGTGATTGCCCCTGAAGCACCATCCAGGGCAGCTCCATGTCCCAAAGACGCCTCCACCTCTCATCTCTTCCTGCCTTTCCCCATACCCATCAGCCATCATGTCCACTTTTCTCAATCCAATGCCACCTTTTCTATGTGGACATTGGATTGACAACCTATTCTTTATGGCCTCTCTTCTTCTCTCTCTGTGCTGACCCCTTTCTCCTTTTGCAATTTACTGACTTTTTTTTTCTGATTGGCATTTTTACCTCAATTTTATAGCATCTACTTCCTCATAACTTCAGCTTGCATATGACTTCTCAAGGGCTCTTCAACCCACTTTACATTAGGAACATTCAATTTTAACTTTCCCTGGTAGCTGTCCCATTCTCTTGGAATTTCTTTATTCAAATGCCAAAGACTAAGAATCTGGGTAGACAGATTCATCTTCTCAGGCCATGACAGTTCCAGATGGGCTGCACTTGGGGCAGGTGTCCACTTTGGTCCAAACTAACAGTGAATAGAGACGGAATCATATGGTACAAATCCTGGGCACCCTAAATACGCTGCATTGGCTATGGCCAAGGGAGCTCATGTTTTACATATAACTTATATAAGTTCTCCCCTAATATACCAGCCTAGAAACTTTATCAGAATGGAAATGTGGAGAATTTGGCATGGGTATAGTTTTTGTAAGCCCATAAAAGCTCTTGATGATCACATCTTTCCTTTCTGAAGGATTTTCTCTTAGTAATTTATTCAGAAAATTTACCTGGTAACAATAACTAGGATTTGTTTTTGATGACATCAAAGTATAATGTCCAAGTGTCAGTATGTTTTCAATCATTTTTTTAACTAGTTCACTATGAAGGCACTTGATTCTTAAAATGAATTTATGAAGATTAAGTGAGATACTGCGTGCCAAGTGCTTAAAAACTGTGTCTGGCAGTTGATAAATGTTAACTGTTTATCTTTCTCTGTTTTCTAGTCACTCTTTTAAATAAGATTACATTGGTCCTATAAGGATTCACTAATCTAAAAGTCACTCTGCAATCAATAATTGCAAACATATTCCTGCTATTTTTCCTCTCCTATTCTGTGTCTTTAACTAGGCCAACTCACACCCACCCCCTGTAGTTGGCACCCAAAAGATACAAACAAAATCCTGGATTCTTTCACTTCCCAGTCCAGGATTGTGTTTACTCAGCCACTGACCTTTGGACACGGCCTCCCATTCCTAGTCAGCACTTGTCCATTGGACCTGACAGTTGATTTTGGCTTTACCCAATTCAACCCTAAACGCTCTTGCTCGCCCTTTCTCAAGCTCAATCTCCAACAAGATTTTGGAATTTCCCTTTGATTTGCTCCACTCTCAGTCACCCTGGTAGCTCTACCCCTTATAAACAAAGTCACTTCCCTTGACCCGAATCAGTGGGCTTGACTCAGCCTTGCTTTGGTTCAGGTACTCTCCATATTTTAGGTACTAATTTTGGATACCAGGGGTTGGGAGATAGAACTTAGGGGACTTGGGCTTTTTTGTATTTGAGAAAAGGGAAAAATGGAATGCTGCCTAGAATTTTTTAGTTTTGGTTTTATTTTTGTGTTAATGGAATGACTTTTTCCATCCCTTTCCATCTGTTGCTTCTGGTTTCCCAGTGTGATGGTGCTCAGACTCAGCCTGACCATGAAGATTGATTCCTCAGTGTTTGATTGGATGTTCCTGTCCTTTTCCTTTCAACTGCTTCATGCAAACATCTACAAGTTGCTAAACGGGATCTGTATCAGTTGCCAGAATGCTTGAAGCTTTCTTCTAGTTCTTTGAATGTGTCTGACAGTTTGTTATGACAAAAGATTAAACTTGGGCTGTTAGAATCAGTAAATAAGAAAGAACTTTGGTAAATACATCAATTAGGATTCTACCTGTAGTTCTTCTATGGACAAGAAATATTTATAATCTTTTAAAATCTCTGCATCTTATAACAAAATGCCATTTTTCTAAAGATTTTATTTATTTATTTATTTCTCTCCCCTTCCCCCCCACCCCCACCCCAGTTGTCTGTTCTCTGTGTCTATTTGCTGCATCTTCTTTGTCCACTTCTGTTGTTGTCAGCGGCACGGTAATCTGTGTTTCTTTTTGTTGCGTCACCTTGTTGTGTCAGCTCTCCGTGTGTGCAGCAGCATTCCTGGGAAGGCTGCACTTTCTTTCACGCTGGGTGGCTCTCCTTATGGGGCGCACTCCTTGTGGCGGGCTCCCCTACGCGGGGGACACCTCTACGCGGGGGACACCCCTGCATGGCAGGGCACTCCTTGCGTGCATCAGCACTGCACATGGGCCAGCTGCACACAGGTCAAAGAGGCCCGGGGTTTGAACCGCGGACCTCCCATGTGGTAGACAGACGCCCTAACCACTGAGCCAAGTCTGCCACCACGAAATGCCAGTTAATATTTTCTCCTTGGCTAACTCTATATTTGCCCTCACTCTGTCCTACCCAGAGTGTAAATTTCTTTGAGCATGGACTCAATCTGTTTTAATTCACAACTGTATTCTCAGCAACAAAAATAGTGCTTAGCAAATAGCAGGCAACCAGTTAATGTTTGCTGAATACTGAATGAATGAATAGGAAGCAGGGAGGGGATTGTAGTTGGCTTGACCACCAAGATCCAGGTTTGAGTTTTGGTTCTGTCACTTCCCAGCTATAAGCCTTTTCTGAGTTCCAGTTTCATCTATAAAATGGGGATAATGATAGTGTCTATTTCACAGGTATTTAGGGAAAATTTAAAGAGATGATGCATTTAAGGTTCTTAGCATAGTATCTGTCATATTTTCAGAACTTGATAAATGTTGACTATTATGTCTATTATTTTCTGTGAAAACTGAAAATCCTCGAAGGTAGAAGCTTATGAGAGGTAATGCAACTCGTTCAATGTGACTAGTAGTGATAGTGTAGCAAGGAGGAATTAGTGCAATTAATCTGTCAACAAGGATCTACTTAAAGAATTAAGCTGTCAAAAAAATCTATTGGCCACTCCCACCAGCCTTAAGGCACTCTACTAGGCTTGCAGGAGTGGGTGGGATACTAGGATCAGTCCCTATCCCCTAGGAACATAAAATCTAGAAGACCAACTATGTGTGAAATATTATGCTGAGTATATGGAAGCAGGATGTCTTAGTATCTCCCACATCATCAGATTTACTCTCCATTGTCCACAGAAAATTATTCTACAGCACTCAGTCTCTCTTTTGAACACTTACAATGAGAGGAAACACACTGTGTCACGAAGTGGCTCACCCTTTTTGGGAATGGTCATCACCATTAGAAAGACTTTTCTTAAAATTAGCACAAATCTATTTCCCTATCACTTTTATTCATTGATCTAACTTCTGGGTTCTAGACAAATCCAGAATAAATTCACTGTCCATCAGAGGTCAGCAAAGTAAGGCTTGTGGTCCACAACTTGCTTTTGTAAATAAAGTTTTATTAGAGCACAACTAAGCTTATTTGTTTATAAATTCTCTATGAATGCTTGTGCACCACAAAGGCAGAGTAGCTGTAACAAACACCTTGCTGCCCATAAAGCCAAAAATATTTACTAGTTGGCCCTTTAAGAAAAAGTTTGCTGAGTCTCACTCTACATAATAGAACTGCAAGCACTTAAAAATCAACTTGTCTTTTCTTAAATTAGGAAACCCAGAACTGAATTCAGGACTCCAAGTGAGAGCTAATGATGACAGGATGAAGCAGCACTATCACCTCCCTTATTCTGGATATCATGTTTCTAATAATGTGGCCAGAAATCAGGGTGGTCTCTGACTGACACCCAATATTGGGGCTTATATAGGACTAAATCTCAAATAGTTTCCAGGAGCTGTTCTTAAGTTCTGTCTCCCCAACTCGGCATTGGTATAGCCTAGTGTTGGAAGCTATATACAGACCTTTACATCTTTCCAGCCTGTCCAGAGCAATCAGAAAACAACTCAGCATATATTCAAGGGTTTTGTTAGCCAGGGCCCAGAAAGGAAAAAGTTGACACACTCAGCTGGGATTTTGAAAAGAATGTATTCCTGTATGCAGGGTTGAGAGAACCAACAAGGGAATTTGAGGCACCCAGGGACAGATTTTACCATCCCCTCTGCCTGAAGGAGAAGTGAAAAGGAAGGATTTTGCTAGATCCCAGTTTATAGCTGGAGTCACCCAACTGGAGCTATAGTCTTAGAGACACAAACACTATTGTACCCAAACCACAAGAGAGGGAAGTAGATTCCCTGATCAGGCTCTTCTCCCAAATTCTCTGCCAACCGTGCCATGGGTGAACCTAACCTCAAGCTGGAGGGCAAGGGGGCAGCAGGGATCAGCCCCACAGGACACAGAGCAGAGCAGACAAGGATATGGGAGTGGGGACAATTGGACACTAACAAGGCTGAATGGTGTGCCAGCCATTTCATAAATACATTTCATAAATGAATGAATGACGTGAACCCAGGGCCCATAACTCAATAAATGTTTGTTGGACTGCAGAAATAAATGAAAATCACAATGCACTTTCTGGCCCTTTGTCTGAGGGCTCCTACATGGCTGCACAGAGTTCCAGCCTCTCCGTCCCATCACAGCACTTGTCCTTTCTCCACTTCCTCTGAGACCTGCCCTAGCCTCCATAGCCTCTCAAGGTTTCTGGCAAGAGCATAAAAGGAGTCTGGATTTTATTTAGGAGGTAACCAAAAGGAGCAGGAGTTGTTCTGAACAGAACTAGGACATTATCAAAGAGACCCTGTAAGTCTTGAAAGAATTCCCAGAATCTAAAGTGCCTTCTAGAATGTTCAGAGTTTTCAACATGAAAAAGTCAGTGTCATCACATCCTAGGAGAAAAATTGATAACTTCTGAGAAGACTGCCCCAGACTTTTGTGTCCCCGGCTCGGGATTCACCAAACACCTCATTACCAAATGCCTTAGGGCTGGCCATTTTATGCCCAAATGGCCCTCATTACATCATAAGCTTCTATTGCAAAGATGCCTGAGCCCTTGATTAATTATCCCTATGTCAGTAGCAGAAATGTCAATAAGGGGCGGGGGGGAGGGGGGGAAGGGGAGGTTGGCACTATGTGACGTGGGGGGGTGAGGGTGTGTGAGAGAGAGTGAGAGAGAGACGCTCAGTGGCAGGAAGCCTCTGATGGCTGTCCACAGCCTCCTGCCTGTCCTTTCCACCTCCATCGGTTGAGTCAGCTTGGAGAACTTTGAGCTCTCACTTCCTCGAAGGATAGTCCTTAAGCTTTTGAAATTTGAAGGTTCTGAAATGATATGAAAGCGCTGTTTGTTGTGCCATTCTAGTGAAACTGTTTGCTTTTGCATGGAATGTGCAAGAATAACTGGGCACTGAATTGGGAATTGCTGTCCATATATCAAAGTGAATTTTGGTAAGTGACTACAGGCATATTTTTTATCCAAGTCCTAAAATCAATTTTTTCCCAACTCAGATCCACACACTCCTAGCAGTTGTCACTTCGTGCCTCACAGACCTGAGTCCTCAGGGTTTAAAATGTCTTATACAGGGAAACAGCTGTGGCTCAATCAGTCAGGCTCCCATCTACCATATGGGAGGCCCTGGGTTCGCGTCTCAGGGCCTCCCTGTGAAAGCAGGTTCACCCGCACGCTGCAGAGAGCCTCTGGCCTGGGCGCCACGGAGTCTGCCCGGCCCACCAGCAACGCGGAGTGCCGCTGGCCCGCAAGCGCCATGGAGAGTCGACTCAGCAGGGCAACACAACAAAAAAAGAGAGACAAGCAAAAACACAGAAGAGCGCATGGCAAATGGACACAGAGAGCAGAGAGCATGCAAAAAAAAACAACGCAAGGGGGAATAAAAAAAATGTCTTATACCATACCTAGACAGGCGTATCCCAGCTGATGTAACTCCATACCCAGCAGGCCACTGAGCCAGCCCAGGCAGAGCAACTCGTTCCTTGCCAGAAATTACCTACAACTAGAAAAGCAGCCTTCTGCCAACGCTCATATGAACTGCTGTGACAGAACCAAACTTGAGCTTCAGGTTGGGGGGTCAGATTCCCAATGCTATGGAAGAATTTGCCAGTAAATTCCATTGAAGGCCTCCAGGACCAAATTTCATATAACTTAATCCCAATTGGAATGATTGGTAAAATTTGACTAAAATCTATAGATTTTTGTTTTGATGTTAATCCTCTGATTTTAATCCTTGTGCTGTGTTCATGGGAAAGAATGTCCTTGTTCTGAAGAAAATATACTAAAATATTTAGGGGTAAAGAGTCATCATGTCTGCAACATATTCTCAAATGGCTCAGAAAATATAATAATTTGTGTACACAGGGAAGAAGAGAATAATAAATCAAATGTAATAAATTATTAACGATTAGCAAATCTGGTAAAGGGGATAGGGGAATTTTTTCTTTGCTATTTTTCCAACTCTTCTGTAAGTCTGAAATTACTTCCTAATAAAGTTACCTGAAAAATCTTAATTCCATAAAACTAGATGCCTATCTTATGCCTATCCCTGAAATGATGGCAATTTCAGCCAAGCTAGTGCAATGAAGTGAGCCAGAAATGGCATCTCCTGTTTTGTCATCTCTGAACTAACATGAGTCATTTCCTTTTTCAGCTGAAGAACTGATTTCCTGTTCATGGAGGTGAACACTGAGAATGTTTTACAAATGAGCCCTGAAGGTAAGGGGGGCTTGATTCATGTGCCCCTCATCACACGACCTACCTTTCCTACTGTCCAGTTCATCGAGGCAGATTTGCAGCCTGCTACCTTGACTCACAAAGAAAATAATTCTAAGCCATTCAGTGCCTACATAGTCTCATTCTTCTGTTCTTAAAGATTTTTTCAATCTCCCCAGCCTGTCCTGCCACAGAAAACCCAATGCTCGTTCCCGAGCTCCATTTTTCTCAAAGAAAATACCACACATGTTAAGAGTTGATATCTCCTGATGGCGCAATTGTGGGAGACTTACTTTCTCCTTTGCATTTCTCTGTACTTGACAGATTTTTGACAATGACTGTTACTATTATCATCAGAAAAGGAAAGATTTGCATTTGCTTTTATTTTCCCAAGCAACACTACATAAATTCTTGGCCTGGCTTTTTGTACCCTGCTTCAGTGCCCTATTATTGTCACTGCAGCTTCTATCTTTCCCCTCCAGCTGCTTGATAGACTTATAGCAAGACTCATGTATAGTGTGCTTGGAATTGTTCCTATCTGCCAGCGCCAGGGACTCTTGTTTCACGGCCCTATGCTGCACTCAACCCCTGTCACATCCCACTTGTTTGAACCTCCCAAGCTTCCAGTTGCCTCTGCAATATCCCAATGCCATTTTGGTTCTGTGTCTGGATAGAAATACTTAACCCTCATTTTACCCTTTCATGCCAACTCTAACACCCATGCCTCTATTCCATCACCCTCAGAGGCCAGTACCAGCTGGCAAGTAGGTCATGAAATATTATTACTCCATTTTACAGATGGAAAAGTCAGGCCCTATGGCTTGCGTCTATATAGGACCAGAAGAGATTTAGACCCACTGAGACAAACTTGACTTCTGTAACCCTGAGGTTTCACTCTCTCTTTCAGACAGAATTAAGAACTAGGTCATTAGTTGAAGAAAATTCTAGGCAAAATTATCCTGAGTTTATTGAAGTCACCTCTGAGTATTTGCTGGACTTCCAACACTGAAAAGCCCTTTGAGAGCTATTTGCCACTTCAGTGTCAAGAACCAAACATGAGCATTCCCTCTAGATGGGGAGTCTCCAACTCTGCACAGCTGACATTTTGGGTTGGCAACTCTTTGTTGTACGGGACTGTCCTGTGCACTATAGGCTATTTAGTAGCATCCTACCCCACCCAAGTGGTGAAAACTGAAAAAAAAAAAGGTTTTCAGGCATTGCCTGGTGTGAGAACCACTGCTCTTAGTTACCTTAGCCCAACAGGAACTTTTGTTTTTTATACAAATGGGCTGCAATCCATTGTGTTCAAAGGAAACATTAGCAAGGACCTGCAGAAGGGGTACCATAAAGCATCAAAACTCACCTTGGCACAGCAGGACCCTGCAACCCAAGAGCCCTACCTGGGCATATTTGGTAATGTTGGAACTGGTAAATCACCCAGACTACTGGCTTTTCCGTTTCTTTCTCCTTTTCGTCTTCTTGCCCCTTAATGCTGGATGCCACATGTGATTTGCTTGAAGGCAAAGCCAGGAGGGGAGAACAGGGTCATGTTGGAGACTCTGAGTAGTCCTTCACTTCATGCAGTTGCAGAGAGCAGAAAAGCACAGTGTTGTCTGAATTGTGTTGCAAAGCTCCAGGGGCATTTGCTAACTGTTTTTATTTATATATATATTTGTTTATGGATTGCATTATTGTGCAAGAGACTTGAGACTTATTCTCTAACCTATTTCATAAAAATTTGATATTTGCTATGAGCAAATAGGTGTCCATTCTGGGCAGTGGCTTGACTAGAAATTCCTCAATCCTTTCCCCAAATAGTGAACAGCAAATGAGGTGGTGGTAGCAGAATTACCTGTGGTTCCTAGAGGTATGGAGGCCTTCGATCCCATTGGTGAACCGAGGCCCTGAAAGTAAATCTCAAAGCATTTAGACTGCCATGTGCTCTTCCCACTCATCTCCAAGTAAGGCTCAAGTTCCTCTTATTCCCTTGCTTGATCTCCTTCCCCTACTTCCACTGCCCATTATCTGCCACCCTTCACCTAACTTGGTGTTTGCTTTGCAAGGATGCTTCTGAGGCCAATAGATATCTGCAAAAACACAGGCAAGAGCTTGAGAGCAGCAGCATGCTCGTCCAAGAGAAACAGAAATGCAGCTCAGTTTCAAGATGAAACAAACATCCAGGAAATTGCATTCCAAGTCCATTAAAGAATTAAGACACAAAAATCTCCCTAGATGGAAGAATCAAGAGTAGAACTGGGATTGCTCCCCAAGACTCAGCCAAAAGTGCCACAGTTCATTTTGTGGTCTTTAATCTGTTTTCATGGTCTCTGACCTAACTGTTCACTTTACAATCCTGTCCCAAGGATTGTCAGTCCCTAACAATCACTCCCTGGCACCTCCTTCCCAGGGTGGAACAAAATGCCATGTTGCTTGGCATGCCAGGTACTTTTGCAAACAGCTCTGGCATCCTTCAGGGTCTGCCCATTCCAACCCTCCAACCTCCAGCCCTTTCCCAGGCTCCCATTTGCACATCTCTGACCTTAACTTTTCCCAGATGGCAAGAGGCTTGAAGGAACTTAAAAGCAGCCCCAGGAACTGGGGAGGCTGTGCCCATCAGAGTTCATGCTTTGAAATGTGCCCAACACTCTTTGCCCATTATCTTATCATCTCCTGTGCTTGCCTGACAGAGTCCCTCACATTCCTATCATTTGAGCCTCTGCTTGGATTGAAGTATGGTATTGCCCAAAACCTATACACTTACCTAAAAGAGATAAGACCTTAATTTATGGATAAGAATTTGTTTATCAGAGAAGAGGACTTGGCCCAGTGGATAAGGCATCCGTCTACCACATGGGAGGTCCATGGTTCAAACCCTGGGCCTCCTTGACCTGTATGGAGCTGGCCCATGTGCAGTGCTGATGCGTGCAAGGAGTGCCATGCCATGCAGGGGTGTCCCCCACGTAGGGGAGGGCCACGCGCAAGGAGCGCGCCCCATAAGGAGAGCCACCCAACGCACAAGAAAGTGCAGCCTGCCCAGGAATGGTGCCGCACACATGGAGAGCTGACACAGCAAGATGACGCAACAAAAAGAAACACAGATTCCTGTGCCACTGATAACAATAGAAGCGGACAAAGAAGAACACGCAGCCAATAGACACAGAGAACAGATGTGGGGGGGGAGGGAAGAGAAATAAATAAATAAATAAATCTTTTAAAAAAAGATTTGTTTATCAGATTGGCTTATTGGTACTTCTCTAAGAAAGACTTGGAATTGGGGCACAGGATAGGCTAGTTTTGATTGCAACAGAAAGATTGAAATGGTCAGGTTACTGAGCTCTCAACCTGTACTGTCCAATACACTAGCTACTAGTCACATGTGGCTATTTAAATTTCAGTTAATTAAAATTAAATAATATTCTAAATCCTGTTTCTCAGTCATACTAGGCACATTGCCAATGCTTAGTAGCCCCATGTGGCTACTGTATTGGACAGAGCAGAAAGAAAACATGGCCATTATCACAGAAAGCTCTATGGGACAGCACTGCTCCAGGCCTAAGGTTAGTTTTGAGTGATTCTGGAATAGAGGAGCAGCCTGAGAACCACAGCTACTAGCAGAATTATAGAGAAGAGTAAGAGAAGGAACAGAAGTCCAAAGGGAAAGTGAAATGGAGACAAAGACAAATTTTGCAAGTTTTCCCAAGGGGCCCTGAGCAAATGTGCATCTACCACACCACAACACTCTTTAGATGGACAACAGAAAGTGAAAGAGCAATCAGGGCCTTTTGGGTGGGGGCCTTTTCTTCCACTGTATGGATGGGTTCTGTGGGCTCCCTGTGAAGCCAAGAGACATTGTGTCCAAATCCTGAGGTGAGTGGGCTCAAAGCATCACTCACACTTGCAGTCACTGGGTCCCCAGTCAACATGAAATCACAGCTCTGGGAGCACTAAGCATCCAGGCATTTATAAGGCAGTGTGGAAGGATTCACCTTGACTTGGGAGTTTCCAAATGAAAAGACATTCAGAGGACAAAGAGCACCTTCTCTATCTAGAATTAACCATGCACCCAGAGTGTCTGAGGCACATGGCAATTCTGAGAAACAGTTGTCACTTTGTACCTCCCCGTATCCTTAAGTGTGCCGTCCCCTAGGTCATGCTACAACCTCAGTTCACATCCAGCCCCAGCCCAATGACCAAGGCCCTGAGAACTTCATGCGCTCTTCTTTACAAAACGGCTCATGTGAGCAAGAGGGCAAAAGAGTAGCATGGAGTGATCTCTGGACACTGGCATGACTTTTCCCAGCACCCGCCTCCTAGGCAAATACCAATATCCTGACAATGGCAGAGGAAATCATGCTCATGGCAGTATACACGCCAGGCCTGCTGAACCTGTTTTCCTGGCAGCAGACACTGAGCAGATGCTGCTTCCCTGGCTGTCGGATACTCCCTCAGTCTGGAGCGGGAGACCCATGGACATTCCAGTGGCTTTTCTTTTCTAGAAAAGAAAAAAAAGAAAGCTGGATTAGACTGGTCAGCTTACAGGACTTTCAATAGTTTGTTGCCAAATATTTATAACTTATTTTCAATTTTGGAAGTGGCTCTCCTTGTAAGGGCACCATTTACATACTTGGCTAAATTGAAGACTGGATTCCTTATTTTCCTTGGCCTTAGCATGCACATAAATAAGAAGATAAGCAGAATAAGTATTTGGCTTTCACTTCTAAAGCCCTCTGCTACTGAATCAGCCACTGTCCAACAAACGAAAAAGAAAAAAAATCTAAAAGATAATTAAACAGATGAAGCAATATTTAGAGACAAAAATGGAATGATTACTTTAAATGTGCCCAACTCCCTACTTCCACATACTATTTTGTTCCCAGCCTTTACAGCAACATCCCAACACTTCTCAAAGCCCATCTCTTTTTAGCTCTAAGGTACTAGAGTCATCACAGCTGAAAACATGCCCATATCATCAATTTGCCCACTGGGCACCTCCCATATTGGTACCCAGTGCTGTCCATGCCAAACTTCAGTAAAAATCATTTTTCCCCCAGACTAGGTAGGCTGCACTGGGTGACTTTTTCCTGGGACTTCCCCCCACCGCCACCCCCCCTGGGTTTGAAGAGGTGAAACACCAAACCCTCCTGCCTTCTCCATGGCCCCAAACCCCAGTGAGGATGTTTTAGCTACAAACCTGTCTAAACATGCCTTAAATAGCAGGCATGTACCATTCACTGAAGAAGACCTAAGAAAGCCAATTCCAGGTTTGATCTGACAGCTCTCAATATCACCAAAGACACAGACCCTTTCCTTCTGGAAGATGCTTCGCTTCCCAATCTCTCTTTTTAACAGGAAGGAAAAATATTTTCCAGCAGCTTCCAGAAGACTTGCTTATGGGACCAGAACTGGGTGGAATAACCACTCCTAAACCAATCACAGACAAAAGGGGAATGAAATGAAACCATGTTTAACCTAGACAGATACCTCCTCATCCCCTAGGACTGGACACCTGAGAGCTGATAAAACTGCAGCTCTGTGAGCAAAAAGAAAGGGAGAAATGACTATCGGAGAAGCAACCGGCAGTGTCTCCCCTACCTATAATAGTTAAACTCAAGGTTGTGAATAGAGAAAGAAGAGGGGCTTTCTATTTCTCATTCCTGAGGCATCCTCCGGGCTTTCTATTCCTCATTCCTGAGGCATCCTCCCCCAGGAAGCTCCTGTAACCTCCTTGACCAGGTCAAATCAGCCCACTCTTGGATCCCATAGCCCCTGCAGAGTTCCTTCTTTGTATTTCAGTGCCTTAGGTTGAAGTGTTTGACTAGTTTCTCTCTCCCCCACCAGACTGTAAGTACTAGGAGTGTTGTTTAAGGACAACAAGTGTATTGTCAGGGTTCAGCCCATGCCTGGCACATCATAGACACTCAGTTGACATTTGTTGAAGGATGGTGGATGGATGGACATATGGATATTCCAGACATTTTAATGCAGTAAAAAGGACTGAATCTTGATTTCTCTAACTCTTTCCCATGCTCACTCAATGAACCTCCATTGGGAATATTTATTTCTCTATCTCCAAACTCAGCCTAACTGAGGACCCTGGTCACTACATCTCTGATTAGGCAGGTGGCTTTTCTGCTTAAAGAGGGTTTCTGAGGGAAGCTGAGTAATGGAAAAAAAAGAAAGAGTGGATATGAGGTGGTTAGATAGAAGCAATTACCTTGCTAGATAAGTAGCCCAGATGTTGTTTGAAAGAACATATTATATGTGAGTGAGAAAAGGTGACTAAATCAGTAGAGACAGGATGTGCTTGTACGAGATGGAGTAAAGTAAAGAGAACAGAGAGGGACTTTAGCATTGGAGTGGTGCCAGGATATGGCGGAGATACTCAGATTTCAGGGCAATAAGCAAGGAGATGGGGGTTTAATCCTAGAGTTCCCTGGCTCCCTCCTCTTTACCCTACTCTTTGAACATCCAGTTCCTCTGGCTTTATGTAACAAAGACAACAGAATTTGTGGGACCAGAGTAAAAACATCACCCAGTTTGGGCTCTCAGAGAAAACCGTACTTATTAAACTCCTCTTTAATAAAATAACCCAATTATTCTCAGAGGTTCTGAAAAAGGAGTTTTTCTGTAAAATTGCCTCTCATGCACTTGCCAGAAGCTGAATCGCAAATAATGGCTAGTCAACCCACCGGATACTTTAAATAAACCTAAGACAGAACAGTAATGGAAATTTGAGAAGTGGGGGAATTCTTGAAAACAGGCTGTGGAACATCAAGAACTGTGTAAATCACTCATTAATGCCCCTAGAGACAGACACATGCTCAACAACATAGGCAACTTCATCTAGCAGCTGTTGAAAATTTAGCTACATCACATATAAGCAATTTCTCTATTCTACCCTAGTTAGGACTATTTCCATATATTTATACCACTAGATGCCAGGTTTTCATTAGGAGATTGTTTGGGGGAACTTAAAATATTTATTGGGCTTTTTACCCTCCCTTAAAGGGCACAGTGGATGGGGATGTGTAATCCTATAGCTGCAAAGGAGAAAACAGTTGGGAATAAGAATCTGGTCAGTTTACACCCGCACTGCCACCATGGAAATTCTAGTTACAACGTTTCCCATGGAGAGGAAGTTACTGTACCCTCCTTCTGCTCTGAAAAACTCTTAGGTTGGGAAGGATTCAGTAGAGAGAAGCAGTGAGCAGTGGGAACAGAGGAATTTTAGCAAGCGTTTCTACAGTCCTTATAGATCTGGGCATTGTTTTAAGCTCGTGACAAATATTAACGCTTGACAAACATAACTTCATTACAACTCTGTGAAAATGGACCTGGCATTATTCCCACTTTACAGATGAGGAAACTGAAGGGCACACAGTGAAGTCAGTTGCCAGGATTTTGGTCCAGATAATCTGGCTCCAAAATCCCTCTTCTTAAGCACTGTACTCTGCTGCCCAGAGTGGTGAAGGGAAGAGAGACAGGAGACTCCCAGCAGCCTGGGTTGGCTCGTCGCTGATATGCTGTGGGTTTAGAGGAGTAAGGAAATGCACCCGAATTGTACACATGAGTTTCAGTAAGGCATGCGAATAAGTATGTTTTTCAGAACCTAACAAAACCACATTCTGGGGTCTTTGGGATATGATGCCTAATGTCCTAGGCACTGTCCTGAGCAGTCTCCTCCCTCAGGGAGCTTATATTTTAGTGGAGGAAGACACATCGTCACCAAATAAATAAGGGGGGGAAATACCTTAGATTAGAAGGTGGTAAATGCTGTGGAGACGAGTGAAGCAGGGAAGGGGGTTGAGGAGTGTGGAGCCATGCTGGGGGTGGAGGGCAATTTGTTGAAGGTGGAAATGAAAGGCTTGCTGGTAAGGCGGTTTTGATCAATGACCTGAAGGAGGAGAGGGATTGATTATTGAATGAATTAATAAATAAATGAATGAATAAGTGAATGCCCAAGTATATTTAGCTATCCCTGTGAGACCTCAAAAACAAAACACACACACAAAAAAACAATTACTTATACCAACCCAGGCCACCTTCCTCCCCTAGAGTAACTCAAGCTGATCTGGTTGCACCTGCTTCTCTTCCTCTCTCACATGGCTTCCGCTTCTCCCCAGGCTAAAAGAATTTCCTGCAGGACAGCTGGGGACACAGCCACCATCCACTCTTTAAAAGGCTAAGGAAATTTTTCTAATATCTAGGGGTCATCTGGTGGCAGTTTTACACATTGTTCTGGTGTGCAGGATGGAAAGAATTGAGCTGATTTGTGCTGTTATTAGTATATCAAGGTGCATAAGACAAGGCTAAGCATTTTTTGCTCAACAGGGAAGAGAGCCAGCCATGAATACAGATGCACCCGTAGATATGAGCAAATGAGAAAGTGTGAAACCTTTGGTGGTGAGCAGAGACTAAACCTGGGTGATATTATTAATAACAATGTGGGGAAACGGACTTGGCCCAGTGGTTAGGGCGTCCGTCTACCACATGGGAGGTCCGCGGGTCAAACCCCGGGCCTCCTTGACCTGTGTGGAGCTGGCCCATGTGCAGTGCTGATGTGCGCAAGGAGTGCCGTGCCACGCAGGGGTGTCCCCCGTGTAGGGGAGCCCCACGCGCAAGGAGTGTGCCCCATAAGGAGAGCCGCCCAGCGTGAAAAGAAAGTGCAGCCTGCCCAGGAATGGCGCCGCCCACAATTCCCGTGCCGCTGACGACAACAGAAGCGGACAAAGAAACAAGACGCAGCAAATAGACACCAAGAACAGACAACCGGGGGAGGGGGGGAAATTAAATAAATAAATAATCTTAAAAAAAAAAAAAGTTAACTTATTTTAAAAAAAAAACAATGTGGAAGGTGGTGTGATAAAGAATGTGGAAGGGATAGGAGAGTATTCCCTTGCCTGCTCACTTGCTCCAGGTCAGAGGTCAGGACCTGAAAACCAGTCATCCCTCCCTAGAAGAGCAGGAGTTCCTGGGCATGGAGCATGCAAGAACCACTGTCAGCAATGGGGGATCAAGGGAATTTAGCAAACATTTATATAGACCTGGTTATAGGCTGGGCACTATTTTTACCTCATTATGAAAACTAAATGTGCAACTACAAGGAACAGAGAAAGACATTCCGACTATGCAGCAGGGATATTGGGGCCGACAGAAGAGGGGGTTACAGGACCACCTAGGCGTGTGCCACTGAGCTGGTCATTGGGCTTAGATCTGGGGCCTGGTAGACCTGGTCACCTAAGAACTAGAGGCTTGGCAGTCGTCAAAGCAGGATAAAGTACCAGGCAACAGCAGGGCCAAATGCAAGGCTTCTCTGGATTTCCAGTCCTTGGTGGACATTTAACCCAGAGCCTCCGGGCAGGGCTCAGGTGGCTCCGCTGTGGGACCTGTGGGCGGAGGTGGCTAGACAGGTCTGGGTACTATTATGGGAGGCAAAGTGGCTGGGGTTCTCCCTGTTAGCTTTTTTTTTAATGTTTCTTTTGTTTTCAGTTTCTTTCTTTCTGTGTGCCATATTTAAAAGACCAGTTTGCTAAGCAAGCTGGAGCAGCCGTGGGTAGGGCCTGAGAAGGGAGGTTAGGTCAGCACAGGAGAAGGATACAGGAGAGGAAGACAGGGAACCATCTCCCTAAGAAGAAAGGAGGAAGGAACAGGCCCTGGACTCACAAAGTGCCTCCCAGTCAAAAATGGCTACTTGTGCTCACAGTCCTGAAGCTAGAGAGTGAGAGTGAGCTCCAGCTGACATGTACAGGGCATACAGATGCATTTAGATGGCTTTTCTTCTGAACATGTGGGGACATCATTTTTCCATTCTTTTACATTAAGGTGGCCTGAAAGTTCAACTACATCCATGTCTCTATGTTTACATGTGGGAGCACTGAGCACAGAAGGGTGGAATTAGAGGGTCCTGGGAAATGGAGAGGTGGAGTTTGACTTAAATACTCTCACTATGGCTGACTTCAAGCTAGCCTGAGGTGAAGTGGCCAGCCATCTTCCTGAAAATGTCACAACTGCCTCCCTCCAGCAGGTGTGAGCTGGCCCCAATGCCGCCAGCCTGCCTCAGGAGAAATGCCCAGCTCAGGTCTTTCCTCTCAGAAAAATGCCATGTCTAGGCCCAGAGGATAGAAAAAGAGCCAGTTCTACTGTCTGGCCCGACATCTTCCCTCCCCACTCCTTTCAGCCTAAACTGAGGTACTCGAACTTCAGCTTATGGAAGAATCACCTTAAGCGCTTGTTGAAAATGTACCTTCCTACACCCACCCTCCAAAGATTTTGACCCATTGTTTCTAGGGAGGAGCTCACTGTCTCATAGAACAGATTCTCCAAATAATGCCCCCAGGAATACCTACTGCTATTGAAAGGCAAAGTGATAGAGAGGAGACCACCGAGGTCTCCAGCATCCAGCATCATAGCTAAGTAGGCAGAGGGTGTCAAATGACCTTTTGTCAGGAAGATGGCACCCTTAGAGGGCTCAGAACCCACAGTCCCGAGACCCTCTGGTCTGTCCACTCCAGCCATTGCCAAGTTGGATTTTGTGTGTCTAGAGCTCCTGCACACAAGGGCCCCTGAAGCCACCTGAAGCAGAAAGCATGGTGATTACCAGCTCAGACCCAAGCCCGACCGCAGGCTTCTTCTCCCTCCACACACCTACCACTCACTAGCTGTGTGGTGTTGGACACATCCCAGGCTTCTTGTGAGGGTGATGTGAGTTGTAAACTTTAATGCACTTCAGATAGCACCTGGCATCCTACAAGAAGGGTTTGCTGTTTTTATCACCACCCGGTTCTGAGCTCACCGGGGGCTTTTAAGATATGGTTATTGGTTTAAACAACTTACCTCTTTGAGTCTTGGTTTTCTCATCTTTAAAATGGGAGTGATGATATCATAATAGTAACAAGAACGCTGATAATAATAACTTCCCTGCCCATTGTACAGGATTATTTTAAGGATAAAATGTGATAATGCTGTATAAGTGCTTTATAAACCAGAGCTTCATGTAAATAAATGTGTGGGTTTTTTTTTTTCATTTTGTTAATATTGTTGTTACTTTAAGGTAGGACTCAGAATCCAAAGACCTGGATTCCTGTCTCTGGGCCCTACCTGCAGAGTGTGATGGCAGACATAGCCCATTACATCTCTGAACCTCAGTTTCCTCTCCTGACAAGTGGCACCCCTTAGCAGGGACATTCTATGTGTCATGTGGGATCATGTCAGTCAGTGATTCTCAACCCCGGCTACACATTAGAATCATATGGAGAGCTTTTGAGAAACATCCTTGTTTAGGTGAGCCCAACTCTGAATCAATTAATTAAAATCCCTAAGACCAGGGTGGGGGAATCAGTACTTTAAAGACTTTTCCTACCTGGTCTGATATGACTCAAGGATTGAAAACCACTACGTCTGTGGAACGGCTTTGTAAAACATGATGTACAATTTATGTGTGCTTTTTTTATTGTTATTAATTAATGGATGATCTCATGAGGGTCGAGTTCCTCTGAAAATCAGGCCAATGTGTATTTTCCACCATCTGTCTGAAGTGTGCCCTGGCCCGGGAGACTTGAAACTCATCCAGTTCCTTCTCTTGCCTTCAAGCCAAGAAGGCTGAGCGAAAACAAGCCTTTCTCCATAAAAGATGAGGTTGGGATGATGTGGTGCGTGAGCCACAGTGTTGTAACTTGGTTTGGGCTCAATGCCTGCGGCTGCAGGGAAGCATTCAGCATTCTCTTTTATTAAAGAGACTCCAGTGCAAAGGCTTATATATCATGGTGTGGCAATTTATCCTGATTAGGTTAAGAGCCAAGAGATCTTTATATCTAAGCCCCCAAATGCAGTACCAATACTGAGTCAGCTCCAATTTGGACAAATGCTGTCTTGGTTGACCGTTTCTCTCTGCAAGGAGGCAGCGGTCTCTATGCAAAGCCCACTCCCTCCTCACTGATCCATATTCACAGAGCACTGGGCCTGGGGTTTCTAGGAGGGGAGGGAGGGAGCAAGGAAAGGAGGGTGTCTGGAATCAAAGGTCAACACTTTACAGCATTCTCCTTACTGTTTATAAATAACTTTCACACAGCTATGATGTCCTGTCTAATCTGCTGAGTTCTGATATGATGGACATTTTATATGGAGGTAACTCCCTTGTGGAAAATTCCAGATGTTTCCCAGCAAAGGGTATCTCAAACTAGAGAATAGGAACAAAACGGAAACTAAATCATTGTGGTGATAAAAATAAAATAGTGGGCAAACACATGGGCAAAGTTCTTCCAGTGAAAGCTCACAAACAAACATGTCAATATGTTGCCTGGGCTATAGGCAGATGAAAGGTTTCATTGCTATGGGCACATGTTTGTTAATTATCACAGAGCAGGATTAGCAAATTAGCAAATAAGAGCTAGAACGAACCTCCATCTCCCCACCCTGGGGCAAGGGTTTGTTGGGCATTACATCCCTGATTTACAATGTCTGCATTAAAGGGTAGCTGCCATAGTCTCCCTAAAGCCCCTTTGGATTCTCCCACCAAAGACAGAAAACCATGTTGGTTCCAAGGCAAGGGTTTGACAACACTAGCATGGAACCATTCATCCCTTAAATCTTTCAGTCCTTATCTTAGAGTCTTGTTATGTTTTTTTCACCCTGAAGACATCATTCATTCTACAAAAAGTCATTTAGACCATTCATTTTGGGCCAACTTTGTATAATGATCTTAATTTTGAGCATAGTTCAAAATAGCTTATCCCTCCTTCTACTTTCCCAACCCTGGGCAGATTATGTCCTCTGTTTTCCAAACTCAGTGCTGGCATTCTCTATTGGAAAGAAAAGCCAAGCTCCTGGAAACCAAAGGGTACAAGCAAGCTTCTTGCTCTGAGAATTTTAATTTAGCCTCAGGCCATCCAACCCAGATGGAGCAGGAAAGATAAGGAGGCCCAAGACCTCAACCTAACTGAGTCCAAAGAAAGTATTGCATGCCATGCCTAACACTTACAACAATGGATGAATGCACCTAAAATTTGTTTATAAGGAAAGACAATTTTTGTATTTTTTTTTTTCTGGAGAAAGAAAGGCATTTGAAATTTAGTTTGGGCTAATAGTCAGGAGGTATACTAGGCAAACTACTAGCCACTGGGAGAGAACTGAGGTTTAAGAGCAGCTCAAAGTGGATATGAAATGTACGTTTCCCTGCAATCTGAGTCCTGATCATTACCTTCCAGTCTCAGCAAAATCTAAAGTTGTTCAAAGTTAGAAACAACTCAAATGTCCATTAGCAATAGAATGAATAAATAAATGAAAATATTTAATATAATGTAAGAAGAATGAAGATGAATGAGGAAGAATTATGTCAAACTTATATGTAACAAAGAGAATGAATCATACAACAATATGGAATAAAGAAGTCATATACCACACTCAAGAAATGCATATTGTATGATTCCATTAATTTAAAGTTCAAAAGTGGACAAAACTAATCTGTACTGTTAGAAGTCAGGAGATAGGGAAGCAGATTTGGCGCAGTGGTTAGGGCGTCCGTCTACTACATGGGAGGTCCACGGTTCAAACCCCGGGCCTCCTTGACCTGTGTGGAGCTGGCCCATGCACAGTGCTGATGCATGCAAGGAGTGCCGTGCCACGCAGGGGTGGCCCCACCTGGGGGAGCCCCACACTCAAGAAGTGTGTCCCATCAGGAGAGCCGCCCAGCACAAAAGAAAGTGCAGCCTGCCCAGGAATGGCATCGCACACATGGAGAGCTGATACAGCAAGATGACGCAACAAAAAGAAACACAGATTCCTGTGCGACTGACAACAACAGAAGCGGACAAAGAAGAAGGCGCAGCAAATAGACACAGAGAACAGACAACTGGGGTGGGGGGAGGGGAGAACAATTAAGAAATAAATAAATCTTAAAAAAAAAAGAAGTCAGTAGAGTGGCTCCTATAAGTAGGGGTGGGTAAAGATTGGGAGGAGGCATGAGGGGGATGTCTGGGTGCTATTAGTGTTTGGTTTCTTGACCTGGGTAGTGACATGGTTTAGTTGATTTTGTGATCATCTGTTGAGCAATATACTTATAATTTGTACATACGTGTGGCAGTCTTTAATGGAATCCAAATATTGGATTGGACCCCGCTTATCTGTCAGGGAATTGGCCTTGCAAGAGTTAGGTAGGGTTTGAGAGTCCACTGCCTAGCAGGTTGGGTGCATTTCTAAAACCAGGGAAACCAAGGCAAAAATCTGAGTAAAGCATTGAGGTGATGGTGGCCAATGAAGCAGGACGTGGTGGGGAATGAACTCAACTTCAAGGCTCCCCTGACACCAGGTCTTGAGAGCAAGTCCCACAAAATGGTAGCACTGAGATTTTTGGCATTCAGTATGGGTTCAGGGGCTGGGTGGGTCAGCCTGTGCAATGGAGTCCAACAGTGGGTATGGCAAAGGATGAGGGACTGGGGAGAGCAGGGATTGATAGTGGAGAGTAGTGAGCTGGAAACTCACATCTGTTATTTTTAAGTCTCTTTTGGCATGTCCTCCCTAATGCAGATAGTAGGACCAGCCCCGATTCTGGAACTGTTCTCTGAGTTTCCATCTGAGGAAAATGGCTCTGTTTCTCAAAAGCACAAGCTGCCAGGGCATAAATTGCTGGACTTCTTTGTCAACTGTTGGCTTCGGTGGAAGACACTTGGCTAAATGGAAGAGGCTGATGATAGGAGGCTTTTGGAAAGAGAGGATCTAAGCAGTATCAGAGTTGATGCAGAGCAAAATGAGGATGAAGGGATTTTCATGATGATCATACCACAGTGGGACATAGCATAATGGGAAGGAATATTTGAATAAGGTAATGGGGAGATGCATAAAGATGGGAGAATCTTTGAAGATCCAGAATAAAGGAAGCCAAAGAAGGGAGTCACAGTCAAGATAGAGGGACTGCTGACTTGCTACAAACCTGTCTCCAGTTCCAAGGCTTCATAAACCACAGTCACACTCAGGGAGACAGTGTAGAGAGAAGCCTAAAATAACTGGGTGTGAAGAGCTGACTTTTTCCTAATTGGACTCCAAATATTTGGAGCCATTTGCCACTCTGACCATCATTAAAGCAGGCAGTGGGCCTTTTGGGGTATTCCAGCTCCAGGACGGGGTGAATAAGGAGAGCCACGCCTGATCCTCCATCAAGATACTGCTTGCAGTGGGGAGTGACAGAGAGACAATAACCAAATTTGTCCTCAGCCTAGTGCCTGCCAACTATGAAAAACGGCCAGTGGGCAAGCCAGAGGGGTGCCTACCTGGGAAGCGCCACAATGCATGCTCAAGGTATCATTTGACATAGCTCCCTTTTGAGCGAACAGTTTGATTATCTTTCTTTCTGAAGGTTTATTTACTCCACTATGTTTTCCCTGCTGAGGAGTAAGTTGCATGATGAGTTGGGAAATCATTATTGAAGCACAACACTGATACCACTGAGGATGTCTAATTCCTGGTCCAAGTGTTTTAAGGCATTAGAAAATGCATGTGGCTAATAAGCAGATTGCAGGATACGTCTTAGGAAATCCCATAGGAAAGTTGTTTGCTTTTAGTCCATAAAATTCTCCCTGAAAGCATTTTTATAGGAATACCTTATTTAGGAGAGTTTCTTTGAGCCTAGACCAGTGCACCAGGGAGTATAAACAGATAACAATATCTACTTCTGCCTGCTCCTGTTCTGCTCCCCATCCCAGCTTTATTTTTCTTTCTTTTCTTTCTTTTTTTTTTTTTTTTTTTGCAAAACACATGGAGCCCTGATTTGGCAGAGCTGTATGGATAACATCTAACCTCAATCAAAAGAGCTGTTTTATAGCATGTTAACCTTAAACATTTTGATGCAATGCCCAAAAAAGCAGGGATGTTTCAATAAAAGGTTATTACAGAAATCCTTCTATCCCTGAGCCAGTCTGAGATGACCAGCACAAAGAAGAATCCATTTTCTTCAGGGACTATATGAACCAAATAAAGCTCTATTGGTAAGATCAACAGTGTTTGAGATCCCCTGGACTAAGGAGGGCCAGAAGCTGAGATGACCCCTCTACAGCCCTGGTTTTCCTCCTCCTGCTGGGGACTCCCTGGCTGCCAAGTCTTGGCTTATTGTCCACCTTGGGTCAGTTGATTTGTCTCCACTGTCTTCTCCATAGAAGAGGGTATAATTGTACCAGGCACCTCAGACTTTCCTTGAGTCGGGAGGATTTGTCAGGTTCTCTAAGGGCCACATTTCTCTCACCCATTGGGAGGTGATTGACGACTTACTAAAATGCTCTGTACTTCTTCAGTTTCCTCATCTCCCCAGGGGACTCTTGTGAAAACTAAATGAAATTAAATCATTAAGCTAGTCAGCTCAGTGCCTGGCCCATTAGAGGTTCTCCAGATGTGGTAGGCATTATTTTAACCCATATGAACCTTTAACAACTTGGCCTAAATTAGCTGACCTAAGGAACTTGATGGAGCAGATGGTTAATGTGCAGCTTGGGAGGACATGTGGAAAGAATCCTGAAAGTGCAAGTGGAAGGGCGCCAAAGAACACATTTGGGGCTACCTCACATTTCACTCAGGATCTGTTATTGGGCCAGGGGCCTCAATATAAGAGAGTTGCTTGACGGTGCCTACATGCCCCAAACCTCAACTGTCACTTAGAGTTGTATCTGAAAGTATGTCTCAGAGGGAAGAGTTGCAGGTAGAAAAAGTCTTTCAAGAGGTCGTCCATTAGCTGGTGTCCAGCTGGCAGATGGAGAGTCACCCTCTGATCAGCAGGAATGGGCCAAGGCTGGTATTTCAGGGGCTCATCAAGCAACACCCACTCTTCTCAAATGTTCCAAGATGGACAGCTTTCCCCTGGATTTTATTTCCTTGATTTAAAAAAATAAAAGAAAAGAAAAAGAAAAACATGAAATTTATAGAGAAATTTAAACCATGTGTTTCTGAGAATTTTCACTTAGTTCTTCAAATCTATAGTTTTCTGCAAGTTGTTTGAAGTCCAACAAGACTAATAAACCTTTTCCAAATGCCTTTAAAAATCCTTTTTTTTTTCCGCCTTGGAAAGGCATTTAGAGGCTTTGAAAGTTGTTCCAATGGTAAAATATATATATATATATTAATAATAAATTGCTCAAAACTCTCAAACCCTCCAGTTTCCAAATTCCCTTAATACTCTGAGCCCAAGGGATCTGAGTTATTACTGGGGTTTATCATCGCTTGCTTATGGGCTTTTCAGAGAGGAAAAAGAAACCACATGGAGGTTCACAGGAGTTCATTGTGTGGTTTAAGTCACTGCCCAGAAGACTTCCAGAGGCTTCACAGCCTGGACCTTTGGAGAAAGCACTTCTAACTTGGCGGCATCAATGGGGCCAGGCTGGAGACACACTGAGGGTACTGATTTTTCAGCTTGGATTCTTTTTGGCTGGTGGATCAAAGCCAGAGCCCTCTTAGAACAGTTCTCTCACAAGACACATGGATACAATCTATGTCCCACAAGATGGGTAATGCATTGTTAGTAGACGGGGGGTGGAAAGAGAACAATTTTCTTGGCGATGTGTGCAAAGCACTTACTGCGCTGCGTCTTCCTTGAACACTGTCGTCTGATGACCTCTGGTGGTGCAATTTATCCCAGCATGTGTGGAATCGATGCTTCCGAGCCAGGCCATCTGACCATGCTACATTTTCCTACATTCCTGTCCTCCTGTTTTGTCATTCCCATTAAGTAAGGAGCAAGAATCAGTTGTAAACACCCAGAATAAAGTGGTGCATGTTCCTGACCCGACCATCATTTCACAATAATTGCCCGGGGACTTCTCTTTCAGGGAACCACTGATACCTTTCCTGTTGAAAGAGAAGGGAGCCAATATGCAGGAAAATGTGGCATCCACAATTATCTTCATTCTGCTTCTTTTTCTCAACACCCGTCTTCTGAATGGTAAGTAAGAGACTGCCCAGCCCTCTTTAAAGGCCCAGGGTGTCCCCCAAGAAGGTGGAGTGTCAGCACAGTCGTCTCACAAGGCAGTTGAGAGAAATCAAAATGTTTGTGTCATTTGCTGCCATTAAATTCTTTGCCATGTTTTGGGCGCGAACAAAATCTCGTAGTTACTCTCTGCCTTCTGCCCCCTTTCCAGTTGTGTGGTGAAGCAGCTCTCCAAATGCTACGACTTGGCTGCCTGTTGGCTCTGTCAGTCACTGGCTTGAGCCAATTCCCTGATCTCTCTGGGTTTCCACATTTGAAAAGCCAGGCTCGTGATGTTTCCTCCCCCTCGGATGAAATAATGTATGTGAAAAATCTTTTAAAAACTGTAAAGAGATGTCTGTGACATGGTGGGAAACAGGTACAGCCAGTTCTGTATTACCTGTGCAAATGGAGGAATGCAGTCCACAGCTGAACTAGAGCGTGCGTGGTCTGCCTGTGTATGGACATTTCTGTGTGTATCTTTGTCTCTTTCTATGTCTGTCTATTCTGTGCACCTGCCTGTGTGTGGATTTACTTCTCTGGGTTTACTTCTCTGTAAGAATGCTTCAGTTGAGTCCCTGTGCATAGATACTTCTATGAGTACCTTCTTCTCTTATGTACTAATGTGTTAACTTCTGTGTGTGTCTGGGTGTAAATGCTTCTCCACAGGTGTAATCTGGTGTGCCAGTGTGTTCTTCTGCATGCATGCACCGGTGTGCATTTCTCTCTTTGTGCATTTTCTGGTGTGAACTTTCTATGGGTATGTGTCTTGTACCTATGTGTGTGGTACCTGTGTGGTTGTCCTGTGCTTCTGTCCCTTTTATAGGGGACAATGAGACAGTCCTTTAGTGGTGATTGTCTCCTCTAAAGGGAGTGAAAGGAACTTTTGACTGTCATTTCACAACTTTACCCTCCTCTCTTAAGTTTCCTAAGGATCCTATTAATAACCAGTGAAAGAGAAAGAGAAAAAGGGAAACAGGTCAGGATAATCCATAAAGAAAACTCTAAATAATCAAAAATTTCCCTAATTGGCCTCTTAATAGGCTCATTATTGAACCGTAGCTTGCTAGTTTGTTGTTCGTTTTTAAATAAATTTTTCTAGCTCACATACTCCTTCTACTCACCACCAAAACAAAAACAAAAACCACCCTTGGATTTTTGCCATGACTCCCAACATTTCACCCTGTGAAATTATCCGGAAGATGTGTTCCCTAGAGGCTGAGCCAATGTTGTAAATATTGGCAGATCTGGCATCAGACTGGCCTTCACCATTTTCAGTCAGGTTTGTGAGTCAGAGCCTTGCCCAGCTCCAGCTGGCATTGTCAGCCCAGCTTCCCCAGCCCCAGCCTGTGCACATCTTCCTACCATTCCATTAAATTCTGCCTTCTGGGCAGTTCTGCCTGGTGCCTTTGATCCTTCACTGAGGTCTTCTCCAGATCTTCCCTTTTTTGACCTAGTGCTCAGCCAGAAGTTCTGTCCAAGATGCCAGCACAGATGTAGAGGAACTGGTGTGGGAAACAAAAACTGCATGGCCCCTGGGTTGCTGACACCCACTTCTAAAAGCTCTCCTCCCATCTGGCTTCCTGAACAAAACAGAGGACATCCAACAAGGCAAAGAGGAGAACTGACCGAGATGATTGGATGGGCATGCTTGACCTCCCCAGCCCAGCAGTAGCATGGTCATCTCCCAGGGTTACTTTTCCCCCCTTGGGGCCTGACAGCCAAGGAAGAAAAAAGGAAACCAGGTCACCAAGAGCTTTGGGAGCTAGGCAATATAAACTGTTCTATCCCCTTGACATTGCACTGTCTACATTGCCTCATGCAGACCTTCTAGCTCCCAGCCTGGGATTGGACACAGCTCTTAGATCATAACAGTAGCTAATGACCAGGAGAGGAGCTACTGTCTCCCCCACTTCTGTCCATCACTCCTACCCAGCCCTTTGTTACCTCACCACAAACAGACTCAAGGGAGGAGCAGGGAAATAGAAGAGGGAGACTTAAAACCAAGCTGTGGGAATGGAGCAGGGAGGATGAGAGATAGACTACAGGACAGGATCATAAGGTCACAACTGAATATCCACGAGGAAAAGTTAAGGGAAAGGAAGGAAAGAGAGAATAAGGGGAGAGCTGCAAAGAAAGGCACCATCCATAATGTGATGAGAGAACAAAAGGTCAGGAGAAGAGATGGAGGCAGTGGCGCGGGGCCGGCAGAAAGATGGAGGTTAAGGAGCATAGCGGGTAAGTGCCAAGTGTCCACAGGTTGTGTGTACCTGCGGAAGAGTTCTTTTTATGGTCGCTCATCTATTGTAGGAAGGTAGCAGCTTTATCAACTGCAGGAGGTTACAGAAGGGCTGCATGCTCTCAAATCCATGTGCATCCCTCTCCTTCTCCATGCTCACTTTTTTAGTATTTTATGAGTCACTGATTCTCACCCAGGATGTTGCTATCTCCATCCTGAAATACTCTCTCACCCCTCCCCACACCCCCACACACACAAGCACACCCTCCACCGCAAAGCTGTCTCCCCAGAAATCCTGCCAGCATCAGGGCAGCCCCCAGAGGAGGGTTGCTGGATGCTGGCACTTGGGCATTTCCAAACACCCACCCTTAGACCTACTCATCCGAAGACCTCATCACTGTCCTGGGTCCCATCAACCTTCTTCTGTCACCAGCAGAACAGTCCAATGGTTGAATGGACTTTAATTCTGATTCCAGTGACTTCTGGCTTTTTCTAGGACAGTCAGCTCCTGGTAAACCTGAGATGGTTAAATGTCGTTCTCCCGAAAAAGAAACATTCACCTGCTGGTGGAAGCCTGGAACAGATGGAGGACTTCCTACCAATTACACTTTGACTTACTACAAGGAAGGGTAAAGAGTTCTCTTACCTCCCATTAAACTCCACAAGAATGTTGTACCTCTCCTGGCCAAAATAACACTGGTTCTGGGTTAAAATTACCACTTCCCTGGAGTTACACAGACAGATAAGGCTCATACTCCTGGGGTAAGATCAGACAAATAATGTCCATGCTCTTATTCCCCTCTTACATCCTTGAAATTTTCTCTCAATATACATAAGCTTATCAGTCACAGCAGCAATACAAAATTAACAATGTTTCAAATTTCATAACTCTCCCAAGCTGAAGCTGACGCCTGAGGCTACATATCAAGTGCTTTGTTAATTAGCAAATGCTCATCTATAAAACTTGTGCCATTTATAATTATTTTTAGTAAACACATTACTGTGGCAACCTAACAGGATTGTATAAAACAGTGCCATGTCATCCTTGGTGACCCTGGTATGTTAGCTGGAAAAGCAACTGATGCTTTTCCTTTAACTAATTGCTGATCCAGGAGCCACAATTTCCTAGAGGGCCTACTTGGTCCTAAGGTTGTATTACAGGCTAAATGAGATCCTCTCTGGGCAAGCATTTTGTTACACTCATTGTGGAGCCCTCTTGGAAATTCCTGGAAAAATTGCATCTTTCTCCTATAAAGAAAGTATTCAGTTACTATGTGGCTGGCCTGCTTCCCAGTGACTACACACTTTGTTTTACAAAAAGCTGTTGTCCCACCTGCGGTCCAAACAAGCAGCATGTAAACAGATTTCAGAAACTCAAACAGGCAACCAAAACTGAATAAACCTCAACACCTGTGCAGTGTATCTTGAGTTGCGTCTCCTAAGTCTACACATGAGAAGCCTCATGAGCCTCTTGGGCCTGAAATCTTTCCTCTCAGAGTCACTTCAAGCTGTTGTTTACTTGGCATAGATTCATATGAAATGGCATCGAGTTTTTCTCTACTGGAAACTATTGTTTTTTAAAGTAGCATGCACGTGTGCTAAGTGCTGCCTTGTGCACTGCCCCACTGTGTGTGTGAGCTGATGTGATTCAGTACCTTGATTAAAGCAGTGCCTTGGCCAGTGAAAGCTCAAATGTTTATTAGCAAGCGACATAGCTCACAAAACCCACAAAAACCTATAGAATGAAAGGATTGGTTAGAGGCAGAGTGACTGAGGTCCCAAAATAATCTGCTCACCCCTAGAAACCACTAGTTTCTTCCCAGCTTCCTTCTCAGCTGACATGGGAAGGGTGCAGAATCTCAGGGAGCTCTTCTTCCGCTGTCTTTTGCATTTGGAATATCTGATTAAAAAAAAAAAAAAAGAGTGAAAGGGGTTGATTAAGGAAAAAAAGGGAGACTCTTAATTACTTTCTTTTTCACTCCTATTACTCATTGCAGAGAGACAATCACCTATGACTGTCCAGACTACAAAACTGGTGGCCCCAACTCCTGTTATTTTAACAAGAAGCACACCTCCATATGGACAATATACATCATCACAGTAAATGCCATTAACCAGATGGGAAGCAGTTCCTCGGATCCACGCTATGTGGATGTGACTTACATAGGTAAGGAGAATGGATGAGGAATTTGTTATTTCATTATTTCTTTACCAGTAATCAAACTCCGTTTGAGCATCCTGGCTTTGGGTGTATCCCCAAAAAGAAAGATGAAAAAATTTACAATATCCTTGTCAACTGAGCATTTTAAACCAATTTTCGTGGAGCCATTCGTGCCGTTAAGGCTGTACTTGGGGTTCTTGTGTTCCTGTGTTTACCCTTGTCCGCTAGCCATGTTCTGGCACCCAGCAGGGATGTTCTATTTACACGTCCCTTGTCAGTGCCTCTCTCTTGCCCTTCCCCTGCAACCAATGTCCCCTTCTTCCTCAGCATGCTGAGATTTCTTTTCTCTCTCTCTCCATGGACATAACTGCTCCATGGAGTACCAACTCTTAGAAGGGGTCCTTCAAGTTCTGTGTTCACAGGAATTGCTCCAATTGCTTTGCCCCATATTCAGTGTTGCTTCTTAACAATCAGAGCTATATTTTGCAAGAAAATAATTGGAGAGCAAATGGTGCTACTTAAATGGCTGGCTGAAGGTCAAGATCACAAGTACAATGTTTTGGGAAGTCATTAGCAAAGTAAATCAAAGTTACCCTGAGAAATGCTTCTTGTTTGCACAACCAGCAGTAAGCTGCAGAGCAATTAAGCATGATTGCTTAATGGTTTAGCAGAAATGACAAAGATGAATCCTAGGATGAGAGGTGGGTTGGCCAGGATGGGTTCAGTCCTTATCCTGGGTAATAGTCTGGGAGCAGCTAAAAAGGTCTAAGATCACCCAAGACTTCCTAATTTACCTAATATCACCCAACAAGGAAAATCAGGGTAAGACTCTCAAATATTTGCTTGCATATTATCCTAATGGCATGTTATGAGTGATTGATCCTTAAAAACTAGAAAAGCTTTCCAACACCAACGGACATACATTGAATATTTTCTTCCCCGACAGAGAACTGGAATGAGCTTGGGGTGAAACTGAATTTGATCTTAGTTTAAGAAAACCAGAAATGTAACCCTTATGACCAGTAGGTCAAATAAATTGAAGTCATATAAATTTACTAGAAATATGGAATCTTTAAGATGCAGAATGCAAAATAATTCAACTTTCATGGGCCCTCTCTTGAATTGCCCTCAAATGTTAAAATATTTTATATTTGAGGACAAAACAAAGAGTAGTCCTGAAATGAGCAACTTTTATAATGAATGTTACTGACAAAAAACAGACTCACTAAAAAAAGGCTAGTATGTTTGAAAAGTGAAATCAACAAGTATATTAAATTCACTATGTCTCCAGATAATGGAATCTCTGATAAAAGAATGTGTTAGGGCATATTTTTCAGAATAATACAGGACGTTTTCATGGAACAATCATCTAATCCTACCACATACAGTGCTAATTGAGGTCCACAGAAGTTCTTTTAAAAATCAGTTTTGACCCTTCTATATTTTCCATCCGCTTGACCCTCATCCAGTGACAAGCTGCAGTACAGAATGACAACACTGCCAGCCACTCAGAAATAGACTTTTGTCGTTGTTCGGTCAGCATAGCTATGTTGAAGATACTTTAAAGCAGAGGTTCTCAACTGGCTGTGATTTGCCCCCCCCCCCCCCCCATGGGATACTTGGCAATGTCTGGAGGCAGTTTTGATTGGCATGCCCTGAGTGGGGCGGGGATGGAGGATGGGGTGGGAGTTTACTTTCATCTAGTGAGTAGAGGCCAGATGTGCTGCTGAACATCCCACAATGACAGGACAGTCTCCTAGGCAAAGAATTACCCGGTCAAAAACACCAGTGGGCTGAGGTTGAGATACCCTGCATGAAAGACTTCATCTTGAACATTTTACTCATACTTTTGTAGCAATGTTTTTGGATCAGAGGCACATCTCAATATTGTAGTTCATTTAAAACTTATTTTTAAATAACTGGTACTTGCTTAATAAGTACATATAAAATAACCTGAGGTATTTATTTAGTAGCATGTAAGTGTTTGAATTAGTGGCAGATTTTCTAAAGTTCAGGTTTTAGGCAACTGTGGATCATAACGCCAGTTATTGGCATCGTGTACATAATTGAGTGTACACTGAAGTTGCACTCACTTCGCTCCCTGCCTGGTGTAGAGATGATATTTGAGAAGGTAATAAATGAACAAAGAAAACGTTCCTGACCAGTACAGTGGGACTAGGGCTAGGCAAGCTGTACTCAGGGAACTCAAGGTTGAGTGCCTTCTTCACCCGAGCCCCTTTACTCACATTAAGTACTGCCCCAGCTCACCAGCACCTGACAATAAATGCAAAGTGTCTTATAGCTATGATGCAGTGAAGTGGTAAAGAGAGCTACCTCTAAGCCAGCCATATAGTTCTGGTTTCAAAGTCCACTTCTACCAAATATGTACTCTTAGGCAAGTAATTTGCCCTCCTCTAAGCCTGTTTCCAACTCTGTACATCAGGTTGGGTAATATTACTTCATGGGGCTATTGGAGGATTAAATGAAATGGTGCAGGGATGGTGTTTTACAGTGCCTGGCATAGTAAGTCCTCAATAAGTGTTAACTATCATTTTGCTAGTAAGTATTCGGGAGGAGCAAATGTGGCTCAAGCGGTTGAATGCCTGCTTCCACATGGGAGGTCCTGGGTTTGGTCCTTGGTGTCTCCTAAAAACAACAAGCAAGCAAATGAAATAACCAACTCGGGGAACCAATGTGGCTCAGTGGTTGAGGGCCGGTTCCCACATATGAGGTCCTGGGTCCAGTGCCTGGCCCTGGAACTTAAAAAAAAAAATTTTTTTAATTAAAAAATAAAATAAAATAATTCAGTACACATATGTTGAATAAATGGGCCAATAATCTATTATGAGGTCATTGAAAACATCACTGCAAAAAAACCCAGGCTTCTATGCACATTTTAATGATTTAATATCTGGGAGAGTGGAGTCCATTCACCATAGAGAATAATAAGTATATTGAACATAAAAGATAATTTCTAAAGGAAAGATGGAATCTTAAATGTTTTACCTACAAAAGTATAAAAACAAATAAACCTTTCACAAAACCCGTGTGTGTGCCACAATGAGAAACTGGCTCCCAGCTGAGGGAAGTAAGCTATTTGAAATCCCTCCTCTACAACTTTCCCACTTGCAAATTCCAACCCAATTTGCATCACCTGGTGCCTGTTATCATGAAAATTACTTGGGTAGCGGTCTGATCCTGGCAAGCCAAAAGTGGAAACTAGATGAGTGCAAGCGAAGAATGAAATCTCATGCACTTATTAGGCTTACCATACAGACCTTATCTTCAAGCACAAATACCGTTGATTACACACTAAGAGGCTGAAGACAAGGCTCTTATCTTCCAGGGGCTTATAATGCAGTTGGGTAGACTGGACTGATAACATAGAAAATGCAATTCATGATAGAAAATGGCAAGGACAAAATGGAGAAAGCAATGAGTGCTACCAAAGTTTCTTTCACATCTACAGTTGAACCAGACCCTCCTGTGAATCTGACTTTAGAAGTAAAGAAGCCAGAAGACAGAAAACCATATCTGTGGATAAAATGGTGTTCACCTACCCTGGTTGATATAAGAACCGGTTGGCTCATACTCCAGTATGAAATTCGATTAAAACCCGAGAAAGCAGATGAATGGGAGGTGAGTCAACCAGAAGCTTTTTGAAGGAACCATGTCCTTCAGCAGGGATGAACTGAAAACAGGTCATTTCTCCTAATTATTGGGCCACCATGATGGTTTCCCGGTGCTGACATGAACCACCCAAAATTAGAAGGAACTTCTTCCCTCTCATCTTCACAGCTTTCCCAACGCTTGTTCCTTACACTATACAGCCCCTTCCACCAGATCCCCAACCTGCCTTCCTCAGCACAGCTTTGATCTAGACACATATGAGAGTATTTAAATGGCATTAAGAAGGGGGAAATATCTCAATGTAACCTGTCCATGGTAAACGGCTGGGTTTTTATTCACTTTAAACTATGTCAGCATAAAGAATTAATACAGTAAATTTCAGGCCTTGTGATAATCCACCCATAATTACTTTAAAATATGTTTCTTTAAAAAAAACATTTTCTAAAATAGCCAAAATAATAGTATCACACAGAGGAAAATTAAATGCCTTAATAACATATAATAGTCAGTTCGTATCAAATACCCCAATTGCTTTTTAAAAATATCTTTTATGGCTGGTTTGTCCAAACCAGAATCTACAGACGTACCTCAGAGATAGTGTGGGTTCAGTTCCAGACACTGCAATAAAGCAAATATCACAATAAAGCAAGTCACACGAATTTTTTGGCTTCCCAGTGCATATAAAGGTTATATTTATCATTTTTTAAAAGTTATGTTTATATTATAAGTAGGCTATTATGTGTGCAATAATATTATCTCTAAAAAATCTATGTACATACCTTAATTAAAAATACTTTATTGCTAAAAAATGCTAAACATCATCTGAGCTTTCCGTGAGTCATAATCTTTTTGCTAGTGGAGGGTCTTATCTTGATTTTGTTGGCTGCTGACCAATCAGGGTGGTGGTTGCTGAAGGCTGGGGTGGCTGTGGCAGTTTCTTAAAACAAGACAACAATGAAGTTTGCCACATTGACTGACTCTTCCTTTCATAAAAGATTTCTCTGTAGCATGTGATGCTATTTGATAGCATTTAACCCAAGTAGAACTTTTTTCAAAATCGGAGTCAGTCCTCTCAAACCCTGCCACTACTTTATCAATGAAGTTTATGTAATATTCTAAATCCTTTGTTGTTGGTTCAATAATGTAAATAGCATCTTCACCAGGAATTGAGTCCATCTCAAGAAACCACTTTCTTTGTTCATTAGTAAGAAGCAACTCCTCATCTGTTAAAGTTTTATCATGAGATTGCAGCAATTCAGTCACAACACTGGCTCCACTTCTATTTCTAGTTCTCTTGCTATTCTCATCACATCAGCAGTTACTTTCTCTACTGAAGTCTTGATACCCTCAAAATCATCCATGAGGGTTGGAGTCAACTTCTACTAAACACCTGTTAAGGTTGATGTTTTGACCTCCTCCCATGAATTTTCTTAATGGCATCTGGAATTTTGAGTCATTTCCAGAAGGTTTTCAATTGCCTTTTCACAGATCCATCAGAGGAATCACTATCTATGGAAGCTATAGCCTTACAAAATGTGTCTCTTAAATAATAAGACTTGAAAGCCAAAATGACTCCTTGAACCATGTACTGCAAAATGGATGTTGTGTTAGCAGGGATGAAAGCAACATTCATCTCATTGTACATCTTCTTCAGAGCTTTTGGGTGATCGGGTGCATTGTCAATGAATAGTAATATTTTGAAAGGAATCTTTCTTTCTGAGCAGTAGGTCTCAACTGGTGGCTTTAATTATTCAGTAAACCATGTTGTAAACAGATATGCTGTCATCCAGGCTTTGTTGTTTCATTTATAGACCACATGCAGGGTAGGTTTAGTATAATTCTTAAGTGCTTTAGGATTTTCAGAATGGTAAATGAGCATCAGCTTCACCTTAAAGTCACCAGCTGCATTTAGTCCCTAACAGGAGAGTCAGCCTGTCCTTTAAAGCTTTTAAAGTCAGGCATTGATTTCTCTTTAGCTATGAAAGTCCTAGATGGCATCTTCCAATAGAAGGCTGTCTTGTCTACATTGAAAATCTGTTGTTTAGGGTAGCCACCTTCATCAGTGATCTTAGCTAGATCTTCTGGATAACTTGCTACAGCTTCTACATCAGCACTTGCTGCTACACCTTGCACTTTAACGTTATAGAGATGACTTCATTCCTTAAACCTTGTGAACCAATCTCTGCTAGCTTCAGACTTTCTTCTGTAGCTTCCTCACCTCTCTCATCTTCACAGAATTGAAGAGAGTTAGGGTCTTGTGATTCTTTGTTTTCCTTGAATACTTAGAGGTTATGAACTAGCCTAATTTCAATATTATTGTGTCTGAGGGAATAAGGTGGCCCAAGGAGAAGAGAGAGCTGGGGAACGGCTGGTTGGTGGAGCAGTCAGAACACATACATTTATTCATGGTTTGCCAACTTATGTGGGTACCAATAATGAATTTCATATAGAATTTCAATAGTAACATCAAAAATCACTGATCACAGATCAACATAAAAGATAAAATAATAATTTTTTAAAAGTTTGCAATGTGAGAATTACCAAAATGTGGCACACAGACATAAAGTGAGCGCATGCTGTTGGAAAAAAATGGCACCAGTAGACTTGTTTAATTCAGAGTTGCCAAAACCTTCCATTTTTAAAAACACAGTATCTGTGAAGCACAGTAAATCAAAACACAAAAATAAAGCACGGCACCATAAATCAAGGTATGCCTGTACTCCAGGACCACACTTTGAGACTGGTTGTTATATCCCCTCAGTCTAAATATGGTCAGGAGTCTGGGTCAATTCCTCCTTAAAATATTTCACATTCTGGATTTGTCTGTTTAGCTCTTTGTGGGCTCATTTATCTAATTTCTCAAACCCTTGTATTTCATGTAAACCAGACATTAGATCTGAAGACTTGATTGGAATCTTTTTGAATAATTTTGTCAGTAGTGCTTCAGACATGTGTTTATGTACTTCATCTTGTTGACCCACTGTTAATGCTAAAACTGACCTCTGGACTGGGGTGGTGGCAACCTGACCCCTTGATTGTAATGTTTAATCCACATGCTATTATTTCAGCATACATAAATACCCAGTTTCTTTCTACCTAATGGTTTCAACACCAATCAAAAAGCCTTGAATCAGTTATTTCATTAAGGCTTACAAATAACATTTTTCTAATTGTATTATTCTTTCTACATTTATTAACTGATTGTCTCCAATAAAGTAGAGTTTGGTTGGGGGGGAGGGAGAATATTTTTCCAGCTGAAATAGAATTCCAAGTGGAGCGAGATAAAACCTGTTAAATTTTTGTGTGAGAAGTTTTAAAAGGAAAGAAACAGATGGGACTGTCAGGGTAGAACAGTGAGAACAGGGTATCTGCTAAGTCTAATAATCTGGCCTACCTCCTCAGATATTTTATTATTAAGTGAAAAAATTTCTTTCTTAATAATGAATATCAGAAATGACTTCTGTTTTCCTTGTTACTCCTTAGACCCATTTTGCTGGGAAGCAGACACAGTTTAAGATTCTCAGCTTATATCCAGGACATAAATATCTTGTCCAGGTTCGCTGCAAGCCAGACCATGGATTCTGGAGTAAATGGAGCCTGGAGAGTTCCATTCAGATACCTAGTGGTGAGTGTCTTGACTGACTTTTGTTTATATTCCTAATTATTTTTAAATGCAATGTATTTGGTAAATTTGCAAGTAGTAACTTCTAATGAAGAAACTATTTTGAGTCTCAACCAGAATAAGTAGAAATGGGCTTATCATCTTTCCACCCAATACAAAAACTTTTGTAAGGGTAACATCGATCGCTGGATCATTGGCTGTGAGGACCAGTTTCTAGAGTAAGACAATTTCTAGAATATGACTGAAGATGTGGGCTTGGCATAGCTCAGGGACCTTGATGGTTAGTTACATTCTGCCCTCTTCCATCTCTCCCACCGTTCTCATTTGGAGGATCCAGCCAAAGTCATCATCTTGTTCTCCCAGAATTTATCAGGTGTTTTTCTATCTCAAAGGCATGAGGTAATTTTCAGTCTCTGGTATTGATTACATATTGTTCTCTTGGTCAAGATACAGCATATATTAAAGTACTCGATTCTAACAAAGAGCCATTAAATATGGTGACTTGTATTAGAGGAATGATCATTTATATTGAATTTCTATAGTACTTGGCAGTTTACTAAGTCCTTTTTTAGTCCTCGAACCTCTCAGGTATACAGAGAGTATATACTACCATGAAGAACTAAAAGCAAGGAAACTGAAGCTCAGTCAAGTTAGGAACCACATAGCAAAGCCTAGCTCTTCTTACAACTTGGCTGTTCAAAGCATCCATGCTTTCAGTGGCTTGGCATAGTGGAATGAGCATGAAACTGAGTCTCATAAGATTTGCACATGTATCTAGTCCAGCTCTGACTATTACTAAATAAAATCACATGGTCTGAAGGCACTGTTTAAATCCCAGATTGTAACTCATGGGCAAGTTACCTGCTGAGTCTCAGTTTCCTCATCTATAAAACAAGGCAGTGTAAGTAAAGGGCATAACACCATTTTCTGGCTTTTAATAAGAACATACACCTGTTAGGTTTTATTATTAGTATTACTGAAACTGACTATGTGATCTTGGGTTTCCTCTCTAAGAATCAAATGAAATAATATCTGAAAGGGTTTTGAAACTTGTATCATATTGTAAAATATATACAGCACATTAAAATACTACAAATTTTGGGAAAACTTAAACCCTTCCTTGCTGTTACTTGGTTTGGATTGCTATTCAAAGCAGAAGAGGTTTGGGAAGGTAGGGGGAAATAACTACTTGCATTCAAAAGTGTTGGCATTTCTCCAAAACATCATATACAAATGACCAATAAGCACGTGAAAAGATGTTCAACATCAATAGCCATTAGGGAAATGCAAATCAAAACCATGGGATACCACCTCAAACCCATGAGTAAAAAGTAGAAAATATTGAGTGCTAGAGGGTAGGGAGAAATAGGAACCTTGGAACATTGTTGGTGTGAATATAATGTGGTATAGCTGCTGTGGAAAACAGTTTGTCATTTCCTCAAAAAGTTAAACATATAGGACAACCATATGACCCAGCTTCTAGGTATATACCCAAAAGAATTGAAAGCTGGTACTCAGATAGATATTTGTACACCAATGCTCATACCAGCATTATTCACAAGAGCCAAAAGGTGGAAGTAACCCAATATCCATGAGCAGGCAAATGGATAAACAAAATGTGGTATAGACATACCAAGGACTATTACCCATCCTTAAAAAGAAATAAAGTTCTGATACATGCCACTACATGGCTAAACCCTGAAGACATCATGTTGAGTGAAATAAGTCAGACAAAAAGGGACAGATATTGTATGATTCCACTTACATGAAGTGGCTAGAATATGCAAATTCATGGAGACAGAAAGTAGAGTACAGGTTACCAGGGGCAGGGCAGGGAGGGAGAATGAGGAACTAATGCATAATCCGTGTAGGTTTCTGTTTGGAATGATGGGAAGTTTCTGGTAATTAGTAAGGGTGAGGGTAGCACCACATTGTGAATGTAATTAACTCTAAAGCACATAACATTCTCACTCGAGATATCTGGGAGTGGTTGAAATGGAAAAATGTATGTTATATATATGTTTCCACAATTTTTTTAAAAAGTAACTAAAGACACAATGGCAATTAAAGGTCATATATGATCCTGGATTGGATCTAATAATGGAGGAGAAAAGACCCAAAAGGACATTGTTGGGACATATGACAAACTTAGAATTTAGACTTGAAAGCTTTATATCAATGTTGAATTGATACTGAACTTAGGGTTTAGCCTCGTTCTTGGGAAATGTATATGAAATTATTATGGGTTCAATGAGCATGATGTATACAACCTACCCTTAAATGTTTAGAAAATAGGGATAAATCAGTAGAAAGACAGACCGGATGGATGGATGGATGGATGGATGGATGGATGGATGGACAGATGTGGATGGATGGTTGCATTCATGGATGGAGTGTTAACAGCAAATGTAGCAAAATATTAAATGCCCAGAATTATTTGGCAGTACCTACCCTGATGCAGGCAGTCATAGGCCTGTGCAGACCTTTCCCTCATGCCCAACCTGGGCATTACCTGTTCCTGGAGGAGCAGAGAGAAAAACATATGCACCTCCTTCAGCTATAATCCAAGAAGAAGAAGCTGAGCAGCTCATGTTCAATTTCTTTTTTTAAAGTACTGATCAAACAAGGCATTCTATCCCTACCCCCAGAGAGGAGTGAGTACAGGTTGGCAGAAGATCAGGAGAACTAAACTAATGTATACACTAAAGGGCTCCTGCCAAATGGCAGAAACATCAGGAGCAGGGAAGAAGTATCATCAATAACACTCAGCATACAAATACATTTTTTGTCTATCTGGAAGTCCCCAATTGATTGCTTTATAGCTCTTCTAATATTTTGATAAAATCTATTTGCTCTTGCCTTTTGAAGTTCAAGAAATTACTCTGCCTATACTCAAAGTTTCAGTGGTATTATCACTTCATCATTATAAAGCAGTTATACCAAGCACCTACCTGTGTGTCACTTTTGGATGGATACTTTAATCTCCCATTGTAAACTGCTATGATTTCAAGAAAGAACTTTTTTAATGTTAGTGCATTTGAGTATCTGGGGGGAGTGGGGTAAACTGGAGTTCTGTGTGTTGCTTTTATGTTATTTTTGCAACTGTCCTATAAGTTTGAAATTATTTCAAAATGAAAAAGTTGTCTGAAGTGTCATTCATTATTTGTTAGTCTGTTTGTAATTCTGTTATATATGATCCAAGTGTTCTGACTGTTTGGTTTTTAGACTTCACCGTGAAAGATACAACCGTGTGGATCTTCGTAGCCATTATTTCTGCCGTCGTTTCTTTGATTTTGGTCTGGGCAGTGGCTTTAAAGGGATACAGGTACTTCACTGTCTCTCAACCCTCCTCCAAATCATGGTTATCATTGATAATACAGAGCCAATGGAAAGCTACAGATAATCCGAGGACCTCACTTTAGCCATTAGTTGCAGGGTGTTCACCACAAAATAATTTTTGTCAGAGCTAGCAAAAGTAGAGAAATGGACTTGTTTAAGGTTGGCAACTTTCTAACAAATGGAGGCTAACAGTTGTGAAACAATAAAAAACTGACAAGAGAAGCAAAAACCAAGAGAAACAAATAGTCTAAATAATCCAGTAACTTCAGGATCAACCACCTAAATTAGCCAGAGCCAATACTTCTATAGGCCCCTGTAATTACTATCTTTCCCACTGGTTGTTAGTTGCCGAGAGCCCCTCCACTCCCCACCCCTATCCACTAGATCTAGCTCAGGTCACAGATATTTGGAGATAACACTAATCTTCCAAAACTTACAAAATGAGAACTTGTCGTTACTTTAATTTTATAGCATGGTGACCTGCATCCTTCCTCCAGTTCCTGAGCCGAAAATTAAAGGATTTGATACTCATCTGCTAGAGGTAAGCTCCAGAGGTAGGGAATGCAGTGAGTCCCATGGCTTTGTAATAATTAATCTGCACATGCCCACACAATCCCATCGATCTGACCTGGCCGTTCTAGTCATCCTTCGCCAGCTTTCCCTCCTCTTCAGCATGTGGGATTAAATGATAGGAACCCAGCACTTGTGTTCCTGCTGTTACTCTGGCTGTGGGTGTGTGTGTACATGCACATGTATGTACATGAATGCAGGTGTGCATTCAGTGAGTAGGATGAAAGGAAGAGAGGTGAGAAGCTGCAAGGTACATGAAGAACCTGGGGAAAGAGGGTACTAGGAGACACCACCTGTCAGAAGGCACAGTGAGAAAACCAGTAGACTATGAAAACACAGAGTAATGTATGCTACTTTTACCATGTTTGCCCAGAAGCACAGAGATAAACATTGTTTAATCAATTAAAAAATCACTTTAGAAAGAGAGTGAATATTTTGATTAACCCAAAGCAGACCTACTAGCATCACTTCCATCATATGTTGGTAAAAGCTCCCCTTGAAAGTTCTTTGTGTAAGGCCAGAGGAACAGAATATTCAACTGCAATTGTTGCTCAGTTTGAACATACTTGGATGGTGTTTGCCAGGATCTGTTTAGGCTGATTCGAGAGGGAATTAAATTTAAGTGTTTTAAATTTGTCTCTAGTTGAAATATATGATTTTGATGTTACCTTAAGCTTAACACTATATATCTATAAGCAATTGCCTGTGCATTTTCTCTCTTGACCCAAGCACTTGGAGGCCCCCAGTGCAAGAACGTGAGAACTGAGCCACAGAGAATTTGTCATGTCTGAGTTCATGCAAACTGCAACTGTCACGCAGGGACTAGAGTCCAGGAATTTGGCTCCTGGGGCAGTGATCTTGCTCCATTACCAGTGTCTCACATTGACCTTCCTAGAACCAGCATGAATGTCTCAGCTAACTAATTAACTAAGTCTATCTTACAAGTTGACCTTCTAAATATTTTAGTAATATTTAGATTTTAGTAATAAAATAGCTTTTGTTGACAAAAATTCTCCCATTTTTACATGTTACATTATTTACATTACCTGAAAATTACAATCCTCAAAAGAACCCTGCCGGGTGGGCATTAATATCCTCATTTTACAAATGCACAAAGAAGTTCAGAGAGCATCTTGTCCAAAGTCAGATACCTAAGATGTGATAAAACCAAGATTCAGTCACTAGTCTCAGACTTTAGAGAGAGGAAGAGGAAGAGGAGAGGGAGATAAGAAGAAGAGGCTGAAGGAAGAAAGGGGGAGAGGAAAGAGGAAAAGCAAGTAGAGAAAAATAAGAGGAGAGGAGAAAATATGAGATAGGAGGAAGATAGGGGGAGCAGGGACTGGGAGAGAAGGAGGGAGAAGAAATGGAGGAAAAGAGATAAAAGGTAGGATGGGAGAGGAGGAAAAGGAGAAAGAGTCTGGAGAGGAGGAAGGGGTGGAGGAGAAAAATGAAAATAGCAGGAGAAGGAAGAGACCAGAATCAACTTACTATTGTCAGACTCTGGAAAGTGGTGGAGTAAGTCCGGAAGCCAGCAACCCAACCTCAAAGCCACTCTGCCAGGGTTCCTAAAGTGTCAAATGCATGCATGAGCACTGTGGTTTTAGAGGTTCCACAAAAGTTTCTGTTTAATCGTTATATGTTTATTGAAATGTGTGTGTATAATACTAGTCCATGCACACAGGATTATTGTTCAGAGAGTGACTAAGTTCAGCATGAGTTGATTTAAAGAAAAGTATTAGTTGGAGAGTAGCCTAGAGGTGATGGCCCGCAGGCCTGGTACAGAAATATCTGTGGGAAACTCTGCTGGGCTCTTACTTACCACCTCTGGTAAGGAGCAGTCTCAGATGCCACCCTGCTGTGCTCCTGTTGTGAATGTTATGAAGCTAAGAGTCACCTCTCCTTGTGTTCGTGTTTTAATAGAAGGGCAAGTCTGAAGAACTCCTGAGTGCCTTGGGATGCCAAGACTTTCCTCCCACTTCAGATGGCGAGGACATGCTGGTGGAGTTTCTAGAAGTCGATGACAGTGAGGACCAGCAGCTAATGCCATCCCACTCAAAGGAACACCCTAGTCACAGTAGGAAACCCTCCAACCTGGACCATGACAATGACTCTGGCCGGGGAAGCTGTGACAGTCCTTCCCTTTTTTCTGAAAAGTGTGAGGAACCCTGGGCAAATCCACCCATATTCCAAACTCCTGAGGTCCTTGAGAAGCCAAATAATCTAGAGACAAGTATCACCCATACCTGGGGCCCCCCAGGTTCAAATGTGGAAAGTAAAATACCCTATTTTCATGCTGGGGGTGCCAAAGCTTCAACATGGCCTTTCTCACAACAACCCAGCCACCACAACCCAAGATCATCTTACCACAACATTGCTGATGTGTGTAAGTTGGCCATGGGCCCTACAAATGCATCAGCCACCTTTTTGGACAGAGCAGAAAAAGATGCTTTAAAATCTTTCATGACCATTGAGAGTGGAGGGAAGGAAAAGATAGACAAGCAGAGGGAGGTGGAAAGCTTTCGTCCCGAGACTGACCAAGACACAGACTGGCTGCTGCCCCAGCAGAAAACCCCTTTTATCTCCACCAAACCCTTGGATTATGTAGAGATTCACAACGTCAACAAAGATGGAGGACTATCATTGCTACCAAAACAGAAAGAGAACAATGAAAAAACAGAGAAACCCAGCACTCCTGAAACCATAAAGGAGTATGCTCAGGTGTCCAGAGTAATGGATAACAACATCCTGGTGTTAGTGCAAGATCCACAAGCTCAAAATGTGGCTTCGTGTGAAGAATCAGCCAAGGAGGCTCGTCTAGCTCTTCAACAGAATCCTGCTGAGAAAAACCTGGCCTGTCTCAATGCGCCGCCCAGCAACTGCAGACTCCACGTGGGGGGGTTGGATTACCTAGATCCCACTTGTTTTATGCACTCCTTTAATTGACAGCTTGACAAGTGGACTGATGGAGTAAAATGTAATTTTTCTTCAGCTAACACTACAGAGTACATGAAATGCAATTTGGTAGAGAATGCTCAAGAATGTGGTTAGAATGACACTAGGAAAACTCACTTGTAATTCACTCCTTGTCAGGCTCCATTTTCAGCCAGTGGCCTCTTTCTCCAACAGCTGATTCCAGAACAAATCATTTTGTTTCCTGTGATTTGTAGATTTACCTTTTGCTACTAGTTATACAATTATGTGTTCAATGAAACAAAAGCACATTGCGTAGTATTTTTGAGGGGCAGTGCCAATAGGTATATGCTTTGGAAATGGCTTTCGTGGCTTGGTAATGATACAACAGGAGGAACTGAAGTAGTCAAAATCATTTACCACAGGAAGATAAAGCTAGGGAAAAAATGCCATGAAACCCATTTTTGAAAAGCAACTGCTTAACCTTTGACTCCTCTTTTATTAGGATTAACCAAATACAACACATTTAAAAAGAAGAATTCATTCCAGAACATCTGACACATTGGTTACATCAGTTCCTATACCTTACTGATGGATTGCTGATGTGCACGTACAAACGATGCCTCCAATTTTTTTTTAAATAGTTTGAATATGTTAAGCATGGATTTTTCCCCTAAATTTTGTCTCATTCTAAAGCCTCTAGAGAATATAGTTTTGGAAAGTAAAAAAATTTTTATCTGACAGGCAAATGAATTTTATGTGGTGAATCCGTTTAAAATGCTTTCCTGCTTCATTTCAACATGATAAATAATTTATTATGTACCCTAGTCTTCTCTTAGTGAAAAAAAATCCCAAAAGACTAACTTTAATTTGAAAGATAACCACAGCAGGATGCTAATAGAAATACTGCCTTACTGTACATACAAATTCTACTTTAATATAAACCCGGAAGTTTGACAATGTATTTTTGAAGACTATTTTTCTATCACTTAGGTAAAATAAAAGACTATTTTCTATCTTCCCAGTACAGCTGTTTACGTATTCAGTGGGTACAGTATTTTCTGCTAGGAGGTTACATAGTAAGTATTTACAGCACGTAGTAGTATATGCAGTTTCTGTGTATGGAGCAAAATGCCATACAAACCCAAAGCCAACAGAAGAATATGAACTGGATGACAAAATTCAATTTCCAACAGAGTATAGTATAGCTTAATTGAGTTCTTTTTATCTCCAGGACTCTAAACAACAACTGCCAGCCTAGGATTTTAGGACTCTCTATAAACCAGACATTACTTCCCCTGTGAGTTTAGGGCTACTCTGGAGCTTCTAACCCTCTTGGGGTGAATCTTCAAAAACCTAACATGAAAAATATAAGTAGCAACCTCTACCAGGCTGTCTCAAAGAGAGGGTTTCTGTTTTGTTTTTGTTTCATTTGTTTCTCTGAGCAATTGTGGGAAGCAAAGAAATTTTAAGCAAAGCCAGAAGTTAGCGTGTCTCTGGAATAAATCCATTTTGCAAAATCTTGGCAGAGGAGAAGACAGTGCTCATGTCAGATGTGCCCAAATAAAAGTTTTAGGAAGCCAGACATCTGTGGAGCAAATGGGAAAGCTCCAAAGACTGGGCTATGGTAGTGAGAATATCTTAGTCACCTCCAAGGGCAGACTCTCCCAAAAATGGTCAAAACCCTGCATATCCATTTTAAAGGGAGTATCCATAACTCATCTGCTGCTCAACCTGCCTCCCTTTATTTTGGGTTTTGTCTGATGGTGGAGGCACAGCATGAGCCAAGACAGCATTTCTCCATTTGTCTTCACTAGCTGGGCAGAGAGAACATAAGCACATCCCTGCAAGTTAAAAATATTCCACCCAAACAAGACCATACTGGTAGGGAACTAGACTCAGAGGTGCCCTGATATTTGAGAGTGAATACATTGCTAGTTCTTCCAGAACTCTAAAAGTAATAGAGCTGAGGCTGTATATTCTCAATATGCAAACAACATCCTGAAAGTGTGGGAAGCGTTTGTGAAAGTCATCCAAACTCATTCAATCCCCTAGGTCCTTGCTACTCAAAGTGTAGTCTGAGGACAGAAGTATCAGCATCACCCAGGCTCTGTTAAAATACAGGAACTCAGGCCCTACCTCAGACCTAGAAAATCTGAATATGCATTTTATTAAGATCCCCAGATGATTCACGTGCACATTAAGCTTTGAGAAGCACTGCCTTCAATGATCATTTCCACTAAAGGATACTTTAGTGCATGGAAACAATCCTCTTTAAAAAAGTACAGATCAGCTCTATTTGACTTGCACTTTAGCGTGCTCACAACAATGTTGTCTGTGAGAAGAGCAATTTTTAAAAAACGATTACCTATTGGTAGCTTAGAATAATGGTACAGAGTGACCTGAAAAGTGCAGACAACTACCAAGAGGGCCAGTAAATAAATTCCACCTTGAGAGACATTGACCTTCAAAGCCAATACAGATTAAACCTTTCCCCACATTACCCCTTCTTCTCCAAGATGTATGTCATTCACTCTCATAGATGGACAACTTGAAAATAACCTGCCTGACATGTAATTTGGCATATATAAACAAATATAGTATGTCTAAAGATTCAGCTTCAACTAATATCCCTAAAATATCACCAGTTAGTCATCATTAAGTGAAGTCAAGACTTATAATTCGATGATCAATTGGCACTCCTTATTTGAATTAAATGGTTTTTGTGGTCTAGCATATTTTTCTTTCAAGTCAGCTGGTCAAATGGAAGGACACAAACTAGGAGTCAAGAGATTTAGGTTCTATCCTAATTGTGTCACCTTGGACAGATCAGTCCCCATCTCTGGACCTCACGCTCCTAATCGAGGTATTAGACCAAATAATCACTAAAGTTTTAAACTCCAACTTCTTGATTTCTTAACTCACTGAGCATTTTCCAGCAAAGATACTTCTGACCAATGCCTTGTATCTTGATGACACTAACAAATAATTGCTCTCTATCATGGAAAAAGTCTTCAGTGGTATATTTCATTATGCTTCAATAGTTCCAGTTGGTCTCAACATATTGCATATGAATTTTATAAGTTATATAGGTTCAGGTACAAAATCTAAGTATATAGGCAAATATGTGCAGGGAGAAGAGGCATGGAATGGGAAAAAGACATATAGAATGAAGTTCTCATTTTCAGAAAAATGATCTTTTGCTGGATCAAGCCAGGCTCGTTCCTTGCAATGTCTAACAATCCTGAATCTCTTCTTATATCGGCCTGATGCTTCTGATATTTTTTTCACTCATCCTGGATTATGATCCACCATTTCATAGCTGGCTTAAAGAGCCTTATGCTCTGAGTTAAAAAAAAAAAAAAGTCATATTTTTATGAATAAGGCCCTAAATATTCAAGTTACAAAGCACATGGAGACTAGGCATAGCCAATGGGTGTTTTATGGAAGCTCGTGACCCAAGCTACAAAATATTCCCTGGTCAATTTTAACAAATGAGTATTAAAAACCCTGATATGAACACAAGCAATTATCGGCAGTGTTATTGATATTTAACAGACTACATTCTCCTAAGTGCCTAAGACCAATCCAGGTAGGCAATTATGTGCTGAAGACTATACTTTAACTTGTTTGTTCTGAACAGGATTACTGTATGGGATCAAGGTAGTATGACTCCTTTTTCTGTAGTAACTCAGCTGGATCTGAGAACCCTGTGAGATAATGAGCAACCACATATACCCAAGTTCCAGGCAGCAGTCTGGCTTTGGAGGAAATCTGGCCAGCTCTTTCTCCAGGCTGCTTGCCACTGCCCATCACCTGCAGAAAGATTTGGCCCTGCTTTAGTAACTTTTATATCTCCTTAGGATAGACAAGAAAGAAACAGATTTGTACACATTTTTCAAGTGCCTTTCTTTACTTTTATAAAAAAAAGTTTCCTCTTTGCAAGAAAACGTGTACTGACTGGAAAGTAAAATTTACCTTACGTGTATTTCCTTGTTTAACGAAATGAATGGAGAAGCAAAAAGTGTAGAAACCAGGAAAGGAATGATAAAATATTCTAAGGACCAACCAACAACTGCTCAGTGGATTTTTATTTATTATTTAAGTGAATTACCGTAGGTTGGTGTGAATAGTGTAACTTATTTTGCCTGATCCTGAGATTTTCAATTTTAAAACATTGTGATCCTCTTTTGAATGTCTTTGATTGTATAACTGGGCCTGAAAAAGAAAATGCAGGCACATTGGAACTTTGCACACAGACTGAAAAATATGACCCTGGGTTATTGTCCCAGTGTTGACAACACAGATTTGCCATTGGTAACCCTTGTGTGTATGTCCATGAACATGTCTTCTTCTGCCTTTTCAGAGCAAGCACTATAGTGTTGGCACTAGGCTAGTAGACTAAACTCCATATCAGTACTGGCTGACCTTGCAGCCACCCAGCCGGCTGTATGACCTTTAAACCCTGGCCACTAGTTTCCTCATTAGTTAAATTGGTCAACCTGAAAAGTTTTTAAGATCCCTTCAAGCTCTAATCACCTTGATTCTCATGATCTAAGTAAACCCAGGGTTTCTGGTCAAGGCCTGGGTGCTTTGCTAGAAAGCAGTGCTGACACGCCCTAGCCTACAGCAGTCAACACCTGAGCTGGTGTGGCTGAACCAATGCTGAAGGGGAGGCGAGAGACCCAGACCTCCACAACACAACTGATTTAACACCTTGCTTCTCTTCCTTTGTAGCTTTGCATATCTGTGGGATTTTTACTCCCTCTCTCCAGGGCCCAAATTTGTCCTGAGAGTTATGTGCAGTGGCAATCAGGAGATCTGCAAGAAACAAAATTATTTGTAGAAAATGATTTTGGCCCTGCAAAGGATTGAGTCAAATGTTAAAATCAGTCACACCGATATCAAGGTCCAGGCTGAGGACCATAGGTATACCTACTTGCCTAATTAGAGATTCTAGCCCATGATCATTAATCCCTTAATCAATTCAAAGACCATTAATAAATACAAGCTATATTGATGACTATGTACTAGAGGTCTTAAGCAGAAACTTAAAAATACAGAATGATTGCTTGAGTGCTTACAGTCTGACTAGAAGATCTATTTATTATTATGACCTGGACTTATTCCATGATGAGCAGATATATCATCTGCAAATCAACAGTTTTCTCCCCGAACTTCTGTTTATCAGAAAGCTACCCTCATGTTATCTATTTCAATAGAAGGAAAAATATGAAAAATAAGACCTTTCCAGAAGGTATTGGCATCTCAGGATTCCATAAGACGTCCAGAATAGCTTACTCAACTCAAACCGTATTGGACATAGTGAATCTATAATCTGTTCAGTGTTCTAAATTTATGGTTAAGAGATGTACATAGCTCAAAATGCTGTATGTAGCCACTGTTTTATCTGCATCAATTTCTTTAATTTATGCTCTGATTTCAAGTCAGGAAACAATGACCAGTGTGAAGTGGGAAAATATAGCGCACTTGTGTGGTTGTAGTTGATGCATAGAGGGGCTCTTGGATAATCTTGGCCTATTAATTAACCTTTGACCTGCTGCTGATCAAAAAATAAGAAAATCCACCCTAAAAACTTTAGCTACTGAGAGAGTAATGCAAGAACAACCTTGAATAGTTAGGGTCAAATTATGCTTCATGTGAATAAGCTTCAAAATAGTCTGTTTTTCCATGCAAATTTCACAAATCCTGGGGGGCTGGGGGGAATTTTTATCATGTTATCTTAAACTGAAAAACATATGGCAAAGATACCTCTGAAAAATAGTTTTATAAAATTTCTGGATAAAATGATTTTGAATTTTTGAAAGTAACTACCTCCCCTTTGTGTCCTAAGGTCCTTACTTCAAAGCTGCTTCTTGTTTAGAGACAAAAGATGCCATGTCTCATGCTTGATTGTTTTTGGTAGCATATTTGATGTATTTTGATATGATATCCTTACTTTAAAGTAACCATATATTAAACTTATATTGATTTATATGGTTCGAAACGATATGCCACACTGAAATATATAATCCTTATTTTGTGTAACTCATCATGTAATACAACTGAAAATGATTATTTAATAGCTTATAATCTATCCATTTGTAGTTTCAGTATGATTGTGTGTATGTCTACAAAACAAAACTGAAAAAGTATGTAATCATATATTTCTGTTGAAATCGTGAATGTACTAAATTTTTTTTTAATCTTTGTCTTGAAGTAGTATAAAATGCCATTGTATAGATCATCTGGGATATTAAGTGTTTAAAGTATAATCCAACAACTGTTGAAAAGTCAGCCTCCCTGGCTATGCTTCATGTGACCTCTGAAGCTTCTTGAGTGTTATTTGCACCATGAAGCTTGCTTTTGTAATTGATCCTTCATTTTAAAAATTTAAAGAGTTCCATGTGGAAACCAAAGCAATCTAGAACCCGCCTGTTGGATCATCTGTGTCTTCTGTAAAGCCATATAAAGCAAAGACTATGTATTAGCACAAGGTTCCATATTTTCAAAGCTATCACTACCTCTGCTTTTTGTTTTTGTTCCCTAGAAAATGCCAAGCAAAATTCATCAATATTAGGTTGAACTTTAAAAGTGATTGTCACAATAAGGTTTGTTTGGTTTTTTTACATGAGATACACCTTCTAATTCATCACTTTTCATCATTACTGGCTTTGCTCAACAGCCATTTTTTACAATTTTATATTTTATAAAAACTGGCTGACAATTGAAGCTCAGAAAGAATACATAGTAAGTCACCAGATGAAAATGCAACTAAAAAATAGAGTACAGAGTATTTTGAAACTATATGTCACCTGAAGGTGGTTGTCCAAAGCCATAATAACGATATTTCATACTATTTGATTTCCATAATCTTCTGGAAATAAATCTTTTCCTCATTTAATTTTAGCCATCAAATATATTATGGTATGGAAAATAGGCCATTTTTTCAGAAATCATCTTGTTTTGATTTTAAACACTCATTTCTACATCTAATTATTATAATGTGTATTTTATTTCTCTTTTAGCTTAATAGCACCCTTAAAGAATTTTAGAAGGCTTAAATACCTGTTTTTTTCTTGCATTTTTAATTCTGTGAAACGTTGGTTATCGCGCATTGTGCTTTCTGTTTTTCACAGGTTTATTTATTTGTCTCTTTCCATTTTGAGAGAGACAACATGGACAAATTAAACCCCTGTCAATAGTATGGGAGATTATGCTAGCTGCTATTATCATAACATCTTCATTTTTATTGCACGCCAGAAACAATGCTTGCCAAGCAAAATCTCAGACATCCCAGTATAATGTGGTCATTGTATTTCTATTCATGTCATTATTGAAAATACCCAGCTCAGTGCCTGATTCAATAAATGTTTATTTCCTTTGCCTACCCTTCCTCTTTTTGTAATTTGACATGAAAATGATCAGAATAGCATGTGTGGGACTGAAGAAATTTTCTTGAAGAATTTTTGCTGCTAAAATATCTATAATCAGGAAGTTGTTTATAAAAGTTGGACCAAAATAATTTTCTTCCTTTTTTTCACCCTTCTATATGATTGGAAGACATAATTTCCCTCCTTTATCCCACTTTACTGTATGAGAAGCTGCTACATATATAGTGAGATAGAACCAGACACCTGAGCATGGAATCACATTGAAATATTGTGAGTTATAGGGAAGGACCAATCAATTTTTTTTTTAAAGTGGACTCCTTTTGAATAGTATCTTTCATCCATATTATTAACATCTCTGACAATATCTCTCAGATTAAGGATTAATGGATAACCTTATAATCTTTTACTTTGCATAGTTTTAGACCTAGAAATCTTCATCTATCATTTGTGTTTGTTTCAGAATTGTGAAAGGTATGGTGATTTGCTTTACAAATTCTATGCTGCAGCCTCCATTCTCTAATGTCATGTCTTACAAAGGTAGTAGACATTTCTTTTAGAGCATGAGTATAATGCTCTACAAGGTGATTTCAATCAAAGGAACCCTGACTCACCCATGCTTACCTTTATATTGCAGTCTTCTGCCTTTAATTCTTGGGTTCGCTTGTATTTTTTATGTTGCAAAATTTAGAATGCCGGTCACCAGTCATGGTTCCCACACAATTAATGATGAGCTGGAAAGGCATGTAGCTAATTTTCCATGATTATTGCATATGCCTTTCCCTAAAGAAAAAGAAATTATACTTATATATTGCCACATCTTGCCAGAATCCCATCTGAAATCTAACCCAGCGAGATTTTCTACAGCTTGCTCACCAAGTTACTTTTCATTTATATCCTCTAAATCAGAGGCCTCTGTTTTTTGGGGGGCTCTAAATCAGAGGCCCTTATTTTTTAAGGGCTGAGAAGTACAATGTCCATTTAGTAGAAACCTTGAAATCTCGGGGGGTGGAACCATGGTGGGAACAGGAAGGAATATAGGAAGTGGGGTTATGAAAAGTCCCTAATAATGTATTTGGAGAGTAGGGTCTGAGAAGCTGTCATCAGGGACCTTCCTGCACCGAATATGGTAAGTGGGATTCCTATTCCCTTTACCTCGGAGAGTTCCTCCAAACCAGGCAGGTGAGGCTAGATCTGCTCTTGATATTGTAAAATGTGTGGTGCTTTGGAGGGCTCTCCACCTAAACTGGAATGCCTTGATCTACAGCATCCTCCTCCTCCACCCTATCCTACCCCGACAGTCCGTGCAGCTATTAAGCATTTTCCTCTTGTTATGATCAGGTTCACATTACAGCTTAGGCTTTCAAACTGACTTGAAGCACAGAAATTTTTACGAATGGGATAAATTATCTTTTTGGAGAAAAGGGTAAAGGACATCAGTCGAATAAAATATCACATGTATATTGGTTAGCGAACACCAGTGTGAGAAAAAGGAGCTTAGAAATTTTTATTACTTTATTTCGAAATGTGTTTGAAAGAAATCGTAAATGCCACAGGTACACATTTAAGGTGATATATTCGCTGCATTTAAATTATTAAAAATTACAAGGTGAGCTTAAGTGACATTTGCCAATAAACTTACCTACATGATCAATATTGATATTGTTACTGAGCTATGTAACTTTATGATGCATTTTTCAATCCTTTTTCAAAGCAACTGCTTTTGCAATGGTAGCAATGCTTAGTTTAAATTGACATAATAAATTATATCCTGAGCAATGGTTTTTGGAGGGTCTTTATATATATATACACACATAAATATATGAAACCTGTATTACATGAAATATATAAGGTCAAGGCTGAAGTTTTTCTTTGTTTCAATGAACTTTATTAGGAGACATTTTTAAAAGAAGGGGGAAAATGACATTCTAAGCCTCTCTGGAAATCAACAGACACATGCTAAAATATTTATCTTAGGACACTCATCCAAGGAATTTTTTTCAGGCATGCATTTTTGTGCTCATCTTTCAACACCTTCTATGGTTTTATTTTCTTATTACTTCTAAATCAAAACTGACATCTTGCTTCCAACTCAGATACGTTCTACATCTTCTCTCTCCACTGTCCTCAGGGTCCCCTAGTCTTTATCAATTTGCCAGATCTGAGCCTTAAAAATGCAAATGTACGTGGAAGCACCTCACAGTTCCTTTGGCATTCTCCTTGGAACAACTAAGAATGATCAAAAGGAAAAATTCCAAATGTGAGATACAATGATGCTTTCCAAATGAAGCTTAAACCACAAATCTCAGTGACAAAAATTCGTTTTCTTTTGTTCCCTTCCCATTGTTACCTTTTATCTTCACTTACAACTCTAGCCGTGATTTAATCTTTTTTTTTCTTTTATTTATTGTATGAAATATTTCATACACACTTGAAAATTACAAAGAATAATGTCTTATTTTGCCAGAGCTGCTATTACAAATACCACAAACTGGTTTTGCCTTAAACAATGGGAACCTATCGGCTAATGGTTTTAAGGTTAGGAAAAGTCCAAACTCTAGATATCAGCAAGGCTTACTTTCTCCCTGAAGACTGTAGCATCTAGTGCTGATTGCAGGCACTTCTTGGGGTCCTTAGCTTTTCCTGTCGCATGGTGATGTCCTCTCCTTTCAGACTTCAGTGATTTCCAGGTCCTTTTGGTAATACCTCCAGTAACCAGATTAAGACCCACCCTCATTCTTTTGGGCCACACCTTACCTAAGTATAGCATCTTCAAGAGGTCCTATTTACAGTGGGTTCATATCCACAGGAATGCATATTAAAATTAAGAACATGTTTTTCAGAGTACATAACTCAATATACTACAAATAACAAAGACCTATCTACCAACACCCAAATTTTACATCTATTAACATTTCGCTTAAAATGTTATACTTAAAAAAATAGAAATGAAACATCACAGATATAATTATCTACATTCCTCACTAACCAAATTTTCTATCTCCCTCTCCAGTGGTAACCACAGTCCTGCAGTTGTTAACCCTGCTTACCTCATATCAATAATGCATTTATGTCTTATCTATGCATATATAAGTAATACGTACAATTTTGGGGGATGCTTGTGAATTTGACATAATAATAGCATATATCATTATACGTCTTGATTTTTTTCATTCAGCATTAGGTTTCAAGAGACAAATAGGTCCAGTTTATTCATTCGATCTGCTGTATTCAATTACATAGATACGCATACACATCTATAAATACAATTTATTAATTCCCCTATTGATAAATTTTTATTTCCTTTATTATAAACTATTCTGCAATGAACATTCTTATGCAATTCTTACGTGTAAGAGTTTCTCTAGGATATTGTGGAATTGTTGGGTCATGTGGAATGTATACCTTAGTCTTTCCTAAATATTGACAAATTTCTCTCCAAAGTAGTTGTATCAATACATACTACTGCCATCAGTGTAGGAGTTTCCATTTTACCCCATCTTCATTCATCATTACCTGGTGTCTCGGTTTCCAGGGCTGCTATGACAAATACCACAGAATAGTTTGGCTTAAATAAGAGGAATTTATAGTCCTATAGTTTTGGGAGGCTGCAAGTCCAACATCATGGTTGGACTTATTTTCTCTGATTTACAGTGGATATGAACCCACTGTAAATAGGACCTCTTGAAGATGCTGTACTTAGGTAAGGTGTGGCCCAAAAGAATGAGGGTGGGTCTTAATCTGGTTAATGGAAAATAAGACCATATTTTCTCTGAATCTGTAGCATTTTGGCGGTTGCTCAATCTCTGCCTTCATCACATGGTAATATCTCTCTCCTTCCCTTGCTTCTCTTGACTAGCCATGCCCAGATTTCCTTTTTATAAGGACTCTAGTCATATGAATTAAGGCCCATTCTTAATCAATTCGACCTCATCTAAAGAGGGTCTCCAAAGATCCTTTTCACAAATGATCATTTACCAGGGGTTCAGACTTGAACATGTTCTTATGGAGGACATGATTCTATCTACCACACCTGGTGTTGTCAGATGTTTTCATTTTGACAATTTGATGAGCATAAAATAATATATTATCATTGTTTCAATATTAATTTCCCTAAAGAATACATCCTTTATCTCAGTAACTCTTCTTTTACCTACTTATCTTTTATGCAGTCTTTGCCATCTTCCAACTTTCTGCATAAGCTCTAAATGCTGACACTTAAAAATAAGAAAGACTTCAAATCAGAGACCTAACTTCAAAACTCTAAGAACTAGAAAAAGAAGAGAAAACTAAACCCAAAGCAAGTAGAAGGAAGGAAATAACAAAGATTAGAGCAGAGATAAATTTTTAAAAAAAAACAATAGAGGGAATCAACAAAACCAAATGTTGATTCTTCTAAATGACCAACAAAACTGACAAACCTTTAGCTAGAGAAAGGATAGAAGTAATGAAAATTAGATGAAAGGAGGACATTACCATTGATCCCACTGAAATAAAAAGGACTATAAATAGATACTATGAACAAATGTACGTCAATTAATTAGATGACATAAATGAAATGGACAAATTCTTAGAAAACACAAACTACCTATATTGTCTCAAGGAGAAATAGAAGATTCCCACAAACCAATTACTAGCAAAGAGATTAAATCAGTAATCAAAAACTTCCAGTGACAGTTTGAGATTATTTATAAATTTCTAAAAAAGAGAGATTGTTGGCGGCAGACTTGGCCCAGTGGTTAGGGCATCAGTCTACCACATGGGAGGTCCGCGGTTCAAACCCTGGGTCTCCTTGACCCGTGTGCAGCTGGCCCGTGTGCAGTGCTGATGCACGCAAGGAGTGTCGTGCCACACAGTGGTGTCCCCCACATAGGGGAGCCCCACGCGCAAGGAGTACACCCAGTAAGGAGAACCGCCCAGCGCGAAAGAAAGTGCAGCCTGCCCAGGAATGGCGCCACCCACACAGAGCTGACACAACGAGATGATGCAACAAAAAGAAACACAGATTCCCATGCCGCTGACAACAACAGAAGCAGACAAAGAAGAAGACACAGCAAATAGACACAGAGAACAGACTACCGGGGGGCGGGGGGGAAAGGGAGAGAAATAAATCTTAAAAAAAAAAAAGAGATTGTTTGTAAACTTGTCTGTTTCTCTAGATGTGTTATTCTTTGATTGTTTAAGATTCAGCTGAAATGTCTTTGATTAAATCGTGTTAAGACTATGGCTTTGATTTGACCATATCAGTAGGGTGTAACTCAGTTTAAGTCCCCACTTCCTGGTGGGCTATAAAAAATGGACACTCCCTCAAGAAGACATACAGAAGAAAACACAGGAAAAAAGAGAGTTCCATAGATACGGCAGAGGAGAGAACTTTGGTCCTGTAGCCCCGGGAAGAGAGATGAGCCATTTGCCTGATAGTCTGCAGCTGAAGAGAACAGAGCAGCTGAGCTGAGGAAGCCTGGGAAGAAATAAACACTATGCCAGCCCACAGCTGAGATCAGAAGAAGCTGAGCTCACAGAGCCTCAAGAGGAAGGATGGAGAAACCAGGCCTGTCATCTTACTTCAACACATGGCAACTGACTTGGGTGAGAAAGTACCTCTTATGGTACCTTGAGTTGGACTCTTTAGGGCCTTGCAACTGTAAGCTTTTACCCCAAATAAATTCCCTTTATAAAAACCAACAGATTTCTGGTACTTTGCTTCAGCACCTCTTTGGCTGACTAATATACTTCCCAACAAAGAAAGCCCAGGACCAAATAGTTTGCAGGGGAATTCTACCAAACATTCTGGGAAGACTTAACTTCAATTCTACACAAACTCTTTCGGAAAAAAATTGAAGAGGAGGGTACACTCCCTAATTCATTCTATAAGACCAACATCACCCTCATACCAAAGCCAGACAAAGACACCACAAGAAAATTCCAGATCAATACTGTTAATGACTATAGATGCAAAAATCTTCAACAAAATACTAGCAAACCTAATCCAACAGCATATTAAAAGAATTATATACCATAATCATGTGAGATTTATCCCTGGTATGCACAGTTGGTTCAATACAAGGAAATCAATTAATGTAAATACCACATTAGCAAAATGAAGGGGAAAAAATACATGATCATTGCAACCAATGCATAAAAGGCATTTGACAAAAAACAACACCCTTTCTTGATTAAAAAACCACTTAGAACACAAGTGTTTTAGTTTGCTAAAAGCTGCTAGGAGAAATGTACCAGAAATTGGTTGCCTTTTACAAAGGGAATTTATTAGGTTACAAGCTCACCATTCTGAGGGCTGAGAAAATGTCCAAATCAAGGCATCATCAGAGATTATGTCTCACTGAAGGTTGGCTGCTGGTGATCCTGTGCTTCTGCCATGTGGCAAGACTCAGTGGCAGTTCTGCCAATAGGGGTCTCTGTCTTCTCCTCCAGGCTTACCTTCTCCTCAGCTTAGCTGTGGGTGATCAGTCATTTGGCTTGTCTCTCTCCTGTCCTCCAGGCTTATCTCTTTCAGCCTCTCAGGAACCTCTTTCTATGTCTCTGTTCTCTGCTGATTCCAGGCGCTGGCATCTGGGACCTCTCTCTCAGCCTCTCACATATATGTCTCTGCCACATATTTCTTGTATCTAAGGCTATTTAGACTTCCATTTATAAAGGACCTCAATAAGAGGATTAAGACCTGCCCTGGGTCATGCAAACAAATCAATGACCCTTAAACAGCAGTGATTTAATCAAGAGTTCCCATCTACAATAGGTTTACATGAACAAGAATGGATTAACTCTAAGGATATGATCTTTTCTGGGAGCCACATAAAGCTTCAAAGTGTCACAACAAGAAATAGAAGGAAACTTCCTCAATATGATAAAGGGCATATATGGAAGACCCACAGCTAACATCCTCCTTAATGGTGAAAGATTGAAAGCTTTCCCTCTAAGATCAGGAAAAGGACAAGCATGCCCACTGTTACCACTGTTATTCAGCATTGTACTGGAAATTCTTGGCAGAGCAATAGGCAAGAAAAAGAACTAGAAGTCATCTAAATTGGAAAGAAAGAAGTAAAACTTTCCTTATTTGCAGGTGATATGATTGTATGTACAGAAAATCCTGAAAAATCCACAATAAAGCTCCTAGAGCTAACAAATGAATTCAGCAAAGTGGTGGGGTATAAGGTCAACACCCAAAAATCAGTTGTGTTTCTATACACAAGCATGAAAAAATCAGAAGAAGAAATCAAGAAAAACATTCCATTCACAACAACAACTAAAAGAATCAAATATCTAGGAATAAACCTAACTAAGGATGTAAAGGACTTGTACACAGAAAACTATAAAACATTGCTAAAAATAAATTAAAGAAGACCTAAATAAATGGAAGGATGTTCTCTGTTCATGAACTGGGAGACTAAATATCATAAAGATGTTGTATTAGTCAGCCAAACGAGTGTTGATGCAAAATACCAGAAATTGGTTGGTTTTTATAAAGGGTATTTATTTGGTGTAGGAGCTTACAGATACCAAGACATAAAGCAGAAGTTACTTCCCTCACCAATATCTATTTGGAGCAAGATGGCTGCTGACATCTGTGAGGTTTTGGGCTTCCTGGGTTCCTACATTCCTGGGGCTTGCTTTTCTCCGGGTTCAAGGTTCCTTTCTTCCTGGGGCTGGCTTCTCTTTCCTCTAGGCTCTGAATTCCCGGGTCTTCAGCATCACTCTAACATCAGAAATCCCCAACTCTGTTCTTCACCATGTCTTTTATCTGTGTCTTTTATACCCTTGGTGGGTGGGGACTCAACACCCCAATCATAACTCAGTCATGCCCAGGTACAGATCAGATTACAAGCATAATCCAATATTTCTTTTTGGAATTCATCAATTATATCAAACTGCTACAGATGTCAATACTATACAAAGCAATTTATAGGTTCAATGCAATCCCAATCAAAAGTCCCACAACATTTTTGCAGAAATGGAAAAACCCATCATCAAATTTGTATGGAAGGAGAGGGTCCCCAAATAATTAAAATTATCTTGAAAAAGAATGAAGGTGGAGAACTCACACTTCCCAATCTTAAAACTCATTGCAAAGCCACCATAATCAAAATAACATGGTATTAGCACAAGGCCGACATCTAGAACAATGGAATTGAATTGATAGCTCAGAAATCAACCTTCACATTAATGGCCAACTGAATTTTGACAAGGTGGCAAGGACCATGCAATTGGGAAAGAATAGCCTCTCAACAAATCATACTAGGAAAACTGGATCTCTGAACTCCAAGAAACAAGTGTTGGAGAAGATGTAGAAAACTAGCAATATTCATTCATTGCTGGTTGCAATGTAAAATGGCACAGCTGCTATGGAAGATGGTTTGGTTGTTCCTCAGAAAGCTTAGTACTCAGAAAGCTAAGTAAAGGTAAGTATAGGACTACCATATGACCCAGCAATCCTACTACTAGGTGTGTAACCAAAAGAATTGAAAGCAGGGACTTGAACAGATATTTGCACACCAGTGTTCAGAGCAACGTTATTCACAATTGCTGAAAGTTGGAAATACCCTGAGTCCATTGACCAATGAATGGATAAATAAAATGTGGTGTATAAATGCAATGGAATATTATTCAGCCATAAAAATGAATGAAGTCCTGATACATGGTACAATGTGGATGAACCTTAAAGACATCATGTTGAGTGAAATAAGCCAGACACAAATATTGTATGATTTCACTGATTTGAAACAATTAGAATAAGGAAACTCACAGAGTCAGAATTTAGAATATTACCAGGGGTTGGGGTGAGGACAGAGAATGGAAAGTTAAGGCTTTATATATACTGGTTCCTATTTGGAATAGTGGAAATGTTTGGGTAATGGTTGGTAGTGATGGTAGCACAGCACTGTGAGCACAATTAACAGCACTAAAGTACATATCTGAATATGATTAAAAAGGGAAATATTAGTTTGTATATATGGAAACAATAATTTTTTTTAAATCCATGGAACTACACTACACATTGAAACTTAAATTAAACCACGGATTTTAATTGAGTACAATTATTAAAATGTGCTATCATCAATTGTAATGAATGTTCCACACCAATGCAAAGTCTTTTTGGTGGAGTGGTATATGGGAATCCTGTATTTTATGCATGCTTGTTCTGTAAACCTATAACATCTCTAATAAAGAAAAAAAAAATTTTTTTTAAGTTCTCAGAACTTTTCTAAATCCACTGATATAATCACGTGGCTTTTTTCTGTTAATATGTGGAATATTATCAATAATTATTTATATTTTAAAGGTAAGTTACCTCACATTCTTGGGATAGGTCCTACTTGTTCATTATGTACTTTTGCAAACTTTGCTAGATGCAGTTTGCTAAAATTTATTTAAGATTTTTGATCCATGAGCTGCATCTCTTTTGTTTGCTTAAGACATCATTTTCTGAGGTGATTTTTAAGTTAAAATATTCTATGATTATGGAAATTTCTACTTTCAATTTAATTCTATAAGTTTCTCCTTTAAATGTTTTGAAGCTATATTATTTGGTATATGTAGATTTAAATATTCAATCTTCCTGATGTATTATCCCCTTCATAATTAATGATCCTTTTTATCCCTAATGATTTTCTCTGCCTTAAAATCTATTTTTTTCTGATACTAATATTGCTATTCTAACTTTCTTTTTTGTGGCAGTTTGAGATTATTTTATGAATTCCAAAAAAGATATTGTGGCAGTTTGAGATTATTGTATGAATTCCAAAAAAGAAAGATTATATTTGTAAATTAATCTATTCCTCTGGGCGTGATGCCCTTTGATTTCATTAAATTCAGTTGAGGGCCCTTTGATTAGCTTACCTGTTAAGACGGATTTAGGGCTTTTGATTCAACTATGTCAGTGGCATGACTCAGGTTGAGTCCCCACCCCCTTGCTGGATCTGATATAAACAGACCTCATTCAGACAACACAGCAAGAGGGAGCTCTGTTGGTTTTGATCCTGCCATGTGACAGAAAGGGGAAGGTACAAATGACTGAGGCCCGGGGGAGAGATGAGCCATTTGCCTGATAGCTTACAGCTGATGTTGGGAAGAGAGCACAACCAAGACTGATATAGGGAGCTCTAAGAGACAAACCCTATGCCAGCCTGCAGCTGAAATCGAAAAGAAGCTGAGCAGCTGCACATGAGAGAGGAAACTGGAAGGGAAGGAGACACCTGGGCAGAGTCACCACATGGCAACTCGCTAGGATCAATAGTAGCTGACTTTGGTGAGAAAGCATCTCTGACGGTGCCTCGAGTTGGACTTTTTTCACAGCCTGAAACTGTAACTTTTACCTGAAATAGATGCCCTTTATAAAAGCCAACAGATTTCTGGTACTTTACATCTGCAGCCCTTTGGCAGAATAATACAGATGTTAATTACCCAGTAGATCGCTTTCCTTTCTTTACTTTCAATTGTTCTGTGCCATTATGTTTTAAATGTGTCTTTTATAAACAGCATATAGTTAGATTTTGCTTTCTCATTGTATTTGAAAATGTTTTTCTTTAGGTGATTAGTTCTTTTTTTTTCCTCATCTGGCATACCTCCTTCATTTTTCTTTTACAATCTGAATTATTTTAAATGAGCAAATTCTGCTATAATAATTATGACAACGGTATATAATTAAAGACCTTGGTAAGGTAATTCAATGTACCTGAAGGTCCCAAATACAGGACAGCCTAAAGTGCCAGGCCAAATGTACTTTAATTGTGAAGGTCAAGTAAATGAACAACTAGAAAAATCCACCTGCCAGGAAAGGAACCAGTGCTCAAAAATATTTTTGCCACTGGGATTTTCAAGTCCTCCTTTTAATTACAAATCATGCCTGATTAAATTAATATTGGTCCTTCACAGCATAGCCATCCTTGAACTCAATGAGCATTGAGTGCCAGGAACAGGCACAGCACCAGAGTCCACTGAGCAATATGAATGAGCTCTCTGCCCCCCTGGGGGTTGCAGTCTAATGGGGAAAACCAAAATAATCCATCTTCCTATGGTTCAACAACACCAAAAAATTATCCAATAATTCCAGCTGAACTTTTGTCCAAAGAGTCTGTCCTGAGAAGTAAATGGAAAAGACTTTGACTTGGCAACATCTTTCAAGAAAATCGAAACTGTATGACACTCTAAGGGCAACCAAATTTGACCCACATCTTCAGCTGCTACACTTTGCACACTCTATCCTTCATAGTCTATTCATTGTAAAAAAGAATACCTGGGAAAAGAAGTTTCATGTAAATTGACTTTTATCTGAAATCTTCCAAAATTATTTTCCTTTCCCTCAATTCCACAGCTCCTAAATGGGTTAGCAAAAGTAAAGGATCACTTTGGAGAAGTGTTATTTATCCTCAGTAATTCTTTGTGGACCCTACTCTGCTATTGGCAGAAGGCTGGGGGCAAAGATCAAAGCTCAGTGACACACAGACTTCACTGATAAAGTACTGGTGAACCTGTGTGCAATAAACCTCCCCTCTAAATGTTAGCATGACCCCTGAATTTTCAGGTTTCCTCACTTGTCAAATATTTTTAACAGAGAAATTACAATGTTTTCCTATCTGGGAGAATATATTATGTTCCTACACAGTAACTCATTGTCTGGAAAGTAAAGCAGTTCAGAACATGGCAAGAGATCCATGTCTAGTCCCTCTTTCTCCGCTATTTACCAATTGCGTAAACTGGGTTTGTGCCTCATCTTCTCTGGCCTTGTGATCTGCCTGAAGGAGAGAAGGGAAAGACCCATAGCAGATGTTTCTTAAAGTCCTTTGTAACTTGGAGACAAAATCTGTTTAATACAAAGTTTATCTGTGAACCTAAGTTAAGATATTGGATTAACTTTTCAAGTGATTCCTAGACTGAGGATGAAGATCTCGAGTAAGTTTCCTCCTCACCCCTGTTCTCAGAATATGGTAATTCTATAGAGGTTGAAAGACCCAACATCTTGGAAAACAACTTTGTGCAATGTTAGTTGAATTATAAATTGATGTCATCTTACTGGAGTGCATTTAAATCATACATACATTTTGATCTATAATTCCACTTCAAATAATTTATCCTAAGAAAAAAATAACTAACTAAAAATGCCTAGTTATTGTCCTAGGATGTTGGAGAAAATCTAGATGTTCATCAATAGAGACTTAATAAAATACATGGAGACTTGCAGTTTCAGCTCCAAGATGTAACTAGGTTAGAAGTTGTCACACGCATACTTGCAACAAGAAAAAGCTGGAAAAACAAAATCAATGACTTTCCTTGAAACCATCAGAGAAAAGAGGTTGTAGAGCAAATTATCACCCTGAAATCTGGAGAGGGAGGAGAATACACAGAATCACAACCAAGATCTGCCTAACTACAGCAGAAGCCGCTGGAGCTGTAACTTGTAGGAACACTTCAGTGGTCATTTTGATGAATTGCTGGAGACTGAGAGTGGTTTAGCATGAGAGTAAGAAACTCTGGGGACCTGCAGTCTTAGGGGAACCACCAAACTTTTATGGGATTTATCTATAAGAACCACTCCAGATTCTTGTATGGAATTTAAAATAACTATAATTCATATATTAAAGACTTGAATGGAAAAAAGGCAAAATGCAAGAACAGATGCATAATATAAGCAGAGACAGAAACTCCAAAAATCAAAAGGAAACATTTGGGGAGTGGATATAGCTCAAGTGGTTGAGCGCCTGCTTCCCATATACAAGGTCCCAGGTTCAATCCCCAGTACCTTCTAAAACAAAAACAAACAAAAACACCAACTCTCACTGGGTAGTGGATGTAGCTCTGTCTCTGGTTGAGTGCCAGCTTCCTATGTACCAGGTCCTGGGTTCAATCCTAGGTACCTCCTTAAAAAAAAAAAAAAAAACAGGAAACTTTCCAAACTGAAATGCAAAGAGAAAAAAGAGTTTGGGGGGGAGTGGGGGACAGAACCAAATATCCAAGAACTGCCAGGCAATTTCAAAAAGTGTGATATACTCACAGTTGGAATATTGACAGAAGAACAGAAGAAAGAAGAAATAGTTGAAGCAATAATGGCCAAAATATTTCAAAATTAAGTAAAATACATGATGAAATGTTACGGAAGATTTAGAAAAGGTGACTTTAATCTACCTTTGTTCATGAAAAGCTGTTTGGTATGAAAAGCTATATTATTGATTATAAACTTTATGAAATGGCAGGTAGATTCACAGATATACATATGTAGAGAAATTTTTTTGGAAGCCTGTTTATGGAAATAGAATTTTCAGATTTGGAGTGAATTTTCTTCCTTCTTTATGCTTTTCTAGATTTGAGTTTGTTTTTAATAAAAAGCATATCTATTATTATGAGATTTTTTTTTTCACTTTAAATAAAGTTACTTCCCCTCCAGAAGTTATTCAAAATGCACTTTTTGGCTTTCCCACAGGAGGCAGCCCTTGGTGTCGGACTCTATCGCTGTAACACTCTCTAACCTTCCTGCCCAAGAAAGATCTCAGGACAGGGTGTGTGTGGTGGTCACAAAGGCAAAAATCAATCCCAGCCCGGTGGAGCTGGAGAACGTAAGGCTGGCTTCAGGAAGGCAGCATTTCCTCTCGCTCCAGCTGCGCACGCCCCGAGGTGGGCCCCCGGGCGAGGCTGTCTTTGCTGGCAGAGCGGGGTCATCTCCCCAGCAGTTGGCCAGCCAGAGCACAGGCTGTGCAGCCCCCAAAACAGAATGGGCAGGGAGCCAGGAGCCCACCCAAAAGGGGCAATTTACATGGAACGTAAAACACGTTCTGTGCGAGCTAGACCCCTCCCGTCCTGAGCGCGTTCAGGGGGAAGGAGGTGGTTTCCGGGGTGTTGATGGGGGATGTGACCCAGGCAAGTCCTCTCAGGGCAGATAGAAGATTAATGATGTCCACGCACCCCATTCCCTTGTCACTGTGCCCTTAGAAACTGCCAGGCAAAAGCACACAGACTGCTATTCTACAGCAGCAGGAAACCTGGAAGAGATGTCCACAGAGCAAGCTGCATGGATCTTTAAAAACATGGCGCTGAGTCGAGAAAAGACACATCTGACACGTTTACATAAAGTAAAATTTGCACCTTTTTCAATACAGGCCAACAAAGAGATACGCATTAAACATACTAAATAATCGGGGTTGGGGGGAGGCAGGAATGACAAATGGGAATTTAAGAAATTCAATACAATACAATAAAAATAAAGCACGGTAACTCCTCAGCTCTCAACCTCTTGCCTCATTGAGCTGCCGGCGGGATCCACGCTGCCCACAGCCGGACCTAGCTTTTGGGTTTCCCTGCTCCAGCAGGGCAGGCATCGGCCTCGAGTTTTGAACACACCGCCTTCCCCCATTGTTCCTTCTTCTTTTCCTCTGAGTCTAGGAGCTCCCAAGAACGACCGCTGGATTCATTCACTTCATGCATACCCTCCTCCTCTTTCCCTTACACTCCTCATTTCTCAGTCTCTGGCCCTTCCAGCACATCCTCGGCCTTCCCCCGCCCCCGTCCCCAGCCTCCTGGAGAGATGCCCAGGTGATGAGACCTTGGCAGCATTCCAGAAGACCTCCCCTTGCCTGTCATTCCCCCCCACCTTCCCTTCCTCTCTCTCTCCCACCCATGCACCCTCTTTAAGGCACAGTTGCTGTCTCTGAGCGCCCTGGGGCCTGTCTGAAGCCCGGAACAGTATTCACTCCTGGACTTCCCTGGGGAGCCTCCTCCCCCTCCGTCCTAATCTCAAAGTCCAGCCGGACAGTCCCCGAGCAGTTGGAACCCGAGCTCCGTCAGACCTGCTTCCGTAGGTATTTGCTTCCAGACTGAGAGAGATGATTCTAGCCGGGAGACCTTTGCTGAGAGCCTCGTGCTCCCCTCCCACCGTGTCCCAGAGGCGTCCTTTCCTGAGCCGTGAGTGGAAACGCGGGGACGCTGGGTCAGCAGAGGGTAGGGGAAGGGCTGAGCGCTGGAGAATTCTGGAATGTCAGACCTGGATGGGGCCTTAGAGATGCGTCATCTAACACAGCGGTTCTCATCGTGTCAGGTCCAGGGCCCCCTTTTCATAACCAATATTTTGTAGTGCCCTTTTTTTTTGAAAACGTAGCTATATACAACTTCAAAAGAAAGAGCATGTTTTAGCTGAAATACAAAGAAATAAAAGGCGAGTGATGCATAATAAAGTATTTACTTTAATAAATAGATTCTCAGAGATGACTATTTTAGAAAACAAAGCATCATCACTAAAATGCCCCTGAGGAAGTGGCACCTCGCCCTCAATTACTGACCAAGAAATTGAAACTCAGAGAAGCTCAATGATTTACCAGTGTCACCCAAGACAGGACAAGGCCCTCCTCTTCCGTCTGACCTCTCCTCTTCTCCAGCAGGAGTAGAAAATGTGGAGAGACCTGGAGCAGCCTCTCTAAAACTGGAGACATTGGTGACTTTATTCTTTTTTTTTTTTCAAACGTCTTTTTTTTTTTTAAGATTTATTTTTATTTATTTCTCTCCCCTCCCCACCCCACCCCCACCCCCCCCACCCCCCAGTTTTCTGTTCTCTGTGTCCATTTTGCTGTGTGTTCTTCTTTGCCCGCTTCTGTTGTTGTCAGCGGCACGGTAATCTGTGTTTCTTTTCGTTGTGTCATCTTGTTGCGTCAGCTCTCCGTGTGGGAGGCACCATTCCTGGACAGGCTGCACTTCCTTTCACGCTGGATGGCTCTCCTTACGGGGCACACTCCTTGTGTGTGGGGCTCCCCTACACGGGGGACACCCCTGCGTGGCAGGGCACTCCTTGTGCACATCAGCACTGAGCATGGGCCAGCTGCACACGGGTCAAGGAGGCCCGGGGTTTGAACCGCGGATCTCCCATGTGGTAGACAGATGCCCTAACCATGGGCCAAGTCCACTTCCCTGTATTGTATTCTATATGCTTGTGGTTTTCAGGTTTCTTATTTACTAAAACCCAACCACCTCCTTGCAAATTTCCTTCAGTAAACATGAACTTAAGTAGCTGTCTGCATATTTATGTGCCACGGGCCCTCAGCAGGCATAGGGGCCCCTTTTCCATTCTCCGTTATGCACTGCGTTTTATTTTCATTTTCTCTCCATATTTCCTTTTTCTATTGCCTTCCCTCCTCTCATATTTGCCTTTACAATTTTTATTTTTTGACCAATTGCAGTTCTTTGAAACCTAATGCAGGCCTTATACTTTAAACTTATCACCTTCCATCTTCAACCTAACTTGTATCATTATCCCAAGTCACAGATGAAGAAACTCGAGATTAAGAAAAATTAAGAAATTTGGTCAAAAGTAGAATCATAAGAGTCCACTGGAGATTCCAAGCCCAGTCTTTCTGAGCCCGATGTCAGAGTGCTTCCAAGAGACCCTTTCTTTTCCACCCTCCTTGCACTCCTGTTTGGTCTTCTCTTTGGTCAAGGATCTTTTGCCAGAGCATGACTTAACTCCATCATCTTCTGAGAAGGAACTAGAATTATATCCAGAGTCTTATAGTAGAAAAGGAGAGAATTATCTTGAAAGTACCAGTTGTTGACAAAGCAAGAGAAAATGCCACTGATGCTGCCACCATCCCCTAGCATTTCCCAACCTCTGAGGGTGGTGGAGCTGGGCTGATGGTAGTGAAATTGCAGGTGAGACTCAGTACCTAGAGATTTTGGTCAGCTCACTGAGGACTCCTTGACATAGTTCCACCAATGAAGCATTGGCTAAGAAGTTATATTGCAAACCCATGCCGTATAGATTTGACTGTTACACTCTTCCCTTGGCCTTGTAAACACTTTAGGACTTCTAGTTCTACTTTCTTATCTAATACATCAAGATACATGCCTGCTTGTGTTTGTTCTACAAAAGCACAGTCAACAAACATAGACTTCTTGAGCACCTGTTGTGGGCAAAATAGTCAGTCAATAAGGATTTGAGCATCTACTAGGTGCCAGTGCTGGAAACAGAACCACAGCGAGAAGGGGTGGCCTCTTGCCTGCACAGTCTCTGCTGCAATCTGTGGAACTGATGTAACACATGTGAAGGGCAGGGAGGGTGGCCTGTAGCACTGCTCCCAGGAGTATCAGAAGAAGGACAGGGCAAGCAGATGTGGCTCAACCAGTTGGGTGCCCACCTGCAACTTCCTGCAAAACATGGAAAAGTTTGTAAAGAAAAAAGAACCTCTCCGCAGGTCTGGGAGTTCAGTCAGCACCAGCTCACTGGGAAGATAGGGGGCAGATGAAGAAAACATTCTCCTCCAACCAACTACTACCCCTCACATAACAACACCCCAACACAGTGGCATCTCAGACCTCCAGCATGATGGGTGGCCCTCAAAACTGCAATTTCACCCTCAGTGAACTTGTCATTGCCTCAGCTCCAAGGTGGAATGATAAAATCTTCCTTTCCTAACTCATGGGACATCCTAAGTATCAAATGAGGTAACAAATGTGACAACTTTTTTAAGTTAGCTAATATGCCATGCAGAAATACAACATAATTAGCATTTTAATTACACCACCTTAATGTCCCACCAGCTGAGTCCATCGTGTATTTTCAGATATTTCATAATCTTTATTTTAAAAGGTAAGGAAGCCTGTAATACTCCCTCTGTGATGAAAGTTGGTTGTGGAGATGTTATAAACATCTTTAACAGTACAAATAGAATTCCCCTAGAGTTTTCAAATGCCCACAGAAATTGATTTCTCTTACTTTGCCCAATAGTGTTTCATTTTTTGATGCTATGTGGAAAGAACACAAAATTAGTCTGCTGTGGAATTGTGGATTCCAATTATCCACTTGACATTTATTCATGTAAGAGTGGTGTTTTGTATGTTGAATTTCATCTTTAATTATGTTAAGTTTTCAGGTGAGTTGAAATGGAAACTGGTGAATTGGATGAAATATGTTAACTGCTATCAGTGTTTAACATCAGTCCTAAAAGGGTGATATTAGGCTCTTAAATAAATAAATAAATTTCTGTCCAGAGAGAGACCTGGAATTTAGTGTTACTAACCTGGATCTAAGGTATCTCTTCCCCTATGCCCTTTGTCTCTACCTTCTGCCCCCCACCCCTACACACTATATGCCCATGTATACATGCACACACAAATCCAAGAACCCAAGAAAACATTTATTAACCATCAACTCTCACCTTTACCTCAAAACATAGCCTATAAAAGAATGCAAGTGGTTATCTGCATATTTAGCTTTAAAATTTTTCTGGCAAATAATGAAATAATGAAAACCAAAGCACTCTTGGTTGTTTATGTCCATCGGTTTTTTGTTTTGTTTTGTTTTGTTTTTTGAGTTTTCGTTGTCTGTTGAGGAGAGAGGTATAACATGCAATAGACTTTTGAGATGTTAGGTAAATTTATTTCACTTAATGACAATTTCTTTTCCTACTTGCTTCCTTCCTTCTTTTTTCTTTGTTTCCCTTAGCCATTGCTTGCTCACTCTCTCTCCTTTAATGGATTTTTCCCATTGTCCCATTCCAAATCCATACTATACATCTTTGAGCCCATCTCAAATATACTCTGGGAGAAGGTAATTGTCTTCTAATGACTTTCAAAGTCCTGATAGCCTTTTTCATATAACTTTTCTTTTTCTGCCCTGTAGTAGAGTTGCAAAGGTGAATATTTTAGCTCTTTTCAGGTAGGCTGAATGCTGTCTGAGGGCAGGATTTCATTGATTTTATTTGGAGCTGCCCAACCACCAGCTCATGCCTATCACTGTCTTATATAATAGATACTCAAAAATTGGTGAATGAATGAATAAATGAACTGGCTTGACTGTTTAAAATTCAGGCTTTCCTTTTTCCAGTCTTTCTTTCCAACTCTCCTTCCTCTCCAGCCCACTTTCATAATCCCTATAGCCTTGGCATCAAGATTGCTTATGGTCTCCTCAATGGTCAAGTCCAATTTTGCAAAAAAGGAAAATGAAACCGAAGGAGTGAATGGATTTTGAATATTAGAAACATTCACAATGTTTTTTTCCATCTCAGAAGAGTACCTAATGCAGAGAGACCCAATGAAAGGCTTTTCAAAATATGAAAATCTCAGAAAACTTAAGCTATCTTTTCATGTGTGTGATTTCTATGCGTGGATAGCCAAAAGCTATTTGCTTTAAAAGTAAGAGCAAATTAATGGCATTAGTGATTATTTCAAGCAGAAAAGTGAATGAGATCTCTTTCAAATAAAATATATTCAGCTCCATTTAAAATCACAATTACTCATTGTGGTTCTCAGGACTGTAACTTCATAGCCACCCCAAACACCATCATTTCATCCAGGCAGTCAAACCTTTATGCTGAACAAGAGACATCGTTTTCCTTAGTTCTCCCCACCTGTGAAATCTGAGGTTTGAATGTGCCCTGGTGAAGCTTTTGTCTTGATAATGACCTTGAGAATGTTCAAAATAGGAACATTCTTTCCTGAGAGTTCTTCTAAGGTCTCTAGAGACTTTTTCCAGCTCTCAGTCTATGATTGCATTATTCCATCCCACTGCTGCAGAAAGGTCAAAATCTGTGCTGGATGGGAAAGGTGATGGGGGACAATGAATGAGCAGGAAATGGTATTAGGCTAGAGTTTATTCTTTTTCTGCAGCTAACTAGCTTGGTGACCCTAAAGAAATTAAATTTACCATTTTTGGCTGGTTTACTCAACTATAGAATGAGCACTTTGATCCCCAAAAAAGTTAAGGTCTCTTCTAGCCCCAAATATCTTATGATTTCTCTGATTCAGCTTGCCTCTGCTTTACCATAGCTCTAATTTGGAGGGAAGTGTTGTCTTCCACATATTCTGGGTGTATCAATGCCTATCCTTTCTCATCCTCTGAAAAAAATAGTCAACAACCATTAATTCTACATTTACTGAGTGCCAGTCAGGTACCAGGCTAGGATGCAGAGCCTAGACGCATTTCTGTTAGCAAAGAGGAGGTACTCCAGCAGCACACTGCATTGTCAGTTTGGTCAACTGAAGAGAGAATCATAGTTGACTCAGCTTCCCTAGGTTGAGGGACAGTGGCGGGAGAGACCATAACTTTTCCCAAAATTGTCCTGGCTTTCCTGATCAGGTTCGAGCAACTGTCTTTTCTTTACCACAAGTTCTGTGATTGAGATACCTGTTTTTAAATCCAAACAAAATGATTAAAAAATAACTAATAAATAACTAATATTGCCCAAGGACCTCGATTCAGGTGAATATAGGTAACTTCCATGAACAGACCTATATGATGTTTAAATGAGGATCCTAACTCACTTCACTTCTAGTTGGTGTTTCCTGGACATCTGTAACCAAGCTTGGTCTTCACACAAAACCTAGAATGCCTCCATGCGACTTCCTACCAGAGAGATCCCAGGTAAGAGCCAGGGTTTTAGGAAAGTCCAAAAGAGGTGGCTCTTTTAGAAGGTCCCAATCTATTGTTTCCTCAAGAAGGACCCACAAATGGCCTTGCCTGCTATCACGTGTTAGATATTCTAAATACTCTAAGATCTCCTTCCTTTAAGTCATTGGGAATATCTGATATTCTCATGTTCCATTTGTGAACTGCTATGTGTGCATGTGTGTATGAGACAGTCAGAGACAGTATAAAAAAAGAGACTATGTGTGACAATTTTGATTGATTCACACAGCAATGCATGATCATACCTTCCTGAGTCCTCCACCAAAATATATGAGGTTATTATTTTGTTCTCAGGCTAATAAAGATTGATTCTCTCTCTCTTCCTCTCCTCCCTTTCTCCTTCCCTCCCTCTCTCTTTCTCAGCAGCCCCTTTATTCTAAATAATATCCATAGGTTAGAAGTTATAGAGTCAAAATATAGGTCAGGAAGAAACTGCAAAGAAGCAGGGGAGAGATGTTTTATAATTCAAGACAGAAACACCAGCATTTCATTTTTATTTTATTTTCTAAAAAAACCACAACAAAAATGTTTTATAAGTTCAGACATTTTATTTCCAAAGTCCATTTTCTTTTCATAGCTAAAGTCAACTCAAAGCAAGAGTTTTCCATTGAGAGATAGAAAAATTTCAGCCTTCTTCTTCATGTTTGAACTAGAAAGGTTTAATGACCGTGAATAATAATTTCAACTACTTAAGAGACAAGGCCTTAGATTCTCATATGAAGGATATTGTAAAAATGTACACTCACTTGTGCAAGGAGCCCTGTATTCAGTTCAGTAGAGATACTTGGTAGTGTTACATTGACCTACTGTTGATCGTGTCAGAAGTGTCAAGATAAGGAAAAGAAATATTTTCAATATCTTCTATCTACAGTCCCTTTCCTATAACCGAGTACTGGAGATCCACAAGCAACATCTTTCTCCCGTGGCAACAGCATATTTTCAGAAGCCCTTGTTGCTCCACCAGGGTCATATGGAGTGGCTATTTGATTCAGAGGGAAACAGATACCTGGATTTCTATTCAGGGGTTGTCACTGTCAGTGTCGGTCACTGCCACCCGTGAGTATCCTTAAAATCTGGGGGTTTATTTCTAGAAGAATATTTGGGAAGCAAACTAAAGATTATTTAAGTGATTCAGAAGCCTTGATTCACTCAGCCTAGTTAAAAATTAACTCACAGATTATGCCTGGCATATGCCTAGCTTTTCCTGGATAAAACTCTAACACTGTACTTTTTTCTTGTTTTGACAATTCAAATTCTTGTTTTGTAATTCTCATTGTACACGCAGAATGCCAGGTACCATATGACTGGAGTGTTGCCATGTATTTCCACTCTCTAGTAACACCTTTATAAAGAGATGAATGTACTGAGAAAAATGCAGACAGAAAGGGAAAGGCAGGCAGTTCTCTGAGAAACAGGCAAGTGTGTGGGGGCAGAGCGAGGGATGGGGTACGTTGGGGGCTGGTTGATGAGAGAAGAGAAATAACTTCTTGCCCAAAGATCTTCTTAGTCAATTCTGACAGGTGGATGAGGAAAGAAGAGATGACAAGAGAAAGGCATAATCACAGCCAGAAATTTACATTGGAAATGTAGGCATCAATTAATCTTGAGATTCAGTCCCACAACAAATGCCCTCCTGTTAGAGCTGCCTGTGCTCCTTTGGTTATGGTACAGCCATCTCATTTTAATGTCTACTCTCTCTTGTCTTTAATAATCTGGCCTATTAAATTCACTTTAAATGGGAAAAAAATAAAGCAGTATAAAATAAACTGATTAGGTTTGGGCCTTTCTGTGAAAGCAAGAAGCAAAGGGCTCTTCCTTAAGCTGTGATCAGGAAGCGAGTTGTCAGTTGTACCTCCGGGTCCCAACTCTCACCTCCCCCCAATTGCCTTCCCCTTTCCTTACTGTCTTCAGGAAGAATTAGTCCTGTGCCAGGACCTGAGGAGTATCTAAAATAAATTTCAGATGCAATTTAAAATATAGGCCAAATACACTTGAAAGAACTAGGAAAAAATGAGAGAAAAATTTTAACCATTTCCTTAATTCTCCCACTAAACCTTTTGGCATCATGCATGTGAATCAACCACTCTCACTGGTTTAATGACCTTTGTGCTTCTCCTGATCTCCATCAGGCGGTTCAGCTCGTTCCTCTGGCCCCAGTCTCTGGGTGCCCCAGGCTTTTTCCTTTACCCCCTGCCTTTTTTTTCTCTCCCCTTCCCCCCCCCCACCCCCCCAGTTGTCTGCTTTCTGTGTCCATTTGCTGTGTGTTCTTCTGTGTCCACCTGTATTCTTGTCAGCGGCACCCAGAATCTGTGTCTTGTTTTGTTGCGTCATCTTGCTGCGTCAGCTCTCCATGTGTGTGGTGCCATTCCTGGGCAGGCTGTGCTTTTTTCACGCTGAGCAGCTCTCCTAACACAGCTCTACTAGCAGCTCCCATCCTTCCACCCATGGAAAGCCACCATGCCCTCCTAGCTGGTCTCACCATTATCCATCCTTCCCCTCCATTACAACCTTCACGTGCCTCTCAGATTTCTGCTCCTGAACATTCCTTTTGCCAAGTGTCTCTTCTGTATAAGAGCCTGTTAACATTCAACAGTGTTTTCTAAAATGAGTTCTGTGGGACACTAATCAGAGGACAGGTCTAGTGGGAATGGGAACTCTCTTAGTTGGCTGAGCTGCTATAAAAAGTACCATACAATGGGTTGGCTCAACAGCAGGAATTTATTGGCTCATGTTTTTGAGGCTAGAATAAATAAAATATCAAGAGATCAACAAGACTTGCTTTCTTCCAGAGGCTGTACATTGGGGTGCTTGGGCAATCCTTAGGGCTCCTTGGTTTATATCTCTACCTCCTGTCACATGGCAATGTCCTCTCCTTTCTGGCTTCCATGGCTTCCAGGTTCTATTTATAAGACCTCCAGTAATCCTGACCAACCCCCTCCCACCCACTTCAGCTGGGCCACATCTTAATTAAAAACAACATCTTCAAAAAGACCTATTTACAATGGGTTCACACCCATGGGAATGTAGGTTAAGATTAAGAACATGTTCATATTGGAGTATATCACTCAATCTACCACAAATACCATGAGAAAATAAATCTGGGAAATAGTTTAAACTACGTCTTCCTTTTGGGGAAAAACAGTACACATTAGCCTATTAAAGGTACTAACAAATCTTGCAGTAAAGAAATCTGGTTGATCCAGTATTTCTCAAAATTACTTAATCACTGAGCTGATTCTTTTTAGTAACAGATATAAGTAACAAACAGAATTGGTGTTTAACAATAATTTTAGGAATTGCTGTTCCTTAGATGAAGTTAAATACCTTTGCCCATCTTTTCAAGGCCCGCCTAGTCAGATCCCACACACTTATCTACCCTTTTGTCCTACAATCTCTCAACATGAACCAGTTTACCCTATAATATTGGTCTGATCCTTCAAAGAATATGGTTTCATAGTTATGAAATGTTTATCAACACTGACCACTGCTCAGTCCCAGACAATTGAATCTCCTTGAAGAAAAAAGTGTTGATCTTACATACACGTGCATGAATAGAGCTATAGTCGTTTAGAAGAATAGAAGGGGAAGACACCTGGGTTTACATCCAGTCATCTCTATTTTCCAAATTGTTCAAGGGGAACTTAATAAGAACATATATAGCTAGAAGAGATTCTAAGGCCAAATTCCCTCCTGGACCAAGAATGTCTTTTATAAATTCCCTAACAATCATTAGTCTCCTAGTGCACACTTGTCCTGAAAAGAATTCATTACCTTTTGAAGCAACACATTCCATTGTTGTACACCTCTGATGCTTACAGACATTCTTTCTAGCTTGTGAATGAAATCTACCTCTTGAAACTCTTTGAGAAGTAGCCTTATATTTGGGTCAACAGTCAATGTGTGTATTGGGAGGGGATATGCCTGCTGGTAGTAAGGGTATCTTTGCTCTCCTGTTTATCCAGAAAGGTAAATGCAGTGGCACAAAAGCAGCTGGGCCTCCTGTGGCACACAAGTGCTCTCTTCTTCCATCCTCCAATCCATGAATATGCCGAGAAGCTTTCAACTCTTCTTCCTGAGCCTCTTAAGGTATGAAATATCCAGCTCAAAGGGACAATAGTGTCGGAAGCAGATGTGAATCAAGCAGGTAAGCACCCACCTCCCTCATGGGAGGTCCCAGGTTAGGTCCCAGTGCCTCCTAAAAAAAAAACAAAAACAAGCAAACAAATGAAAAAAACCAACTCAATGACTGAGCAATGAGGTCCCTTGTTCAATCACATCCCGGGACCACAAAAAAAAGGGGTGGACAGCAGTCTCAAGATCCCAGGCACAGGGAGCTGCCACAGGAAGCAGGAATGTGGACACAGAATTCAATCTATTTATTGAACAACTATATCTGAAAGGAACTGAGTGAAAGAAAGTAATTTATAAATAGCTGGTGAAACAAGCAGGACGGACCAGTGTTGACTTGTATCATCTCTTTGCCTCTCTTTGGTTGCTCTCCTTACCACCACATTTGGCAGAAACCACTCACCAAGAGCCCCAGCTCTTCTGAGGTTCTTCTCTACCTTCCTTAAATGGTTTTTATCTCTTTGTTCCACAGCTGCACTACAAAGTTATTTACATTTCTTCTTTAACAAAGAGTAGAGCCATTTTTTATAAAATTAGTAAATCATCCAATTCATTTGGTCTAAGACACACTTAGACAGTTTTGCTAAATGAAATATTTTTATCTGAAATGCTGAATTTTTCTAAACTCATTTTGAGACGTCAAAATGTTGGCCAAGATTTGTCTCAAGGCTTTAAATGTATTAATACATATAAAATACCCTATAATAGTTATTATTATTACTTTACCATTAAGCTAAGGTGGAGAAACTTGGAATAGCTGTGACCTAAGTTCAGCCTGGGGTAGTCAAGAAGGACAGAGGCAAGGAGGTCAGCAAAGGCACAAACTCTTGCCTCCCAGAGCTTGGCCATTCGAGGTGCCCATTTCTCTTCAGTTCTCCCCATTGTTTTGGCCAAGATGGGGTGTTTTGTTTTTTGTTTTTTGTTTTTTTTTTGCTTCTTTCTTAAACATACACAACAGGATTTCAAGGCCTTCAGAATCAGGTGGGGTGGCTTAAGTTCAGGAGCCAAGAGATCCAATCCTTAGATCCACTTGGTCTCTAACCACTGCAGATCTCCCTGAGTACTTTGTAGAGCATCAAATAAGGCCAATGAAAACCCAGAATCTTTCCCAGCTATAACAAGTTCTTAGGCATTTTTGCATCTCTAGCACTTAATAGTCACTCAATGAAAAGCTGAAGAATTAACATAACATTTAAATGATCAACTTCTAAATAACCCAATCTGGTCTAGGGGCATTCTCCTTAATAATCAGAGGCAGGGACACACAGTTTTTAGCAATTTTCAATTAATGGGGTAATAAGGTAATAAGGTGAAGTATGAGGCCATGTTTCTTCCTTTTCCTTCCAGGTCATTTTCTTGACAAACAGCGGCTCAGAAGCCAATGACCTGGCCATGCTGATGGCCAGAGCACACACAAATAGCACAGACATCATTTCTTTCAGGTAACCACACCGGGAAATTCAACTTTATAACAACATTGACTTACCCTAATACTAATTGTATGTCTTTAAATTGTGGCATGGAAAGGAAGAGGAACACTGCCGAAGGCATTTTTCTAATTTTAGTCTTTAGACAGGATCAGTCAAATGAATTTTATGACTTGATAACCCCATCCAAATTGATCTGATCCAAGATAGGGTGTCCCTGACTGGGTCATGAAAGCTTGGAATCCTTATATGCCATAGAACCTCATGAAGAATTGAAGAGAAGTATTATCAAGGTTCTCCAGAGGAACACAATCAATGGATATTAGATATAGATGTAGATGTAGAGTAGATGTAGATACAGATGTTGATATTGATGTTGATGTAGATATTGATGCTGATGTTGATGTAGATATACACAGAGAGAGAGAGAGATTTATTATAAAGGAATTCAATCACATAATGATGGGCACTGGCAAATCTGAACTCCATCATGGGGCAGGCAACAAATGGGAAATTGTGATAAAGGTAATACTGAAGTCCTTCACCTGAATTCCACAGGGCAAACTGGCTGGCTGGAAATTCCAGCAAGAGCCAGTGCTGACATTGAGGCAAAATTCTTCTTTTAACCTCTGAAATCAGTTTTGGTGACTCACCACATTGCTGAAGGCAATCTCTTCTGTTGATTGTATATGCAGTCAACTGACAAATGATTTAAATCCCCTCACAGTAACAAGCAGGCTAATGTTTGACCAAACTACTGGACCAACAACAACCTAGCCAAGTTGACACATGAAATTAGCCAACACAAGAACACATGACAGGTTTACAACTTTTAAGCTGTGGTATTGGCTATAACATATGCCAAGCAGTGAATGACTGCACTATTCCCATAAAAGCTCATGGTTGTACTATAAGGCACAGGGCCAACTTTAATTTCTGCTAGGACAAAGTGCCATGTATTTATTTCACAGTGCCAACTGAGCCATTTTCCACCTTTTATTCCCTTAAACTTCAGAGGATGCATAATTTTGCTCCTTTAGGTGACTTTTGAGAATTGATAATTTAATAAATTAAGTATATACCTTGATAGCTAGTGTAGCATTTAAAATAAATAGAAAACTTAAAATTGTGTTCAGAGATGTCTCCTTTGGAAATTTTATATAGCACATTCTAAAGAAACTCTTAGAAGGTTCATGTAAACAACAAGCATGACTTGAAAATTGTTGAAGGAGAGCGGATATGCCTCAAGCAGTTGAGTGCCTGCTTTCCATATGGGAGGTCCCAGGTTTGGTTCCCAATGCCTCACCAAAAGCAAAAAACAAAAAAGCAAGCAAACAAACAAACAAAAAAAATAGCTCAGAGGAGCCGGTGTGGCTCAGTGGTTGAGCACTGGCTTCTTATATATGACATCCCAGGTTCAATCCCCAGCCTGGTACCTAAAAAAAAAATTGTTGGAGAGAAGAAATTATCCCATTTTTCTCCTTTCTGGACATAATTTCTGTCTAAATTCAAAAGAAGATTGATTTCATCCTCACTACAACACATTCAATACTGTACATTCTACATAAAATACACATGTAGTTATTACAGGTGTAAAGAAGCATTTGCTATCAAAGAAGTATGGCAATAAAAAATTGTGGTTGATGTTTTGTCTAAACAGACATTCCAAAATATGTGTGTCCAGATGAATATTGATGTATTTGAAGCAGTTATGAAGCTACCAGGGCTCAACACATGTTTGTGCCTCCTCTTTCAAGACAAATAAACATTTTTTTGAATAGTCCTAGCCCTAAATTCTCATCATGTAAGGGTTTTGATTTAAGAAATTATCAAAACTCATTTGAATCCAAGACTAGTGATTAGGATACTTTGTACTAAATATGACTATTTCAGGCTGTAAATCTTAAATGCCTAATAATGTGGTTTATAAGCCAATTGCAAGTTCCCAAAGATGTTGAGCAACGCTATATCACAGGAACAAATATTTGGCTTCCCAAGGTGGAAACTTTGAAAACTAATGTCCATTGAAACTATAATTTCTGGCATATTTGCTGAAAGATTAGTCCCATTACTTTAGAGGAATATGGTAGGGCAGTCCTAAGGTCCACTTCTTGGCCAGATGGTCTCCAAAAAAATCCTTTCAGCCTTTTGAATCTATAACACCTGTAAAAAAGATTAGTAGTAAATTCACCCAACATAGGCTTAGAAAATTTCTTTAAAATCATTGGAGTTGAATATTAGTACATTCTATTTCCTCTCCACTGTCTTCATGCCCCTTTTGTCCTCCTCAGTGTTACATATCTAGCAAGAGACATGAACTTAACCCCTACCCCCATTGTTTCCTCTCTGCAGGGGAGCATACCATGGGTGCAGTCCATACACTCTGGGCTTGACAAATGTAGCGTCCTACAAGACGAAACTCCCCACTGGACTCAGCTGCAAAGCAGTGAGTTTTGGGTTTTTGTGTCTCGTTTCTCTAATGGCTGCTGGGTGTGCAGAATAATTGTAAGATTTTCCTGGTAGCAGAACTGGAAATTAATAGAAAGCCTGACATCAGTGAAGGGCTTGATTGGACTTAATTGAATTGGAGGCCATTTGAGGGACGCATTTCTTAGAAAAGCCTTGGATTTTTCTTTAACTTGTTTTACTTTTAAATAAAATCGAGTAAATTGGAAATAAATGCATTGAAATGAGTTCTTAAAAACTTGAATGCACAAAATTTCTGTGGAATCATTATTGTACTCACCTTCTGTTCTGACTTGGTGTACCCCCCTTTTCAGCATCCAAGTCAGATACCTAATCACACTTACTCTTCCAGCTGTCCCTACCCACCAAACCCTTGAGCAAGTAATTTCTAAGCTAACACTGAAATCTGTTTCCTTTGTGAGGTGCCCACATATCTGATTTCTAAGAGAAAAAAAAAAAAGTATCCCTTTAAAGCAGAATATTAGGTCTTCTTCTTAATTGGGGGGGAGGGGACTGGTGGGTGAGGAAGGAATCTCCATATCAAATTAAGAAGGCCTCTTGCCTTGCTCAATACCATATGCTCCCCCAAATTGGCTGTCCTGTGCTCCTGTTTTGCCAAACTCCTTCTTTTGTCATTTGCAGACAATGTGCCCAGATGTTTTCCGCGGCCCTTGGGGAGGAAGCCACTGTCGAGATTCTCCAGTGCAAACAGTTAGGAAATGCAGCTGTGCACCAGGTCCAAATGGGCAGGGAGGGAGGGACCCAATGGACAGTCAGGAGGGGTAAAGAATTCGGAGAAAGGCAGAAGCATTCCTGAATGAACAATTACCTTTGAAAAAATGGGACAAAGGAAAAAGAAGTCAAAGCAAACAAGACTAGAAATAAGCACCTCGTAAGAACATCTCTCCTGCCTCCTACCACTTTACCATCAGTGCATCTGCTTGGCTGTGGAGGAAAAGTGGGACTATTGGAGCTATGCTACCAGAACTGAGCTCAAGAACAGACTATCGCCTGGTACTTAACGAAGGGGAAGTCTTTAATATTGTGGCTTATTAGCAATCGCTCTGGTATGAATTTGAATAAAAAAGAAGGTTTGTGGAATTATTTACCAATTCACAATGGAACAAGAGGAGGGAAAAGAAGTAATTACTGGGGGAAGCAGACTTGGCCCAGTGGTTAGGGCGTCCGTCTACCACATGGGAGGTCTGCGTCAAACCCCGGGCCTCCTTGACCCGTGTGGAGCTGGCCCATATGCAGTGCTGATGTGCTCAAAGAGTGTCATGCCATGCAGGGGTTCCCCCGCGTAGGGGACCCCCATGTGCAAGGAGTGTGCCCCGTAAAAGAAAGCCGCCCAGCAGGAAAGAAAGTACAGCCTGCCCAGGAATGGCACCGCACACACGGAGAGCTGACACAACAAGATGACGCAACGAAAAGAAACACAGATTCCTATGCCGCTGACAACAACAGAAGTAGACAAAGAAGAACATGCAGCAAATAGATGCAGAGAACAGATAACTGGGGCAGAAGGTGGGAAGGAGAGAGAAATAAATAAAATAAATAAATCTTTTAAAAAGAAAAAAGAAGTGACTACTTTCAGGAATCTAAAAACTCCAATCCAGAAGTTCTTCAGGGACCCAGAGTGCCAGCCAAAGTCAGAGCATCTGTCAAAACATGAGGCCTATCCTGAAGGCTACTGACATCTCTTGCAAATGTTCTAAAGGTATTCTCACAAGGAAAACTTCTATTATGAATTGCATTTTAACTGCATTCTTTACATATGCTAGAAATGAGGGAGAGGAGGTATAGAAGTAACATTGGTGTTTTTGCTAATCAAATCCTGCCTTGTATTTGTTATTTGTTCTTATAGTACAGACCTTTTGACTAGCTCATCTCAAGAAGTTCTGAAGGAAAGAACTAAATGCTCCAACCCAAACATCTTTAATGGAATAGTATGGGTCACCAGGTAGAGAAGAAGAATGTGAAATGGAAGGCTTTAAAAGCAACTTTAAAAGGAAGGGAATTCACAGTCGTCCTAAAAGTTGAATGGGATCATGGCGAACTAGAGGTAGGAAGATGAAAGAATGATCACTGGAGTAAAATAATAAGTCACAGTCACAGAGTTCAAAGCCAAAAGAGAGTTTAAAACGATAATTCACCCTGTTCATTTTAAAGATGAGGAAACCAAGGCCACACCAAGGGGTCAGAGGAGCCAGGATTTGATCCCAGGTCTTCTGACTGCAAAGCCAGTGCTCCCGACACTTACTGATCACCCTCATTCACACAGATGTGCCATCAGGATGAACCGGGCTGAAAAACAACCCCTTCTGTGGGATGGGCAGGAGGAGGCACTTGAAGTCAAGTGATCTGGGTTTACTCTTAGGCCTGCCTTTGACCAGCCGTGAGCAGAAGCACCACCTTTAGATTCAGTTTTCTCTTTTCTACAATGGAGATAGTTATGCCTGCAGGTATGGCAGATGATAGAAATGCCAAGACAAATCATAACTGTGTACCATATCTGATGGCATCAAGGACTAAAATCAGGGGGGTGCAACTTGCAGACCTTCGTCTGACTGCAAACCCACTGGCACAGAATCTAGTACACAGGAGCACCTCAGAAATGGTCATTTCCCTCCCTCCCTACTCTGTGCACCCCCTTGGCTTCTCCTGTACCTTGAGCCAACTTAAAAATGACAGGACGCCATGGTCATCCCTCTGGTGGCATTTGGAGACTAAATCACTGGGAAAGGCAGACATTGGTGCTTTTCTGGACTATTTTCTTTTGCAGATGTGAAGTCATCTGTTTCTGAACTCCTTTCTTTAGGAGATAAGACAGATCTTTTCTCTTTAAACAGAATCAGAATATAATGCCTCTGTTGCTTGTAGGGCCCCAGGAATGTTTTTATTGTAAAACAGATCACACTCATCTATGTTTTCAAACGCGTCTCAACATGGAAAGGACTTTGAGGGCGGATGGCTCCAGTTGTCAGCTCCTCTTAGGATTGGTTCACTGGGTGCATTCAGGTGCCAAACCTTGAAGGTTTTCTTTTCACCTCAGAATTTTGTCATCACTCCCAGCATAGGCCAGGGTTCCATTCTGTGGGCCAAATATGGATGTTTATGTGGTAGGCTTCATTATCTTCTCCCCATACCTCCACCCCCAGCCCCTAGGATCTTTTGTTTCAGTAGATCACTCCAGGACCTGAAGTTTGGATCTAATTCATGATGAAATTTACATCCCATCAACCACTGCCCCCACAATGTTCCAACCCTGGAATCGATCACGTCCTCTTCTTCTCCTTTTGAAAGGACAAGTTTCCTTTTCCTTGAAAATTGTTGTTCTTTCTTGGCTCTTTGCTCTGATTAACTCTTTCTGTTTCACCAGCTAAAATAAAAACTCTTCTATCTCCATTCTGTGCTTGGATAGCACCCAGTCAAGCCTCCACTTTCCACACTCTCGATGTTGTCATGGTGACAGCAAAACACTAAATGCCAAATTTCTCTCTAGAGGTGGCCTGACCTGCAGTTACAGCAGTGAGCCAATGAAGTAAATGTGAAGTGATAAGAAAACTAACTACAGTAGGAGACACTCTCACCACTGAACTTGTGGGCAGAGGGGAGAAAATCATGAGAGGTCTAGCAACAAATCCTCTTGGTTTGGTTTGTCCAAATTCAAGCCACTGGTGTTGATCTTGCTCCACCCTTCAAATAATAATGGGTTGGCTAAATTTCTAAATTGTGCCTTTTGAACATATGTCTGATCCTTCCTTTAGAGGCTTCTTAGGCCTCTTTCTCTTCCTATCCTAATAAAAATAGAAAATTTCAATCTCTAGAGGCAAAGACTTACTTGTTTACTAAATCCTGCCCATCAAAACAACAAAAGCAATGCTAACGTGTATTTTCTAGGTTTGCTATCCTTGTCATTACTTCCTGAAACCCTCCAATCCCCAATGTACAACAAGCAAAAGATATCAGGTACCTCTGCCAAGCAAGAGTCCCCAAATATCACATGAAGCCAATAAAGGATGCTTTGGGCCAGGTAGTGTTTTTCTCATTTTTCAGTGAAGGGCAGGAGTATAAAATATATTTTTGCTTCAGTTTCAACGAGCGTTGCTGAAGGCTTCTGTTCCTTAACTCTAGCCTTCAGGAGACAGGGCTCCATTCATGTTGCTAAGTAGGTGTTAGGATGGCAGGGGTGATTTTCACCTCCCAGACTGGTTTCACTGTCACCGAGGCCAGGGCCTCCCATCACATTGGCCTCCTGCTGCTGCATTCCCTGTACTGTGCATGGCCATGGTTTAAGTGTAGACAATCTGAGAATATGTGGTACTGTTTTGAACCAAATTAAAGGTGTGGATGAACACTCTATGGATTCAGTTTCTTATCGATGCAATTAATAGGAGACCTTGACATTCCAGAATAGGATTCCTCTGCCTTGTCTTTCCTGCTTCTTTGCTGGTTGCTACTCTTCACGATGCCATGCAGAGGGAAGGCTTCTGGAGCTTCAGTAATCCTCCCAGTAATATTCCCCCTTTTCTCCCATCCTCTCCTACCTACAGGATTTCATGCCTGTCTGTCTGTGTGGTAAAGCTCAAAACTATTGACGCATCCATCACCATGGACAGGAGTGTTTCTAGCATCTTTAGCAGAGTGTTTCTAGCATCTTTAAGCAACATGGTTATTACTGCTTAAACATTTAACTGGTGTGGACAACTGGCACTGGTAATATGGCAGGTTGGGTAATCTCCCGCTGAAAACAACTAAAAATCTTGGCTAAAACATGGAAAAACATCCTCTTTAAAGTATCATCACAAAAAAGTAAGGATTCTCAGGACCTCAGAAAAGTCAGCAGAGTACTTTTACCTGCTTTTGACCCAGAGGCATTTGCCAAACTTGGTGACATTGAGCTTTTTTCCTATGGATTTATGAAGTGCTGGGAATGGATGACAAAGTCCAAGACCCAACCAAAGGAGGGGATCTAATAGCTGGATCCCCAAAGAGACCACACTTCTTCCATGGGTCGACTGGAAATAAACCCATCACCCACCAAAGGGTCTGCAAGGATTCTGGTGCTGAATGGAAGTGGGAGGAGATGGTTTTGCAGGTGTGGGGTGGGGTGAGGCGGGATGTCATTACCGAAAATTGGAACTGCAGGCAGCCATCATGGCACTTTCTGGTATTCTGAGCTCTTTCTACCTCAAGCTGGTCATTTAGAGGAATCTTAGAATGTGTGAAGATGGCAAATGCAAATATTCTCTGGAGGAACCTATCTCATTCTAGGCCTTAAAGAATTCTCACAAATGAAATTCCAAGGAAAATAAACAGACTGTAGTCAAAAATAACCTTCATGCAAGGAAAGAAAACCCCACGATCAAAAACAGATCCATAAGGATTTCAAATAATGATATAATCAGACAAACTGTAAAATTAATGTGTTTAACATAGTTAATGAAAATCAAATATAAACTTGAAAATTCGTGCTGAGGATAAGGAACTATGAAGAATGACAAAAAAAGGTTTGAAAAAGAATATATCTTCCAGTAATAAAAAAATTTAAAAAGCAATAATTGAAATATGAAACCCAGTGGGTGGTTTTATCAGCAGGTTAGATCCAACCAAAGAGAAAATTAATGATCATTTGAATACAAACACTTTACTCTCTTTTCAGATAAGGAAGATCTTTAAGTAAATTCCTCAATATCGCATATCAGCCCAAATTTCTACCATTTATTTCCTTCTTCATTGATTAAACATTTATTGAACTCCTACAATATAACACCATGCAATTTGTTTGGCATTAGAGGTTAACAGAATGAACAAGAAATAGGTCCTGCCCACGAAAAGTTCACAATTTAAAGTGAAGAAAGACCTGTAAACAACAAACATAGTACGCTGTGCCAAGCACTGCAATGAATGAAAACAAGATGGCACTAGTGCATTCTTCTTTAGGATGAATTCTAACTGTCTAAAAGCATATTAATTCTAAAAACTGAGATGCTTTGTAGTTTTAAAATTACATATCAGGTAAGTGGTGATAAAAGGTAAATAAATACAGTTATTTTTTAAAAATATTAAATCCATACTCCAAGTACATTTAGGTTAAACCTGTCCAGTTAAGAGTATGGGCCTCTTTAGGCAACAGCTCCTTATACCAGACTCAGTGATTCCTTTTGGGGTGTTTATTCCAAAGATAGAAACAATTGAAATGGTTTTCTTATGCCTTTATGGCCTTCCTAATCTCCCTCCTTGAGCCAAAGTACAAGTCATTCTGACAGAATGTTCCTTCCTCAGAAATCCATGTCCTCACATCAAGATTAACTGTGTTCTAGGGGTCTCTAATCAATTTGTTCCCCTGTTTTCTATTCTCTTTACTATGTTTTTCCCCATTCTCTTGGCTGTCATTCTTACCTCTTCAAAAGCTGTTTTTGTGTGTGTATGTTTTCCAGACTCCTGCCAGGCTAAAGACCAGTATGTGGAACAGTTTAAAGATACTCTGAACACTACTGTGGCCAAGTCAATTGCTGGATTCTTTGCAGAACCAATTCAAGTGGGTATATTAACAGTAGACCTTAATTGAGCTAAGTTTAAATTATCTACAAGTTTTAACTCATATATTTTAGGAAATTCCAACATTAAGTGTCCATTACTGCATCCCTTTCCAAATTCAATTCTTTCTCTTCCTCCCCTTGAAAAAGAAAGCCACTGATTTTCAGTTTACCTTTTTAAAAAGTCACGTCTTCTATTCCCAGACTATTGATTTTCTAAAATTCTAAGGAAAAGGAAACCCCAACAATTTTCAGTTGGGTAACATGCAAACTTTCTGGAGAGCCTTGCTTTAATCTTACCAAATCCCCTTATTCTGCTTTTTCTAACTTCACGGGGAAAAAAGTACATGTGTCCTTTTTCCAGAAGGCATGTGTGTCACTTTCCTAGGGCTGCCATATGAATTATCACAAACTGGGTGACTTAAGACAACAGAAACATATTCTCTCACAGTTCTGGGGGCCGGAAGCCTAAAATCCAGGTGCCGGCAGGGCCCTGCTCACTCCCAAGCCTGCAGGAAAGAATCCTTCCATGCCCTTTCCTAGCCTCTGGTGGTGGTCAGCAATCCTTGGCTTATGACTGCATCGCTCCAAACTCTGCCTTCCTCATCACATGTATTCTTCCCTCCTTGTGTGTCTGTGTCTTCACATAACCTTCTTATAAGGACGCCAGACATTGGATTTAATCCAGTGTGATCTCAGCTTAACTACTTACATCTGCCAAGACTCTTTTTCCAAATAAGGTCCCATCTGAAGTTCTGGATAAGCATGAATTTGGGGGGACACTATTCAATCCAGTACAGCTCACTGTAAGAGTCATGGCCCCTCTTTTCAACCACATGTGAAACAGTTGTACAGATTGTTTTTAAAGTTGCCATTATTACTAATGATAATGACGATTAGAGCCTATCTATCGTTTTTCTCCAAGACTTTTTAAATTTTTCAAAGGGCTTATGCTGTTGTCTTAGGTCTTCTCGGTTTGCTCTTTTGCAGGGTGTGAATGGAGTTGTTCAGTACCCGAAGGGGTTTCTAAAGGAAGCCTTCGAGCTGGTGCGAGAGAGGGGAGGAGTGTGCATTGCAGATGAAGTAAGTGGCAACATGATAGGTGCAGAAGGCTGCCGTGGGGGCAAAAGGGGCACAGAGAGAAACCTCCTTAAACTCTCCTCTGTATCCCAGGCAGAAAGCAACTAGTGTGTGAATTCCAAGGTGTGACTTTAAACTAACGCAGCTTTTGCCAGTTAGCCAGTTGGTTTAACAAGTACAATAGATAAAAACGTGAAAGTGACTGCTTTTAGGCAGAATATGCACATTCAGTTACCCTAAAGCCCCACCCTTACTCATTGCAGTAGACCCAGCCCACTTCTCCCACTGATGTTATGCCCTTCAGCCACCACTACTCCCAAGACATTTGTGTTTGTAAACCTTGGAATGGTCCATCTCTGTCCTACTCGGAAATTCTGTGAAACTGATATTTCCCAGGTGATCACACATGGTTTGTCGTCTACCCAATTTCATGTTTTGTCCAAGCAATCTGATTTTTCATTGTTTCTACCACTTACGTATAGTATTTTGATAGGTGGAGTAAAGAAGGAAGGCACTCAGGCAAACTGGGTGGATCTTCCATGCCCTCTTCTTATGTTACCTCTTTCTGGTAGACTAATCAGCTTGTCCAGAGGTCCATGACTAGGAAGTGGGAGGCCCAGCATTGGAGCCTGGTCTGCCTGACTCCCACGTCTAGGTCCTTCTGCTACCTTGGCTACCATCCTCTAAGTTCTAAGCCTAACATCTGCCTTTGCAGCACACCTGGGAAAGAGGAGGGAAATGAGAAGGAAGCCTGAGCAGGAAGCTTGCTCCTTTAAAGGCTTTTCAGGCTCAGCTTCAGATGTCCACACCCCTTTGCCAACCTGTAATGTGTGTGTGTGGAGAGACAGTGAGGAGCCAGAATGAACAGAGAGCCAAAAGGAGATCAGTGAACCTTCACCAACAGGGCTCTGGCAGAAATTTGCATGGAGGTATTTGTGTCTGCCTGATTGCTATTTCAATCAGGCGTGTGAGCCATTCCTTCGTTCATTTTACAAACATGTTCACTAAGCATCACTAGCCACTAAGAGTGCCTTCGTATCAGGCACTCTGCTAGCAGACATGTTCATCATACTTTGGTGGTAATAGCTTGAAAGGTTCTGATGGCAGCATGCCCAAGGTGCTTTGAGTGGGAGCCTCACTGGGGCTCAGGAAAAGCTTCCTACACCAGGTGATGCTGAAGGGTGTTTCCAAGGACAAGGAGTACTGAGATGAAAAAGCAGGGAGAGGGTCATTGAGGCAGAGGGGACGCGTGCCCAAAATCACAACGCTGAGGTCAACTCTCAGTCCAAATAACCAGAATTTCTAGATAAGAGGAGTTCAATCCAGTATTCAGCCGCTCAGCTGGCTCCTCGCCATGACACAAGTTTCCGGAAGAAAAGGGGATCTCAGGGAAGAGGATGGCCAATCTATCCGGGCGAGGAGGCACTGCCCCAGTCCCATGGTAACTTCTGCTTCATGCAGCCTGGGGCAGATCCAGCTTCTCTCCTCTTCTCTGGCTGCCTTACACACCAGAGGTCTTATCACACATACCCTCCCCATCTCCAACAGCTCTGAGGCATATTATTATTAGTACTCTTATTTAACAGATGAATTAGAGGTTTAGAGGAACTAAGCAACATAGCCAGAATTGCACTAATTTAGTAAATGGCAGAGGTGCCTAAAATCCCAGGCACAGACCAAGCATTTTCTCCATCATAGTACAATGATGGTGATGATGACAATGATGGGGGGGGGGGGGGCGGTGCGGGGGGAGAGGAAGAGGAGGAAAGGGAAGAGATCAGAGAATCCGAAAAAACAGCATCTCTTGAAAAGTTTCCAGTGGTTTCAAATTTGTTTCCATCAGGTACAGACAGGATTTGGAAGGATGGGTTCTCACTTCTGGGGCTTCCAAACCCATGATGTCCTGCCTGACATTGTCACCATGGCTAAAGGGATTGGGAACGGCTTTCCCATGGCAGCAGTTGTGACGACTCCAGGTGGGACTTTTGGGTAATCTGGTTTCTTCTGGGCCTCCTGCCTTGGTGATGGTATAAACACATGTATTTAAACTTGTGTGGATTGGAAACAGTGATGGCAACTATGCAGGGCATTTCTAAAAAAATGAAAGAGAAATAGTCTATTCTTTATATTCTTCTCCCACCTCCACAATGAAATACAGGAATCTACCACACTGAGGAAGTATAAGAAAAAGTGCTACAAAAACAAAGCAAAATCAACCTTGAACCTTCCATTCAAATCTTATTCTTGAAGGAGACTTTTAGTTGGTCCTGTCACATCAATAAGCTATAGACTTAAGGTCTAGAATGACAGTTTACTCTGTTGATGTCTTACCAATAAAATACCCAAATGCAATTCTATGCAATTAGCCAGAACATTCTACAGCATTAGAATTAATGGCATTTTCCATTTTAGTGAGGTTTTCCAAAAGATCATTTTTAAGAGCCATTTATTGTTGAAAATCTTAAAATGATTTCATCCATTTTCCCAGCCAACACTAAGCACATTAAAGAGGCACTACAACATAATCTATGCTGTGTAGCAATCCTCCAAAATGTACTCATCAAATGCAATGCATGTACCACACTAATGAAAGAAGTTGATGTGGGAGGAATGGAGGGAATGGGGAGTGAGATATATGAGAATGTCTTATATTTTTTACTGTAACATTTTGTGTGGTTTATGTATCGTTAAAAAGAAAAAAAAAAAGAGGTACTACAGGATAATAAGTGCCTTGTGCTATCTTGGTATAAAAGGTACCTTTTGTAATGGTACACAAATGTGTATGTAGAAGATGAAGTACAATGTATTGAATATACACTGGCTCTGGAACAACCTGGAAATTATGTTAGTAAATCCTTGACCTGTGGTTGTTTTCTTGATATTTCCTTCTTAACCCTAACAGTGGAACACAGGAAAAGAGGTTTAGCTGGAAGATTCCATGTAAGTTCCCATAAGTCATGTTTTAAGGTATTTTTACTTCACACAACATATTAATGATTTTGATATCAAACTTTTCATCAAGTAAATAGTCTGTTTTTCCTTATCCACTCTTAGGTGGATAAAGAATAAATTGGAAACAATGTCATTTATAACGTGAAATTAAATATAATCCAAATTGTCTGATAGGAGATTGTGCATCATAATGTGTTATTATTTATCTACCTTTGAGTTTTTTCCCTCTAGAGATTGCCAAGTCTTTGGCGAAACACCTATTTCACTTCAACACCTTTGGAGGAGGCCCCCTGGCCTGCGCCATCGGATCAGCCGTGCTTGGGGTATGTTCCAGCAGCTATGTTGCCATCACATGCTCTTGTTGCACCAATGACTGCTTCAAACATACACACATTATCAGAATTCTATCACAGTACATCACTAAGGTAAAAAGTGAATTTCTAGCTTATGAGTTTAACTCGATTTCCAGTTATTATTCTGCATCCCTCCCCCTATCCACCCTTCTGTTTTAAGATCTAGCTTGGATGCAGGAAGTATTGGATAGGAAATAATGTACAATTAACCTCACATGTCTGGGGAAAATATAAACATGTCCCTAGTCAGCTGGTGGCACTGAAATGTACCTGTTATCTGGGTGCTGTGCCATGGACAGTTACCACCTGCTAAAATTGTTTTCACTTTAATTTTGGCCCTGTCTCATGTACCTTTCCAATGAGGTGATTGAGCTGTTATGAAAAACTCTTCAGCCATACCCTGTTAATTTAGCCTGATGTCTCATTTTTCAAATGGCCTTGCTAATACATATGATAGAATTTGCTTAAAGAGGTACAACATATATCTGGAAGGATGCACAATAAATTAATAATAGTGCTGTTTACAGGGAGGGGAACTTGGAGTCTGGGGCACCAGGGATCAGCGAGCATCATTTTACTACATGATTAACCTACTCAACATATTATATGTAAAGGTATTTTAAATAAATAAATAAATAAAAGCTGCCCTCAATAAGTAAATAGTTATCTCCAAATACAACTAAATGACAGGATGAGAAAGTGTGGGTAGACGTGTGTCATTTATTTCATTTTGTAGGCATGGCCAACTTGTTTATTAGGTGTTCGTGTCACCAGAACCAATTTAGAAGGTAGAGAAGGCTTAGGCGAACAAACAGCTCTTCAGCACATCAAAGTTGGCGTGCAATTATTGTCAGCTCAATGTAAAGTGTATTTCACAGATCTTGTCAAGAATCATAGGTCTCTGCTGTGAGGGGAGCTGTCATCAGTTGCCCTGGTTCTAGCTCAGCTCAGCTGAGGTGTTCAAAGCCCTGCATGGCAGCATGTGGGCTCTAAGAGCCTGTGTCTGGCTGAGCGCTGCATCCAGCTGAGGGCTGCTAGGCAAAGAAAAACAAGCTTCTAAGCAAGCAAGGGCCCATGCCATGTCTTCCCTCAGAGCAGGCTCTACTACCCCCACATGCAAGGAAAATCAGGGCCGGAATGTTTGTCTTCTTCACCACTGTAGCCCAGGTCGTGGCAAAACCTTGTAACACCGAACCTCGGAAATCCAAATTCTGTATTACTGACTGCAAAGACATGTCCTTTCTTCTTTCCTAGCTTCTTACTCACCCAAGGAGGTGAGAGGGATGAGAGAAAACATGCATTCCTGCTGGAAAATTTGTTTCTCTTCACAGCAAATCATTCTGTAGCCCTAATGTGGCCGCTGTAGACTCTGCCTTGGGTTCCATTTTTCTGGTACTGCAAAGAGGGTCCAGGCTTCTCAGTCAATTTTAGAAAATGTTTTTTCATGTAAAATTATTTGAGGCTCTCTCAACAGGTGATTAAAGAAAACTGTCTACAGGAAAACAGTCAAGAAGTTGGTACCTATATGTTACTGAAGCTTGCCAAGCTGCGAGATGAATTTGAAATCGTGGGAGACGTCCGAGGCAAAGGCCTCATGATAGGAATAGAAATGGTGAAGGATAAGGTGGGTTCTGTCCTGCTGCTCTGTGTTGCTGTTTTGGCGTAGTAGGAATTAAAGAAGGAAGCATCAGCTGAAAGCTCGGGGAGAGAGCATATGAGGACAGCCAGATTCATCAAAGCCCAGTAGAGACTGGTAGAGAGTGTTGAGTATAAACAAAATGCTAGCAGATGGTCAAGGATTCTAAAGGGAGGGTATTTGGAAAGGGAATTAATTGTGTCAGACTGGATCAAGATCATTGGCTATGAAGTACTGAATATTTGGAATTGGAAATATGGAGAAGGGGGAAATTATTTGGAGAGGGACAAGTGATCCAGAGAGTTAATGCAAGTACGGGAGAAGGGCTAGAAACAGGTTGTGGTACTGGGTTGAGTGGGGTTTTAATGACATACTGTGTTTTGTGTTTCTTTGTTTGTGAATGGGTTTTGGTCTCCCAAGTAACCAGGGAGGAATCTTTCTGATATTCTCTGATGTTCCGTAAAATACAACATGACAACAATCGAGCCTAGCATTTTCCCCAAAACCAGTTATTCATCCCTTGGTCACTGTTTTTGCCTTTCACTCTCCACGGTTCTCCCAGTTACCCCGCCTCAAAACCACAAAATAAGCTATAACTCCTTCGCCTGCCCTTATTTCTAACAACAAACCTCATTAATAATTTCCTTACTGTGTTGCTCAAATCCTTCCTTTTGTCCCTTTGTTTCTATAGCTGCCCCTACAGCCCATGCAGGTAGGAAATTGTCACTTTCTTCCACAAAAAAACAAAGTCTAGATCCTAAGGAGAGCAATAGTATGAGAATCTCAACATGGCAGCTGTAGCCAGACCAAACATGCAGTCCTAATTCTTGTCCACAGAGCTCCAGCTTCCCCCTGAGTGATCTCTTGCTGTTTGCTCTGGCCACATCGCCCTAGCTTGGCAGGGTTCATACCAGACCATGGGCCTAAGACTCTCCCATTAATTCCACCTAGCAGAGCCAGTACAAAGCTGGAATGCTTAAAGACGCTTTTCAAACTAAAAGAAGACAACAGGGGAAAAAAAAGTAATAGGAGACAAGGCCCTCTGGGTCACAAGCCATAACCTACTTATCTTCACCTTTGGGCCCAGTACAAGGGTTGTTTTGGGGCCTTGGAAGAACCCATCCTATGCCCCACTCCAGGAGCTCCCTCAAAGATACCTAGACTCCTCAGGTGTAGACTCCAGAGAGGAAAGCCCAACAAGAGAGGAGGGGGTGCTCCCTCTCCACTCTTCTAAACCCAACTTTGGGCACTCAAAGATAAATGAACAAGCTGTTCATCAGCACTTTATTTATAATAGTACAACACTGGAATCTTCCCAAATGGCCCTTGACAGAGAACAAATAACTTATGGCACACCCTTACTGCAATGATATAGACTTGACATGGAAAGATATATAAAGTATATTGTAAAAAATAAAGCAGCTTATAAAATAGTATCTCTAAAATGAGCTCTTTTTGCCCTAGTTCTGCCCTTTGTTAGTTATAAGCACAGGCTCTGAGGCCAGACTGAAATCCCAGCTCCTCCATTCCCTAGTTCTACTCATTGTCCCCTCAGATGCCATTCTCTCTCCTTCATCAGATGTCCCTCAAGCTTCTCCTCAAGCATGGAATGTAGTCCTCTCCTCTCCATCTCTACCTGTGGAAATCCTAGCGCTTTTCAAGAGCTAACTCTTCTTCACCCCTCCTCCTTAAAGCTTGTCTTTGCTACTGCCCCATACGTAGATTCCAACCCTCTGAGAATTCCTCTAGCATTTACTGTCTAAGGAGCTCCTGTGAAATAACCTTTTGCACCACGTATTCTGGTTTTCAGGTACAAAGATCTTATTTTCCTGAATGTGCTGTGTGCTTTGGAGGCCGGGAAACACGGAAATGGTAAAGGCCTTATAGGTGCTGGTTGGTTATTTCCGGCCCCGAAACACTTCTGACCACATTCCTGTGGTAATAACAGCTATAATGCGGTCCAGACAAATCCAAGGGATGGGTGCTCTCAGACACTACTGGAGTGGTTGTCATTTGGTATGGCCCTTTTGGGTAGCAATTTGGCTGTTATCTAGCAAAATTTAAATTATCTTTACATTTCAACCTAGCAATTCCAATTCTTGAAATATATTCTAAAATTTTCACAAAAGTATGTAAAATTATATAATAATCATGAAAAATTGGATGCAACCTAAATTCCCAGCAAAAAGAGATTGAACAAATTACATTACTTACAAACAGTGAAATCCTAGGGGACCTTTGAGAAAACAATGCAAATACACAGTCATGGAAAAATGCTCAAAATATATTGTAAAATTTTAAAAACAAGCTGCAGAATATTATAATGTGATTCATTTTTTTAAAGTTAAATATGCATATAGATGTATTCATATATATTTTTTAAAAACCAGAAGTGGGTTTAAGGGAAAAGAAGCTTTCAGTTTTTAGTTGCTGTACTTTTGTACTGTTTGAAGTCTTAAAAAAAATTTTTTTTTAAACAAGAGAGATAAACCTAGGTCTACATTGCACACCAAAGCAGGTTTTTAATTACTAACATACCCACTTCATTATCAAGCAATTGGGACCCAGGTTTAAGCAAAAGGGCCTGAACAGGCTGCCCTGTGGCTTTGCTAGAGTTTCCCACCCTACTTTTTTCTGAGGAATGCATACAAAATGTTCCATTAGTCACGGCATTTGAGCCTCAGTATGATTAAACAGGCAAGATTGGGGGTGGGAGGGGGCAGGGGGGAAACCCAGACCAATGTCAGGATGAGGCCAAACAAACTCCACCTACACCTATTCAGATCCTTCTGTTGGGCAAGCACCAGCCCAGCCTTTCCTCAGGAAACTTTCCAGATGGTGCTGGCCCCCTCTGACCTGTCTCCCCTGCAATCATATTTGACTTCTATCCTTTCCTCCCGTTTAGGCCTAAATTATTTTGTCATATTTTCATCTTCCCTCTCTAATAGAGAAAAATCTCAGGGGCAAGCAAGCACACAAGGTGACATTTTGAGGTCCAATGTGGCCTTTCCCCCACCCCATTATCCAGGAGTCTGAAAGCTCAAACTTTTTTTTTTTGGTCTTTATCTTAAAACTTTAAGACAGACAAAACAATGCAAACATCTCAGGGAGAGCCAGCCTTATTCTGATCTCAGACACTGACACTTGACACTGAATGGAAAAGGTTACTATTGCGGGGGGCGGGGGAGATCTATAGTAAATCCTAGAAGAAGGGTGGGAAGCCCTGAGGAGCACTGGAGAGAGCCTTCCTCTGCCTCTCACAGATGGCTGAGCTGACCCTCCAGCAAGGACCATGCCTGATGTATCTGAAACCAGAGAGCCTGCCCCAGTGCTGGGCCTACCGCGGGGGCTTTTTGCAGCTGTGCTAAGGGGAGCGGTCGCCAGACCCAGCACTCAGCCCTCAGAAGACAACTAGACAGGGAAACCTAATGTAAATCATGGGCTATAGTCAACCGAATAGTTAAAATAGCGTTTCATCAATTGTAACAAAGCCACCGTGCGATTGCAAAGAATTGCTAATAAGGAAAACTATGGATGTGGATGTGACACGTGATTTTTCTGTAAAACTACAACTTTTCTAATTTAAAAAAAAAAAAAGGATTAGAGCAGGTTTTTATGCCAGTCATCTAATGAGCATTTTCAACATAATAGTCCAATTTGGTAGATCTAGCCTGACGCCTAAATATCGGTAGATTGTAAAGTCTTCCAGGTAATGCAGACGGAGAGTCAGACTTGAAGTGACTGAGGTAGAAGAAGGTGTCAGTACTCACAGGCTGGGAACCCAGGGGACACACAGGGCCCCAGCCCGAAGTCACCACAGGCATACCAGCCTGTCTGAACAGGCTAGTAGGGGACGAAACGTCAGATGCCTAGATCCCCGGGCTCCTGAAGTGCTTAGCTTTCTTAACCCTGGAGATTAAGTTTTGGGGGAGAAGGAGCAAATTCCACAAGCAGGGGAGTTGAGGACACACTGGACCCACCCCCAGCTGCCCAGGTTGTGCTGTGGCCCAGAGGAAGCCTGGCCTGCCCATGCTGTTGTGCAACTACTGAGCCTTTTCCTGGACTTCGCAATGAGCTTTCCACATGGCCGTATCAACGTGAAGAGCTGAGGAGACTTTCCACAAAAACAAAGCAGACTCCTAATTCAAAACTCCTAGAGTAAACACTCACAGAGCCAAGATTCAATGGCTATCTGCACTGAACTTCATTTTTTCTTTGGAAATTTAGGATGGATTAGGATAAAAACAAATATTTTTCATAATACTCCCCCAAAAAATCTGGCCCAGCGATTAACAGTTTTATTCAATTACAGAAAAAGAAGAAAGGGGAAAGAAGAAAGGCACTGGTTGCCTGAGTTGCTTTTTCTTTTTCTCTGGGAAATTATGCCTCAACCGACCATTCAAATGCCAAATACAATTGTTCTTAAATTTTATTTACAGACGAGCCGCCAGCCTCTTCCTCTTGAAGAAATAAATCAAATCCATGAGGACTGCAAGGACATGGGGCTCCTAATTGGCAGAGGAGGCATTTTTTATCAGGTAAGGGGAAGCCTGGTTTTTTCCTGTCCTTTTAGATGAGCATCTCTCTGATTTCCCGATGCTGGGACCAGTTGTGTTTGTGCATCCTCCAGGAAATAATGCTCAGGTGGTATGAAAAGAAAAGGGCAGTGATGCCTTCAGGCCACTAGGGGGAGCTGTGTCAAAATGGTTGGGTTTTCTTTGCTTGAGGAGACTAGGTATAGAGGACAAACTACCCAGACAAACCAGAGGATTTACAGTACAGGCCATTTAAAAAAGGTTACAATAGTCATGCAACAAATAATTTATTTCAGGTATGAAGTAATTCTAGCCACTGTTAGTGCCAATCTAGCAGAGCCCTGGGCTCTGACTTGATGAAACCTGACACCTGTCTTATCATGGCTGCTGTGGCTGAGAGCGACCAAACAGCCCTGGACCAAAAAGCCCTGGACCAAACAGCCCTGGCAGGCCCAGCTGACCCCTGCAGGAGGGGTGGGATCCACCTGGGCGGGATCCTAATGCAGAACTCCACGTCAGCCACTCCCACTGTCTTCACCCTGGGGCTGGGAGATTCCAGAGACCTTCCTCATCCCTTACCTGGGGAAGCCCAGTACAGATTCTTTGTTAGGCCCCCATTCTTCGCCCTGCCCTCCCCTCGCAGGTTGCTGCTGCCCTTTGTGAAGCCATCTGTTCCTAACTTCCTCACACTGGCAAGATCCCCATTCCAAATCCAAACTATGCTATACAAAACCAGAATGAGAAATTTTCCTGAAATAAGCTCTGTGGGTTTTTCCTAGTCATAGTCATAAATATTTTTCTGAACCTATCAGACTGTAATGTAATGATTAAAAATCCTAAAGTGTGCAGCTTATTAAGACATAAAACCACTAATTGTTTCCTTAGTTATCCCTTAGTTATTTGGCCAACATTTATTGTGCACTAAGTGGCAGGTGTGATGCTGGATACTAAAGCTACAATGACAAATAAGATCTAGTCCCAACCTTCGCTGACTGACAGGAGAAAAAGAAACAGAAAACTACAACAAAATGTAGTAAGCTCAACGGAAGATCTAAAAAGCATATTATAGGAGGAAAGAGAAGAGCCTGTTCAGCGGTCTTTCTGGCTAATCTGTGCCTTGAATAATAAAGGAAACAGTTGAAGCATGCATAGAAGTATTGCAGAGTGCAAAGAGCTGCAAGAACTCTAGAATGACTGGAGTATAGGGCTTGAGGCAGCAAATGGGGAAGAAATGAGGCTGAAGAGGTAATAAGAAGCCCTTGTTATTAATACTTGCCTGGCACTTTTCTAAATACTCGGCACGTAATGATTCATTTATAGCTCACAATAAGCCTTCAAATAAGTACTAGTATTATTCTTATTTTATAGTTGAGGAAAAAGAAGCACAGAGAGTTCTGGAAAATAGCGCAAGCCACACAACTAGTAAAGGGCAGAATCAGGATTCAAACTCAGGCAGTCTGATTTGTGAATTTTCCTGGTGGGGATGGGGGATGGGGAAGGCATAAATCTTAGAGGACAAAACCAGAAGCGGGGAGGGTAGGTAGGGGGCAGGTGATGTTCTCTAAACCTAGCAGGGATAGAGGAGACATTCTAAAACCATTCTCGAAGAAAAATGGACAGAATTTGGATATGAAGAAAGAGGGAGAGTCAGACTAAACCCATTCTGGCTAGCTTGGTTCAGGGAGGGCAAAGATGAACACATTCCATCTGAAGTGTTTATGGGCCTTCTGTTCTGTATACAAGTCTGTGGCTCAGAGGAAAGGGCTGAGCTGCAGACCACGATTTGGGAGTCATCAACCTATGAGTAGTGAGGGGAGCATCAGAAGGCTGAAAGGTACAGAGGCCAGACTGCCGTGCGGTGAGGTGTGGCTGGGGGCAGGGTAGGGGAGTGAGTGAAAAATAATGGTGAATATGCAAGCACCAACCAGTCTTTTTAACCTAAATTTGGATCAGTGCAGGAGGATAGCATTTTTGTGGTAGCTAGAAGGGGTTGAGGGAGTCAGTTCAGATATTTACTTGGTGAGGTTTAGATTTGGGTTAGGAGAATTTTAAGCCTGTTTGTTATAGGCTGAGGTGAGGTTGAGGAAAAGTCAAAGACAAAAGAGGAGAAAGAGATGATTGCTGAAGTGAAGGTAGAGGAGGTATTGGAGATCAGGGGCACAGAGTTGGATTTGAACAGGAGAGACACTTCATTCTCTGAACCTTCAGGGAAGAGGTAAAAGCTGAGAGATCTTAATCAGTTCAACTTTCTCTGAGAAGTATGAGACAATATTGTCTATGAAATAGAGTGAAGGGGGTAGAGTTGGGCAAGGAAACTGAGAAGAATGATAAGGTTTAGAATGGGAAAGGAGGCAGCAGACTTGGCCCAGTGGTTAGGGCGTCCGTCTACCACATGGGAGGTCCACGGTTCAAACCCCAGGCCTCCTTGACCCGTGTGGAGCTGGCCCAGGCGCAGTGCTGATGCGCGCAAGGAGTGCCCTGCCATGCAGGGGTGTCCCCAGCGTAGGAGAGCCCCACATGCAAGTACGCCCTGTAAGGAGAGCCGCCCAGTGCGAAAGAAAGTGCAGCCTGCCCAGGAATGGTGCCACAAAAGAAAGTGCAACCTGTCCAGGAATGGTGCCGCACACACGGAGAGCTGACATGACAAGATGACGCAACGAAAAAAGAAATCACAGATTCCGCACACACGGAGAGCTGACACGACAAGATGACGCAACGAAAAAAGAAATCACAGATTCCTGTGCCGCTGACAACAACAGAAGCAGACAAAGAAGACGCAGCAAATAGACATAGAAAACAGACAACCAGGGTGGGAGGGGAAGGAGAGAGAAATAAATAAATAAATCTTTTTAAAAATTAAATAAATAAATAAAATAAATGAAACCTCCCACGTTAGGTAACAAAGAAGGGAATTTAGATTAAAAAAAAAAAAATAGAATGAGAAAGGAAACTAACAGAGGACGAGAAAAACTTACGGGACCAGCAGAAGTTCAGAAGTTGGAGGCCCTGAATATCCAGTGGTGTCAGTGTGCCCAGCTGTGTGATCTTCTCTAAGAGCTCCGAGCTATCTATATTGGAACAAGCAGTTCAATTATAGCCCTGATCAGGAAAGGCAGAAAGCAAGTGAAATGAGGGAGGAGGTGATGAAGTAGTCTGGACAATCAACCATGTCTACAAGCTGGATAGGAAGGGAAGGAAGAGATCTTGTTGGGGCAATAGACCTGAAGAGAATGGAGGAAGGAGGATACTGAAATTTTAATGGAATGGGAATCAGAAATTGAGTTATATCAGATGAAGTGAAGGCTTATGGCACTGGCATTGGGTGTGAATATTTGGAAAAGAGTGAAGAAGGTCCTGGGAGCCATAGCAATCAAGAAACTGAAATGCTAGTTTGCTGGGTTGCATATATGGACTTGTAAGTCATCCCTGGTGATAGCTAAAATGGGGTCGAGATAGGGGCCTAAGGCCTCAGTAAAGGTGGTGGAAGGACCAGGAAGTGAATAGATGATGAAAAGGAAAAGGCTAAGGCAGATAGCATGAGCCTCAGAAAAACAAAGATTTTTACAGCAACTAGAGAATGCCTGGCCTGGATATATCATTGCAGAGAGAAGTGGAAGTCAACTCAGTGAGTGAAATATAAGGCATGTCATGGAAACAAGATTTTGTATTCTTAGTATAGTGCATTTCCTTGAAATCACATTTGATTCCATGCCAATTTGTTGCTCTATTTTATTTTGTTTCCCCAGACATTCCGCATTGCACCCCCAATGTGTATCACTAAACCAGAAGTTGATTTTGCAGTAGAAGTACTTCATTCTGCCTTAATCCAACACATGGAAAGAAGAGCCAAGTAAATTTTTAAAAATAAAAAAACACAGGTTTCAAGAGCTTCCCACTTGTGTTCAAGGTTAATTTTAGAACTACTGACATGTGGAGAAAACCTAAGACTCCCTAGTGGTTGTAAAAAGACACAGGTGACTGCCTACCAGCCATATTTGTTAACAGAACCCCTATTATATTGAGAAGTCTATCCTTCAGGGAAAGAACCTTTATCCTTAGCTCAGAAAACAAATCTTAATTGGCCTAGGTTAATTAGGTAATTTGATTCCCCTTTGCAGTGATGGTTTACGCATGAATCTGAGTCCTTGGTGAGGTCAATGAATCTCTGACTTAACCAATTCTCAAGCCACACTATGTTACGTGATGTTTGACTTAGGGTTTTCCAGGGAAACAGAACCATCATCAGAACTGGCTCACGCAACTGTGGGGATAAGGAAGTCCAAATTCCATAGGGCAGACTGCAAGCTGGGAACTCCAGTGAAGGTTTACAATGAATTGCCCAAGAGAAGCTGGCTGGCTGAAGTAGAGCTGGAAATTCTTCCTTCTCACTGCTGAAATCATCAGTTCTACTTTCAAGGTCTTCAACTGATTGGATGAGACTTCTCTCATTGTTGAAAGCAATCTCCTTAGTTGATTGTAGATGTAATCAGCTGTACATGCAATCAATTTACTGATGATTTAAATCCACAAAATATCTTCACAGTAACAATCAGGCAAGTTCTTGCTTGACCAAACAACTGGACATTATAATCTAACCAATTTGACACATGAATTTAATTGACTATCACAGTCCACCCCTTGTCTACTAGGTACCCATATACATCTCCTTAAACTATATTTAATCTCTAAATAAAAACAATAACAGTCATATTTTCCCCTAACATAATTCAACTGTCCTGCACACAACCAGAAATGCACTCTTTCCCCAGAAAAGGGTGCAAGTCCTTGAGTAATATTCACTCTTAAACTTGATATCCTGTTACTTAAATGCTAACATAAAGTTAGTATTACTTATATGATAAGGGGATAAAGTAGGAAAGAAAACAAAGATATATGTGTATATATATATATATATCTTCATTAAATCAATATATATATATTCATTAAAAAACAAGGAAGATATTCCAGTCCTCACTTCTATAACTGACCATGTGGCCATACCTCACATTTATAACTACCTTCTTCCACTACCCATTCCATTGTCCCTTTGACCTCAGCAAGCACCTCAACTGGTCATGGTTCTTTGCCTGGTGCGGTCACCCAAGCCTTCATTCCTGAAGTTTCTGGGCCATTAGTAGTTCTGTCTGAATTGGGTTGTTGCAGTTTCCCATTGACTTTATCACAAGGCATGGTAAGACTAAAAGACTCCCTATGATCCCATAGGGATCCTGTACTCTAGGCAAACTCTTCTTTACCTCCATTGTGTAGTAGCAGTCCTTTTTCCCCTTGATAATTAGGATCAATCACCCCAGCAATATAATAATTCCTTTATTTGCCTGTTGATTAAGAGTTATGTGAAGCCCAAAGTGGATGGGTGGCAGTCTTAAATTCCAGTTAAATAGAATACTTGCTATGTCTCCTGGGGAAAGCACTCCTACTTTTGAAACTAAGACCTGTAGACCAACAGAGCTTTAGATTGTGGGGACTAGAAGCAAAAATTTTTCTAGTGGATGACTAGGGGTAATAGTGAGTGGTACCACTCCCATTTCCACCCCTTTGTTCCTGGAACTGTGAATTCTGGCTATGGGAGAAACAGCACCATAGAGTAGATGCTGATTTGGAGCATAGAACCTTCTGAAAAATGCTGCCCCTACACTGCAAGATTTTGCCACCCCGTTCACACCATAATTGAGTCTTCAAAAGGCCATTTCAGATAGATACAGACCATAATAACGGTTGTCAAAAGCTATAAAATTGTGCAGTGCAAAATGTAAACTATAGACCATAGCAGTGCTTCAACATGTGTTCATCCATTGTAACAAATGTACCACACTAATGAAAGAGGTTGTTAATAGAGGAAAGTGTAGGCAAGGGAGGGGGAGAAGTATGTGGGAATCTTATATTTTTTGTGAAACATTTATGTAATCTAAAGCTTCTTTAAAAATAATAATAATTAAGGAAAAAATCTTTTTACAAAAAAAGAAAAGCCATTTCACCATTCTGTCATTCAAGCTGTTTCAGGATGAGGAGGAATATGGTAAGACCAGTGAATTCCATGGACATATGTCTATTCCCACACTTCATTTGTCATGAAGTGGGTTCCCAGAAGCAATGCTGTGTGAAATACTGTGGCAGTGGATAAGACATTCTTTAAGTCCACAGATGGTAGTTTGGCAGAAACATTTTGTGCATGGAAGGCAAACCCGTATCTGGAGTATGTGTCTATTCCAGTTAAAACAAACTACTGCCCTTTCCACGATGCAAGTGGTCCAATGTAATCAACATGCCACCAGGTAACAGGCTGATCACCTCGGGGAAATGGTGCCATGTCAAAGACAGCGTATTGGTCTCTGATGCTGGCAGATTAAGCACTCAGCAGTGGCTGTAGTGAGGTCAGCCTTGGTGAATGGAAGTCCATGTTGCTGAGCCCATGCATAACCTCCATCTCTACCACCATCACCACTTTACTCATGCGCCCATTGGGCAATGGCAGGAGTGACTGGGGAAAGAGGCCAACTGGTGCCCACAGACAGGTCATCCTCTCTACTTGATTATTAAAATCCTCCTATGCTGAAGTCAGCCTCTGCTGAGCATTCACATGGGACACAAATACTCCATGTTTTTGCTCCTCAGAAATGTCTATCCACATACCTCTCCCCATACCTTTTTGTCACCAGTTTTCCCACCATGAACTTAACCGTCACACATGAAATAATCAATTCGTTGTAACCCATTTTGTTTAAGTTTTCTATTATTGATGCTAAAAGTGATGCTGAAAATACCCCCAGAGATATAGCACACTCTCTGTTTTACCTTCCTTATAATGTCTAACACAGCCTTCTTTTCTCCTCCTTCTCCATTGCTGCCATCCTACCGTAGTCTAAACCCTCATTACTCTTACTGCAATAATCTTCAAGACCAGAATTGCCCACACTTCAGTCAGAGTACAAAATCACAGTATTTTCCCCCACATATGTATTTCCTGTCTTAAAATTTACTTACTGTTCTCCCTTAATTTCACTTTCTTACTTAAATGCATTTAATAGTAAATTTTCTACAATTACCATAAATGAAAAATCAGTGTGACTTGTCGTAAGTAGAAAGTAACCATAAAAATAAAGAGTGAAATAATACAATGTAATCAAATTCTAGCTAGATACAGTTGTTTGCAAATGTCCTCCAAACATTTAAGGACTATATTCTCTTTGTGTTCATGGGAGATGAGAGAGAATCTGAGAAGCATTAAAAACATATTGGCAATCTGAGACCTTCTGCTTAACACAAACAGAAGAGGGGTAAGAGAGCTGAAAGGGAAATAACTTCCTCACCCCGAGATTGGTGTTTACTTAAAGCGGTGCCCAGGTTTGAAGTCGGGTCCTAAGCCATCTACCTCCCTGAGAAATCCTACACCTCACTGCCAGATTTGTTTCCCTTGGGCACTGACTTAAACATGCCATTCCTTACACAACCCCTTTCAGTTACTCTCCATTGTCCCCTGGATAAGGTGAAAACTCCATAGCAAGGAGCTCAAAAACCTCCTTTATAGGTCAAACACTTAAGAAATTTTTTTTTTTGGGCACAGTGGAAAGAACATTGGCTTAGGAGAAAAATGATCTGAATTCCAAACTTAGTTCTTCTGCTTATTTGCTACAGACAGAACTTGAGCAAGTCTTTAACCTCTTTTTGACCTCATTTTACTCCCAGGCATATTGCGTTTCCTACCCCATGGACCTGCTTTGGGAACCAAGAGAGCTAATAGGAGTAAACATGTTTTGCAAACTAACAAGCTACACAAATGGAAATTTCATCCATTCAAGCTATATTTTGCTCCTTTCCTTCACTATAAAATCTTTTCCTGGGAGCAGATGTGGCTCAAGTGATTGAGCACCCGCTTCCCACATGGGAAGTCCCAGGTTTGGTTTCTGGTGCATTCTAAAAACAAAACAAAAAAAACAAACAACAAACAAGCAAACAAATGAAAAAAACAATTCAGGATAGCCGATGTGACTCAGTGATAGAAAGGTGGCTTCCCACATACAAGATCCCTGGTTCAATCCCCAGCCCTAGTACCTCAGAGAAAAAAAAAATTTCCCAAGAGTAGTTTTTGTGCTCCAATTTTGCCTGCTGGTCTTCCATCCAAGCTACAACCAACTAGGATCTCATTCCTGCCTCTCGTTCCTTGGAAACCACCTCCTTAAAAGGCCACACACACACACAAAAAAGTCCTCTCGTGACTTCCTGATAGCTCAACTAAAGGAAACTCAATGTTCCCCTTGAATATTCTTTCTAAATGATGCTTCTCCTTGGCTTCTGCAGCGTGGTTCTTCCACTTCACACGGCTCTTTTTTGTATTTCCTGGCAATTCCTAAACTACAAGGTTCTGTCCTAGGTTGTCTCTTCTTCCATGACAATACTCTTAAGGCAATTTCATCCACTTCTTAAATTTTCTACCAATCTTGACTATGCTGATGACTTCCAAATAATTATCTTCAGTCCCAAGTTTTTTGTCTGGGCTTCAACTACAAGATTCTAGACTTCTTCACATGAATGTCAAAAGGACACTTCAAGTTCAATATATTTAACAAAAAAAGCACTAAATATCTCTCCTCCAGTGAATTACTTCTTTTTTTTAGACTCATAATTTAGCCCATTATTTTTCCCTTCACTTATCCTTTTTGCCTTTCATAAAACTATGTCTCATGAATACTTTCTCCAGTATAATTTTTCCACCATGCCCCATCCTCTCCTTTATATCAAAACTGCCTTGGGAAGTGGAAGAAGCTCAGTGGTTGAGCACCTGCTTCACATACACAAGGTCCTGGTTTCAATCCCCCTGCCTCCTAAAAACAAACAAACAAAAGCAAATACAAAAACAAAACAAAACAAACCTGCCTTAATTTGGGCCATCATCCTCTCTCCTACAGTATGTATATTGCCTTCTAACCAATCTCCTGGCCTCTTTTCCAACCCATCATCTGTACCTGCACCAAAGTCACCCGCTCAAACGATAAATCTGATCATATCTCTCATCTCCTGAGGCCTTTGGGGACTCCCTACTGCTCATGACCAAGTCCAAACCCTATATTATGACTTTCAAGAGCCTTCACCGAAATTGTCCTGAATGACATTGCTGAGACAGATACAGGCCATTACATATCTGGCCATAACCTACAGAATGGAGTGGGAGAAAGTGTAAACTACAATGTAAACTATAATCCATGCTATGTGGCAATACTCCAAAATGTGTTCATCAATTGCAATGAATGTATTGCACTAATTGAAAGAAGTTGTTAATGTGGGAAAAGTGGGAGGTGTGGGGAGTGGGGCATATGGGATCCCCTATATTTTTTTTAATTAATTAATTTTTAAATTCATTTTTTAAAATATTACATTAAAAAAATATGAGGTCCCCATGTACCCCCCACCCCCCTCACCCCACTACTCCCCCCATAGCAACATTGTCCTCCATCATCATAACATATTCATTGCATTTGGTGACTATATGTCTGAGCACCGCTGCACCTCATGGTCAATGGTCCACATCATAGCCCACACTCTCCCATGTTCCATCCAGAGGGCCATGTGAGGATCTACAATGTCCGGTAATTGTCCCTGCAGCACCACCCAGGACAACTCCAAGTCCCGAAAACGCCTCCACATCTCATCTTTTTTTTTTAATGTAACATTTTATGTAGTCTATGTATCTCTTAAAAATAAATTTTAAAAATATTTTTTAAAAAAAGAGCCTCCACCATTTGGCTCCAACCCATTTTTTCAAGCTTTATCCCGCTAGTTTGTCCATGTCATGCAGCTTAGTTCCTCTGCTCCCCTAGTTCACTCTGCCCAGAATGTTCCATCCTGCTTCTCTGCCAGTGGAAGTGATGGGGCCGGAGAGAATGGACAAAGAAGGCCAGCCCGTACTTCATGCTTCAAAGCTGTCCCCATTCTCACTATTCCCTTTCTTCTAAGATAAAGGAAATGAGAAGAAAATTGAGAATACAGATTAGGTTAACCATTTAATATGAAGAACAAACAATAAATCACAAATTTAAAATAGAAGAGAAACCTTTTCTCATTTGGGCAAGGTCTCTTCCAGTATCAGGACATCCTCTCTTGGAAAGAGGGGGCTGAGGGATTTAGTCATTCGGATAAATTCATGGAACATATTCATCAGTTTCCTGAGTCCTTCAGGATCATAATATGCCCCCACCCCAGGGTACACTCTACTGTAAAAGCCAGCAATGGCGTTTCTATAATAAACTAGACCTTGGGTCTCGTTTCTGGACAATGAAGGCTGCATGGACCCTTCCCAGGGCTTGTTGGTCAAGAAAACTGCTCCTCCTTCTCAAAGAAGAGTCAGAAATTTTATGAGCCAACAGTCAAGGCATAGAGCAGAAAGGGCAAACGTTATGGACGTTCATTCCTTTCAATGGTTTCTAAACGTGAATGCCTTCTTTCCATGTGACGCCGTGAGCAGGAACTTACCACCATTTTCCTCCCTTCCATTTTCTGTCTCTAACCACAGGAGGTGACACGTCATCAGCCTACATAAGGTAAGAAGCCCACATTCTGGCCAAACTCTTTATTATTCTCCCATTAAAATCATCTAAAGTCAAGACAGTGACCACTCAGCTCAAATAAACTTTTTTGCCACACAAGGAACAGTTAATCATATGATTGAAGTATAGCATTAAAATGTTAGCAACTGTTTAAAAACCCTTGAAATGCCAATCCACTCAGCAGGGAATTAGCTTTTTTTAAATGATAATTTAAAATTACATAGAACTTATCCTAATAACAATAATTAGAAAGACATATACAATAATATTTAGAAATAGGCAATGCAGTAATAAACTACGCTTCTATTTGTAACATAAAACTCCTCAGGTTTCACTAGCTAAGTCTTCCTTTGTCCTTCTGAGGGCCTGCACACGCTTTCATGGTCAAGATGTAATTTTACATAAACCTTTGTCCCACCCCACTCCCTTATTCTCCAGAATTTTGCTGCATAAACTGTTCGTTCTTTACTGGATTTTCAATTTCTATGTTCTTCTCGCTTGTTCCCCTCAACCTGTAACTATATCTGTCTTTCCCCATTTGAAAAAAAATCCTCCCCAAACACACATCTTCCTCCTGAAATTAATGCTGCTGGGAAAAATTGTAGAGCACTGCCACCTCCCTTCCTCACCCCAACTCTCAATACTCTGCAGGGGATGCCAATGATCTCCTACCTGCTAAATCCAACAGAAAACCTTCATCCCTCATCTTACTTGGCATCTCTGTGGTGGCAGAGACAATTAGTCAAACTTTTCTTTCAGAAATTTTCATCTTTACCACACCGCCACTATATTAGTCAGCCAAAGAGGTGCTGATGCAAAGTACCAAAAATCTGCTGGCTTTTATAAAAGGCATTTATTTGGGGTAAAAGCTTATAAGGTCCTGAAGAGTCCAATTCAAGATACTATAAGAGGTATTTTCTCACCAGGTTTTGAAGCAAGATGGTTACCGATCTCTGTGAGGGTTCAGCCTTCCTCTTCTTCTTAAGGCTCCATCGGCCCAACTCCTTCCAATCTCAGCTATAGGCTGGAGGGCTCATTTCTTTTCAGGCCTTCTCAGCTGCTCAGGGCTCTGGTCTCTTCAGCTGCATACTACCAGGCAAATGGCTCATCTCTCTACCTGGGGCCACAGGATCAAAGGTGACAAAGTACTCTCCTCTGGCATATATGGAGCTTCTCTCTTCCCATGTGTATCTTCTGTATATTTTCTTCTGTGTATCTTCTTGGGTGAGTGTCTGTATATACAGCCCCACCAAGGGAGCGGGGACTCAACCCTGGGTCGTACCTTACTGACATGGCTGAATCAAAGCCCTAATCTTAATTTAATCAAGTAAACATATACCTTTGGGTTTAATACAATTAAAGGGGTATCACACCCAGAGGAGCAGACCAGTTTACAAACATAATCTATATCTCTTTTCAAAATTCATAAATAATATCAAACTGCTATACCCACCTTGTTTTTTTATTTCTATTCTCTTTTTACCTCTTAGGTTCTCCACATTCTTGAGGAGTGCTTCTATTTTGGTTAGCTCCCCGGTGCTGGTGTACCCCAAGGATCTTCTTTTGACCTCTTTTTCTTTCTCTCTGTATACTTTACCTGGGAGATGCCTTCCTTTATCTAAGGTAGTTTTACCTCCTGAATGCTGAAGATGCCCAACCATCTCTCCAGGGATGTCTTCCTCTGAACATTTATTTACCCTGGTACCCACTGCTCACTCCTCCTCCTCCTTAGAGCTCATAGGTACTCCTGGCCTTTCTTGATGTAAGTGCCATTATTAATCTCATCTACCCATCCACCCCAAAAGAAACAAAACTTTGGGGAGCGGGTGTAGCTCACTGGTTGAATGCTTGCTTTCCATGTACAAGGTCCTGGTTCGATTCCCAGTACCTCCTTTAAAAAAAATCAGTTAACCGAACATTTCATTCTTGCTTGCCTCCCTGCATCCCTTTGTGCTGCCCCTTTTCCTCCTGTCACAGCTTTCCTGCCTCCTCTAACTCTCCCAGTCCTGCCTGTCATGGCATATTGGGAGTTCCCTTTTTGGCCCTTAGCACATGTTGGACCTTCTTTGTCCCAGCTCATTGCTTTGTTCCTCTACTGTGCCACACTGTCCAGCCTGCATCAATGCCTCATCTTCATCCATGCAAATGCTGAGCACCTGGCTATTCCTCATATTTAATTCTTGGTCTGCTCTAGATAAAAGGCCCAACTTGCAGGCATCACTGATTGCTACTTGAAGTTTTTGCTTTTTTTTTTTTTAAGTGAGGAGGTAGGAGTAGAGGGTGGAAATTGTGCCACAAATAAAATATGTTTAAGGTCTTTTTTTCATAGAATGGTATTGGGGATGAGGAACCTCAATACAATAAGCCAACTGTAACAGACATGTCATTAATAACCTGTCCCAGCCAGGGGGCCTCCAGCTGGTTCCATTCAGGATTCCTGCCAAGGCCTGGCATAGGGACCTCCTGTGTGCTTCTCAGGTGACCCAGTGCCAGTTCCACCAACCTGGGCAGGAGTGCCCTCTTTAATCTTGACAACTTCCCTGGGATCAGCTCCTAGTTCCTGGGGTTGCCTCCAGTAAACCTCCTTCATCCTTGTTCCCTCCAACCTTCCTTCTTTTTAACAGGGAGATCCTTCCCTTTCTAGGAGCATCACTTTCCCACTTTCCTCCTTTGTTTACACTTGCACTCATGTTTCTTCATGCTGACTCTTTACACCCAGAATCAACTCCTCTCTTACTACTTAAATGCTTTCAGAGTGTTTGTGGGGAAAGGCAGCAGATTTTGGTGGAAGGAAAAATGACATATACTCATTTAATCCTTCTAGCACAGCAAAAAAAAAAAAAAGGCAAGGAAACAGTTTTGTTTCTGTATCAAAGATTTGAAAACTCATCTTTGCCATTTTTTAAAATACCTTTGAAAAAGACATGTCTAGACACATGATTTAAAAGGAAAATATATGTATAGATCATGCTTCTTTCAAAGAGGACAGAGTGAAGGATTAGCAGAGATTGAGATATAAGAATGAATAGAACAGCAAGAACATTTAGTCACTTTAAAGCAAATAGACCTCACTTCCCCATATCTAGGTGAGAAAAAAAGTTCACTGTAGCACAGAGAACTCATCTCTTTTCTTCATGAATGGGCTTCTAAATACCAGATGCTCTGTCTTAAATCCTTCTTGAAACAAGGAAAAATACCAATAAATATGTAAAAAAATATTAATACCAGCAATGATTCCTGGTTCATGATTGTTGCTCGCTAAGTACCAGTACCGATGGAGGTGAGGTCTGTTTTTCCTGGAGTGAGTTCTCTTATCTGTAAAATGAGCAGGGTGAACTAGATAGATTAAACTTACGGCCCATTTCAGCTATAGCAGCTCACTATTCTGAAATTTTAAAGACGCACCTATGCTTCTGTATAGTCTTTCCTGTAAACAGAGCTGAAGTGAGTGAGTTCTTGAAGTAAGTATCTTTGAGCTCTGTAAACTCAGGGCATTGCAGACTTGTTCAGACAGAGTTCCAAGATCTCCCACTAGCAGGCACGTTAGTAAGTGGCTGTAAGAATGCTGGAGAGGTGCCAGAGATATATGAAAATTGGAAGGAGTCTCACAGATCTGAGAATACAAAAGACTTTCTTTCCTGACAATACCCGTCTTGTGATTCTCTTGAATGCTCCACAGCATAGGCTGGGTACAGAGGAACATGCAGGAAACACATTGTGATCAACAGTGTACTCTGAGATTACATTGCTTCTCATCCCTTGATGAAGTGCATATGGCACATTAGGAAAGTGCCAGACCAGAATGGTAAATGATTAAAATGAAAAGGAAATTTTGCTTATAGGACTATCATGCATTTTTTTTAAACATCAAAAATTAAGTTTTAGATTTTAATGTTTTCACAGGGGTAACAAACCAATTCCTAAAATTCTAAAATTAGCCTCATTTAAAAAAGTAGAGGGAAGCAGATGAGGTTCAACCACTTGGGTACCCTCCTACCACTTGGGTTCAAGCCCAAGTGCCTCCTAAAAGGCATAGAAGCTGCCTCCACCGCAACAGAGCTAGACACCACTGAACCAGAGCGAGACACCACAATGAGCTAAGCTCTGCCCCCGCCACAAAAAGCAGAGGCTACAAGTCAGCAGATGCTGCAGTCCCTGGGGAGCAGATGTGGCTCAGTCTACTGGGCAATCACCTCTTATGTGGGAGGTCCTGGGTTCAGTTCCCAGTGCCTCCTGGAGAAGGTGAGCAAACAATGAACAAACAGACAAGGGAACCATCTGGGGTGGGGGGAATAAATAAAGAAAAATAAAGTAAATTAAAAAATTTAAAAATCTAGAAAAAAGATATAAGGAACCCCAGCATGATTAAGATGGTGGAGTGAGACACTTCAGGGCCCCTTCCCCCCACAAAAGCTTTGACCAGCCAGCAAGAACTGGCAGAAACATCTTTCTAAAAGCTCTAAAAAACAGTTAAAAGACTGCAGTAACAAGGCAAGCACCAAATCAAGAAAAGCCTACTTCAAAGTGATACAATCTCCTGGCCCCCTGTCTGGCCCCTCTGCTACTCTTCATCCACTTGGCACAGATCCAGCCCACACGCCCAGTGTGGGTTCCCAGTCCTGGTCCTGGAGGAAGAAGAGTAATCCTCATGCACGTACTGGGAACATGTTTGTCTGGCCCAGTCTATCTGGTGGTGGCCTGAGGGACTCACCACCCCAGAACTTGCCTTGATCGTAGAAGGCAGTTCACAGAGCTCTCCTACAGAACTTTAAGGGAGAGCCGTCAAGTTGCACTGCCTGTGGCAGAAGATTCCCAGTGCCTGGGAATGCAAGGAAACTGCTTCCTAGGGCAGAGGAGGCACATGGAGCCGTGTAAGTGTGGGAGTTCCTAGGTCCATGCATGCATGCCCAAGACAAGACCCATGCACAGAAAGGATCAGGGAGGTCCCTATGCTTTGGTCTTGAGCTATTCTCCAAACTCTTTGTATGGCTAAACTCTAAGAGAGAGCACTCACACAGGTCAATCTGCAAAGACTAGGAAAGGTGTTTTCTTTTTTCCTTCCCCCTTTTTTTCCTTCCCCCTTTTTTTCCTTCCTTAGCTCCTGTCATTTAAGGAAAGCTGTCATGAATACAAGGAACAGATACTCAAAGTCTGAATTCCAGCAATAACACTCAAAAATATCAAAATGTCAGGTTTATAAAACATACAAAGAAACAGAAAGTGATGACCCAGGCAAAGGAGAAGATCAAAGGATTAGAAATCATCAATAAGGAGCTAGCAGATCCTCACTGAGGAGGACCAGATCAGGCACATACCAGAAAAATGGACCTAAATATGTTCAAAGCTAAAGAAAAACATGGACAAAGAACCAAAGGAAATCAGGGAAGCAATAGATAAACACAAAGAGAATATCAAAAGAGAGATGGAAATTCTGAAAAGAAAGCAAACAGAGCAGAAGACCATAGTGAGAGAAATTTAAAATTCCCTAGAGGAGTTCAAGAGCAGATTGGAGCTGGCAGAAGAAACAGAGAACTTTAAGATAAGAAAACTGAAATCTTTCAGGCTGAGAGGCAGAAAAAAAAAAGGAAGAAAAGTGAACAGAACTTGAGGAACCTGTGGGACACCATCAAGTGTAGGAGTCCAGAAAGAGAAGAAATAGAAAAAAGGACAGAGAGAATATTCAAAGAAATAATGATTGACAACTTCCCAAATATAACAAAAGACATGAATATACACATCCAAGATGTTCAACAACTTTATCCAAACAGGATGAACTCAAAGAGATCAATGCCACATCATAGTATGATCAAACTGTCAGGTGACAAAAACAGGGAATTCTGAAAGCCACAAGACAGAAATGGCATTCACATAAAAGAGAACCTCAATGTGATTCAGTGTCTATTTCTCATAAGAAACTATAGAGGCAGGCAGGCATTGGGATGACATTTAAAGTGTTAAAAGCAAAAAATTGCTGACCAAGAATTCTATATCCAGCAAAACTGTCTTTCAAAAATGAAAGGGAAGTCTGCACCCATCCACCACCACCTGGGGCTGCCATGGTTGGGCAGCGCCTGGTTGCACTCAAAGCTGGAGCCCCCTACCCTCTGGTTTGTTGGACTTACCCTAGCCAGCTGACAGGGAGTTTAAAAGAGTCAACCACCACACCAGGGAGCCAAGAGTGCCTACAGCTGCAAGCAGGAGAATTGCATCCATCATCCATGTGGAATTTAAGCCCCCTCTTGATATAGAGGGGAAGTGGACATAACCATCCCAAGGTCCACTGGATAGAGAAATAGAGTATGGATTAGAGTGGACTTACTGGTGTTCTGCTGGGGAGCTATTGTGATTAGTAAGGGAAGAAATTGTAGTCGTGATGTGGAGAGGGTGGCCACGGTAGCTGCTGATGGTAGGGAGATGGAAGAAGAGATATGGTGTGGGAGCATTTTCAGGATTTGGAGTTGTCCTGGGTGGTGCTGCAGGGATGGATGCTGGACGTTGTGTGTCCTGCTTTGGCCCACTGGGTGGACTGGGGGAGAGTGTGGACTACAATGTGGACCACTGTCCATATGGTGTAGCAGTGCTCCAGAATGTATTTGCCAGGTGCAGTGAATGTGCCACGATGATGGAAGAATTGTTGATGCGAGAGGAGTGGGGTGGGTGGGGTGGGGGGTATATGAGGACCTCATATTTTTTTAATGCAACATTAAAAGAAAATAAAGAAGAAAAAAATAAATTAAAAAAAAAAAAAAAAGCTGGAGCCCAAGCCCAAGCCAGAGCTGGAGCACCATCTGGGGCACTCAAGGTGGCTGCAGGGACATGGGGCACCACACAGCCATGGCAGATTTGAAAGAAGAAACTCTAAACCACAGGTATATACATCAAGAAGACCATTTTCTCCAACAAGGATCACCCTTTAATGGAATTACTATTGTTGACACAGAGATGCTATTTTGGCTCATCAGCTTTGGAATCAGCTCTACGGATCTTTCTGTAATGGATGACCACTCCCACTCTTTGACATCAATCCCTTCACATGCACAGTTGACTTCTCCACTCTTTCTATTCCATACTATGAAGACATTCCATTTACAAGAGCTGACCCAGTGGTTGCTGTTTATATGTATGACCTGGAGCTCCAAGAGTACCAAAGTATAATCAAAGTGGAGCCTGCATTTCCACCTTATTATTCTGAAAAAACTCAGCTCTACAATAAGCCACACAAAGACTCTTCCATCTCCCTCATGAAAATTGAATGCCAGGTGTATTCATCAGCCAAAGGGTGCTGATGCAAAATACCAGAAATTCATTGGATTTTATAAAGGGTATTTATTTGGGGTAGGAGCTTACAGATATCAGGCCATAAAGCATAAGTTACTTCTCTTACTAAAGTTTATTTTCATGTGTTGGAGCAAGATGGCTGCCAACAGCTGCAAGGGTTCAGGCTTCCTGGGTTCCTCCCTTCCAGGGTCTTGCTTCTCTTTGGGTTCAAGGTCCTTTCTTTCCAGGGCTTGCTTATTCCTGGGCTCAGGGTTCCTCTCTTCCTGGGGCTGTCTTCTCTTTCCTCTGTGAGCTTACTTCCTGGGGCTCCAGCTTAAAGCTTCAGCATCAAACTCCAACATCAAAACTCCAATATCAAAAACCCCCAACTCTGTCCTTTGCCATGCCTTTTATCTGTGAGTCCCCACCCACCAAGATGCAGGGACTCAATGCCATAATGATGTGGCCCAATTAAAGCCCTAATCATAACTCAATCAGACCCTTGTACAGATCAGATTACAAACATAATCCAATATCTATTTTTGGAATTCATAACCATATCAAACTGTTACACCCGGTCTGTGGAGATAAAGCTTCTGGGTTCCACTATGAATTCATGCCTGTGAAAGATGCAAAGGTTTCTTCCAGAGGACAATGAGATTGAAGCTTATTTATGATAGATGTGATCTTAACTGTTGGATCCATACAAAAAAAGTAGAAATAAGTGTGGATACTGTTGGTTTCAGAAATGCCTTGCTGTGAGGATGTTTCATAATACAACCAGGTTTGGGCAGATGCCACAGGCCGAGAAGGAGAAACTGTTGGTGGAGATCTCCAGTGATAGCCAGTGATATTCATCAAGGAGGCCAGCTGAACACATTGTCTGCTGATCTCTGGGCCCTGGCAAAGCATTTGTATGACTCATACATAAAGTCCTTCCCACGGACCAAAGCCAAGGTGAGAGTGATCTTGACAGGAAAGACAACAGACAAATTACCTTTTGTTATTTATGACATGAACTCCTCAATGATGGGAGAAGATAAAAATCAAGTTCAAACACATCACACCCCTGCAGGAGCAAAGCAAAGAGATAGCTATCCGCATCTTTCAGTGTTGTCAGTCACTCAGAGGAAGCTGTGCAAGAGATCACAGAGTGTGCCAAAAGTATCTCTGGTTTGATAAACCTTGATTTGAATGACCAAGTAACTCCTGAAAATATCGTGCCCATGAAATCATATACACGATGCTGGCCTCCTTAATGAATAAAGATGGAATTCTCATATCAGAAGGTCAAAGATTCATGACAATAGGGGAAGTGGATTTGGTTCAACTGATAGAGCATCCGCCTACCACATGGGAGGTCAAGGGTACAAACCCAGGGCCTCCTGACCTGTGTGATGAGCTGGCCATGTGCAGTGCTGATGTGTGCAAGGAGTACCTGTGTAGGGGAGCCCACACTCAAGGAATAAGCCCCATAAAGAGAGCTGCCCCACATGAAAAAAAGTGTATCCTGCCCAGGTGTGGCACCGCACACATAGAAAGCTGACCTAGCAAGATGATGCAACCAAAAGAGACACAGATTTCCGGTGCTGCTGACAAGAATCCAAGTGAACACAGACTTACACACACACCGAATGGACACAGAAAGCAGATGGGGGGGGGGGGTGGGAAGGGGAGAGAAATAAATAAATGAATAAATAAATAAATACATACATACATACATAAATACATAAATAATCTTTTTTTTTTTTAATTTTAAAAATAAAATAAAGAGCCTTAGAAAGCCCTTTGGTGACTTCGGGGAGCCCAAGTTTGAGTTTGCTGTGTAGTTCAATGCACTGGAATTAGATGACAACCACTTGGTGGTATTTATAGTTGTCATTATTCTCAGTGGAGGCTGCCTGGGTTTGCTGAATATGAAGCCCATTGAGGACATATAAGATAACTTGTTGTAAACCCTGGAGTGCCAGCTCAAGCTCACCCACATGGAGTTCTCTCAGCTGTTTGTCAAGCTGCTCCAGAAAATGACAGACCTCAGACAGATTGTAACAGAAAATGTGCAGCTATTATAAGTAATAAAGAGAACAGAGATAGACATGAGTCCTCACCCACTCCTACAAGAAATAAACACAGACTTGTATTAACAAAGAAGGGCTGATTCACTGACAAAATTTTCCTTCCCCCAAATTGCACTATTATTCTGAGGGAAAATCCAACACCTAAGAAATTTACGGTGAAAAATCATTTTAAAAAGAAAAGATTTTAGAATAATAGATCTATTTTATGCATATTGTTTATAAAGATACATTTACAATTTACTTTCAATATTTAAAATTACCACATCATGAAAAAAATGAGGGAGAGATTAAGACATTCTTAGATAAACAAAAGCTGAAGGGGTTCATCACCACTAAACTGAACCTGCAAGAGACGCTAAAGAGAGTTTCTGCAGATTGAAAGGAGAGAACAATAGCCAAGAGATCAAAGCTTCGTGAGGAGTGAGTGTGGCTTAAGCAGCTGAGTGCTTTCTTCCCATGTGGGAGACCCTGGGTTCCTTCCCCAGTGCCTTCTAAATGCAAAAACAGATAAACAAATGAAGAAACAAGTCAGGGAAGCTGATGTGATTCAGTGGTTGAGTGCTGGCTTCCCACCTACAAGGTCCTGGGCTCAATCCCCAGCACCTAAAAAAAAAAAAAAAATTCATGAAGAAATAAGGATCTCTGGTGAAGGTAATGACCTGGGTAAATATAAATGCCAGTACTATTGTCTTTTTGGCTTGTAACTCCACTTTTTACTTTCTGCAGGATCTAAAAGGCAAATACATAAAATGTAATGATAAACCAGCGGTTTTAGACTCATAATGTAAAAGCATGTAATCTGTGACAAGAACTAAAGAAAAGTTTGGGGGGACTGTGGGGTATAGGAACATTGTTTATACTGTTGAAGTTAAGTTAGTATCAAAGCAAATTAAGTTGTTACAGGCTTAGGATGCTAAATTTAAACCCCATGGTAACTACAAAGAAAATACTGGAGAATATGCAAGCTCATAGAAACAGAAATTAGAGTGCAGGTTGCCAGAGTGGGGGACAGAAGCAATGAGGAATTAATGTATAATAGGTGTGAGGTTTCTGTTTGGAGAGATGGGAAATTTACTAATGGAAGGTAGTGAAGGTACTACAATATTGTGCATCTGATTATTCCCATTGAATGGTATGCTTGGGAGTGGGTGAGATGGGAAAGTTTATGTTGTATGTGTGTGTGTGTGTATTTCCACAATTAAAAATTTAAAAAAGAAAGAAATAGCAAGTAATGAGATAATGACACTTAAATGCAGTACATGATCCTGGGTGGGATTGAGCAAGGGCAGAGAAAAGACTCAAAGGGACATTATTGGGACATATGAAAAAATTGAAATATAAACTATAAGCTTCACATCAGTGTTAAATTTCTTGAACTTTTAACTGCACTTTTAAGGTGGTTACATAAGTGAATATCCTTTTCTTAGGAAATGTATATGTCACTATTAGTGGTCAAGGGACATGATATATACAAGGGACATGATATATATATATATACCCATTCATTTTCTAAATGGGTAAATAGAAAAAATGATATGGTAAATGTGGCAAGATGTTAAAATTGATAGATCTGGGTATCTGGATGGTAGGGGTATGTTAGGGTTCTCTGCATAGGATTGTATTTTTTTTAGGTGCTGTAGCAGTTTAATATTATAGATGAATTTCAAAAAGAAATATTGGATTGTGCTTGTAATCTGATCTGTACCTGGGCATGACTGAGTTATGATTAGAGTGTTGAGTCCCCACCCCTTGGTGGGCACCCCAGCCCACCCCAAGATGTCGGCAGCCATCTTGCTCCAAATAGACTTTGGTGAGGGAAGTAACTTACGCTTTATGGCCTGGTATCTGTAAGCTTCCCCCAAATAAACACCCTTTATAAAAACCAACCAATTTCTGGTGTTTTGCATCAGCACCCCTTTGGCTGACGAATACAGGTGGCACCAGGGATTGAACCCAGGATCTCATACATGGAAAGCAGGTGCTCAGCCACCAAACTAGACCCACTTCCCAGTTTTATATTATTTTTGTAACTGTCCTACAAGTGTGAAACTATTTCAAAATAAATTTTTAAAGACGTGTAATGATATCCCCCAGAAGGGTAATAACTTAGGGGAGAATATTACCTCATACTCTCTAAAGTATCCCTTTGCTAATACTGATAGGATGACAAGAAATTAAAACACAGAATTAAATTTGAGGTTAATTAAATGTTAAAGAAAAGTAGATTTGAGTCTAATAAACTAAAGCTTTTATTTGAAAATGTATAATGGGATCAAAACAGACCACAGCCTTCACTAAATGTATCTATCTTGCTCTTGCCCTCCAGTTCTTAGTGAGGTCAGGGACAGACTTCTCAGCACTGACGTGGGGATGTCTGTCTCTGATATAACTGCATCTGGGCAAAGCCTGACATGGGCAGCAGAGTCACAATGCTGTTGGGTTACTGGTCTCCTTGAACAAAAGGGTCTGTGGGGTAGTGTTGAGTCTTTTTGCTTGTTTGTGTTTCATTTTTTAAATTAAGACAAAATTTATATATAGTAAAATTCACCCATTTTAGTATACAATCCTGCAAGTTTCGACAAATGCATAGAGTCATGTAACCTCCACTATAATCAAGATCTACAATAGTTCCGTAACACCCACAAATTCTCATGGACCCTGTAGTGGGTTGAACAGTGTCTCCTCAAAATTCATGTGCACCTGGATTCTCAGAACATGTCCTTATTTGGAAATAGGGACTTTGTAGCTGTAGTTAAGTTAGGATGAGATCATATTGGATAAGGAAGGCCCTAACTCCATGGCTGGTGTCCTTAGAGGAAGAGAACAAACACACAGAGATGCACGAAAAAGGCCATGTGAAGACAGAGGTAGAGATTAGAAAGATGCAGCTACCAGCCAAGCAACACCAAAACAGCCCAGAACTGCCAGAAGCTAGGAAGGGGCAAGGAAGGATTCCTTCCTACAGGAGCATAACCCTGCTAACTACTTGATTTCAACCGCTAGCTTCCAGATATGTGAGAGAATAAGTTCTATTGTTTTACACCAGCATGATTGTGAAAATTTATCATGGCAGACCTAGGAAACTAATACTGACCCCTTTGTATCGAACACCTTCCTCCACCCCCAGCCCTGGCAATACTGATCTGTTTTGTGTCCCTGTAATTTTGTGTTTTCCAGAATGGCTTATGTCTTAGTTTCCTGGCCACTAAAGCAAATAACATGCAATGGGTTGGCTTAAACAACGATAATTTATGGGCTCGAGGTTTTGAGGCTAGGAGAAGTCCAAAATCAAAACTCCATCAAGGCAATGCTCTCTTACAGATGACTGTGGCGTTCTGGGGCTGGCTGCTCGCAATTCTTGGTCCTTGGATTTTCTGTCACATGGCAATACACATAGTGGCCTCTCTCGACTTTTCCCTTCTCTTCTGGGGGCAGCCAGAAGTAGAAGGTCATTGTTTCTCTCTCTCTTCGTGGCCTTCCCTATAAGGCCTTCAGTCATAGGCTTAAGGCCCATCCTGATTTAACGAGGCCACACCTTAACTAAAGTGACCTCATCAAAAGGTCCTACATACAGAGTTTGCAACCACAGGAAAGGATGAAGTTTAAGAACTGTTTGGGGGAAACGGACTTTGGCCCAGTGGTTAGGGCGTCCGTCTACTACATGGGAGGCCCATGGATCAAACCCCAGGCCTCCTTGACCCGTGTGGAGCTGGCCCATGCGCAGTGCTGATGCGCGCAAGGAGTGCCCTGCCACACAGGGGTGTCCCCTGTGTAGGGGAGCCCCACACACAAGGAGTGCGCCCCGTAAGGAGAGCCGCCCAGCGTGAAAGAAAGTGCAGCCTGCCCAGGAATGGCGCCGTCCACACTTTCCGTGCTACTGACGACAACAGAAGCTGACAAAGAAACAAGACACAGCAAAAAGACACAGAAAACAGACAACTGGGGGAGGGAAGAGGAATTAAATAAATAAAAATAAATCTTTAAAAAAAAAAAAGAACTGTTTGGGGTACTTAGCCCCAAGCTACAACAGCATGTAAATGGAATCTTACAATCTGCAGGCTTTTGAGTCTGACTTTTTCACTTAGTATAATATATTTGTGATTCAACCATGATATTGTATGCCTTGGTGTTCTCTTTCTTTTTATGGCTAAGTAGCATTCTGTTGTATGGTTTTAACAAGTATGTTTATCCATTCTACAGTTGAGGAATATTTGGATTTTTCCCTGATTCGACAGTTATGATTAAAACAGCCTTAAATGTTCATGAAATTATTTTGTATGAAAACTGGCTTTCAATTTTCTTGAATAAATATCTAGGACTGGAATTGCTGGGTTATATGGTAAGTGTAGGCTTAACTTTCTAAGAAATGGCCAAACTGTTTCCCAATGTGGCTGAGCTCTTTGGCATTCCTGCCAGCAATGAAAAGTTGTAATTTCTCCACATCCATGCCAATACTTGCTACTGTAAGGCTTTTTGTTTCTTGTTTGTTTTTTATTTGCTTTGAAGCCTTTCTGATAGGAACATGATAGTATCTCATTACAGTTTTAATTTGTATTTCCCTAATTACTAATGATGTTAAGCATCTTTTCATGTTCTTATTTTCCATCCATATGTCTTCTTTGGCAAAGTATCTGTTCAAATCTTTTGCCTTTTTTAATTGGGTTGTTTCTTTTCTTACTTTTGAGTTTTGAGAGTTCTTTATCTATTATAAATTCAAGTTCTTTATCAGATGTATTTGCAACATTTTCTTCCACTCTATGACTTGTCTTTTCATTTTCCTAACAATGTCTTTCAAAAAGCAAAAATTCTTCATTCCAACTAAGTTTAATTTATCAATTTGTTCTTTTTTTTTAAAGATTTATTTTATTTTTATTTCTCTCCCCTTTCCCCCTGCCCCAGTTGTCTATTCTCTGTGTCCTTTTTCTGTGTGTTGTTCTTTTTGTCCGCATCTGTTGTCAGTGGCACAGGAATCTTTGTTTATTTTGTTGTTGTTGTTGTTGCATCATCTTGACGCATCAGCTCTCCATGTGTGTGGGGCCATTCTTGGGCAGGCTGCTTTCTTTCGCGCTGGGCAGTTCCTTACAGGGAGCACTCCTTGTGCGTGGGGCTCCCCTACACGGGGGACACCCCTGCATGGCGTGGCACTCCTTGCACGCATCAGCACTGTGCAGGGGCCAGCTCCACACAGGTCAGGAAGGCCCGGGGTTTGAACTGCGGACCTCCCATGTGGTAGATGGACGCACTATCCACAGGGCCAAGTCTGCTTCCCCTCAATTTCTTCTTTTACAGATTGTGTTATATCTAAGAAATTATTGCCTAGCCCAAGGTCACAAAGATTTTCTGAGATAACAGAAAAGGAGGGAACACTTTATGACTCATTTTATAAGGCCAACATTACCCTGATACCAAAGCCAGACAAAGGCATTGATTTGAGACTATTCTTCTGTAATATAATTATCAACAGTATAAATATTATAAATTTTCTTATAAGCACTTTATCTTATAAGCTTTATCTGCATCCCACAATTCTGATATCTGGTATTTTCATTTTCATTTGATTCAAAACATTTTCTAATTTCCTTTGTGACTTCACTCCTCCTTGACCTATGGGTTATTTAGAAATGTGCTGTTTAATTTCTAATTATTTGACATTATTCCATATGTCTTTCAGATCCTGGTTTTTAGTTCAATTCTGCCTTCATCCAAGAAATATTTTTGCACAATTTCAGTTCTTTTAAAGTCACTATGATCCATTTTATGGCCCAAAATATAGTCACTCTTGGTGAATGTTTTCTATTCAATTGAAAAGAATGTATAATCTGCTATTTTGGGATGGGGTTTTCTATAAATGTCAAGTAAGATTCCTGTCCACTTTTTCTATCAATTACTCAGAGAAGAATGTTGATGTTTCCGTCTATAATCGGGCACTGGCTCATTTCTTCTGTCATTCTACCAATTTATGTTTCATGTATTTTGAAGCTCTGTTGTTATTTGTGCCGAGTCCTTGAGGACTGTATGGCTAAGCACAAGAAGCACGGACAAACCCCCACTCCTGGCCCCACATCAAGTTATGCAAGCCTGAGCTATTGCCCCCAAGGGGCAAGACAATGGGGGTAATAAGAGCATCTACAAAGATAAGGCAAAGTACAGAGGCTGAGCCAGCCGTCTCTCCTTCATCTGCAGAGACAAAGGATACCATTTTACATGTCCTGAATTTTTTTCTCACCTAGCTACAAGAACAAGCCCTTTTTGCTTGAAAGCAACTAAATCTCTCTACCATTCTAATCTGTTTGGTCACCTCCTCTAGACGGGCTTTCCTAACTCTCTCCCTTTCACCTGCCCTCCCGCTCTCCTCCACTCCCCCTCAGTTGGGGCAAGCGCCTTTCTGTGTTTTCTAAGCCCCACAGTCTCCTCACGGCAGGGTTCTATTTTCCCATGGCTTAGTACTCCTTGCATACTGCAATGGCTTCTCTTATCTTAGTGCTCCAGAGTTAAGCAAACCTGTGCCTGTCACATAATAGATGTTCAACAAGCCCGGGAGTGAGGAATTGATTGATCAATCAATAAAGATTATAAATAAGGTAATGATAGTGGTTCTTAAATGCTTACTGGGCACAAATCAGTGCTAAACACAGGAACCATGTTCAAGTTCATCTACAGATGACATGGACACTGCTCACCCAGCCCCTGCACTCTGCCTTATCTTTGTAGCCTGGAGAGAAACATATCTGCCCTTACCCTCCATACTCTCTTGCTCATGGGAGCAATGGCTCAGGGTTGGATGCTGTGATGGGGAATAAGAATGTGGGCATGAAACAAAGTATAGGAAAAGAACCTGCGCTGAGATTCAATTTCCTACCAGGCATCCTCAGGCCTTTGCACTGATGGGCACAACTACACAACGCAGTTTATACTCTTAGACCAGCAAACTCACCAGTGGAAGAATTCAGTTCTGTAGTCAAAGGTTTTATTATGAGGTGACTGGAATCTTTTGAACTGTGAGGGCAAAATTTATAGAATCTTTCCATAAGAAAATTGAGAAACTTTTACCTAAAAGTGGGACTGGTTGTATAACTCGCAGAGTCTGATGCAACATGAAAATGCAGGGACTCCCTGTTAAAAAATTATTAAGAACTTCCAGAGGGAGCCAATGTCGCTCAGTGGTTGAGCATAGGCTTTCCATATATAAGGTCCCAAATTCAAGAATTTCCAGACAGCTACAGAAGAGCTTAATATTCTTAATGCTAAACACAGGGCCCTCCTGAGAAAAGGTGATGCCACAGACACAGTCATCAACTCCGCCTACAGGGCTGGTTCAGGGAGGCCAATGTGGCCTGTTGGGAGAATCAAAAGCCCTGGGACAGGAACGTGCAGATTCTACATTCAACAGCCCATTGTTTCCGAGGGCCAACTTGATCCATTTGTTACTATGGGTCCCACAAATCATCTGCGGGCGCCCTTTAAAACTTCAGGAACTTTCCTTCTCCTCTCTTTTTACTTTATATCTTCAAGGAGTGCCATCGATAAGGCCTCTCTCTGCCTCCTGCTGTTCCCCTCCTCCTCTGGGCCATTAGAGTAGCAGACACTGTCTAGGCCCTTTATCTTGGAAGGCACAGGTGAGTGCTGGTGGGGAAGGAGAGAGAATCACGCCTCCTGCACGGCACTGTGCACCCTCATGGTTGACTGCCACACCACCACTACCCCTCCTAAGAGAACTGGGGATTTTCAGGCATACAGAGCTCCCCCTGTGACTCGAGAAGCTGAGCCTATGCCCAACTCCAGAGGTGGTGTCCAGTTATCCTAAGCCAGTTTAGTAGTATGTTCCCTCGTGCTGGGGACTGGTTCAGGAAGTCACCCCACATGGGACATTCCCATGGTTACTGGTGTCAATCCAATGTGGCTCACACTGGTCCAGTCAGACTGAACAGGAAGGTTTTAATTCTGTGGTGGAAAAGGCTTTCTTTTTCTCTCTCTCAGTGAGTGAGATAAAGACCATATTTTGTACCACGGAATGCTGGCAGTCAGGTTATGACCAAAATCAAGACAAGGAGGAGAGGACAGACAAAATATCAGAGAAATGGAACCATAACAAATATTTGATAAAATTAGTAAAATGCATTTCATCTCTATAGGTACTACAAAACTCCTGTTAATTGTAGTAAAGAATGTATTCATTTTCTATAGCTGCATAATAAATTGCCACAAACTTAGGAGCTTAGAACAATGACCATTCATTAGCTCACAGTTCTGGAGTAAGAAATCCATCTTGGATCAGTTACAAGGCCAAAATAAAAGTGTCAGCTGGGCTGAGCTCTTATCTTGAGGCTATAGAAAATAACCCCCTTCCAAGTTCAATCATGTTGTTGGTGAAATTCTGTTCCTTGCGACGGTTAGGACTGGGGTCCTTGTTTCCTTGCTGGCTACCAGCAAAGGGCCCCTCTTAGCTCCTTAAGGCCAACCACATTCCTTGACATGCGGTCCCCCACCGTCCATCTCCAAAGCTAGCAATGGAGCATCATATCCTTCTGGTATACCAGAATCTCTCTGGCTTTCTCTTCTGCCACCTCCTAGGGAAAACTCAACTTTCAAAGGGATTTGTGATTAAAGCAGGCTTTCTGGAATTATCTGTTGTGGCCTTTCAACCACTGCATTATGACACAATTGCATGATGGTTTTTTACCTAACACTACATGTTGAATTCTATTTTAATATATAGAGCAGCATCATTCTTTTTAATGACTGTATATTATCCCATTTTGTAGTTGTATCACAGATATTAGTTATTAATGGTTATTTAGGTTATTTTGAATGGTTTTCTTTTACCAAAAAAATGCTGCAATAAAAATTCTTATACCAAGTGTGATACTATCTAAAAGATAAATTTCTATCATGAGAATTTAGAGGTCAAAGCTTATTTGTAATTTTTTAGATTGTCTATTTCCCATACCATCTCAAAACAAAGAATGTTTCAAACTTTTGCAGTCTGAAAAGAGGAAAATGGCATTTTGTTGCCAGTTTAATTTGCCTTTCTCTTATTTGAATGAGAATGAGCACCCTTTTCATTAGATAGGTATTATATATTTCATTTTCATGTCATTTGCCCATTTTTCTATAGGCTTGTTGATCTTTTATTTACTGCTTTTCAGAGACCTTTTATATAGTAAGGAATATACAATCCTGTAAATATTTTTTCTAATTGTACATGTCTTTTAACTTTATTTATGGAACATTTTCAATGCAATATATATATTCATTTTGTACGCTTAAATTTATCAGTCCATTCCTTTATTGCCTCAGTGCTTCATGTATATTTAGAAAGCCTTCCCTACTTTAATATTGTTTTTAAAATCTCCTATGCTTGCACTGCCACATCTAGGTCTCCAATTTTTCACACATAAGTGTTTGATCCATATGTAATTTATTTTGGTTGAAGATGTGTGGTGGACCCAGCTTAAATTTTTCCATATAGCTTCCCATTTGTCCTGACACCTTTCATGAAAACACCATTATTTCCTCAATGATAAGTGTATTAGCCAGCCAAAGGGGTGCTGATGCAAAACAGCAGGAATTGGTTGGCTTTTATAAAGGGTATTTATTTGGGGTAGAAGCTTATAGTCACAAGGTCTTAAAGAGTCCAACTCAGGGTACCATAGGAGGTACATTCTCACCCAGAGTCTGATGTCACATGTTGACTCAAGATGGTATGCGATGTCTGCAAGAGCTCAGGCTCCTTTGGCTGCTGACATCTGCAAGGGAAGGTTTCCTCTTCCTCTTAAGGCTCCATGGTCCCAGCTTCTTCCAATATCAGCTGTAGTCTGGGAAAAGTCTCATTTCTCCCCCAGGGCTCATTCCTCTCTGGGCTTAGCTGCAGCTATAGGCTCTTAGGCTCATCTCTCTTCCCAGGGCCTCTGATGTGTCTAGGGAGCCATCTCTATTCCTCTTTGTTCTCCTATGAGTTTACTTCATGGGGCTCCAACTCAAAATTTCCTTTTGTCCTTCTCCAGGTCTTTGCTTCCCCAGGCTTTGTGGTGAGGTTTCTCTGTGGGTCCCCACCTACCAAGGGTTGGGGACACAACGTCATACTGATGTGGCCCAATCAAAGCCTTAATCATTATTTAATCAATTAAAAGTGAAACATCTGAATCCAATATAATCTAATATGCCCAGAGGAAAAGAGCAGTTCACAAACTTAATCCAATGTCTATTTTTGGAATTCAAAAATAATGCCAAACTGCTACGATAGGCAATGCCACATTTATTATAAATTACACTCCTGTGTGTATTTGGGACATTTCCTGGACTTTCCATTCTATAAATTTGAATTGTCTGTTCATGTACTATAATGCTTTTTCAGAATTTTCCTGGCAATTCTTAGTCCTTCAGTCATACATACTTCAGAATTAGCTTGCATTAAAAATATATATTTTTAAAAATTGAAATTGTATTGAATTGACAGATGTTTTCAATTCCTCTACTTTTCTATGATGGCAAAGGACTCCAGGAACTCTCCCACTGCCAGCCTTGCACTCTCTGTTCCCACTGGTCCAAACATGGGATTGTGGGAGTTGCCCTTTGGGTTGTGTCACTTACTTTGGAGAACCACACTCCACTGCCGCCACCTCAGAATACCAGCATCCAAAGTTCTTTTCTGGCATCTTCCGTGACCCTCATTTGGCCTCCACTAAATTGGGCAGTCCTCCCTCACAGATTATGCTTCAGAGTTACTCTTTCCTGTCTAAAGGGGCTGGTTTCAGAATAATCAAAGCATTCCTGATTGGACCAGCATGGACACCTGACCTACATTGAGCCAATCAGATACTCTCTTACAAGGGTATGGGCTAAGAGGCAGAGCCCGAGAATTGGAAACCCAGTCACTGCGTTCTAGAGGGTCTGTGACCACCCCCTGCTGCTGTGGCCTGTAGAGCTGCTACTCTAGCTCCAGACTTTGCTGTTACTGTTGCTTAAAATTACCAACATTCCATTACTCAGAACAAAGTTAACCTTCATATTTTTTTTAAATCTAACAAAAATTTAATGTGAATATGCATGACCCAATTATTATATCACAGTAAAGCAGGCCTTTTAGGGAGGGGAAATGTAGAAACAATTGATTTCTCTGCTGAACACAGCCATTATTTATATTCTTCCAAGGTTTCTCACATGATGATACTAATTTCTTGGCTTGCCACCATTCCAATATTTGGCTGTTCACTCGTTGCCATCTCCACACACTCATCTATTACAAGATTCATAAAGGGATCAAATCCCCACAATATTTCTTGGGCATGTCTGTCACCATTTAATTTCAATAATTTCTTGTCCGTAAGTTTTTTCAACTCCGGTGGGTGAACTTTCCTCATGGTGTCTACTCGGCGGGCTCAACGCTACCTTGAAAACACCCTTCACTATTATACATTATCATCGCAAAAGCTACCGTTGGAGTACTGGGATTTGAAGGGGCCCAACATATATCACTCCTTTTCCCACTTGAGTTTTTAATCAATTGAGAGAAAGTAGATTAAAGCCAATGTGTAGCCAAATATCAGTTTCATTGCTGGGCAGTTGAGGAATGTGGGTCAGGAGTATAGCAACAATGGGTTCCTAAAATCAAACTTCAAGGGAAGTGGATTTGGCTCAACAGATAGAGCGCCCGCCTACCACACGGGAGGTCCAGGGTTCAAACCCCGGGCCTCCTGACCCATGTGGTGAGCTGGCCCATGCGCAGTGCTGATGTGTGCAAGGAGTGTGGTGCCACACAGGGGTGTCCCCCGCATAGAGGAACCCCACGTGCAAGGAGTACGCCCCGCAGGGAGAGCCACCCAGTGTGAAATAATTGCAGCCTGCCAGGGTGTGGCACCGCACACACAGGGAGCTGACGCAGCAAGATGACACAACAGAAAGAGACACAGATTCCCGGTGCCACCAACAAGAATACAAGTGGACACAGAAAAGCACACAGTGAGTGGACACAGAGAACAGACAACTGCCGGGATGGGGGGGAAGGGGAGAGAAATAAATAAAAATAAATCTTAAAAAAAAAAAATCAAACCTCAAGGAGGGAGAGAGGAGCCCGTGGCAGCAGCACTGCACAGCCACGAGCCTCCCATCCCACCTGCCCCTTGCTGTAGGCTTACCTCTCTGTGGGCCTGGAGGCCACCTGAGCCCTGCTCTCCACAGGCTGAGAGGCCACCTCGAAGGAGAGGCCTGGGGCAGAGCCACCCATGCCCAGGTCCTCCCCTATGCCCACCAATCGAATGGCCACACTCTCTCCTCCAGGGCAAGTGGGCACAGGGGCAGAGAGGGACTGGACAGCTACGTGAATCCATGACCCTCCACTTGAAATCAGCAGCAGGAATGGGAGAACCAGGGAACTGCTCCCACAATTTGCCCCAGCAGAATGTGACTTTGATCCTGTCTCTTATAAAAGATGAAAGGTTTGGGGAAAAGATTAGGCCTCTAGTGAATTTCCTTGTTTTTGTTTTTTTTTTAATTACAGTAATTAATAACCCTCAAAGCTGTGTGATTTCACTTTAGAAGGATTATGTCTGTACTGAGGGAGAACTGATAGCCATTTCAGGGCCTGACAGAGCACACTAGACTAGAACAAAGCTCATGGTTTGGATTTTCAGGAGGTTTGTTTTGTTTTTCTTAACAAATCAATTTTATTGATACATATTAATAAGGTATAAATCCATCCAAAGTGTGCAATCAGTGGTATTCAGTGTAATCGCATATTTGTGCATTCACCATTTCAATCATTCTTAGAGCCCGTGCATTATTTTCAGGTTTTAATGGCTCATCTTCTCAAGTGTATACAGTGAGCACTCTCATTAGATGACTGTGTTATGTAAACACAGCTCTACAATATGAAAGTGGAATGGCCCCGTAAACACAGCTGCAAGGGGAACCACGATGAGATTCAGCATTTACAATATCAGACAGACCATTTGCCGCTGCCCATTTTATTTTCCATGGGAAATGAGTGGGCAGAGCCCTTTAACCACATTCTGCTTTATCTGTGTGTGCTCTGAATTGAGCTTGGAATTCACTTTAAGAAGAATTTTTTCAACATGCACTGTGGTAGCAGCGCTGTCCTGGGGAGGGTAGAGGATGGCAAAGGAACAGGACAATATGTGCCCTCAGGGAATTTACAATCTAGTTGAAGCCTATAAACTGCCGTCCGGGTGGCCATGCACCAGGCAGGTAACACGACTTCCATTCTCACAAGGACCCGTGGATGTGGGGTTGTACCTGTGGCAGGCAGAACCACACCCCCTTCCCCAAAGATGTCGACATCCTAATCCCCCAAACCTGTGCCCTTTCATGGTGAGAAGGACTTTGCCATTGCAATTAATTTAAAGATCTTGAGATGGGAAGATTAGCCCATTATTCCTGTGGTTCCAGTGTAATCACCTGAGTTCTTGTAAGTGGAAGGAGATCAGAGTCAAGGAAGAAGACGTGACAACGAAAGCAGTAGCCGTGGTGCAGCAGGAGACAGGCCAGTCCTGGCTTTGAAAATAGAGGAAAGGCCACCCAGTGAACGCAGACAGCCTCTAGAACAGGCTAGAATAGGGGTTCTGAACCTTTTTTATCCATGGACCCCTTTGCCAGTCAGGTGAAAACCACAGACCCCTTACTAAGTCCACCCTATCCTGTGTATTATTTAATAAATATATCATACCCTCACCAATACGTCCCCACTAGAATCAAAGTGTTTTTTTTTTAATTTCAAGCTCACACATTCCTGTAATGGCTGCTTCCAGGAAGGCGGTGTCACGTGGAACTTCCTAACCTCACCATCCGGAGCTCCAAGGAAGGGAGTATTTCAAGTCAGAGAGAATTATATATCTGTATACCCTGATTCTTCTTTGGAATCTTCAGCCTTCAAGATCCCAGCATCATGACATCAGTTTCAACACAACTGTTGATAGTCCTCATTTCACTACTTTTGGTGCTGCCTGTTGTTGAAGCAGTAGAAGCAGGAGATGGAATTGCTGTCTTGGTAGGTGTGGTTCTCAGCATTACAGGCATTTGTGCTTGTTTGGGGGTATACGCACGAAAGAGAAATGAACAAATGTGACTTGGAAGGGCCTCCTAAATCAAACCTCATCCTGAGAACTTTTATGCTATTAAGGTTAAAGCTGGGCTTTAGTGTCTGAAAGTTCCCATGAAACAGACAGTAAATGAGGTGGTAATTTCACATTCCTAAATGTTTCCCTATAAATAAGAACAAATTGATTTATGTTACATAGGGAAAAATGTTTTCTTCACATCGAAGAAAGCACTGGAAAAAAGCAGACTATAATTTGTATTTGCAGGTTGAAAAGGAGGTCAAATAAATAATATGATTGAAATTTGCATAAATAATCCATAGTTTCAGAAGTTCCAAAGCTCACAAAATAGTAAAAGGAAGCTCTTGCTTAGAATCCTAGGCAATTGCTATTGTTCACTAGTCACTGCCTCCTGAATTGTTAAGGAGTCTTTTCTCCATATTTTACTTAGATTTTTGTTTTCTCATCTCCAAAGTTAATAGTGTACTTAGATATTAAATTTAGTCAAAAATGGAAACCTTTATTTCTTTGAGGGAAAAAATTAGAAAAACATACAGCACCTTTAATATTGCAATGGAGAAAAAGATTTAAGGTAAAAAAAATACTTTATATTGAATACTGAAATGGAGAAAAGATTAATGCAAAAAAATGTATATTGATTAACCAACTAACATCCTTCTCTGAGAAGTACTATGTTAAATATAAATTCATCATGTTGTAAAAAAAAAAAAAAAAAATTTCAAGCTCACAAACCTATTGTTAAAAACCCCTGCTCTAGAGGCTGGGAAAGGCAAGGAAATATTCTGTTCTAGAGCCTCCAGAGGGAACTAGTCTTGATGACCCTGCAACTTGAGCCCTGTGAGACTCATTTTGGATTTCTGACCTCCAGAACTCTAAAACAATAATTTTTGTGTTGTCTTAAGTCACTAAGTTTGTGGTAATTTTTTACAGCAACAGCAGGAATCTGAAACAGCACCATTATGCTCATTTTACAGATGAAGAGTTCAGAGGTCAGAGAGGTTAGGTAAGGTCACACAGCTGGTGAGTGGCAGAGCTAGGATTCAAACCCAGGTCCACTTACTTGCAAAGCCCAATTTCTTTACTTTGAAGTGTATAGTCCTCCATTCACTACAGAGCAAGTCCATGAATTACAGGACAGGAAAAGTTAGGCTAAGAGCAAGTGTTAAAGTAAAATGGATGTTTCTTGGTTTTTGAATGTGTCTTTTCTCTGTTGAGGATCCCAGGAATCCTCACCATTTGGCAACGGTGACATTTCCAAAGCAAAGGAGCATCCACGTCTCTACTAGAAGGAAAAGGATCCCATTTATACTTTTATACCTCCCTTTTCCGAGGGTGTTAAGGAAGCTGACTGGGGGTCCAGAGACTGGAGGCAACCAAAACTGCTTCCTGCTTTCTGGTCCAACTCTATAAAATGGTGAAGGAATTGAACCCAGAGAGGAAAGTAGCCTGTACAGGGAGATATAGTTAAAGAGGTGTGATATGGGTGCATTTTCTGGACTTGGAGTTGTCCTCAATGATATTGCAGGGACACATGCAGGACTCTATATATCTTGCCAAAACCCACTGAATGGACTGGGGGAGAGTGTAAACTACAAAGTAAACTCTAATCCATGTGATGCAGCAGTGCTCCAAAATGTATTCACCAAATGCAATAAATGTGCCACAATGATAAAAGAGGTTGTTGATGTGGGAGGAGTAGGGGTTGTGGGGAGTGGGGTACATGGGAACCTCTTATATTTTTTAATGTAACATTTTGTGTAATCTAAGTATCTTTTTAAAAAAAAGACAATAAAAATAATTTGCTAAAAAAAAAAATCAGATTGCCAATTAGATCTGTGTTCCTTGGTGCAATTCAAAGGGAAAAGGGTATCCGGATAGAATGGGAAGTAGGATTTAATAGGCATTCATGTACCAAACACTGCACTAGGCTATTTGTACATGATAATTCTTTTATTTTTTTTAACTGCTACCTATGAAATAGGTGTTATCATCTCCACTTTACTTTAGAGAGAACTGAGGCTCAAAGATTTTGTACAATGTGCCCAAGTTAACAGACCTTGTCAATTCTAGAGGTGGAATTTGAACCCGTGTTGAGCTAACTTCAAGACCCACACTCTCTGCCTGCCCAATCCCGTGCGCCAATGGATATAACTATCTCTGGCTTTTGGTTTGAGGCACCTCTGAAGGATCCTCATTTACCTTGATTCTCAACCTCTCATCCATAAGGATTTATACACAGGAATCCATTCCATTGCGCAGGCGCCTTGGGCCACAGGACCAGAAAGTCTCCTGGAGGCAGCTGCTTGTATTAGGGTGGGAAGCCTGAATCCAAGGCACTCCCTGTGGGCGCACCTCTTGCTACCTGAGGGTGCTGAGCCCTGGAAGTCAAGGGTCCCTTGAGTTAAAGGGTTTCCCCGGAGGAGGATAGAGGGCAGAGAGGCACTGAAGGGCCCCTTCTCCAGCTGCACGATTTTCCCTTAGGGTAGCCCTGACTGCCGAATGCTCGTTCCGCCGTGAGCAAGTGGCTGCCGACCAGCCTGCCCACTTTGATAAAGGCACTTCTTAAAACTCCCTGCAGTGATGCCATCTCCATCGGTGTGACCCTTTCAAAACATAATTCAAGTCTGGAGAGAAGGCAGATGCATACAGTACTGTCGTGTTTGGTTTTGGTTTTGGTTTTTTTAATTATAAGTTTTATTTATTTGTTTATTTATTTATTTCTCTCCCCTCCCCTTCCCCCCCCCCCCCCCCCCAGTTGTCTGCTCTCTGTGTCTATTCGCTGTGTATTCTTCTGTGTCCGCTTGTACTCTTGTCAGCAGCATCCGGAATCTGTGTCTCTTTTTGTTGTGTCATCTTTTTTTTTTTAAGATTTATTTTTTATTTATTTCTCCCCTCCCCCGCCCTGCCCTCTCCCCTAGTTGTCTGTTCTCTGTGTCCATTTGCTGCGTGTTCTTCTTTGTCCGCTTCTGTTGTTGTCAGTGGCACGGGAATCTGTGTCTCTTTTTGTTGCGTCGTCTTGCTACATCAGCTCTCCATGTGTGCAGGCACCATTCCTGGGCAGACTGCACTTTCTTTCACGCTGGGCGGCTCTCCTTACCAGGCGCACTCCTTGTGCGTGGGGCTCCCCTACACGGGGGACACCCCTGCGTGGCAGGGCACTCCTTGCATACATCAGCACTGTGCATGGGCCAGCTGCACACGGGTCAAGGAGGCCCGGGGTTTGAACCGTGGACCTCCCATGTGGTAGACAGAGGCCCTAACCACTGGGCCAAGTCCACCGCCCTTGTTGTGTCATCTTACTGCATCAGCTCTCTGTGTCTGCGGCGCCATTCCTGGACAGGCTGCACTTTTTTGTGCTGGGCACCTCTCCTTACGGGGCACACTCCTTGCACGTGGGGCTCCCCTACGTGGGGACACCCCTGCATGGCACGGCACTCCTTGAGCACATCAGCACTGCACGTGGGCCAGCTCCACATGGGTCAGGAGGCCCTGGGTTTGAACCCTGGACCTCCCATGTGGTAGGCTGACGCCCTATCCATTTGGCCAAATCTGCTTCCCTGTTTTGTTTTGTTTTGTTTTAATGTTCAGTGAGAGTGAGAAAGAACTCTGTCTAGCATGCCCCCCTCCACTCCATCCACCATGGGCATCTCCCACTTCTTTGGCAGGAAGCTCCCTGAGAAGTGAGACAGCTCCATTTAAAAACCTGCTCAAAACAAAGCCTTCCAAAGATGTCTGGATGTTGGCAAGGTTGGCTGATAGTGATGTGTTGCTTTTTGTTCAATGAAGGCACCAAGAAGGACTCAAAATAAACAGATCAAAGCTTGAAATGACTAAGATATTTTATTATCAGGGTTAATATATTCTGGAGTTACATTAAGTGCCCGTGTATTTGGCTGGTCTTCGTTAGTGTGGAAATGGTGTGAGGCTATAGTGAGGCTCCCACGATGCTCATCACGAATTGCCGGACTGGACGTTTCCCCAGCCTGTCCCCAGCCAAGCACCAACTGCAGCTGTCAGCAGGAGAGCTCGCTGATGTCACTGGCAGATAAGCAAGGAGAAGCTGATTTGTTGTTCAGAAGAAAATGAAGTTACTCAAAACTATTTTAAATTCTTTCTCTTACCTTCAAACTTAAGCTCAAATTTATGCTTCTTTAAGAGGCAGGTATGGCTTTGCCTTCCCATATTATGGCATAAGCTCTTCTCTCATACACTGTTAATAGGAGTATAAGCTGATACAATATTTTTAGGAGGGCAATCTGATAGTGCAGATCAACATTTTAAACAGGATAATCCCTTTGACTCCAAACTTCCCCAACAACTTTTCCTAAAAGCATAAATGTAAGAGTAAGAATATCCTTCAGAAAGTGAAGATGAAAAATGGGAAAAGCTAAATGGCCATCCCCAGGGGATTGGTTAATTATGCCAAATTATATAATTAAACAACACCCAACTTTATAAAATGATATGATATGCATTAGTTGATATGGAACATGTACAAAATAAGGAAAAGCAAGTTATAAAATAGTGTAGCCAGAGGACAAGTTTAATTTTATAAAAATGTATCAATATCTTCCTAGAAATAGTCTTGGGGGACACACATTAAAATGTTTATATGTAGGGGAGCTGGGGTGGTGCAGGAGATTGGGCGCCTCTCTCCTACCCCGGAGGGTCCCAGGTGCCACCTAGGGAGAGGACAAGTAGACACAGAGGAGCATGCAGTGAATGGACACAGAGAGCAGGCAGGGGGTGGGGGTGGGGGGAATAAATAAATAAGTCTTTAAAAAAAAAAGTTTATATGTGTGGGATCCCTTAAAGTATTCTGAAATTTTGCACAGAACATTTTATTATTCGATTCTTTAAAAAAGAAGTTTTCAAACGAGCAAAAAATAAAATCAGCTTTTGAAAACGTGCCACTCCTTTTGAAAAACAAAGATTATTTTAAATTCCAAAAAGAAATATGACAAATTGCCCCGGACAACCCAGAAATGCAAGTGCATGACTCACTCAAAAGGCATTTCCCAATTTGTCAATCTGGCAGATTAGGACAAAAAAGTACCAGAACTAAGAACAATGAAATCAGAGCAAACAGGTGCCCTGAAAACAAAGTTGTTAATAAAATAGGGTTTCAAAGGAAGCCCAAGTGGCTGGGACAGGTGGAGTGTGGCGTGGCCTTGCCTGACAGGATGAGGCACTGCTCCCTGGCCACCAAGCGGCTGGGATTCCCTGGAACTGTGGGAATCCGGCTGTCACTCTGGAATCTCCCAGCCAGCACAGGCTTCCTTGTGCAGTATTCTTAACAGAGCACTGCCGTTTGGAAACTTCGTTTTAAATAATGGAATAAAAAAATACTCTTTGCAAAAGAATAACATAAGGGATCCCACACATATTGATAAACATTTTTTGTGTGTATCCTCCAGGATTATTTCTAGGAAGACAGAGATACTTTTTCACAAACATGAACTTGTCTTCTAACTACTGTTTTAGTGTCTACACCGGGAGTTCTTAACATTTTTTGTTCCACAGACCCCTTTGCCAGTCAGGTGAAAACCACGAACCCCTTACTAAGCCCACACTATACCGTGTATTATTTAGTAAATATATCACACCTGTACCAACATGTCCTCACAAGAATAGTGGTTTTTTGAATTTCAATTCAAACTCACGGACCCCTTTTTAAGAATCCCTGGTCTACACTTGCTGGAACCAGGAGATCATTCCATTATAATTTACCAATTCTACTATGGGGTAGAACTATTGGAAATTCTGCTTCATAAAATGCTGATACTGTTACCTTTGGACTCAAAAAAGTATCAGCATTTATATTAAAATAGAAATACGAAAAGTATCTGAAGAGACATTAACTATATACCATTTTATCTAAGTACTAAGAGTCACCATGACCTTTTCATTTGTAGAAATTCTTCAAGGAGACATTCACATGATTTGTAGTATAATGGACAATTTGAGCCTTTTCTATTTTCAGAAGGTACTTGGTATCTGAAAGGACATCAATGATTTTGGGGCCCAAATCGTTTCATGGTACAGTAATTATCTGTACAAATGCACAGAGCCTTCTAACATAATTAAGGCTAACATACTGATCTTCAAAATAACTTCCATCAGTATCATACAAACCACATTGAAATAGAATGTTATCAGCTTCACCCTTTAAAATGTTTTTTCCATTTGAGTAGGAAAGAATCTCAGTATATACCACAGTACTTCCTTGAAAACAAAACAAAACACAACATTCTATAGATTCAATTTAACCACTTACTTCCCTCCAAATTACCATTTTTTATTTGGCTTAATTATTTCACAATGCAAAAATGAGCTATTAACTAAAGCAAGAAAATTATAAGCAGAAGAGATCATCATTAAAAAGAAAAGCAAAAATTTATTGAATACCTACCAGTACCAGACACTCTAATCTTTACAGTTCTGCAAGGTTGTTCACACTCCAATTTTATATATTAAAAAAAAAAGGCCAGAGTTCAGCTGACTTGCTCAAGACCACAGAGTTAATGGAGCTGGAATTTGGCACAAGATCTCTGAGGGTTAAAAACCAAGAGCCCTTGCCTCTATTTAAACTATACTTCCACTTAAGTACCTGTAAACAGGCTGAAATGTGACTCAGGATGAATCAGCTGTGACAGAACAGGCACAACAACAGCAGCCTTAGTGCTGAAGTTTTCTCACTCACTGCAGAGGCAGGCAGACTAGGGCTCACAGGGTCTCTCTGAGGTGTTAAAGGCTGAAGTGCCTACTCTTTTGTTGCTCTTCCCTGTGAGGATCCATGGTGCCAGGTGGCTGCTAGAGCTCCAGCCATTACTTCTTCATTTTAGCCAGCAGAAGGAAAGAAAAAAGACCTCTCTGTATCTCCAAGGATATGTCCCAAAAGTTGCTCAGATCGATGGCCAGAGCCTACAAGGGCAGCTGGAGGAGGTAACCTTTCTATTCTGGGTGATTCTGTGCACAACTAAAAACTCAAGAGTTCTATGTCTAAGGGAAAATGAATATTGGGAGAGACAAGTAATAGCCTCTGCCACAATGTGCTTTTGGAATATGCCAGGAATAGCAAATAGATACAACCCCCTTCACGTATTTTGCTAGGAAGAAGTGGTGATTTTCCCCACTTTTAGTAGCAATAATTTCTATTTTCCTGGATGATGAAATATTTCATAATGAAAACCAGAGTAATGGACTCCTATGTAGCAACAATCCAGAATTAACAAATGCTGTTATTTTCCTTCAGATCTCTGCAATAAAAAACTACCGAGGGAAGTGACTCAAGTGGCTTACCTACAATATGGGAGGACCCAGGTTCAATCCCTGGGGCCTCCTGGTGAAAAAGAAGAGAAAGTGTGCCCATGCAGTGCGCCAGTGCCAGCATGGGGAACCCAGTGCCCATGTGGGTGCCTGCGCTGCGACCTGAGTGCCCGTGCAGCAAGCCGAGTGCCTGCGTGGTGAGCCAGTGCCTATGGAAGTGAGTCACGCAGCAAGATGATGATGCAACAATGGAGAGAAGGGGAGAGTCAAGATGAAGCACAGCAGAGATCAGGAACTGAGGTGGCACAATTGAAAGGGAACCTCTCTCCACACCAGAGGTCCCCAGGATCGAATCCCAGTGAATCCTAGAGGAGAAAGATGAGAAAGGAAGACATAAAGCAAAATAGATACAGATGACCCCACAGCAAATGGACACAGACAGCAAAAACAGCAGGGGGGCGGGGAGGGCGGGATGAGATTAAAAAAAACAAACTACCAAGTCAGATGAGGTTCCTTTGGCAGCCAGTTCACAGGTTCATTCCTCTCCCTTCTTTTCCAGAGGCAATTACATTTCTGAATGATGTGTTTCTCTTTCAATGATGCTTCTATACTTCTCTACATAAATGATAATCAACATAGTATTTTCTAAAAATGTATAAATGGCATATATTTCACCTTCTGTGACAGTTTACTTTCATTTGATAACTTTTTCAAGGTCTTGCCACATTGTTACTATAGATTAAGTTCACTATCACTGCTCAATTATTTGCCATCTACAATTTATTCATTTTCCTGATCTTGCAAATTTGATTATTTCCAACTTGTTCTGGATATAAACAATTCAGCTTTGAACCTCATTTTATGATTCCTTGTACATGTGTACAATGAGCCCATCTGTTTCCATTTCCTGGTTGTTAAAGCAAAAATCATGGAATAGGTTGGCTTAAACAACAGGAATTTATTGCTCATGGTTTTGAGGCTAAGAGAAGTCCAAATTGAGGTGTCATCAAGGTGATGCTTTCTCAAGAAAAGACAGTTTCATTCTGGGGTTGGCTCCTGGCCATCCTTGGTCCTTGGCTCTTCTGTCACATGGCAATGCACCTGGTGGTCTCTTCCTGATGCCATTGACTTCCAACTTTTGGCTGTTCCCTGTGTCTTCCTCTCTTTCTGCGACCTTCCCTATAAAGCCCTTGGTCATAGGATTAAGACCCATCCTGATTCAGCTAGGCCATACCTTAACTGTGTTAACCTCATCAAAAGTTCCCATTTACAAGTCACAGGAATGGATTAAGTTGATGAACATGTTTTCCTGGGTGCACTGCTCCAAGCCACCACAGTCCACCCTCTGGACATGTTCTTTCCATGTGCAAAATATATCCTTCCATCACAACATCCCAAAAACCTTAAGTAATTTCAACATTAATGCTAAGTACAAAGTCTCATCAAAATTTGTTATGAATGTGGCCTGCCCTGGGGCACAATTCTCCTGTCTGTGGACCTGTGAAATCTAAAATACAAGTTATCTGTTTCCAATATTCAATGGAGGAACAGGCACGGGATGAACATTCCCTTTCCAGAAGGGAGAAATTGGAGTGAAGACAGGTCATGTGTTCCACACAACTCCAAAACCCAGCAGGGAACTCTGTTAGATGTCAAGTCTCAGAGTCATCTATGGGTATTTGTTTTGTCCTCCAGGACTGATGGAGCAACAGCCCTACACCCTTGCAAGGGCTTTCCCAGCAGCCGTGCTCTCCCTGAACACTGGAGTGGAGGTCCCATCCCTGCCAAGCATTGGGTTGGTGGCCTGTCTCTGCAAATGCTGAGACACAGGCCCTGCCCTGATCCTTGGGGTGGTGACCAGGCACCCCACAAATGCCAGGACACAAACCCCGCCCTCTCTTGAGAATTGGGATAGCAGCACTCTCCCTAAAAGTAGGGCACAAGGCCTGCCCCTCCAAGTGCTAGGGCAGGTGGCCTTTCTCCTCCAAATGCGGGGGTGAACCTGCCCTTTCCATCATACACATGGGAGGACCCGCCCTCTTGGCCCAAGGAGATCTTCTAAGTCCAAACCTCAGCTTCTCTGTTTTTGCCCTTGAAGTTATTCTTCCTTCAATTCATCCCTTCTCTTTCAGTCCACAGGCAGTGATTCCAACCATACAAACTGCATAAACCTTGTTGGCTTTGCATGCAGGTCACTGATGGGTGCAAACCATCAGAATAACTTTCCACAGATCCTTCTTGGATAACTGCACCTCCAACCCTGACTTCCACTGAAATGGCTGACTGGATCCATATTTAGCTAGATCCTCACATGGAGCCCTATCATCCAGGACTTGCTTTCTGGAAGCTCAGAGAGGTCCCTGATAGAGCACTTCTGGGCCTAGTCTCAGAGCACACTACTTGGATAGGCTCAGAAATTTCCAATCAATTTTTGCTTTCTTTATGCTTGGAGTTCATTCCTCAACTTTTCACTTTCCTCTTCCATTTCACTATTAGCTGCAAGGAGAAACCATGCTGTATCTTCCAGACTTAGCTTAGAAATTCCCTCAGCTAAATATCCAAGTTCATTGCTTTCAAGTTCTGCCTTCCATCCAACACCAGAACTCAATTTTGTCAAGTTCTCTGCCACTTTAAAACAAGCATTATCTGTCCTTCAGTTTCCAATAACTCATTTACCATTTCCTTCTAAGGCATTGCTGTTAGCACCTTTAACGTCCATGTCTACAATTCTGTTGATGATGAGTTATATATTCTCTAAGATGATACAAACTTTCTCTACAGCATTCACTCATTTTTGAGTCCTCCCAATTCTTCCAGCCTCTACTCATTACCCAGTTCCAAAGCCATTTCCATATGGCGGCCCCCTCTCCCTTCTCTTGAGGTTCTGCTGTCCTCCAGCTTCTGGCTGCTCCCTATGCACCTCCCTAAGGCTTTCAGCAACAGGATTAAGACCTATCCTGGGGAAGTGGATTTGGCTCATCTGATAGAGCATCCGTCTATCATATAGAAGGTCCAGGGTTCAAACTCAGGGCCTTCTGACCCATGTGGTTAGCTGGCCCATGCGCAGTGCTGATGTGCGCAAGGAGTGCCGTGCCACACAAGGACTGTGCCCTGCAAGGAGAGCCACCCCACGTGTAAAAAAGTGCAGCCTGCCCAGAAGTGGTGCTGCACACACAGAGAACTGACGCAGCAAGATGATGCAACAAAAAGAGACAGATTTCCTGGTGCTGCTGACAAGAATGCAAGTGGACACAGAAGAACACACAGCAAACAGAGAGAGAGAGCAGACAACTGTGGTGAAGAAGGGGAGAGAAATAAATTAAAAATAAATCTTAAAAAAAAAAAAAGACCTATCCTGATTTGGCTGGGCCACAGGAGTGGGTTAAGCTTAAGAACATGTGTTTCTTAGCTTCAAACCACCACAATACGAATCACCTGAAAAGCCTTGTTAACTGCAGATTCTGTTTCAGCAGATCTGGAGTGGGGCCTGACAGCTTGCATTTTTAATAAGCTTCCAGTCAAGCCCTAGAATCGTTGGGCCATGTGGTATGAATATCTTCAACTTTTCAAAGACATCATTAGATTGAGCCCATTTTACTCCAAAAGAAGTGAACATGTTCCTATTTCACCATTCTTGCCAACACTTGATCTTGGCAGACTTACCTTTTGACAATCTTGTAAGAATAAAAATTGTTGTGAAACCACATTTCCCTCATTTTCAGTGACAGTGTTCACCTTCTCAAACATTTTTGACTCTCCGAGGTTTTTCTGTTCAGATAGTTCACAGTTCTAATGCAGTTTGAACTGTGGTCCAAAGACCCTGGGGGCCACCTGGAACGTGCTCAGGAGGTCCACAAAAGTCCTTCCTTTTCTAGGTACCTATCTGCCTGAGGTGGATTTTGTTCATATACTTTAACCAAAACACAACAGGCTGCAGAAGCGAGAGCTGTCATCTATTAAGCTAGAGAGAGAGATCTGCAGAAATGTAAAATAATGCCACTCACTAAAAATTTATTTTGAAAATAATTATCTTCCATGTTATTTATATCAACATGTATTGAATGGGTTTTTTTGGGGGGGGATGTTTTTTGTTTTCCTTTCTTTCTTTTCTCTTCTCCCCCCCACCACCAGTTGTCTGCTCTGTGTCTACTTGCTATGTGTTCTTCTGTGTCTGCTTGTATTCTTGTTAGCAGCACTGGGAATGTGTCTCTTTTTTGTTGCATCATCTTGCTGCATCAGCTCTCAGTGTGCAGCACCTCTTTTGGGCAGGCTGCACTTTCATTGCGTGGGGCGGCTCTCCTTACGGAGCGCACTCCTTGCACGTCTACACAAGGGACACCCCTGCTGGCACGAAGCTCCTTGTGTACATCAGCACTGCGTGTGAGCCAGCTCACCACATGGGTCAGGAGGCCTGGGTTTGAAAATTGGACCTCCCATGTGGTAGGCGGACGCTCTGTCTGTTGAGCCAAATCTGCTTCCCTGCATTGAATGGGTTGCTATTTTTAAATAAATTGATACCTTAAATTTTCTCAATTTTAATTTCTAATATAGTAATTATCAATAGATACAACCCACATAAGCAAAAACTCTTTGGGGTCAAGTTTTAAGAGTGTAGTATTTTTTTTTTTAAGCAAATTTTTTTTTTAAATGTTACATTCAGAAAACAGGTCCCCATAAACTCCCCACTCCCCCATCCCACTCCTCCCACATCAGCAACCCCCTTCATCATCATGGGACATTCATTGCATTTGGTGAATACATTTTGGAGCTCTGCTGCACCACATGGATAATGGTTTACATTGTAGTTTATACACTCTGTCTCGCCAGTGGGCCATAGCAGGACATACAATGTCCAGCAACTGTCCCTGCAACTCCAAGTCCTGACAATGCCCCCACATCATATCTCTTCTACCCTCTCCCTACCCTCATCAGCTACTGTGGCCACTTTCTTCACATCAATGCTTCATTTTCTTCCATTACTAATCACAACTGTAAAGGAGTCTTAAGACCAAAAACTTTGAGAAATGTTTTAATCCACAACCGTCATTTTCTCATTGATTTGTAAGCAGTTTCTTTCATTTGTTTTTTAATGTATTCTGGATATGAATCTTTTGTTTTGTGTATTGCAAACATCTTCTTCCCATTTGTAGCACTTTTTACTTATGGTGCCTATTCTATACTAATTTTAATTTTGACAGTCATATTTTTCTGTGCGTTGTCTTGTTTAAAGGAAATTATTCTTTTGCAAATTTTCATTCAAAAGTTTTGCATTTTACTCTTTAATACATCTAGTTTATATTTTGTGAAGTGTGTAAGAATTATATTATTTTCACTATAAAGATGGCTTGCCACAGTGTGTCAAAATTAAGTTCCCACAGATGCCTGGGCCTGTTTCTGACACCAATCACACACTGCTTCAATTTTTATAGCTTTATAATATGCTGTCATATTTATAGAACAAGCCCATGCCTCCCCACCTTCTTGTTCTTCAAAATTATCCTGATTCTTCCGAAAAGCAATTCTCTTTTTTTCTTAAAGGAGGTAGCGGGGACTGAACCTGGGAACTCATACTTGGGAAGCAGGTCCTCAACCACTGAGCTACATGCCCACTCCCCAGTTGTTTCTCTTTTTATGTAACAAATTTTGGCATGTAACAGAAGAACTACTGAACTGGGAGTCCAGGAACCTACTATACTCTAGTCCTGGCTCATCCCTTCACCAGCTTGTGGCTGTAGGATTCACATCTCCCTGAGCTCAGTGGCTTCTTCCTTAAAATGAGGGATTTTACAATTGCCTCTGCTTTCCCTTCCCAATCCCAAGAACCAATAATTTTTGTATTAAGACATTAAACAATTTTAACAGATAAGGAATGGGATAATTGTACTGTGTAAAGATAACAGCATTCCTATAACCTCATGCACATTTAATTAGCCTGTACATTTCTTTTGCAAGTATTTTAACTGGAACAAATTTAACTCATTTAAACTCAACATTTTATATAAAGCTTTTGTGTTTAAATAGTGCCTCCAGATACACTATTTCGACTGTCCTTCACGACTCTGTATGATAAATGGAGACAATATAATTCTAAGAAATGTGTAAGAAATAAGGAAAATAAAGTTCAGAGAACTTAGATGAACTTCTAATCTAGGTGATAAAGGTCCCTTGAAAATTATGGTTGATTTTTGTCAATTCAAATAAGGTAACCCCAAGCAATCTGCATATGAAGGAGAAACAAATTACTTGCATGGTCAGTACACAAGAAAGCAAAGATGGTCTGAAAGACAGTTTTCGACCCTTCAAGACAAATTCCTATTTTAAGCTTACTATGAAACAGGTGAGTAATATGCCCACCTAGTCATTTTCCTATTCATAATGAAGGCCCATTCATTTAGTTCAAAACAGAGGAAGATGGAGAGTTTCGGGAGGTCTGGAAGAAAAGATCAGAAGATACAAAACCTCTAAACTGGCTAGTACTTCCCCTTGAAGGGATCAAGGAAGTGGGGGCAGGTGGAGAGAGAGGGACCACAATTAGGAAGAATTAGTAATAGACGTTAGAGAGAAATAAAAATGTAAGAAGGAAAAGGAAAAACTATATAACATTACAAGAAAAAGAAATAAATTACAATTATAAGGCTCAAATGCAAGTTCTAAATCATTAACACAGAATGATCCACAACATCTATTCTATCAAGTAAGATACAAGAGGCTTTCAGAAAGGAAATTGTCTTTAGGAGCTCTAGCGTTTTAGAGCTTATACATAATTGAAGATTCATTTACTTGAAGATTCAAGGGTATATGGAGAGAATAACTCCATTTAACAGAAAATATACTGTATGTAGTAGTTTGGTATTATTTATGAATCCAAAAATAGATACTTGATTGTTTGTAAACTGGCCAGTTTGCACATTGATTGCATTGGATTCAGAGGTTCGCTATTATTTGATTAAATAATGATTAAGGCTTTGATTGCACCACATCCGTAGGATGTTGAGTCCCCACCCACCATGGCAGAACAGAGGAATTAGTTGGGAGTTTTGATGCTGGAGTTTTGATGTGGAAGTAAAGACATGGAGAAGGAAGACACAAGGGAGTTTTGAGCTGGAGCCCAGGAAGTCAACAAACAGAACACAGGACACAGAAGTCCCTGGCAGAGAAACAGAGCTGTTCACCTGATAGTCTACAGCTGGCCTTGGGGAGAGAGCACAGCAGCCAAGCCCAGAGAGAAATGGAGCCCTGGGAAGAGAGGAACCCAGGAAGCCTGAACTCCTGGCAGATGTTGGCAGCCATCTTGCCCCAAAACATGGCAATAGACTTTGGTGAGGGAAGTAATGTATGCTTTATGGCCTAGTATCTGTAAGATCCTACCCCAAATAAATACCCTTTATAAAAGTCAACAGATTTCTGGTATTTTGCATCAGCACCCCTTTGGCTAACTAATATACTGTATTTCAAGCTAGTGAGTTTAAAATTATTTTCAAGACCAATTAAAAGAACTGCTTATTTAATCCATCCTAAAAATTGTTGCATTACTCACCAATGTACATGATTATACTGTCATCATGACACACTATATTTCTATTAATGTTCACTTTTGCTACCTGATAGGACAAGTGTCAGTCCTATTAAAAAATCTTTCATTTAAAATGTTTTCCTGCATGGAGCGACAGGGAAAACAAAACAAGACAAAAAACTTCTGAATATAGTGAAGGAGAAAATCCCAATGCAGAACATATGCCTTGCTAATGAGACAGTACAAACTGAACCATCTGCCCCACTATTCCATCACACTTGACAGCTTTCAGGAATGAAGTGCCCTATAAATTCACTAGTTTCCCCCTCCACAATTCAAACAGCAGAGAGGAAAATCAAAAGATGAATCCTTTCTACAATTACCAGTAAAATATTAAATTAAACCAACATGGTCACACCTTGAAAAGACATTATTCTTGAAATACAACCATATATATTCTGTTAGCTTCTATCTATCCTTGTCCTTGAGGAAAAGAAAAAAAACATAGTAATAATCAGTTATTTTGAAATAATTTTGAAGTCAGAACTGAAGTCATAGCATTAAATTTTTTTTAAAAATCAATGATTTTTAAGAGATCTGAGTCTTTTACAGATTATGAAACAAATTACAAAAGCACTATTAATGGAAAAATAATGTGAAATTCACAAAATAAAGGAGAACAGGGGCATTTGTGTTAAAATAATTTAATTTTCCCTGTACATTTCTGTCCATACGAGCCAAGAGAAATCAAGAATGCACTTTACAGTATTTACCTTTTGAGAAATTCAAGTCAATTCGGATGGCAAAAGTAGAATTCAGTCACTAATGAAATGTTTAAAAAATATATATTAAACAAAACCATGTTTTTACAAGATAAAAAATAATCTTCCACAATGTAACAGGTTGCAGACCACTGAAATTTTAACTCGTTAGATGATTTCAGTTCAGTTTTTGGTTTCAATATCTAGAGAAAGTCAAAAAGAAAAAGTGCTGGCAGAATTTCTATCTGTTTTTACGTTTTTCTTTCTTGCTTCGATTACTTGCTACACTGTTTAAAGATGATGATGAAGGTGCTCTTGCATGACCTGTGGCTTTTAGATGTTCAAAAAGTTTATTCCGAGATGGAAATTCCCCATGGCAGGTTGTACAGCTGATAAGAACATCACTCTGAGAAGGAAAAGAAATGTAAATAAAAGCAAGTGGTTATTATCTGAGAGCAGTGTTCCATAGTTGAATGTTAAGATTAAATATCAAAGTACAAAATAAAGATTAAAAAAAAACAGCTATCAAGAAAGACTTATCAAAGGCAGACATTCTTGGAAGTTAAATTCCATTAATTGAAACAATCAACCCTAAGAATCTAGAGACATTCAATGGCATGGCCCATATAGATTTGACTTGAGGATAATCTGAGCTTCATAATTAACTTTCAGAATTTGACATTCATGTAATTAAAATAACCATGGCTTTAGATTTCAAAGTAATGGAAAAGAGAACAGTCACTGTTCTAGTATACATTCCACTATTTCCAATGTGCTTCTCTTTTTAGTTTAAAGGAAAAAGATCGTACTAGCACATACATAAATTCTAAGTCTGCCAAGCAAAACTGCTGATGGTCCGCACACCTCTGAAGCAGCTTTTAGGCAGAAAGGCTCAATAGATAGACATTTACAGCTTTAGGACACTACTTTGCTTAAACAACAAAGTCCACTAAAGATCTGAATATGATTCTGACCTACCATTGTTTGTAGTTCGGCAGGTGCTTTGACAGATCTTTTTGTATCTTTGGCTTTTTTTCCTTTGGGTTTAGGGACACTAGAAAATAAATGAAAGAATTCATCATAATCCAATAACAATGTATTCCCTCTTTTATGACCAGCTTAAATTTCCAGGATAACTCAAAAAAATGAGATGCACTTTGAAGGCTAAGTCATTAATTTTAATGACCAATTTAATTAATCTCACAAATGAACAGTTTTAAAGAGCAGTTTTAGAGATCAAATTTGGCATAAGAATTAAGTAATTTACTTGAAACAGTTAAAATACAAGCAAAACAAGACCCCTAAAGTTCTCTGATTTTTTTAAGTGTTTTTTATAAAATGTAAAGCACTTGATACACCATTTATTGAAATAAAACATCTGTGCACTCAACCAGTTAGTCCTCACAAATAATCTTTAACATTAAGCATGGTTCCCCCAAAAACATGACTTTTTGAACCTGATCTATTCTGTTTTTCAACAGTCCCACAGTGAAATGAGAAAAATAAAGTTGATATAATACATTTTTCCATCATACCAAATATATTCAGTGTCCTTACACTCAACCTTTCTTTTACCTTTCTTTTATTAAAAGATTGCCTTTTCTGCTGATTTGGTTCCCCCCATCCCTGGCCCTGTACCCTTTAAACCAGAGGCTGCCAGCCAGTATAATCAGGTTCTTCCTACTTTAACTCCTGAACAGTCCGCCACTCAATCTTCTGTACAAATTTTAATTTTCTTTAGCCATTTTATATTTTCCCTCATTTGTACTAACCAAATACCAAATTCTTAGGGTAAAAATCTGAGAGCAACTGTATTTACAGAACTGACCTAAAGTTTCTAATGAATGAATTTGGACTATGTTATTTCTTGGGCATATTATTTCTCAAACAGAAATCAAGGGTCACAGTCAAATGGTTAACACAATTAAAAGATCCTGACTGGAGTTTAACACAGTGTTACACAGTATTCAACCAGCTTTGAAAGCAGGAATAAAAAAGGACACAGTGGCATAAAAGACAACAGGTAACACTAATTTATAAAATATCATCACAGATATGCCACGAATTCATTCAAGAAAATTTAGAATAATATTCCTAGGAAATAATTGATATTATTATGAAAGATAGCTACAACTCTGAAACTAACATCTAAAACCTTATATTAAAAAAAAAAATACTATAGATACACACACGTCTTTGGATGAAGTACTTCTCAGAGGCCCATGAGAAAGGCACGAGACACAGAGCTGGTGGAAGGAGGTGGGGAGGGGTATCTTCTACCTGAGCTCCTAACCCTGTCACTCCTTAGCAGTGAGGAAAAGCCGCTTGAAGTCTCGGAATCCCTTTTTCACAATAGTAACATGAAAAAGCTGAACTACATGACCGTCAAAGTCTGACTTCTAACAACAGAACGCTTGTCCCACCCCAAAAGAATTCTCATGGAGAAATAATTTGGAAAGTAAATGCACACTTTTTGGCTCTAGAAATGGAAGGGGTCAGGGACCAGGAGGTGCAGGCCCCATAGAGCTAGACGATCTGGAGTGGCTTCAAGTACGAAGCCACAGAGAGGTTTCATGCCAGCTTCTCTACTTACCAGCTTTGGTCCTTGAGCAAGTCCTTTAACCTGAGATTTGGTTTCCTCAGTTATAAAAAGGGAACAAACTCCTGACATCACAGAACAGTATGTAACAAATGCTAATTTACCCTTCCAGGCTTCTACTCTCCAAAGTTCTTCAAAGCTTCAACAAGACCAGTTAATACAGTTCCTTGGCTTCCTCTTTCTATAGCTATGACCCTACTCTGCAGGCCCAGGTCGTACTGTTTGCCTCATTTATGCCACCCAAATTCCTCAGACCCCTAAGCACACTCAACCGCCTTCACTGTTTCAGGGTTAATAAGCATTTTTCAATCCACGCTCCCAGTTGGCTCTGTCACTTGAATTCTTTGATAGCCCTATAAATAGCAGGGACCTAAGGCTGCCTACTATTCAGATCTTTCCTCAAGGTATAATAAGTTATTCTTCTTTCTAGAGGAACAAAGGCGATAGGGAGTAAAAGGTCAGAGGAAGGAGAACAAAAGAAAAGGAGGTAGAGAAAACTTTAGAGTAGAAAAGGGAGAAAGAAACAACATTTAGTTATAGACTGCTGGAGCTCAGCAAACGCTCAGTTGGCACAAAAGGTGATCCCCTGTGTACAACCAGGGCAGGGACCTGGCCCTGCTGCTCAGGGCTTCCAACTAAGTGCTCAAAATGAGGCAACCCCCTTACTCCTCCTCCATGGATATTATGCTCCAATAAAAGCCATGTCCTGGGAAGCAAATGTGGCTCCAGCAGATGAGTTCCCACCTACCAAATGGGAGGTCCTGGGTTAGGTTCCGGTACCTCCTAAAGAAGATGAGCAAGACAGGGAGCTGACATGACAGGTTGGCAAGCTGGTGCAACAAAGAGACACAAGGAGGAAAACACAATGAGAGACACAACAAAGCAGAGAGCGGTGGTAGCTCAAGTGATGAGGCACCTCCCTCCCACATGGGAGGTCCCTGGTTTGGTTCCAGTTCCTCCTAAAAAGAAAACAATCACACAATGAACAGACACATTTGAGCACAAACAACAAGGGGGGAGGGGAGAAAGAAAGAAATCAACCTTAAAAAAAAAAGCCTTGTCCTTATTCCCAGGGGTCTGTCCTGTGATGGTCAATGGTCCCTAAGTGGAGATGGAAACCCACTCCAGAGCAATCACTGTGAGTAAGGTTCCACCACAGCATTTCTCTCATCTCCTAAACACAACCATCCCAAACCTAATAAGGAGGAGAATTGGGTCTATACAGCAGGACTGTGTCTTCTTGGTCCCAGGATGGTGGAGGCAGAGCTTGACTTTATAGAATTTATTCCCTACTTCTGCTTCTGGTGATAGAAATGAGGGCAGAAGCCAAGAATGATTCTCGCCGTTACATCTCCTGCCCTGGCAGTCGAATGCTAGATAATTCTCTAGGAAATACTCCCCTCAGTGACCGTTACCTTACTCTTCCTCATTACTCTCTTTCTGCCCAACCATTCATACCTGCCATGGCAAAATAACAGTAGTAACAATCAAATCCCTGGATCACTTTCATAGTTCTTTCTTGGTTCCCCTCCTGATTTTACTGACTTACTGACGTCCTTGCCTCAGTTGCCCCTTTTCTTTAACCGAAACTTGGGAAGTAAATTTCAGAAGAATGAGGTTCCTCTACTTTGGAGATGGGGTTGTTGCGGAATGGACTGCGACCCTGAAAAGAGGCTGGGAAGGGCCAGGAGAGCACAAGATGGAAAAGATTGAGGTTAAAATCTCCTGTTTAAAAGCCCCAAACCTCCAGGAGATTTAAGCAGATCTGGTGACCTATATCATCCCATTTTAAAAGGCAGATGAACACTTACCTATGATTGATTTGACAAGGGTGCCAAGAAAATCCAATGGGTCAATGCTGAAGCAACTAGATATCCATATGCAAAAGAATGATGATGGACCACTTCCGCAAAACATACATAACAATTTTTAAAGCTAATCAAGGACGTAAATGTAAGCCTAAAACTATAAAACTTTTCAAAGATTGAGGGGTAAATCTTCCTGACACTGGGTTAGACAAAGGCTTCTTAGATATGATACCAAATGCACAAAAGAAAAAAGAAAAGAAGATAAATTGGATTTCACCAAAATTAAAAACTTTCTTACTTCAAAGGACATAACCAAGGGAAGCGAATGTGGCTCAAGGGATAAGGCCTCTGCCTACCATATAGGAAGACCCAGGTTCGATCCCTGGGGCCTCCTGGTGAAAAAGAAAAGAAAGCGTGCCTGCGTGGCAAGCCAGTGCCCATGTGGTGAGCCAAGTGCCCATGCGGTGAGCCAAGTGCCCATGCAAGCGCCTGCGTGACGAGCCAGGGCCCACGTGGCGAGGCGAGTGCCCACGTGGAGAGCCAGTGCCCGCACAAGTTATGATGCAACAAAACAGAGACAAAAGGGAGAGTCAAGGCAAAGTGCAGCAGAAACCAGGAACTAAGGTGGCACAATTGACAGGGAACCTCTCTCTACATCAGAGTTCCCCAGGATGGAATCCCAGTGAATCCTAGAGGAGAACGAAAAGAAGAGAAGACAAAAAGAGAAATAGATACAGAAGATCACACAGCAAATGGACACAGATAGCAAAAACAAAAAAGTGGGGGAGGGGAAGAAAAATAAACTTTAAAAAAAAAAAGGATGTGAAAAATTAAACCACAGAATGCGAAAAAACTTTTTGTAAACCATGTATCTGATAAAGGATTTGTACCCAGAATATCAGCAACTATTACAGAAGATGGCATCAAAGTAGGCAGGCAGGGCTCAATCCTTCTCACAAAAACAATGGAAAAAGGGTCAAAAGCTGTTCGAGGGACCTGCTTTGATCAGCAGACCGGGACAGTGCTGCGCAACTCTCAGGAAGACAAGGGACAGAGAAACGAAAAACCCAAAATAAGCGTGCGTTACTACACTCCCATAGTGGCGTGGAAGGGCTCCCATCCCTCACCTTTAAGACATTAATCCTGGATAAAACCTCTGGCTCACTGTGGCCAACTTCGAGGGAAGAAGGTATCTTCTCCTCTATCGGCTGTTACAAGGGAAGAGGGAGGGTGAGTTATAGGCTTCTCTTCAGTCAATGTGGACAGCAGAGTCCACTTTGAACAGAAATATGAGAAAGAAGAGGTTGAAAGAAACACTTCTGTGGAAAAGTTCATCGACGAGCACAATCTGCTGACCGACCAGGAACTTGTAAGGAGAAAAACTGCTTTTAGGTTTCTCTCTACCCTACTCCTGGGAGAAAATCTGCATCCCGTTAGCTTAGTGGTCCCCTGGCCTGATTTTGATAACTTAAGCTAGGGCAATTTTACAATTTTAAAGACTGAGAATAAAACAAACCACAACAAAAAAAGCAGAGCTGGGGGGAAAAAACACACTAGATAAGAGAGAGAAATTGACCATCAGAGAAAATTCACTAACATATTCAGATGCCTAGGCATCAGCAAAAAGTTACAAGCCATATGAGGAAACAGGAAGAGAGGGCCCAGAAAAAGGAATAAACCAAATATCCTGAAGGGATATAGGATTTAATCAATGATAATCACGCAAATCTACTAAAATGACTCAAGAGAACTGAAGGAAAATATGACTAAAGAGATAAAGATTAATAAGACACTGGGAGAGCATAAAAAACAATTTGAAAGCCTGCAAAGGAAAGTGGCAGAACTTATGGGAATGAAAGACATGTTAGATGAGATTAAAAATACATTAGAGGACATAACAGCAAATTTTAATTACTCAAAAACAGAATTAGTGATTTCGAGGATAGAACATCCAAACTGGACAAGACAGGATAACAGAAAGAGAAAAGAATGGAAAAAATGGAACAGGGTCTCAAGGAATTGAATCACAATGCCAAATGCACAAATATACATATTATCAGTGTCCCAGAAGGAGAAGAGCATGGAAAAGGGGCGGAAAGAATATTTGAAAAAATTATGACTGAAAACTTCCCAACTCTTATGAAAGACATAAATACGAATATCCAAGGACAACACACCCCAAATAGATTAAATCCAAACAGATCTATGCCAAGACACCTACTATTCAGACTGTCAAATATCATAAACAGAGGATCCTGAGAGCACAAAGAAAAAAGCAAAGCATCACATACAAAGGAACCTCAGTAAGATTAAGTGTCAAACTCTTATCAGAAACCATGGAGGCAAGAAGAAAGTGGTATGAAGTATTTAAGGTACTGAAAGAGAAAAACTGTCCACTCAGAATTCTGTACCCAGAAAAGCTGTCCTTCAAAAGTGAGGCTGAGTTTAAAGTCTTCCCAGAAAAACAAAAAACTGAGTATGATACCAAAAGACCAGAATTACAAGAGATACTAAAGGGAGTGCTGCAGCCTGAAAGAAAAAAAAAAGAGGAGACAGACAGAGAAGAGACTTGGAGAAGAGAGTAGAGATGAAGACTTTTAGGAAGTATAAATTAAAGGGTGAAAAGACAGACAACAGTAAGATATGATAAGGAAAAGTCAAACAACAAAATGGATGCAGTAAGTAATGTCTTTACAATAATAACATTTAATGTTAATGGCTTGAACTCCTCAATCAAAAGATACAGACAGGAATAGATAAAGAAATATGAGCCATCTATATTTAGTGTATAGGAGATTGGCCTGAGACTTAAGAATGCAACCAGGGGTGCAGAGTGTGTGGCCACAGCAGGTGCACGCCGTCCCGAAGGTTGAAGGGCCGGTAGCAGATGCTGCAGTCCAGCTTGCTCCGCTCGGGAAGAGAGAGCACCCGCACCAGAAGCTGCATCGTGCCTGCCGCCGACTCAAGGGTGTCACTAGCACCGCAGGCTCCGGGGACAAGTAGCCAGACGTGGACACCCACACACTATGATGGCTCCAGCACGGTGGCTCAGCATGAGGTGTGACTCAGGGGTCTGACTTCCCCCACACCTCAGCAGACCTTCCAGCTGAATGCAGTCGCATGGGTGAGTCCAGATGAAAACAGCAGACGAACCTCCCAGCCCAACCCACAGCATCATAAAAAAGAATAAATAATTGTTTTAAGCCAAAAAAAAAAAAAAAGAATACAGCCATGTTGAAAGATAAAGGCTAGAAAAAGATATTCCATGCAAACAGTAACCAAAAAAAAGCTGGAGTTGCAATTCTAATACCAAACAAAATAGATGTAAATAGATGTTAAGTGTAGAACTGTTATAAGGGATGAAAAAGGTCATTATATATTAATAAAAGGGGCAATTCACCAAGAAGAAATAATTATAATAAATATTTATGTATCTAACCTTAGTGCCCCAAGGTATATGAGACACACACTGGCAAAACTGAAGGGAGAAATAGGTATCTCTACAGTAATAGTAGGAGACTTCAATATACTACTCTCAGTATTGGTAGGACATCTGGACAGAGGATAAATACAGAAACAAAGAGCTTGAATAATAAGATAAATGAACTAGCCCTAAAAGATATTTTTAGAGCATTATACCCCAACACAGCAGAATAAAATATTCTTTTTAAGCGCTCATGATCATTTTCCAGGATAGACCATATGTTGAGTCACGAGACAGGACACAACCAATTTTAAAAGACTGAAATTATACAGAACACTTTCTCTGATCATAAAGGATAAAGCTGGAAATCAAGAGACAGAAAAAGGGAAAAATGATAATATATGGAGATTAATCAACACACTCTTAAATAATCAATGGGCCAAAGAGGAAATTACGAGAGAATTCGATAAATACACTGAGATGAATGAAAAGGAGAACACAACATATCAAAAATTGGGACACTGGAAAGGCAGTGCTGAGAGGGATGTAATGTAAGTCATCAATGCTTACATTAAAAAGAAGAAAGAGCTAAAACTGAAGATCCAACTGCACACCTGAAGGAACTAGATAAACAGCAAACTATTCCCAAACAAGCCAAAGGAAAGAAATCGTAAAGATCAGAGCAGAAGTAAATGAAATTAAGAACAACAATAAAAATAGAATCAACAAAACCAAAAGTTTGTTCTTTAAGAAGATCAACAAAATTGACAAACCCTTAGCTAGGCTGACAAAAAAAAAAGAGAGAAAGATGCAAATAAGTAAAACAGAACTTAGAGGGGGGACATTATCACTGACCCTGTAGAAACATGAGAGATCGTAAGAGGATACTGTGACAACTGTACACCAAAAAACCAGAAAAACTGGACAAATTCCTAGAAACGCATGAATAACCTAGTGACCCTAGAAGAAAAGGAAGATATCAGCAAACTAGTCACAAGTAAAGAGACTGAAACAGTCATCAAAAACCTTCCAAAGATGAAAAGCCCAGGATCAAATGGCTTCACAAGTGAATTATACCAATCATTCAAAGACAATCTAATACCAAGCTTGCTCAAGCTCTTCAAAAAATTGTAAAGAACACCACCAATCTCATTCTATGATGCCAACATCAGCCTAATACCAAAACCAGATAAAAATACTATAAAAAAAGGAAATTACAGACCAATATCTCTAATGAATATAGATACAAAAATCTTCAACAAAATATTTGCAAACTGAATACAAAAGCAAATTAAAAGAAATTACACATAATGATTAAATGGGTTTTATCCCATGTATGCAAGGGTAGTTCACACAAGAAAATCAGTGTAATAAACCACATTAATAAATTGACGAAGGTCCCTGTCTACCACATGGGAGGTCTCAGGTTCAGTTCCTGGTGCCTCCTAAAGAAGAGAAGCAAGACAGCAAGCTGACGTGACAAGCTGGTATGGCGAGCTGATCCAACAAGATGACATAATGAGGAGACACAAAAAGGAAACACAACAAGCAATGAGCAGATGTGGCTCAAGCAATTGGGTGCCTCCCTCCCACATGTCCCAGGTTCGAGTCCCATTGCCTCCGAAAAAGACACAGACAGAGAACACAAAATGCACAGATACAGAGAGTGGACAGTGAGCACAATGAGGGGGGTAGGAAATAAATGAAAATAAATCTTTTTAAAAAATCACATGACCCTATCGATTAATGCAGAAAGGATACTTGAAAAAATACAGCATCCTTTCTTGATAAAAACACTTCAAAAGATAGGAATAGGAGCTAGTTTTCGCAATATGGTAAAGTGCATATATGAAAACCTACAGCTAACATTGTACTCAATGGTGAAAGAATGAAAGCTTTTCTGCTGAGATCAGGAACAAGATAAGGATGTCCACTGTCAGCACTGTTATTCAATATTGTGCTAGATTTTCTAGCTACAGCAATTATGCTAGACAAAGAAATAAAAGGTACCCAAATAGGAAAAGAAATAATAAAACCTTCACTATTTGCTGATATGATCCTGTATCTAGAAAATCCTGAAAAATACACAACAAAGTTACTAGAACTAATACATGAGTTCAGCAAAGTGGTGGGATACCAGATTAATATCCAAAAATAACAGCACTTCTATACACTACTGATGAGCATCTGAGAAGGAAATCAGAAAAAAATTCCATTTTAATAGCAACTAAAACAATCAAATATTTAGGAATAAACTTAACCAAGGACATAAAGGACCTGAATTCAGGAAACTATCAAACACTGCTAAAAGAAACTGAAGAAGACTAAAATAAGTTGAAGAACATTCCATGATCATGGACTGGAAGACTAAATATCGTTAAGGTGTCAGTTCTACCCAAACCGTACTTACAGACTCAATGCAATCTCAAAAAAAAAAAAAAAACAGCCTTTTTTGGAAAATGGAAAAGCCAATTATCAAATTTATTTGGAAGGGGAAAGGGCCCCAAACAGCCAAAAATGTCTTAACAGTTTTTTGTCTGTTTTTTTTTCATTATTACTATTAATATTGGAATAATGAAAATATTCTAATAATGATTAACTGATGAATGCACAACTATGTGATTATACCAAATACCACTGATTGTATACTTTGGATATAGTGTACGCTTTATTAACATGTATCAATAAAACTGATAAAAAAATACACAAGAGAAAGTTTTAAATTATATTAGGTAATGCCATAAGAGTGAGCCATGGATTTAAATGATCAGATATTTGACAGAAAGATTTGTTAGCATTTGCTGAAAGTGAATTTAAACAAGTACTTAGAAGAAAATCTACGATGTGCGACCAGGTCAATATAAACCAGACAATAAGCAGGTAAATAAGAGATGCTAAAGTAAACTAAAGGTACTGATGGATGGTTGCTGGGAGTTGAGTCTTATGTAGCACTTGTTAAAATAATAAGGGAGCACAGGAAATTTTCTTTCTGCCACTGAGAGAAGTCTATCATATGAAGAGGCCAAGAAATTGGAAAAATGAAATCATAATTCTCCATATGAATGATATATTAATTTAATTAGTGAAAATGTAACTCAAATTATAACCAAGTACCAACAGATTCTGAGGTATCTATTAAGATCCATGGACAGGACATGAGCTTGGAAAGGATCAATAAGGGAGGATAAAAGGCTCAAAGGGACATAAGTAAAACTGGCATATAGACTAAGTTTTATATCAATGTTAAATTTCTTGAACTTGATAACTGCACTTCAGATGGTTATATAAATATCCTTTTTCTTAAGAAACGTACATGGCAGTATTAAGTATTCAAGAGGCATGATTTATACAAACTACACTGAAGTGGTCAGAAAATGGATAAATGATAGATGGATGGATTGATGAATGGACAGAATGAATGGCAAATGTGGCAAAATGTTAAAAAATTGGTGACTTTGGCTATCTGGGGAGGGATAGGTATATGTTGGTGTTCTCTGTATTTGGTTTATATTACTTTTATAATTGTCCTAAATGTTTGAAACAATGTAAAATAAAACATCGAACAACAAAGGCAAAAAAAGAACGAATTTGGAGGACTCTCACTTCCTGACTTTAGCATGTTACTTAGCTACAGTGGTAAAAACAGCATGATACTGGCAATAAAGACAGGTTGGCAAATGGAACAGAATCAAAAACTCAAAAATATACCCTCACATCTACAGTCAAATGATCTTTGACAAGGCTATCAAGCCATCCCCATGGTCGGGAACTGTCTATTCAACAAATGGTACTGGGATAACTGGATACTTATTTCCAAAAAAACAAAAACTAACTCAAAATGGAAATACAAAAGTGACAACCATAAAACTCCTAGAAGAAAATGTAGGAAACCATCTTCAAGATTTTGTGGTAGGCCATAGTCTCTTAAACCTTACACCCTAGGCAAGAGCAATAGAAGAAAAAAAGATAAATGGGACCTCCTCAAATTTAATAGTTTTGCACCTCAAAAGATTTTGTCAAAATGGTGAAAAGGCAGTCAACTCAATGAGATAAAATATTTGGAAACACATATCCAATAAGGGTTTAATATCCATTATATATAGATACTACAACTCAACAATAAAAAGACAAACCACCTGATTAAAAAATGAGCAAAAGACTTAGAGACAATTGTCCAAAGAAGAAATACAAATGGTGAAAAACACATGAAAAAATTTTTCAACATCACAGCAATTAAGGAAACGCAAATAAAAAGTACAATGAAATATCATTTCACACCTATCAGAATGGCCACTATTAAAAAGTCGGGAAACTACATGCGGTGGAGAGGATGTGGAGAGATAGGAACACTTATTCACTGATGGTGGGAACGCAGAATGGTACAGCCACTGTGGAGGACTGTTTGGCAGTTCCTAAGGATGTTGAATATAGACTTGCCGTGTGACCCAGCAATACCACTACTAGGTATATACCCAGAAGAACTGAGAGCAGGAAAGCAGTGAAATGAACAGACATCTGCATAACCTAGGTGGAAACAACCCAGGTGCTCATCAACTTATGAATGGATAAACAAACTGTGGTATTTACACACAATGGAATATTATGCAGCTGTAAGAAGAAATGAAGTCGTGAAGCATATGACAACATGGATGAACCTAGAGGGCATTACATTTAGTGAAGCAAGCCAGACACAAAAGGACAAATACTGTGTGACTGCATTATTATGAACTAAATATATTGTATAAACTCATGGAGCTAATAATTAGAATATAGGTCACCAGAAAATAGAAAGAGGGTACATAATGGAAAGCTGAGGGTTAATCTGTGCAGAATTGGTAAAAAGGTAGTTTGGAAATGTATGGAAATGGTAAGAGCACATCATGGTTTTTGTGACTAGCAGAGCTATATCATATGGGTATGACAGTGGTTGAAAGGGAAAGTCTAAGAACATGTATAACATACGGAAACCTCATGAAATATGAATATGGGTAATACTGCATATATAGAACTGTTTTACAAAATACAAACACAAACTAGAGAGACAGAAACAGAATGGCAGTCATGTATGATAGGGGAAGCATAGAGAGAATGGGAGGTGATGAATTTTATTTTTCTGTGTGTTGTTTATCATTATTATTATTATTGGAATAATGAAATGCTTTAATAATGATTGAAGTAATGAATGGACAACTATGTGATTACAACAAATACCAATGATTGTATATTTTGGAGGGATTTATGCTTTATCAGTATGTATCAATAAAATTGATTTGTTTAAAACAAAACTATTAAAACTCAGTAACAAAAAAACAACCTAATTTAAAAGTAGGGAAGCAGACTTGGGACAGTGGACAGGGCATCCGCCTACCACATGGGAGGTCCGCAGTTCAAATCCCGGGCCTCCATGACCCGTGTGAAGCTGGCCCACACACAGTGCTGATGTGCGCAAGGAGTGCCCTGCCACGCAGGGGTGTCCCCCATGTAGGGGAGCCCCACGCACAAGGAGTGCGCTCATAAGGAGAGCCACCCAGAGCGAAAGAACGTGCAGCCTGCCCAAGGAAGGCGCCGCACACATGGAAAAGCTGACGCAACAAGGTGATGCAACAAAAAGAAATACAGATTCTCGGTGCTGCTGATAAGGATAGGAAGTGGTCACAGAAGAACACGCAGAGAATGGACACAGAGAGCAGACAACTGGGTGGGGGGAGGGGAGAGAAAGAAAAATAAATAAATCTAAAAATAGGCAAAGGATCTGAAAAAACATTTCTCTGAAGAAGATAACAGAAATGGCAAATAAACACATGAAAAGATGTTCAATATCATTAGCCACCAGGCAAATGCAACTCAAGAGCACAATTAGATAATACTTCACATTGACTTGGATGGTTACAACCAAAAAGATGCCAAACAGAAAATAACAAGTGCTGATTAAAATGTAAAGTAACTGGAACCCTCCACTGCTGATGAGTATGTAAAATGGTGCCACATTTTGGAAAACAGTCTGGCAGTTTGATATATATCCAAGAGAAATAACATAACATCCATGCAAAAAATTGCATACCAATGTTCATGGCAAAATTATCCATAACAGCCAAAATGTGGAAATAACACAAATGTCCATCAACTGACGAATGGAGAAATGTAGTAGATTCACACAATGGAATATTATTTGGCACTGAAAAGGACTGAAGTACTGACAGTTGCTACAACATGGATGGACTCAGAACACATTATGCTAAATGAAAGAAAGCAGTCACAGTCACAAAAGACCACATATTATATGATTCCATTTACAGGAAATGTCCAGAATAGGGAAATCTACAGAGAAAGAAAATAGATCAGTGGTTGCATAGAACCGAGGAGGGTTGGGGGAAAGTAGAGAGAGTGACTGCTAATGGGTACAGGGTTTCTTTTCGGAGTGATGAAAATGTTCTCAAGTTGATTATAGTGATAGCTGCACACATCAATGTGAATATACTAAAAACCACTGAATTATATACTTTAAATGGGTGTACTATATAGTACATACATCATATCTATCAATTTCAGATATAACAAAATTAGTAGTACCTTAAAAAAAAAAAAAGCAGGTGCATTTGATGGTATGGCACAACATCAAAAACACAGAAAAGCATCTGTCGGTCCCCACAGGGTACAGAGCTATGCTCCTTGGCCCCTGGGTTATCTACAACAAGCCTCATCTCCAGCTGCCTCCCAATGGTTTCTAGAACACCAGAACACTGAATGTAAAGCTCTGAAAATCTCCAGGAAAGGGAGAACTGATACATGCTGCCTTCCCAAAAAAAAGAAAAAGTAGATTTATAAAAACTGTTATTTTTGTTTTTACCTCTTTATTTGCCACTAGGCAGTCCATCCTATCTATATTTATGGGCAGACTTTCTGCACTTAGAAGAACTTAGCTTGGAATGAAGAATATGATAAATGACAGGTTTCAAAGTGCTGGGAGAAAATGAATCATGGAAAAAGAAAAAGATTTGAGACAAAGCAAGGAAAAAGAAGAATAAGCTTGTCCATCAGCTGGTTGTTGTCATTCATAAACGAGATAAAAGGGTGCAGGCTCATTGAAAACTTGTGAGGAGCACAATGCAGAGGAGAGAAAACCCGAAGAAAAGAGGTGGCAGCATAAGCTAAAGCAGGCCAAGTGGGTAACGCATGTCTGGATCCTTCTCTGAATAGAGGGCAGGGCGAAAGGGAATAGCAGTAGGTATTTGACATGTTCTATGTTGGGTTAAATCATCCTTGCCTCATTCTTTTTTTTTTTTTTTTTTTTTCTTTTAAATGCTAGCACTGGGCAGGATTTTTCATATATAGTGTAAGATTTCAATTGTGCTGTTTTTCACTTTTGGCTGAGTGAGCTGGGAATAAAAACCTGTGTATAGAGCTCAGGCGAGTTATCTTTTAAGAGATGAGGACTGACAAACTTGAAGTAGGAGCAGGACAAGCCATTTCCCCTCAAAGGGCAAGGAGGTAGGTGCTGAGGATAGATTTTTAAGATTGGCACTGAACGAAACTGGTTAATACTGCTGGGTAAGGGGGTGGAGGGGTACAGGGGAAACTAAAGAAATGATGGATTGATATGCTTTGGGCTGGTAAGTGCGAGTGCTCTCCTTTCCAAACGGGTAAGAAGCTGGGTGACCTGCCGTTAAAACCCTCAAAAGGGTGCTTTCAAATAGTTATCTCCCTTGAGGGAGGTATTCCCCTAGATAATGGCTATGGCCTTGTGCATCATCAGATTCCATGACTCTTTCAAGCGTGAAAGTCCCAAGCTACTGCTCTGGACACACATCCTCATCCAGCCTGATGGCCTCGTGTGGCCCCTCATCCAGACTGAAGACAGTCACTAGGGCTCCACGGGAGGGGGCACGGCCTCACCTGGCAGGAGACGGGGACACGGACGCATCAGTAGCCTTATTCTCATCAGTCATGGATTACTGAACCCAGGATAAAATAAGAACCCCAATGGGGTGAAAAAACAAAAACTGGGTTAAAATGACTTCTTTCTCAAGTGCCCATGTTGCTGAAATGCCTATGAGCACATTCCTTTTGCATTCCTTTCCCAAAACGCTTCATCTATATGCATATGTATATATGTCAGTATATAAGTCAGATACACCTGATTTACTTTGTCAATCACGGAAAAGATTTTATTTGATATATGAAAATATATCCTTACTATTGATACCAAGTTTTAAAAATAATAAGCAATGGTGATTTACCTTTTAGCTTCATTTTTTGGGTCAACACACTGTTCAAGCGTCTCTGTGACACTGATATTTTCTTGAGCACTATCTTCTGATTCTTTGGCACTGTCTTGATTTAAGTTGGCATCTTCTGGATCAACCTTCACTCCTTCTCCAGTCCCATTTTCATGGATATTGTCATCATAACCCTAGGTAATAAAAAGTGAGTGTCATTTTCAAAACAGATCCTCTAATAATACAGGATTCTTATGTTGACATTACTAAATAATTTTAATTACCAAAAATAATATCCCACATACTCTGGTTAAGAGTGTATCTCAAGGAAATAAAAAGGAGGAGATAATTTGCTCCATTCTACAATATATGCAAAATAGTTTTTGAAGTACCACACCAATACTGCTAACAAACCTACTGAGTAAAGTTAAAAGTTTTTTTGGAGCTATTTTTGCCTTAAGAATATATCTCTTGAAAGGTATTCAGTCATAATACTGTGTTCAAATGTTACATGAATTAATTCTGTTAAGTCAGGCAGGGTCATTTGTTTCTGGTTGTATTCAATTTCAGATTTTGTTGTTTTCTTAACAATCCTTGTTGATTTACGCAATTTTTTTAACCATTCAAGATGCCCAGTATTTGCTGCCTCCTGCTGTTTAATCATAGTACATGCCCAAACACTATCTTCCCTTTAAAAAGAGCTTGGAAGGTATCAGGAAAAGTCACATACAAGGTCTTCACTGAGGCTCTCTCCCTAATATAATCACAGACCTTAAGCTCCATGTATTATAAACAAATACAGCTTTGGAGGGAAAAAATCGGATGGTCACCTGAAGCATTTCTGTCAGTTTAAAAAAAACAAACCTTTAATACTTGAGTTTATTCAATCTATAGAACCTATCCTCCAGGAGTCGAGGCTTGGGTTAGGTATAAATTACTCTCAACTCTATTTTGTAGCTCTGGAATCAACAAAAGAAAGAGGTTCTAAACTAATAATTATGAAGTCTGTAGATGGATGATGGTATGAGTCTAATTTATAAAAGAACCTATAATTTGCTATGAGGCTTTATAAATGAAGAAAAGTATTCCAAGTTACAGTTTTAACAGGGATTAACTCATGTATCCTGTATTATTTTTGGGATATGGAACTGGTAGAAACTGTCAAATATGTTGTAACCCCTTGGAAAAACAAGCCCAATCTAAAGCTTTATGGAAAGTTATTAGTGTTAACTACATTTTCATCAAATACTTTTCCATTTTTAAAAAGTACTATATATCATATTTAATATATGTTAACATAAGTAGATTATATTAAAATGACACCATCTGTTCTATATCGTAGACCCATCAATTAATATCTTTAGTAAAATTGACAAAACCATTTTATTTTTAATAGGTTTAAAGATATCCATGAAATTTTGTTATACATATGTAACTACCCTTTTATTTAAAAATAAATTTGGACCCCAGCTACGAAATATTAAACTAAACAAATTCCTGAGTAACAAATATTTTTCAAGAATCATGATCATTACAAGTTTAAAATCAAATGTCCTTTGGCAAAATTTCATTTTATGTTGTAGGCAGAATAAACTTAAATCTACAATGACCAAGTTCTACATTTTCCTACATTCTTGATATTAAACGTTGTCTTGATGTAAAAACTCTGCCTGACATCAGATGTGTCCAGATATTTTTTGATCACTCAGCAAATTAATTCTAGTTTCTACAAGCAAACTTTTAAAACATGCTGATAATAGTAATTAAGCAAGTTAGCTACATAAAAATAAAGAGAAAAGCACCGAAAAAGGAAAATGTTTTCAATTCCTTTTAATCAATTTTACTTATGATCAACATAAATTATCGAATAAAAGTCCCTCTCTCTCATACAGACTATATGGAATAAATGAGAGCATTATAACTCTACATTTGCTATTTTAATGTTAAAAAAAGTTTCAAACATACCTGGGTTGGTTTCTGTTTCTTTTTCTTCTGTTTCTTAGAAAGCCTAAAAGCAAATATACGTTAAATATCAAATAGTTGACTTTAAGAAGATCTATTATGTATTCCAAGTATCTTTTAAAAATAAACAAATATACTTTAAAAAGTAAGTAAAGGGAAACAGATGTGGCTCAAACAATTTAGCTCCCATCTACCATATAAGAGGTCCAGCGTTCGATGCCCAGGGCCTCCTGGTGAGGGCAAGCTGGCCCATGTGGTTAGCTGGCGCAGCAAGATGATGCAACAAGAGACACAGAGGAGAGAAAAGAAGAAGATGTAGCAAAACAGGGAGTTGAGGTAGTGCAAGAAAGTAATCGCCTCTCTCCCACTCAGGAAGGTCCCAGGATTGGTTCCCAGAGCTGCGTAATGAGAATACAAGCAGACACAGAAGAAACACAGCAAATGGACACACAGAGCAGACAACGAGGGAACAGGGGGAGGGGCAGAAATAAATAAAAATAAATCTTTTGAAAAGAATAATAAAAAGATCAGATAAAAAATAAACAACAGAGATAGAGAGCAGTAAAATACTAAAAATATTTACTATCATAAAGCATTAAAAGGAAAAGAAAATATTAACATTATCACATTAGGGAATTAAAACATGGCTCATATAAAATTAATAATCAGTTGCTTCAGTATAAAGAGAGCAGTTAACTGCAACTTCTAAATGTGGTAATTGTCTAGTAACATTTAATTTTTAGAAGTACTTTTGTTTTTGTGACTCTTCCATTTCTTCCTCAGAATTGGCATTCAATGTATTTTCATCAGTTTGAAGTTCTGAAAAATTTTCTTCCTCCTCTTCCAACTGTTGTTTTAACAAGGCAACCAGTTCTCGATGCTTCTTTGATTTTTCATGATTCCTCATGCTGAAAGAACAATTCATATGTTTCTCAAAAAGTTACGGGATGATTACAACCAAGTTGAAACGTACTTTCCCCACTAACTATGCATTATAGAAGTGATACCATAAAAAGAAAAGAACCCGATAAGGATTTCTTAGGCATTAGGTACACTAGAAGCCTGTCACCATGGTCTTTCTTCCTGTTTCCCATCACTGTCCCTTTTTTCCATCAGTTGATCTTCCTTTTTTGCCAACTTCTCTATTATTTTTATTTTCCAATTCTTATAATTAATGCCTTCTCCACTGTTTCCTTTTAATCACTAAATATTTCCCGAGAGCTAATATGTTCAATAGGCCATACTATGGGTTTTGAGGGGTCACTGGGAAATTATAAGATATATTTTTTTAAGATTTCTTATTTTGTTCCCCCCATCCTTTTGTAGTTTGCACTTGCTATTTGCTCTGAGTGTCCATTTGCTGCGTGCTCTCTGTGTCTGCTCATCTTCTCTCTTTAGGAGGCACCAGGAACCAAACCTGTGACCTCCAATATGGGAGACAGGCACTCAATTGCTTGAGTCATCTCAGCTCCTTGCTTTGTTGTCTCATAATGTTTCCTCTTTGTGTCTTTGCTGTGTCATGCTATTGCCTCAGCTCACCATGCCTGCCCGTCACACCAGCTCACTGTCTTGCTCGTTTTCTGCAAGAGACACCAGGAACTGAACCCAGCATTTCCCATGTGGTAGGTGGGGGCTCAATCGATTGAGCTCAGCCACTTCCCAAGACATACATTTTAAAAGGAAGACCCCAGTGACCTCACAATTGGTGACATGAGGGCTTAAAGCACAAAAGTGGTCTCATCTCCATTTGCTTTTTACCTTCTGGAGAGGGGTCTCCCTTCTCAGTCCCACCATTCTAAATGTTCTCATACATCCCTACCCATCTGCCCAAAACTCTATAAGCATTCTATGCCACTGAATATCTAAAAAATTAAAAATACTTCAAAAGCTAGAATCGACAACATTTAAGCTACTAGCGTTAGATAGAACAAAAAGTTAGAAAACTTGGGTTACTGTCTAGTTTGTCACACATCTGTTAAGACTTTTGGTTTTCCACTTTAGGTTGCTACTGCTACTCTTCCTTCCCACTAAAATTCTCCTTCAGATCAAAATTCTTTGGAGAAACTATTGATTCTAGGGCTGGTGGTCAACCATTGAGCTATACATCCGTTCCCCAATGAGAGTTGGTTTTTTAATTTGTTTTTGTTTTGAGGTACCAGGGACTGAACCCTGAACCTCACAGATGGGAAGCAGATGCTCCGCCACGGAGCACATCCACTCCCCTAAATGGGAATATTGATAACTTCCATATCCCCTTTTTCTCCTTTAGTCTCCTTTCTTCCTCACTGCATGTATTTTGCTTCCTTTTCCTTCACTAATTCTGCTTTTTCTCTCTCCATTTTCTTTTACCCCTCCTTTATAATGTATCCTTGTTAATACTTCTCTCTTTTTCATTGTTTCCATTAAAGTCCTTCCACATCAGCAAACATATTTTAGGCAGCACAAGTTTAAAGTTACTAGGTTGGCAGCACCAGCCTGCCTGGAAAAGTCACAGCCGGCACGAAGAGTCAGACACCAATACCAGGGAGAGATGATGAGATGTGACCTAGAGCTCCAGCTTGTGTGACCATCCCTTCTTTGCCAAAACAATTAACATTTCTTTCCTGTGTCAGCCTATACATATGAAAAGGAACTATCACATAGGAATATTACATAGGCTTAACTGCTGGTACAAACCCTTCTTCCTCCCCTGCTGAAGAGCTATCACCCAGCATGGCAAGTGGGGGTGTTATAAACTGCTAAAAGTAAACTCCTTTTAGGTCCTTCAAAATGCTACACATAGTCTCAAAAGAAAAGATGCAGGAAGCGGATTTGGCCCAGTGGTTCGGGCGTCCATCTACCACATGGGAGGTCCGCGGTTCAAACCCTGAGCCTCCTTGACTCGTGTGCAGCTGGCCCATGCGCAGTGCTGATGTGCGCAAGGAGTGCCGTGCCATGCAGGGATGTCCCCGTGTAGGGGTGCCCCACGCGCAAGGAGTGCACCCCATAGGGAGCCACCCAACACAAAAGAAAGTACAGCCTGCCCGGGAATGGCGCCACACACACGGAGAGCTGACACAGCAAGATGACGCAACAAAAAGAAACAAAGATTCCCGTGCCACTGACAACAACAGAAGCAGACAAAGAACACACAGCAAATATACACAGAGAACAGACAACTGGGGCAGGAGGGGGGAAGGGGAGAGAAATAAATAAAATAAATCTTTAAAAAAATAAACGAAAAGATGCAGTCAAAGACATTAAAACTTACGCCTTTTCTGTTTTGAAAGATTTGTCACATGCTGGGCAGTACAGGTCATCATAAAGCTCAGCTTCCTCAGTCTCATCACTATCTTTTCCTATGAGAGAGAAACCTGTAGTAAGAATCCCATTTGGCTAGAATACAAATCTAAAGTATGTTTTTTTAAAAAATTATCTCTTTTGTAATGATCTAAAATTGCATACAGATTGAAAACTGTTTTATTTCCTTACAAGAAATCAAATAATGTTATTAGGATTTAAGCTGACCTTTTAAATGAAGCACTGTATAGCAAGAGAAGTCTTCCCAATAAATCACCTTATCTTTTGTATTATTTTTCAGAAGTCTAGCTAGAAACTAATTCAAAAAAATAATCAAAGTCATGAGTGTGAACTAAGGTTAGAAATCAAATGCCATTTTAATAGCTCAGCCAGGAAACAGGTAGTTCAACAAAGGTTTTAAGCAAGATTTGGTTCAAACACATTTACAACTGTGATCTACTCCAAAAACTTAAATAGCCTTAGTTTATATCATTCCATCATTATTAGACAGCTAAGCCATAAAATAGCACATTTTATGGTATGTTCAATGTTATCTTTAGAGATATTTTTTCTATCTCATGGCTTTCTTACAATGGAATAATTACTATCAACAAAGTCCACAAAATACAAACAAGTAAAAAACTCAATTGAGATTCTTCGCTCAATTCCATATTCTTCTCTATGAAAAATAAATAAGTAAATTGATCGCTATTTGGAATTTATTATAGAATCAAAAGATCCCAAGGTCTTTTAGTTCTTTATAATAACTAATGCCGTAGATTATGATTCCAAAGGACATTCTCACTGAAATCATAAACTATACTCTATACATTGTCAATATTTAGGATACAATGCTATTTTCCAATTATGTATTTATTTTCAAGGTATTGTGTACATATAATAACCTTTGATTAATAAAACAACTAGTAACACAGGATTTGAAGTAAAAATTTGGATCTAAAAATGATCATGTTCTCACACATATCCCATAATTTCTCAGAATCTCAGGTTTCTCATCAGTAAAACAGAGGTAATTCCACAAGCAAAACATGTATTTAAGGGGTACTGTGTGAAGATCAAGTGAGCTCTTCCATGTGAAAGCACTTTATAAATTGCAAAATTCTATAAAATCATGCCAAACTACATTTGCAAAGTGCTTTATAATCTTCGATAAATATAATAAACTAAAAAATATAATTTTCACATATACTACTTTGGATTATTTCTAAAAACAGTTTGCTAATCACTTTGAATAAATAACTTTGTAATTTTATCACCTAGGGTATTAATGATAGGCCTGAAATGCCACATTTGTAGAAAAGTAAAAATTGTTAAACTATGTCTGGATCATTCAATTTTACTCCTTTTGGAATAGTTAGAAACTGTGGGGAAAATCAGTACACAGACGTTCTTACCTTTTAAGGTAAGTACATGCCTGTGCTCTAACAATGAAGGTATAGAAGAGAAACAATGAAATGTTCTACAGAATCAGAAATGAAAGCAAGAATTTATATATGTCACACAGATTTCTGCACTCCAGCTTTTCTGGAAATTGTTGTATTACACCTTGACCTAGTACTTAACTGCATTTTCTTTAGGAGCCAGTCAGCCACACTTAGATTGTCAGAAGCACATATCATGTAGAACAGACAGGGTCAGAAAAGAGTTTGTTAATCAAATTAACTGAATCGGACTGCTTCAACAGACTCATTTTGTTTGGCCTATACAATATTGTTTTAATGTCAATTATTCGTCATATTTAAAAATTGGGAGATGTTAAATAAAAATCTGTATTTAAGAACAAAAACACTCAGACAACACAGGTTCACATTTCCTTCTGGCAACAACTACTCAGTCATCTCCAAGTTTCCCTGTGCACTCTCATTCTCTCGTCTGGGACCCAGGCTCCATGACTGGCACTCACAGGCATCTGAGTGCACAACCCTGCACACAAACATATTTATTTTCTAAAAGTTCTTAATGAATGGAGGAAGAATTACCATCCTGTCCATCTTTGGACTCATGTTCCTCCACTTCATCTTCAGCGGATCCATCTCCAAACTCTTTTTCATATCGTGCCTCCATCTCCCTGAGCTCCTTCTCCAAATCCGCCACGGTCATCCAGCTCTGCTCTTTGTACTGCTCAGCCAGTCTAGATACACAACACACTTGTTAGCTTGTTACACTTACTCTGTGAAGCAAGTCTTCTGGTTGTTTTATACTTTAGGCTAAAATTCATCCGCTGGAGAGCTTTATTCTCCCAAGTTATCAATGTTTACAAGCTGTTAAAACCTGTGCTTGGGATTAGAGTGAACATAATTAGCGGTGCCAATATGGGGTATGACCATTGCTGAAGGGAAAGTTTAGAGTCGTGTATATGTCACTAGAAGAAAAGCTAAAGGATGAAACATGGGACTGTATAGCATGGTGAACCTTGGTGCAGATGATCAGCGTATTTAATAGTACAAATTTAAGAATGCTCTTCAATGAAGTAGAAAAAGTGTACGTTAATATTACAAAAATAGTACAAAAAGTGTACGTTAATAATAGGGTGGTATCTCAGCTAAAATGCACCTACAGCAAACTACAGACGGTAATAAATAGTAATATATTAATATATTTTCATTAATTGTAAAAAAAAAATAATAAGTGACAGAAACCATATACATAGTACTGCGTATTGACTCCATTTATATAAAATGTAAATACAAATAAATTTATAGAGGTAGAATTAGATTATCAGATAGAAGGATTGAAAGGTAACTGCTAAGGGATGGGGGCAGATCTTTTTGGAGTAATGAAAATGCTCTAATATTGACTGTGGTGATGAATGCACAACTTTGTGATTATACTAGAACCCAATGAATGTAATCTTTGGATGGACTATATATGAATATATCTCAGTAAATAAAATAAAAATTTTAAAAACCTACGCAAAGCTTAGTTAAATTTGGGAGGAAGTCACTTAAATCTGTTAGCTGTTATGTGGTTGACTCTAGTTGCTCTGCTAGATAATGGGCTTTGAAACATAACTCTTAACTTAAAGTTTTCAGGTAACTTTAAGTCATATTAAAAGTGTAAAATAAAAACTTAAAGAAAATAAAAACAAAACAAAAAAGTGTCAAAGTGCCAATTTTCAAAGGATGATGGGCAGGGCAGGTAAAATTTTTTAAAGACTGAATAATCTTTTAACAGTTTCAGAACAAAGAAGCACTATTGTGTAGTGGTTAAAAGCAAGGGCTCTGGAGTCAGACTTCTTGGGTCCAATTCCTGGCTCTGTGGTTTACTAGCTATGTAATTCTGGGTCTGTCTGCCTCATTTCCTCAAAAGTAAAAGATGGTAAAACCAGAACTCACTTTACTGAATTGCTGTTGAGGAAAATGCATAGAACAGGGCCTTATGCAGAGTAAAAATCAATTCACATTAGTTATTATTAAATTTTACAAGAATCTGTAAAGGATCTCAAGTATATAGTGACTCTAAATCAAAACATCCAATTCAAAGTAAAAGATACTATAGATGGAAAAACACGGTTCACTACTAAGATTTTTTTAAAAAAGAGTAAAAAAGGATGTAGCAAGCATGACAATTTAGCCCATGATGGAAATACTTTGTCGAATATCTACTGCTATTCCCTTTGGCCCTGCCCTCTATTCAGGAACGGATCCAGCCATGCGTTACCCACTTGGCCTGCTTTAGCTTCTGCTGCCGCCTCATGTCTTCGGCTTTCCTGGCCTTCTCTGCATTCTGCTCCTCCACAAGTTTCCGATGAGCCTGGACCCTTTTATCTCTTTTACGAATGAAAGCAACCAGCTGACGGACAAGCTCATTTTTTTCTTTCCTAGCTTTGTCTCGAATCTTTTTATTTTCTTTTTCCATCGCTCGTTTTTCCCAGCGGTTTGAAGCATGTCGGGTATCATATTCTTCCTTCCAAGCAAAGTTCTTCTGAGTGCAAAAACTCTGCCAATAAGCGTAGAAAGGATGGACTACCTAGAGGCAAAGAAAAAAGGTAAAAACCTATGTTTTTTTAAAAAGGCAGCAAATATCAAAGATGTAAAATGTCCTCAAGCTTTTTTTTTCATATACACAGCATTATTGCTAGTTAATAGAGATGACAGTCATTTTAAGACTTTCCAGAATAAATCACTCATCAGAACAGATTTAATGAGGAAAGGAAAACAGTTTCCTGAACACAGAACCAGTCCACGGTCAACTAACTGGGAAAAGTCAAGAGGTGAGGCTACAAGAAAGGTAAGTGCTGCTCAGGGAGGGAAGTGGGAGGAAAACAGACAATGTCCTAGGACAGGACCGGGAACTAGAATCAACATTTTTAAATGAAGTAATGAGGGAAAGACACACTGATAAATGCTGCTTACAGAATGGCTATGACCTTTATTACTAATTTTTTAACATTTTTCTTTTACCGTATCGTAGTCACTCTGAGAATCTCCAAAGGTTGGGAAATCCTCAGCAACATCCTCTAACAAAGATTCTAGTTCTTCTTTTGCGATCATTTCAAAAACATTACGATACACTGTGTAGAAGCCCTAAAAAAACAACAGTGGAAACACAAATTCTCAATAATTTCATAGTCTAATTACAGAATAAACTTTAAAAAGGCAATATGAAAACCTTCAATGTTAAGAATTACAGAACTAAGTCCTGTCACTGAGATTACATTTAGGTTTCAGTTGGGTGTTTTTTATATGCTAACAATTTAAAGAAGACAATTTTTAATTTTCAAAATGAACATCATTTCACTCTCTATAATTTTAAGATTTCTCTTTGTATTTGAGAGTCTTACTGGAATGCTTGATAAGAAAGTTTGTTTATCTTACCTTTTCATCATCTCCATAACCAGAATAACAAGTGACAGTGAAATAGTGAAGTAAATCTAAGCTGTCATCTTGATACTCTCCATCAAGCCCACCTTTAAGCAGAGCCTCTCTATGATTATCATACCTAAAAAAAAATTATCATCATCAATGAAACTGAATAAATAAGAATTCAAAGGACTACTTACTCTGAAAGAGCCAAAATATTATTATGGTATGTTTCAACATGTCCAAGATACAAGCAAAAAAATTTAAATAGTGACATGAAAAGACTAATCCTTCAGAGAACGGCTAATTAAAACTATGACTGCAACTTCTAATATCTCATAATCATTATACACTACTATGAACAGGGAAATTTAATACACCAGGGAACTGCTATGCCTTTCCCAGAAAGGCAGAGCTGTTTTCACATGAAAGAAACATTATTAAGTAGGAGGGTACTGGACATAATCTAGTTCATGGACTAATTATATACTTGTGGTCTGGGAATTTACCATCATGCACCGGAAAAAACTTAATCTAGGAGCTTCACACACATTACCTCAATTACTCCCCACCATAAGTCTATAAAACAGATATTGGCCCCATTCAATAGGTCAGGAAATTGTGGCTCAGCTATACTAATTAACTTCTTGTCCATAATCATAAAGACAATAAACAGCAAAGTCAGAACACAAAACGAGGGTCTCTTGCAGTAGAAAGAGCATCCTCTTAGTCACGACTTAGTATTGCTTCCAGACAATAGGACAGTTGAAGAGGCAGGAATTTAAATTGAAAGATAAGGAAATCCTTGGAAAAAGAAAAGCTAAGATTTAGAGAAGAGGCTACAGCAACAGGAATTTGGGAAATAATTTCAATGTTTTGAATGGAGGGCAAAAGCATTTCTAAGGCAAGATCTCCAGATTTCTTGGATAGAGAAAAGTTTAGGATCTTCTCTCTGATGTTCTTATAAAAGACAATTTTCTTTACAGCCTCTCTCTTTTGACGGCCAATTCTGCAATGGACTGTTTAACATGTAGAAAATTTCCACAGTAGCACTAAACACCCACCTGCTCTTTTAACAGCAGGATCTTGCAGTTATGCCAGAACAAAAAAAAAGGTTTTGTAACAAAAAGCTAAAAGAGGGTCTGAAAATTCAGAACTTCAAACACAGAAAGTTTTGTTTGGAAATGGTATTAAATTATCAGATCATCAATAAAATACCTGCCTTAGATATAGAAGCTTAGCTCAATTTCATCATATAAAGTAGTTCTATGAAAAATATTAGTTCTTGAATTAAATACTATATATGTCTTCAAGGACAAGCCCACATTCCTCTTGTCTGTTACCAGTAAAACTGTCATATACCAAAGAGTCCCCCATTTAAGGAGAATTCACTTTATGAAAATTCATGCTCTGTAATATCACCAAACTTTCTTTCATCACCTATATTAGACAGTTGGAATAATTATCTCTAAGTTTGCTCCGTACTCAAATATAGAATTTCATACAATGAATAGATGACAGATGCTTTAAAACACACCAAAAACCATTTAATGTATTACATTTTTTTAAAATCCTGTTTCTCAATGACTCCCCAAATAAACTAGGATAAGAACAGTGTGATGCTCACCACGCTCTTTCCTGAGGGTCACTCAATACATCATATGCTGCTTGGATTAACTTAAATTGTTCAGCTGCTTCTGCGGCATTATCCAGATTTTTATCTATTAAAATGAAATCACAGAAATCTAGTTATCCAAAAAGCAGATGACAGAATCTCAAAAGGACCTCTTCTATCACAAATGCCATAAAGAGATGAGCACACAAGAAAAAAGACTGGGGGAAGCACAGGGTTCCTGGATGATGTTGATAATCAGGATCTCTTATAAGCATCTACTCAGTTCTGGAAATTTCAGGTTGTCACTAAGCCTTGGAGTGCTACTGAACACCCCATCTGGCTACCAACAAAAGGAAAACCCTGACTGATCGGCAGTTTATTTCCAAAAGGAGCAAATATAGAAAGGTTATCATTTAATTGGTGTTAGATTAGGATTTTAGCACTCACCACATTTTAAGATTTTCTTTATCAATTATATCAAAGTAAATCTCATGAAGTTTAAATAATATTTCCTAAACGCTTGTTCTCCCACTAGCTGTGCTTCCTGAACCACATATCTATGCTCCATGTGGCAAGCAGTCTCCAAGATGACCCCGATGGGCACCGCCATGAGGTGTCCACACCCTTGCATGGTTCCGCGTGACCAATGACAGATGGCAGAAGCGATGCTATGTTACTTACAAGAACAGGTTATAAAGACTGCAGCTGTCATCTCGGGCTGCCTCTTCCTCTCCCCCCTCCTCCTCCTGAACACAGTCCACATACACACACCCCTTCAAGGTGAGAGTTTAACTGAAAATAGTCAAGATTTCTATGTCTTCATCAGATCAATAAATACGTTCATGAGGATAAGGCCAAGAACAAAGCTCTGCAACATCAGGCATTTTCCAAGATCCATCTCAATATCCATGAAACACACTCAAGAAGGGCTGCTACACAGATGAATACCATACGCCCAACCAGCCTATGTTTATCTCCTTGCCTCCTAGGATAGTAGGAGACAGTAAATTTAAAACTATTTTTGTCAGATTAAAAAACACAGCCAAATTAAATCACCCAGAAGTAGTACAGTAGAAAAAAGCACCAACTGAATCTTATTACATAAAAGAAAAAAGTTGACTGTTGGGAGGGAGTGGTCTTTTTTTCCCTTTTAATTGGCACTGAACCTTGTTGCCCTTCCTCTTCTCACTCCCTTTTTCCTCCACCAAAGAAGTCTGGGGAAAACTAAATCTTCTAAACACAAAAAACCTATCAACACACCATCTGAAAATGAGGTCTAATTTACTACTAGAGCTGCTTCATTTTCTCAATCTGTCACATGTCCCCTTATTTCACTTAAATACACCTAAACTAGTTGACATGGTGAAGTGAGATCTAAAAGCCTATGTCTGTAATACGTTACAAAACAACATCCAAAAAAAAAAACCCACAATACTTTAAAAAATGTAAAGCCCACATTTACTATTATCCAGAGGCTCAGATATTTCAAATTCAGTCATTAAAGTTGTAAAGCCATCCTCACATTATTCTCTGTGCTTTTCTCTTGTCGCACACGCTCACTGTTCTGTTCGTCCCCAAAACTTTTTATTGTGCCTTCTTTTAACCCCTGGCTTTGAAGCCAGGCTCCCTGGGAACACCATTTCTTTGCAGGACTCTTGAGACATGGCTTGCCTCTTGGGACGTGGCTCCTTCTGCCACAGCCCTCATGTCACAGGTCGCAAGTGACACATCCTCCTGGTCACTGAGGCCGACTCAGTACCCTCTGAGATTCGGGACATTTGTCCATACCATCACCATCCCCTCCTCACAGTCTACTGATCTCCCAGCCACTCCCCTTCACTCACCGAGGGCAGGGACTTTGCTCAGATTGTCCATCCCCAGGTCCTAGTATCATCCTAGTGACTTCAACATCCCTGGCCTCTTGGGCTCCCTGCCTCCTGTCCATTCTCCCCACTACAGCCAGAGATGGTGTGTAAAGTACAAATCCATCATGCCCTCTACTTGCAAGTCCCCAGTGGTTTCCCAATGCCCTTAGGTTAAAATCCAAACGACCTGGTGCACTTTGCCACAACCTTCAGGCCCTGGTTACTCAACCCGGGCCTCTCTCCCTTCCTGACTTGGCCTTGCTTTCGCTTGCCTCCCTCTACCTGTATTTTCGGCATTCCTGTTTCAGGCCTTGACCCGAAGTTAAATCTTCAGGGATGCATTTCTCCACTGCTTTCCCTACCATCCCAAAGGACTATTCCTCCACAGGCAGCACTGTTGACCCTGCTGGAAATTATATTCAGTTCTTCAAAAAAAGAAATAAAGGTAATTTATTTTCTTCTTTTTTAATGTCATGAAAAATATGATGGATATTTGCACTTCTACATGAAGTGTAAACTATTCTTTGAGGCAAAGCCCTTATCTTAACCCCAGAATCATCTAGGACAATGCCTTGCACATAAAATGAAATTAAACATTTGTTGAATGACATAATTAAAAGATCATGAACAATCAGCAAAGTTTATCAAAATTATGTTTCCTGGGAAAGTATCTATCTCTTAATTATACTGGCATTTTCAAACCAAAAGACATGTATAATGCCATGGAACTATAATGGATTCAGAGAAAACATTTAGATTCAACTCCCATCAGCCCCACATTGTTTCGTAAGATGTCAATATTGATACATTAGTAAAAATTTCACACTTACTTTTTTGCACTGATTTAGCAAAATATGGTAACTTTGCCTTTGAAAAAAGTATTCCACCTGGCCTTTTCCTTCCCACAGACCATGAGCCTGGCTTGGGCCCTGACTTTGGTCTCGATCCATCTCAGTCCACTCACAATTGCCTTCATATTACCTTCCAAAGACATCTCAGTAAAAACCAGCCACTGGTTATTGAAAAACAAATTTCCCAGTCCTTAGTCTAATATTCAAGGTTCTCTGCAATCTGATCAAAACTACTCTTCAAAACATTTTACATTATCCATGCATATGTTTATAAGCATTAATCCTTTGCCTCCACCCTTTCTACCCAGACAGGCAACAAATGACTAACCTTCTAATTCCTAACTCAGTTTCTTGTGGTAATTACCTCCACTACTCTAAAAATATGTTTCTACACTATTTTTGGATTTATTAATTTTGGATATATCTACTGACTTCCTGCTATATTTTACTCCTTTATCTCTTCCCCTCCAATATATTTACAGCCCACTTTTAGTTCCTCTGTCGATAATCATTACAACATTCAATACGAGACCCATACCTTTATTTCTTGTTCCATCAACTATAGGCATTACCTTCTGACTTTGGGTTACCTACCCTTCCCTTTAATGCTTCTCCCAGAGCCCATCTATTTTCAGACTTCTAATAAACACTCTGCCTCAGTCCAATGGGCCCCTAGGCTACCTTTTTTACCATGACTGTGCTTTTCCCCATACTATTAAGTTCACTTTGGCAAATCCCATTATTCCAGGATCCAGCTAAAGCTCAAGCTCCTCTGTGCAGAGAGGCCTCACAGCCTCTCATTTCACAGTGATCAATCCCTCCCCTGAATTCCTGGAGAATTTAGTGGTTGCTCTATAATCCAACGACCCATTAAGTATGTTCGGCTATTTTGTCTACATTTGTATTTAACTTTTCATGTGTGTAGGGCATGTTTTCCCAACAAGAGTAGGAGGCTCCCGTGTCAGAATTTCAGGCATAATGTAGTGACTTGCATATATTGGAGATCGTATAAATGTGTTCATTGACTAATGCGAGTATTAAAGCCTCTTATTATAAACCTCAAGGAAGCTGAGATTCAACTACTGTTTTATTTTCCAGCCTAAAAGATCAGATTACTTAATAAAAATTACAGGGGCCTGGACTACAACCAAATCAAAACATTCAAAGGAAGCATACTCTCCTCAGGAAACATACAAACTTCATTAGGGAAGATACCCAGTGAAAACTCCTAATCCGCAGAATCATCTTCAAAATGAAATACCCGGTCTGCTTAAACAACCTACTAAAAGGGAAAAAACAAAAAAGGATACATATGTAAAAGACTTTTCACTAGCCCCCCCCACACCGCCGGGTCTTAGTGCCAATTAGGAGCTCCAAATTACACCTGAGTTGGGATTCCAGAATGAATTTGCACGATGCAGCGGAAAAACACAGAGAAGCTGTGCTGCAGGTGACTCAAGCAAGAAGGGGACAAGTTGGCAAGACGGAGCTGGAGGTGCGACGGGGTGGGAGAAGCAGGCGAAGTCGCTAGAATGCTGGAGTGGCAATGCGGGGCCCGGGTGGGGCGTCTGGACGGAGACAGGATGCGCACTGCTCCCGGGAAGTCTGGGGGTGGAGAGCTGGGCACTGAAGGGCGAGGAGGACGACCAGTCGGAGCACTGCGCAGGGGCCACCTGGCCGGGGTCCCCGCGGGGCGCGGGCGCGGTTTCCAGGGCGAGGGAAGTTACCAGGTGGGGACGGCGAGGCGGGGCCAGGTTCCCGGAGTTACACAGGGAGGAAGACAGGGGGGAAGGTCGCGGAGGGTCGGGGCTTTTCCGAGGGGCCGCGGCGGTGGCGGAGGAGTTACCCGGGTGCCATTTCAGGGCCAGCTTCCGATAGGCCTTCTTGAGCTCCTCCTCGCTGGCGTCGCGCCGCACCCCCAGCGCCTCGTAGTGACACTTCATCGCCCGGCCGGGCGCGGGGCCGGGGCCGGGGTCGGCGCCAGGGGCGGGGGTGGGGCCGGGGCCGCAGGCCGGGCGGAAGCGGCGGCGGCGCTGGCTGTCCTCTCCCGCGGAGGGCGCCCGGCGCCCGCACCGGGCCAGCCAGCGAGCGCGGCGGCGGCGGCGACAGCGGCGCGGGGCGGCGGAGGCGCGCGGCGGCGGCGGGCGGCGCGGGCTGCGGGAAGCGGGAGCGCGGAGGGGGCGGCGCCGGCGGCCCCGCATGGGCGGGGGGCGGGCTCTGTTCCGGAAAGAGCCGCCGGGCGGGAGGCGGGACCGGGGCGGGACTGCGGGAGGGGCGGGGCCCGGGAGGGGCGGGGCCCGGGAGGGGCGGGGCCGCGGCGGGGGGTCATTGTGAGGGGCACAGACGGCGCGCGGCGCGAGGGGCGCCCGCGGGGCAGGGGCGCCCGAGGGCTGAGGGGCTGGTTGGACCTGGGCTTGAGGGTCCCCCCTTGCTGCGTTCTCATTGGACTTCCTCAGGTGAGCCCTGTTTTCACAGAGGAGGTGCCTCGGGCTTGACACCTTCAAAGTGATGTGCTCAGGTCGCGCTTCCCCACACTAAGTGGCAGGATTGGATTGGACTGGATTGAGCACCAGGCTTGTGGGCTGGCTCTTTCCAAGTCTCTTCAACTGCCGCTTTATAGCTCTGATACTGCTCATCTTGACCAATATGCGTGAGAAAAGGCAGTTAAGATGGTTTAAGTTGAAACAGCTGAAGAGAGAGCCATCAGTACATTTTAAAATAACATCCCAACGATCGTACTAAATGCTTCATTAAACTTTGCTGATTCACCAGCACTCTTTAATCCTAATTTATTGACCTCTAATCCTACCTTTCCAAAATTAGGATAACATTTAAGTTAAGGGATATGTAAGCCGTAAATTTTGGTCTGACTAGCCCAAATACCATATTATACAAGATATGTACAACTGTTGCAAGCAATTTATGTGTCAATATAGAATCCTAGTGTCCTTCGAACACATTAAGGTATCAAAATATTTCATTTTAATGTGGATAGGATGTTTCTGTACATCAGTTGTTAGGTGTGAGTTATAAACCATACGTAGGGTTAGAAATGTTAGCTGTGTTGCTGCTAACATCTATTGTACAAGGTTGGGGTAACCCTCAAATAGTTTAGGAAGATTGTCCCTTTCTTCCCTATATCCAGCCCCTGCACAGTGAAAACAAATCAACTCTCAGCATTGTCAGAATTTTCCACACACCACTGTCCAACCAACTTTCTACTCAAAACTCATAGCACTTGCCTCTTCCAGAGAAGGAAGATTCTATAATGGCTTCATTAGTTAACAAATTGGTGATGGATTGGGATTAGTAAGAAGCAGTAGTGTGAGGAAAAATGGGATCTTTCCCCGCCTAGGAAGGGAATTGGGGAGAAGAAAAAATGACAAAAATCCAAAGATGATTACATGGGCTATAAATTTCAACCTAAAAAACATCTTTATATTAAACAGGTTGCTAAATAAACATGGACTTTGAGACAATCCATTTCAAAGGAATCCTCATTCAAATAAGTCACAAAATACTGCAAAAAAGAACGTCTCTATATAGAAACTGAGAATTCAAATTTAAGTAATGCCACCAAAAATCTACTACACCCATCAAAAGTATTGTCTTTAACCCATAACTTTTTCATCCAGTTTGTTTATAACCTATAATTAACTTCTTGAGATATGCTTTAAAAAAAAAATCCTGAATATGGTTGGTTGTCTTCTCATCCAAGGCTATATAAACTAAATGACCATTTTGTTTCTGCACTTATCCAAATTTGCCTTGAATTAGCTACATACAAGTATTCCCAGTGAATCTTTAACTTGAATTACCTGCATAACTTCCATTATTTCAAGATTAGTAGCCTAATTTAGACTATGTCAAGATAAGTAGGCTAATTCAATATAATCTTGGAAAGGCCTTTTTTAAGCATAAAATTAAACAAAAATGGAAGATCCAGAGTTCTGCCTAAAGATAAAAATAGAATAAAATGCAAATTGGGAAAAACTAGTACAAGGCAACCCTAGCACAGAAAAACAAGATTAAACCAGTCACAAAAGAAAAACCACATCAAAAAAAGTATTCACTCTTTTCTAGCATTTTTTCACCTATCAAATTGACATTATTTCCCCTTTGATAATGGTGCAAAGAAATAAACACTCAAACCTCGAGTGAAGTATGATTTGGAAAGCAATAGAAAAGCATTAAAATGTTAATAATCTTAACCCGAGTTCTACCTCCAGTAAACAAATGTGCAGATTTATGTATAAAAATGTTGACTTACAGGAACCAATGCCAGCACAAGAAGAAAAACATACATTCAATATCCAACAGGGTATTGCTTATGTTGGAGTAGAATACTGTTCACACATGGAAAAATGATGTAATAAGGTGACAAAACGGGGGTATGAATTACCCCTTTACAATGCCTGTCTACCCATACCCTCAGCAGCTAGTCTCCACGGCCACCAGCACCTTTCTCCTCCTCTGGTACTAACCTACCTTCAAGACAGTAAGGCCAGTGTTCCCTTTGCTACCAATAAGCATTTTTCATGAAGGGAGAACTTACGTTCTTGTGCTCCAAAAACTGTTTTTTTCCTTTAATTTATAAAATCCTATGAACACATTTATCAACTCATTTCTCAAAATCCTGAGGGTTTTTTTTTTTTTAAGAGGATTGATCCCAGGACCTTTTATGTGGGAAGCCAGTGCTCAACCACTCAGTCACATTGGCTTCCCCGAGTTGGGTTTTATTGTATTTTGATTTTTTTTCGAGGCACCAGAAAATGAACCCAGAACCTCCCATGTGATAGGCAAGCATTCAACTGCTTGAGCCACATCTACTCCCCCTAAGAGGTCTTTAACATTACATTTAAAAAATATGAGGTCCCCATATACCTCCCACCCCCCTCACCCCACTCCTTTCCCCATAACAATCTCCCCCATCATCATGAGACATTCATTGCATTTGGTGAATACGTCTCTGAGTCCTAAGAAGTTTTATTGTAATCTTCTGTGAGATTAGAAAAGATCAGACATTGACTTTTCTTTCAAGGCCTCATTACTTGGTGACTCACGCACTCCAACCTCTCATTAAGCTACTTCCCTTTCTACCACTTTATCCTCCCTTCTTTACAATCCAGAAACTACTCTCACATTGCCTAATACTTTGTCATACAATTAGCAATGACCCAATAAATGTCTGAACTTCAGAACTTTTGCTAAAGCAAACATTTTAATTCAAGAGAGCAAGCCTAAAGTTCAGGTGTGCTAAATTTTTAATACCAAGCCAGCTCTGAAAAGAAAGACAAACTTATGTGTTCTGGGTATATTTTATTTAGAAAACTGAAGACACAAGAAATCCTTGGCATTTTATTTTTTATTTATTTTAAATGCCATACCAATTAGCTATAAGACAGTTCTGGACAATAAAATATATACACACTGAAACAAAATAAATACAAAATAACTAAAAAACAAATTAGTTATCCATTGATTCATTTTGCATTCCCCTTGTTCATCTTCTGGTTCAATTTTCTTTGCCTTTTGTATATCCTTTTTTTTCGTGCTTTCAAATCGACTTTTGGCTCTGGTTTTACCCACTGTATTTCTACAGGTTTTTCTTCAGCTGGTATAGCAAAAACATCTTCAGTGGGATCATGTGGAAGAATAGTCTTTGGTTCTTTCTTTCTCAATTTCTGCACATCTTTCACTTGCTGTTTCTCTTTGTATTTTGCAGCTGTGATGGATCTCATGATACGCCGATGCTAGAACCAGAAAATATTACATGCTTTGACATCAAATAAACATTTTATAAAAGGGAAGGGCATTCACTCAGGTACACTTACTTCCTTCATCCTGTGTCATTAAAAAACATAGTATTTCGCAAGCCTATATGCAGCAAAGACCAAACCCTTTAATTTCACAATTAACAGAACTCTTCCCAGAATCATTTAACCAAAGAGTTTTGGGACACTGAAGATCAATAACTAAAACAGCTTACCATGTTTGGTGACTGGTAATGAGGATTTTCATACAAAGTTGGTCCTCCAAAACTTCCCTGGAATATCTTTATGAGATTTAAAACAAAACGAGGTCCTATTTCTACAAGAGCAGCATCTTCTTCTATGATCTTTAACAAAAAGAAAACATTTCATTTTGGTTTATACTCTTCTTGAAAGGTATACTATCTATAGCCTCATTACAAATATATCTAATTTGAATTTGGTACACAGGTATCTTGCTTCTCACAGTCCATATGTTCCTGAAATAATGATTAAAATGAATTTTAAAAACTGTGACCACTACAAAATATATCAAAAAAGCTATAGAGAATCCTTTAAAAATTTAAACCAACCCCTAAATTTTTTCTGTAATTCTAATTCATAGATTAAAAGGTATTACAAAAAGATAAATGGTCAAATTTACATCTGAATGGCTAATGGAGATGGGATTAAGAGGCAACTGACCTATAAAAGTTAGTATTGTTGATTGGTTCAGGGCCGTCTGCTCTCAAAGGTTGAAGGGAAAGGTTTAATTTATACTGTGAGGTACTCAGTATAACAACACATGCAGAAAAGAAACCAGTTTATTCTCTTATGCTGCATGATACTTTGTTCTTGCTGCTCCCTTCTACCTCTCTACTGACTTATTAACCTGCCAAAATTTCCTGACTGAAGATTTCTAGAATCCCTCCTTCTTCTGAATGAGTCACTGTATGATACATCCAGTACTGAACCCTTCTATAGAGGTTATGTCTTTCTAGGTCTTAATCCCATAGATGGATTCTAACCTCCTGTGAGAGAAATTTATATTTTGCTGTATCCCTTTACAGCACCTAGCAAAAATGTGGAACCTAATTCACTCACGGCTCTTCAGACTATTTTCTTTCATAAAATTAAATATGCAGTAGCTTGTTAGGAAACCTATAGCCCATATCAGCTGACAAGCAAGATAGCGATGACTTAATGTATGAGATATTATAACATTATTTGCTGCAAGTCTCTGTGGGAGGAAAAGGATACTATTTAAAACAGGAAGATTTGTCATTTGCATTTTCTGTGTCGACAAACCTGTATATCCTTATTTCAAACCATAATTAAAAATTAAGTAAGGCTAACCTGAAAGTTCCGAAACCATATCCTATTATCTAAAATGGTGAATGTAAACACGTGGTCCACAAATGGCTGGCTCTTGGGATGATACCGTGGTGTACAAAAAATCTTGAGGGGGGAAAAAAACCAAACATGTATTAATTCCTTATTCCAATCACACCTTGTATGTTTTAGATAGCTAAGTTTTTTTTTAAAAAGTCCACAGAAAGATACTCATTAATAATATATATTCCTAAAAAAGACCAACCAAATAAAAATAAAGACAAAAACAAAAAACAAACAAAAAGGACCATTTAGAAAAGATATTTACCTGAATTAAGAGTTCTTTTAACAAAGCATAATGTGGTAATTCATCAAAAGCCTATAAAAATAACATGAATACATTACTGGACAACAGCAGAGTGCCTTATTTAAAGATATTGTGAACGTTTTTCAAATCCTAACTAAATTGGATTATACAACTATATTCACAAAAAACCAACCATGCAGAGTAAGAAAATCAGACTTCATACACTGAATAAGAAACTTACAGGATCAAAAGATAAAAGTGGCCGAGAACCTTTCAAACAGTTTCCAGTCAGCTTTAGTTCAGCTAAGGTATGAACTAGAAAAAATTAGTACAAAAAAAGTTAAAACTTTGGCACAATTGTTCCAAAAGACTGGTTTAAATTTTCTCGTAACATTTTTAAAAATTTAATCAACTTACTATTTTGAACAAGGAACTTAGCAGATGGTCCATGAGGTGAATTTGAAAGCCTAAAAAAAACATGAGGGAAGCTTTTTTAACAAATTACAATAAAAAAATGTATTAAATGCTATCATAGCTACTCACAGTTAAAAGACACCAGTGTGCTTATAATATTCATATTTTTCTTGAAGGATTTCAAATTTTAGGAACTCAAATGAGTTTTATTCTTCCTCTCTCCCTTCTCTTTTTTTTTTTATATAAAAGACTAAAAGGAGTCTGAGTATGAGAGGTTCAAAGTATAAATCCATTTAAATAAATGAGTTCTACATGAATCTTAATATATTCTCTTACCACATATAAAGGTCTTGTTTTTTCTTGGCTTCAAAATAGATACATTTATTGCAGTTTTTCATTTCACAGACCTAGATGAAGCAAAGCATAGACAAATGAAGTTCCTAACAAGTCAGAACTAAAATAATTCAATGCAAATAACATGTACATTCGTTTAAAAATATTTAAGTTAATAGGCTACGAAGATGTAAATCTAGGTAAAATATATTTTTTAACAGAAAGAAATTTGAAAGTTCTTTTTAGGTATTCTGCTGAAGGTAAACTAGATACTGTCCCCACCACAGCTTACCACTCCTTTCTGTTCTAACATTTTTTTTTTTTAGAAGTTGAGTGAAATCCAGTTTCTTTTTTTTTTTCTTTTAAAGATTTATTTATTTATTTCTCTCCCCTTCCCCTCCCCACCCCACCCTGCTTGTCTGTTCTCTGTGTCTATTTGCTGTGTCTTCTTTGTCCGCTTCTGTTTTTGTCAGAGGCACAGGAATCTGTTTCTTTTGGTTGCGTCGCGTCATCTTGGGTCAGCTGTGTGTGGCACCATTCCTGGGCAGGTTGCACTTTCCTTCACGCTGGGCGGCTCTCCTTACGGGGTGCACTCCTTGCGTGTGGGGCTCCCCTACGCAGGGGACCGTGGCAGGGCACTCCTTGCGTGCGTCAGCACTGCGCATGGGCCAGCTCCACATGGGTCAAGGAGGCCTGGGGTTTGAACTGCGGACCTCCCATGTGGTAGACGGATGCCCTAACCACTGGGCTAAGCCCGCCACCTGTTCTAATATTTTTAAGTAACTGGTCTCACTTCTGATTACTGGAAACATCTCATTCTTGACCCCATGGATAAACTACAAAGACTGAATACAGATGCCCTTGAGGTTAGAGCACACTATAATTACTTACCAATCTTTTGAAAATACAATCCTAATAGATCAATGATAGTTATGATTTTAACTTCTTGGTTTTAAGGGCAAGAAATTTAAATATTTCTTCCTCACTTTAGTACTCTCATTTCTGATGATTTCGCTCTGTTACATCACTAAGGGATTGGTGAAAAGGAATATACTAAACTTATATTGAATTAAATTAAAATTCAAAGCCTGGAAGGTTTACAAAATAACATTTGAGAAATACACAAAAATAATACAGGAAACACATCTTCTTGTATTTAAACTTCTTGAAACTAATGTTTTAAAAATTCTTAGTGCTAATGCTTTTGTTTCCTATTGGTCTTTGAATGTACATAACAATATTAAGTTTATACCACTCCTGGGCCTCTGTACTTGCCGTTTTCTCTACCTAGTATGCTCTACCAACATTTTTCTCCTTCCCTAAGTCTGATCAAATATTAAGATGAACATCATCCCTTCAGAAAGGTCTTTCTAGTCCAAACTCACTTGCCACAAACCCATACCCAGCTTTATTTTGCATATCTCCATTTGAAGTCATAATACTTGATTATGGCCTGTCTCCCCCATTAGAATAGCTTTATGATGACAGGTGCTTTCTTTTGTTAAACATTATTTCCACAGCTCCTAGAATAATGTCACATATAAGAGGTTCAAAAATTTGTGCCCTTTAAATGAAGAAAAAGAAGCCTTTCTAATAGGTAGAATTATCTTAATATAATTCTTCTAAATTTTGAAAAGAAAGGCCTTAAAAAATACAGATTTGGTATTCTAACAATATTTCAAAAAATCAAACTGTTACTAGTCTGTAATACCTTAAGAACAAATATCGCATGCGTTTTTTGTTTTTTTTTTAGTAGGAGGTAGCAAGGAATGAACCAGGGGCCTCATAAATGGGAGGCAGACAACCACTGAGCTACACTCAGAGTAAGCATCACTTTTAATATTGGCAAAATGCTTTTTACAATGTGGCTTTCCTGCAAATATTTAATTATGCTTTTAAAAATTTTTATACATGTTGACTGATAGTTTTTATGAGTGCTTATTACAAATTTAGCACCATACTAGGCATTATGGGAGAAATGACATAGAATCCTTGTCTTCAGGAAATTTCAGTATGTTTATAAAAAGCCAAACAGGAAAGATCTAGAAATAAGGATATATACTGGAGCACTAAACTGTAAGATAAAGACATACTGTAAAAACTTAAAAGAGAAATTATCAAAGAGTCAGTAAACTTTGCCTGAATATCTTTTACAAAACAATTTTAAAGTAATTGAATAACTTTTTTAAACGAACTATCTTCAATGTTAATACGGTATTCTAAAACATTTTATTGTAATTCATTTCTATAATTACCTCATTAATAACAAATAACTTATCTTTACGATCCATTTTAGTATCTGTAAAAAGAAAAAAGGAAAGTAAACAAAAAATTTCACAGCTACTTCAATCAACTCACATATGCTAACTAGACAGTAATTTAGAGTGTTTTCACTTCTTCAGTTTTTAGAAAATTTTACTACTGTCAAACTGCTATGACCTGAAAACACCTGACCTCTTCAAAAATCTTCATTTCTTGTTAAATCAGAAAATCAGTGGGTAAAAAATGTCATCAAGAATTAGAGTCTAAAGGCAGTGGTCTCAGACTTAAGTATTCATCAAATCCGTCCCCTCCCCCCACTTTGAGGAGGTACTAGGGATTGAACCCAAGACTTCATATGTGTGAAGCATGCACTCAACCACTGATCTAAAACTGCTCCCCCTACCCCAGGTTTAAACAAAAACAAAACAACTCAGAAAGCAATATATTGCAGTTTTAAAACATTTAGACGGACAAAGAAAGCATCTCTTATATCTCATGACTTCTGAAGGCATTACAATGAAAGCATTCCTGGACCTTGAAGAAATAAAATCAGGATATTCTGTTTAAGAAAGTGAAGAAAATATCTGATGAATTCTAGAAAGAATGTCTAACAAAATCTTAACTCGAAAAACCTGGCACTTGAAAGGATCATCTTCTGAGGTACTGTGATTCTTTACTTGACAAAACTGTAAAAATAAAATGTGATTTTAAGTAGAACTATATAAATAAATAAGTCTTTTGAAAAGGAGATACTGGGTTGAACCCTGGATATCATATATGTGAAGCACATACTCAACCACTGAGCTACACCCGCTCCCCTAAATACAAAATTTTCAAGCAGTCAATACATAGGCACCTGCTTTAGAATGAGGCATCAACATTCTTAAATCTTGCATTAAATGTCTCGTTCTGAAATTTATTCCTCTGGAAGAAAAGATGAGAATCCGTTCCTTATTTTTCCACTTGCCCTAAAGGAAAAAAAAATGCTTAGATTTTAAAATATCATACTGAACTTCTCTTGTTTTTTTAAAAGACTTTAAAAATATCTAGTTTTTCCAACACTGCACCATCTTAATTTATCAAGACTATGGTAGAGTGGTAACTCTGCTTCTTCTACCATGTGTGTAATTCACTACAGAGAAATATACAAGAATATAAGACTGTAATACATGTACATAAACCTCAACATACTACATGAATGTTAAAAATCTCTCTACTCTTGAAATCAAAATAGGCTCCTTATTCAACATTTCTTGCACAATAGAACTTTAATATTAATGTTTACAAGTTTCTACTAGGAACCAAGTACTATTCTCACGGGGGAATACAGATAATAAAACAAACTCATAAAGACATAGGGGCATGAAACTGTGAAATACTAACAATAGCTAATGTTTCTAATAGAATGACAGAGACCTCATAATCATTCACACAGTTTCAATTATCATCAACTCTATACAAAGGTAGGAAAATCTCTCTCCAGTCTAGTAATCCAAGTATTTGACTCAAAGTCAACTACATCATCTTATACCTTAAATCAGGTAATTATCCATGCTACTTTTCTACCTTAAATCTGGTAATTATTTATGTTACTTTTCTGGTATCACCATACTTTCAGTTCCCCCAGGCTTGACATTTCAGTCATCTGTAAATCTTCATGTCTTTATTCTCACACAGCAAAAGCACTACTAAATGTTACTTTCTCTGTCCAACAACTCAATCCTTTCTTATTCCCACTATCCTAGATCAGATCCTAATAACTTTATATTGACTGCACATATCCTAAATGGCAAGACTTTCCAGACAAGAGCCCCTCCAATCAACGTGGCATGCAAGCACCATTTATTCAATGCTTCAGTCACATCCATACCTCTCAGAGCTTTCTAAACAAACTCCAAAATGACGTAGATTTAAAACAGTATTCTAAAGTACATTTTCATTTTACCTTACTATTGCCCCAATCAATAGTGCTAAGCTAACTCACTTAAGCTAACATGACTTTTTAAAAACTTTATTTAAGGTTTTCATCATTTTCCCACTTCAACAACTTTGTTCAGGTCTTTTTCTCTCCCTTGAACTGTTCCCTCCCATTTTGAATATCAAAATTCTACCCTTCCTTTGAGACCCAGTGAAAAGAGTAAGCTCTTCATGAAACTTTCCTTGATTATCCCAGGGAAAAGAAAACCATCTCTATCTTCCACATCTCCAAGACTTTACCATGTTGTGACACAGATCACAGACACTTATCGTACTTTTTCCTAGCTCCTTAAGGGAAGAGTGAGAGCACTAACATTTACTGAAAACTTAGTTTATTATTCACAAAAAGTAATTCCTATTTTCTTCCTTAACTTGCAGATAAGAGCACCAAATGTGGCAGTTAATGAGCAGCGCTAAAATTTAAGCTCATTAAAAATTCTTCAGGGTTCACTCTTCCTTGAGCCAGCCACACCACACAAAGCACTAATATTCATTTATACATTTATCTCATTTACTTATCATCTACTATGTGCTAGCTTACTATGGTAAACGGGGGAAGAGACAAATTAACAAATTATCAAAGTCCTCGTAGTTAGTACTCGGTCTAGCTTAAGGGGTTCTCAGTTACATGTATAAAGTCCAGCAATTTGTGTTCACCTTCTTTTGAATAAAAAATCACCAACTTTTATCAATTAGTTCTTAGTTTACTTCTCAACTCCAAAACTTCAGAGAGACTCCGCTCTAGTCACTTTTGCAATCCCAAGGCCAAAGAGATCCTAAACTTCGTACAGTACCTTACACGTTAAGCTTATTGTAGAGAGGTAAAGCTCATACTATCTAGTCTGACTTTCAGTATCCCTTGAGAGTTAACGACTTATTCAGACAAGTCGGAGTCACAATTAAGAACAGCAATTTTTTAAAGGACCGCAAAACAAGTTTCAAGATCTCTGACAGTAGCTAATTGGGGCAAAATATGAGAATATTAATCATACGAAGAGATATGCTCACAGACAAATAACCTAAAAAAAGTACTAACCTACCAAAAAAACTGAGTAACTGGAGGACAAACGACGGAAACTGAAGTACCTCCAGTGACACTGTTTAAGTGCACCAAAGCCCGCCCAACTGTTCAGCCCGCCGCCTCCTGAAAAGCGGCCCCGAGCACATGGCTTGCTCAGCGCCCAGTCCGGCAGGCTGACAGGTAAAACCGAGTTCCTGTGACAGGCTACTCTATTAAGTTATCCCAGCTGAAGTCACGTAAATAGCAGGAAGGCGCGTGGAGCTGCGGAAACACGTGAAACCCGAGGGTAGCGCCTTCTACCTTGCAAACAGGGCCTGGGATGCGGTCTCTCTCTTCTTCTTCAGCCTCCGCTGCTACGTCTCGTCGCTTAGCCAGCGGCCCGGCATCTTTTTCGTTTCTTTTTGGCCTCTTGGCCTGGGTCGCCAAGCCTCCACGACGCTTCCTCTTGGGCACCGCCATCTTGCCTTTGCTCTTTGCCTTCCTTCCGGCTCTGTCGCTCTCTCCTTTTCCCCATCTCTATGGTAATATGATGACTCATTCCGGTTTCTGTGGTACCTTAGTCTGGGCTCTCTAGCCATCCTCCAGCTCAGTGGTGATGGTAGCCGATTTGGCGGGGCGGGTTGAAAAGAGGTAGGAGTGACTTCCCTTTCTCCTCAAATTTCCCGGGAATTGGAGCTCGCTGCCGGAGTAAACTGGCTGGCAAGAGCTGTCTGGTGTCTGGACTCCAGCTCGAAGGTAGAGTCTCCGCGCCTCGCATTCCGAAGGAAACAGATAGTTTTCCGGGGCTGGTGGGTGAATGATGTTGTCTGGAAGTCTTCCAGGACCTCCTGCGGAATCATGGCCCGCCCCCACTGCCTCTTCTGCTTAGTTAGCATCAGGGCCGGTGGCGCGGGACAGCTCAAAACAGACTCCGTAGGCCTACATGATCCCTGTTTGCCTTAGCGAAACTGGCGTCAAGTAGAACTACTGTCTGTCAGTTGCCTATTTTCATTTTTCACATCTTTTCAGGTAGACGTTACTGTCGCTATTCTAAAGACGAAGAAACCATAGGTTAGGAAGGTCGAGTAATTTCCCCCAAAGTTAAATGGCAATTAAGTAGCAGAGTAGCCCTGGTCGGCCGAATTCAAAGCCCGAGTCCTCACTGCCTCGGCGTAGTTTGAGACCGCCGGACCTCGCCAGCATTAATAGGGTGTTTTATTGTCTAATCCCGTCAGGTGTTTCCTTACCTGCAGAAGCAATCGTTGGCCGCAGAAGCAGCCCTTGGAACCTAATGTGCAGTGAACGATGCCCCTCCTAACTTCACAGATCGAAGCTGAGAATGATCAGTACAGCTTAGTGGCCAACCTTGACAACGTTAGGAATCTCTCCAATATCTTGAAAGCCATTCATTTCCGAGAACATGCCACATGTTTTGCTACTAAAAATGGAATCAAGGTTACAGTGGAAAATGCAAAGTGTGTACAAGCAAATGCTTTTATTCAGGTATGAGACATGATATTCCTGACCCATTTTAATGAATTCCAAAGATCTTAGTACACAAAATTTAAGTTAGACAACAAAATGTGGTTATTTGAATTATTTTTGCCTACTGAAAACAAATTCTTTTTCCATCTTATTTTACAGAGATGATGGTTAATAATAATGACTGATATTTACTAAGCTAAACTGTAGGCCAGGCACTCTTCTGGGTGTTTTATGTTTAACTCATTTAATTCTCACAGAAATCCATATTATTCCCAATTTAAATTGACGGATCCTGAGGTACAGAGTGTTTTAAGTTATTTGCTGTAGTCCTACAACTGGTAATTGGCTTAGTTGGGTTGACAACCCAGAAAGTTTATGCTCTTCACCACTGCATTATTACCACCTCCCTATTATTAAAAAAGACTTTCCTTTTATCTTAATAGAATCTGTTCAATATCTTTATGATCCAGATAGGATTTTGGATTCAGTGCAGCATCTTTGAATATCTAAGTGCCAATCGCAAAGTGACCTCAGGGATAGAGGGATAAATGAGACATGGTTCCTGTTCTCAAAAAAATTGAAAACTAATATGTATATATTATCACCGTTTGGTATTTTGCAAGTGACCTTAGTGGTGCAGATGGACATGTAAAGGAGATGAAGGTCACTTGGGTGATAGTTTTAAATCCATGAAGGACTCTTCATAAAGTTTGCATGGAGCCTAAATACCTGCTACATCGTTACCATTGAGTAGTAGTATTCTAATGAACAATAGTTGTAAAAAGTAAGATGTGATTGGTAATAAGAAATGATTTTCATGGTGTTAGTACAATATTGTTAAAACTTACCAAATGAAATATAGAATCTTTATATGTGAGTTCTCATTCCTTAATACATATAATGACATTTTCATGTTTATTTTTTTTATAGGCTGGAATATTTCAAGAATTTATGGTTCGGGAAGAGTCTGTTACATTTCGAATTAATTTAACTGTTCTTTTAGACTGTTTATCTATTTTTGGATCAAATCCGATGACAGGTGAACCATCTCATTATCATTATAGTGACATAAAAGCATTATACAGAATGATCAGAAAAATACAAAAAAGTTATTTATAATATAACCACCTCTTTAAAAAATTGCCAGTTTATTTTTCATTGGTCACAATCATGGATTCAATTCTTAACTTTTCATAGCATTAACAGAAAGTATGTATATGGTTCTTTTCATATTTGCAAAACTATTTACAGTCTTCTTGTCATAAGGCAAATTGGAGTCAAGTTGCAGCTTACAGAATTTTATTCAGGACACCAAGATTGCTGCTGCAGCAGCTAAGAAATATTTTGCTTGAAAAATCAAAAGCAACTTAAGGCTGGGAAGTTTGCTGGCAGTTTTATAAACAGAAAGAAGTTGGCTAGGTTTTGTCTGTTGGAACAGGGACCTGATAATCATTTAGAGGTGGGTTAAGTGTAAGCAGGGCTTTATTTTTTGTTATGTTTGGGGCTTTATTTTTTTTATTTTTTATTTTTTTATTTTTTATTGAAGTATATCATTCATGCATGAACACATAAACAATGAGTGTATAGTAAAGATTGTGAATTTACAAAATAAACATACATAACATCACACAGGGGTCTCATATATCACCCCTCCACCAACTCTTTGCATTGGTGTGAAACATTTGTTACAAACTATGCAAGAGCATTGTCAAAATATTACTACCAACTATATTCCTTACCTTATAGTTAGTGTATTTTCCCCCCAACCTGTTCTTTTTTTAAGTATTTTTGTTACAGATATTGTGAACTTGCAAAACAAAAATACAGATGTTTGGCTTTCCCATACAACGCCATACCCTGGTGGAACATTTGTTATAGATTATGAGATAATATCATCAGACTATTATACCACAATCATGGTCCATTGCATACATTTGGCACACTTTTTCCATATATCTCCATTATCAACACAGTTAAAGTGTGGAGACGGATAGATTTGATAGTAACACATTATATATAGGTGATTAACAACTGGTTTATAAATGGGATTGTGACTGAAAAAGCTAGTCTGGGGAAGTAAATGTCAATAGATAGCAAGCTAAAGAATAATTTAGGGATTGAATAATAGTGAACTCAGAGGCAGTTGAGAATTATGGTTAAGGGTACAAATATAAGAGCGTGCTTCTGTTAGCTAGAACAGATGTACATCACTATTGCAGGGTGATGGGAATATGGAGAAACATTGGAAAACTACAATTGGTGTGACCTATAGATTGTGGTTAACAGCAATACTATAATATTCTTACATTAATGCCAAACTATACCATGTCGGTAATGGAGGTATATGGGGCTTTATTTTTTATTGGACTTGTTATGCTTAACCTTGGGGCTTAATTGGCTCTGTGCGTTCCAGTGTCCTGGAAGGTACTTTCTGAAGAAGTTTGTCTTATTCTATGCTAATTTGGGGAATTTAACTTTTGTGTTGGTTCTGGGAAAACCCAGGAGCTATTTTGATTATACTTAACTCTCTTTCTCTCTCCTTTTTTTTTTATTTACAAGGCTTTCAGGGATTTTAAATCTGAACTGACAAAAGAAGACCTTGAACATGTTTTAAATATCTTTAACTTTGTGAAATATGTTTTAGTTGCTTCTTTTCCCTAACTTGTCCAGAAATGAAAAGCTAGTTAGTGGCAGAGAAAAATGGAAACCAGTTCTCTTGATTCCCAATTTACTGTGTTCAGTTTGCTTTTATTTTTCTTTAAGCTCTGCATTATGAATTACGTCTGTTTCCCCAAATATTTTCATTAAGATACATGTTTTTTTCATTTGTTTAGGAAGTGATTTTTAGGAATGTTGAAATTCAATTTTTATGGCTATAAAACAAAGGATCCCCAAAGAATAATTTTATTTCTTGGGAAAAGAATCCAGAGTTAACCAGGGAGAAATTCAGTTATGTACTTCTGTCCAAAAATATGTATTTTATTAATATTGACAATACCACATTATTATATATATTCTAATGCAGTGTTCCACAGTTGGTTTTACATAAAAGCATGTGCATTCTCCATCTTCCTCACTGAGGTTCTCCATCAAGTTAGGGGAAGGAGCTAGAATGTCTTATTATATTCCTTCTCCTCTCTGGTGGTTTGCAATGTTAAGATAAATTCTTTGGTTATTCCTACACCATGTTAACTACCCCGTCTTTCCCCCCCAGTTTGTGTTAAAATTGGAGAAAATGTAAAGAATATCTTTCAATAGAAAAAGCTGAAAAACCTTTTTAGTGAATAAACTGATTATACAGAAGATATCAAAGTAATCCACTTTTGGACAGGTTGAAACGTTATTAGTATAGCCTATTCTTCAACAATTGTTAGAATGTTGGTCCATGCCGATTTTTCAGTCTTGAAATTTTATATACAAAATCAACAAGCTATTTCTGAGGTGTTTTTGGCAAGCTTGAAAATGATTTCAAAAAGTTACATTACATTTCAGTTCTAGTTCTCAGTTTTCTTTTAGTTTTTGTAATTGTTTACATACAACTGTCATCAGGGAAGATGTAATCCCTTCTTATAAGGAGATACATATATAAGATCGAAATTGGGAAGAATAAGGAGTTTTATGTATCATTTTGAGTAGAAGCTGAATCCAGACATAGAGCTAAACCCAAAGTATGATTTATTTTCATTGCAGGGACTTTAACTGCACTTCGGATGTGTTACCAAGGTTATGGTTACCCTTTGATGCTATTTCTAGAAGAAGGAGGAGTAGTGACAGTTTGTAAAATCAATACTCAGGAGCCTGAGGAGACTCTGGATTTTGATTTCTGTAGCACCAATGTGATTAATAAAATTATTCTGCAGTCAGAGGGACTCCGTGAAGCATTTTCGGAATTGGATATGACGAGTGAGGTCCTACAGATCACCATGTCTCCTGACAAACCTTATTTCAGGTACTTGAAAGCAGTACAATAATAGTTAACACATTCTATACACCATTTCCCCACGTAAGACGTTTGCTTAGGGTGTGAAATTTTTATTATGCAAGTTCCTAAGAATTTTTAGAACTAAAAAGAGCTTTTAATCCTACTTCATAATTTTACAGATCAGGAAACTTAAGACCTAGGAAGGTTAGCTCATTACTTAAGGTTTCATAGTTAGGTAGTATTGATTTCTAGATGAAAAACCCAATCACCTAATTTATACACTAGTGTTTTTTTTCATTGTTCTACTTCCTGTTGTAGATCAAGTTATATCACAAGGACAATTGGGTTTAAACTTCTAGGAAAGGTGTTTGGATTATATAGTAACGTATTTTTCTTTCAAATTAGGACAGGATTCAAAAGGAAGTAGTTAGCTTTCTATATACATGGTTCATTCACTAAGTATCTATTGATCACCTAGTTGTGTATATCCACCTTATTAAACACCATGGGGAGAAACAGCTTAAAATTAAGGTGAAGAGGGAAGCAGACTTGGTCCAATGGATAGGGCATCCGCCTACCACATGGGAGGTCCGCAGTTCAAATCCCGGACCTCCCTGACCTGTGTGGAACTGACCCATGCGCAGTGCTGATGCGTGCAGGGAGTGCCATGCCACGCAGGGGTTTCCCCCGTGTGGGGGAGCCCCACGCGCAAGGAGTGCACCCTGTAAGGAGAGCTGCCCGGTGCTAAAGAAAGTGCAGCCTGCCCAAGAATGGCCCCGCACACACAGAGAGCTGACACAAGATGATGCAACAAAAAGAAACACAGATTCCCGATGCTGCTGCTAAGGATAGAAGCAATCTCAAAAGAACACACAGCAAATGGACACAGAGAGCAGACAATTGGGGGGTGGGGAGGAAGGGGAGAGAAATAAATCTTTAAAAAAAATCAAGGTGAAGAGAAGATACGTGAAACAGCATTGAAAGAACAAAATTGCATGACATTAAGTACCAAAAAAATATACACAGGTACTTAGGGAAATAGTATACCTGTGTACTTAAGGGAGGATTGGGCAAGGTAAGTTTCCTAGGGAAGGACATTTCTCAGAAGGAATATGTCCAAAATCATCAAGGTACTCCTGATATATGTTGACCACGCAATTTATAAAATGGCAAGCCTCTTCAGGATTAGTGTCAGTTTAGTGAAAGGATCTAAGTACTTCTTCTCTTCTGGAATATTTCAGAGTATTAAAGAGTAAAGGAGCTCAGGAATAAGAGCTATAACTTGTACATTTTGTACCTACTTTCGGAGAATTGCAGACCCTTTTCATGTCATTGGGCAGTTAAAAATTTGGATTAAGGTCTGTTAAAAGATTGTCAGTTAACAAAATTATAAATCAATGGAACTTTTCCTTAACTAATGATAGGAATTGAAATTCCAGGTGTTTAAGCAGACTATTTCAGAGGCTTCCCTTCTAAATGATCTCTCAGCTTTCATTTCTAGATGGATCATGCATCTTTCAAGTTCAGTATTGGGAAATGATTTGGTGATGGAAGGGTGGGGTTGGAATTTTCCTCTAGATATGTTAAATTTAAAGTGCACGTGACATGGAAGGGTGGCTGAATATAGGTATACAGATCAAAAGATGAGTCTAGACTGGAGATTTAGATTTGGAAGCCATCATAATAATTGGCTATTAATGAGATAAGATAGCTCAGTATGTTAGGAGAAAGAAGATGGACCCTGAGGAAAACCAGCACCTAGGTCTTAAACCACTGTGCTATATAGTATAAGGTGCTAACCCTATAACAATTGATCAATCAGTTCTTGTAATTAGGTAAACAAATATTTGTAAATTGCCTTCTCACAATTATGGCTATTACCAAGCTAGGGAAACCATATAACAGCCTTAAGAGCAGTGTAAAATACAGAAAAGCCTAAATTGCTTGGTAGGTCTGTAAACATAGAGGACCAGGTCTAAGGCTTACAGGTGATTTACCTCAGGGTCTTCCATCACCCCTACACTCTCTCCTCTCTTAGATATTTCTAATTTAAGGATGAGAAGAATCAATATCAGTGTAAGATTAAGGTAATGAAATTGAGGCAAGCACCCCTGGATTTCATTTTGTGATTTTTTTTCAAAGCTGTTTCATAGTTGCTCTTTCCCCTGTACTCTCCCACAGCATCCTTTGGGAACCTTTATTATAGTACTTGTTTATAATATATTGTAAATACTTGCTTATATGTCTGTTTCACCAGAATGAGCTTCTTAAGGAAATGTTTTATTTGGATCCTGTTGTTGCTAATTGTTGGACCAATGAATGAGTTGTTCATTTTCTGTAGGTTATCTACCTTTGGAAATGCTGGAAGCTCCCACCTTGACTATCCCAAAGATTCTGATTTGATGGAAGCATTTCATTGTAATCAGACTCAGGTCAACAGGTCAGTTCTTATAAGATGTTGCCATTGGTGATGAAGTTAAATACCAAATTTCTATCAAGTAAATTAAACAAACTTTCAGTTTATTAATAAAATGCACAGCATTAAAAAAAAAGATGCTGGATTTACTTGGGGATTTGGGTTTGTAATAGTGGATGAAATTTTTAAAATTGAGATAACAGCAAATTGGACAAAGTATTTGATTTTATTATATTTGCTACTTGGTAGTACTTGGCTAATTTTCATTCTTGGAGTTATGAACACTGCTTTAAGTGTGCTCAAATAACACCTTTTATTTACTGTTTACTCTTCTGCAGCTACAAGATTTCCTTACTGAAACCCTCCACAAAGGCATTAGTTCTATCTTGTAAGGTATCTATTCGAACTGATAACCGAGGATTCCTCTCATTACAGTATATGATTAGAAATGAAGATGGACAAATATGTTTTGTGGAATATTACTGCTGCCCTGATGAAGTTGTTCCTGAATCTGAGTCTTAATTATGAAAATTGACTGTGATATGTATGTATCCATTCATGATAGGTTATATTCTTATTCTGGGTATAGTACTCTTATGATTTCTTTTTGGATTTTCTGTAGGGGAGAAATGAAGAGGAGATAGGAGCAACTTCCCTGTGCCCTAATAGATACTGGGTATTTTGTAAAGAAATATTTCTATGCAGTCATGCATTATCCAGTATTGTACTACCCTATGGTTCTGTTTCTTGAACGCATGGCATTCCTTATGAGCCAAGATGAATAAATTATGTGTTCTGCTCTAAGTAGGACATTTCAAGAGCCTAAAGATTTAAAGTTTGATGAAAATATATTTGAGGTGTTCTTTTATTTATTTGCCATTAGGAAAAACATAGGTATGTAGGCATTGCTTGGTATGAATTCTGGAGAATGTATCTTAAAGTTTTGGTTCTCAAAGTGTAGTGCCCAAACCAGCAACTTTGGCATCACCTGTGAACTTGTCAGAAACTCTAGAGGTGAGTTCCAGCAATATTTAACAAGCCTTCCCCCAGAAGATTCTGATGCATGCTAAAGTTTGAGAACCACTGTTTTAAAGAATCCTGATTTTTTAAAAATAGCATTTAATTGCATTAAAGGGATTGTTTTACATGTGATTTCTTCACAGCCATAATTTGAAGTTTGAATATTAGGTATCATCAAACAGTTAGAACAATTCTTTATATATTTTTAAAGTACACTTTTTGAAGAAATCTGAGTATATAACAGTCTTCAGAGTTAATTTTTTTTTCTTGTCAAAACTGTTCAATGCATAAAAGTACTGCATTAAGTACTTACTAGACATCCTCTACTGCCTAAAAGAAGTTCTTGACCAAACCAAGGAATAGAAAATGACTTAAGTGGTTTTATACTTTTCTGAATAGTTTTCACTGAAATAATTTATGTGCCGTGTAGATATTTTTGTGTTTAATAAAATATATTGCTAAAATCATCTGACTTGTTCTTTAGTAGAAAAAATACATATAACTAAAATGAAGTTTGTCTTTGTTACTGTACCAGGTGAAAACAGCTCAGTGTCTCTCAAGTGAGCAGGCACTATTGGCCTCTTGGATGGGGCAGTTCTTAATTGGAATAGACTGTCCATCCTTTGCAGGATTCATTTAGCCTCCCTGACCCTCACCCACTAATGCCAGTCATTGTGACCACAAATAAAAAGTGACACCATACTATTGTAAAGAACCACTGAATAATGTTCACCAAAATTTGAGAGTATATTTAGAATGCCCTACCTAAAAATAGACCACCTAGCATTAAACAAAACTGGGTTGGAGAGTATTGCAGGGAAGCACCTCAGGAAAAGGCTCCACCAGCAACAGCTGTAGGCTTTGGTTCACAGGCACGTGGGCAACATGAGGCAGCTAGCTCAGGGGAGTATCTGATAATGTTTCCCAAGCAATCTCAGGATGCCCAGCTAGCACAAAATAAGTTGGAGATTTGTAAAATGTAATATAAGTGCAAGAGGGGAATGAATGAATATACTAAATGTCAAAATATTTTTGTTTAGGGGAGCAGATGTAGCTCAAGTGGTTGAGCATCTGCTTTCCATATGCAAAGTCCAGGTTTGATCCCTGGTACCTAAAACAAAACAAAACAAAACAAATGAAAAAAGTCCCAACTCTTATTGGGGAGCAGATGTAGCTCAGTGGTTGAGTACCTGCTTCCCATGTACAAGGCCCTGGGTTCAATCTCGTACCTCCTAAAAAATATATGTATATGTGTATATATATATATATATATATATATAGTTTAGATAAACACCAAGAACAACAAATTTAAAACAAAATTATGATAGTATTTAATTAGTCAACATTTCATGGACTCTATTTTTCCATTCAATTTAAAATTGAGCAGTGATTTTTTTTTGTAGTTTTTAACCGGTGTTTAGTACTTATAACAGTACCTAATATATAACAAATAACAAATATTTGTTAGATGAAAGAGCCTCCACTTTCAGCATCTTATTATTCACTAATTCTGATTTTTATTTTAATCTAACACTTTTTCAAAGGTTGAACTTTTAAAGAATTTAAATCAATTTAATGAGGAAGGACTGACATTTTTGCATATTTTAAGCTGTCATTTTGACTGCTTATATCTTCAGCTATTCAGAATGTAGAAACCAATGAATTCTTTCAGAATCATTGTAACATCAAGGTATAGATTCAATAAAGAATTTCCTCCTTATATGTTTTCTATTTACCTAGCAAATTTTTACTACTTTACCTTTGCTCTAGATTCCATGAACGACCACTAGGGGAAGCACTTCCTGAGGCAGAGCAGGTGAAGCTTCGGTAACTACAAATGCATTTCATTTCTAGCATATGAAGGAATACAGTTTTATTTTTAAGACCTTCAGTTTTGCCTTTGTGAAGTTTATTTCATTTAAGGAAATTTGTACTTACCAATTTTTTTCCCATTTAAAATTTTATTCTAGAATTCATTTCACCTAGAATCTATAAATTGTTTCAGAGTAATAAAAATAAAAAAAGAATACTTGTTAAATTCTATTTTTAGGAAGCAGCTGTGGCTCAAGCAATTGAGCTCCCATTTACCAGATTTCAAATGCAAAAAGTTACACCACAAAATTTTATTTCACAATGTTATACTTTATGCTATTATTTTATTGATACAGGTTTGTCGGTCTGGAGATCTTAAAACTTTAGGATATCACAAAATAAGTGCAATTTTAAAATTATTGTTGCCACCCAAAATGAAGTTTGAATGGCCACCTCTTTGTGGACTTAATTTTTTTTTTTTAAGATTTATTTTATTTATTTATCCACACCCCCCTTGCCGCTTGCCTGCTGTTTGCTTGCTGTGTCCATTTGCTGTGCGTTCTTCTGTGTCTGCTTGTCTCCCTTTTTGTTGCGTCATCTTGCACCAGCTCTTCACATTCACAGGCCGACAGCTATCCACGGGCACAGGCCAGCTTGCCTTCACAAGGAGGCCCCAGGAAGTGAACCCAGGGCATCCCATATGGCAGATGGGAGCCATATCCACTTCCTTGTGGTCTTAATTTTTAATCATAGTCTTTGCTGAAAATCCATTTTCAGCTAAGTATGTGAAAATGGAAGCAACTCTTCTGAGGCTACTTTAGTCAATTCAGAATATCTTGGGTAAAAAGAGCAGCCAAGCCTCCTGGCAGAGCTAAAGTTAACAGTACAGAGAGGGAAGTGGAATATAGCTGCTTTCAGCCAGGGCTGCAGCTTGGGACTTTGGACCCCAGTGTCACAGCAGTCTAGGAATGAAGTCTTAGGAGAGAGGCAGCTGCCAAGAGAAAGTATGCAAGTCTATGGACAAGCCTTTGGATTAATTGGTATATATGTTTTGCCCCAGCAGAAAACTACTCTCTACTCATACCTCAGGTACAAATTGACTGTTAAGTTTTAGAGAACTGAACAAATGACTGAAATGAAGGTAAATTCCTGAAGGAAGGACCAAATGTGGTTCTAAGCATTGAGTGAGTGATAATGATGCTTATAGAGTTTTTATTTTTTTTAATTTTTTTTAAGATTTATTTATTTCTCTCCCCTTCCCCCACCCCCCACCCCAGTTGTCTGTTCTTTGTGTCTTTTTGCAGCGTCTTCTTTGTCTGCTTCTGTTGTTGTCAGCGGCATGGGAATTTGTGTCTCTTTCTGTTGAGTCATCTTGTTGTGTCAGTTCTCCGTGTGTGCGGTGCCATTCCTGGGCAGGCTGCACTTTACTCGCACTGGGTAGCTCTCCTTAAGGGGCGCACTCCTTATGTGTGGGGCTCTCCTACATGGTGGACACCCCTGCATGGCATGGCACTGCTCATGGGCCAGCTCCACACAGGTAAAGGAGGCCCGGGATTTGAACCTCGGACCTCCCATGTGGTAGACGGACGCCCTAACCACTGGGCCAAGTCTGCCGCCCCTTATAGAGTTTTTTTTTTTTTTAATTAATTTTTTTTTATTGACTTTGTAATAATGTTACATTAAAAATATATATGTGAGGTCCCATTCATCCCCACCCCCCCCACCCCCCCTCTCCCCCCCCAACAACACTCGTTTCCATCATCATGACACATCCATTGGATTTGGTAAGTACATCTTTGGGCACCTCTGCACCTTATAGACAATGGTCCACATCATGGCCCCCACTCTCCTCCATTCCATCTAGTGGGCCCTATGAGGATTTACAATGTCCGGTGATTACCTCTGAGGCACCATCCAGGGCAGCTCCATGTCCCAAAGACGCCTCCATCTCTCATCTCCTCCTGCCCTTCCCCATACCCATCGTCCACCATGTCCACTTTTCCCAATTCCATGCCACCTCTTCTATGTGGACATTGGATTGGTTGTGTCCATTGCACCTCTATGTCAAGAGGAGGCTCAGATTCCACATGGATGCTGGATGCAGTCCTCCCATTTTCAGTTGTAATCACTCTAGGCTCCACGGTGTGGTGATTGTCCTTCTTCAACTCCATCTTAGCTGAGTGTGGTAAGTCCAATAAATCAGATTGTAGGTGCTGGAGTCTGTTGAGGCTCAGGACCTGGCTATCACATTGTCGGTCCAGAGATTCAAATCCCCTAAATATATCTTAAACCCCAACGTTAACTGCACCTCCGGCACATTAGCATGAAAGACTTATGAAGGGAGATCCCATCTGAGTCCAGATTCATCACACATACACACCATTTCCAAAGAGGGGCCATCTGCCCTGATAGTTAACCCCATCGGCCATGACCATAACTCTCATGGGTCTCTTTAGCCTTCAAAGGAACCATTATCTGGGGGTTGTATCTGCTTTATCTGTCTCTCTGACTCTGCTCAGTTGTGCATGAGGGCAATCCTTCTGCCAGCCTCCAGACTCTTTTTTAGAAACTCGTAGCCATATAAACTCATTTCTCCTTTCCTTTTCCCCCTTACTTTAGGTCAAACAGCATTTTAAAGTCATGGTATTTTATGTAGACATGGATATTCTGCTGATCCGCATTGAACCTTCCGTATAAGGTCCTTTTCCAGTTGCATCATCAGTTGGTATTTGATAGTGGTCCCTCGTTGCCAGGGAGGCTCATCCCCGGGTGTCGTGTCCCACGCTGGAGGGAAGGCATTGCATTTACATGCTGAGTTTGGCTTCGAGACTGGCCACATTTGAGTAACATGAAGGCTGACAGGAGGAAATTCCCAGGCACAATGTTGCTCTAGGCCTTGTTCTTATTTTAGGTTTATCAGCTCACAAGCATAGTCATTAGCATCAGGGGCTCACCGTTGAACCCTCACTCCCTCCCAGTCCCCGCCGCTGTACCTGGGAGACTGTCGCTGCTCCCCTAGGGACCACGACAGAGCACCACTGGCCAGGAACCCAGTACCCCCCCTGCTGTGGTTTCCAGTTGTTGCCACCATGAGTATATCCAATCATTACCATGCACCCTGGACATATGTTCTGTATAGCTCCCTGTCAGCCATATATCACCTGTCATTGGTATCCCATACCAGTATTCCTCCTTTGCCATTGTTGAAACACTCTGTGATCCAGAACTCCCCGAAATTTGAGGCCCAATATAATGTCATGGTCCCTTACTAGGGAATGGCATATAGCGATGGGTTTAAAGGATAGATAAAGAACTTGGATAAAGTTAAATAAAGAACTTAGATAAAGAATGTTGACTTGAAAAAATTTCCACATCCTATCCTTTTTTCTTTTTTTTCCCCCCCCCCCTAATTATTCAGCATTTCTTCATAGGAGTCCTAGACCACAGCAATGCATATATACAATATACAGCACTCCCATACATCCATCACAAAACCTTTTCCCTTCCACAGCAATACTCTTACACCCTATTCACATCATATTTACTTAAAGTGATGTACAGAGTCTGAGACATTAGCTTTCTAACAAGGTAATATCTGTGCTTACATTATGGTGCATACTTTAGGATACACAGTTCTTTACATTTTTAGTTATCCTATGTTTTACATTATGGTTTACATTATCAGTCTATCATCTCCTATATGTTATGGTGTAATATTACATGTTTTATATCCATCCTTGTGTACTCTCAAGAAACTCCTCTCTTGCCCCCCATTTACTTTGGTTCCACACATTTAGCGTCCATTTTCCCTTCCACCTTGGTGCCCACAGTGACAGCCAACCTCCGTTTCCTGAGGAGCCACTTCCAGAGATAGATGGAATAGTGTTCAGGGCCTAACCTGCTCAACTGCCCCAATGCCCTGGGGGCCACCCTTTCTCTCGAGGGAAAGAGTTCCCTCTATTTGGTGGCATCAGTCCTCCCCAGGATGTGGGTCCACCCCCACTCTCACTACTTGGGATTCTACCCCATGGTGTCACCCACTCTGGCAGAATGAGCATTTAGACATTCCCCAGGAGCCCGTCCTGCTTCAGACCCTCCCCTCCGAGCATTCTAAACAGGTAACCCTCTTTATTATATTTTGTTATGATTTTCTCGGCATTTTACTCTCCACCACCTCCTGTCCCTCTCCTGTGTTCGTATGCTACCCCTCCCTCCCCCCACTTTTGGGCACCATTACCCAACCGTCCCTCCCCAGCCACCCTCAAACCCGTAAAGCCCCAACAAAAGGTAACCCCTTGCCCCCATTTTATCTCTTCTTTGTGTTCATACTTACCACCCTCTCGTCTTAAATTGCACCCCTGCAGACATCGGCTCATATCCTTCCTCCACCCTCCGATTTCCTGTAAGCCTATCGTTCAGTCTCTTGCTATCTAGGGCAGCTTGGTTATTTCATATCATTGAGGTCATGTAGTATTTGTCCTTCAATGTCTGGGTTGCTTCACTCAACATAAGGTTCTCAAGATTCATCCATGTTATCACATGTGTTTGTAGTGTGTTTGTTCTTACAGCCGAGTAGTATTCCATTGTGTGTATATACCACATTTTATTGATCCACTCATCTGTTGATGGGCATTTGGGTTGATTCCAACTTTTGGCAATAGTGAACAATGCTGCTATGAACATTGGTGTACATATATCGGTTTGTGTCCTTGTTTTCAGTTCTGCTGGGTATATACCCAGTAGTGGTATTGCTGGGTCATATGGCAAATCTATGGCTAGTTTTTTGAGAAACCGCCATACTGTCCTCCAGAATGGTTGGATCCTTCTGCATTCCCACCAGCAGTGGATGAGTGTTCCCCTTCCTTCACATCCTCTCCAGCACTTGTATTCTTCTGTTTTTTTCATAGCTGCCAATCTTATGGGTGTAAGATGGTATCTCATTGTAGTTTTGATTTGCATTTCCCTGATAGCTAGAGATTTGGAACATTTTTTCATGTGCTTTCTTGCCATTTGTATTTCTTCTTCGGAGAAGTGTCTGTTTAAGTCTTTTTCCCATTTTTTAAATGGGTTGTTTATCTTTTTATTTTCAAGATATAGGAGTTCTTTATATATGCAAGTTATAAGTTTCTTATCAGATATATGATTGCCAAATATTTTCTCCCACTGTGTGGGCTCCCTTTTTACTTTCTTGACAAACTCCTTTGAGGTGCAGAAGGCTTTAATTTTGAGGAAGTCCCATTTATCTATTAGTTCTTTTGCTGCTCGTGCTTTTGGTGAGATATTCATAAATCCATTTCCTATTACTAGGTCCTGTAGATGTTTCCCTACACTGCTTTCTAAGGTTTTTATGGTCTTGGCTCTTATATTTAGGTCTTTGATCCATCTTGAGTTGATCTTTGTATAAGGTGTGAGATGGTAATCCTCTTTCATTCTTCTACATATGGCTATCCAGTTCTCCAGACACCATTTGTTGAATAGGCCACTCTCTCCCAATTGAGAGGGTTTGGTGGGTTTATCGAATATTATGTGGCTGTATATGTGAGGTTCTATATCAGAGGTTTCAATTCGATTCCATTGGTCTATGTGTCTCTCTTTATGCCAATACCATGCTGTTTTCACCACCGTAGCTTTATAGTATGTTTTGAAGTCAGGTAGTGTGATTCCTCCAATTTCGTTTTTCTTTTTCAGTATGTCTTTGGCTATTCAGGGTCTCTTTCCTTTCCAAATAAATTTCATAGTTAGTTTTTCTAGTTCCTTAAAGAATGCTGCGTTGATTTTTATTGGGATTGCATTGAATGTGTAGATCAGTTTTGGTAGGATAGACATCTTAATAATGTTCAGTCTTCCTATCCATGAACAAGGAATAGTCTTCCATTTATTTAGGTCTTCTTTGATTTCCTTGAACAATCTTGTATAATTCTCGTTGTATAAGTTCTTTACCTCTTTAGTTAAATTTATTCCTAAGTATTTGATTTTTTTATTTACTATTGTGAATGGTATTTGTTTCTTGATTTCCTCCTGATCTTGCTCATTATTGGTGTACAGAAATGCTACTGATTTTTGCGCATTGATCTTATAACCTGCGACTTTACTAAACTCATTTGTGAGTTCTAGAATCTTCGTTGTAGATCTCTCAGGGTTTTCTATGTATAGGATCATGTCATCTGCAAATAATGAAATTTTGACTTCTTCCTTTCCAATTTGAATGCCTTTTATTTCTGGTTCTTGCCTCAGTGCTCGTGCAAGTACTTCTAAGACAATGTTAAATAGGAGCGGAGACAGTGGGCATCCTTGTCTTGTTCCTGAGTTTAGAGGGAAGGAGTCTAGGATTTCTCCATTGTAAACAATATTGGCTTTAGGTTTTTCATATATACTCTTTATCATGTTCAAAAAATTCCCTTGTATTCCAATCTTTTGGAGTGTTTTTATCAAGAAAGGGTGCTGTATTTTGTCAAATGCTTTTTCTGCATCAATAGATATAATCATGTGATTTTTTTCCTTCAATCTGTTTATATGGTGTATTACGTTGATTGATTTTCTTATGTTGAACCATCCTTGCATACCTGGGATGAATCCCACTTGGTCGTGGTGTATAATACGTTTAATGTGTTGTTGAATACGATTAGCAAGTATTTTGTTGAGTATTTTTGCGTCTAGGTTCATTAGAGAAATTGGTCTGTAATTTTCCTTTCTTGTGATGTCTTTGTTTGGCTTTGGTACTAGGGTAATGTTGGCATCATAGAAGGAGTTGGGTAATGTTCTTTCCGTTTCGATGTTTTGGAATAGTTTCAGCAGGATTGGTGTCAGTTCTTTCCGGAATGTTTTGTAGAATTCACCTGTGAAACCATCTGGCCCTGGGCTCTTCTTAGTTGGGAGATTTTTGATAACTGATTCTATCTCTCTGCTTGTGATTGGTTTGTTAAGATCATCAATTTCTTCTTTCGTCAATATGGGCTGCTTATGTGTTTCTAGGAATTTGTCCATTTCCTCTAGATTGTCATTTTTGTTGGAATATAGTTTTTCAAAATATCCTCTTATGATAGTCTTTATTTCTGTGGGGTCAGTGGTGATATCGCCTTTCTCATTTCTTATTTTGTGTATTTGCATCTTCTCTCTTTTTTTCTTTGTTAGTGTTGCTAAAGGTTTGTCAATTTTGTTAATCTTCTCAAAAAACCAGCTCTTGGTTTTGTTTATCTGTTCAAGTGCTTTCTTATTTTCTATTTCATTTAGTTCTGCTCTTATCTTTGTTATTTCCTTCCTTCTTCTTCCTGTTGGGTTACTTTGTTGTTGTTTTTCTAGTTCCTTCAAATGTGCAGTTAGTTCTTCAATTTTTGCTCTTTCTTCTTTTTTGATATATGAATTTATGGCTATAAACTTCCCTCTCAGTACTACTTTTGCTGCATCCCATAAATTTTGGTATGTTGTGTTGTCATTATCATTTGTTTCAAGGTAGTCATTGATTTCTTTTGAGATTTCCTCTTTGACCCACTGTTTTTCTAAGAGTGTGCTGTTTAATTTCCAAATCGTGGGGTGAAATCTGGGCTTCTGTCCCTTGCAAATCTCCAGCTTGACTCCACTGTGGTCAGAGATAATGTTTTGTATGATTTCAATCTTTCTGAATTCGTTCAGCCTTTCTTTGTGGCCTAGCATATGATCTATCTTGGAGAATGATCCATGTGCGCTTGAGAAAAATGTATATCCTGCTGTGTTTGGGTGTAGCGATCTATATATGTCTATTAGATCGAGCTCCTCTAATATACTATTCAGATGTTTTGTTTCTTTGGTGATTCTCTTTTGAGATGTTCTGTCCAGATTTGATAGTGGTGTATTGAAATCCCCCACTATAATTGTAGATGTATCTATACTTTCACTTAGTTTTTCCAGCGTTTGCCTGACGTATTTAGAGGCACCCTTGTTAGGGGCATAGATATTTATGATTGTTCGATCTTCTTGACAGATTTTCCCTTTCACTAAAATGTAGTATCCTTCTTTGTCTCTCACAATTGTTTCACATTTAAAGTCTATTTTGTCTGATATTAATATAGCTACTCCTGCCTTTTTTTGGTTATTGTTAGCTTGTATGATTGTTTTCCAGCCATTCACTTTCAGTCTCCATGCGTCTCTGGGTCTAAGATGTGTCTCTTGTAGACAGCATATGGATGGGTCATATTTCCTTACCCAATGTCCCAGTCTGAATCTTTTGATAGGTGAGTTTAATCCGTTGACATTCAGTGTTATTACTATCAAGGAATTATTTGTGTTAGCCATATTTTGATTGGATTTGTGTTTGTCATATTTTGTTTGTATATATTTTTTTGTCTTTTTTGTTGTTGTTGTTGGTCTTATACTCTCCTCCAACTTTGCCTTTCCTGTTTTTTCCTTTCTTCCTGCAGAACTCCCTTTAGAATTTCTTGAAGGGGAGGTTTCTTGTTGGTATACTCTTTCAGTTTCTGTTTGTCTGTGAATATTTTGAACTCTCCATCATGTTTGAATGCTAGTTTAGCTGGATAGAGTATTCTTGGTTGGAAGTTCTTTTCCTTTAGTACCTTGACTATATCATACCACTGTCTTCTTGCCTCCATGGTTTCAGAAGAGAAATCAGCACTTAATCTAATTGAGCTTCCCTTGTATGTGATGGTTTTCTTTTCTCTTGCTGCTTTTAGGATTTTCTCTTTGTCTTGAGCCTTGGATAATTTGATAAGTATATGTCTTGGGGTGGGCCTGTTGGGGTTTATGACTTGTGGAGTGCGCTGTGCTTCTTGGATATGGACATCTGTCTCTTTCAGTAGATTTGGGAAGTTTTCAGCCATTATTTCCTGCAACACTCCTTCTGACCCCTTTCCCTTCTCTTCACCTTCTGGAATGCCTATAATACGTATGTTTGAGCGTTTTGCATTGTCATTCAGGTCCCTAAATCCTAATTGGATTTTTTCTATCTTCTTATTGACCCCTTCTACTATCTGTTTGATTTCTGATGTACTGTCTTCCACATCACTAATTCTCTGCTCTGTCTCTTCTAGCCTGCTGATATTTGCTGCAAGTGTATTTTTGATTTCTTGAACTGTGGTGTTCATTCCCATCATATCTGTTATGTTTTTGCGTATGTCTGCAATTTCCCCTCCAAGTGATGTCTTCATGTTGTTAACCTCTTTCATTACTGCATCAAATTTGTCGGTGATAAATGTTCTGAGTTCTTTTATTGCTTGTGCCAAGTTTTGCTCCCCTTCGTGATTATTGGTTTGTTGATTGGATTCAGTCATGTTTTCCTGATTATTGGTTTGGTTTGTAGATTTTTGTTGCTTTCTGGTCATCTCTTTATTTTGTCGAATTTAATCAGTTCCTTAGCTTCTTTGTCTACTTTTGGAGGTTAATTAGTTGTTATTTTTGCATAGGTGTTATATCTTCTCTTTGTCACTTTTTTCTTCTTATTCAAGTTACTTGTTGTTGGTTAAGTTCACTTTAGAAGAAAGTATTAGTGTTGGGGAAAGGCAATTGTGTCAGCAAGGGAAAAGTGTAAAGTAGTATTAGTAATGTATGTTAACAAAGCAAGAATATGAGATCTGGGAGGATGGAGGTTAGATTCATGTAGATTGTATAGAGTTATAGCTGTAGGTAGAGTACCTTTTATGAAGCAGATGACTGAATATAGGCAGAATATGGTATGAACTACAAAGCTATTGTTTTCATGAGAGAGGGAAAAAGAAAAGAAAGGTAATAGTTTCAAGAGTGGATAACAGACAGAAAACAGGACAAAGGTATTAGAAATTAAGAGTTAGACAGTTTGTGGATCAAAGAATGGGAGGTGGGGGGTGGAATATAGGAGAGACAGTAGATGATAGTGGATATGAAGATGCAGGGGAAGGGGGATAGTGTAGGTAGCCTAAATCAGTTCACACAGAAATGAGGTAGTGGAGGATGGGAAAACCCAGTAAATATGAGGTGTTCCCTGTAGCACCTATTGTGTACTTGAATTAAAATAAAATAAGTGGAAAATGAGGGACAAGAGGGAAAGAGAAAACCGGAAAAAAAAAACACTAATTATAATAAAGAAAAAAAAGAAAGACAAGAAGAAAGAAAGAAAGAAAAAGAGGATAGGCACACGGTGGGGAACATATAGGGCGAAGAGAGATTCAGGTATACACGTGTCACAATTACAACACTATCTAAAACAACAAGCAAAGAAACCCCTAAATAACTGTATATATATATATAAAAAAAAAAGGACTTTGGGGGGCACGCTAGGAGAAAAGACTAGAGGATAATGCAATATTAGCAATCAGGGCGTCAAAAAGAGTAGAAAATAAGATAAAGTGAAAATAAAAACAAAACAATATGAACCAATAAAGATAAAACGCCAACGTTAAGGTCCAGAGCACTCAAGGACCCCAGGTAGACCCCAGGGCGTGATGGATTCGGGGGTGGAAAGTCTGAGACACTGAAGACTCAAGAGGTGTGAGTCTGGGGTGTGGACCGCCAGAGTCCAGGGGACCCAGACCTGGCAACCTCAAATCTGGTCCACAGAAAGCTTAGGAGCCCCGCAGTGCAACACAGCCCTCAGGGATCCCCGTAGCTGGGTGCCAGCCCCGTGGGGGAAGCCAGATCGGCGAATTCTATATTGAATGTCTGATCTCTGAAATTCACCTAACTCCTCAGGGTATCAGCCTTTGGACAGCTCACTCCCTGTGCTCCCATGCAACGGCCACTTGAGGGCGCCTCTACACCACGGCCAGTTCAATGACCCAGATCCCAAGCCCCGCCGGGTGGGGTGGGCTTCAGCTGGAAACGCCGAAAACAGACTCTAAGATCCTAAATCCCAAACTTCGCAAAATATTCCCCAATCTGCTTCCAGACGTGTCCTCCTCCCTCACTGCACCCTACAACAGTCTCCCAATTGTGTCCCCTTATTGTCCAAAATCCAATTCCGTTGCAGATCGGCAGCCGGACCTGTGGGGATGGGGCTCCAGGCGGAAGCCCCCCTGTCCGGAGGCTAAAACGTCCCCCGCTTCACAGGGAAACACCGTCTGTCTCCGCAAATCAATCTGCAAAGGAGTCTTGTCCCAACAATCCCTCACCAGCCAGCCCAGTATCCGCGAATTTTTCAGCACCACAAAGCCTCTAGAATGAGGAAAAAAAAAACAAAAACCCTGGCCGCCGCGGCTCCGGAGCTGCCGGAGCGCCCGCTACCGCGGCTCCGCCCACCCAAGGAGGGAACTTCCCGCGCCCAGCTGGGACCTCCGTTTATATATTATAGACGTATCCTCTCTGTTACCTTCCCACCGAATTGACGTCCAGACACCTTCCAACCAGCAAAAATCCCCGAAACAGCGCGGTCCCAAAGAGCCTTCAACGCTGCCCAGCCGCCCCCTGCAGAGACACTACCAGGCAAGCTCACGCTGCCACCATCTTGCCGGAAAAACCCTTATAGAGTTTTTTGAGTCCACAAACATCCAGGATCATTCAGCTCCATTAAATCAGCTCAGGTAGCAGGATGTAAAGAGGAAAATAAGTTTTCTGTAGTGTTAACTCAAATGTATACTATAATATGTCTCTTTTATCTCTGAATACATGATTAAAGGAATATAATTCAAAAATGTCATTTTCTTTTTCTGGATATATAGGGGCTGAGTTTTGTGGGTTGTTTTGTTTATTTTAATAAAACAATCTCAGCATTCCTTTTCTAAAAGAAGTCTCTTTAGTATAGTTTGATGGAGGCAGCATATATGGATGGGAAGAGAAATCTGAAATTCAGAAAGTCTGTTTTGTAACTACCTGGTTGACCTTGAACAAATTATTTAATCTCTCTAGTACCTAGTTTCTTCAATTATAAAATAAACGCGTCTGTTTTAGTTTCCTAAGCTACTCAAAGCAGATATCATGAAATGCATTGGGTTAAACAGTGGGAATTTATTAGCTTACAGTTTGAGGCCATGGAAATGTCCATATCAAGGCATCATTAAGATGAAGCTTTCTCCCTGAAGACCAGCTGCTTGGCAATCCTTGGCTCCTCTGCCACAGGGTAAGGTGTATGGTGGCATCTGCTGGTCTCTCTCTGCTCTTCCAGGTTTTGTTATTTCAGCTTCTTGCTTCTGTGGCTTTCTTTTTCTCCATATTCATTCTGTTTATAAAGGACTCCAGTAAGACAATTAAGGCCTATCCTGAATAAGGCCTATCACACCTTAACTGGCATTGCCTTGTCAAAAAGTCCTACTTACAATGGGTCCACACCCACAGGAATGGATTAAATTTAAGAACATGTCTTTCTGGAGTACATACAGCTTCAAACGACACACTCTACCCTCTAGACCCCAAAGACATTCTTTCTACATGCAAAATATATTCATTCCATCACAATATCCCAAAAGTCTCAAGTCATTTCAGTAATATTGCTTAAAATCTTGTCAAAATTGGTTATAGGTGAGATCTGTCCTGGGGCACAATTCCCCTCTGTCTGCAGACCTGTGAAACCCAAAGAACAGGTTATTTGCTTCCAATATACAGAGGGACAGGCATAGGATAAATATTTTCATTCCCATAGGGAGACATTAGGAGGAAAACAGGGGTCACAAGTCCCAAACAATTCCAAAACCTGCAGGACGTACGCCATTAAATTTCAAGCTCTGAGAATCATCTTTGGAACTAATGTTTTATCCTTTGTGGCCGATGGAGTGGCAGCCCCACCATTTCCAAGTGCTTGTACAGCCCACCCTTACCCCATGCCGTCTCCAAACACTGGGGTGATGACCAGGTTCTCTGCAATCCCCAGGGAATTGGCTCCATCCTTTGAGAAAACAATCCCAGGGGAATAGGCTCCAATATCTGAGAACACTGGGTTAGGAGCACTCTTCCTGAACAGAGTGGAAGGCCAGCTCTCTCTAAGCTCTGGGATAGACTCACCTTTTTCACACACTTGGGAAATCCCACTTTGTTGGCCTCAGAAAATATCTTCAGTCCAGACCTCAGTTTCCATGGTCTTGACCTTGAAGTGATTTTTCCTTCAATTTGTCCCTTTTCTGTCCTTTTAGTCCAGGCCATTCTGTTCATACTGATCTTGCAAAACACTTGTCAGTTTAGCATGTAGTACCATCAGACAAAAGGACTTTCCACAGCTCCTCTCTGGATAACTGCATTTCCGATCTTGATTTGCACTGAATGGCAGGCTGGTTCCATGTTCAGTTAAAACCTCATATGGAGCACTATTCTCTGGGGACTCACTTTCCAGAAGCTCAGAGTTTTCCAAACCATCAATTTCTGGTTTCTTTTTTGCCCAAGACTTCAGTTCTCAGCTTATCCCTTTCCTCTCACATTTTACTATAAGCTGCAATGGAAAACCAGGCTGCACTTCCCATGTTTAGCTCCAACATCTTAGCTAAATATGCAGCTTCATCACTCTCAAATTCTGCCTTCCATCCAACATCAAAATTCAGTTTTGCCAATTCTCTGCCACTTTAAACAAGGATTGGCTTTTTTTCAGTTGCCAATGACACATTCCTTATTTTTGTCTAAGGCCTCATTGGAAGTACCTATAGCATCCATATTTCTATCAACGGTTTCTTCAAAGCAGTCTAGGCCTTTTCTATCAAGCACCTCACAATTCTGCCTCTACCCATTACCCAATTCCAAAACTGTTTCTACAGTCTTTGGTATTTGGAATAGGAGCACCCCACTCTCCTGGTATCAAAATCTGTTTTGGTTTCCTAGGCTGCTCAAAGCAAATACCATGAAATGCATTGACTTAAACAATGGAATTAGCTTAGCTTGAGGCTGTGAAAATGTCCATATGATGTCACCATCAAGGTGATGCTTTCTTCCAGAAGACCAGCTGCTAGCCATCTTTGGCTCCTCTGCCATATGGCACGGCACATGGCAGTGTCTGCTGGTCTCTCTCATCAGCTGGTCTCTCCTTTCTCTTCCATATTTCATTGATTTCAGTTTCTTGCTTCTGTGGCTTTCTCTTTCTCTGTATTCATTTCACTTATAAAGGACTCTAGTAAAAGGATTAAGACCCATCCTGAATGAAATGGGTCACATCTTAACTGGCATAGCCTTGTCAAAAGGTCCTGCTTACAATGGATACACAGCCACAGGAATGGATTAAATTTAAGAACATGTCTTTCTGGGGTACATACGGTTTTAAACTATCACAGGGTCCTTTCTGACTCTAGCATTTTATGACTTTAGTAGATCAATGAGGCAAATGTGTCAGAGGGCAAATGTTTCAAAAATTTCCTCACAAAGCCGTTTTTCTTTTAATGACTTCAAATAGATTGTGACTGGAATCACTTCCAAAATTTCTATTAAAAATGTTCACAATATGGGCATAATTTTTTGGAGTAATACTTCTATAACTTTTTTTTTTTTAAGATTTTTTATTTCTGTCCCTTCCCACCCTCTCCCCCCCACCCCCAACCCCAGTTGTCTGCTCTCTGTGTCCATTCGCTGTGTGTTGTTCTGTGACCACTTCTATCCTTATCAGAGGCTCCTGGAATCTCTGTTTCTTTTTGTTGCATCATCTTGTTGTGTCAGCTCTCCGTGTGTGTGGCGCCATTCATGGGCAGGCTGCACTTTCTTTCGCGCTGAACAGCTCTCCTTACGGGGCGCACCCCTTGTGTGTAGGGCTCCCCTACGCGGGGGACCCCCCTACATGGCACGGCACTCTGTTTGCACATCAGCACTGTGCATGGGCCAGCTCCACACAGGTCAAGGAGGCCCAAGTTTTGAACTACAGACCTCCCATGTGGTAGGCAGACGCCTATCCACTGGGCCAAGTCCGCTTCCCGTATAACTTGTTAAGATATACCAGTTATAAACATATAACTTGTTTTTTGTCTGTTATTTTTTTAATTTGAAATAAAGTTTACTTTAAAAAAATAAAATAGGGGAGCAGTGTAGCTTAGGGGTTGAGTGCCTTCTTGCATTTATTAGATTCTGGGTTCAAGCCAAAAAAATAAAAAATAAAAATAATAACTCATAATAAACTGCTTAGGTATTTCAGAATTTTTAAATAAATCAAAACTGAAAGGAAGGGGATTTAGAGGCAGAAAAGGGAAAATGGAAAGTAGTACAGAAATTATAAAGCAGGTCTAAAAAGAGCTTTTTCTTTCTTTTTAAAGAAGTTTTAAATTACATAAATGTTACATCAGAAATATAGGGGATTCCCATATACCCCACTTCCTCCCCCCCCCACGTTTTCCCCCATTAACAATGTCTTTCATTAGTGTTTTTTTTTTAAATATATTTTTTATTTATTTTTAAAAGATACATAGATCACACAAAATGTTACATTAAAGAATATAAGAGGTTCCCATATACCCCACTCCCTTCCATTAGTGTTTTACATTTGTTAGAATTGGTTAACACATATCAAAGCATTGCTACTAACCATGGTCTATAATTTCACATTATGGTTTACACTTTATACCACACAATTTTATAGGTTTTGACAAAATGTATAATGGCCTGTATCCATCATTGCAATATCATGCAAGACAATGCCAAAATCCCAAAAATGCCCTATGTTACTCCTTTTCTTCTCTCTCCCTCCCATCAGAACCTCTGATGACCACTGCCTTTCTATCAATGTTACAAGTTCTTCCATTACTAGAATAATAATAAGTCTACTTTAGTCCATTCCCCTCTTATGTTTGTTCATTCCTCAATCTTGAGGGTTTAGAGATGGTGATGCCCACTCTACTTCTGAATGAGAGATGTCTTAGATTCCTTGGGGCAGATGGATGGAATTGTCTTGCTTGCAGTTGTAGATATTCTGTTTTTTGGGATGGACATTGTCCATCGTTTTGTTAGTTGTCCTGGGCAAGTCTGATGAACTGGAGAGGTGTTGCCTGCAACTCTGCTGATATTCAGGGCTCAACCAGCATATGAACAGCCAGAAGATTTTCTCCTCCAGGATACATATTGAATGGGTATAGTGCTATTTATAGTTTCAAATAAAGGGCAGAAGAGCCACATGGAGAAAAATTATGAGTTTAACTCTGATACGCTGGGGAGATAGGTTATCATATATTCCAAGGTAAGGCCCACTGATGGGGTGCCAATTTTCCCCTGCCTATAGTATCTTTGTTTTTTTAATATTACATTAAAAAAATATGAGGTCCCATATACCTCCCACTCCTCTAACCCCACTCCTCCCATATCAACAACCTCTTTCATCATTGTGACACATTCATTGCATTTGGTGAATACATTTTGGAGCACTGCTGCACCACATAGATAGTGGATTACATTGTAGTTTACACTCTCTCCCAGTCTATCCAGTGGGCAATGGCAGGACATACAATGTTCAGCATCTGTCCCTGCAGTACCACACCCAGGACAACTGCAATTCCTGAAAATGCCCCATATCATATCTCTTCTTCCCTCTCCTTACCATCAGCAGCTACCGTGGCCACTTTCTCCACATCAATGCTACAATTTCTTCCATTACTAATCACAATAGTTCCATAGTAGAGCACCAGTAAGTCCACTCTAACCCATACTCTATTCCTCCATCCTGTGGACCCTTGGATGGTTATGCCCACTCCCCCTCTATATCAAGAGGGGGCTTAGATTTCACATAGATGATGGATGCAAATCTTCTGCTTGCAGTTGTAGGCACTCTTGGCTCCCGGGTGTGGTGGCTGACCTTCTTCACCTCCCTGTTAGCTGGCCAGGGTAAGTCCAATAAACCAGAGGGTAGGAGTTGCAAGTCTGCTGAGGCTCAAGGCCTGGCTGTCACATGGACAGTCCAGAGATTCAGGTCTCCTGAGTATACATCAACCCCAGCACCAACCACAGGTCCGGTAAAAGTAACAGAAGAGGCATGTGTAGAAAGGTCATATCTGAGTCCAACTCCATCACACTCAGAAACACAAACTCCAAAGTTGGGCCAACTGACATGGCACTGAACAAAAAAGAAAGGATGTAGACACTAAGGAAGAAATGGAAGAAATTGCCTTGCCACTGTCTATGGTGTCTTGATGGCTCTAGAACCCTTGGGAGCACCCCTGCTTGAGGCCCTGGTTCCTGTGGTGGCAGTCAGTGAGAACCTCCTGAGATGTGCATAAACATAACCTCTGGAATGACCTCCTGGCTCACTTTGAAATCTCGTAGACATAAAAACTCATTTGTATTTAATATTTCCCCTTTTTTTGGGAACCAGATGTAGCTCAAGTGATTGGGCTCCCATCTACCGTATGGGTAGCCCTGGGTTCAATTCCCAGGGCCTCCTGGTGAGGGCAAGCTGGCTCACACCCCATTGAGCTGATGGCCCGTGCCACAGCTGATGGCCCATGCCATGAATTGATGGCCCACACCACGGAGAACTGGTGCAGCAAAATGATGCAACAAAGGGAAACATAGAGGAGAGACAGCAAGAGACACAGCAGACCAGGGTGTTAAGTTGGCTTAAGTGATCGAGTGCCTCTCTCCCACTTCAGAGGTCCCAGAATTGGTTCCCAGTGCCTCCTGAAGAGAAGATATGTAGAGAAGACGAGCAGACACAGAAGCACATGCAGCAAATGGACAGAGAGCAGCGAGTGCAGGCAGCAAGGGGGCATGGAATAAATCTTTAAAAAATATTTTTCCCCTTTTAGGTCAAAGTCTTTTTCTAAACGTATCACTAATTGGTTCTTGGTAATAATCCCTCAGTGCCACAGAGTCTCATCCCCAGGAGTCATGTCCCATGCTGGTGGAGAAGGTAGTGAGTTTATATGCTGAGTTTGGCTTAGAGAGAGAGCATATTTGAGCAACAAGGAGATTTTAAGAAGGTAACTCTTAGGCAATATATATTACTAGGCTAAGTTTCAATTTCATAAGAATGAGCAAAAATATAAATAAATAAATACTTTTTTGCATTATGCCTTTCAATACTATAAGATCTGTTTTTTTTTTTTTTATGTATATTGACAATTTTTTCTGTATATTCCCCCAGTGTCTTATTGTTTTTCATGTTCTTTTCCAAGAAGGTTTAGGTTACAAAAAAGTCACATAGGAAATATAGGGGATTCCCATATACCTACCCCCTCCCCATCTCACATTTTCCCCTATTAATAACCTCTTACATGAGTGTGGTACATTTGTTACAATTGATGGACAAATACTGAAGCATTGCTACTAACCAGTGTCAATGCTTTACATTATGGTTTTGACAAAATGTATAATGTTCTGTATCCATCATTGCAAGATCATGCAGAACAATTCCAATGTCCTAAAAGTGCCTTATGTTCCACCCCTTCCTCCCCTCAAAACCTATGGTAACCACTAAGTTTCAGTTTTTGAAGAATAAGGTTCATAGTTACATGCAGTAATAATGAGGCCTTGAGATACTGAGTTTTCTTTTATAGGCACTGCCTACATTCTTGAGAGATTCTTGACCCTCTATTTGAGAACATAGCAAGACTCCCCAGAAAGGGAGCTTAGTTTTTCCTTGTTAATTGTGTGGCCTCTACCCATTGAGATAACACCCGATGACAAGATGAACACATTCATATTCCACAGAAGCAAGCCCCAGGTGCATCCTTTCCCACATATCCCCCCACCACTGACACTCTATACCAGTGACCCTCCCCTGCCATATTTGCCAAAAGAACATTCCCAGCATTGTCATTTCAATCAGATCTTCAAATTCCCAGAGTTCACCTGTTCCTTCCTCCAGCTCTCCCACCAGTTCCATGGACGATCCAACCCAACAACCCCTCTTCACCCTCCCATTCCAGCACTATCGACCCCACTTACCTCCATCCACTGCCAAACCACTCTCTTCCAACTTAACATAGGCTCTGCCCGTATTGAGCATTGGCTTACCACACTCTATTCCATTTTTATCTCCTGGTAACCTATCTTCCAGACTTAAAAAGAGCTTTCTTTGCCCCTTTCTATAGATCATGATCCTGGCTTCTAATGGCTTTGGGATATTTTACCTGTAATGTTGCTAAGTGGGACTTCTCCCCACCCCCCACAGTCCTTAGCAAAAAACTGCTCCTCTGCCTTTGATCTGCTACTGCTCTGTGTTGATAAAAACATTTTGTGGTCCAGAATTTTTATTATCAGTTAGGTTGGCTTTGTTGATGTCTGTCTTGAATAGATTTTTCCTCTTTCCTGATATCAGATGACCTAGAAGGAAAGAAGAAAAACATTTATGTATTTTTCTTGGTTCTTGCCTTCTCTTCCTCCATGACTGACCACACCTCTCCCCAGTACAGTCACTCTACCTTAACTGAGCTAGAAGGACAAACTCAGTCAGAGGCAAATGACTGTTTCACCATGCTGCCAAACCCCAAAATGTGGTCTCTTCTGGCAGGCCTCCTAACTGGTACTAGATAGAGTCTTGGGTTTTCTCCCTAAGGAGCAGAAAGCTTTTCCATTTGATTTGAGACAAGAAAATAATCTAGTGCCTGAACTTGATTCAGATGCCAACCAAGGATACCTGAAATACCTGGGTTGCTTTTCATCACAGGTGAAAAACTGCTAAATCGCAGCCCTTTTAAATTGTTCATGATTTTCAGGTGACTTCTCATGAGCACAAAGATTTAGAGTTCACAGATCCAGGAAGTCCTAAAAAGAGGATCTATTTTTCCCATCTCCAGTTATCAAGATTTCCATCCTCTGACTTCCTTGTACTGGAAAAGTAGGGCAGGAGTTAGAAGTAATATGGTCCAAGAACGGTGACCCAGATCCAAGTTTGTATTGTGATCTTCATTTATTGCCTACTTATACCTCAAGCTGGCAAAAAGTATGGTTTTTCCTTAGCCCATATTTACCTGAAAAAATATTTTTCCCATAGAAGATGAGATACAAAATTTATATGCATAATAAGGTCTTTTGTATGCAAATTCCACTAACTGGCTACTAGGCTATTTAAAATATGAAAGCTATCTGGTACCTCCTCAATGAACCAAAAGATAATGTGGTTCCAAATTAGAAAAGGAAAGAGGAACAGATTAAGTCAATTGCCCAAGGGTCTTAGAAAAAATTCCAAGGTGGGCAAATCCCTAAGCGGGCTGAAATGAAACTCAATTAGGAGTTAGAACTAGAAATCAGCCTTGGGCTGACTACTCTCCCACCACGAGGTGGTAGCATTCCCTTGCCTGAAATTTTCTATTTGCTGAGAGGACAAATGATTTCCATAGTGTATACTTCATCTTCTTGGGATTTAAGCAGTTGTGTCAGACTATCTTGTCTATGATATGATCTATGTTTCTAGGGGCTGATAAGCTTTAGCTCTCTTTTAAGATGTTAACCAACAAGATGTTCTCCACCTGTTTGATGGTGACTTTTCAGTTAACCAGTTCCTATCTCCTTTTGCTTCATGCACCAAGGATGTAACTAGCAGGTAATAAAGTCAAAGCCCAGGTTTCAACAAAAGAAAAAGAGCGATCATTTATGACATGACTACAGCACCAGACACTCTGCTAAGCACTTGACACACATGACCTCAGTCATTCTCACAGTGACACTAAGAGATGAGTACTATTTTCATCTAAGAGAAGAGGAAACCAGGGTTACACACAGCAAAAAGGGGTGGTGGTGGGATTGAACCCAGGTTTTTCTGCTTCTAGAACTAGAACTCTTAACCACCACTAATCATAAAGAAAACTTAGTTTTTGGGATGTGGTAACGTCATGTTTCTATGGCCAGATAAATAGTTCATTGGTAAGATAGTCAGTGTTCATAAAGACTTTATTGTGTCCTAAAGGGGGCTCAAATTCTTTACCAAACTACAAAAGCATTCTTGTACCTTCAGCTCCAGCATGTACCATACCCCGTATCCCTATTTTGGTTCTAAAGACAGTAAAAGGTTTTATTTGTCAAAATTTATATCTCTGACCATTTCCTAAAGTATTCAGTAATATAAGTACTGTGGTTTTTAAATTAATTCATTTTCAATATGCCAGTAAGGGAATCGGGGATAACGATAAGATAAATTCACTGACTCTTGAGAACTGGAAAGGGACTCCACAGATTAGATGATAATTATCTATGGATCATAAAAGGACTCTCACGTTAAAAGCAACTAAGTCAGATACTTTTCTTAGTATCTTAGTCTTAAAGATCTCCAAAAGTAAAATCCGGACTTTTCCTATAGCATCTTCTTCCAGTGATCCTAGGAAGAACCAATTCCTTGCTCTTAGAAACTTGCTTGCTAAATGCTGGAGGCCAGTAACCATCCACCTGTCCTTCCTCTTAATTTTGGGATCTTTGCATCACAGAATCAGTCATCTGCCTGGAGGAACTCGAGACGTGAGCTTATCCAGGGTATTTCACAGGTCCCAGGATTCCACAGGGCAACTTCTGAGGAGCAGACACACAGGGCTCTCCTATCTGACCCCAATGCTCCTTTCTAACCTTTTTTCCTGCCGCTCTTCTCCCCCTTCCTTTTCCTTTCCCATACAATTGCCCCACTTCAGGACTTCCAACTGAAGCATGTTTCTTGGCACAACGGTTCCTGAGGCTCCAGAAGCAAAGGATTCCATGGTCAATTAAGGAAATGCTGCATATCACCAAAGAACACATGTATGTACACAAACACGCACACGCACACTTGGGAGATTTAGCGGAGCTTAGCATATTAAAAGTTCTGAGAAGTCCTTCAAAAAGTAACCTGTATCACTTAGTTTAACCCAGTGTTTGTTTGTTTTTTCTCTAAACTGACCGCAGAGCCTTTCTCCCTCCTCCAGGCCACCCGTGCCCATCCCCTGGAATCAGCATTCCCTGAACACCCTTTAGGAAGTAGCCCTGTACAGAAGCCATAAAGAACTTACCATTCCTTCCGTATGCTGCCCTCTGTCACTCCTCTGTGCCTTTGCATATAGGACTCTTTCTTCCCGGAATGGCTTCTCTTCTGGATCTGGATAAACTGTTACTCGCCCTTCAAGAAACAGCTCAAATGTCACCCTCTGTATGAAGAAGTCCTTTCCAGCTCCCATAGTTTATCTCTCCTTTTTGCTCCCATTGCACTGAGACCTCTGGTGAGAACTTATGCTTCAGGTTTTATGTCTTTACTCTCTTACTATTATCTGCTTAATGGTAATGGTCAAGGTTTACTTATCTTTATTTCCACCTGCAGCTCCTCTAAATGCACCTGTCATTTGGTTTATGCTGAACAGGTATTTGTTGAGGGAATGAACAAAGATGAAGAAACTGAGGCTCAACGGGTTTAAGTGTCTAAAGGTCACATAGCTATTTCATGGCAGAGTTGGGATTCACACACTGCATGCCTTGATTCAGTGTACAGTGCTCTTTACATTATATCAGAATAGCAAATATGTGGCAAAAGCTCAGCAATCCCCCCACCCATGCTTCATGGCAGACAAAGCTAATGAATTGAGTTCCACCAAACCTAACGTTTTACTCTGAAACCATCACTCCAGGATGCCACTAAAAGAGTTGGTTCATGACGTGAAGTATGTTGGCTATCATTGCCCTATTCCATGCTATAATCTCCCATTGATCCATTTTTGTGGGCGTAACAGAGCAGCTGTTGAATTTAGAGTTCCCCACTAATCTGCTAAAGACAAAGTGCTCTGGGCTGGCTCTGTACAGTTTAGCAGCTTCTGGTCCCTATAAAAGAGACCCTAAGGTGGGAAACAAAGGGCTCCTGACTTTCTACTTCTCTATCTGCCCCAGTGCCTCCGGCTATTCTTGGAATCCTGATTTGGAAAAGCTTCTGCCACTTGACACCTGGAGACTGAAGCAGATTGTGCTCCCCCCCACCCATCCATACCAAGATTTGGCCAAATTTTTTCTCCTTTAATTTGGAAGAAGCAGTGTCAGAATATTTACAAACAAATAATAAGGAAAAAAACACCAGTGTGGCAGCCTGGAAACAATCCAGTCTATGAAGCAGGGATTCCATTACTAAGGTCATGCCCAAAGGTGGTTTGGCTGACACAACACTTACTGAATGTATCACCTACTCTCTCTCTTTTCTTTAAGGATTTATTTATCTATTTATTTATTTTTCCCCTTCTCTTCCTCCCACCCTGCTGTTTTTGCTGTCTGTGTTATCTTCTCTTCTCATTTGCTCTCCTCTAGGATTCACCAGGATTCTATCCTGGAGACCTCTGAAAAGGAGAGAGGCTCCCTGTCAATTGCACCACCTCAGTTCCTGGGTTTTGCTGTGCTTCACCTTGACTCTCCCCTTGTCTCTCTTTTGATGCGTCATCATCTTGCTGCGTGGCTCACTTGCGCGGGGCACTGGCTCACCATGCAGGCACTTGCGTGGACACTGACTTACCACATAGGCAAGCTTTCTCTTCTTTTTAACCAGAAGGCCCCATGGATCTAACCCAGGTCCTCCTTCATGGTAGGGGGAAGCTCTATCACTTGAGCCACATCTGCTTTCCTATTCTCTTTCTCCTTGCTGCAGTTCCCTCTGGAGAGAATCATTGCAAAATCAATTTTCTACCCTACTTTTCTTTGGCTTTCCACCTCAGCACAGCAGAAGCTGTTCCACTGTATTCAGGTGACCAAGAGGACCACAGATCACAAATAGGTACCGAGGCACCTGCCCTCTTTCACCTCTGGTGAAAAGGAAACAGTGGTTTCTTTTGCTCTGTGGATTTCTACATCCTAAGACCTATCAAAAGTTCTATCAAATTAACTTCTCAGCTGTCTGACAGGGACAAACAGAGATGAATTTGATGTCCCATGTTTTCATCTTCCAAAAACTTTGGATGACTAGAGTTGTAAAAATTGCTAATATTTATTATTACTATATACCACTGTGCCAAGGATTTCTGTGAATAATTTCTTCTTTATGCTTCTACATATTACATATGTGCAGTATTATATATATATGCTTCTAAGTTATTACTCTTCCTTATCTTCTATATTATAGATAATATTCTAATCTCCATTTGGCAGATGAAAAAACCAAGGCTTAAGGTAACTTATCTAATGTCATACAGAAAGTGGCAGATCCTGGATTCAAACCCAGGTCTATTTGACACTAAAGTCCATGAACTTAATTACATAATTTTTCTGACTATTAGACCTCTCCAGTAATGGAAGGGGCCACTTTGTGAGACAATGAGTGAGTATTCTATTATGCAAATTGTTTAATCAGATACTGGCCAAACAGTAATCTCAACAACCTGTTCTACCAATCCAGATCACTCTATTATCAAAGATGATTTTCTTTTTGCCAATATAATGGTTTCTTATTAGTCATCATTGTCTTCACATTTTCAATCATCCTCAGCCACCATCATCATCATCATCATCATCATCATTAATTAGCATATGCCAGGTGCCAGGCATTTTTCTGAGCAATTTTAGTTATAATAACTCATTTACTCACAACCTATGAGGTAGGTATTATTATTCCCATTTTATAGATGATAAAACTAAGAGAAATAAAGTGACTTGCCCAAATTTACATAGCTAATAAATAGCAGAGCTGGCATACCCCAGGCCATCTGGTTCCAGTCCATTCTCTGAACACTACATTATAATGTCTCTCAATAGTTGTTACATATGCCATACTCTGAAAAAATATATCTTTATTTTTGTTATTACAAAAATAAATAACACATTTGTTGTTAAAAAATTAAATAACACCGAAATACATAGAAAGTCCCCCATAATCCCGCACCCCAGAGATAATTACTATAACATTTACTAACTACATATTTACATATATTTATACTTATTCCTCACTAATAGGTATTTTTCATGTGTTTACCCTTAACAGTATATCTGGGATACTTTTCTATGGCTTTTCAAAACTCTATTTCATGTTTTTGAATAACCATATTATGTGGCCATAAAAATGTACCACTGTTCACTTAACTGCCTTTCTACTGGGGACTTTTGGGTTGTTTCCACTGATTTGCTATTACAAAGAAATCTATATGGAACATATGTGTGTATTACATTATATATTTAGTATAAAATAATATATTCTATATGTACTATAAAATAATTATATATCATATATTTATAAAATATATTTATTCAGTAAATATAGTTTATCATATTAAAATATATTTTTCATGCAAGTACATCAAAAGATTCCTAGAGGTGGTATTGCAGAGTCAAAAGATACATTTTAAGTATTTAATAACTTTTTTTCTAAAATGTCCACCAAAAAGGTAATAGTAACAAATAGTCCAACAGAATACTAAGAAGTCTGATCTCCATATATCTTTGACAGAACTGGGTTTGTGTTACTTGTATTTTTAACTGCCACAAATATATAGATTAAAAATGGTATTTCATGCTTTGAATTTATTTGTTAATTCTGAATGAGATTAACTTTTGTGTCAGAGATATAGTACATTCCTTCCTTGAAATTTTCTCCTTCTGATTTCCTTTCTGTTCTTTCCTGACTTTCCTAATCTTTTAAGGACTCTTTCTGAGTCTCCTTCCTGATTTTTCCTTCTTCTACATGACCACTAAATTATTATTGTAAAAATAATTATAATAAACATTTCACTGGAACTTACTATGTGCCATACATTAAGTAAAGCACTTGAAATAGAGGTGCTCTTATTCTTTCTTTTTTTCTTTTAGGAGGTATTGGGGATTGAAACCAGGGCCTCGTTCATGGGAAGTGGGTGCTCAACCACTGAGCTACATCCACTCCAATTCTCATTTTTCTAAATGAAGAAAGTGAAACCTAGGAAGTCTCACTGTAAGTGGGAGAACTCAAACCTGAGCCCCAGTTGTTCTGATTCCTAATCAGTACATTATATTCTCTCAAAAATAAGCATAAATGTTCCCCAAAGTTCTTTGCTAAGCCTCCTCATTTCACATATACATATTCCATGGGTTAACTCATCCATTCTCTTGACTTCAAAATCTATCTCCTTGAGCTTCAGGTCCATATGTCCAATGACCTACTAGACACTGCCAAGCAGATGCATGTGGGTACCCTCAACTCAACACATCCCAAATGGAAATCATTACCTCCCTTATGCCCTGTTGACCTATGACATTTCATATATAATTGACAATATCTTGTCAATACAGTTTCTAATCCCACCATTTCCACATTCCTTCTAAAATGGCTTTAGAAAATTAAGGCTCTCAACATCTTTCCTTGGACTAAGGCCCCTACCTCCTAACTGATCTCCCACTTCAAATATCTCTCTGGGTCCCATCTATCCTTTCCATTGCTGTCAGTTATTGTTCTAAAGCCAATAACTGATTGTGTAACATTCTGCTCAAAATCCTTTGATAATGAGTTGCTACTGCTAACTGAACAAATTCTGAACTCCTTGGTCTGGCACATAAAACATTTCATAATCCAGTCCCAATGTTATCATTCTAGACTCATCCCCAGCATGTTCCTATCCTTGCAACATAAACTACAACCACTCAAGTTCACTTGCTGTTCCTCAGAAATATCAAATATCTCCATGCCACTCTGTTTTTGTTCATGCTACTTAGAATGCTCTCCTCTGGCTTCTTCTCTACCTGCTGATATTCTTTTCTCTGAAGACCCAGTACCCCTGAACTTCCACATAGTCTGTATCCACACAGTTCATTCCAGTCTCCCAATTTACTACCTGTCCTCTTTGTTTACATTTCTATTAAGGACTTATTACAGACTGAGTAATCTGGGCATGTGTGTCTGTTTTTCCAGCAAGGACTATATATCTTAAATGTATTAGTATTTTTAATGCATAGAAGGGGCTTAATATGAAATGATTAAAACTGGTTTACTTCCAACTCTGAGATTGTCTATGCCTTTCCTATAAATTGAAGCCTTATTTGAAGACCTTGCAACTACTGTTTAATTTTGGAATTAACTCCTATTTCAAGGCATGAGTTCTGTTCTTATTTCTTTGTAGAGGTTTTAAAAGCTAAGAAATCAGGCTCCTGTGAATGAAAATCCAGTGAATGTGGTCACTAGGTTTCCGGAGGAGGTGGGGTAACAAGCACAAGCGCACAGCAGAAAATTAGCTGAGTTCCAGGACATCTGGGATTGACTTTTCCAGGGATATGCTGAAGCAAGAAGAACAATTCTTGCACTGGTTTTTGATATTTGGGCTTTGGCAGCTATTCCTATGGCTTTGCTCAGCCGTTCTTGAGGAATGTGATAGGGGCTTGTTTCAGGGAAAGAAAAAACTTTTATTGATTCAATTTCTGCTATAGCAGAATCCTTCAAAAGACTATTCCTTTCCCCTTACACGAATTTTCTTAGTATGTCTAGGTCTCATTATCATTTACAGAGAGAAGAACTAGTCTCCAAGCACCTAATGAAACGCACGCTGCTTGAGGTCTGAATTAGGTTACACCAATACCTCTTAATTTCTCCTTCTATGATTCTTTTCATATCATGGACAAGGAACAGTAAAGACTGGAAAGAAAAACAGTGTCAGGATACTGAGGGAAATGTTTCACTCCAGCTCTTCTGACGTTCCCCTTTTTAAATTTTTGCTCCAGTTTCAGTGAAACATTATGCATTTGTTCTCTACTATCATATGTTTTGTTCTTTTAGCTTTACTATTATCACCTCCAAAGCACAAAACATACTCTAGATATATTCAGAGATTCATATTCTCAAATTATCAACCATATAACATATAGTGATAGATAGCAAATCAAATGAGATCACATATTCTGATCCGTTGCCCTGAAACCAAAGGTAGACAATGTATTGGGGAAGAGGGAGAGGGAAGAGTGTATTATTAACATTTACTGAGCACATAAGCTTTGCCAGGCACTCTGATAAACATGTTATATACCTTCTTTTTATTTTAAAAAATCACAATAACTCTGTGGTATACTGCTATCTGCATTTTAGTGATGGAGACACCAAACTAAAGGAGAAAAGTGATTTGCCTAAAGTGACATAAAGAAGTGGCAGATCAGGCACTGAAAGACAAATATTACATGACCTCACTAATATGAATTAAACAAATTGAGCAGAGTCACAAAGCTAGAGTCTGGAAGATAGGTTAACAGGAGAAAGGGAGTAGAGGGTGGTGAGCTGATGCCCATAAGGGCAAAATCTATGATAAGGTGGAAGGGTGTGGTTGGGCAGTGGATGGGCATGACAGTGGTACAGGGACATGATTGAGTTTGGCTGTGCTGGTCTGTGAGGGGGAGTAGGTTTGGGGGTGTCGGGTTGGATTATCCATGGGACTAGGGGGTGGGTTGAGGGAAGGAGCAGATGAACTCTGGGGATTTGCAGGTCTGTGGTTAAACCTATAATGCTGGAAATGTTCTTTTGGCAAATACGGGAGAGGAGGGTCACTAGTGTAGGGTGTTGGGTGAGGGGGGTATATGGGATAGGGCGCACCTGGAGCAGGCTTCTATGGAATATCTTAAGTGTTCATCTTGTCATAGTGTGTTATTATCAGTGGCTGGAGACCCACACAATAAACAAGAAAATATTAAACTCCCGTCCTGGGGATTCCTGCAGTGTTTTCAATTAGAGGACATGGGTCCCTCGAGAACATATGCAATACATAATAAAAGGAAACAGACCAATATGTCAAGTCCTCAACATTACTGCAAGAAGAAAAAAATAGAAAGAAAACAAAAAAAAATTTTTAAATTAAAAAAATATTATCGCAAGTAATTATGAATCTTATCCTTCAAAAATTGAAACTCAGTGATTACCACAGGTTCTGAGGTGGGGAGGGGGAGGAAAAAATAGAATAGATGGAATGTAGGGCATTTTCAGGGCATTAGAATTGTTCAGCTTGATCTTGCACTAAGGAATACAGGCCACATCAAATTTCGTCAAAACCTATAAAAGTGTATAATCCAAAACGTAAACCACAATGTAAACCATTGACCATGGTTAGTTGCAATGCTTCAATATTTGTACATCAATTGTAACAAATGCACCATCCACATGTAAAATGTTATTAATAAGGAAAAGGGGAAAGGGGGGAGGGTTTTGGTTATATGGGAGCCACCTATATTCTCTATGTGACTTTTTTGCATCTTAAAGCCTCTTTGAAGATAATATGAAAATCATAAGACACTGGGGGAATATATGGAAGAAAATGTCACTATACATACAAGACAACAGATGTTACAGTGATGAAAGATACAATGTCTAAAAAAATTTTTTTAAGTTTTTATTTCAAATTGTTTTAAATTTTTTTATGGGAAGCAGATTTGGCTCAACTGATAGAGTGTCTGCCTACCATGTGGGAGGTCCAGGGTTTAAACCCAGGGCCTCCTGACCCATGTGGTGAACTGACCCACATGCAGTGCTGATGCACACAAGAAGTGCCGTGCCATGCAAGGGTGTCCCCTGCATAGCGGAGCCCCACACACAAGGAGTGTGCCCTGCAAGGAGAGTCGCCCCGTGCAAAAAAAGTGCAGCCTGCCCAGGAGTGGCATTGCACATACAGAGAGCTGATGCAGCAAGATGATGCAACAAAAAGAGACACAGATTCCCAGTGGCACTGACAAAAATGCAAGTGGACACAGAAGAACACACAGCAAATGGACACAGAGAGCAGACAACGGGGGGAGGTGGAAGGGGAAAGAAATAAAAAATAAATAAATCTTAAAACAAAAATTTTTTTTGGTATTTTATTGGTTATTTTTAAACTATTAGTTTTCTTATTAATTTTATTTGGTTGTTTTGTTTGCTTCATTTTTGGAGAGGTTTTGGATCACAGAAGGGTCACAGCAGTGGTGGGGGAGTATCACTGGTGTGGGTGTCAGTGATGTGGGGACACATGGGAAAGGGTTCACCTGGGGCATAACTCTAAGACATATGAATATGTTCAAGTGTTCATGGGACACTGTCTTTGTGGGTGGAGATCCACATAAATAACTGAGAGAATACTCAGTTCTCCCATCTTGGAGAATTCTGCTACATTCTCTAATAGGACACCAAGAGTCCCCAAGTGCAAGGGCAATGTCTAGTGAAGGAAGACAGACCATTATGCTGGGCCCTTGACACTGATAACTGTACTTATGAATCTTTTCTTGTGAAATTGAAACTTAACCTGGGAAACGGACTTGGCCCAGTGGTTAGGGCGTCCGTCTACCACATGAGAGGTCCACGGTTCAAACCCCGGGCCTCCTTGACCCGTGTGGAGCTGGCCCATGTGCAGTGCTGATGCGCGCAAGGAGTGCCCTGCCACGCAGGGGTGTCCCCCACATAGGGGAGCCCCACGCGCAAGGAGTACGCCTGGTAAGGAGAGCCACCCAGCGCGAAAGAAAGTGCACCTGCCCAGGAATGACGCCACCCACACTTCCCGTGCTGCTGACGACAACAGAAGCGGACAAAGAAACAAGCAGCAAATAGACACAGAGAACAAACAACCGGGGGGGGGGGGAATTAAATAAATAAATAAATCTTTAAAAAAAAAACAAACAAAGAAACTTAACCTAATATATACTGCCCATGAGTTACTTCCTGAAAGCCTCCTCGTTGCTCAAATGTGAACTTTCTCTAAGCCAAACTCAGCATATAAACATACTACCTTTCCCCCGGCATGGGACATGACTCCCAGGCATAAGCCTCCCTGACATGAGTGGTTATACCAAGCACTAGCTAGCAATGCATCTGGAAAAAGAACTTGACCAAAAGGGGGAAATGGCAATTACAAATAAGTTTTTATGACTAAGAGATTTCAAAATGAGTCTGGAGGTCATTCCTGAGGTTATGCATATATAAGTCTCAGCAGGATCTCATTGACAGTGCCTCAAATAGTGGGGCTCCTGAGGGCTCTAGAGATATCCAGAAACTATAAGCAGGCAGACAGCTCAGGAATTCAGCACTCTGTCAGTGGGCCTTACTTTGGAATTTATGTTCCCCAGTGTAACTCATTTATAGGTTCTCCACACATAGTTCTTCTGCCCCTTCTATTTGAACCCATAATTAGCACTATACTTGATAAATATATGTCCCAGAGACTTAAATCTTTGGCCCATCCATGTGCCAGTTGAGCCCTGAATTTCAGCAGAGTTGCAACACCTACTCTCCAGTTCATTGGACTCACCTAGGAGATGATGATGGGCAACAACTATCCCAAGGAACAGAGAGTGTCTGCAAGCAAGATGGCTTCAGCTATCTGCCCCATGGCCTAAGCCCCCTCTCAATCATAAACAGAGTGGGAATCACCATCCCCAAATCCTCAAGATTGGGGAATGAACAGTAGACTAAAGTAGACTTATTCTACTATAGACTTATTATTATTCTAGCAATGGAAGAACTCTTATCAATGATGTAAAGGCAGTGGCCACCAGACATTCTGAGGGATAGGAGAGGGAAGAATAGGTTTAATATCTGGGCATTTTCGGGACACTGGATTTGTCCTGCATAACATTGCAGTGATGGATACAGGCCATTGTATATTTTGTCATAACTTATAAAATTGTGCAGGGCAAAATGTAAACTATAATGTAAACTGTAGTCTGTGCTTAGTGCAATGCTTCAATATGGGTTCATCTATTGTAACAAATATACCATACTAATGAAGGATACTGTTAATGTGGGAAAGTGTGGGAAGGGGATGGAGTGGGGCATATGAGAATTCCTTATATTTTTAATGTAACATTTATGTAATCTAAAGCTTCTTTAAAAATAAAAAAAATTAATTAAAAAAAATGTCGAGGCAGCTTAGGAACACAAGTCTGACTTCAGTAATTTATACTCTTTAATTATTACTCTTAATATAAAATAATAACAGTTGTGGTGATACACAGAAGCCCCTAATTTAAAAATTGTGACTTCTTATCTCCAGCACCTCAAAAAGAAAGCTGTTTTTATCATTATTTCTAAAGTATTATTATTATTATTACAGTGGCATGGATTGAACATTTAAGATGTGCCAGGACCTGTTCCAAGTGCTGTATTACATATGATCTCATTAACTCTCAGAAAACTCCCTTCACTAATGAGAAAATAGAGGCTGAGAGGGATGAAGAAACTTCATGTAGGTCAGAGAACAGAAGGTTGAAGCCTGAATTTTAAATCCAGACAGTCTGACTTCAGAGAACACATTCTGGAGTTAACTCTACCTCTTCCAGGGTAAGTTAACCCAAACAAATCAATCCTCAGTTTTCCCATATGTAAAATGGGGATCCAGAGACTTACCTGTTGACCAGGTGTCCCTACAAGTATATACGAACACTCCAAGCACAGAATTCCTACTGTACAGAGATAGGAGGTCTATTTTTGACATCTAACAGACTTGGGTTTGTGTCTTACCAACACTTACCAGCTAGATGACTTTCTGAGCCTCAGCTTCCTCATCTGAACACTTGGGATAAAAATACCTGCCTAACAGGGTTGTTCATGGATCACAAATAGTCTCTCTCTCTATATATATAATACAATGCCAAGGGTATATAAGGAGTTCCCCATTATTACTCATTATTAATATTTTTAAAAGGTTATTGATTACGAAAATAAATATTCATAGATGCTAACATGCCAGAGGCAAAATTCCCACATTGCCCTAAAATGATCCTGGATATCTCTACCATAGGCATTACTGAGAGAGCCATGAAAACCACCTCTTCTGGGTAATGATAAAATAGGAGATCTACTATTTCTGTTGGGCCTACTTTAGGTGTGGCTCTGGCTGAAATAGGTGGGGATAGGATGGACTGAAAGTATTCTTTAGGTTCATCTTGTTCCCTACCTGTTCAAGGTCCACACGCAGAGCTTGTTGAGAAGGGGACCGATTGTGAGCCATAGCTTCCTCTTGAGAACAGTAGTCAGGGTCCTAACTCTCATCCCTGAACTAAGCCTCAAAAAGCATATGGACTATAGAGTCAGACTTGCTTGGGTTCAAATCTCTAGACTTACTGAATAAATTTAGGTAAGTTCCTTTATAGGATATCAGCATCTCCCTTCTGTCAAAAGATGGCCATGTTGGGTATTTGTGTGGATTAAAGAAAATATGTTATGAATAGCACCTAGCTCAGTGTTAAGGATTTAGAATATACTCAACAAATTTTCTCTTCTCCTTTCTTAGAACAGTTTAAGGTCATGAGCAAACGTAAATGATATGCCAAGGATAAACAAGGGGCAGGTCTGCACCAAACATTCTTTGGCTTAAAAAGAAATCTGAAGTGGCTCTTTCATTGCTAAGTTTGGAGACAATTATACCTGCCCCTCAAAACTTACCTAATATTTATGGATCTGAATATTGCATATCCAGCAAGAGAAATAGTTTTATTGTACTCAATTATTTATATAAATCCATACTGTATCCATAACAGGGAGTCAGCTACAATGCTGCCTTGCAGTGTTAGAAAGGGATATTCTAAATACTAAATGTTACAGCAATAGACCCCTGTAACACTGACTTGTGAAAGTTTACAGGAAATTGACTTTTATCTCCAGTATAGAATTTGGCCAAATCTATCATACAGTAAGCATTTTGCCACGAGCAAGAAGGACAGTGGTGAATCACCCCTAATGGATGAGTCTGGAGAGGACTTGATACCCATATATCTACATTGATAATCCAAGTTGATAGCCAGGGCTTGAACTCACCTCTGCAATAATGAAAGGATTTTTTTTGTCTCTCTGATTTTACTGTGCTCACTTCCATATACAAGGATTTGAATCATCAGGCACTGTAGGTGAGATGAAAAACATAACAGGTTAAAGAGAATCAGGTAGCAAGCCCCTTAATTATAAACCAAACTCATTAGAGGACTAGTTGAACTGAGATAACACAAGTTTAAATTTCAAATGCCTGCACTGCATTTCACTGGTTTCTTACAAAAGAGGAAAAGGAGCCTGGATTGAAGGCTCTTTAGTTACCCTCTGCACCTCTCCTGCTGTATATGACACCTATCGCTGTCACACATGACTGTGAGCAGCCAAAAATTGATGTGTCCTTATTTAAAACATAACCAGACTAGTGATTCCCATCAAGATTTTCCAAATAACTATAACCAAAAGGATGAATGCAAACGAAATCTGTGTATGTGTCCCAAATTTACATTGTATTCATGCTACATCACTCTACTCTTAGGCTGTTTTCCATTTTAAGTTTTATTGCTGACTTCTGCTTCTGGCCAAAATGAAATAATAGGGACCAGATTTACCCTCTTGCCTGAAACAACCAAAGAAAAAATACATAGTAGACAGAATACAGGAAATGATTTTTAAGACACTGAACATCTGGCCACAGAGAATTTGGGATCCCTGAAAGATGGAAAACAAGGTAAGCTCTATGCTCATCCATATTACTGCTTTGAAATTGTTTCCAGGCCATGGTAAAGGGGAAGAGAACTAAGCATTGCTCAAGGTATTCCCTAGGTTGAGAAGATGGAGCTGAGAGTCATGGAAGATTCTCGGGACAGAGTACCAGAGAAGAAATAGTTACACCGAAAGAGAATGATATGCAGCAAAGTATTCAGCAAAGTACTGATTAGCACATGCACATGATGAAACTGCCCAAGGCTGGGAAAATAATCATTGGCAGGAATTGGAGGCATCAGTGCCCAGTGCCCATGCAGGGTCACAAGTAGCACCTATTCCCACCAGTCAAACTAGAAGCCTCAAGGTTCATGGAGTTTTGGGTGACATACTCAGAAGGCTCTTGCCTGAGAAATGTGGATAAGTTGCCCTAGAATAAATGCTACTCTAATCCCACTTAAATCCTTAAAAGCAAGACCCAAAAGGAGCAAACTGTTTCCGAATAATTTAACTGAATTCTAGGACAAAGTTAAAAAATGTTAATACAGAAATATCCAACACTCAAAAAGGTAAAATTCACAATATCTGATATACAAACGAAGATTGTTAGGCATGAAAAGAGGCAGAAAAGTGCAACCCATAATGAGAAAAACAGAAATCAACTCAGAACTGACACAGATGTTAGATGATCAGAGAAGGACATGGAAACTGTTATTGTAATTGTATTTACATGCTCAAAAAGTTAATCAGGAACATGGAAGATATTTTTAACAAGAACTAAATCAAACCTGGGAAGATGAATATTACATTAAAGAGTAAAAATACACTGGATGGAATTTAACAGGATGTTTGACAATGAAGAAGAAAAAAATTGGTGAACTTGAAGACACAGTGATAGAAACTGTGCAAAATGAAACAAAGAAAAATTGGAACTCAGTAAACTCCCTGAGTTGAGTAGACAGAGTTAAGAGTCCAGGCGAACAAAGCAGGTATAGTTCATAGGACAATGTACCAGAAAGGAGAAAATTACACAGAAAAAGAACCACAGAGATCTTCAGAAGGTCCCCTTCATTGATTCAGCTGACCAGTGCATGCAGGTGAAGAAACTACCTGAAGCTGGGGAAAGAACCATCTGACAGGACTGGGTATTCAGGAAGGTCTTGCCTCAGAAGAGTGCAAGACCAAGTACTTCCCTGGTTCCACCTATTAAACTTTAAAAAGCAAGATTTGAAAGGATAAAACTATTTCTAAACAACATTATATCTCAGAACAAAGCTCAAAGAACTTTATAAAAATACAAAAATAATCAGCAACCAAAAAAGTAAAGTTCACAATGCCTGCCATCCTATCAAATTACTAGATATGCAAAAAGGTGATAAAATATGACATATAATGAGAATAATCAACCAATTGAAGTCAACCCAGAATTGACACAGATATTTCACATAGAAAAGAAGAACATTATAACAGATATATTCCCTACATTATAAAACTTAAGTAGAGACATGGAACACATTACAAAACAGGCCAAATCAAACTTCTAGACATGAAGGAATTAATGGTAAATTAAACAGTGGAGAAAAAAAGATTCATGAACCTGAAGATAGCAATAGAAACTATTAAAAATGAAACATAGGAAGAATTTTTTTTAATGGAAAGAATATCAATAAGCTGTGGAACAATGTCAAGTGGACTAATATACATGTAACTGGTGTTCTAGGAGGAGAGGAGAAAGAAAGAAGGCTAGAAAAAATATTTGAAGAAATAATAGCCCACACTTTCCATTTCATTTACAATGAAAACTTACAAGTTACACTAAGGCACATAACTAATTTGTTTAAAATCAGTGATCAGTAAAAGGCTTTAAAACATTTCAAGATAAAAGACATGTTATGTATAGAGGAACAAATATAAGTATGCTATCAGATATCTGGTTAAAATAGTGCAAATGAGAAGACTGTTGAGCAACATCTTTAAAGCACTGAAAGAAAAACCTATCAACCTAGAATTCTAAGCCCGACAAAAAAATCTTTTTAAAATTATCCTTCAAAAATGAAGTTAAAATAAAGATGTTTGTGAGCATACAAAATCTGAAAGAATTCACCACCATCAGACCTACATTACAAGAAATGTTGAAGTTCTTCAAACAGAAGGTAAATGACACCAGATAGAAATCTGAATCTACATAAACAATGAACAACACCGGATATAATAGCTACATAGGTAAATATAGATGAAAGTTTTTATTATCACAGCTCATGAAAAGACTGCCTAAACAACATAATAACAATGTAGAGTTTTTAAAATGTAAATGTAAAATGCATGACAATAATATATAAAGTCTAGAGAAGAGAAAGGGAAAATATTATGTTCTTACTTTATATGTGAAGTGTTTTAATATAACTTGAAGGTAGACTGTGATAAGTTAAAGATATATACATTATTCAGTGGAGAAAAGAACATCTTTTAAATAAGTGGTGCTGGAACAGTTGGATATACAAATGCAAAGATACAAACTTGGATCCATTTCTCTTGTTATATTGGAAAATTGACTTGAGTGGATCATAGACCTAAATGTTAAATTTTACACTATATTCTAGAAGAAAGCATGAAAGGAAATTTCTGTGACTAGGTTAGGCAGATATTCCTTAGATAAAATGCTAAAGCACAATCCATAAAAGAACAAATTGATAAATTGGATATCATTGAATTTTAAAACTTCTGCTCTTTAAAAGACACTGTTAAAAGAATGAAAAGACAGACTACAGACTGGGCAAAAATATTTGTTAATCAGATATAAGGAAAAGAACTTTTATATAGAACATACTTTTTTTAAAACTCTCAAAACTCAATAAGAAAATAAACAACCAATTAAAAATGGGCAAAAGATTTAGACAGATACTTCACCAAAGGAGATATGGATCAAATAAGAATAAAATTCTCAGGAATTGATAAGCTTTGCCTAATAAAAGAAAACATGCCAGTATGCTAAGTCTTTGATCTTGCATTTATGAACCTTATTTCTGTAATAATGAAACTAAGTCCAATTATAATTAATTCCTCAGTGTTGTCTCTGAAAATCTCCTTGTTACTCGAATGTGGCTTCTAAGCCAAACTCTGCAAATAAACTCACTACCTTCTCCCTGATGTGGGACATGGCTCTCAGGTATGAGTCTTCCTGGCACTGAGGGATTATTACCAGAATACTGATCAGTAATCATTAATCAGTAATGCATTTAGAAAAAGACCATGACCAAAAGGGGAAATGTTAAGTAAAAGAGTTTTTATGGCTAGGCTATTTCAAAATGAGTTGGAAGATCATTCCGGTGGTTATGCTTATGCAGGTCTCAGGCAGGTTTCTCAACTGCAACATAAACAAACCCTCATACAAAAGTGTTCTTGAGGGCTCTAGGGATTTCCAGACACCATAGGCAATCCATACAGTCTCATGAAATCAACACCCCCTCGGCAGGCCCTATTTGGGAATATATGAAAATCTATTTCCCTAATATAACATAGTTATACTCATGATTCCCCTAATCATGATTCTTCTACTCCTTTTATTTGAACCTATAATTTTTAATGTACCTGTTAAATGTATTTCTCAGAGGCTTAAATCTTCACATTGTTCATATGTTGGTTGAGTCCTAAAACCCAGCAGAGTTGTGGCCAACTCCTACCCTACAGTTCTTTGGGCTCACCCTGGACAACTAACAAAATGATGATGATGAACTAGTGCCATCCTCAAAACAAGGAGTATCTTGAACTGCAAGCAAAACAATTTCTTTCCTCTGCCCTATAATATGTAAGTCCCCTTTCAGCCTGACACAGTCAGAGTGGACATCATCCCAAGTCCCTCAAGATTGAGGAATGAACAAATGTAAGGGGAGAGTGTAACCACAGACCAAAGAAGATTTATTATAATTATAGTTATTATCTAATTTTAATGGAATAACTTGTAAGACTGATATAAAAAATGAAATAAAATAAGAATTTTAGGAAAAAATGTAATGGGAGCATATTTTCATAATATACATTTTCCCCCTCATTGCTGTGAATGTATTTTTCTCCATTCTTATGGCTAGAATCGAGATGAACATCTTTGTGACTAACCTTTTCCTAGGAATAGAAGTATTAATAATTGATCAAAGAATAAATGTATTTGTAAAGTTCTTTGTTCATATTGCTAATGTGCATTCCCCAAGGGTTGAAGCAAATTAGTCTCTAACAAGATAGGAGAATGCTCACATACCTATCTCAGGTATATATATAATATAGAGCTCACTCAGGTGTATAATTTTCTAATGAGATAAGAAAATGATTGTATGATTGTTTTAAGATTTCCATATATTTGTAACTAAAGTATAGTGCTTTGTGAAAAAGTTCTTCACATCCATTTCTCATTTTCTATTACAGTGTTGGTCACTTTTTGTTTTTATTCCTTCTGAGTGACTTATTATTTGTAAAATAAACTATGATAAAGCAAAGAAACTATAAAAATTTTTAAAAGACGATATGGAGATGGAAATTAAGTACATGAAAAGATGCTCAACGTCATTATCATGAGGAAATGCAAATTAAAACCACAATGAGATACCACCACACATATATAAGAATAACTAAAATGAAAAATACTAACTATACCAAATATTAGCAAGACTACAGAGACCATACCAAATGTTAGCGAGACTGCTGGTGGGAATGTAATTTTGGAAAACTTTGCCAGTTTCTTAAAATGGTAAATATACACCTACCATGTGATCTAGTCATTCCACTCCTAGGTATCCAACCAAGAGGGGAAAAAAAGCATATGTCCATGCAAAGACTTGTACATGTACGATTTATCTATATAATAACCTCAGATTGAAAACAACACAGGGAAGTGGATTTGGCTTAACTGATAGAATGCCTGCCTACCACATGGGAGGTCCAGAGTTCAAACCCAGGGCGTCCTGACCCGTGTGGTAAGCTGGCCCACGTAGAGTGCTGATGCTCACAAAGAGTGCCGTACCACACAGGCAAGTCACCCACGTGCAAGGAGTGTGCCCCTCAAGGAGAGTCACTCTGCACAAAAAAAGCACAGCCCGCCCAGGAGTGGCACTGCATACACTGAGAGCTGATGCAGCAAGATGACACAACGAAAAGAGACAGAGATTCCCAGTGCCGCCGAGAATACAAGTGGACACAGAAGAACACACAGCAAATGGACACAGAGAGCAGACAACTGAGGGGGGAGAAGGGGAGAGAAATAAATAAATAAGAAAACAACACAAATGTCCAACAGATGAATAGATAAACACGTTGTGGTATGTCCTTACAATGGAATATTCACCAATAAGGAATGAACCATTGAAATACACAATAATGTGGGTGAATCTCAGAATAATTATTTTTAAAGAAACCATACAAAAGCATATAAACTGTATGATTTCATTTATACAAAATTCTAGAAAATGCAAATGTTTAGTGACAAAAGCAGAACACTTGTTGCCTGGGAATGGAACCCAGCAGGGTGGAATTGATGGCTTATAAATGTGCATGAGGAAACTCTTGAGAATGGGTGATATGTTCATTATCTTGATTGTGGTGATGGTTTTACAGGTGTATACAGAGTTCAAAATTGATTAAATTGTATACTTCAAATAAGTGCAGCTTATTGTATATCAACTATACCTCCATAAAAATTATTTCATCAAAAAATTATCATGGGAAGCAGAAGTGGCTCAAGTGATTGGACTTCTGCCTACCACTTGGGAAAGTCCCGGGTTCAGTTCTCAGTGCCTCCTGGAGAAGACAAGCTGGGGCAGTGGGCAGGTGCAGTGAGCCAACACAACAGGATGATGCAACAAAAGAGAAACAAGGAGGAAAGACAATGAGAGACACAATGAACCAGGGGGCTGAGGTGCCTCAAGTGATTGAGCACCTCTCTTCCACATGGGAGGTCCTGGGTTCAGTTCCCAGTGCCTCCTAAAGAGAAGACGAGCAGACACAGAGAACACACAGCAAATGGACACAGAGAGGAGACACTGACCACAAGCAACAATGAATCTTAAAAAAAAAAAGATTATCACTCTCTAATGTTTGCCTTTTCTATACCTTTTCACCAACCCCCTACTACACTTAAGTTTGGTTCCTTTTATGTGAAACTTGAACAGCCCCAGAGAAAAAGGCAGTAAAAAATATCACTAATATGTATGAATGACCCTCCTTATGTTGTATTCTTTCTGCCAAAGGGATTTCTTCCAAGGACATAAGGTTGAAACTCTCCATCACCTTCTTTTTAGTTCTAGGAGCAGTTTCCAAACCATAGGACAACATCCATTAACACACCCTATTCCAGACACTTCATCATCAGCATCCCATTGCTAGTGGAAACCCAGCATGAGGGTGGTGTTAAAACCTTGAAATACCCACCCTGCTATCAGGATGTCTTCCCCTCTCCTCCTTTCTGGGTTGGGACACTGAAGTAGGGCCATGGCTAAACCCTAAGGAGAAAGGCTGATAACAAAGAGGCAGAAGCTACCTACCCTCACCAGCTCCCTAAATTTCCAAGTTGAATTCGTATTCCAAATGGAGGATGTATCCCTGCCATCAAATATTCATTGCTTGGGAAATCTAGTTGGGGCTCTCTTTTCATTAACTTTGTGTGGAATGTGTTAAGCCCTTACATTGTATATGCTGGGGTCTTCTTTCATTTCAGAAAAGTCATCTATAATTCTCTCTGACTACTGCTTCTATTTCAATTATTATAACTTTTTCTTCAGAAGTATATATAATTTTTAGGCTGAATCTCTACTTTGTCTTCTATATCAACTACTTTCTCATTTTTTTCTCTTTCCTTTTCCTCTGGTTTCTAGTAGAGCATCTCACATGCCACTGCAACAGAATGGATTTCCAGGGTGCTTTGAGCAATCTGGACAGGGAGCCATTGCTTGGATGAGGATGCATATACAAGCTATTCCTGATTTTGCCCAATTTTGGACTTCTTTCATGAAATTCTACCACTGTCATACGTAGAATCTAAGATTCAGATGTTACTCTCTTAAGATTCTGGTCTAGGAATAGACACAGAATTTATGATGTTCCCCCTTAACACATCTAAAAAAGCAGAGAATTTTCATAAAAGAACTTTACTAAAAGAAGAAAAAGAGAGGAAGGGAGGGGAGAAGGGAATAAAAATGAACAAAGGCAAGTTGATTACAAATAAGTATTGGTTCTTACAATAGCCAACTTCCTAGCTTTCATGTTCTTACTGAGTCCAGCACAAAGAATTCTTTTATTTTTCGGTTTTTTGTTGTTATTGTTGTTGTTTTTTACCCTCTCACTATCTTCTGTATTCTGCCTTTCCAGAGAGAGGAGGGCTCAGATATTCTAGGGAGGCAATAAGAAGAGTTGAGGGGCTATTTTTGCATGAGCTTCTACTCATAAATATGCTGTTGCTCCTTTCCCTTTTATCTTTTGGATTGGTTCTTAATTAATTGGCTACCTATAAACAGTCCATCAATGCACCTCTTACTTGAGCCCCTGCTGATATGTACACACTAAGATTAGGTATATCAGGTAATTCTTCCAAATTAGAAAGCAATGGATTTTTTCCTGATTGTGAAAAAAAAGATCATATTTATTTAGGGAAACAAAAAAATAAGAAAATATAGAGAGAACAGGAATCACCTATAATCGCACCTCCTAAAGACAACCTCTGACAGAAGGCTTTGAGATTATTTTGCTAAGGGACTTTTGTCATATGCGTGTTTTTATTAAGAAAGATCATATAATATATACTAATTGGTAAATGCTATTTTTCTCTTAACTGTATTTCCCAATGTTCTTGCAAATTCTTCAGAACTTAAATTTTTATTAGCTGCCTAGTATTATTTATAAGAATACAGTATATTTAACCAGCACCTTTTTGACATTTAGATTATTTTAAATTTACATTTATCATTATTAAATAAGTATTGATGAATATAATTGTTGACACATCTTTGTGTAGCTCTCTGAAGCTCTCTCTAGAAGAAAGACTTAATAGTATAATTACTAGATCAAAGGTGTGAACATTTTAAGGCTTTTACACACATTGCTGGACTGCCTTCCAGCAATATCATACCAATTTATACTTCTATAAGTGGTGTGTGAGTATGCCTCTTTTCCACAACCTTGAAAACACATGCATCATTTTATTAAAAATATTTGCTAGTTGGGTTTTTAAAAAATTGAATCACTGTTTCAACTTAAATTTCTTTGATTCCTAGGAAGTCTGGACATGTCTTCTTATGTTTATTAGACATTTGGGGACATTTTCTCTTACAAATGGCCCAATTCTTACATTTGACATTGAAAACAGGGTACTAGAGTTCCCCTCATTTCTTTTCTTTTTTTTTTAAAGATTTATTTTTTATTTATTTCTCTCCCCTTCCTCACCCGCCCCCCAGTTGTCTGCTCTCTGTGTCCATTTGCTGTGTTCTTCTGTGTCCGCTTACATTCTTGTCAGCAGCACCCAGAATCTGTGTCTCGTTTTTTTGTTGTGTCATCTTGCTGTGTCAGCTCTCTGTGTGTGAGGTGCCACTCCTAGGCAGGCTGTGCTTTTTTCACACTGGGCGGTTCTCCTTATGGGGTGCACTCCTTTCACATGGGGCTCCCCTATGCGGGGGACATTCCTGCAAGGCATGGCACTCCTTGTGTGCATCAGCACTGCACATGGGCCAGCTTATCATATGGGTCAGGAGGCCCTGTGTTTGAATGCTGCACCTCCCATGTGGTAGGCGGATACCCTATCTGTTGGGGCAAATCCGCTTCCCCCCTCATTTCATTGGCATGATTTATGCCAATGAAAGTCTTTGAAAACTTGAAAATGGAATTTAAATCCTCCTGTGAAACTTTTAAAAAGAGATTCATTACATGACAGAGTATGGTTCCAATTCTTATATTTCCTCTTAAAAGAAGACAAAGAAAATTTCAAAAGCAAGGCCCTTAAGGTGGGTTAAGCAAGAATAAAACCCAAGGTCTATATGCTCAGTTTGCCAGGCTCTGCTTAAGCAGTGGTGATAAATAAGTGTGGTGGTACATACAAAGAGCAAATGGAGCCTCACCCTCCGCCACCTCAATATCTTGGTTTCCTCACTGGAGCCAGTAAATCAAAGTTCAGGAAAGGAATTGGAACCCAAAGAAACCTGAGTTAGCTAAGCTATGTCATGCGAAGAACAACAAAACATTATTTACATTTTTGAGTTTCCATATTTTTTGCCCTGGTTAAAAATCTACTAAAACCAAAAAAAAAAAAGGGAATAATCATTGATAATAGATTACTATCTCTGAGTGATAAGATGATGGGAGGTTTTTATTTTCTTGTTTTTGAGTTTATATTTTCTAACTTGTTCTTTTACTTTGTAATAAGAAACATTGAGAAAAGAAGAATGGAAGGAAAGGAGAAAGGGAGGGAGGGAGGAAGGGGGGGTAAAGGAGGAAGGGAGAGGGAAAAGGAAGAAATTTTTTAAAAATCAGCCTTCACCTTCTGCTTACAAGCCCAGGAGAAAATGTAACAAAACCAGTCATCATTCACCTTCTTCAGCAGTGGAATTGCCTTTTGGAGCTCTCCTTTGGCAAAGTAGATCCTGCCCATGTTATAAAGGGTTTCAGCCACTTTTTTACTACAATCACGGTAGCTGATCTGGGACTTTAGTGAAACCTGTAGCAGTCTGTAAGCCTCCTAGGGGACAAGGGAAAAAAAATCAGTCTGACAATTCTATGCCACCTATCCCAAAGTGCTATTGTGGAGCAATTCTACTCCACAATGACATAACCCACTAGGACCAGTCATGTATCATGTGTTACCTAAGTAATTTGCTTCCATTAGGAGGCAAAGTTCCAAGTTTGTAAATAATGATCATAGTTAATTCATATGTATAATATGATTTGATCTTCATGACTCCCTATGAGACAGGGACATTTCATAGAGGAGGGAATGGACTAATAAAGCTAAATGTCTTGCCCAAGATTGCACAGTGTGTATTTGGCAGCATCAGAATTCAAACCAGGTTGCTGAATAACATTAACCTCACTCTTTTTTCCTGTGAAGTCTCTATTTAGAAAATTCAGAAAAGTTGAAAGAATAAGTACAATGAATACACATCAAATTTTCACCTAGATTCACTAATGGCTACCATTTTGGCATAATTGCTTTATCTTGCTATCTATCTCTTTAAAATAAAGAAATGGAAGAGACTGCCTTGCCTCTGTACATACAGGGCAACACCTATTACAGTAATGAAAGGCAAAAATAAAATTTTCATTTTTTAATACACTAATTTATTTTTTACTTTAGGTTTTCTAAATTATTATGTATTCTATTTCTAATCTTTAAACTTATCATTACTATTTCATTTTCCTACCAATTGAATTCAGCAATGTATTAGACTTCATTTTTAAAGAAGTTTTGCATCACAGAGGGGTTCAACTATGGCAGGGGAGAAGCAATGATGGGGAGTGTCATTGATAGGGGATGCATGGGTGAGAGGGAGTTCTCCAGAGCATGCATATAGGATATATAGATATGTTTGGATGTTTTTGGGTATTGACATAATGGGTAGAGTTTCACGCAACAACTGGGGGAGTGCTGAGTTCCCATTCTGGGGCGCTCTGTCACATTCCCCAGTGGAACAGCAACAATCCCCTAAGTGCAAGGACAAAGGCCAATGAAGAAGGTTGGTAAAATGATGGGTGCTTGATACTGATGACTGTGCTTAGGAGCCTGTGTGCTTGAAATTTCAACTAGGCCTAGAGCTGCAGGGTGCCTAAGAGTTACCTCCTGAGAGCCTCCATGTTGCTCAAATGTAGCCACTCTCTAAGCCAAACTCGGCATGTAAATGCATTACCTTTCCCCCAGCGTGGGACATGACTCCTGGGGATGAGCCTCCCAGGTGCTGAAGGATTTCTACCAGTCACCAGCTGGTGATGCAATTAGAAAAAGACCTTAAATAAAAGGGGGAAACAGTAAAGACAAATGAATGTATATGGCTCAGAGACATCAAAATGAGCCAGGAGGTCATCAGAGGGGTAGCGCTTATGCACATCTCAACAGGATCTCAGAGACAGGCAAAATAGATACAACCCCAAGTAGTGGTCCTCCTGAAGGCTACAGAAATACCCAGGTCCTACATGACAGATGGCTCTGGAGTTCAGTGCCTTGCCAGTGGGCCCTACTTTGGAATTTGTGCTCCTGAGTGTGATGGCATTGGACTCAGATATGACCTCTCTACACAAGCCTCTTCTATCACTTTTACAAACCTGTGGTTGGCACTGGGGTTGATGTATGCTTGGGATACTTGAATCTCTGGACTGACTGTGCCAGTTGGGCCCCAAGCCTCAGTGGAGTTGCAGCATCTACTCTCTGGTTCATTGGACTTGCCCATTTTGGCTATCAGGGAGGTGGGGATGGTCAACCCCCACACCAGGGAACCGAGAGAGTCTACAACTGCAAGCAGGAGAATTGCATCCATCAGCTATGTGGGATTTAAGTCCCCTCTCGAGTTAGAGGAAAAGTGGGTACTGCTATCCCAGGGTCCTCAGGATGGAGGAATAAAATATGTATTAGAGTGGACTTACTGGTATTCTACTATAGAACTATTGTGACTCTAGCAATGGAAGAAACTATCATTGATGTGGAAACAGTGGTAATGGGAGTTGCTGAGGGCAGGGAGAGGGAAGAAGAGGTGTGATATGGGGCATTTTTGGGACTTGGAGTTGTCCTGAATGATATTGCAGGGACAGATGCAGGACAACATATATCCTGCCATAAACCAATGAATGAACTAGGAGAGAGGGTAAACTACAAGATAGACTATAATCCATGCTGTGTACCAGTGCTCCAAAATGTATTCATCACATGCAATAATGTGCCACACTGATGAAAGAAGTTGGTAATGTGGGAGGATTGGAGGTGGGGTAGGGAATGGGGGCATATGGGATCATCTTATTCTTTTTAAAAACATTTTTTATGATCTATGTATCTTTTAAAACATATTAAAATCTATTAAAAATGCAAAAAATAAAAACAAAAAAATATATGCATATATACAAATATAAACATATACCATATGTATTTTTGTTGAAAATAATTTGCAGTCTTCAAGATCTTATCCCTAAATACTGAAGCATGTATTTTCTTAATATAAGAGACTTCTCCTACATAACCACATTATTACTCTCAATGAAGTTTAGTGAGTCAATACTATTAACAGTCCCTATTTAGATTTCCCAATTGTCCCATAATGCTCTTTATAACTTGAAAGCTAGAGGATGAAAACATGGGACTGTATAACATAGATAACCCTGCTGTGGACCATGAATGTGGTTAACATTATAAGAATGTTCTTCCACAAACTAGAAGGAATGTACGTCACTATTACAGGATGTTAATAATAGGGTGGTTTATGGGAGAAAACACACCTAATGCAAACTATGGACCATAGTCAACAGTAAGATTTTAATATTCTTCCATTAATTCTAACAATAGTAACACATCAATGCTAAATGTCAATAATAGGGGTTATAAGGTATATGGGTTTTTCTTTTTGGAGCAAGAAAAATGTTCTAAAATTGATTGTGGTGATAATAGCACAACTCTGTGATTATACTGACAGCCACTGATAGTACACTTTGAATGGACTGTATGGTGGGTATGAATAAAACTGCTTAAAAAGAAAAGAATCAGGAACAACTAGCAAGAGAGTGGCGGAGTAAGGCGCTCCTAGAGACAGCTCCTGCTAAAGGGCAGTTAGTAAACACCCAGAGCTATCTGGAGCTATCTGAAGTACCTGTTTGGGGGCTCCAGAGACAAGAGCATCCTGCAAAATCCCTGAAGGATGGAAGGAGGAGGCTGCCCATCTGCAGAGAAGATTCATAAGTAGAGCACTTCACACCATGGAGGCCATCATTGCCCATCCTCCACTGGAGGCACAAGCCACCTCAGGAGCTGTTCTGTGGATGGAATTGGAAGCTCCACTTCCCAGAAACAAGGGAGGAAGAGACAGTTGGGTACCAACTTCAGCTACTGACTAGTAAATTTTGTGGGCTAAAGTATAATCCTAAACACAGCTAAAGTTTGAACCTGTCCAAGTCAGAAAGAGGTCAGTAGGCACGATTTTGACTCTGTCCCCAGCATGAGGGGAAGCGGGGCGGACTGAAAATCACAGTGATAGTAGGGACCAGTTTCTTTCACCAAGATTGGCCTGCAGCCCTAGCCTAGGCTTCAGCCCCACCTCTGGCAGGGAGGAGGTTGGCAGGCCCTGAACCAGCCTATCCAGGTAACTCAGGTACATTTGGCTGGCACAGACTAAATAATCGAAAGTCTACTGGGGCAACTGTGGTCATCTTGGACCTGTACTGCATAGACTGCTGCCCATACCTGCAGCTCCATCCCTGCCCTGGGCAGGGGAGAAAGAAGAGTGAAGCTTCATCAGTCTCTCTGGGCAACTACAGTGTAGGCCTGAACGACTTGGATTATTCCACACAGCTGTGACTCTGTCCCTACCCTTGGCAAAGGAGAAAGTTGGGAGAAGCTTCATTGGTCCCTGGGGCAATAAGGGCAGTTTAAGCCTCCATAGCTTATAGCACCAATTACATCCTTGGCTCCTACTACACAACCAACAAGGGAGAAAGGGTAGGAAGCCCTAAACTAAAGAGAAAAACTGCACCCAGAATAAATACTCTAGTTGGCCAGATGCCAAGACATCAACAAAAAATTACAATCCGCACCAAGAGACAGGAAGCTATGGCCCAGTTAAAGGAACAAGATAAGCCTCTAGAAGACAGAAAGGAGTTGTGACAACTAATCATAGATGTTTAAACAAATTTCCTTAATAAATTCAATGAGAAGGTTAAAGAGATTAAGGATATTAAGAAGTAACGGGATGAGCACAAAGAAGAATTTGAAAGGATACATAGAAAAATAGCAGATCTTATGGGAATGGAATGTGCAATAAATGAAATTAAAAATACATTGGAACCATATAATAGCAGATTTGAGGAGGCAAAAGAAAAGATTGGTGAGCTTCAAGAAATGGCCCCTGAAAGTGAACATACAGAAGAAAAGATGAAGAAAAGAATGGAAAAAATTGAACAAGGTCTCAGGGAACTAAATGACAACAAGAAATGTACAAACATATGTGTCATGGGTGTCCCAGAAGGAGAAGAGAAGGGAAAAGGACATAAAGAATACTTGAAAAAAAAAAAAAGGTAGAAAATTTCATGATCCTATTGAAGGACATTGATATTCATGTCCAAAAAGCACAACATACTCCCACCTAAAAAAAATCTGAATGAACCAACTCTGCGACACATACTCATCAGAATGTCCAAGGCCAAAGACAAAGAGAATTCTGAGAACAGCAAGAGCAAAGCAATGCATAATACATAAGGGATACCCAACAAAATTAAGTGCTGATTTCTCATCAGAAACCATGGAGGCAAGAAGACAGTGGTCTGATATATTTAAGATACTACAAGAGAAAAACTTCCAGCCAAGAATCTTATATCCAGCAAGACTGTCTTTCAAAAATGAGAATATTCACGGATAGACAGAAACTGAAGGAATTTCTAAGCAAGAGACCAGATTTTCAGGAAATACTAAAGGGTATGCTTAGAGCCTGAAACAAAAATACAGGAGAGAGGCCTGGAAGAGAGTCTAGAAATGAAGATTGTCAGTAAAAGTAGCTAAGAGTGTCAAAAGAGTGGTCAAAATAAAATATGACAGATAAAACCCAAATATTCAGGAATAAACTTAACCAATGATATAAAGCACTTGTGTTCAGAAAACTACAACTCAGTGTTAAAGTAAAAAAGGCCTAAATAATTGGAAGAACATTCCACACTCATGGATTGGAAGACTAAATATCATTAAGATGTCGTTTGTATACTCAAATTGATATACAGATTCAATGCAATCCTGATAAAAATTCCACCAACATTTTAAAATATAAATGGAAAATATGATTATCAAGTTTATTTGGAAGGGTAAGGGGTCCTGAATAGCCAGAAACATCTTAAAAAAAGGAAAAGCAAAGTTGGTGGACACTCATCTTCAGACTTTAAATCATATTGTCTAGCTACAGTGGTAAAAACAACATGGTACTTGCCTAGACAGACACATAGACCAATGGAACTAAATTGATGGTTCAGAAATAGACCGTCACATGTAAAGTCAAGTGATTTTTGACTAGCCTGTCAAACCCACACAGCTCAGGCAGAACAATCCATTCAACAAATGGCACTGAGAGAACTGGATACCCATAGCCAAAAGAAGGAAAGAGAACCCTTTTTTCACACCTTATTAAAAAATTAACTCAAAATTGATCAAAAATGTAAAAATAAAAGCAAGAACCATAAAATTTCTAGAAGAAAATGTAGGAAAATACCTTCAAGCCCTGGTGGTAGGTGGTAGATTCTTAAAGGAGATAAGAAGAGGACTGAGATGGACTACTGATGTTTAATGTATGTAGAAGTTTTAATTAGCTTTACTGTAAAAGTGTGGAAATGTATAGAGGGGATGGTAAGACATAGTGAGTAACAGCTAGTTTATAAATGGGGATGTGGCTGAAAATGGTAGTCTAGGGATGTAAATGCCAATTGACAGAGTGCTAGAGAATAATCTAGGAACTGAATAGCACGGTAAACCAAGAGGTGGATGAGAATTGTGCTTGATGGTACAGAGGCAAGAGTGTCCTTTGTGAGTTAGAGCAAATGGACACTATTTCAGGGTGGTGGGAATGTGGAGAAGCATGGGAAAAATATAACTGGAATGATCTATGGACTGTGATTAGCAGTAATAATGTAATATTCTTGCATCTATGTCGAAGATGTACTGTGTTGATAATGGGGCTGTATGGAACATGTGTGCCAAATGTACATTATGGACGTGGTAACAATCGGATATTATCTTATACTCTGTAACAAATATTCCACCACAGTGTGGTGCATTGATAAAGGAGTGTTGTTTGGGAATTCTGCTCATGTATGATTGTTTTGTAAGTTTATAATATCTGTCATAAAAATATATTTTAAAAATAATAGGGTGGGTTGGGAGGGGGGAAATACGCCAAATGTAAGATAAGGACTATAATTAGTAGTAAGATTTGACAATATTCTTTCATAATTTGTACCAAATGTCTCATGACACTGCAAGGTGTTGGTGGAGGGTTGATGTATGGGACCCCTGTAGAATGTTATGCATGCTTGCTTTGTAAGTTCACAACTTTTACTGTACACTTGTTTATGTATGTTCACATATAAATGATATAAAGATAATAATTATAGCGTGGGTTGGAGGAAAATACTTTGGTTAGCAGTAATATTTTAGCAATGCTCTTTAATCATTAGTTAAAAATGTTTAACAACAATGCAAGGTGTTGGTGGTAGGGTGAGGTATGAGAGTCCTGTATGATGTTATATATGTTTATTTTGTAAGTTCACAACTATTACCATACATTTAGTCTTTATGTGTGTTTATGTATAAGTGATATACTTCAATAAATTTTAAAAATATTTTTTAAAAAAAGAATCACATATTGCATTTAGTTTTCATGACTCTTTGGTCTTCTTTAATCTCTAACAATTCTCCTGCCTTTTTTTGTCTTTTATAACATTTGACATCTTTGAAAAGTTTAGGCCGGTTGTCTTTCAGCCCAGTTCTCACTCTTACTATACTCACTACTTACCATAGTGCATATGCTTTAGAGAAAAGTCCAGGGTACACTGGGAATTATTCATTGTATGCATTTGCCTCTCCAGTACGCTTTCTTTGGAAGGGGTGTAGTTATTGCTAGAATCCTCAGGAACTGCACATCACTCTCTGCCTGTTTTAACCATGTGGATATTTAGTAACAGAAAACTTCTCTGGAACTGAGTTTGGAATCAACATCTGTCACATATGGACCTCACAACAACAAAATTTTGTCAGTTACTGCTTCCAAAAAAACACTGCCAATCTCAAGGCTCTATAATGACCTTTGCATTTTTCAGAATAAGAAAATAAGTCAGATTATTTTTTTCTTATTTCTTTGTTATTGGTGGCAGATTAAACCTCTGCTTACCAAAAAGAAAATTTTATTTCATGGGAATGAAATTGCCATGTCTTCTGTCTTATAAATTTGCTATGGTTTTCTAGACCAGGCCTAGAACCTCACATCAGGGTTGGGGATGGGAGCAAGAGCACCTAGTAAGAATAGATTTTCCCACAGAAAATGTGTTATAAATCTCAGCAAATTATTCAATATTTATTGGGCATTTACTGTGTGCCAGCTGCTGTATCAGGTGCAGTGAACAAAAGGGATATAATTCCCTGTCCTCATGGAGCTTGCTTTTGAGCAGGAAACGTGTCCTTCCCATGGTGCCACAGAAAGTCTAGACTCAGAGCTGCCTCGGGTCAACTTCTTCTTGACCTATCTTTGCCTAGGAGCTTGGCACCCCAGGAAGCACTTAACAAGTGGCAAATGGGCATCAGGCATTGGTTACTAGTGTTTTATCATGAGCACGGCCATGTATAAAGATTTTCAAATACAGAATTAAAGAGGTTTTTCTTTGTTCCTGGATATAAATTCTTTTTTAGTGTGAGTCTACAACACTACTCTTAAACTGGTTGCCACATGACCGAGACCATCTCACATTCATCTGTGTTTCTCACTTGCCCGAGGAAGTATAAAGTTGGCTTGGTCAGATCAAAGTTATGTGGAATCTCATGATGGATAAAGATCTTCACTGTGTTCACGCTGCACTGAGTATATAAAATTCAGGTCAAAAGTTTTTGAGTAATAGCTTAGACTCATGAGACTCCTAAGCAAAAAGGTCAGCAATCAAAAGCATTTTCTGTGACTTTTTTGGGGGGTGAAAAACAAAATTGTGACTAAAAAAGAGCTGAAGGCCAGAAACTGAGGGAAAACAAAACCTCAAAGACTCAAGGGAAAAAACTGGCAGCTAGATTCAAAGGTGTATGTCAATTTTGACTTAAAATATTAAATTTACTGGTCCAGAGATTATGAGTATCCTGGATTTGAGAGGTCTTATATATCAGGATATAAGAAAAATGGTTTTTACTAATATCTTAAGCCATACAAGACCTATGTTTCATTCCTGTCTTTACCTGAGACCTCTGAGCTCCAGGGTCCACAACTTTGAGATGAAGGTCGCTGTCCTGATCTAATGAAGTAACTAGCAATTACGCTTATGAACTGATACCTGATTTACCTGTTTTCCCCCATTTTGGATCAGCCACTTGCTAAATTCCTCAATGGTTGTCAGAGTTTCATAATCCTCTGGGCCCAATGTTTCATGATACGCACTTATACTTTTTATAAAATATAGCTCAACAGCATCTGCAAAAAGGGAAACAATTATTTATGGCAAGCTGCTAGTCTCTACAAGGGTCTGCTGTCAGCTTTGGCTCAACTAGGCATTTTCATGTTTAAAGCCCATGGCTGTTTCAGGTTTTTTCGGGACTCTCAAAAAGGCAGACATGATTTGAATGCATTAGATGATGTTCTGATTTGTACTCTTCTGATGAAATGCATGGATTTTCTGTATGTAAAGAAAGGAAAGTTTGTATTGGAATGCTCTTATTATCCTAAGACCAAAATAATCACCATATTAAACTCCTAGGTATACTGCAAGGCTGTATTTTTAGTTAGGCTAAACTCCACTAGAGTACTATTTCCTGTCTGTTTAAAAGTACTTAAAAATATAGTAGTTAATTTTTTGCCCTGCTCTCCTGCCTCTGGACATGTTCCCTGCCTTCTTTGCACCACTTTCACCATTTTTCCTCTACCATGTGGTCATGCATGCAACCCTGGGGAATTATAATTTATAATGGGGAATTGTAGCTTGTAAATCAGCCCTCTTCATCCCTTTTCACCCCCCTTCCTCTCTACCTGGGATCCCTGCTCTGTTATTTTCTGCTATTTTCTCCCATTTCTCTTCCCTCTCTACCTGAATAAATTACTGGCCTAACTCAAAGAAATATATATATAGTAGTTATATTTTAATTACTTCTAATGTCTTTCATTACAAACATGATGTTGATATAAAAAAAGGAAATGGAGAAAAGCAAAAATGAAATGAAAATTATCTTTATACATACCACGCTAAAACAGGCACCATTAACACTTTTTTATGGATTAAGGTATAATTGGTACATAAAATAATTCGCCCATTGTAATTGTATAGGCTGATTATTCTGAGTAAATTTATTCAGTTATGAACACATGACTACAATCCAGTTTTAGATCTTTCCATCACCCCAAACTGTTTCTTCAAGGCTGTTGCAGTCAGTGCGTATTTCCACAGCTAGGATAGGTAATCACTAGTTGGCTTTCTATCTCTGTTTGCCTTTTCTCAAAATTTCATATAAAAGAAATCAAACAACACATAGTTATTTGTGGTTGCATTCTTTCAATCAGCATAGGGTTTCTGAGATTCATCTGTGTCACTGCATGTACCAGTGCTTCCTTTACATTGCTAAGTAGTTTTTCTATTGCATAGATACATCACATTTTGTTCACCCATTCACCAGTTGCTGAACATCTGGATTGTTTCCAATTTTTGACTGTTATGAATATTGCTGCTAGAACATTCAGGTACATGTCTTTGTGGACATATTTTTTTATATAAATCAATTTTATTGATACATTTTAATAAAGCATGCAATTCATCCAAAGTGGCAATCAGTGGTATTGGATATAATCACATAGTTGTGTACTCATCACTTCAATCATTTTTAGAGCATTTTCATTAGTTCAATAATATTAAACAAAAACAGACAAGAAAATTCTTCACCTCTCAATCTCTCTATTTCCCCTGCTGTACATAACTGCTACTTCTTGCTTTTCTTGCACAATTATTTAATTACTTGTTAAGCAGCTTTACTGGGATATAGTCACATACTATATGATCTATCTAAAGTATATAATTAATGGCTTTTAATTTTTTTTTGAGGTAAGGACCTTGTATGTGTGAAGCCAGCACTTAACCACTGAGCCACATTAGCTTGCTTGAGTTGGTTTTTTTGTTTGTTTGCTTGTTTGTTTTTGTTTGTTTTTTAGGAGGCAGTGGGAACCGAATCTGGGACCTCCCATGTGGGAAGCAGATGCTCAGCTGTTTGAACCACATCTTCTCCCTCAATGGCTTTTAGTATAATCACAATGTTGTGCATTTATCATCACAAAAAATTTTAGAACTATTTCATTACTCCAAAAAGAAAAACTCCACACCCCTTAGCATGCCTTCCCCACCCCTACATAACCACTAATCTAATTTCATCTTTATAAACTGATTTATATTTACATTTTATATAAGTGGAATCACACTGTACGTTACACAGTATATTTAGTTCATAGTAGAACAGTCATACAGTATTTGTCCTTTTGTGCCTGGCTTGCTTCACTCAACATAATGTCGTCCAGGTTTATCCATGTTGTTGTAAGCTTTGCAACTTCATTTCTTCTTACATAATATTCCATCATGTGAATACACCACGTTTTATTTATCCATTCATTTGTTGATGGACACCTGGGTTGTTTCCAGCTTTTGGCAATTGTGAATAATGTTGCTGTGAACATCAGTGTGCAGATGTCTGTTTGTGTCACTGCTCTCTGTTCCTCTGGGTATATACCCAGTAGCGGTATTGCAGGGTCTGTATTGAACTTCTTTAGGAACTGCCAAATAGTCCTTCATAGTGGCTGTACCCTTCTGCATTCCACCAACAGTGAACAAGTGTTCCTTTTCTCCACACCCTCTCCCACATATGTAGCTGTCTTTTTAATAGTGGTCCTTCTGATAGGTGTGAAATGATATCTCATTGTAGTTTTGATTTTCAGACATTTCTCTTGGGCATATACCTAGGAATGAAAGAGTTGGGTCATATGATAAGTGTAGATTTAAGTATTTAAGAAACTGCCAAACTGATTGCTGAAGTGACTACCATTTCAAATTCCCATCAGCAATGTCTGAGGGCTCCAATTGCTGCACATCCTTATCAACACTTGGTATTAGCTGTCTTTTTTATTAAAGCCATTCTAGTGAGTGTGTAGTAGTATCTGTGGTTTTCATTTGAATTTCCTTAATGATTAATAATTTTGAACCCTTTTTACAGGCTTATTAGATATTTGTATACATTCTTTGGAGAAATATCTCTTCAAATCTTTTGCCCATATTTTTATCAGGATGTTTACCTTCTTATTAGTGAGTTATAAGTGCTCTTTATTTATTCTGAATATAAAATCTTTACCAGGTTTATGATTTGCAAAGACTGTCCCAGACTGTGCTTTGATCATTTCCTTAATACAGTCTTTTAAAGAAAAAAGGTTTTTAATTTTGATGAAGTCCAGTTCATCAATTTTATCTCTTATGGATTATGCTTTTGGTCTCATTTCTAACAAATCTTTGATTAACCCAAGATTTTCTTCTAGAAATTTTATACTTTTAGTTCTTGCACTTAGGATGATGACTCATTTCGTGTTAACACTGCATATGGTATGAGGTAAGAATCGAGATTTTTTTTTCATGGAGATAGCCATTTGTTCCACTACTATTTGTTGAAAAGACTATCCTTTCCCTATTGAATTGCACTAGCACCTTTGTCTAAAACCAATTGACCACAGATGTGATGGCTTATTCCTGGACTCTCTACTCTGTCCCATTCATGTCTATTCTTTTTTTCTTTTCTTTTTTTTTATTGTATTTTTTTGAAGATACATAAATCACAAAAAATGTTACATTAAAAAATATAAGAGGTTCCCACATACCCCACCCCCACCCCCTACCCCCACTCTTCCCACATCAGCAACCTCATTCATCACTGCAGCATATGCTTGGAGCACTGCTGCACCACATGGATTGTAGTTCACATTGTAGTTTACACTCTCCCCCAGTACATTCAGTGGGTTATGGCAGGATATATAATGTCCAGCATCTGTCTCTGCAATATCATTTAGGACAACTCCAAGTCCCAAAAATGTCCCCACATCTCTTCTTCCCTCTCCCTGCCCTCAGCAACTACCATGGCCACTTTCTCCACATCAATTCTACAGTTTCTTCCATTACTAGTCACAATAATTCTATAGTAGAATACAAGTAAGTCTACTCCAACCCATATTTTATTCCTCCATCCTGTGGACCCTGTGATGGTGATGTCCACACCACTTCTATATCGAGAGGTGGCTTAGATCCCACATGGTTGATGGATGTGATTCTCCTGCTTGGAGTTGTAGGCACTCTCAGTTCCCTATTCTGGTGGTTGACTATTTTCAACCCCGTTAGCTGCCTTGGTTACCATAGCTGTATAGTGAGTTTTGGAACTACGTAGGATATAGTAATTTCTCCAACTTTTTTTTTTTTTTATGGCATATTTTACCTTTGATTTCTCTGTACTGACCATATGTTTTGTTTTGTTTTTTTAATCTGTTACATAAATATGCATCACAACCACTTTGGAAAACAGTTTGACATTATTTAGTAAAGTATATGATACACATACCCTATGATCCAGCATTTCCAGTCCTAAGTATTTATTCAAGAGAAATCCAACTTTGTTTTATTTGTGAAATAATTTGGAAAATTCTAGGTCCTTTGCATTCCCATATTAATTTTAGGGTCAACTTGATGATTCCTACAAAATGACTACTAGAATTCTGATTGGAATAGTGTTGAATCTACAGATCTTAGCCTTCCAATCTATACACATAGTGTATTCTCCATTTATTAAGAGCATTTAACTTCAGCAATATTTTATAGATTTCAGTGTACAAGTCTTACACTTATTTTGCTAAAATTATTTTAAAGAATTTTATTCTTTAGGATGCTATTGTGAATGAATGCTTTTTTTCATTTTCAAATTAATTGCTATGTACTGAAATACAATTGATTTTTAAAATATTTATCTTGTATCTGTGACCATGCCAAACTCCAAAACTCACTTATTCCAGGTGTGGTTTTTATTTTCTGGTAATTCCTTAGAATTTTATGCTCAGATGATAACTGTCTCCTGCAGAAAGAGACAGTTTATTTCCAATATGCCTTTAATTTCTTTTTCTTGCCTTATTGCACTGGCTAGACTCTCCAGTACAATGTTAAAAAGAAGAGATAAGAGCAGATATTCTTGCCTTGCGCTGATCTTAGGGGGAAAGCATTCAATCTTTCACCATTAAGCATGATATTATGTGTAGATCTCTTACAGATGCCTTTTACCAGATTGTGGGAGTTTTCCTTGTCATTATTAAGAGTTTTAAAAAATATTATTTTAAAGATGAGTGCTTGATTTTGCCAAATGCTTATTCTGCATCTATTGAGGTGTTAATGTTTTTGAACTTTACTCTATTATTATATTACACTGATTTTCAGAAGTTAAAACAATATTGCATTTCTGGGATAGATATCTCTGTCAGGGTAAATAAAATTTTATATTTAACTAGATTCCATTGCTAATATTTTGTTAAGCGTTTTTGCATCTACATTCAAGAGGGATATAGGTTATAGTTTTGCTTTGCTTTTTATCAGGAGAATACTGCCCTTACAAAATGAGTTGGAAAATGTTCCCTCCTCCTCTATTTTCTGAAAAAGTTTGTGTGTGTTTGGTATTATTTCTTTTATATATTTGATAAAATTCAATAGTGAAGCCATGTGGAGCTTGGGGTTCTTTGCTGGAAGATTTTAAATTACCATTCAGTTTCCTTCTTTGATAGTCATATTCAGATTTAATTTTGAAAGTTTTGTGAATTTTTTTCTTTCTAGGAAGGTGTTTATGCATCACTGTTATGCAAAATTTTTTGGTATAAATTTGTTCATAAGTTTCCTTAAATATCTTTGTTTCTGTGGGATATGTAGTGATATAGCCCCTCTTTAACTGCTGATTTTGATAACTGGTGTCTTCGCTTTCTTTTCCTTGATTAGTCCAGCTAAAGATGATTAATTTTGTTGATCTTTTCAAAGAAGCAGTTTTTTATTTCATTGATTTCTTCATTTTTATTTTCTATTTCATTGATTTCTGCTCTATTTTTTCCTTCCTTCTACTTGCTTTGGGTTTGACTTTCCTTTGTTTTTCTAGTTTCTTAGGGTGGGAGGTTATGTTTTTATTCTACATAAATTTCTCTCTAATCATTGCTTTAGCTCCATCCCACAAATTTTCATATGTTGTGATTTCATATTACTTGAGCTCTAGATATTTTCTCTTTTCACTTATGATTTATTCTTTGACCCATGGGTGATTTAGAAGTGTGTTCATTTCAAAATATTTGGGGTTTTGTCATATTTTTTATTTCTAATTTGATTCTGTTGTGGTTGGAAAATATACTTGCGCCAACTCAGACCAGCAGAATATCACAGTCTACGTGTAATATCAGGTGTTAAAAACTGCTTTTGACCTTAAATAAAAGGGGGAAATGGAAAAGACAAATGAGTTTATATGGCTCTGAGTCTCGAAAAAAGAGTTAGGAGGTCATCAGAGGGGTCACACTACACATACCTCAGCAGGGTCCCAGAGACAGCCAAAGTAGATACAAACCCAGGTACTGGTTCTCCTGAGACACACAGGTTGTAAGGTCATGGCAGATGGCTCTGGAGTTCAGTGCCATGTCTGTTGGAGCTACTTGGAATGATTTTTTAAATTCATGGACAAATTGTTTCCTGTCCTAACATATGGTTTATCCTGGAGAATATTCCATGTGCTCTTAAAAAGAATGTGTAGTCACCTTGTTGTTGTTGGGAGGAGTGATTATTATACATCAATTAAGTCATCAATTCTTAGTATTGTTCAAGTTCTCTATATCCTTATAATTTTCTTTTTAGTTCTATCAACTACTGAAGGACATTTGTTGAAATTTCTAACTATATTTGGACTATATATTACCCCTTTCCATTTTGTCAATTATTTGCTTCATGTATTCTGTAGCTATGTTCTTAGGTGCATATACATTTATAATTGTTTTATCTTCCTGATCAATTGACTCATTTATCATTATGACATGCATACATGAACATGCATAAACAGTAAGTGTATGGTAAAAGTTGTGAACTTACTAAACAAACATACATAATATTATACAGGTCTCCCATTCATGGTATATCTTTTTTCATGTGTTTATTTTCAACCTTTGGGTCTCTTATAGACAGAATAGGTTGGATCTTGCTTTTTTTAATCCCATAAGACAATGTCTAAATTTTGATCAGTGCTTAGATCATTCACATTTAATATAATTATTGATATGTTGGACTGGCATCTGCTATTTTGCTATTTGTTTTTACATATGCCATTTTTTCTTTTTTTTGTTCTTTTGATCCTCTTTTACTGCCTTCTTTTAGTTGAAACAAATATCCGTTAGTGTGTGATTTGAAACTCTCTCTTGATTTTTTAGGTATAATTTTTTAGTTATTTTCTTCATGGTTGTTCTGGAGATTATGATATTTATCTTTCACTTATCAAAATCCACTTCAATCAATGCTCATTTAATTCCTGTAAAGTATAGCAACATTGCTACAATATAGCTCCATTGCTTCTCCCTTACTATATTAAATTACTATAATACATTACATCTATATATGGTCTCAATCCAACAATAGAGTATCATTGTTTTAAATAATCTTATATCATTTAAAGAAATTTAAAAAATGAAAAATACATATGTATGTGTATACATTCTATTATATTTACCCACACATTTATCATTTCCAGTTCTTTTCATTCTTTCCTGTGGATTTGAGTTATCATCTAGTATCATTTTCTTTCCATTTAAGTGCTTTCTTTAGTATTTTAGGGCAGCTCTACTAGCAATTACTGCCTGTTTCTGTTTATTGGGAAATGTCTATGTCACCTTCATTTTCCAAGGATAGTTGGACTGGATACAGAATTCTCAAGTAGTTTTTGGTTATTATTTTTCTGCCTCTCTTCTCTCCTTCAGTTTGGTACCCTTGATAGCCTATATGTTTCTGATGCTTTGTTCATTTTTTTTTCCTCAATATTTCTTTTCTCTATTCTTTGGATTGGCTAATTTCTACTTACGTATCTTTGAGATTTCTGATTATCTCTTCTGCCATCTCAAATCCACTGTTGAGCCCAGTTGATGAATTTTCCATTTCAGGTACTGTATTTTATAATCCTAGAATTTCTATTTGGTTGTTTCTTTAATATAAATATACAATTTATATTTCTCTATTGAGATTTCCTATTTGTTGAGTTGTATTCATAGTATTTTCCTTTAACTTTTTCAATAGTGCCCTTTAATTCTTTGAACAAACTTATGATGGCGGCTTTAAGGATTTTTCTGATAAATCTAACATCTAGCCCACTGAAAGTTTCTATTGATTGCTCTTTTTGTGAGTATGAGTTGCAGGTACCTGTTTCTATTTATGTCCCATAATTTTTTTGTTGAAAACTATACATCAGATAAAATATAGTAGCAATACAAGATTTCAACTTATTTTGTGGGTTTTTCTGTTTTGTTTCACTTCTGAATTTTTCTTTATTAACTTGCCTAGACTTAAACTGCAGATTCTGTTTACTCTGTAGTGTGCTGCTGTTAAAGTGTCTGCTCAGGTTTTAGTGCTTATTTTTAATTTTATTCTGGCTTACTAGGGATTGCCTTTGTGTCTGCATAGTTTAGTGCAGACCCATTGATTTGGGAAGAGGTTGTGCTCAAATATCTCAAACCTATATATCTTCCATCCTCTGTCAATTAATCTGTGTGTGGTTTGGTGAGTACATTAAATGTTATCCCACATTTCATGTCTTCCTTGATAGTTACTTTCCACTGGACTCTTGAATCTCCCCTGCACATGTATGTAATTTCCCAGCTGGCTAGGGATGTGGGGAGAGCTTATTTAGCCCTTTTACAGCTCCCTCATTTCCAAGGTTTCCCCATTAAAACTTAACTGGCCTGCCACTCACACCTATCAGGACAGCAACTTCATGCTAGCAAATACATAGGTTTTCTCCCCTAAATTTCTACCAAGTTCACCAGTGGGTGCAAGCTGCCTCAGGCAAGAAGGCAATAGATTTTATCTGTTCTTACCCAAATCTCCACAAATTTTTCAAGAATAAATGCTTCACAATTTGTTGCCTGCTTTTGGTCTATTTCCCTCAAATGGTTGTTTTTGACAATTTTATTCAGTTTTTTTTGTGTGTGTGTGTATGTGTATGGAGAGAATTTGCAGACCTCTTCACAAAGCCATAGCCAGAAGTCTCTACCTCTGTTTATATTTTGATGAATATTTTGATTCAGTTATACTTACTTTCCAGTTCATTTTTCATGTTTACATATAAGTAACTATAAATAGTATTATTTTGTGCATTGTAAAAATGCAACTTATTTCTCCCTTGAGGTTTTAAAAATATATCCTTCTTAACATCTATCTTAAGATGTTATCTCTTAAGACCTAGTCCAGTTCTTTTAATGACTATATAGAATTCCATACATTAAATGTGCCAAATATTTTCATTTATTGATGAATATGTTTCTAATTTTTCACAATTATGATGTTAGTGTACATCCTAATACATATTTTCTTTTCAATTTTACTAAATATTATCAAATTTGTTTCTAAATTTCCATATCAATTTACACTCTCACTCACACTAGCTATGAACATATCCATTTCCCCCAAATCTGACAAACACTAGATACTTTCAGATTTTAAAAATTTTCAAATAGAATGTGTGAAATCTTGGTCTCATTGTAGTTTTAAATATATGTACAATTGTAAGATTTGTGACATTCTGTCAAATTGACCTCCAGAGAGGTTGCACCAAATGGCTTTCACCAATGCCAGATGTTTTAAGTTTTTGAAATTTTGACAATTTCATAGGAAGAATAATACCATTGCCTTTTGAATTTTTATTTCTTGATTATTACTAAGATTGGAACTTTTTTCACATGATTATTAGCTGTACGTATTTCTTCTTTATGCAATGCTTAGTTTTGTGGGTATATAAAGGCCTTTTTATATTTTATGAAAAGCAGATTAAGATGGCAAATTGAACAGATGCACTTAATGTCTCTCCTTCTTGAGAAATAAACATCGAAACTACAATAAAGAAATTTAATAAAATATAAACTCACAGAGACAGGGAGACAAGGAGAAGAGACAACAGCAATAAAACTTTGAATGCCAGGAAGGAGAGAAACCAGTAAAAACTGATCTGGCAGGACTGAGAGAGCCAAATCCTAAGACAGCAATGCAGACTACTAAACACTAATCCTATAATCACCACAGAATCCTTAATAGGTACAGGAACTAGCAGCACCGGATACTGTGGATATAAGGAAGCAGTACTACAATAAGGAAGACTACACTGAGTGGTCTGCTCCCACCCCAGACACATTCTGGAGGTTTATTCTGAGAAGAGAGTAAAAAGAGGATCAACAGGCACCACTGAGGACATGTGAACCCTATCAAAAGTAAGGGTATTAAAGAGACTGTATCCATACCAAATGCTGAAGGCAGAATCCCTCAGCCTCTCCCCCAATTCAGCTCCCAGAATGTGGATATCAAGAACCTTACCCACCAGGCAGGACATTAGAGACTATAGAAACTAATTCAGGGGTTCTTGAACAAACCATTTATAAGATCACCTAACAGTGAAGCTCAAAGTTAACAAGAACAACTAATTCCTCAAAGCTTCTACTTAACTTTTTAGCCTCACTTTTAATCAGGAGCATACAGTGATATATTACACACATTTTAGGAAAATCTTTAATATGTAAGAGAGAGACCCAAATAAATAGGAAAAATATAGGAAAAAGCAAACTTAAGGAAACTATGCAATGAGAAAAAAACTTCAACAAAACTGTCATTTATATTCTCAGAAATGGAATATATTGTATCTGTCAAACAAGAACAAAGTTATACAAAAAGGAACACAGTGTCCACATACACAACGGTAATCAAAAATATAATAATCAACATGAAAAACTCAATTCAAGGTGTATTAGTTTTCTACTGCAAATTACCACAAAATTAGTGGCTTAAAATAAAACCAAAGCATTACCTTTTCTAGTGCTTGATAATGATCTTGTCCTCAGATTTCTCCAGAAGGGTTTCCTGAAAATTATCAAGGAAGTTGAAGCCAGACTATGTCTCAGAGATTCTATTCAGCTTAAAATTTCCTGGAAGCTTTTATCTAATAGTGGCAAAGGAACCCTTTCTTTAAAGAGTTAGATTTCTATTTGCTGCTAAACTTTTAAACACCTCAACAATTAAGAGAAAGTTTAAGGATGCCTACATAGTTGTAATGAGAAGCAAGGAAATGATTAAAATGAAAGTCATGATAATGGTTACCTCTGAGAGAGGGGGGTATATGTGATGGTCGTGGGCACACAAGGGGTTTCTAGGGTATTAGTAATGTTTAATTTCTTGACCACGTTGGTGGGTACATGGGTGTTATTTTTATGATTATTCATTACTCTCTGCATATACATTTAATGCACTCTTCTGTATGGTGTAAATACATTTGTACATTTTAAAGAATAGTAGAAATATTTAAATATTGAACCTGGCAGGAATATTAGTTGTTAGCCTTTTCAACTTTATTTTTAAAATTAATAGAATAACATAAACTGACTCTCTTTTTGGTGTACAATTCTGAGTTTTAACACAGCTAAAGATTCATGCAAACCACCACCATAACCAGCATACAAAGCATTTCCATTACAAAAGCTCCCTGGTAATGTCCCTTTGTAGTTATATGGTCCCCAGCCCCAACCACTGGCAACTCCTGATCTCGTTTCTGCCACTACAGCATTGTCTTTTTGAGAATGTCATATAAATGGAATTATATATTTTATAATCTTTTGAGACTGGTTTCTTTCACTTAGGATTTGAGATTCATTCAAGTCATTGTATGTATCAATAATTCATTCCTTTATCATTGTAAGTAGTATTCCATTGTATGAATATCCCACAGTTGATCAAAATGGAGACTACTTGAGTTGTTTCTCGCTTTGGGTAATTACAAATAGAGTGTCCATAAATATTTTTGTAGAGATCTCTCTTTGAACATAAGTTTTTGTTTGTTTCAGCGGGAAAAATATTCAGGAGTGGGCTTACTGGGTCATTTGGTAAGAGAATGTTTAACTTTATAAGAAACTGCGAACCTGTTTTTCAGAGTGGCTTCATAAATGTATGAGAGTTCCAAATTCTAGCAATGCTCGGTATTGCATTTTTCATTTTAGCATCCTCTAATAGGTATGCAATAGTATTACATTGTGCTTTTTTTTTAAAGATTTATTTATCATCCCTGCCACCCCCACCTTGTTGTTTTTGCTGTCTGCTCTCTGTGTCTGTTAATTTTGTGCTTGTCTTTTTTTAGAAGACACTGGGAACCAAACCCAGGCCCTCCCATGTGAGAGGAAGGCACCTAATCGATTGAGTCATCTCCGCTTCCCGCTTGTGTCTCTGTGTTTTCCTCATGTCTCTTCATTGTGTCATCTTTTTGTGCCAGCTCACCACACCAGCCCAATGTGTCAGATTGCTGTCTTTCTTGTCTTCTTTAGGAGGCAGTGGGAACCAAACCCAGTACCTCCCATGTGTTAGGTGGGTACCCAATTGCTTGAGCCACATCCACTTCCCTCATTGTGCTTTTAATTTGCAGTTTTCTAATGGCTAATGATGTTGAACATTTTTTCATGTGCTTAATTTGCCATCTTACGTCCTCTCTGGGAAAGTCTATTCAAGTATTTTAGCCATTTTTTAATTGGTTTGTTTCCTAACTATTGAATTTTGAGAGTTCTTTGCGTAGTCTGGATACATTTTTCTTTTGTTGTATATGTGACTTGCACATATTTTCTCCCCATCATTCTCTTAGCCACATCTTTCTTGAAGAATGAGTTTTTATTTTTTAAAATTTTTTATGAGTCCAATTTATCCATTTTTTCGTATATGGACTGTGCATTTCATTTCACGCTTAAGAACTCTATCTGGGAAACGGACTTTGGCCCAGTGGTTAGGGCGTCCGTCTACCATATGGGAGGTCCGCAGTTCAAACCCCGGGCCTCCTTGACCCGTGTGGAGCTGGCCCATGCACAGTGCTGATGCGCGCAAGGAGTGCCGTGCCACGCAAGGGTGTCCCCCGCGTGGGGGAGCCCCACGCGCAAGGAGTGCGCCCGTGAGGAGAGCCGCCCAGTGTGAAAAGAAAGAGCAGCCTGCCCAGGAATGGCGCCACCCGCACTTCCCGTGCCGCTGACGACAACAGAAGCGGACAAAGAAACAAGACGCAGCAAATAGACACCAAGAACAGACAACCAGGGGAGGGGGGGAAACTAAATAAATAAATAAATAAATCTTTAAAAAAAAAAAAAAAGAACTCTATCTAAGCCTAGGTCACAGAAATTTTTTCCTGTTTTCTTCTGAAATATTTACAGTTTTACATTTAGAACTATGATTCATTTTAAAGATTTATTTATTTTTTATTTATTTCTCCTTTTCCCCTCCCCCCCAGTTGTCTGCTCTCTGTGTCCATTTGCTGTGTGTTCTTCTGTGACCACTTCTATCCTTATCAGCGGCACCCGGAATCTGTTTCTTTATGTTGCATCATCTTGCTGCTTCAGCTCTCCATGTGTGCGGCGCCATTCTTGGACAGGCTGCACTTTCTTTCGCACTGGGCGGCTCTCCTTACGGGACGTACTCCTTGCGTGTGGGGCTCCCGTACACGGGGGACATCCCTGCATGGCACAGCACTCCTTGTGGGTATCAGCACTGCTCATGGGCCAGCTCCACACGGGTCAAGGAGGCCCGGAGTTTAAACCGTGGGCCTCCCATGTAGTAGGCGGTCAATTTATTTTTTGCTTAGAGATGTCCAATTGTTCTAACGGCATTTGTTAAAAAAAAATTAACCTTTTTCTATTGAATTGCTTTTGCACCTTTGCCAAAAATTAATTGGCCATATTTATGTGGGTCTATTTCTAGACTCTGCCCTGTTTAACTGCCTCTGATCTCTGTGTATACTCCTTTGCTAATAGCACAATCTCTTGATTACTGTTGTGTTTTACGGTAAATATTAAAATCAGTATTATTCCCCCAGCTTTATTCTTCTTTATCAAAATTATTTTAGCTGTTCTAGTTTCTTTGCCTTGCCAAATAAACTTTACAATTAGCTTCTCTATATTTACTTCTCCTGCAGGGATTTTGATTGTTATTGTGTTAAATCCATAGATTGATTTGGGAAGAACTGGCATCTTTCCTATGCTGAGTCTTCTGATCCATGAACAAATTAGGTCTCTCCATTTATTTAGGTCTTCTTTGGTTTCCTCATCAGCATTTTGTAGTTTTCAGCACATGGTTCCTATATATATTTTGTCAGATTTATACCTAAATATTTCATTTGGGGGGACAGCTATTATAACTATTTTAAAATTTTTTGGTATTCAGTTGCACATTGCTAGTATATAGACATACAATTGGCGTTTGTGTACTGACCTTGTAAATGGTGACCTTGATAAACTCATTTATTCTAAGAGTTTTGTAGATTCCTTCGAGTTTTCTACAGAGAAAAAAGTGCTGTGCATATAGGGACAGTTTTATTTCTTTCCAATCTGCATGCCTTTCCTTTCTTTTTCTTACTAGCTGACTAGGACTTCCAGTACTATGATGAAGAGGAGTAGTGAGAGGTGGACATCCTTATCTTGTTCCTAATCTTACAGGGAAAGCATTCAGTCTTTCATCATTAAGTATGGTGTTAGCTGTAAGTTTTTGTACATGCCTTGAATCAGGTTGAGAAAGTTTCCATCGTGAGTGGATGCTGAATTTTGTCAAATGTTTTTTTCTGCATCATTTGATAAGATCATGAGTTTTTCTTTAGACTGTTAATGGGTAAAGTACATTGACTGATGTTTGAATATTGAACAAGCCTGACATCCATGAGGGAAAAAACTCACTTGATTTTGGTATATTATTCTTTTTTCTATATTGCTATGTATTTTGTCAAGGATTTTTACATCTGTGTTCATGTGGGGTATTGGTTTGTAGTTTTCTTTTTCCTGTAATAAAGTCTTTGCCTAATTTTCGTGTCAGAGTAATACTGGCCACATAAAATGAGTGGGAAGTGAAAGACATTGTGTAAAATTGGTATTATATCTTCTTTAAATGTTTAGCAGAATTCACCATGAAACCACCTTGGTCTGCAGACTTCTTTCATAGAAGGTTAACTACAAATTCATTTTCTTTAACAATTTACAGGACTATTTAGTTTATCTGTTCACCTTGGGTGAGTTATTTGCCTTTTAATTTTGTTGATGTATTTTTTGACAAAGCTTTAGATCTTTATGTAATTAAATCAGTCCATTTTCTTCTTCTTCTTTTTTTTTTTTTTAAGATTTATTTATTTAACTTCCCCCCTCCCTTGGTTGTCTGTTCTTGGTGTCTATTTGCTACGTCTAGTTTCTTTGTCCGCTTCTGTTGTCGTCAGCGGCACGGGAAGTGTGGGCGGCGCCATTCCTGGGCAGGCTGCTCTTTCTTTTCACACTGGGCGGCTCTCCTCACGGGCGCACTCCTTGCGCGTGGGGCTCCCCCACGCGGGGGACACCCTTGCGTGGCACGGCACTCCTTTGCGTGCATCAGCACTGCGCATGGCCAGCTCCACACGGGTCAAGGAGGCCCGGGGTTTGAACCGCAGACCTCCCATATGGTAGACGGACGCCCTAACCACTGGGCCAAAGTCCGTTTCCCAGTCCATTTTCTTCTTTTATGATATGTCTTCTTATGTACTTAAAGAGTTCTTTTTTCTCTAACTTTTTTCTTTTCTCTAACTTTCAATTTTAGTTCTTTTTATTCCAGTATTATATTTTCTTCTTGCTAATTTATATTTTCAGTTTTGATGCATAAATTTTAACTTATCTGGAAATTAATCTAGTGAAAGATATGAGATGAAGATCTATAATTTAAGATTAAAATACAGAATCCAAAAAAAGAATAGAGAGGAGCAGGTATAGCTCAGTGATTGAGCACCTGCTTCCTTATGTACGAGTTCCTGGGTTCATTTCCTGATACCTCCTAAAAAATGAATAAATAAAATAAAGTGGCCCTGGAATCTCTCAATTCTATAGGCATAAACTTTTTCTCACTTAAAGAAAATTTTACATCTTTACAAATATATTAAATTTCTTAGAACTACAAAGACTATTAAAAAAACACAAACTCATGTATATATATATATACACACACACACACATATATATATATATAAACACAAGGAAATTCTAAAATGGAGAAAGATATTTATCTGGAAAACACAGAATCGGAAAGTCTTCAGTACACATTATGCTTATGAGTTGTAAATGTCTTCCCATGGGAAAAAAAAGAAACATCAAGATAACTTCTGCAAACAATATTTACTTAATGACATGTAAGAGTGGAAAAAGTAGTTGGCAAAACTTTACTTAAAATATATCCACACATACATACAGCCTCATAGAGGACTAGAAAATAATGTACAACAAAATTATATAAGCAGAGAAAATAAACATTTAAAAAATGTTTAAATTATACTTTTCACAAATCCCAAATTCCTTCTGGCTGGCCTTGAATCCATTAACGCCCATTAATCTGATCAGACTAGCTGAGCACAGGGCACTGTCCTCCCTCCCTCACCAGTCCATCTGTGTCTCTCCCAAAGCCACCACTTTCAAAGGATGACCTTGCCAGAAAAAGGACTACTGTTAAAGGATAAATTAATCACTAGACTTGACTCTAGACCCCCAAAACCTCGCTTTTGAACACACAACTGTTCTAACTGCTACAAACATTCTCTCTTGTAAGGCAGAGGAAAAGAGTCAAGGAAGTTGAGAGTGGAGGAGGAGGAGAGAAGGAGCCAATGCTTTTCTCCTTTATCCCTGGATTTCCTCATTGACCGATACCATAGGTCACGTTCAAAGCATGTATCAGTTCTACTGTTTATGCAGGTGAATTTTGCTGCAATTCTAAGGAAATAAAGGAAATAAAAATTAGAGCATTTTATTGGTTATGATTTCTAACTAATGTGGGGGACATTATCAGGTCTAAAGTTCATGTGTAATTGATTTTGCATGAAATCATGACCAGCCTAAGAACAGACATGAGTAGCAGCTAATTAGAATCTGTTTGTGTTTATAGACAGACCATTTACCAATGGGCTTCGCTACTGTGACAGGAAATTATGATAACTACAAGGCCACCCTTCTACGTACCCCTGTGCTGGGCTTCTCCAGACATGGCATAGGCTTTGGCTAGTAAGGCACTCGTCTCTGCGGTTTTGGGGCTGACTTCAGTGAACACAGATACACAGATAGAATGGGCCTGGAAGAAAGAAAATCATGACAAGGTAAGTACCCAAATGACAGGGTTTCATTATGGATTTTCTAGTAGCTCTCACAGAATTGCTACTTGATTGACAGTTGATACATATCTAAATCACAGAGTTAGATGAGATAGGAGTTTGAGTCCCAGCTCTGCCACCTCCTAGCTGTGTCTTGAGCAAGTAATCTCACCTTCATGTGCAGAATATACAGTTCCAGCTGGTTAGGGTTTGGGGAATAGTAAATGAAATTGTGCATGCAAAGCAGTGGGTGCAGTCCCATCACATGGTTGGTTCTCCTTAGCTCAGCCTATCGAGGGTTCAGTTTCAAAGGCAGTCTAGTAGAGTAAAAGCATGAACTCTAAAGCTATACCTGCCTGGGTTCCCATCGCAGCTCAGCCACTTACTAACTGCAACCTGAGGCAAATTACTTTTCCATGCCTAAGTCTCTTCAACTATAAAATGGGGATAATTAAAAATAGGATTTGTCACACACAGCTGTTATGAAGATTAAGTGAATTAACATGTAAATGTTTTTGAAGATCACTTGTAATATAATACACACTAGAAAAGGTAAGATTTTATTATCATTATTATTCATATTAAAATAGGAGTGACACTTTGGAAGGAGAAAGAAGAGGGAAAACATCTAGTACACACCTATGAGCAAGAAAAGAAACACTTGTGCTTAATATTTTACAGGTTAATCATGAGGTGTTTAAGGAGCACCAAGGATTATCAGACAACACTGAGCCAAGATACATACCACAGTTGTTTCGAATACAGGCTGTGGAGTCAAATTTTCTGAGTTCAGACCCCTGCTCTAACCAATTATTAGCAATGTGACTTCAGTTTAATTAAAGCCATAACTCTTCGTGCTTCATCTCATAAAATGAGATAAAATAATGGTGTCTACTTCATAGGGCTATTGCTTGGATTAAATGTACTAATACATCCTAAAATTCTTAGAATGGTGCCTGGCACATAGTAAAAGCATCCCAGAAATTTTAACTACTTTTGTTATGATTTTATCCATTCTGGTTAGACCATTGCTTTGAGAGGTTACTGAGCATAAAAATTAACCTGGCTTTCTCAGTCAGCAGTGGAATCACTGCCTTTGTAGAGGCCTTCCCTAGCATTTCTCCTGGGTGTGATGATAATAACAGGCCAGTTGTATTATCTACAGTGCTCTTCTTCGGGCTCAGGCTGTTTTCACATATGCTGCTGGATTGGATCACACCTTTTCCATGATACTGGAAATCCAGTATTTTCATCTTTGTTTTTGTCTGTTGGAGATACTTAAACCACAAGCAGGGTTCTCGGGTGGGAGAGCAAAGGGGAGTTTGAGCACCAGTTTCAAGTACATGATACATAAATTTGCCCTAAACCTTTTTCATATGATAAACTCAGTGTTCCTTCCTATGTTTTGGTTTGCTTCCCGCTGGGCATCTGTCAAGTTAGTTACCTCCAAGTGAAACATCCTTTTGTTATTTTAACCTTAGACTTGGAAATGCAACCAATTAGGCTAACTTAAAGGACAAATGACAGCATTACACAAAATCTTATGATTTTTCATGTAAAAAGCCCATTGTGTTTGCTAAGGTCAGTTGCCCCCAGTGGCCTTTTTCCTTGGGTGGGCCCACATTTGACTTCCTCTTCCTAGCACTGACAGAGGGAACACGGGAGGGGAAGTACTGGTACCGATCAGGTCACAGGGCAGATACACACACCCTGAGGCAGTGTTTTGGCTAGGTCATTTGAGGTTGAGGATGAGCTTTCCAGTGAATCTAGAGGGAAGCTGGGGTTAAAATGGAATCACTTTTACTCCTGTCCTTCTGAAAAGCCCAAAGCCTGGCCCTGGGACCAAATAGGCCACCCAGCCTGGCCACAGCCAGCCCACCAACCTGCTGCAAGTACTGGATGGCCTGGTCATGGTTCCTCCGCAGCTGCTCGATCTGAGCAATTTCCTCGTATAGACTGATGAGATCTGATGTCTTGTCACCCTTGGCAGCAATGACATTGTCAATTGCCTTCTCGAAGTATATCAGGGCTAGATTCAACCTGTGGGTGGCCAAGGAGGCTCTACAAGAAGAGGGGTGAAGGTGAAAAGTCATAGAGAGACCTTTTATTTTGCAGACACAAAAGGAACTGATTCCAAGAACTAAACAATTTGGCCTACACAGGCCAATCGTCTAGGTAATTGGCTCAAAATCCGGCCTTGCTGTAAACAATAAGCTCCTATTAACCTGCATTTTACCACCAAATTCCACCAAATACTTTCATTAAAACCCATTAATACATCATGCTGTACTCTAATTTTATAAGAATGCAAACGGAAAAATTGGTTTCCAGGAACTCACAAGATGGGATAATTTACCCATAAACGTAAAATCAAAGTAAAATTTTATTACTCTGGCTCCCTCTCTAAGAAAGCATTTGTTTTGTTTAATTTAGCTTGGTTTATTCTTCCTTAGTTGAAAATGAGAATGTATTGAGAAAACAACATAAATATCCCCCCACAGGGAAGTGGTTAAATAAATTATGACACATCCATACAATAAAATATTTCACAGACACAAAAAATCATATTTTCCTTTTAGACTAACCATATGGGGAGATATTAAAATGTATTAAGTTAAAAAAGCAAGATGTAAAACTGTACCTAAAAATGATTGTGATATATGTAATGGATTAGATTAGAAAATCATGCAAAATGTTCAAAACAGTTTGGACAGTGGTATTACAAGTGACTTTATTATTTTCTTCTTCACATCTGTTAGTATTTTCAAATTTTCCACAACAAAATTGGGACATGACTTTTTCCACTTGAGAATAAAACAGTATTCTGTTGAAGTTTATCTTTCTAGAGACAGCAAGGCACAATAACATGGGTAGTTCAAATCTGGTTCTGGCAGTTATTAGCTTTATGATCAAACTATAGGAGTCCAAGTTTCCTTCCAAATAAAACAACGTTAAGAATACCTAAATTAAAAGGTGGTTGTGAAGATGAGATTAAATGTAATGAATATCACCTAGCATATAATAGATACAGAATAAATATTATTTCCCACTCACTCTTTGACCCCGTTTTGTAGTCTCAAGATAAATGAGAAAAAAATATGTATATGCACGTGTGTATGCATGGGTGTCTTTTATATAAGGAATTCTAGCGTTACAAGATTTTTAAAGCTGAAAAGTATATCCTTCCCCCTAAGATTAGGATTAATAATCAAGAGAGATGTAGAGGGGGACTGGACATAACCATCCCAGGGTCGACAGAATGGAGGAATAGAGTATGGATTAGAGTGGATTTACTGGTGTACTAATGGGGAACTATCATGATTAGTAATGGAAGAAATTGTAGCATTGATGTGGAGAAAGTGGCCACAGTAGCTGCTGATAGTAGGGAGAGGGAAGAAGAGATATGATGTGGTGGCATTTTCAGGATTTGGAATTGTCTTGAGTGGTGCTGCAGGGACAGATGCTGGACATTGTGTGTCTTGCCATGGTCCACTGGGTGGACTGGGGGACAGTGTAGACTACAATATAGACCACTGTCCATGTGCTGCAGCAGTGCTCCAAAATGTATTCACCAGGTGCAGTGAATGTGCCACAATGATGGAAGAGGTTGTGGATGTGGAAGGAGAGGGGTGAGGGGGGTTGGGGGTATATGGGGACCTCATATTTTTTTAATGTAACATTAAAAGAAATGAAGAAGAAATATATATGCCAATATAAAAATAATAATAATAATCAAGAGAGTACTGTATGTTATCTGAAAATTCTTCCAAACATTTTATTTTTTTATTAACCAGACCACTAATTCCCTTGGCCATAAAAGCAGAAATTAAGACATTTATAAGGGCTCTCATCAAGAGCTTGGTAGAAAGGTATCAGTAAAGTTGTTTGGCCTGAACCATCTTGCCTTAGTTTCCCTACCCTTAAAATGCAAAAAATGGACTTGCCCTTACTAGATATTTGGTTGCAATCAAACATACAGTGTGGTATGAAGGGTGAGCAACAGATTCAGATGCTCTGGTTGCAAACATTGGCTCTTCTACCTACCAGTTCTGTGGCCTTGGGTTACTTAATCTTTCTGTGCCTTGATTTTCTTAACCATAAAATGAAAGTAATAAAATATTGACTTCATCGGACGGTAGTGAGGACTAAATGAAATAAATTACTTAAGACACATGTATAGTTATACTTCGTAAGCATTCTAATATTTAGTGTGTGCACATAGTAGATACTCAATAAATATTGGTGGATGAATGGATGAAATGAGCACTAGCCTTTATTCTGAAAAAGGAACAAGGCCATCTTTTTAACAAAGCATAAAACCTTAGCCACTGCCCCATGTAGCGGCAATAAACATAAAGCAATTCTCATTTATGGGTCTATGAGCTTATTAGTCCATAGTTTGATTTAGCGCTAGACTTTTCAACATCCCCCACCATCTCCCATTTGACTTCTAAATTCATGGTTGTTTAGGGGACACAGATGTGATACATATATTTCATTTACTTACCATTCAGTCAATGCCCTACCATGCAAAGTGCTTATAGTTTTGGAAACAGATTGGTTTCAAGAATGTGAAGGTAATTGAAAAATCTAAGCAACAGCAAACTTTTTATTATTTTTA